>NC_046290.1:69337456-71737456 GCF_004115265.2 Rhinolophus ferrumequinum | reverse complement strand
CTGAATTCAAGAATGTTGCTGAAAAGACATCTATAATAATTTGTGATAATGAGGCAAGGAAAGCATAACATAAGGCATATTTATCAATCCAATAATATGCATTTGCATGAGGTGGGAGAAAGAACTGGAATTTGAGGTTGGTGCCAAGCTTGTATGAGTGCATGATAAAAAGGTTGGCTTACTTCTTTAGCTCTCAGTGGAAGTAACATCAGAACTCGCAAGGCTCCTCTTCCACAACTCGGCTTCCATTTTAGGGGATTGTATTCATCCCCATCTTCAATAGCTTGTGCAATTGTTTTAAGGCTTTGATTCTCTTTCTCTTTGTTCCTTTCCCTTCTGTGTTTTTCACGAGTTTCAAACCCAGTTCACATCTGTCAGTTACCGGACATAGCTTTTGGGACACCTGATTTAGAAAATTTGTTCCAATTCTCTTTATGGTATTTATTAACTTGATGGTATTTCCAATTCTGACAGTATATATAAAATGTAAGCCCGGAGAGTAGGAACTTCCCTCTTCAGTAATAAGATGATATGAGACAGCTAGTTCATGCATCTGCAAAAAATGTTTAGGAAGCCTTAAGAGTGAGAAGACAGTCTAACCATTACTGGGGGAAAGCACGGCTGTTTCATTTTTCAAGGAGTTTAAGTAGAAAGATTTGTGGAGCTAATATAAGGCAAGATAATAAACCATGCTTTAAACATGTCAAGTATTATATAAACTCTAAACACGCTTTCTAATACTAAGAAATGCAGATACCATTAAAGGTTTGTCAAATAGCCACTGCAAGATTTAGAGAAGACCAACTTGGGACTGACTCTCACCTTAGAAAATCTGTAGGGATTTTGTCAAATACTTTTAAGGGAACAAGTATTTTATCCTGAACTTGAATTTGCCTGCTGGCTAATTCAGGCTCAATGGACATTTTTGATGTTTGATTTGAGTGTGTGTGAAACACTGCAATGTAGCTGGATAAAATTCCACATTGTCTGGTAGGTAATGAGTCTGGGCTGGATCAAATCTTGTCAGGTTCAGATTGGAGTTGACCCGATCTTTAGGGTCACATTTTCCAATCCTCACACCACTTTACAAGCTTCAGTGTGCATGAAATTATGAAACATGGAGCATGTGAAAATATCTCCCAAGTTGTTTTTGTGGCAAGAAAGCCCAGACAAATAATTTTCAGCCCTTTGAGTTTTATTACTTTCTGAAGAAAGAAAATTTGGTTAGGGTCAGTTTTCAAGTTTAACAGTTCATCAGCTCATAATTGCACTCATTATTACTGTAGCCAGCTTTATATTGGAGTTTGATTAATAATGATATGCACTTCAGTAACACTTTCCATTAAGTGGCACTAATTACTCTGTAACTGCTGTTCAACAACCAAGCAAGTATAACTACAATGTCATTTTTATGGAGCCAGATTTGCTCATAAGGGTACTTTGATAATGCTAATGAAGGAGTGAAGTAACAGAGTGTGGTGCCAAAGTTACTATTACTTTAAATCCTGTAGACAATAAACCATGGCATTCTGAGATTCTTATTGGTAGGAGAAGCTTTGGATATGGACTCAGTGAAACTCTTTGGAATCCAATAAACATCTGCTTGGAACTACTTTGGAGACTAAGAACCCCAGTCATTAGATGTAAGAGCATAGGATTTACTTGGAAGACGGGGCTCAGATCTTAGCCTACCCATTTATTACTCTGATCCTGGGCAAAGTGCTTGACCTCTCTGAAATGACCACGTATGTATAAGGATGCCTGCTCCCATGTTTGTGATGCTAGGATTAAATGAGACACTGTGAAGATGCCTAATTTAGTGCCTGGTCCATACTAAAGGCTTTTTTTTTTTTTTAAAATGCATACCTAACTCAGTTTTTTTTTTTTTTTTTTAATTGGGGGAGGGGAACAGGACTTTTTTGGGGAACAGTGTGTACTTCCAGGACTGTTTTTTTTCCAAGTCAAGTTGTTGTCCTTTCAATCTTAGTTGTGGAGGGTGCCATTCCGCTTCAAGTTGTTGTCCTTTCAGTCTTAGTTGTGGAAGGCGCAGCTCAGCTCCAGGTCCAGTTGCCATTGTTAGTGGCAGGGGGTGCAACCCACCATCCCTTGTGGGAGTCGAACCAGCAACCTGTGGTTGAGAGGATGCGCTCCAACCAACTGAGCCATTCGGGAGCTCAGCGGCAACTCAGCTCAAGGTGCTGTGTTCAATCTTAGTTGCAGGGGGTGGAGCCCACCATCCCTTGGAGGGATGCGAGGAATTGAACTGGCAACCTTGTGGTTGAGAGCCCACTGGCCCACGTGGGAATCGAACCGGCAGTCTTCAGAGTTAGGAGCATAGAGCTCTAACCGCCTGAGCCACTGGGCGGGCCCCCTAAAGGCTTTTTAATGTTTCATAAAGCCATTCTCTCCTCATTCTTTCCATCATTTAGTAGCAGGGAATGTACTCTTGCCCTCTCAGTAAGCTCTCTACTTGAATTAAGACTAAATATATATATATATATATATATATATATATATATATATATATATATATATATATATATATATATATATATATATATATATATATATATAAATGCTTAAAAATATGTACATACATAGGGAGGAAAAGTGTTAAGCTCTAATAGGAAGAATGCAAATTAATCACTATTGTATTAAGAAACTGGAGAAACTATAGGAAGGAGGGAAAGGGTCCAAGTTTAATTTCCAAGGTGGGATTATTATGGAGAAAAACGATTCTGAGGCCAAAAGTTCAGCCAGGTCTCGGAGACATAAACACTGGGAAAAAATGAAGCAACTTGGATTGGAAAAATTGCACAAGAGAGTGAACATCTATTATTTAAGAGCTGGATTTTCTGTACTGCTACTAGTTCTTTTGCTAATCATTAGATTTTTGGGAGGTGTATGCCTCCAAAGTTTTGCTGAAGTAAAAGAATTATAACCTGTGTAGAATAAATTATTGTAATACCTAGAGTGGGAGATAGGATTTTTTTTTTAGAGGAACAACAGGGAATGGGCAGTGTTCCAGTGCCTATAGCAGTAGGTTTCAGATAATGCATTTAATAGTGAGTGGTGACAGGCCAACTGAATTAGAATTCTTGCAAGGAATCACAAATATTTGGTGGAGAGAAGGTCAAAGTAATATCAAAAGACCTTTATATTCTGATGTGTTTTCCCATTATTTCCTGCCCTTGAACACCTCTCCTTTTAAAATTCCAATCTGCTCAAAAATTACCTTATAAACATGAGCTGCAACATATATTCTGGGGCTTGATGGAAAGTGTATTGTATAGGAAATATGGAGAGAAACCAGTTTGATATAATTGTGCCTCTGTAATTTTGGGTTATTGGGATAGTACATAAATGAAAAAGAAAGAAAAGAAAAAAGACATCAATCTCAAATAATGTTCTCTTTGTAAACTGTGGGTCCTTTCATCCCAGTTTCTAATTACATGAGTAATTGCTGGTGCCCAACTATATGTGCCATAATTTAGAAATAAGGCTTTATGACACACTCAGTTGGAAGAGTAGAATCTACTGAGTTAATGCCAAGAGGCAAGGAGACTTGGGTGTAATGAAAAAATCTTAAAAGTTGGTGAACTTATTTTCAGGGATGGGCTCTTTCTGAACGCCAGCACCCCAGATTAATAACTGGTGAGCACCAGTGATTAAACATTTGGCTCTCGTTTTCTGGGTTGTAATAAACTCTCAACTTTTGCTCAGACTTGTTGAAGGGGTTTTCATACTTCCTTTCAAGGAACATTTTGTGGACCTTCATTTACCTAAAAATATAGAACTGTGAAGAAATTATAGGTTCCCATACATTGATATTTGATGGGAACGAGTCATACCAACGGTGAGCAGAACCACCACGTGGTCCAGGAGGCAATATGCCCCAATACCTGGGAGAGAGAGGACTCAACAGCATCTCCAGCCAAAAATCCCTTGAATTGCTGATCTTTCATGTGGACCATTTCAGTCAATGTTCTGGTTTTCAAACATCTGTACTTATATTAAAATGTCATGCTATATAGAATTGTGACAGTTTAAAAATGACTTTAGTGTTCCCGCTTACATAGGTATACGTTGATTCACAGTTCTATGGGCTAAAGTTATGATAAAGGTAATAACCTTTTCAGCTTTTGATACTTCTTTACAAATAATTCATTAACAATAACTGTAAAGAAAATTTTAAAGTAATAAACTTCTTCACTCACGTTAACTAATTTTTAAAAATAGGCTTATGTAAATCTATTTAAATATTTAATTTATCATAAAACTATGAACTGCAGTTGTTAGCTGCCTGAAGAGTTTCTATTGAGATGGAATTGACGGCGAACCAAATATGAAATATTGAATGAAGCAGAAAATAAAGGATTGAAGTTTTATCAATTCAGAATATAACATAAATTAATGGTATGATGGCTACTTTGTCCACCAGCTATAATCAGCCTAACATAGGTTCTATAAATTTTTAAAACAATAAATACGTAATTATAGTTAGCAAGGATTGTACAAAAATATCTACATTTTTTGTATAGAAAAACTATATAAGGTCATTTAATGTTGAAAACACAAACCTTTTCCTTGTGTTAAGATTTGTTTGTGGATGGATGCATTTAGATTTTGTTAAACACAGTGTATGATGTACCTGTTACAGATTTCGGAACATCAAATAGCATGTCACAATAAATTATTATCTTGGGCACCTATAAATACAAGTTATTAAAACTTTCCAAACGTAAAGAGTTGTTCATTGTTCTCTAACTGTGGAAAACACAAAAACACAAAACACTGTTTCATGGCCATAGTAACCACATGCAGGTAAATGGCAAGTTTCTCCCACAGCTACAGTCTGACTTTCTGGTGGCTGCACCATGGGCATGTAGAAAGAGGATTTGTTTTACACCACCTTTAGGATGTCAGTGCTTAAAACGTTTCCCCAAGACATAAATATGTTTTACTTTAGATAGATTTTGAAATTATTTGCATTTTCAGATTAAATTATATCTGTTGAATAATACCATATACAACCTGATCACATTTTGTTTGCTTTATGTTTTCCTACAACTGGTAAGTAGAAACTTCTAAAGCTACCCATTCGAAATTTTATTATAAAACTCATGTGCATCCTAAATATACTGTAAGTAATAAGACAGACTTTGCTAATTCTCCAGATTAAAGTTAGGACTTCAACAAAATTCTGTTCATCTTGACACTTGGTCACTTTCACTCTCCATCTTAATCACATCATCTTTATAGCTCTTGGGGCTGAATTCTATTTCATTGGGAGTTTGTAATAAAGCTTTTCTTTAATTCTCAATGTGTCCTCATGGTTTGGTATCTTTGATTTCAAAAGTCTAAAAGACAACCTAACCCTTTAAAAAATATTTTCTAATAAAAGAGTTAAAAAAGTCTCTCAGATCTGTATACACTTTATCTGTTCATTTATCAATATATATGTTTATTTGTAAAAAAAATTGTAAACTCAGTATTTTACCATCAAATACAATATAAATCTAACACATACCCACAATATACTTTTTAACATTTATTATAGTTTGGAAATTATTCTACATTCATGCACACTATTGATGCCATCAATTTTTATTCATGCAAGAATCAATAATTATCTTTATTTATAGATACCACGACAATTATTATAGATTATCAGAATCGATCTGAATGTGCATCTGAATTATTAAAGTTCTTTGAAACATGGAGGTAGGAGTATAATTAAGGTCAGATAAATAGCTTTTCCATATACACATTTGCATATGTGCACACACACACATGTCTAGGTGAATATCTTTGTATCTCTATACTTTTGGATGTTGGCAATTAAAAAATTCCTTAAAGCAATTAAAAAATTCCTTAAAGTACTTTATTTTCCTCTAGCCAAGGCACCCAAGATATCCAAGTAGGAGGTCTATATAAAAATATAAATGACTCATGCCTTATTTCTTTTTAAAATACTCACACTTTTTCATTTGTTAGTGAAGATAGCACTTATTATCTACCTTTGAGTGTGTGTGTGTGTGTGTGTGTGTGTGTGTGTGTGTTTGTGTATGCATGCGCATGTGGGTAACAACAGACGGCAAAATACAAGCTGTATTTTTCTTTAGTTTTCTTACTCAGAGACAGATTTATACCTATTTTAAAATAGAAAAAAATTGCACTTCTGTGAAAATACTCAAATATATGGAGATAAATTCTTTTTTTATTTATATTATAATCTTAATATGCAAATTGAAAATCCAAATAAAAACAGCAGGGTAGATATAGATATATATATAAACTATATCTACACAAATAAGAATGTCCAAATGTACTGGGTAGTCTTTTTCTTAGTCCTCAATAGGTTCTTCAGTCATAATTTTGGTCTATCTACCAGACACTTCTTATGTATATGCTTTCATATGCTCCTAACCTCTCCCTTCTCTTGTTTTAGTTGTTGCTGAGACAACCCAGCTGGGCACGGGCTTCAAACAACTTCAAAATGGTACAACCTAAGATTGCCTCATTGCATGTCTGTGCTGTATACCATTAGCTTTATGCCTGTAGCTTCTTGAATTACACTAAAGCATGAGATATCTCAAGGCTCCCTAAGTGTTTACATTTGTATAAGACAGAGGTGTATGAGTTAAAAACCTATGGGTTGATCCAATGAGACACAGGAGGCTTGTGGAGTACATGGGATACAGAGCTGATTAATATGTTTTCTCCCTCTTTCTGAGTATAAAGCACACTGAGAAGCAGTTGTTTAGATGGCCTCTTGGAAGAGGGTCCCAGCGAAATCAACCAGTCACTCAGCTGTACTTGATATAATGCAGTGGGCAGATAAATAATACATCCTTTTACTGGTACTTCCTTCTTCCATCCTCACTTCTCATTTCCCTCACTCCCTCTCTGTGGAACTGAACTCCAGTAAGAGTTCCAAGCTTCGGGCTCTGCCTTCTGGGGAACTCAGATTAAAAATGGTGTCAGGAATGGCCCTTGAAGATAAAACTCATGGGTCTACTGACAATAGGATACACTTGCTGATGGCATGTAGGTGGATGATATGTCATGGTGTATATTAGCTTTGAAATTACTAAGGATTTAATCTCCAGTTAAATAGGACAAGGTTCAGGTAGAAGGTAAGGTGCTGGATTTTACAACAGCAGTTGCATTTTAATGGCATGAGGTAAAGATAATTATAAGAATTCAAAGTCGCTTTTGTTAACAGCACTGGCATCTGTGATAGAAAAATAATAATAAACGAAAGAAAACTAAATGCCTACTGAATCCCAAGGACCTCTATTGCAGCTTTTAAGAAACATTCTTGACATGTAAACAGAACAGACTGCCTTGAATGTATAGCCCAAAGAGGTCTCCCATGTCAAAATCATGTCACTAATAGAAAAAGACAGGGATAATGATCTCAAGACCCATCCATGTTGTCGCAAAAAGCACTATTTCATCTTTTCTTATGGCTGAGTAGTATGCCATTGTTTGTGTATACCACATCTTCTCTATCCAATTGACTGTTGAAGGACATTTTGGTTGTTTCCGTGTCTTGGCCACCGTAAATAATGCTGCAGTGAACATCAGAACACATATAAATGTTTTCAGATTGCTGAGCCATATGGTAATTCTATTCTTAATTTTTTGAGGAATGTCCACCCTGCCTTCCATAGTGGCTGCACCAGTCTGCATTACCACCAGCAGTGTATGAGGGTTTCTTTTCTTCCACAGCCTCTCCAACACTTGTTACTATTTGTCTTCTTGATGATAGGTGTTCTAACCGGTGTGAGGTGATATCTCATTGTGGTTTTTATTTGCATTTCTCTGATGATTAATGATGTTGAGCATCTTTTCATATGTCTATTTGCCATTTGTATGTCCTCTTTAGAAAAACGTCTATTCAGGTCCCCTGCGCATTTGTTAATTCGGTTGTTTGCTTCTTTGTTGTTGAGTTGTATGAGTTCCTTGCATATTTTGGATATTAGCCCCTTATCGGAGGTGTTGTTTGCAAATATCTTATTCAGTTTGTTGCCTCTTTATTTTACTGATGGTTTCTTTTGCTGTGCAGAAGCTTTTAGCTTGATACTGTCCCATTCATTTATTTTAGCTTTTATTTCCCTTGCCTTTGAGGTCAAATTCATAAAATCCTCTTTGAACCCAAAGTCCACAAGTTTAGTACCTACATTTTCGTCTATGCAGTTTATTGTTTCAGGTCTTATGTTTAGGTGTTTGATCCACGTTGAGTTAATTTTGGTACATGTTGACAGATAGCAGAAATAAGTCGGACAGAAAAAGTCGAGAACCATATGACTTCACTGATATGTGGGATATAAAACTGAAAGCAACAAAGGAACAAGACAAACAAATAAAGAAACAAAAACTCATAGACACAGACATCAGTTTAGTGGTTACCAAAGCGTTAGGGGGGGAGGAAAGCTAATAGAAGACGGTAAAGGGGGTCAAATATATGGTGATGGAAGGAGATCTGACTCTGGGTGGTGAACACACAATGTAATATATAGATGATGTATTACAGAATTGTACACTTGAAACCCATGTAATTTTACTAACCATTGTCACCCCAATAAATTTTAATTAAAAAACAAAAAGGAAAAAAAAGATAAAGATAAGAACTCTAAGACTTATCATGAGGACATTCGATTGGGCAAAACTGAGATTCTCAAATCCCCCAAAACCCTCTGGGCTGGCAGAAACGACCCCTTTTCCTCTTGCTTCTTTTCAGAAGCAGATTCTTTCCCCCTAGAAACCATGCGATAGTCTCACCTGAGGCAGTTCCCTTGCAAGATGATACTTGTTCCCCCTCAGGATTTGCTCCAATCACACCTCACTGTCTTCAGGCCAATAAATCCAGGTCAGAGCTCTCACATAGTCACACGGAGAAGTAGAGCCATTGCTATATTTAGCTTATTTGCTTAAGGAAGTTTTGCATCTGGCTAATATGTTACAGCAGGGGCTGGGTAAACACATGTAGGAATGAAAATGAGAGTGTTCACCAGGAGAACACAGAATATAAAGCTGCACAGTGAAGAATTTATTAACACGAGAGCAATAACTCAAACTTGGGATTCAAGGACTCCAGGATCTAGTCATAATAATTTGCTGATTTGAATCCTTAAATCTAGAACATAGTCATGCCTGACAATATAGTATGTTTAGCTTTCAAAATCCAAAGCAGCCTATCAACTCTTGTGTCCCTTTCTTCATAGTAGGAGGTACAAAGTGAAACAACCGTCGTTAGCTGTAGAGGGAGTATCCCAGCATGCCATCTGACGCTGAATCCTACAATCTTCTTTCATGTGGTCAGCCCCTGCACCTTTTGGGGGTTTACAGCCTTCTCTCTGACACAGAACTGTTTTATTAGGGTATATAAAGTATTTTCTGTTTCCTTCTTGCCAGATCCAATTTGTTTGATGTCATAAATATAGTGGACTAGCTAACACTGTGTAGAATGTCAAGATGATCTTATCCCTATATTTCTATAAAAAACAAGAGAGAGAAAATAGCTCTGAGGCAATACATTGATTCCGAACTTCTATGACTTCTGTATGAATGCAAATTGCTTTTTTTCTTCTCTCTTGTTTGGGATAAAGAAGAAAGCATTTGCCACCAGATCAGCAGCCACATACCAAAAGACAAAGACTGTAGGTCTGCTCCAGTAACAACGCATTTAACATGAAAGCTGTGATTCAGAGTACTCTCTGGTGAAGTTCACATTAGACAATTGTCATTTGCTATATTCCATTGGTTTTTTAAGAGCCAGACATATGAATTGAACAAATTGAATGGGATGATAGGAAATATCATCCCGGAATCTCATAAGGGTTTGATAGTGGCACTAATCTCTGCAACACTGTTTGTCCTGAGATGCTCTATTGTTTCCAATTCCCTATGTTGGCCAAGGCAAAGTGGATACAGTAAGACGTTTCAGAAGCTCTCACTTGGCCTTTCCTCCATATGATTCTTTACCAAATCAGAGAGGCAATGTGAAAGTTCTGCCAGCTACAATATATATCTACAATATATATTTATTCTCATTGTATACACAAGGGACCAGGTGAATAGTCACAGGGCAGAACCATTATAAATAATCACAGATAGGGACCACTATAAATATCGACAGATTGGAACTACTATAAACAGACTTGGATTCAAACTACATTTATGACCCGATATCCATAAATGTCCTAATTAAAAAAGTAACTTGATGGAATTTTAGATGCCCTAGTATAGGTGTCATCTCACACCCTGTATCTCATTATTCTCAAAGATTTGGCTATTCTCATCTCTCCTGTGCATACAGCTTCTGTGCACATAATTAGAGTGGGGGGGTTGGTGACATCTTTACTGTTTATTTACATAAGAGCTGTCCTTGAGTAGGTAACTGGGATGGTACCCAGTGCATCTGTGGAATGCGTACTCTTAGAAAGAAGCATCTGCACTGAATGCATAGGAACAGGATGAAAGACAGACATGCATACAAAGCAGTTGTGATGGTTAATTTTATGTGTCAACTTGACTGGGCCACAGGGTGCCCAGACATTTGGTCAAAATTATTCTGGATGCGTCTGTGACAGTATTTCTGGATGAAATTAACATTTGAATTAGTGAACTGAATAAAGTAGATTGCTCTTCTTACTGTGGGTGGGCCTCATCTAATCACTTGAAGTCCTGAACAGAACAAAAAGCCTGACTCTCCCTGGAGTAAGAAGGAATTCCCTCCTGCCTGACTGCTTTGATCTGGGACATTGTTTTTTTCCTGCCTTTAAACTTAAACTGAAATATCGACTGAAGCATCATCATCTTCTCAGTTGGTCAAGCCAAATATTGCGTATTGCTATGCATTGGTTTCTCTTTTTCCTTGCTCCCACATTTAGTTCATCAGGAAGCCTGGTTGACTCTTTTATATATATTCTGAATCCATCTTCTTCGATTTTCATATCTTTTTAAGTTCAAGCTACCTTCATCTCTGACCTGAATTTCCACAGTAGTGTCTTACCTAGTAGCCCCTACTTCTATTCTCACACAAAAACTTCATTCTTCACTCAGCAGTCAAATATTCTCCCCAAAATATAAATTTTTTCATGTCATTCTCTTGCATAAAATTCTCAGTGCATTTCCATCACAGATGATGTACATTTCGAATGCCTTACCCTGGCATCCAAGATTTTCACAGCTGGATAGCTCATGTCCTGTCTCTATTTCTCTTCACTATGACACTTGCTAATACTCTTCAGCCACACTGGTTTGCTATCTGTTCCTCCACCATGCCGAATTTACTCTCTTGTCTTAGGGCCTTCCACTTTCTTCCTCCTTTCTCTTGCATGACTTCTAATCAATGCAGATATCAGCTTCAATGTCTCCACCTTAATGCAGGTTTCCTTTTCTTTCTTTTCCTTTTTTTTTTCTTTCAGTTTCAGGTGCACAAAACATAGTGATTAGACATTCGTATAGCTCACAAAGTGAAAACCCATCTGACACTGTACATACTTAGCACAATATTATTGAATATATTCCCTATGCTGTACTACACATCTCCATGACTATTTTTTTAAAATTGTAGTTGACGTTCAATATTATTTTATATGAGTTTCAGGTGTATAGCATAGCAATTAGACATTTATATAATCTATGAAGTGATCCCCCTGATAAGTCTAGTACCCATCTGACACTACACATAGTTTTTACAATATTATTAACTATATTCCCCAGACTGTACTTTTCATCCCCGTGACAATTTCATAACGATCAATTTGTATTTCTTAATGAAATTTTGTTTTGTTTTGTTTTGTGGCCCATATGTGGTCTATCTTGGAAAATCTTCCATGTGCACTTGAAAAGAATGCATATTCTGCTACTTTGGGGTGGAATGCTCTAAAATATCAATTAAATTCATCTGGTCTAGTTTTTCATTTTAGGCCACTGTTTCCTTGTTGATTTCTGTCTGGAAACTCTCTCCATTGGTGTCAATTGAGTGTTAAGCTCCCCTACTATGATTGTATTACTGTTGATCTCTCCCTTATGTCAGTCAATATTTGCTTTATATATTTAGGTGCCCCTATGTTGGGAGCATAAATGTTTACAAGGGTTATAGCCTCTTATTGGATTGATCCTTTTATCATTATGTAATGTCCTTTGTCTCCTATTATAGTCTTCATTTTAAAGTCTATTTTGTCTGACATAAGCTAAATAAGCTACCCCATTTTTTTTGTTTTCAGTTTCCATTTGCAAGAAATGTCTTTTTCCATCCCTTTACTTTCAGTCCACGTGTGTCTCTTGATCTGAGATGGGTCTCATATAGAGAGCATACATATGGGTCTTGTTTTCTTATCTATTCAGCTACCCTGTGTCTTTTGATTGGAGCATTTAATCTACTTACATGTGAAGTGATTATTAATAGATCAATAGTTATTGCCACTTTATTATTCATCTTTTTTTATCTCTCCCCCTTCGTTTTTGTCTTAAAGAGGACCCTTTAACATTTCTTGTAATATTGGCTTGGTGGTAAGAAATTCCTTTAGCTTTTTCTTGTCTGGGAAGCTCTTTATCTCTCCTTCAATTTTAAATGGTAGCCTTGCTGGGTAGAGCAGTTTGGGTTGTAGGCCCTTGCTTTTCATCATTTTGAATATTTCCTGCCACTCCCTTCTGGCCTGTAAAGTTTCTGTTGAGAAGTCAGCAGATAGTCTTATGGGAGCTCCCTTTTAAGTAACTGATTGTCTCTCTTTCTCTGCTTTTAGGATTCTCTCTTTGTCTTTAACTTTTGCCATTTTAATTATGATGTAACTTGGTGTGAGCCTCTTTGGGTTCATCTTGCTTGGGCTCTGTGCACTTCCTGGGCTTGTAAATCTATTTCCTTCACCAGGTTAGGGGAGTTTTCAGTAATTATTTTTTCAAACAGTTTCTTGATACCTTGCTCCCTGTCTTCTCCTTCTGTTACTCCTATGATGTGAATATTTTTACACTTGATGTTGTCCCAGAGGACCTTGAACTATCTTCATTTTTAAAAAATTCCTTCTTTTTTTTGTTGTGCCAATTGGGTATTCTTTGCTATATTGTCTTCTAAATTGCTGATTCAACCCTCTGCTTCATCTATCCTGCTGTTGATTCCCTCTAATGTATTCTTTATTTCAGTTGCTGTATTCTTTATTTCTGACTGGTTCTTCTTTTATGGTTTCTGTGTCCTTCTTTATGCTTACTGTCTCTTGTTGAAATTCTCATTACATTCTTTAAGCATTCTTATAACCGGTGTTCTAAACTCTGTCTCTCACAGGTTGATTGTCTCCATTTCATTTAATTCTTTTTCCGGAGTTTTCTCTTGTTCTTTTATTTGGAACATGCTTCTTAATTCTGGCTGCCCCTCTGTATTTGTTATTAGACAGATCTTCTATGACTCAGTCTTTGCTGGGTGGCCTTATGTAGTATGTGTCCTGTGTGGTCCAGTGGTTGAGTCTCTCTGATCACCTGTGTGTGTGTATTTCAGGAGTGTCCCTTGTGTGTGTTGTGTATATTCTCCTGTTGCAGTTGAGCCTTAATTGCTTTTGGTACATGAGTGGGTGGGACTGACTCTCGGCTGACTGGCTATGAGGAATTGTTATGCCCACAGTGTATGGGCTGCTATGTGGGGGCTGACCTCTCAGAGGGGGATTCACCCGAGGAGTCTTTTGTGTCTTTTGAAACCACCTTCTGTGGTCTCAAATCAGTTGTACTCTGGTTTATTCTCGGGCCTGCCTCTGGTATCTCTTGGGATGGGCTCTCATACAGGCCAATTTCAGCCTTGCCTGTGACCAGCCTGTAACTACCTGGTAAAAGCCACAAAGCTATAGGCTGTTGGTTGCTGCCTGCACTGGACTTGGAGGTGTGTTGGTATGGCCTCGCTGTGAACCAAGCCTGGCTGTCACCAGTGTCAGGCCTGGGGCATCTCAGCAAATGGCCTACGGCCCCCCCTAAGCTTGTTGCCACCTGTCGGCTGCCCATCAGGCTCAGCTGCTGAAAGGGTCTCCTTAGTTGCCTGGGCCCAGCTGACGGACCTGGTGTTGACAGTGTCCCCAGCTATGCTGCTCAAGTTGGGTGGGGTGTGGTACCAGGGACTTATGGGTTATGGGCTGTGGTTTTTATAAACTTAGCATAGATTCAGTTCTTGCATCAGTGTTGGGCCTGTGGCTGTTATGTACAACACCCAGAGAGTACCTTGGCTAGCCACCACTTGCCTTGGGCCCGCAGATCTCTGAGAAACTCCCAAGAAAGTCTGTAGTGCAAGTTGTGGCTGGCAGTCAATGTCCGAAAGTTTCCCAGGCCACCATGGGCAGTCTGCTGCTGTAAAACCCTTCCACAGCTTGAGGGGAGGGCCTGGAGGCCCAGGAGCTGGTTGCCCTACAATGCCTCACTAGCTGGATAAGGCAGAGTTCCAGGGAGTCACCAAGTTGGTGCATGTGTGGATTTATCAGACTGATGCATTCTCAGGTTTGGCCTTTTGGCAGAGGGTTCAATACAGGAGAGATGGTGCCCTCCTGTAGGCAACATGTGAGGTGGGCTCCACAGGGATAATGGCGGCTCTCCCTCTGTCCTTCACCTGGAGACCACACAACTCAGTCTTTCCCTGTATGTCTCTGGTGCTTCTCGACTTGCCACCCCTCCACTGGAGCCCAGGATGAGTGCTTGTAAGAAAGTGAGTATGTGTGTAGAGTTGCCAGCCACCTTCCATCTCATGGGGATGGATGGATAGAATCCTTGCTGATTTTCACTGCCAGATGTTGTAGGGGCTCCTCGTCCTGGCACAAGACACCAGGACTGGGGAGCCAGGTGTGGGCTGGGACCCCTCACTCTTCAGGGGGAACTTCAGCTGCTGAGTGGACCCTCCAAGTGCTCCACTGCTACCTGTGGTTTTGGGGTCAGCCTGTTTCCTGTCTCTGCCCATTCTACCAGTCTCAATGTGGCCTCTTCTTTATGTCCTTAGTTATAAGGCTTCTGTTCAGCTAGTCTTCAGATGATTCTTGAGGTTGATTGTTCTATAATTTAGTTGTAATTTTAATGAGATCCTGGGAGGTAGCAGGCATAGTGCTTACCTATTCTGCCATCTTTGACATCCTTAATGCAGGTTTTTTTGACCATTCAGTATAAAACAGCTATCCAGGCACCTGCTATCAATCTTTACTGAATCTTTATGGAGAAAGTATCAAAATGCTAATTAGGCTTGACTGAAGAAGGATGTAGTTGGAGATGTGACAGATAAATGCCAGGGCAGGTCTGTTCAGTGGAGCACAGATATAAAAAAGAAATTAACGGCAGTTAGTTTACTGGAAAAAAAAATATTGTCTTCAGAGAAACTCTAGACAACAGCTATTAATAGGTTTAAAAACAGAAGACATGCAATAAATAAGTGTGAGCCTTGGGTGGGGGAGATATGTCATATGTGGATTTTATGAGTATTACTAACAGAATAAACATTTTGACATGAATTGCAATGTTCAGAGGCAATCTTTGGGATCAAGACAAACTTGTAGTTTTGTACTTATTTATTATTAGAAAGGCTTTACTATCTAAATATCACATTGCTTAGAAAGATAAATTGGTTATGAAAAGGATGTTATGGACATTTTTAATAAATGATTTTTAAGCTGAATTTGTTTTTCTTAAATATTGGTTGAACTATTTTATACTACTCAAACTAATATTAGCCACATGGTCTAACTTCATTACAATGCAGTGTAACTGTAGCAATAGTCAATTATTTATGAATCAGTGGAAACATCTGGAAACTTGACCTCCTTTTGATATTAAAAAGACTTGGAGCGTTTGCTGTATTTCACTATTAGTGCCACTTCAGTTATTACATGCTCTGCCAATGTTTTATATAACTGAACTGATTTCCTCCTGACTTATAATGTCAGCTGGCTGTGAAGGGATTGAGATTTTCTAGGCAATGGTACCTACGTCTATCTCCTTATTGATATAGTGGCCTCCGACTTAATGCACACCCGCAGTGCAAAACGTGTCATTCTAGAATTATATAGTATATTGTGTAAGCATCAAAGAGAATAAACTAATTTATTTCCCTGGACCAATCTTATATTCATGTTTCATAGTATTTCCAATCTTTTCCTTTTTGATATATGCACTCATGCTCTCATATGCACACACACACACACACACACAATTAAATGTTCCTCATTTATATCTAAAAAAATATAATGTCCTTACCAACTGGCAGAATTACTTCAGCCAGTTAAAAAAGAATGCTTCAATGTTATGCCAAATATATTTCCAATGTACTTCACACGAAAAGTAGAGATAGAGAAAGTGCATGTTCAAGGACTGATGACATATGTACCAAAATATATACAAACATACACAGGTGAATTCTCAATTCTATCTCTGGCAAGATAAAGAATATACAATTAAGTAGATGTATCCTACTTAGTTGGATAATCCCAAACTGCAGGGAATCAAGTTATTTGTATTTAGCTTTGTTATTTTCCTGCCAACAGACTTCCATCCTTATTCATTTTGCTTTGGCTTATTATCATTCACTAGATATTTTTGTGAGTATTCCCTGTATCAGACACGAAACTAGACATTAGAGATAAAAATGATGAATGAGATAGTCTCTGGTTCTAATGGGTTTCAGTCTTTTCACATGGTCTAAACCAGAACAGCCCAGCAGTAGGGTGAAATGTATAGGGAACTGAAATGAAAGATAAGAGTCACTGTCCTGAGATTAAAAACAAACACAAGCAAATACACAATCAGAACAAACTGATATTTTAATACTTAACCTGATTACTTTCCAAAGCTCCTATATTTTCTTATCAGGGTGCTTCCATATCAATATTGAAAGAACTGAGGTGGAAAAAGCAGAACAAGTGATGTGAGTCTCTGGACGGGGCCACATAAGGTATATGTTTAGAAAATGAGTCTTCCTAATTGCCATAGAAAACAAATGCTTGGGAAGACATAAACTCCTCAATTGTGGGCATGGAACATTGTGAACCATGAAGGACAGAGCATATATTGTACCCTGAAATCATACAAAAGGAACATGTGTTCAGTGCTCATCCCACCTTTACCCATTTTGGCAGCTTCTTGTGCTTTGCTTGCTATTCTTTGTGCCACATTACACTACCACTTTGGCAACTCAAGATGAGATTAGTGATGTGACCCTACACCTATTTTAGACACGAGATTGTGAGGTCCCTGGGCCGTAGAGCTCTAACAAGCCAATGCTCCCTAAAGGGAATGGAACTGACAGACACAACACACTAATTTCTTTGGAAGCTTTGAATGGGAGATATAAAGATAGAGGCAGCAGCTGGCAACAGTAGAGTGATAAGTAAGTGGAGAGTTCTAGTGAAAGAAAGCAGTATGCAGAAACCATCAGCCAATGGAATCTCTGTGATTAGAAGACGGAAAGCAGTACAATTGGAAGGGTGTAGAAAAACAAGTAAGCAAGAAGAACGAAATAGGGAAAAGGGGGTGAGACTGACGTTACTGGGTATATATAGGCAGGAGCAGTAGCAGCAAAGACAGACTAGCTGAATCATTTTAACGGTAGGACTCTGAAGTCCTGACCAACGGATGCCTGCTTCTGAAGGCTGAACCTCACGTGTCCATTGGCTAAGCAGGAGGTACTGACATTAACAGAGAAGAAAGCATGAGCTGTGATGACCGTATTTGTGTTTCTACAGAAACAGACTTGACATATATAGTCTTTCGCCATAGTAGGCCCAAACACTTAGGAGAAACAGACTTTGAATAAAAGTTACATCACATGAGAAAATGAGTCTCCTAAATAGGCTAAACTTTCCTCTGTGATTAATTCCATCTGCAAAACTTCTATTTGTAAAAACAATCTTTGGCCAGAACTTTGACAAATTACCAGGATTTCTTAAGTGTCCCCTTCTTTAAAATCAAAGAAATTGGGTTAACAGAGAACCCATGTGGTCATGTGGTCATCTTAATTTTGAATGTAGAATCATCTCATTGAATTCCTTTTCCTTGCAGGGCAAAGAAAGGCCCCAAATGTTCCTAGGCATTTTGCACATTGAGTGCATACATCTCAGCAATAATGGCTATAAAGAAAATCTTCTCTTTAATGATAAAATCAATATTCTGTTAAAAAAAAAGTCTTGACTGCGAAACAATGCTTCTCAAAGACAATATCAGGAAGGAAGGTATATTGTGGCACACGGTGGTACACTCTAAGAGAAGCAGGATATTGGAAGTTAGAGGTACATGTTCTTCCTGGGATCCACTGTACACTATCCAAATGCTTTTCTCCTTTTCATTTTGTATGGTGTCTAACAGAGTTTAATCATGCCACATTTGTTATCTTCTATCTTTAAAGAAATGAATTGTCATGGTTTCACACCCAGACCCAGTCCTCATTTTATCTTCAATGGGAGAAAGCGAGGCCCTGAATACTCAAGACTGGGGTTTCCAGCAAGGAATTGAGCACCAGAACTCCTACTTTATCCTTGGTAACATCTTCCTTTACGGGTCATAGCTGCAGGGCTGCTGGAATGGTTTCTTCTTTTCTTTACATTCCTTGGTTTCTCTCACTAAGTAGCAGTTAACTATTAACTGGCAGGCATAGGTTTCATGAAATCTGTACGCATCTTAAAGAAAAAAGGTGAAAAAGAAGATTTGAAATATTTTAGGGTATAGAAGAAGGAAACTAATGATAGTTTGGTTTAATTTTCTAAGTAATGGAGGAGGCAAAGTTAACCACACAGACAAAAGGTTGGTGAGAAATGGGTAACAAAGTTTGGAATTGCTACTGTGAAAACATGGCAGGGAGTCAAGTAGAGATGAATAAGAAAACTGTAATAATGGTCCAAGAGCCGATGGATGGCATGTCTTATTACAGTGATTTGCACAGGGTTTTTTTCCTCAAGTCATGACAAAATGTCCTTTGGCAGAAATCCATGTTTGAAGATGGGAAAATTTACATCTTTATTTTCAGTAACCTTGAACTGAAATTTACATCTTCTTCAATTGTGAATATAGGCTACAAACCACGTAAGTATTACTAGTTCTTGTGATATTTCACCCAATGGAAATATTAGCTATTTTTATATCATATTAATGTTATAGTATCTCAAAATATCATGTATTATACTCCAATGGTATTTAATGTGTTATTACAAAAGAACATATATTACAATTTCAATTTTTTTGACAACTGTATTTCGACATAATTAGATTCCTTTGTACTCTTTAATTTTTTAAATTTAAAATATTTTTAGAAGTGTTCTATGGTATTCATAGACTTCATAAAGTTACCAAAGAGATTCATGGCATATAAAATATTAAGAATGCCTGCTTTTGGTGTCTCAATATTCGTCACACATTATATAACACTTAAAACTGAAGGGAATGGGATACACTGGAGTAAAATATTGTTATTGAAATGGGCAGAATACATAAGTAATTACCTAGGTTTATCAACTATTATGAAATGCTGCTTTTCTTATGTCAGAATTTTAATATTATGACTTCTGGTATTTTTCTTTTACAAATGCCCAGGACTTTTTGTTATAGTCAATTAAACCTGTCTCATTAATCTTCTCCAACCTTCAGTTAGAATGCCCATGTAATGTAACATTCATATTTTAACATTATATGTGCAACAGCATGATTTAAGGCTGATGAAGTCTTTTTTATATGGGCACTTCATTTGGTGAAAATCCATGGCTGACATTTCCAAGTCCTGTTGTTGCTTGCCTCAGGGATTTTTGCAGGTAAATATTGATTGCGTGCCTTTGATTTTCTACTGATTGATAAGTAAGTGCCTAAATGAGGTGACTGAAGAAGGTTGCCAATTTAGCATCAAAGCTAAGTTTACAATACTGTCACGGGTACCTGTTCCTTTCTGCATTTGCCGTGCTAGTACCTCTCCCCTATCATTTTCCAAGGAAAGCAATCCATCTCTTATTTTATCAAAACATTCCCCTTGATTCTTAATTCCTGATTCATTTGGGGCTGGTTCTTTCTCCAGCTTCAGGGGTGAACATGTAAATCAGGCCAATCAGAGGGTTCTTTTTCCTTTTCCATAGTATGTTCATAGAGAGAGGCATAGGTGACTGAGGCAAATACGATTCATTTGGAGGGCTATTCACTGGAATTCGTTGGAAAAAGTTGGGGTTATTGAGATCTTGTATTAAGCCTGGAGCTGCTGTCAGCCTTCTTTCCACCATGACAGCAAAACCTTTCAGGGAATAAAAGCTGTAGGAAAAAGTGTTCCTCAGAGACAGTAAGAGGCACAGTCATTCTGGTGAGTAAATTAGAACGTTGGATCTCGCTGTGCCTAAAGTCACCATGTGAGGTTTCATTGTTGTGCACCTATTTGTGATTTGTGTATTGAGTCACTTTGAGGTTCCGTTACTTGGAATAAAGAGAGTCTGAACTAACACAAATACTTTTGCTAAACTCCAAATTCTAATTAGGCTGGAAAGTTGTTATTAACTATGAAATACTTATTAGTGATTCATGCATTAGTCAAAATAAGAATGGCAACAAAGGAAAATTATTTCATACTTAAAAAAATTCTTGTTTTAAATTAAGACATGGCTAAGTATGGAAGGAGGGAAATAATCTGGATATTTCAGATGATTAATAAATTGTATAAATATGAGTTAATTATTTGAGGAGATTCTGCATTTATCATCCAGGATGCCATAATTTCTAAACTGGCATGCTTGGATCATTTGTACATTTTGAAGTCAGAGGATCTAATCAGTCTTTCTCCTGGATTTGTATTCCAGTAGAAATGATGGCCTATTCTAGTGCAGCCAGTGTTTCCTGGCCTATTGTACTGAAGAATAAATGAGTAAGTCTTGATTACCTTACAAATAAATCTGGTTAACAGTTATATTAATTAAAATGCCTGGTTCTGCGGCTATTCTGAACTATTTATACGTGATTTAATTCATATCAGCAGCTAATTTGTATTTAATGCAAACTAATGGGTTTTATGTAAATGGAGCATGTGGCAGTCTATTTAAAAAACAAATTATCTCTAGTTTCATTTCAGTTATTTTAATTAAATTTAGAGTGTGTGTGTTTGGTGGGGGGATGAAGGGGAAAGGGATGTGTTATATATGAAGTGATGATTAAATCCAATTTAAATCTACAGAATAAGAAACAAGTAATTCTCTCAACAGACACATTGGCCCTTTCATAAAGTTTTGGAAAGTCAAGATAGTCAGTACACACAAAAGCCTCTAAGATTCTAGATGGTGTGGCTTTCTTAAGATCATGTTTTACGTTACAAACCACAAGCACTTAAAAGTGCTTGTATAAATAAGTTTCTTTACAGATTTTTAAATTTGGCTGGAAATTATGTTATGACTTAAATACGTACATATATATATATATGTGTGTGTACGTATTTTTTTTCCCCCAGTCTTTGATTTGGAAATTTTCAAACTATTCTATAAATTGGTTAAGTAATGTTTACTTGACTTTCTGTCAATAGTTTAAATCTATGGAATCATGTTTTAACTGTAATAAAGCTTTCTCAATCTATAGTTTATATTGGACTTTTATTTTTTTCAAAGAGCATTTTTTTCCTCTTATTTCCCTAATTTTGATATGTATTCTGGAGCTAAAGAGGATTTTGGCACATTCTGCATAGTTTCTGCTATTTGGTCCTAGTCTAAAACAGTCTCTCAGCTTGTAGAATTTAGTTAACTTCAAAGTTGATGAACTTCTTATTCTTTTTGTTGCATTAAGATTACTTTTTTCTGTGTTCCTATTGCCAGCTAGATCATAACTTTTTGAAGGACAAGAACTAATTTTTTTCATGTCTACATAATGTGATTTTGTTGCATGAATACTTCTTGAATATCTCCTCAAAATAAATTATCCAAACCACTGAATGACAAGTGTTCCAAAATCTTTCAATATAAACAAAACATAATTCTCCTCCCTCTCATGCTGTTGGTTACAGGATAAAAACTAAACTCAACAATCTAATCAATCTGGTTTTCCAGACCAAATTTCAAATATCTCAAAAATTCACTAACCATTACCTCTTAGTTGCACTAGTGTCATGGTAGCATAATGAAGGATTGCATATTGGCCTCCTCCAAGGGGAGACAATGATTGATACCAAGCTTGAATAAATTTTCTAGGGAAACATGGGGAAGAATAGGTTTCTGTGATACAGAAGAGCACATGTATTTCTCACATAATATGGTATAGCATTAACCCCACAGAACACTCTTATGTGCTGGTATTGAACTCTTTCCTTAAGAAAATATATTTAATGATCATTTACTTAAGACTTTTTCCAATTTTACATTGGCAAAATTGGAACCATTTTTAAAATACCCTAGATTTCCTCTCTGGAATATTTAGGATTACCTAAAATTATAATGACAAACATGAAAATAAGTTTTAGAAATCGTGTCATTGGTATATATCCCTAGTTACAGAAAATTGTCACAAGCTTGTACAGGAAAAGACAATCAATTTTTAAACTTCATGTTTTCTTGTCATCAAAGAACAGAAACAGGAAATCCAAACAATTGTTTATGGATATTAATCCTGATCAGATTGATCAGTTGACAGTCCCTCCAGTTTTACTGGTTGTATAGGGAAGTGTTGACTCCTACATAGTATGTACAGTGACTTCAGGTTTAATTCAACTGCTGCCAATTTGGAGCCACACTCAACAACTCCACTCCTCCAGAGAAACTTTAACAGCTATAATTAGGAATATTTGAAATGAAAGAATATTCACTCAGTTAAAATGATTGGAAATCCATTTTTTTTTTTACAATGTAGTTAGATTCTAACAAGTTATTTAATTAACTTCATTATCATTTACTTCAGGACGATCATAACTATTCAGATGGTATAGTAAATGCTTTGTGTGGTACCGTGAGGTGTACCAAAATAGGGTGGTCTCATTCATTTTTCAGTAGCACATGGGAGAGTGGAAAGCTGATGTGGAGTGTAGGGGCAACCACATTTCATGTAACCCCATTACATATGCAAATTATAGTTTATACAAATGATGCTTCAAAAGGTGTACCCCAAGGAAGAGATGGGAAGAAGAGAAAATGTGCTTCAGAGAGCTCACTGTTATACCCTTTTTCTAAAGCAAAAAGTAAGTTAATAAGATAGCATTATTTGTGACAACATGGATGGATCTTGAGATTATAACGCTAAGCAAAATAAGTCAGACAGAAAAAGTAGAGAACCATATGATTTCACTGATATGTGGTATATAAAACTGCAAACAACAAAAGAACATGACAAACAAATGAAGGAACCAAAACTCCTAGACATAGACAATAGTTTAGGGGTTACCAGAGGGTAAGGGGAGAGGGGCTCTAGAAGAGGGTAAACGGGGTCTAATACATGGTGATGGAAAGAGAACTGACTCTGGGTGGTGAACACACAATGTGAGATATAAAGTATTACAGAATTTTACACCTGAAATCTATGTAACTTGACTAACAATTGTCACCCCAATAAACCTTAGTAATAATTTAAAAAAAAAAAACACGTAGCATTATTTGTGCAGCTGCCAAATCCCTCTTCTACTGTCCTCTCTTTCAGGCCCTGCTCCCCTCTCAACTTAGCTGCATTAGCCGTCTACATTGATTCCACTGACAGGTGATTTATCAGACCAGCATTTCATCTTCCCTACAAAGGCAAAACGTGCCCTGTTCCTGGGGCTACAAGGGGGAACAGACGAATATTCCTTTGATGCTACAAGGACACCAGACTGATAAAATTTGCTCCTGCATTGAACTTGACATGGAGGTGGAGTGCTTTAACTTTTAAAAGTCTGTTCTGTTACTCTCAGAATAACTGATGACTCTCGTTTATATTCACATTTCCAATGAAGATAAATCTTCTCTTTTTTTCTTCTTCTTTGATTCTAGGTCCAAAATTTTCACCTTCTACACATACACACCCCGTTATCTCAAAGTGACGAAAATCTTTCTACCTGCTGAGTCACTCAGTCCATCCATCTATCTATTCATATGCAATGGGATGGAAAAATATTGCTATTTAAACCAAAGTCACCTGCATTTGTTATCACATACTAGAGAGTGGAATGATTTATACCCGAGAGAAGATTCTTTGTTTAGAAAGTACCATAGTACCTCTTCCACTTACTTGAGTGGGGGAAATAAGAAAAAAAAAAAAATGAGAAGAACCTGGAGTTTCCAAAGGCACTGCAAGAACTAAGAAAGGGAGTAGAGGCAAGGCCACTGCACAGGTGAGTGACTTGTGCAGTGACACAGGGCCCTGAATTCAAGAGGCCTCCATTCTTAGTTTAAGGTTCTGCTATTACTATCTTGAAATCCTTACAAAAATTTTGAATAAGATATCTGAAAATTTATATTGCACTGGACCTGCAAATTATATAGCCGGTTTTGGACAGCAACATTCCATTTTCTTTAATTTAGTCCAAATCTTGAGTTAAATATAGTGAAATATTGCCAATCAAATGTCTTAGGCCTATTTCCAGGTGTGAAACAATGTACCAAATATTATGTAAAGCCACTTAAAAACAGCAAATACTCTCACATCCTATAGCTTGGTGTTTTCAGACACCAGGGGTGCTTTATTCCATAGGCTAATTTACAGGATTAGCATTTATTTAATTAGACTGATTTTTCTTTTCTCCCCACCCCTACCTTTTATCAGAGTGTCCTGCGGTTTCTCTAGGAAACTGATTTTCATAATGAAGGTTGTTAGGGCATGGGGTAATTTAACACAGACTACCTTAAACCTCAGTCGTATTTTTTAATTTATTTTTTTTAAAACTGAATGTTCCCTTGGGGTGAATATGAAGGAGGCTTGGGTAGGCAAGGTTTTAGTAACCTTGTGACAGGTAGCTGTCCCTACCCACTTCTCTGTCTTTAAGGTTAAGAAACCTAGTCTTTAAATATAAGATGCCAAATGCCAGGTACTCCCTTTACCAGTTTCCCTTAAAGCTAGGAAATAACATTTCTCAAATCCTGGTTAATGGGAGCTGAGACAAAAGGCCTTTTGGAGGCTGTGAAGAAAAGTTTTCTTTGACGATAAAGAAAGAAGAAACTCATTCACAATGCTTGCCGGTGGAAATGATTTTATGAACACATGATACATGGAGCTACAACAGACACCTTGAGACAATGAGGGGAGAGCCATAAAAATGGAAGAGAGGGAAGATAGAACGCAACACGAGTCATGTATGAAGCCATTTGCTGCTGACTTACGTAATGCTGAAAGCACCTCCCTTCAGGATTCTTGTAAATTTAAGTCAGTGGTTCTCAAAGTATGGTCTCTGGAGCAGCAATGTCAGCATTACCCAGAAATTTGGTAGACAAGGGAATTCTTGGGTATCATTTCAGATTACTGAATCAAAAACACTGGGGGTGAGACCAAGCATTCTGTGATTTCACAAGCCCTCTTGGTAATTCTGTACTTTCTTTTAATGTTATGTTTTGACAACACACGTATTCCTGAAATTAAAAATATCCGAACTTAGTATTCAGCTAACAAAAACAGTTTAAGAATTTTCCCTCATGTTTATTGCAACATTATTTACAATAGCAAAGATATGGAAGCAACCTAAATGTCCATTGATGGATGAACGGATAAAGAAGATGTGGCATACACACACACACACACACACACACACACACACACAGGAATACTACTAGTCTATTAAAAAGAATAGAATCTTGTCATTTGGAACAACATGAGTGGACACTGAGGGCATTATGCTAAGTGAAATAAATCAAACAAAGAAAGACAAATACCATATGATCTCACTTATATGTGGAATTTAACAAACAAACAAACAAAACAAAACAAACAAACAAAAACCCAAGCTCATGGATACAGAGAACAGAATGATGGTTGCCAGAAGGGAGGATTGGGGGTGGGCAAAATGAGTGATGGGGGTCAAAATATGCAAACTTTCAGTTATAAAATAAATAAGTCATGGAGATCCAATATACAACATGGTGACTATAGTTAATAATATTGTATGGTGTATTTGAAAGTTGCTAAGAGCACAAATCTTAAAAGTTAAAAGTCCCAATTACAAGAAGAAAAATAACTTTTTTTTTTGTAATTCTGTGTGGGAACAGATGGTATCTAGCCTTATTGTGGTGATAATTTTGTAGTGTAAACATATATCAAATCATTATGTTGTACAACTGAAACTAATATGTCAGTTAAATTATACTTCAATAAAAAAAAGAATTTATCACTTTGCTCATAACATCCATCTGTGAGAATCATTGTCATCGGATATGAAATTGATTTGATATTATTTATCTCATTTTCATACTTAGTTAAATCTTCGCTGCTACTTGAGGACTACTTTTTATCTCAATGGGAAAATTGGGATAAATAGAAATATTAGTTACAACAATGCATGAAATTTGATACAAAAAATCTCTTTGTGTACCAATAAAACCAGTATTGGATTTGGATGCAGCATTCCTTAATTAGACTCTAACAGTAGATATCACTTTCCAGTATCACTTTCCAGTGTTTCCAGTATCACTCCCATGCTCTTGCTTGGGGTGTTTATATACTCTGCTATTAGCTTACTTGCTTCACCCATAACTTGACCTGTGTCCTCTTTACAAAACTCCTCATTGGTTCCTCTCTGCCTATAGAAGTCTTCCTCAAAGTGGAAACATGTGTACTCCAGATATTTTCAAGATGATAAATTGACATACAGGGAGAAATATTAAAACTCTGTATATTTTTTCATTTACTTTACCAGAAACAAATCTTTACCAGAAATGTAATATATGCATCAACACTCATGTATAAATGTGGTCCATTTTCTGGTACATCATATATCACGTACAATGTGAGAGCTATCTTCAAGAAAGAATGAAACTGACATACTGGACAAAGGGGGACAGCAGAGCCTCCTTTTATTTATTTATTTATTTTTGGCTGTCAGCACATTTTTATTAATGTAGTTTATTTGTGCCAGACTTAGTGAAGTTATAAATTATATTATCTAGTTTTAACTACACAAACTGTCACAAATTAAGGGAGTTCAGATACTTTTTAAAAATTGCAGGTTGAAGGAATCATAACTAATGTAAATACAGGTAACGATAGCGATATTGGTGCTTTCCATTTTGTTCATGGGAATTTTGTCAGCCTCGTTACAAGCTAAAAACAATTATACTCTAATATGACACAATGATCAGTTTCCAAGCACTTGTTAAAATAATTTAGAAGAGTATCTGGAATATAAATTTATATCTATTGTTTTTAGTGATGACCCTCACTCTAAGTGGATATTTACCTATAGATGTTAGCTTAATGATAGTTATAGCTATATCTATAACTATCTATTATTATGTACGCTACACAAAGCACTGTTTTTTCCTGATTTCTAAATTTTTATTGTGCTACTGATTTTATTGTAATTTATTTACTTTTTAGCTGATAGAGGATATATAGTAAAAAACAAAACAAAACAAAACAGTGTGTAGGCTCTTGACTCATAGAATGAGGTAAAACTTCTTTGCTTTTCATACAAGGATTTCTTGCAGCTGAGTCCAATCTGCTTTTCAATCATCATTTTCCTTTACTCTTCTCTCATGCTCTGTGTGCTTCTGCTACAATGAGGGAACTGCTCACTCTTTTCCAGGCCCAGCTCTACACACTTTCTCAAACTAATTTCAGCCAGGAGTCATTTCACCTTCTTTGAATCCTCATAATGGGTGTTGATGCTTTACAGCCTTTTAAGTTCTTTGAGGGCAGAATTTACTATCTGATTCACTTTACCTCCTCCATAATGCACAGGATATGTATTCCAAGAAAATTGTTAGAGGAAAGGAAGAAAGGAAAGAAGAAATATCAACTGTGTGAGTGTGAGGAAAAAACAAAACAAGCAAAACAAACCAAATGTTCTTCACCTGTCCTGTCTGAAGGTTCAGGCTGATGGGGAGTCACCAAACTATGCAAATTAATTCCTTCAATCATCTAATTTTGAAAGTGTATTTCTTTTTACACTATCTTTCATGACTAGAGCAAGCTTAAAATATCACCAGGCTGCTGTCTTTCTGTCATGCAGTGACACATAAAACAAAAGCTAAACTATGGGGTTCAGAGAACTTCCAGGCTAGCGAGTACCACATATGCTGGAAAGGTGATATACCCAAAATCCTGAACCTACTGAACTACACAAAACACAGGAACCTGAGCGGGAGGACAAAGTGGGGCATAGACATTTTATGCCATCAGAACTAGGTGACAGTGCAGCTTCATTACTTACTCAATACGCTCATGCAACTGTTCTTCACACTCTTTCTTCTCTAATGTTCTCACCTTTCAAATGGCTACATGAATTCAAATAAATGATACATGCAAGGAACTTAGCATAGTAACCAGATATAATAAGTGCAACTTTTGTTTTCCGTTACTGACAGCATTTCTGACACCAAATGTGTGGGGCTTTTCCCCACACAAAACAATTTTTCATTCCCCTCACCATCCACTGGGTGTCCTATGATTCAATCATGACACTAACTGCCCAGAGTTACCTTAAGGGTTCACCCCCACACGATCGTCCCTGATTTCTGGTGCCGTTTGTGAATCCAAGGTTGTCATCTGTAATTCTGATCAACTGACTATATATATTGAAGTTTCCCAAACCTCCTGCTCAGGTTTGATAGTTTGCTATAATGGCTCAAAGACCTCAAAGAAACACGTACTTGTGTGTACTGGTTTATTATAAAGGATACAACGAAAGACACAGATGAACAGTCAGATGAAGAGGTACACAGGGTGAGGTCCAGAAGGGCCTTGAGTGCAGGAGCTCTGTCTCTGTGATTTTGGCGTATATCACCTTTCCAGCGTGTGTGGTGCTGCTCACTGACCTGGAAGCTCTCTACATCCTATTATGGTATTTATAGGGTGTAGAGAGCTTCCAGGTCAGTGAGCACCACACACGCTGGAAAGACGATATTTATATATGTATATATATATACCTATATATATGTTTTTTTAAATGGAGGCTTCATCACATGGCATGGTCAATCTCCAATCCCTCTCCCTTCCAAGGAAGGTTGGATGAGGGCTGAAAGTTCCGAGCTTCTAACATGCTTGGTCTTTCTAGTTACCAGCCCATGTTCAGGAGCCCAGCAACAGTTGTGCCATTAGAAAGAAAAGGTACTCTTATCACCTAGGAAATGTGAGGAATTCAGGAACTCTGTGTAAGACACTGCTATCATCCCCATCACTCAGGAAATTACAAGGGTTTTTGGAGCATTTTTTCAGGAATTAGGGGCAGAGACAAAAAATATATATCTTACTATGTCATAGCTACCTGTTGTTATTAATCATTCTTACCATTACATGTGTCCTTAAGGCCTAATAATAATAACATGTATATATAATATATTATTTTGATTTATGTTATTGAAGTTCTAAATTTTAAACTTAATTAGCAGTGGTACAATTATCTTATGTTTTATCCGTAGCTTAATAATTTTATGCTTTGATTATTTTCTCATACTTTCTAACATAAACAATTTCCCATGATCAAAATTATTTATTAATTCTACAGCTTAGGTCTCCTCTAACATTTATCAAATTGACCATTTAACACTATGGGAAGTGGAAAAAAATAGTTTATATACTTGCAAATAATAGGGGTTATAGTAAAAAGAGAACAATAAAAATAAGAAAATGGTATCAAATAAATAACACAAGAAATTTCTCAGATGTGAAGCACACAAATCCTCAGATCAAGTTTCCACTCATTGTCCAGCAAAATGAAGAAAACAGAAAACAAATCCACAACAAAGCTTGTCAATCTACACACTGGGACTAAGGAGGTATTTCTAAAAGATTTAAAAGGTTGTGTGAGGGGGAAACTGGTCTGTTACAAATGCTAGGAAATCAAACTGTTATTCATCTGTCAATAAGAATCTATATCCTAAAAGTCCTTGAAACAATGTTTCCAAATTCTAAGAAAAGACGGTTCTCATCCTGTAATACTATAGTCAGGCTAACTGTCAGTCAGTAGTGAGAGAAGAATAAACAATCTCAAAAATGTAAGGACTCAATAATTTAGCTCTCATGTAATCTGCCTTAGGAAGGTTCTAGAGAATTTACCTTAGAAAGATAAGTGATAAACCCACACATGCACAAAGAAAGCATGCTATCCTGGAAGAAGGCTACCCAATACAGGAGAATGAGGAATTGAAATTCCAGAGTGACAGCTGTGTGTCAGGTTCAGAAAGAAGTGATCCTTAATACAGGGAGCAGGTGTTTAGAGGGCTGTCTGGAAGAACTTCAAGTTTCCTTAAGTACTTTGGCATTTTGGAAAATTATTACTAAGCTTTTGATAGCTTTGATGTAACATTTGGATAACTATCGACAATAGATACACAGAACACATAAGAAATTTTAAAAAGCAGAAATGTATTCTTTGGGAAAAAAAAACCCACAATGCATTGAGAAGGAAACAAACTGTTTGGCATAGCCATAAATAAGTAATCTTTACAACGGTATACTTAAATAAAAATTGACTAATGGTTTAACCAAACATTATAATATTACAATATCTGAAAGCTGTGGGAGAGAAATTCAGGAAGGGTGATGACGGAATAAGAGAATTTAAGTCTCAGCTAGTAAAACAGGAAGTCAATAGTTTCTGACAAACTAGACAAAGACCTACAAATTTCAAGTGTTTTACCTAGAAAAATGGGGATCAATACCCAAAGAAACAACTAATACGGAGCCGTTATGGGAGATAATTCTGGGATTGAGAGTCAGGAGTTGGCTTCGTCCTTCCCTCACACTTTTCTCTCTATCCCCCAGTTCCAAGTACTTGTCTTCCTGAGACCTCCCTGTAGCAACTCCATATACATGAGATCTCTGTGCAAGAAGTCTCTGGCTTTATTGAGGTCTTTGCTGAGAGAACACTGGTATTGAATTATCTTCTCTTTGAGAAAAACAGTGACATGGAAAGTGGGGTTGGAGACCAGGGATGAGGCCCTGAGGGCAGCACTTCAAAGAAAAAGATTTGTTCAAGCCAACTGTACACCCAAGAAACAGTTGGATGCTGACCTGTGTTAGTGTACCAGGTATTGCATATTCCCAAAGGACTTGGAGACAGCTGAATCAGAGGGCTGAGTCTCCACTACCCATGAAGCTACGGGCATGTGGGAAGATGGGAGAACAGATTTTTTTTTTTTTATAGATGCCTGAGGCTTTGATGTGGGAGAGGGTCCATGACTGACATTTTACCTTACAGCACCTATAGGAATCCCATCAGTTAGGATATTACAACAATGAGCTTTAAACCTGATTGAGCTGACATGGGGAATTAGCCACCTCTCTGAGAAACCTAACAGGGAGAGAACAATCATGTTGAAACACCTAGATACAAGTCCAGTGAAATAGAATGCCTGAAGAGCTATCTGGATTCCTGAATTAATATAGCCATTTGGGAAAATCCTAATGCATCACAAACAATACCTTCTGGAACTTATAAACATGATTTGTGATTTAAAAAAAAACAGTATGAGTCAAATCAAAATATATAATTGCTGAGACTCAATGTCATTGACAAGAGAGCTTTGGAGTGTCTAACAGCAGAAACAAGAGATACACCACTTCTGTGTATAGCTCATTGACTAGACCAGTGTCCTGATCCTGCTGAACTGCAGGGCGAGGGAAGTGTAAATCCTGCCCGGTGCTTGGATAGAAGGGAGAAGGTTACATGGGTGAACAATGAAAGTTGCCATCATGATCTGAGGTCAGAGAAAAAGATTCTAACTAAAATGAAAAATGAAGAGAAATCTCAAAAAGGAAATATTGGTGAATAATAGATAGTGACATAAAGATATAGCTATCAATACAGAGACAGAAATGTAATTATGAAGGATAGACTGCTTGGGAATATGTAACAAAATGCTAAATAAGATCACTTAAAATGGAAGAGACATTCTGTGAGAAAAATTCTAACAATCCTTATAAACCTTACCAGTGGGAGATGGGGAGGAAGGAAATACAAGCTTATCTCCAAGATATTGTGGGTTTGGCTCCAGACAACCTCAATAAAGCAAATATCGCACTAAAGCAAGTCAAACAACATTTTTTGTTTTGTTTTGTTTTGTTTCCCAGTGCATATAAAAGTTATGTTCATATTATACCGTAGTCTATTAAGTGTGCAATAGCATTATATTAAAAAATGTACATACCTTAATTTAGAAATACCTTATTGCCAAAAAAATAACCACCATCTGAACTTTCAGTGAGTCAAAATCTCTTTGCTTGTGGACGGTCTTGCCTTGATGTTAATGGCTGTTTACTAATAAGGAGAATGAATAGTGAAGGTTGGGGTGACTGTGTTCACTTCTCAAAATAAGACAACTATGAACTTTGTTGCATTTATCAACTCTTCCTTTCATGAATGATCTCTTTGTAGCATGCTATGCTGTTTGATAGCATTTACCCACAGTAGAGCTTCTTTTAAAAGCTGAGTCAATCCTCTCAAACCCTGCTGCTGTTTTATCAACAAAAGTTACGTAATATTCTAAATACTTTGCTGTCATTTCAACAATATTCACAGTGTCTTCACCAGGAGTAGATTCCATCTCAAGAAACCAAGTTCTTCACTCATTCATAAGAAGCAACTTCTCCTCCCTTCAAGTTTCATCGTGAGAGTGCATTAATTCATTCACACCTTCATGCTCCTCGCTTATTCTAGTTCTCTTGCTATTCCCACCACATCTGCAGTTACTTACGCCACTGACGTCTTGGACCCCTCAAAGTCATCCATGAGGGTTGAAATCGATTTCTTCCAAGTTCTTATTACTGTTAATATTTTGATCTCTTCTCATGAATTATGAATGTTCTTATTGGCATCTAGAATGGTGAGTCCTTTCCCAGAAGGTTTTCATTCTACTTTGCCCTGATCCATCAGAAGAATCACTATCTATGGCAACTATAGCCTTATAAAATATATTTCTTAAATAATAAGACATGAAAGTCAAAACTACCTGTTTGATCCATGGGCTGCAGAATGGATGTTATGTTAGCAGGCATGAAAACAACATTAATCTCTTACATCTCCATCAGAGCTCTTGGGTGAACCAGGTGCATTGTCAATGAGCAGTAATATTTTGAAAGAAATCTTTTTCTTCCCCCCCTCCCACCCCTGAGCAATAGATCTCAACAGTGGGTGTAAAATATTCAGTAAACCATGTTGTAAAAATATATATATACTCTTATCCAGGCTTTGTTCCATTTATGCAGCACAGGGGGAGTAGATTTAGCATAATTTTTAAGGGTCCTTGGATTTTAGGAAGGTAAACGAGCATTGGCTTCAACTTAAAGTCACCAGCTGCATTAGCTCCTAACAAGGGAGTGAGTCAGCTTGTCCTTTGAAGCAAGGCGTTGATACCTCTAGTTATGAAAGTCCTAGGTGGAATCCTCTTCCAATATAAGGTTGTTTGTCTATGTTGAAAATCTGTTGTTTAGTGTAGCCACCTTCGTTCATTATCTTAGCTAGATCTTCTGGATAACCCGCTGCAGCTTCTACATCAGCACTTGCTACTTCACCTTGCACTTCTATGTTATGGAGCTGGCAGAGTTGAAGACAGTTACAGCCTTGCTGTGGACTAGGCTCTGGTGTAAGGAAATATTGTGACTAATTTGATATTCTATCCAGGCTACTAAAATTGTGTCCATATCAATAATAAGTCTGTTTGTCTGTTTAGTGGAGAAGCGCTTTTAATTCCAAGAACGTTTTCTTTGTATTCACAACTTGGCTAACTGTTTGGCACAGGAGATCAGCTTCCAGCCTATCTTTGCTTTCAACATGCCTTCCTCACTAAGCTTAATCAGTTCTAGCTTTTGATTTAAAGTGAGAGATGTGGGACTCTTCCTTCACTCGAATATTTAGAGGCCACTTTATTATTATTAATTGGCCTAATTTCAATAGTTTGTGTCTCAGGAAATAGGGAGGCCCGAGGAGAGGAAGGGAGACAGGGGACTGGCCAGTCAGTGGAGTAGTCAGCACACACACACACATCCATTGATTAAATTCACTGTCTTATACAGCACAGCTTGTGGAGCCCCCCAAAATTACAATAGTGGTATCAAAGGTCATTGATCACAGGCCATTATAACCAATAAAACAGTAATAAAAAAGTTTGAAATATTGCATGACTTTCCAAAATGTGACACAGAGACATGAAGTGAACAAATGCTTTTGGGAAGAAATGGCACTGATAGACAGGATTGCCACAAATTTTCACTTTTTAAAAAGAGCAATATTTGCAAAGCTCAATAAAGCAAAATACAATAAAAGTAAGCATGCCTATAAAAACATACCAGAAGTCTCACTTATTGTGGGAAGAAAAATGGAGGAAAAATAAGAGGAACCCTATTTTAATGGTTTTATTCTGTGGGAGAAAGGAGTAAAACAAAATAGAATTGGAATCGTGGTGAGAGAGGAAATGGGTTTTAATGAGAAAATAGTAGGTAATAATAATAGATTCATATATGTGTGTTTAAAAAAGTAATAAGAGGGATCATAGCTATATAACAGAGAAATACAAAATCTTCATACTAATTGGGAGAAACCTAGAATGGAAATCAATAAAATAGCTAGCAAAAAATAGGCTAAGGAGAAAAGAAAGTAAAATATACAATGATTTATATACAGGGTAAGGTAGAAATAATAAAATCTAAGATACATTAATTACACTAAATGTAGATAGATTGGAACTATTAAAACATACACAGATTATAATAGAAAGCAAACTCAGATACATGCTGTTTTGAAGGAATAGACTTAAAATATACTAATTAAGTAATAACAATGATAATAATGAGGAGGAGGAGGAGTAGAAGGAGAAAAGCCAAAGGACAAAGAAATTTCAGGTATCTAAAACCAGAAGAAAATTAAAATGATAGTTACTTTCCAACAAGGAAGGGCTTACAATTAAAAACACTAAAGAGCATTAAGAGGGATAAGATACACATTAGAAAATACAAATGAGGAATAAGAAGATATAATAGATGTAATTATATATATGCAGAAAACAGTATAGTAGCTGAAGAAAAACAAAAAAAAATGTTTAGATTGCATGAGTTAGAAATATGTAGAATTGAAAAAAATGCAAAATATTTGAAGATTTTATTAGTTTCATCCCAGCATTACACAGAAGTAATAGGGGAGATTTGAAAGTGCTGCTGTCCTGAAAACTAGGGTTTGTGAGAGGACAGTAGGAAACTTCAATTACATAGATACAAGTGGTTAAGTACCATTTTATTTTTTTCAAATTGTAATCACATATTTTAAATATAAAATAAAACAGTAATTTTAAAATTAAACAGTAATTAAACAGTAATTTGAATCCATGTCTGTGAAATAAACATTTCTCAGAATGAAGGGAGAACTATAGGAGGTTATTTATTGCTTATGATAATGCTATATACTCTCTGGAGAGTGAGGGTTAAGATCCATGCCATTCTGTTTCCCTCTGAGTAGATTAATTTGTTAACTGTTTCCTCATTCATGCTTAATTGCAAATAAATATGTAGACTTTATACAATAAAATAATTAAAATTATGGACATTTCATCGTGTTAAGTTTATTTCCAATAAGAGATAATGGTTAAAATCATATTAAGTTTATAACAAACAGTTAAACATTGTCTTTAAAGAGAATCTCATTTAGAGAGAAGTATTTTCTTTCCTTGGTAAAGTAATATGCAATTTCTTTTATTTTAAAACTGTCATTTATGTTTGGTTTAAATTTTCATTTCTGTGGGCAGGTTCTTAAAATCCCCTTAGGCATTAACAAAATTCTGAACCTGTTTCTCCTCACTACATGCTATTTTGTTAATGCTTCTTTTAAGGCAACTAACATTTTCCAGAAGTAAACCAAATTGCTACAAAATGGACAAATTGAGAGAAGACCCAGACATTTTTTGGCCTTCTTGCCAGGCCCATTTTAATTTAAAGCTTTGACAACATTCTTTTTATGTGATATTTGGATGAATTCATGGCACTTTAATTTGATTCTTATTTGCCTTTATGACTTTCTTTTTCGAAATTCTTCTGTTTTATATAATCATTTTTTTTAATGTAATTTTATCAAATTCAAAACTGGTTTAATGAGAATGTTACTTGGAATTCTCTTAAATTGGAGGGACTTCCCATATTCATAACATTCATTATTCCCACCAAGAACTTTCTGTATTTGCTATATAGTCAAATCTGTTTTTATATTTCTTAGCAGAATTTGATACTTTTCTCTGTACATTATTCACATATTTTTGTTTATTGAATCTCTATTCTGAAGTTACCTTTTTAATTGTATTTTGTGAACTGTTATTGCTACTTCATTAGATACACTTTGGATTTGTCCTGTTAGTTTTTCTGTCCATTATCTTAATAAATTTGCTTTTTAAAATCTAATTGTATTTTAGTGTATTTTCTTAGGTTTTCTAGATAGACAATCAATCTTTAATGTAATAATATGGGTTATACAAAATTTGCATTCTTTCTGTTTCTTGTCTTATTGCATTGGCTAGAATGAAGTCAAATAGTAATTAGCACAGCAGGCATCTCTATTATGAAACTTAAAAAAGATATTATTGGAAAACCCTCTAATGCTTGCCATTAATGTATAGTTGTTGGTTTACTTATGACAGATATTCTATAATGTTTTTATGGGAGTTCTCATCTATTATTTTACTAAGTCTTTCTTTGGATGGTGGTCAAGTTTCATCAAATATCTCTTGGGAATCTTTTGAGATGGTCACATACTTTTTAATGTAGGATCTGTCTGTGTTATTATTTATATAAAAATGTATTTGCATTTCTGGGAATAACTCTATTTGGATGTTGTCAATTACTTTTTAATAAATTATTGAATTTAATTAATGGTATTTAATTTGGTATTATTACATATGATATATGTTTCATTCTATATTTTTTCTTTTGCTACATTTCTCTATTTTTTTAATATTGGAGGAATACATCATATTTAATTCAGCTATATAATCTGAAGCAGATTATAAGGAGTGGGAAATATTCAACATTTATTATTTGTTTGAATTCACGAGTAAAGTTGTATGGACCAAGACATTATTTTAGATATAATTCTTTCTTTGATTTTCTAGTTCTTTTATTGTCATTGGTCTGATTTGATCTTCTAATTTTTGAAATAATTATAGAAATTCTAATTTTGTCAAAAATTCAATAGACAAAGATATAAAATATATTAACATAAGTCATGGAAACTAGCATTTCATAACTTTAAAAATATCCAATTGTTTCCTTATTTCTTATTTTAATATGTTCTTTTAAAAAGTTGTTAAATTGTTATATTTATAAATAGTATGTGAATATATTACATTCATTATATTACTAATTAGTTACTTAAATGAATTAAGTTTCTCAAATAATTTTATAGTTTTATTTTCTTATTGTTCACTTAATTTGTTCTGTTAACTTTTGGACTTTCTGCATTATATTATAAAAATGTGGTCAAATATTTTGTATTCTTCAGATGCACTGAGTTTTTGTTTTGTGATCAATAAGTAATAAATTTTATAAAAATTTTAATATAAGTGAAAAGTGCATTTTTTATTTATAGGATGTATATGTACACATATTACCAATTAAACTTTATTGTCTATATTATTTTGTTTTTAATATGTTTACATGTTTTGTCTTTATTTGACTATGTGGATTTAAAACCACTGTAAATGATTTTTTCTTATTTTTTTCTTGTATGATACACATGTCTTTGAAGTTATAATCAAACCACTGACTTTTAAGAGAACAGGGCTATTCTCATATGCCTACCAAGAATATAGTATAAAGCAAAGTTCAGAAAATAATTATTGGAAAAAGTACAAAAGCCATAATAAGTTGTAACTAATGCCATCAATTAAACTATTAAACTATTAATGAGATAAATTCAATTGGCATAAATGTCAAAAATACAGTATTTTGAAAAAATGTAAAAGACAAGAATGCATTTAAAATGGAAAATTGCAAAATTAACATTTTACTCTGTCCTAAAAATAATTAATTCCTAATGAGGAACAATTAAAATGGTATGTATATATTTTAGAATTTATTAAAATTAAAAGGCCAAATTAAAATGTAAAAGTCAAATAAATATTTGACTCATTTTCTATATGTAGCTCCACAATAATAATTTACTGCTCAAAAATTACATTAAGTATTTTATGAGGATTCATTTTTCTGGAAAACAAAATTACTATCAATTTTCAAGAATTCCAGAGCATAAAGAGAAAATAATATTTTAAAATCAGAGAATAATGTTGAAAATAGAAGTATGCCTAATCTTTAGTATCTTAGAGTAATGAGATGGTGTTGGGAAAAATGGATAGCAACATGCAAAAGAATGAAACTGGACCACCATCTTACAACATATACAAAAATGAACTCAAAATGGATTAAATACTTGAACATAAGACCTGAAACCATAAAACTAGAAGAAACATAGGCAATAAGCTCCTGGACATAGGTCTTGGGGATGATTTTTTAAAATCTGACACCAAAAGTAAAAACAACAAAAACAAAATAAACAAGTGGGACTACAACAAACTAAAAAGTTTCTCACAGCAAAGGAAACCATCAACAAAAAAAAGAGGCAACCTACTGAATGGGAGAAATTATTTGAAAACTATATATATGCAAGTACGTAAAGAACTCATTCAATTCAATAGCAAAACAAACCAAACCAAAATAACAACAAAAAAAAAAAAACCCAAAACAAAAACAAAAACAAAATCAGTCTAAGTGAAAATTGAGGAGAAGATCTGAATAAGCATTTTTCCAAAGAACACATACAGGTGGCCAACAGGTACATGAAAAGATGCTCAACAACATTAATGATCAGAGAAATGCAAATTGAAACCACAATGAGATATTATCTCACATCTGTTAGAATGGCTGCTATCAATAGGACAAGAAATAGTAAATGTTGGAAAGGATGTGGGAAAAAGGCAACCGTTGTGTACTGTTGGTGGGAATGTAAATTGTTATAGCTACTATGGAAAACGGTATGGCAGTTCCTAAAAGAATTACAAATAGAACTACCTTATGATCTAGCAATTCAACTTTTGCATATTTATCTGAAAAGGATGAAAATACTAACTCGAAATATGCACCGTCATGTTCATTGCAGCACTATTTATAACAGCCAAGATATAGAAACAACCTAAATCCGTCCATCAATGGATGAATGGAAAAAGATGTTGTGATACACACACACACACATACAGAGAGTCATGCACCTATGCATGCACATCTGCACGCAATGGAATATCATTCTAGCTACACACACAAAAAAAATTGAAATCCTGCCATTTGCCACAATGTGAATGGACTTCAAGGGCAAAATAAGTCAGACAGAGAAAGATACAAATATATGACTTTCCTTACACGTGGAATCTAAAACAACAAAACAAAATAAAATGAAACAAACCGAGCTCATAGATGAAGAGAACAAATTGGTAGTTGCCAGAGGTGGGGAGGAGTGAGAGGAGGTAGGTGAGAAAAATAACTGAAGGGGTCAAAAGGTAAAAAAAAAAAAGAAAAAAAGATAAAATAAAACAAACATGAATTTCCCCTTAGATACATTGCTAAACCCTTGACTCTATGCTTTGAGACTTTCCCTAAAGTATTTATGTGGGAGAATAAACCAATATTCATGGCTTATTTAATATTATTTTAAGAGGAAAGAAGTTATCTACTAACTTAGTGGAACACACTTTCCCATTGGCTAAGGAAATAATGCAAAATTACTAATTATGATAGAAATCTCTTGTAGTTGCCATTGACTTTCTCAAAGTGATGTTTTAGTTAAGCCTTATTAATTTATGGTTATACGATTCTGAATTTATATAGGATATAGTGAAGGCTGAACTTGATCCACCTTGGAGAAGGAAATATTGATATAGTGACTACATAATGAAGATTCATTTTCACTGTGAACACATTAACCAATGGAGAGTACAGAGCCTCTGAACAGCTCTTATGCCAAATTCATAGCCTCTTGCCCTTACCCTCTAGTTCAGCCATGCTGCATTGATTTTGCACAGTCTTGGATGGGCTTTGCACTGGTTAATCTGACTGTACCTTGCCTTATTTGCATCTTCTGCACCTTTCAATTCCTACTCTAGGGATTCTTTGAAGACATGGTATACATAGGAAGCCAGCTGGGAGGCCTGCATGAATTGCCTCATGAATGCAGTATGGGGAAATGTGGGAGAGTTAACACTACATAGGGAAATACTTTATCAATGAAAGATAAGAGCCAACAGATAGATAGATTCTTCCTTCATTTATCCCATGGGCGGACAGTTCTGAGGCTTTTTATGTTACAAAAATTATATTTATTTTATAAGTCTCCTCCGAAAGTGTTGGTGACATTAAGCACTGAGCCAATGTCATATGATCATCTTTATATTGGTTTTTGCTTTTCTCCTTTCCTTAATTCAGTTCCCTGGCATTCCAAAATAAACGAGAGAGAGAGAGAGAGAGAGAGAGAGAGAGAGAGAGAGAGAGAGAGAGAGAGAGAGAGAGAGAGAGAGAGAGAGAGAATAAGGTTGATAATAGAGATATGCCTAATCTTTAGTACCCTAGAGTAATGCGATGACAGTTTGAACTGTGTCTCTGAACTAAAGGATCTTTTTTTCTTGATCATCTTTCTATACCTTACTGGCAATTTCCTTTTGGTCTCAGTGAGTGATGTTAAAACTTTTTGTTGGAAGATTGATTTAGTTGTACCACAAAGTAAAAGCCTGCTTATTTGGTTAAAATTTTATGCTGACCAAATGTTCTTTGGAAAAGTACTTCTCACATCTGCCAACTAAATTCTATCATACATCAAATTAGATGTTAGGACTATTTCTTGCCATCTGTATTCTGTAAACTCTTAAATGATAATTTACTATGATTATACAGAATATATTTTTTTAGATGGGGAATCCATTTTGCTTAATCTGTGATAGATTTGTAATATGTTATCATGCTAATTATGACGCATTTTAGAGTTTTAAAAAATTAAGTGTGGTTATCACTTCTCCCTGGGCACACACAAAAAATCACACTTTCCAACACCTTGCAGTTAGGTAGGACCATTTAATTAGTTCTGGCCAATCAAATGTGTGTTAACATGATGTGTTCCCCATCAGGGTAATTAAATTCAAAGCCTGTGAGTGATTAGCTAGTGTCCTCTTTTTCTTGCCTGTGGCTGTTGTGGATGTCATAAGCTATCAGAATCACAGGATTAAACCATCCTGGATATGTGAGTCACTGCATAGTGGACAGATACCCTGGGTAGTTACCTGGACCCAAATAGACTTTACATGTATTAGGAATAAACATTTGTTGTCTTAAACTACTGAGATATGGGGGTTATTTGTTATTGCAGCAGAGTCTCTTAAGACATATACATCAAGCAATCAGCTAACTTGGAGTTTCTATTTACCAGTAGGGAATTCATGAATGTACGTTTATACTTTTAGTTATTTGCATACTATTTTCATTGAGCCTGCTTTTTCGAAAAGTACTTCTCAAAATACATATTATGATAATTGACTTTTTTGTTCATATACATTACTATATTTATTTAAATATGCTTTATACTAATATTTCTTTTCACTTCACTGTTATCAAATATTTAAGTGCATGGTGGCAATTATATTTGACCCAGAAATGTTATATTCATCCATTTTATTTGTAATACTTGTCTTAGGACATGATTGATTATGTGAAATGTACTCTACCCATTGAATTTTGTTGTTATATTTTGTACTTGTCACATAGAATGCTTAACATGAAATATTTATGTCTCCCAAGGAGACAAATATGCACCTCAGCATTTGAAATAGACAATGGTGATAGTAAATATTTATTAATTGTAAAGCACGGCACCAAAATTTATGAGATGGACTACACGCATACGGAATGTCATATTGAATGCCAGTGTACACATTGATGAATAATGGATAATAAGGCTGACATCTATGAAAATGACTGTGAACTCTTTTGAAGGAAAAAAAACACCACCACCTAAATATATTGCAAGTAATTTGTCTTTATTTTCTGTTTTGTTTTTTTTTTTTGCCCAAAATTTAGGGGCATAGAGAAATAAAGGCCTTCTCTCTATCATGCACTCTCCCCTTGTGCCTACAAAATTATTCACTCATTGATTTAACAACTGTTGATTGAGTGACTACTCTATGCCAGGTACTGCTCTAGGTGATGAGGCACAACATTTAAAAAACATAATTTTCTTACTTTCATGGAACTTTACTAGAAACAATCAAGAAAATAAATACATGTGATAATTTCATAGAGAAATAACTAGTATGAAGTTCATGCGATGTGGGGAGTGATCAAAGATCTTTTACAGGAGGTGATTTTCTTTCCAGTGCTCTTTATTTGTTTTATTAAGAAATAATTGACATACATCACTGTATAAATTTAAGGGGTACAGTATGACAATTCAATGGAGAGGTGATATTTGAACTAAGACCTGAATTATAAGATCTAATCCCTGTAAAAATAAGACTTTCAAAAATTTATTTTAGAGTACATGGAGATCTAAATGACACCGTGATAACGACCAGCTGACACGTTCTGGTTTAAATCATCTATATGGAGGTACTACCATATACTATTATTTTTTCCTTTGGGACTAGGGGACTTAAAATGTGCTCCAATAGCTATTCTTGGTAATAATTTCTAATTTTAGATGCAGGAATCATCAAGTGTATGGATCAGACCCATTTATTTTTGCGTAGTCCTCTCCATTTTTCAATGAATATATTAGTGTAAGTGTCAAGCTTGACATCTATATCTTATTAAATTTTTTTCTGCTAAAGTTGTCATATTTCTTACTCACTATTTTTCTTAATCATCTGGAGTCCTGCAATGCCTTCCAAGTGCCCACCCACACCCGCTGGTTCCACTTCAATTCATTTTTCACACTGTAACTAAATTAAATCCTTTAAAAATGTCAGTCTTATTACCACCACAACCCTCCATGCACACATATTTGAGATTCTCTATTAGCTGCTTTTACTCTTAGAATGAAACCACCAGATTTTCATAGGCCCTAGAGACACTACACAGTCCCTTCATATGCCTGCCTCTTTTGGTTCCTTCACTCTAAAACACAGAAATTGGTTAACTTGCATGTATCACATTCCATTCTGCCACCAGTCTGTGCATATGCTACTCCATCTGGAATTTTCTTAACTCACTTCATATCTTAATGATTTCTTTACAGTTTTCAAATTCTGAGTTATTTAAAACATTAGAAAATACACATAGAATATTATTGTTTGAAAATTTATTAAATATTTTGTCAAATTTGTTTCAGAATTTTAAAAAACATTCAGTGTATTACAGAAACATTGTAACTTACGTAGCTATTATTTCATTGTCTTCCTTCCTAACCCCAGATCAACCACTATTTTCAATCTGGCTCATTTCCATTAATAATTTTATACTAAAACTTCCCCTCTCTATATAATTATAATCTCTATCTGAATTTGGATAACATGAGTTTGGACAGAGGGTTAAGGAGCAAAAGAATGCAAATTAAATGAATATATTTGGTTCTAGAATTTCAAATAGCAAGTAGTGAGAATTTAGATATAGATTCGTACAAAAAATTACCTGAATCCATCAATTTCTATGTTTGAATAGCAAGAGTTTGGATAGTGTACAGTCTGCGGTGTTTGAGTGTGTGTGTGTGTGTGTGTGTGTGTGTGTGATTTTTCTACATTTTTTGAAATTCATATAAATAAATTTATGTGACTTACATAATATCTGTTACTTTAGCAACATTATGTTTTTCGTGGACTTATCCATGTTGACCTAGTTTTTTCACTTTAAGGGCTATATATGTGTGATTATGCCTTGATTTAATTTTGCATCCCATTATTTCCATTTTATAAGTAATAGTTTAATGAACACTTTTCCACATTTTATTTATTTAAGTGTAAGAGTTTTTCTAGGATATATATATTTATGAAGGCTTGAACATTGTCAATTTTACAAGATATTGTCAAAATGTTTTCTAATATAGATTTACCAATTCTTCCTACACCAATAGTATATGGGAGCCCCTTAGTTTTTATTTTCTTCCCAAAACTTGGTCATGTCAACATATGGAGTACGTTTTCATTTTTATTCCCCTGATAACTAATGAGGTTGAGTAGTTTTTGCAGTTTTATTGGCTAATTTTCTTTTTTTGTGAACTGCCTATTCACCAATTTTATCCAGTGTTGTATTGGGTCATTTTCCCCCTCATTAATTTATATAGAAATCTGTACATCTATATATTAAAATATCATCATTACATGTGTTTAAATAGCTTCTCTCTATATGTCACCTGTCTTTTATCTTAGTTAATGATGTCTTTTATTGAACAGAAAAAATTTTAATGTAACTGAATTTAGTAATCTCGTACTGATTGCTTTTTCTACTTCTTGTTCAGAAATCTCTCCTTATTTTAAGGTTATAAGAATACGCTCTTATGTATTCTTCTCAAAAAATTAGAGTTTTCCATATTTATTATACTTCCATGTTGTATTTATAGCTAAAATGTAAGTTTGTGTATTATGTTAAATAGACATCTATTTTTATTTTTATAAGCATAAATAACCAAATACTAAGCATCATCTATTATGCAGTCCATACTTGGCCCCACTGATTTATAATAAAAAAAAATCTGTCCTATATCATAAATATTATGCTTGATTTTATTTACTTTGTATTTATTCCTATATCAATACTCAATAAATTAGAACTTGTATAAAATAGGTTTTGATATTTGGTAGAGCAAGTTTTCTTCTTATTCAATGTTTTTGCTATACTTGGCCCTTTATTCTTCCATATGAATTTTTAGTTGGGTTATCAAATTCAGTGAAAACATCTATTTGGGTTTTAATGAAAATAGGATTGAATTTACAGAGTAATTTGTAGAAAATTGACATAATTTTGATACTGAGTTTGTAGTGCATGGATATTTTTAAAGTTTTGTTTCATATCTTCAAATCCATAGTCTAATTTCTTCCATATACTTCTTGCACATGTTTTTTTAAAAGAAATATTCCTAGGTATGGCATGATTTTGACTATAATTGGAGATAACATCTTCTTTTAAAATGTATTTTCTAAAGGTTTGTTTCTGATGTAAATAAATATAATTGCTCTTTGTACACTACTTATTTTTCAGATCTTCACTCACATATGTTACTTCAGAAATCATCTGATTTCCTCCATATGTTTTGGAGCTCTGAGTACCTCTCTTTCATATATTTGCCACAGATGCTCTTTTCCTTTGTTTTTATGATTACTTTATTAAATTCGCTCTTTTTCACTAGACTTTATGTTCTAGGCTACAGATCATTCTGTTTTCTCCACCTTTATATCTCCTAGACCTAAGGACAGTGCTTTGCATATAACAGATATTTAACAAGTATTTTTTGAGTAAGTGACTATAGGAATGAATGAATGGGTATCATTTTTTAAAGCAAGTTATTCATTAGGCTTAGATCCTTAGAGTATGAGAGATTAAACACTTCAGACATAACAGTTCAGTTCACACTGGAGACAAGTCAATTAAGGCTAGTAAAAGACTGAAAATTCATCACCATTCAAGATTTAAAATTATGTTTTCACTATCTCCTGGCTGCTGATCATAACAACCCTTTCAAATACAACATGGAATAAAGAATTGCATAGGAGAAGAGAGAAGTAAATGTTGCCCTTCACTTTAACTGTGCTTTAATAGTAAAAGGCTGTGCAGTATTTATGAAAATCAGCACAAATAACAAGTGAAATTGTTCTGATCAAGACTACCAAAAGGAAGATTCAATGAATTAATTGTAAACAAAGTACAGCTTTTTACAATGCGAGGATTCTTAACCGGGTTGTAGTTTGATGAACTATAAGGAAAACAGTTCAAATTTAATTTTATACTGGTATAATAACTGAAGTTTTAACATGTCTTCCAATTTGGATAACAAAGGAAAAAGAACACAAAAACTGTTGTCAAGATAATAGTTTACTTTTTTTTCTATAGGTTTTCCAAGCAGGGGACTTTGAGCTTAGACATGACCTTTTTTCCTAACCAAATCTACTGTTAATAGCATATGAAGGGGAGCAGGACATGCCCCCAAATATGTTTCTTTGGCATAAGAATTATTTTAGGCTGATTAGGAAAAGCTCTGAAAGCCAAATAGGAGTTGCCCTTTTGTAAGAGACATTTACAAGAGAAATATCCATTAGTTAGAGTGTCTCCCTCTCCACACCAGGAAAAGTAGGATGACTAAAACTCTAGAAACTCTTACCAATGGAGAAGGCTTGGACTTAAATCTGCACAACAACCACACCGTTGTTTACTGTTTACTGGTGCTTTTTCTGGTGACTTCCCACAACTTGCTCTCCCTCCACTCCCAACATCTTTTGTTTTTAGCTGCAGATGGTATTTAAGGTGGTAGCTTGGACTATTTCCTGGAGTTACGCAATTTTACTGGGTCTCTTCTATACATATAAGAGGTATACATGTTATTAAACTTCGGTTTGCTTTTTTTCTGTTAATATATTTTGTTCGTTTGTTTTGTTTTGTTTTGTTTTTATATATAACGGAGTCTCATCCAAAAAACCCAAGGGTAAAGGGACACTCATAAAAGCAAATATCTGGCATTAAATTATATTGATGAGCAGAGCTCTTTTCCTTTTTCCTTCCTCTCTCTCTCTCTCTCTGTCTTTTTCATTTTCTCTTTCTGGTTTTCATTTTTTGTCTAGCTTTTATACATTTCCTAGGAGTTTTGGAAAGATCAAGGAATATAGTTAAAGAAGACTTAACTCTCCCTTTCCACATGTAGCCCCAATTTCACATGATATAGACTATTTGTGAATCATCAATCGCAACTTAATGAGAAACTCATAACCACTGCTTCAGCCAGGGTCAGATACATAATATGTAGGACCCAGTGCACAATGAAAATATGGTTCCCTTGTTCAAAAACATTTAGAAATTTGAGAGGTTGACAACAGAGCATTGAACAAAGTGTGGGGCCATTTTGAGTCACGAAGGTTACTCATTCATGAAATTGAGGATTTTGTGTCTGCTCTTGCAATTGTGGTATTGACCCGGTGGGGTTTATTTGTGCTTCCTCTTTTATGACGGATGCTGATGAAGTGCAGATGAGGAATGGATTAGCTTTTCAGAAGGGTTCCAGGTGAGTTCTAAAACAAGGACTTCAACCATCAAGGACACACTCTGTGATCATTGAGAACATGCCAGACCTTTCTGAATAGAGGCAATGGTGACTGACGGTTATTGGTGTAATTTCCATGACATGAACCATAATTATAAAATTAATTATAAATGCATGTTACTTATAAACTTATATTAACTAAAAATTTCCCATTTCCCCTTTGTAAAAAATTTAGTGTGAAATAACTGAAAATCATGACATTGTCCAGACTAAAAATACTTTAATTTGAAAAGTACAATGCGGATACTATTGCTGTTGCTCTTAGCTTCTCTTTGCACTGGTGTCTTAAGGCTTCAAACTACTTTCCTTTTATTCTGGACTTTAATCACCATGTCACCTACCACCTCAATATGAACTGTCATTGTTTTCTTTAACTACTTCTCCTCAAAAAAAAAAAAATATATATATATTTATTTTATTATATATATATATATAAAATATATAAATTTATAAATATATAAAATATATATAAATATATAAAATATATATATTTTATTATATATATATAATAAAAAGGAAAGACCTTTGAGAACTAGGCTCTAACAGGTTATTTTGTAAAGTACAAAGGCAAAAGAAGATGCTCAAAATGGTTGCTTGTGAGAGGTAAAAGGGGGTCGAGTATATGGTGGTGGAAGGAGAACTGACTCTGGGTGGTGAACACAAAACACAATATACAGATGTTATATTATGGAATGGTACACTTGAAACCTAAGTAATTTTACTTATCACTGTCACCCCAATAAATTTAATTTATAAAAGTGGTTGCTTCTGTTGCAGGGGAGTAAATCCCTTTGAAAAGCAGAAGACAGAACTATGGTCCTTTGAGCCTGACTTGGGTTACAGGTAAATATAGAGTTTAATACAGCAGGTAAAGAACGCAGTTTCTAAAAAAAAAGGGGGAAACACTTGGCATCAGAAAGAGAGCTACATCATAAATCACAAATGATCAGTTTGTTCCTGGTGATATCCCTCTTCTTAGCAGGGTGCATAAGTTGAGCAAAGTTTACCTCTGAAAAAAGGTAATGAGAAGAACAAGGCATGGCCAGCCCATGTCTCAGGGGCTTGTTCTATGGCATGGCTTCTGCCTCAGCAGGAAAACTGAAACAGAAATTCAATCAGAAACAGGTTGTGTGAGGAGGAAATGGGATGGCGAAAAAGGGGGCAAGTAAAAGCTGAATCAGAGGGAGAAGAATTGGAGTTCTGGGCATTAAGAATAGTGATCCTCATTGCTAGGATTATTACACCCACATTTACAGAGTACTAGCAGGCATTGTTGAAGCAGCTGAGAACTACAAAGATAATACAACGTCATGCATATTGCCTTTACGTGTTCTGGGTCTAGTAGGCAAAAAAGACACAAATAGTTTCATTATAATAACATAACAAAAACTTAGAAATATACACTGAGTAGGTGTAGCAACACAGAAGGGTACAATATGGCCTGGGATTTCAAGAAAAATATTTATGACTGAATGTTAAAAAGTGAGCAGAAATGAGTCAGATGAAGAATGAATAGGAGGTTATTCTAGATAAATAGAACAGCATGAGCAATGTGGTGTGTTGTAGAACTACAGGCAACTCAGTATTTACCAGACATTAGCTTAACAGGAAAGAAAGGAAGGGAATGGAGGGACCAACAGGCCAAGTATTGGAAGGCTTGTATGTCACATTGCTAGGCTTTGACTCCTGACATTTGAAGGAGACCAATAAGGCAAAGTTGCATTTTACATTTAATCAAAGGCAAATATATTTGAATAATCTGGAGGCAGTAAGACCAGTCAGGCGGTTATAGTAATAACCTGATGAGAGCAGCTGAAGGCCTGGACTAAGGGAGTAATAGCAGGACTAGACAGGAAGGGGCACATGTTAGATAGATTTAGGAGGTAAAAGTAGCAATTATTAACCAAATTGGTTTGTGGTTTAATGATGAACTTGAGGGGAAGGAAACAAATAACTGTATCTGAGTGGAACTGAGAAAGGTAGGGCTAAATATACCCCATAAGATGTGTGGGAATTCATTTTAGTGGGTAGGCTGTTACACCACATTAAAAACAGCCAAAATTTTCAGTGACCTAGCGGCACCTGTATTTCTTGCTCATGGTACATATCCTGTGGACTGTGTCGTATCTCTGCTCCACACAAGCACTCGGGGATCCAGACTGCCACAGGTGCCACCATTCTGTTCCTGCGGCAACTGAGTCATGTCCCGACAGCAGAGGGAGGATAGCCTGGAGAAATGTACGTAGACATTCCTATCTCAGCCAAGAAGTAACAAAATTTTCCTCTGCTCCCATTTCTTTGGTCAGAACCAGTGAAACAACCCTATCCTACTTATAATTTACACAGAGCCTGATAAATGTAATGTTCAGTATGCCAAGAAGGAAAGGAGACCCAAACATTGATGACAACTAATGAATTATTATGAAACCTAAAGTAACGTGAACCTGTTCTAGTGTGAAGTTATGTAGCATAAGACAGGCTAAACATGGCCATAGGAAAACATTCAGAGCACACTTTGTAATAATTTGCTCTGTGCCAGGCCCTATGCTAACCCTGCATATAGTAAAAGAATTTAGTTATTTAATCCTCTCAACCTTTCAAGAATACAATAAACTCTTAATGACATTTTGAATTTTAAACTTGGAAAATAACTTTCAAGTGATCATTCTATAACAAACCCTTTATTTTGCAGATGAAAAACTGATATTAAGAAGAATAAAATGAAAAGGTACATACTTCCAGTTATAAAATAAATACGTCATGGGGAAGTAATGTATAGCTTTGTGACTGTAGTTAGTACTGTATTGCATATCTGGAAGTTGCTAAGAGAGTGGATCTGAAAAGTTCTCATCACAAGGAAAAAATGTAACTACATATGGTGACAGATGTTAAGTTGGCTTACTGTGGTGATCATTTTACAATATATACAAATATTAAATCATTATGTTGTACACCTGAAACTAATATAATGTTGTATCTCAATTAGACCTAAAAAAAAAAAAAGAAAGATGCCGATGGGCTGACAGACAAAAGTGACCATCATATGAGCAGGCGACCCAGGAATTTTTATTTATTACAGAGACCTATACAATAAAAGGACAAAGTAAATAAACTAACAAGAAAAAAAAAGAGTGGAATAATGAATTTTAGATAACATAAAAAATGAGCCTCAGAGATAAGAATCAAACTTAGACTGGATGCTAAATCCAAAGGGCTTTCTTCCATCCCACTATTCCTCACGTTCCATGATTTGGATCTCAAAGATCACAGAAAGTTCTGTGACATTTCATACAGCTGGGCAAAATTACTGGTACAAACCTCTCAGTAAAGGGTGAGTATAAAGCCATGATTAAATTATATTTTATTCAATTTTGATGTAATCTCTGTGGCATACTCAAGAAGACATGGCTGGTCATGCAGACTTTATTAATATCCCAAATGACAATGCTTTTATTTGTATTGAAAACCTTAAGGTTTGGTGGGGTGAGGAAAGGGTGCAGTTTTTCCCTTACTAACCTCATAAATGCTTATCAACAAAGTCTCTATCATTATGATTTGCAGTGATATTTCACACTGTCACACCACATTCTGACAGGAGGGAGATATAGCACTGCTCTGGCCAATTCTCACGGCCTACTGTATTCATTTAACCTAAGAATTGCCACATCGTGGCACTAACTTCCTGACTCAAAATTCTAAACAAAATTGCAAAAGAGAAATAAATTTTAATTACTAAATAGTAAAGGAGATTAACTGTATTATTTAAACTGGCACTTAATTTAAGATACGTAATCTCTATGCCAGTAGAGTTAATACAAGTAGGTTTACTTTCTGGTTGCAGAATTTAACAAATACTATATTAAAGTCTACAGGCAAGAGTGAGATGTAATTCACCAGTGGTTATGAAGTAGATAATACCAAAAAAAAAAAAAAAAAGAGATATGTTATAAAATTAGATACAAAGGGCTTTTATGAATTTAAAAAAATGGTTTTAGAAAAGCATGAGTGAAAAGTTTGACTCTTTCCCCAAACGTTGGTGCTTACCTCTGAGCAGTGTGCAAAAGCTATTTAAAGGTACAGGGTAAACTACAAAATAAACTCATCATGTTCTTGGAGACTCTATTTTAATAAAAAATTTAATGATTTAACTAGTATATTTATATTATTATAAGCATGGATATATTATAGGGTAGAATCAAAGCTTACATGACTTTTTATGATACAACAGAAACTAATGGAAGCAGGTCACTTAAGTCTTCTCTGAGGATATGCGTCAGATCCCTCTGCTGTTAATGGTAGGATAGCAATAAACTCTGAGAAACAGATGGAGGGAAATTTGCAAATTGGAGCAACACAAGTTTGTGATTTTATCATGTCTTTGGACTTCAGAATAAAGGACTGAAATTATCCTTCGGCAGGTAAAGAAGTAGGAAAAAGCCAAGAATTACCTTCCTTTGAACATGCACTGGACAGTAATGTGAATAAATGATGACAGGTTACATTCAGTTACAAAGTTGGCAGAGCATCTAAGAATCTTCCATTTTTATATGAGAGGACAGAGAGTTGGCTGAGCCCTAGGCTACAATACTCTGAAGACACCGGACGTGACGAGGATTTTATCCTGCCTACTCTTACAGAATCCATGTCCTCCATTCCTCTTGGCATATATTTGAACAGGACACTGAAACTGTGAAATAGAGAGACAGATTTAATAATCATTCCACTTAGTAAGTACAGCTGGGGCAGGTAATTAAACAGGTTTTCTCTTGCCAGCAGGCCTAAAGCAATATAGCTCAGCATCTCGGTCACACCTCTGGACTGAGATGGAGCTAATGTTAAACAGGCCTTCGCCAGGCAGCTCCGTGTCAGCATCACTGTTCTTAGCAAGTAGAAGTTATTAAAGGGTCTAGTCAGGCTGCCAGAGGCCCGCCAAACCATCAGTCAGTCTTAGGAAGGTTGAAAATAAAGGCTGAAAAATGAAAAGGGACTAGAATACTTGAAAAACTATTATAATCAAAGTGGTTGATGTCTAATAAAATATGCTCATTGTGATTCTTTAATATCGTCATGATATGAATAACAATTCAAACATTGGTACTATAATTTCTTAATTTTTAAAATCTATGGTCCTTTGCATTGTGAAAGTACAGTATTTAATTGAGGTGAGACATACTAGCCTAATTGCGTGTAGGTTGAATAGGGACCAAACACTCATAGGGAGACGAAAATTGAACTTAGTTAAATTGCCCTTTGTTGCAAAGGGTTTTTTGCTTGGTTGAGGATGGAAAGTCAAAACAACTTAAACATTTTTCTTTTAAAAAATATATCAGTTATATCTGTGGCTCCATTAATCGTGTTTCCTTTGTTGTTTCCTTTATATACATATATTGCTACAGAACAAACTACTCCAAAACTTAGTGTATTAAAATAGCAAACACTCTATTATACCTCAACATTTTGGGGGTCGGGAATTTGGGTAGCGGTTAGCTAGGTAATTTCTTGGCCCCACACTGTGTTGACTTGGATTATTTAGTGGTATTTACTTGGATTACTCGGATTACTTAGCTGATGGCTGGTCTCGTTTTGGGAGTAGAACACAGCTAGTGCTGTGGTGGGGACAAGTGTGAGTTTGGGCCCAGCTGTGCCTTTTGCTTTCACCATGGAGATTTAGGGCGTCTCCACAATCAGTGGTCCTACCATTGACCTCCAGGCAGCATGTACTGATTAACCACCACTGGAGTTGATGTATGCTACAGGTTCAGTGATTGCTAATCTTCATGTCCTAATTTCAACAGGGTGTCAAAACTATAAATATTCTTCACATATCAAACAATATCAGACATACATTCCAACAAATGTTTTCGGAGAGCTTGGTGACATTTATGTCTTCCACTGTGTGGGAAGGCATCAAATCTAAGTACAAGTAACTGGATTTGATGCCTCACTGGACTCTGTGGTTCTACTTTTAAGTGGGTGTGTATGATGGTGGTGGTGGGAAGTGGAGAAGTGGCTTGCTTGGGGAAGATTTTTCAATGAATTCCCAATCGTATTTGTGTTTTGCCAGCTTGGTTTTTTGGAGGGAGGCAGAAACAGTGATTGGTTTGTAAATACAGTGATTTAAATAGTGTTGTATCTTTGACATTAAAATATGCTTCTATTATTTTCTTTACTGTGTTTTAAAATATTTAAGAAAAAAAATCTCATTAATACCGTGTTTCCCTGAAAATAAGACCTAGCCGGACAATCAGCTCTAATGTGTCTTTTGGAGCAAAAATTAATGTAAGTCCTGGTATTGTATTGTATTGTATTGTATTATATTATATTATATTACATTACATTACATTACATTACATTACATTACATTACATTACATTATATTATATTATATTATATTATACCGGGTCTTATAGTAAAATAATACTGGGTCTTATGTTAATTTTTGCTTCAAAAGACACATTAGAGCTGACTGTCTGGCTAGGTCTTATTTTCAGGGAAACATGGTAGGAACTCAAATTGCATGATTTATGCTAAATGTAAAACATTTGGGTAGCTGTGTGATGTGAGATAATCTACAATTTAAACTAGATGACAACAATGCAGAAATAAACAGAATTGCAATTGTTGCCTGGATACTTAAAAATAGAATAAAGGTACAACTCTAAATCTATTATATTACCTAGATTTAACAGGAAGCTAAGTTTCAGAGATATTCCACACAATATTGAGAATTTGTATTTTTAAATTTTAATTATTTTACTAGACAATATTTTTTTACATGGCCAAACATTTATAAAATATATTAAATATAAGTTATAGACCAAAGGTCTCTACCACACAGACAGCCAATATTAGCAGTTTCTTTATGTGTAAATAAGCAAATATGACTATGTATTCTCATTTTCCTATTTTCATGAAAAAGTGGTATTCGATACACGCTATTCTAGACCTTGCTTTTTTTTTCACTTAATAAATCTTTCCATATGCACACATTAAGAGCTTTTTAATTTTTTACATTCACATAGTATTGCATTATATGGATGCACCATAATTTAAACAGCTCTCTATCGATGAACACTTATTTTTTAGAATACAACTTTTTTCATGTAATTAATAACCTATTATTTATATTATTTAAAACACAAGTATATCCATGTTAAGCTTTACAGAAGGGAAATCACTGGGTCAAAATACATATGCATTTCTAATTTTCATAGATATTATCGAATTGCTCCTGATAAAAGCTGCAAATACTAGTATATGCTGACTCTAGAAATATATGAGACTGGCTTCCACACAGTCTGACCAAGAGGGTCAAAGGGAATTTTACTCTTCTTTCCAAGTGAAAGGTTAAAAAAGTGGCATTTCTCTATCATTAATGTGCATTTGCTTTTTATATTTTAAAGAACAGTTGCTTTCCTGTGAGCTGTACGATCATATTCTTTCACCAAAGATCTATTGGGTTATTATTCTTTTTCTGATTTATATTTCTTATTAATATTCATCAATATTAGCATTCAAGGAACTTTATATATTAAAGTTGAGGCATTTTTGACCTGATTTAGCAAATATTGTTTCATTTTTTATTAGGCCTTTGGCTACATAATTTTTTTGGCTTTGCAGAAGTTCTTTACATTTTTTCATTAGTGACTTCTGGATTTTGAGTTATACTTAAAAAGGCTTTTGTCTCTCCAATTTTATCAAGTAATTCTCCCAGTATTTTTGTGGTGCATTTATGTATTATTTAAACATTGTTCCGTTTGGAATTTATCTTGATGTCTGGTGTGAAGTACAGCTTACTTTTCATTAGTTATTCCAATGCCGTTTTTTTAATAGTTCATCTTCTCCCTACTAATTTGATATACTAACTTTATCATCTTTCAAATTTATATATATATATATATATATATATATATATATATATATATATTTGTATAAACTTTGGATACTGTATTCTGAGACATTGATCTGTCTGAGCCAATACTTCACTGTTTTAATATTGAAGCTTTATTAATATTTGTTATAAATATATCATAAATAATTTTCTCATAAGACCGGTCCTTCATGTAGTGTTCCTTATTCTTTTTCATAGTTTTGCTAGAAATTTTTCTATTTAAACATGATGATTAATTATATTATGATTAGTTATTATTAGTTTGTCTAACACTTATTTTTATTTAGGTTGTATCAAATTACTAGAGTAACTTAGAATTAAAATCTCTATAAAGACTTTGAGCATTTCTATCCAATGACATAGTATGTTGTTACATTTGGTCATGTCCTTCAGTTCTGGTTTAAATTCTTCTTCAAAGAAATCTTTTCATCTTTGTGATTGTTATTTCCTGTTCAAACTTGGTAGTGTATATAGAGTCATTTTTCTCGTGCTGTACTTTCTAACAGGTTGTTATTTGTGTATATGAAAGCTGTTTTTCAAATGTTTTTTATCATCTACAGTGGCGATTTATATTACTTGTATTAATAGATGTCTTAGTGTTGAATCATTACACATACAATAAAACTTAGTTATGCTAAAATTATCTTTTAATTTTGCTGTATTTTCTTGAGTATTTTATTTAAGATTTTTGCATCAATATAAGTGAGATTGCTCAACAGTCTGTTTTAAAGTACAGTTTTAATAAGACTTTAGTATAAATGTCATATTCTTTTTATAAACTTGCTTTCTCTTCTATGCCTGGAGCAGTTTAAAAGCATTTCAATAGTCTGATTGTTAAATATTTGTTGGAATTCTCCTGTGAAGCCCTTTGATCCTAGTGCTGTTTAGGAGGATTGATCTTTGACCATTTTTGTCTCAATTGTTTTATAAAAATTAACTTTTTCTGATTTTCTGGATTTCAACATCAGTTTTGCCAAATTATTTATTCTTAGGAAAAGTACTATGTTATCCACATTTCAAATTTATTTTCGTAGAATTAACATAGCACTTATGAATGTCATCCACTTTCTTCTATTTCTGTGATTTTTTATCTTTATTATAACTTCTTATATGCTTTTTTCCAACTAATCTTGATTACTACTAGTGAACTTTATGTTTTATTGTTTACTTTTTTCTTCAAAGAAGCAGTTTTTAGATTTATTATTTTTCTGTTTACATATTTTTCTCATTAAATTTTACTTTTGTTTTTATTGATTCTTCCCTTATGCTTGCTTTCAATTTATTTCTAAACTTCTAACGGAATCAGTGACTTAATACATTCTTTTTAACTGACAAAAGCATTTACGGCTGTGCATTTTTCTCTAAACAGTACTTACCTATATTCCACATGCTCAGATATGGATAATTTTTTGTTATGAGTGTTTTTTTAGAAGTTTTACAATTTTGATTAGTGTTTAGAGTTAATATTTTTTCTACATGTAGGTTTATAGATTCATGCATTTACTTGTGTTGTTAATTTCTAATTTTATTGCATTTTTAGCAGAGAATATTGTTTCTACCACCTGTGATGGTTAATTTTACATATCAATTTGACTGGGTCATGGATTGCCTACATATGTGGTCAAACATCATTCTAGATGTTTCTGTTACAGTGTTTTAGATGACATTAAGGTTTAAATCCTTAGACTATGAGTAAAGTTGATTGCCCTTCATCCTGTGAGTGGGTTTTATCCAGTCACTCAACCAGCTAAAGGCCTGAATAGAACAAAAAGACTCGCCACTACCCAAAGAAGACAGAATGCTTTAGCAGACTGCCTTTAATCTTCTACAACATCAGGCCCCTCCTGGTTCTGCAGCCCACTGCCATTGGACTTGAACTAGAATATTGGCTTTCCTGGGTATACAGTCTGTTAGCCGACCCTGTAGGTTTTGGACTTGCCAGCCTCCAAAAATCAATTCCTTATAATCAATCAATCATTTTCTCTCTCCATATGTATATAAATATAAATCCTATTGGTGTTGTTTCCTTGTAGACTCCTAATATACCATTCAACATTTTAGTCTATATTCCCCTATTATTATTTTGTTTGCTCAATATTTTTAGTTTCAAAAGGAGTTCATTTGAACAATATTTTCTGAATTTGTTTTTAGAGTTTTATAACTTCATGACACCTGCACTGACTATAAAATTTATAAATGGTCTTTCTTTTTAATTTTTCATTTTCTTATGTGTTTTCCTTGGTCTTCTGGCATTGAGTATTACTGGGTGGAAATCTGAAGCCAGCTTTATTTTTTCCTCTTATAAATAACTAGTTAGAGTCCCTTAGTTGCTTTATAGTTAAACTCTAGTAACTTTATTAACATATGTTTGACTGTTGAGCATCCTACTCAGTTTGCTTTGACATATAATATGTCTTTTTAATATGTAAATACAAAGGGCATTACCACTTATTAGCTGAGAATTGATATAACTTAACTTATATACATTTCAGTTTCCTCATCTGTATAATAGGAACAATAATTGGATTTGCTTTAGAAGGTTGTTATGAGACTGAATTAACATTTAAACAATGCTTAATACTGTACTTGATACATAGTAAGTGATATTGCTTATTTAATAAATAATAAACAAAAACAAATTTCTGTCAGATAATTTTCTTGATTTTATGTATTCAAATGTTATTTGAATTTTCTTCTTAGAGAATTTCAGTTATGTGCATATTACATGTCCTTTGCCTGTCTTCTAAATCTATTGTTTTCTCTCTAATCCTTAAACAAAAAACAAAAATACCAATTACTGAGGTATATTGTTTGGTGTAAGTGCAGAGTTTTGGCAAATGTACACAACTGTACAATGACTAGAGTCAAATTTTAGAATACTTCCATGGGCTTCAAAAATTCGCTCAGGATGCTTGAGGTCAAATCCTGTCCCACCCAGGCCCCAGGCAATCTCTGATCTATGTTGTTATTGCTATAGTTTTACCTTTTCTAGAATTTCATGTAAATGAAATCACATTGTATATAGGTTTTATACCTGGCTTCTTTCATCTGTATTGTGTGTATAGTTTTTTCTTTCTTTCATTGTATGGATATATCACATTTTGTTTATTGTACTCTGTATAAACAGTTAATTTCCATTACTTTTTGCTTGCTTTGCTTATTTCTATTTTATACTCGTATGTTTCTTATTGGGTTTCCTGTGGTGTTTCTTCCCTTTTGTGCTTTTTCAGATTTCATCTTTCTATACATGATATTTCTTTCTCACTGTATTAGTTTTTTACTTTATCCTGTTCTCCACCAGTTCTTATTGCATCTTTCCCTAGTATCCCCCTGTCTCTTCCCTAAGTTCTTAAATTTGTCCATTTTGAATTTCCTTTATAGAGTGATGGTTTAGTTCAGTTTTCTTAATTTTTAGTTATATGCTTAGCTATACTCTTTATCTCTTCTGTGGAAACATTTTCTGAAGAATGTACATTCATTCATTCAATCATTCACATATTTAACAAATATATTTTGAATTCATACACTGTAGCAGGCACTGAGAATATAGCTGTAAATAAATCAATAAAATTAATATATATATATATATATAAATATAAAATATGTCATATTGTAAATTGTGTTATGCAGGGAAATATAACTCAGAGAAGAGGAATAAGGAATGTTGATGTGTTGGTCACAATTTTAGCAATGTGACCCGTAACAATCAATCTTGGGAGGTGACAGTTGATTAAAATGTGAAGGAATCAAAGAGTGAGCCCTGTACCTATCCAGGAAGAATATGTCAGGCACAGGAAATAGCAAGATAAAAGGCTTTGAGCAATGACTATATCTACAATATTCTAGGAACATAAAGAAGACTAGGGAACAAAGTTTAGAAGTCAAAAGTAATGGGAAGTGAGATCATACAGGGCCTTGTAGGCTTTTTAAAAGTTTAGCTTTTTTTCTTGAGTTAGAAGGAGAGGGAACCCTGGACTATATGGAGTGGAAGATGAAAGAATCTGAGTATTTTTAATCTTTAGTTACTTTGGTGACCTTCACTATATTTTTATAGTATTTATATATTGATGCTATTCCGTATTTTTTTTTAGTACCTATCACTGTATACGTTCGATTTTCCTAAACTAGATAGTTGTAGATCCAGTGGAAGTGGGGTGTGAGAGGATCTTAGGCAATATTCCAGACTTTACAACTTAAAAGCTCTCTTCCTGCTGCCACAGAGACAGATTGCCTGCTACAAACGTGGCTCCTTTGTGTATCTTCGCATACTCCACAACATCCCGCATCTCTATTTCTCTTTTGCAAGCCTGGTCCAGAGGTTATGTTCCCTCCTGTTTAAGAGATGTAGTTTTTTTCACTTCTCAGTGATCCCCTCACCCTTGTTGATTCTGTCAGAGAACTGCCCTGCTAGGGCCTCGTAAGCTCTCTTCCTTCTTAGCTCAATTTATTCTTTATGATTTCTATTCATTTCATTTAAGCTCCTTTTGACAACCCTCACATGTATGATGAAGGCAGCTTATTATAGTAGCCTCTTAATTTCTCTGAAAATTGAGGTAACAGGGTGATATTCCTTTTCCTTGATTGTTTGGTGTGACTTTTCAGGAAGACGAGGAGAAAGATCCTTACTTAGATAGTGTGATGGTGAATTTTATGTGTCAGCTTGGCTAGGCTATGGTGCCAGTTGGTTGGTCAAATACCAGTCTACAGATGTTGTGAAGATATTTTTTAGATGTGATTAACATTTATTAATTCAATAGACTTTGAATAAAGCAGATTGCCCTCCATGACATGTGTTGGCCTCATCCAATCAGTTGAAAGCCTTAAAAGAAAAGACAGTTTCTCTGAAGAGGAAGATATTCTGCATTCAGATTGTCTTCAGACTCAAGACTTCAACATCAACCTGTCAGAATTTCTAGCCTGCTGGACATCCTGCAAATGCCAAAATTGCCATCCCCTCGATTGTGTAAGCCGATTCCTTAAAATAAATCTCACTCTCTATATGTATATATATCCTATTCATTCTGTTTCTCTGGAGAACCCTGACTAATACAGGTAGCCATGTTTGTAAAGAAGATTCAATAACTAAGTTGATGCAAATATTGGGAAATTTTTTTTCAGAGATACTTCATTTAATAATATTTTGTATTTATTCAGCATTTCTATAAATTTAAGGTTTTCAAAGATGTATTTATTATCACACATATTTTCATGGGACATTTTTGGGAATAGTACTTTAACAATGTGGGGCATTTCTGTATTTTATCTTTACTCTTACTATAGTGCTTAGAAAGTGTGGTATTAAAACAGAAGGGTCAGGAACTAAAAGTTTAAGGGGTTATCATTTGGGAAGACTATGTCTGTTAGCCATCAATGAATGATTGAATTTGTAGATCACAGAATGAAGATGGAATTCATGTTATCTTTCAGAAGAGATAGGAACACTCTAAATCTCTTTCCTACTCAAGAACATACCTATTATTTTGTAAGCCATTCTTCAACTACAATATGCATTTGTAACCAAAAATATAGCAAACAGATATAGTTTAAAAATAATGATTTTAAATGCAATAGATACATAATGATGTCATATATTCTAGATCTCAATTTCTTAGGCATTCAGGCTAGGGTCTTTAGAGCAGACTGAGGACGTTACATTTAAATCTGGGTTTAGAAAAGTCCAAGGGTCATAGGAAAATACCTAAACCTTAATCATTAAAAATATAATTAAACATCTTTTTTAGTATCATTGTTTTGCGTGATTTTATATTCATGTTATAAATATAGACTACAACAGTATTCTAAATAAATGTAATATGTAAAACTATAAACAGTCACTTTTTACAACATAGCTTGAACTACTATAAATTCAGAGAATTATCTCTTATAGTATCCAATGTGAGATACAATAGGTAATGTACAGTTAACTCTATGGCAATGCATTTATTCACAGCATAGATGAGCAATTTATATTTTGCAAAGGGTCTGTACAATCAGAATTACCAGATAATTATCAACTATCAAAATTACTCCACAGGCTTGCTCTTTGAGAGAAAGAACACTTTGTTAAATATTTCCAAAGGACATACTGCTTTGGGAAGTTTCATATTCTTGAATCTGTGCTACATTTTATAACTGCTGATGGACAAATTATTTGCATAAGTGCGAGGTTGCCTTATATTTTCATTGTATTTATTCATAAAATTCTTGGTGGTCATAAAGAAAGTATATAGTCCCCTAACTTAATGATTGACTAGTTAAGGCATTATACCTGAGGTTTCTGAATATGACATACTTGAGTATGAAAAACTGTTAGATATCAGTGTCTTACTTGATAGTATGTTGTAAATCCTTCAGAATCAAATGTACTCACCACACAGATGACACTTTATGGACTGCGGTTCACTCACACAAAAAGGGCATCCTATAAAAAAGATAAAGAAACAGAGGAAACAAGCATAAATTACCCCAGCAGTGATTAGATAAAACATCCAGATATTACACTAAAGTTTGTAATATGCTGGAACAAGTTTCAAAGGTGACTTTGCTGTATACTGTATGAGATTTACCAAAGATTTTCTAGTCTTTTGTTCTCAAACTCATGCCAGAGAAATTCCGTGAAAGTCCTTAAATAAATTATGAGAGAGTCTCCATTTAGACAAAAACAAATTCCTCAAGATATTCTTCCAATTCAGATCCATGAGCCAGAAAGTCTGTCAACATTTAAATGTGCTATAAAGAATATATTGTGGATTTCAGTATCAATTTCTGGCCAACTTAAGTGTGTAGCCAATAAAATGTTTTAGTTTTGTCAGCTGTGCCCTGGACCTTATTTTATGTGTTCCAGGTTGCTCTTGTCCCTGGATGTCTTGCTCAGGTATCTCGTCTTTCTTCAGAGAAGATAGTACTGGTTTTTCAACAGTGTTTATGTTTTATGTTTGAGAGCTAGAGGCTCTCAAACCTGGTAGATCCAAATTTACTAGGAAGTATTTTAACAGTGGCAAGACTTCAATCAAGGAGATTCTCATGTATTAGTGGAGTGGGCATGCATTTGAAAATGGGCACAGCTAATTGTCATTATAACCACTGGCTTATGCTTATCTCATAGTTCAGTCTCTAACTATCAAATCCATTAATTACCTCCAATGGCACGAAAATTATCTGAAAAATATGGGCTGGCTGTTTTATTCCAGGAATGGCTAGGCAACACCATGGTGTCCTCTCTGAGTTTCTCCAAGACTTGTTCTTCAGTATTGTTCAGCATCGTGACATACTCACTTGCTATGCTAATAAACAAGACCCTACCATCTTTCCTATCACTGCCATCCCTCTACCCCACAGCAGTGTCTCAGCATGTTTACTACTTAATCACTTCATGCCCAAGAACACGGGGGCTGCACTGAATGAGGCATGTAAACAAATGATAGAGCTCTACTCGATTATCATTCACAACAGTAGACCAATACATGATTTTTCTAATTATCTCCCCTGTGGTGGACATTAGCCCCTGTTTGGTTTTCAATTATAACATCTATATGTCTTAGTCCCCAAACATTCCTAAGGGATGTACCGTTTGAATAACCATAGAGTAAAGTGCCAGGAAAGCTAATCCCTTTCATGACTTCCTTTTTTCTTTATCATAAGTTGGACTATTGTTAAGAAAGGGGCTGAAGGAACAAACACGTTAATTTTTCAGTCAAATGATTTTCGGAATTTTCTCCAAATAACAAAATGTAAATGCCATATTCGTTTCTTTTTTGTATTTTTTAGATATGCAACCATCATTCTTTTTCACCAAAGGAATGTTCTAAATGAGCTTGTTTATTTTCTGCAGTCATTCAAATTATAATATTTTTTGAAGTTTTATTGGTTGAGTGACTGTTTTAGGTGCATAATTCCTTAGGATCTGAATCAGACTTGATTATAATCACATTATGTTTCAAGTAATTGATGTTATTGATGCTCTTTCAGGAGGTCTTCAATTAAATGTTGGTCAATATGTATTTTGCATTTTTACAGACAATACCATATGTCATTTTTACTATTACTTCAATTTTCATGACAAAGTCATATAGGAGAAAATGATTTCTTGAAAAATGTTAAATTTGGCAAAATATTAATATTTTCCTCATGTTCTCTGTCCCAAAAGGAGATACTACGGAGTCATTTTGTTTGAGTTTCAAGTTTTATTGATGATCTTAGTCAGAATCATTTATACTTTGCATGTGTCATTAATAGGGAGCTGCTTCCTTGCTTGCATGAATGTTTGATTTCTTTTTCTAGTTAAACAGTGACCCAAATGCACAATCTAATGTTTAGGATGATCATGTGAATTTATGACCATCACGCAGATGCTGGGCTTTCAGAAATAAAATTGAATAGATCATATTTCTCTATAAATGTAGGTTTCACAGAGGAGATAGATCTAATATTGATAATCTCTTTATTTAACTGTTTCAAAATGTCATATGTGACTGAAAGAAACAGAATGGAAATAACTATGTTTATAACAAACAGAACAGAAAATGAAAGTGAGGTATGCAGAGCGTCTCACTGAAGTGAGCATCGGATGAATACTATAGTATAGCAGTGAGGGCAGAGACCAGCAGGTTGAAAAAAGGGAGTGGAGTGCACCTAAATGTAGGATGAGGAAATTAAAATGGGAAAAATATGATGGCTATTTTCAGACGCTCAGCATCTCCCAGAAAGGATAACTTGAAGACTAAATTAAACTAACTTAAAATCAGGGAAAATGCCTGCTGATTTATTTCCCGATTTTGTATGGAACAAAGTACATCTACTAGGTCTCATTTTCCCAGTAGCTGCCATGTCACATCTGTATTATTGCAAAAACAATGACTCAAGGTATATCAAAAGTTCAATTTAAGAGACTTTACTTATTTTAAAATGGATGATGATTTTGCATTTTCCTTAGTCTGTAGTCATTCATTTATCCTACATGGTCTTTGAAAGTGAAATTAAAGGGAAAGTGCTATGGACTGAATTGTTCCTGAAACTTCTGTGTTGAAGACCTGACCCCTACTGGGACTGTATTTAGAGTTTTTAGGAGGTAATTAAAGGTAGGGTTCTAATCAGACGGGATTGGTGGCCTTATAAGAAAAAGAAGAGAGAGTGACCTCTCTTTTTCTCTGCCATGTGAGAACACATTGAGAACATGGCTGTCTGTAAGCCAAGAAGAGAAACTTCACCATAAACTGACCATGCTGGCTCCGTGAAATTGGTCTTTCCAGACTCCAGAACTGTAAGAAAATACATTTCTGCTTCTTAAACACCTAGTCTGTGGTATTTTACTATGGCAGTCTGACCAGACTAAGACAGAGAGCATATTCATTCCAAACACATATCTATGCTCAGATGACAGGATAATTATTTACCATTTCATTTAGCTTCCTCACTGTTTCTAAAATACTTGAATGTTTTAGCAGCCTTGGTGGTGACAGATCCACATAGAGGCTTTCTAAAGACAGTATTCGGTCTGCATTTGCTCACCAACCAGCACTAATTTGCCAAATATCTTAGAATACAAGGGGTTTCTGTAGTTAAAAACAAACATGCAAACATAAAAGCCCTGTTTGAAACCTTAACAATCTCAATTAGAGTCAAATCAAGCAATAAGAAAATACTAGCTACAAAAGGATATCTTTGCATTTTAGTCTATAGAATTTACATTTTCTAGTTAGTCAAATTTTAACTCAAGAACCAGAATGTCTGTATTACTAGTCTGTATTACTATGTCTGGAATCAGGAAGAGAGACCGAACTTTTACATACTCATATATTTCTAAGGAAAATGGGATTTCTTTGAATTCGAATTTGGAAAAAGAAAGTTACTATTTACTTTACCAAAAAGTTTATATTTGGTAAATAGTAATATATATGTGTATATATATATATATATGTGTGTGTGTATATATATATATATATATGTGTGTGTGTGTGTGTGTGTGTGTGTGTGTGTATATATGTATGTATGTATGTATATATCTCCCAGGAAAGGTATAATTGAGACCAGATTTTAAACCTAGTCTTACAAGTCATAATACAATTCATAATAAAGTCAATTATTACCGTTCTTAAGCAACCCTAGATACCACAGTAAATGGATAGAGAAAAAAATACAAAAACTATATGATAAAAAGAAACTATATGCTTTTAAATCGTGACATAAAAATAATTTTAAAACAAAAACAAACCCTTTTAAGTTTCATCATATTAGAATTTATTTCCCATGTTTATGTACATTTTTATTCATATATTTTATGTACCTACTATGTACCTGTCACCTTGACAGGTTTTGAGGATAAAAAGAACATAAAGATGTTATCCCCACCTTTAAGATTTCTATTTAAAAAAAAAAAAAGGCCAATCGGTCTGAGATTTTATGAATTGGTAATCTGGACTTTAGACAGCTACGTAGATATTCCTGGGAAGTTCATTCAGTTGTAATTTGCATAATTGGATTCTTTAAATATTATATATCGCCCGTTATAAATATTAGAAAGCAGATACTTCAAATAATGTGTAATAATTATTATTGCTCCAAACTCAAACTTAAGACTGTTTCATGAAGCTTTTGCCTCTTAGTAATACCAGAAAAAAAATTATACATGTCATTGGAGCAGGACTTTTCCAGTGTGACTATGCTTCTCTGCCTCTAGGGATGATCTTTTCCCGATGGATTCATGAACACGTGTTAAACACAGAGGGGAATTTGAAGGAATGAACAAGCAGGCTCTTGTTCTCCTTTTCACCACTCTCTCTCTCTCTCTCTTTCTTTTATCCTGTAAATTGGGGGAAGAATTTGTTTATGTAAGTAGCATTGGAGACTACTTTCTGGTTTTATGTGGTTTATATGTACCATCTAGTTGAACTTCAGCTTTCAACTTCTCTCCTCATTTTTCTTCTCCTTTTGCTTCTCTACCCAACTCATGTCTTATATTAACCTTTAATAAGGACTCTCCTCGCTTGATGTCAGTTTTTATCATCAGTATCTTAACATAGCATATATCTTTACAAATGTGTTATGTTACATTATGATAAAATCATCAACAATATCTAATACTCACTGATTAGGTATTTGTGACATATCTAAGTGTTGTACTAATTGATTTTATATGAATATCTGTTCTGTTCTTTCAATCACATTTATCAGACACTTTCATGATTTAAACTATTTTTTTGCCAAAATCAAGACTATATATCATCTAGATTCAGGAAGACCTAGTATATTTGAGTATTATAGTTCTTCAGTGTCCACCTAAACTTTTCTTATCCCATCTTATTATAGGCTCTCATATTCCTGTTTTAGCTTAGTTTCTATAATTCGCCCAATAGACATAGATGAAATATGTGATGAACTGTTCACCAAAGAGTACTATTTTCTTAGTGTCCTTAGCCCTTTTTGGGATCTGTTCCTCCACTGTGTGATGTAGCAACACTTGAGGAAATTGTTAGAAAGATGATACACAGGTGCCAGATGGGCACTGAATCTTAGATCATAAGTTCCCGATTGTTTTGATCACTTGGTTTATCTTTTGTAGACTTGGATTGGAAAACATTTCATCTTTGTAAAGTTGGTATTGAAGAAAAGGACTTGGGAAATAGATGTCCCGGGATTTGGTCTTCCCTTTGGAATTATCTTTATGATTTTGCGAAACTCAGTTCATCTCTCTGCTTCTTCATCTGTCATTAGTGCTTCTAGACTGTATTAATATTAAGTTTTACTTCCTTGACTCTTTCCTTCTTTCCATTATTCAAGAGCAGTTTCAATGATCCAAGCTTCATAGTTCAGTTTAAGCAATTTACAGAGACTTGTTCAGTGCTCTGTGTGGAAGTAGTCAGCTGGTAGAGCATTGTTCATTTCGCTCCCCAGTTGGCAAGGCATTGCTACTATACACAACCTGAAGGAATTTGCTAGAAATAACATCCTAGGTATCAGATGTAAAATAAAAGATGTTAGGAGTTCAGACATTTCTTATGGTCTTTCTTATGGTTGACTGTAGAGTAAATACTGGGTTTTCTTTCTCCATATGAATTATTAGAACTCTGTTTTCGTTTTTACTGTTTGACTGCCTCAATCAAATTAACCACAATATCTGTATGAAAGGTCACACTAAGGATCTTTGATGGTATTTAAATCACCTTCATTTAGCTTTTGGTTTTCTTGCTTATATTCAATATAGAGATAACCGGGTTCTGGGGAGAGAATTTGTCTATATTTTTTATAGGCTAGAATTTCTTCATTGTTTTTCTTCCTTTATATTAGAAAATTACAAAGAACAGACCACAGTGGGCAGTTCTGGTTTCTTTGATATTTCAAATTCAAAATTGAGGTGACAAGAAAATTACTTTGTGTGTATATTTTAATGTTACTACACAATTAATGCATCCTAGTGAAAAGGAATATAAAACATGTATATTAGAATATTCAATGAACTTTCTCCTTATAAAACCCAAGCTTTCAATAATTATTTTCTTTGTGAAAGAGAAAGAAAAGGAATCCAAGCATTACTACTATTGAATTATAAAACAACAAACTATCTCTTTCTCTGTGGCTTTCATCCATATAATTTACAGTACAAATGCAATTTTTGGTACACAAATGCTTCTATATTGAGAGCTCTGTGGAAAATAGAATGCCTAGTTCCAATTTTCTTGCCAAACAAAGAAAACAAAATCCTACCCCATCTTCTGTATTATGTGAGTGCCAATAACGCCTCTTTGATGGTAGCTTTGTGCTGTATTGTGTTTTTTGCTTTTAATTAAGATATATTGAGTAAAATAGTGCTTCATTGTATTTTACAAAATACAGAAGCATTGGCTAATTACAGCCTTCAATGGGATTCAGTATAGACCTCATGTTACTGTCTCATGCCCATTTTTTTAGTGTTTAGCAGTGCTCTGATATTATGTTTTCTCCTGGGGTTTTCTTTTTGCTTCACTTCATCCAAATGAAAAGCAATGACCCCTACTTAAAATGTTAATTAAATGGCTACCTCACTTGTTATAAAATTTTTATTTAAAAATAGTCTTACATTTTGGATGCCAAAATTCAATTTTGACCCACATAGCATGTTTCACACTTGTTTTTAGAGGGCATGATTTTCACAGAAGGCAAAATTCAAAGTTAGCAGAAAGCAGGTTGGGAGGCAGACAAACATGGGAGAAATGTCACCATCATCTTTATTTAAACTTGACTAACCTTTTTAATTTAGTCACTAAGTTTTACTGAAAATGAACCAAATATAGTCATTAGTTCTGGAAAGAGAATGGAATCAATTTAGACATTAAATTAAAGGGTAAACTCTCTAGAACTTCTAGGTAAAGACAAATTAGGAGGTTACTTATTGCAAACTAATTTTAAGGGAAAAAAAATATTACCCATATTAAAATTTACCCAGATGGCAACCTATTTGAGTTTGCAATAATATGATAAAACTCAAATAATGCTTAGTATACAAGTATATCTTTTCAAGATACTGATTAAATATTTATTAGTTGACTTGAAAAATGATTATAGCTAATATTCCATTGGGGTTTCCTTGATTCTTGAGCATGGGGTATGGTTGGCATGAGGGTGAGAGGATCAATAAGACAAGTTTATCTCCTTTTATATGATCTCAATGAAATATCTTCTTTTATAAATATGATGAAAATAGTGTGTTTCAGGAAAAATGCCCATTGAGCCAAAATAAAGATTTAGTGTACATTTTAAAAGGAATGATATCAATAACTGTGACAGATTCTGTTTTATGTTCTGTCTCTGACCCTTTATCTAGTTGCCTGCAATTTATTTTGTTGTGAATATTCTGCAAACATTATTAGTGTCCATATAAGTATCTAATCTTTTGTTGAACTGCATTGGATTAAAATGGTAATTGTAATTGTTGTAATTGCCATTTTCATTCTGTATGCTAAATACTATGGAGTCTACTAAATCATTGCCTGAAAATGTATAATGTTTAGTCATATATATTGAAAGTTGGTTTTTCCAACAGCCATTATAGAGATATGCAAATCTATATGTTACGGAGTGCTTAGTGTGTGTACTTACTTGGATCATCTCATTAAATTCTTACAACTACCCAGTGATATCACATGGATACAACTGACTTCTCATTCTGTTCCAGGAATACTACGTGCTTTCTCATCCAACTTCATATTTAATATATACATCACCTCCTCCTCTCCTAGGAAGTAGGAGTTTAACAAATGAAGAAACAAGAGCTTTGAAACTAGTATATGGTTAATAGGGTTCCAAATCCATGCAGCTTGATTCCAGAGACTGTCATCTCAGGCAGTATATGATACTGCCATCCTTTACGGCTAACGCTTTACTTAAGAGAGTGGCAGGCTGATCTTGTAACTCTCTTCCTGGAGATTTCTGCAAAGTCAACAGTGATGCATGAAAGTGCTCATGTTTGTATATAACCTGATACAACTTGGGAGTATAATATTGTATCAGAGCTTTGAGTATACAAGAGATGTTTGTTTTCAAGTTCCTTGCATAGGGTTCAGTTTTAAAATATAAATTAGCTCAAACCCTAGGATGGTTCCTCCTTTTATTGAAGTGAAAAATCATGTCCTCAACATGGGCTTCTAGGTTCTTTATATTCTGGCTCCCGATTCTCTCCCTGACCTCATCTCCTACTACTCATTCCTTTGCACAGTCTGCTACTTTGTCATGTTATTTTTCCTTGAATATTCCAGAAATGCTCTTCGACTTCAAATATATTCTCTGCCTGGAAAGCTCTTGCCCCAGCTATCTTCATGGCTAGCTGCTGAACATCTTCCTTTTGTTTCCCTAATTTCAGCTGGCCGACAATGTGAAATTCTCTATGTACAATTTACATAGATACAGAAATTAAAATTTGTATGTGGGCATCACCATACCATAGTTCTGGTTTCAAATTTCCATATGGCATTGTCCTCAGCAAATATCAATCCTAGTTCTTGTTCAGATTTATTTTGCTGTTACCTTCTACCTACGCCATTCTCTGGGGCGACTCTGAGTCCCACTTCTATTCACATATTTATCTTTTATTCATATTGTTGTTGTTGGAACTTGTTAATTTCTTGTAGATATACATACATGAATAATTAGGTATACATACATAAATAATGAAGCTATTAATAAAAAAAAGAACAAATATAAAATTCAGGCCAGTATTTTCTGTGGGGTGTGTGTGTATTGGGGGGTGTTGAGTGTAAGGTAGAAGGATGGGATGGGAAGGGGCACATGGCAATGCAAGTTATGGGTAAATATATTGGTTTTGGGGTTGTGTGGGCGTTCATGAGTACTTGTTATAGTTTTATGCTTCATAATGCATGCATATATTATTTTGTTTATATCAAATGACATGTTAATCAAAAATATTTTTATGGTTATCACTAGAGTTTCATTGGCACTAGCTATTTCTGTTCTTATATGAAAAGTTGACATACCGTATGCTAGCTTTTTTCCAATGTATGTGCTAACAGATGCTTAACTTTATTTTATTTTTTTCCACTTCAGTTGAAAAGTTTCAGAAATATACTGACCTTTTTGAGGAAAAGGTAATTTCTGTATAGAATTATTGAGGGGCTTTTCCTTGTATTAGTCTTAGAGCTACTGTAATAAGGTACCATAGACTGGATGGCTTTAAACAAAAGAAATGTATTCTCTCACATTTCTGGAGGCTAAAAGTCAGAAATCAAGGAGTCAGCAGGGCTGTGCTCTGTGTGAAGGCTCTATGAGAGAATCTGTTCCATGTCTTTCTCTTAGCTTTTGATGTTGTTGGCAATCGGTAATACTTGGCCTGTAGACTAATCACATGGCATTCTCTCTTGTATCTGTGTCCCTTCTCTTCTTATAGGACACAGGTCTTACAGGATTAGGGCCCATCTTATGTGAGCATGACATAACGGCATCTTAACTTGATTACAACTGCAAAGACCTTATTGCCAAATATAGTCAAATTCTTATGGGTTAGGACTTAAATATACCTTTTTAAAGGACCCAATTCAATCTATGACACCACTCCATGATGGGGAAGCCATTTATTTTCTGGATGCTTTATAGTTGTTGCATATATGTGTATGTATATATACGAGGTCAATTAAGTTCACAAACTCATCCTAGAAAAAGTGTTACATATCTCATTGCTGAATATCACTATGGTCACCTTCAAAGTACTCCCCTTGGGAAGCTATGCACCAATGCCAATGCCTAGTCCACACTTCAAAGCAATTTTGAAACTCTTTTTCTGGATTGGCCATCAGAGCAGTCATCGTATTAACCTTGGTGTCCTGAATGTCATCAAAATGTCTTCCTTTCAATATTTCCTTTATCTTCAGGTAAAGAAAGAAATCATTGGGGTCCAGATCAGGTGAGTAGGGACGGTGTTTCAATACAGTTATTTGTTGACTGGCTAAAAACTCCCTCACAGACAGTGCTGTGTGAGCTGGTGCATTGTCCTTATGAAAGAGCCATGAATTGTTGGCGAAAAGTTTAGGTCGTCTAACTTTTTCACGCAACATTTTAGCTCTTCCAAATAGTAAACTTGGTTAACTGTTTGTCCAGTTGGTACAAATCCATAATGAATAATCCCTCTGATATCAAAAAAAGTTAGCAACATTGTTTCAACAAGTTTGGGAACTTAATTGTCAGAACTTTGTGTGTGTTTGTTAGTGTGTGTGTGTGTGTGTGTGTGTGTGTGTGTGTGTGTGTATTTTTTTCCTGTTTGTAAGCAGGGAGTGATACTTTTTCTTTTTCCCTGGACATTTATAGTTGAGCCAGATATGTGTACATGTCTATTTGCATGTATTTTACTATCACACACCATTAAGAAATAAATACTACTCTGTCAGTTGGAAAGACAATTGATGACACAGTATGTTTTTAAATAACATGTGGATCTGAATTTTCTGCAGATAACATTTGAATGGAAAAATAACAGATATTGATTTGAAGATATATGAGTTTATATTCTTGATGGGCACCTGGGAATTGTCCATTTTTGTTTTCCCTCTGTCTTTTCCTTCTCCTTCTTTGTTTTTGACACTAGGGGTATATTGTCTACTAAAACTAAATTTGTGTTACTAACACTCAGTATTTAGAAAATTTTACCATTATAACTCTTACATCAGATTGTTTTGGAACCTGGCACTTTAGAAAGGTTTAGGGAATGAATCCTCTTTCATTGCCTCAAGCTTTTCACACTAAATTTTTCGTATTCTCTTTCATATCCTTTAACTCAATCATATGAAGTTTTTCTTATGTTTCTCTCCATATATAATATATAGCAAAATATGTATATATGCAATTTGCGTCTCACTGGAAATCTACTTGCCCACTTTGGGCCAAGTCACTTAGAATTTAGATCCTTATCTACTGGGAAGGCTCGCTCCTAGTCTTTAGGTGTCTCTGATAGTTCATCCTGCTGGTGCTACACTTGGCTATTATTTATATTCATCATGTAATACGATCATTATTTATTATTGCTTGACATCATTTCTGGTTATCACTTAAATATAATTTTACCATTTCTTTAGCAATAAGACATACTATATTTTTGACAGTTAAAATTGTACAGAAAAGAGTTAAGATATCCTAAAAATACTATATTCTTCTCTATGGTACCTCTTTAACCTGCATTTGGCTGTGGGCTGATTGACTGATTTTCTATGGTTATGGCTAACCTCTGTTGCCCTGTATTAGTTTAGAATAGGGGTCTCCAAACTGCGGCCCGCAGGCCAACTGCAGACCGCAATCCATTTTTAATTGGCCCGCAGCAAATTCCAAAAATATATTTAGTTTACTTAAATAAACCAGGTGAGGCAATACGTACTTCACCTTGAGTGAGTGGCCCGGCTGTTTGTGTATTTTAGCGCATATGGCCCTTGGTGAAAACCGTTGAAAAAAGTTTGGACACCCCTGGTTTAGAACAAGGGAAAATAGCACCTGTGGGAGAACACCCTCATATTTCACAGGTCTGCCAGACCACATGGTAACTCAGAGAGCCCTCCGAGAGATCTCAGACAAAATATTCAAATCAATAATTAATAAAGAAACTAGTCTTCCTCTGCTTAAATAATAGAGGAGCATATTGTGATTGCTGTATTTTTGTATTTGTTTTTAAGGAAGGGAGGTTCTAGAATAAAATAACACCATTGGGTAATAACCATCATGTTTCATAGTGGAAACATGAGTCAGACATATCCGGGACCAGTTCTATCTTGTTACTTAGTAGGTAGTGTTGTTGGCCAAGACAGACCAGGAGGAATTCACCAGATCTTTTCAAGTCAAGTTTATCAATATCCATGAACGGAATGCATTTTAGTTGGAAGGGGTTGTCTGCTCCATTATCAATATCCGTAAGTCTAATAAATTCTATGTTTTTCATATCAGAGTGAAAAATCACACTGAGGTCACAAGTTAATTACAGATGCACATCTTTCATTATAATTTCTTTTGTTAAGATGTTTTTCATTATCTAAATAATCATCCTTGTTTTGTGAAACCATACTCTTTGAAAAATATTTTTAAACAAATGTGTTGGGCAGTATTTGTAATAATGAAGACCACCCTTCTTCTTGGATGTACCAGAAGGCTGACTAAATATAATATTGTCAATATATAATATAGTCACCAGAAAAACTAAAGATATTTGATATCATTTACTGATTGAATTTGTTAAGCTGTTGATTTTTTTGATGTCTGTAATACAGTTTAACCACCTTGACCTGGAAACATGTTACAATTATCTTTCTTCTTAAAATACTTAGAAAATTTAAACAAGTTTTGATAATAACACAAAAAATAACCAAAAGAATAAAAGAGCAATTTGTTACCATAATGAATTATCTTATGTCTCCCTTTTAAGAGAGTTATATCCCAAGAAAGATGAATTACTACAGACAAAGTACTAGAAAGGAATGAGAATGAAAAAAGGCACACTATCATTTACAATGGCGAGGACTTGCATTATTGCAAAAGAGAATGCGTATAAATAAACCCTGTATGGGTATAAAGCAAAAATAATTTTCTGTGTAGAATGAAATTTAAGTTGGAGGAAAGTATTTTGTTGAATTAGAATGTAGTTAATGCTTTTTTCCTCAGAAACCAGGGTTCAATCTCAGGGGCATGTTTCCTAAATGTTAAAGACATTAGCTCTCCTGGGTCTCTTCCTTCTTTTAGTTTCAATTTTTGCCATTGCCTGCATATTGTACCCTTAATTCAGTATTTTCCCCCTTTTAACCCTTGACAATATTCCTCTACATATGGCAAAGTATTTTTTATTTAAGTTAGAAGAATGAAGGGAGACAAGGGGACTCCATAGACCCTTTACACTTGCACCAGCTCCACATACCTCAATCTGTCTGCATACCTCCTTCCAACCGCAGTCTAAGAACCGCCAAGGAAGGTGTAATGAAAGATAATAAAAAACAGTTCTTATAACATGTGAATAAATTACACCTACTCTTGCTTTTTCTCTATTTTTACCCATTCTGAATATATAAAAAACAATATCTGGAGTGTTCTCTTAACTCACGTTTATGAAAACATCAGACTCTATTGAGAATGACCAAATTCCACACTGTTGAAGGAGATCTATAAGAATTTGATAATCTATATATGTATAGATCATATATAGATATATAATTATATCCACAGACATGTACACATGCATGAGCACACATAATTATGTATTCTGAAGAAAGGAATTGATGGTATATTCTAAATGTAGCAAACACTGCTTTGCATTGGAGGGTGTGAATAGTGGGGGAAGTAGGTTACTACTGGGATTTCCCTAGTGTAACCTGCATTTTACTCCTGGCTGCATAGCTTCTAAGCCTGAGTCTCTCGACTTTTCTCTTTATTTCATTTGTAAGAATCAGCAATCTTAAAATATATAGAGAGGGGCCAAAAAAAAAAAGTGTACATATTTTAAGAAAGGAAAAAAACTGTATTAAGATTGTAATACTAAATACATACTATATATATATACTATATATATATATATATATATATTTTTTTTTTTTTTTTCCTTAGAACTAAAGGTAGCTGCAGCCACTTAAGAATGTAGCCTATATAATTGTCAGAAAGTCTAATGCATCTTCTAAGATGTTCATTCTCTCTTTGTAGGACTATTAACATCAAATAGGGTGAAAGTAAATGAGGACAAAGCCATTTGGAAGAAAATAGAAGGATAGTTCAATTTTCTGTAGTAATTGATTCCCACCCCTACCCCCCAAACCCAAATACTACTGAGCTTGGTGCCTAGCACATAATAATCTCTCATTAGATGCTTTATAAGTCAATACACCAAATTTTATTTATTTTCTAAAATTTTCTCTCTCAATCTTCTAAAGAACCATTGGCTTCTTACAGTAGGATTTAGAGTGATGGAAAAATCACTCACATATAATTCAATTTAGAATTCTCTAGGTTCGTCAAAGAATAATTTCTTGTAGAATATCCTACAAGTAGTATATGAGGTGTGATAAAATATATGGTAAATGCTTAAATTTAAAAAAAAAATTTTAGAGTAAAAGACATGTGCCATCAATCTCCCTCAAAATACTCCTTGCTGCGAACACACCACACTTATCCCATCATTTTTGCTGCTTCCTGAAGCAGTTCTGGAAGTCCTCTTTTGTAAATTTCTTTAGTGGCACTGTCCTGGCTGCCTCAATGTCCTGAATTGATTCAAAATGTTTACCTTTCATGGTCGTTTTGAGTTTGGGGAAGAACCAGAAGTCGCACGGGGTGAGATCCGTGAATAAGGTGGATGAGGATATACTGCAACGTTTTTATTTGACAGAAATCACTATACCAGAAGCAATATGTGACATGGAGCTTTTCCACTGTGATCAGAAAATAACGGTGAATGCAGCTGCCAAGTGCCATCCGATGGAAAGGCAGGGATCTTCAATATGGGAAGCTGCGCATCCAACCTTAATAACAGTGTGTAACAAGTTTCACCTTGTTCGGTGCAGTCAGTGGGGTGTGAGCTATAGGCGAGACAAGGTGTTTTTTAAAGTGTGCTGTAACCCATCCTCCACTATGATAACGCTCCGTGTCACACATCACTTCTGATTTGGCAATTTCTGTTAAGTGAAAACATCACGGTGTGTCCTCATCCACCTTATTCACCAGATTTGGCACTGTGCAACTTCTGACTCTTCCCCAAAGTAAAAATGATTCAGGACCCTGACGCAGCCCTGACAGTGCAACTGAAGACACTCAAGAAAGAGGACTTCCAGAACTGCTTCAGAAAGTGGCAAGAACGATGGGATAAGTGTGTTCAAAGCAAGGAGTAGTGTTTGAGGGAGATTAATGACTATGTGTCTTTTACTGTAATAATTTTTTCATTAAACATTCACCATATTGTTTGTTCACACCTTGTATTTTGATATAAAATTTTATTACATTTCATTTCATCAACGGCATCCTTACCTATAAAATGATTATTACATGTCCATCTACATACAAAGCATAGTGCTAAATGTCAGGGCTCCAAAGACAAGCTCCCCAAGGTCCATGCCCTGCAGCTAGGCTAATGATATAGAACTTAGTAAGTGCTAGGAGAAATTATTAGAATTCTGGTATATGGCAATAGAAGAACCTTTAAAGATGAAATGAGTCTTGACTTGTATCATAAGGAAAAGACAGATTTTAGCTGAGCTTGGAGAAAAGGAGAGACACTTTAAAAAAGACATAAAGTGTTAGCAAATACTAAAATCAGGAAACACACAAGAATATTTTCAAGGCAAATGCATGAAACAGCTTTCCTTGAATAAGTGTTTGATTAGGGAAATGGTAAGAAGTAGGTAAATTTACACCATTGTAAGGAATTTAGATTTAGTCGTGGAAGCAGATGGGGATCACTGACTATTCTGATTGCATATTTTATGTATTATTTCTATAAGCATGAATTTCTTTCTCAAAGAATTGAAGTATGTTGCTTCTATGACTAGAGTTTTGAAAAGGCTCATCTTTGTCTACTTTTACATTATGCTGTCCAGTTATCATTAATTTAATCTTTTAATTTGCTTTTCAAAGGAAGTATCTCTATATTTCATATTATTTGTTCTTACCCAACTTGCTGACTTCATAGAAATCCAAATTTGTTTGGTAAAGAACAGAGAGATAATGAATATCTCCTTTCTACATATAGAAGATGAAAAATTAAAGTTGACAAATGTGAGCTTCCAAACAGTGGCATTACATTTTTTAACATACTAAGTTACGCTTCAATGAGAATTTTCTTTCTCAGAGACTAAATGCATCTTTTGATGGCATTAGGAAAAGACAAAGAAAAACAAGCAGACAGAAGTGTGGAGTCTGATCTTTGGCTTTCCCATCCTAGCTGTGACCACTCATCAAAATTTCATGTGCAGCCTCCAAAGTCATTTGGAGTTCACCAAATCAAATTACCTCTCATATTACCCCTTTACCTATCCTACCATGTTGTTCTCCCTGCAAATATAGCATGATCAAATTTCATATTGTTATACTTGTCTAGAGAGAGATATACATTATATCCAATTCTTTCATCAATTGGTACATTTAACATAATAAATGGCAGGTCCCTCTTTGTGATCCTGGGATAATGTTGCTATTAGCCAGAATGTCTTCTTTTTATATAGAGCTCAAGTAAATCATAATTCCTTTAAAAATTAATAAATTGAGATATTCTTTCTTGTAGATTCTTGGCCTGAAAGTCATTAGTTTGTGCAATTTCTACTTCCTACCTTGAAAATTGCAACATTTTAAAGAAATATTTCATTAAAAAGGATAAGTCCATTAAAAAAGTCATGCCTATCAAAGTCTAAATTTTTTCTTTCTTTCTTTTTTTTAATCCAAGGTGATTCATCTTTAATCAGCAAATGACCATTAGGCATTTTTGGAGAATTTCAGTATACTGACACTTTCTATTATAGCATCTTCCTTTCTGTTTTAGAAAATGCATTCAATCTTTTAGTTTAATTAAATGCCTACCTTGCTTGAAGCATGATTGCAAGGAGGATTGTGGATACTTCCTACTGTTTTTGATTTCAGAGTTAGCTACTGAATAACCTGTAACTATTATTTTGACTCCTTTAACCAGAAAGTCTGCAATGTTTATAATGAACCTATACATTCATGCTGAGCTCTTTTTTGTCATTGATCTTAGTATTGCATTAATAATTGTGAAATATAACCATCTTGTTTTCCTATCTGTAACTAATCTGTACCTGTAATTAGTTTATATTTACTACTATTAAATAGTATACCCAGAAAATAAAACAAAAGTTAACATATCACAATGCAATCCTAAAATGCCTTTTGGTGATTTATATAAAACAACTCTGAGATAATAATAACAAACGTAATGAGTTAACATGTATTGAAAGATTACAATTTTGCAGACACTGTGTTAAGCAATTTATAATCATTGTCTCATTTAATTTTCAAAATAACCTTAGGGTAGAAGCTCTAACTATACCTATTTTCAGATGAAGGTATTTAGACACAGAAGCTAGTATGGTGGAGTGTGAAAATAATTCCAAGCTTACTCCAATTAATGTTACTTACCAGTTATAATGTTAACTTTTTTATTAGCCATTAAATTATAATAACAGCCAAAAAATAACCAACTAATCATATTAAGCTATGAGGTTTAAATTTCCTATTGTTTTCAAAGAAAAAGAAAAATAGTTTCCTATTAATTCTGCTGTGATCCCTAGTAACAAACACTTCCTCATTCTCTGGCAAAAAAGAAAAATGTTCATCTGGTGCTCTTGTAGAATTTATAGTTCCTTAAGTGGAAAATTTCTGACCTAGACTGGATGTTCACTAAGGTCACTGGTAACAAATGGGCCTGTCATACTGGGGTTGAGGAAGGAGGAAGTTTATGTCTGGGAGACCATGGACTAGCCAGAGACAGCAAATAACAGGTAGAGATAAACAACACATTGTTGGTTTGCTCGCTTCTCCTTGCTCCCCAAAATTACTTTATGTGTTTGTGACAGTACCCTTTGTCATTGAACTAGAGAAAAAAGGAGCAGCAGAGGGATCATACTTATTATTTCTTCCATTATAAACTTCAGATCTGTTTTCTACCAAAATGCAGACACCATCATATTTCTTCACAGAAATTCTTCTCAACATGATTTTACATGAAATAATTTGAACCTACATGATAATTTGTTAAAATTGACTATGTTTTTGTAGATTCCTTGAACATGTCTTTTTCAGGTCTGAGGAAGGGGAAATTACATTTTAAAAAACAGAATAATGAAGTAATTTCACAAAGAGGCAGAAGCAGGACCTCTAATATAAGCAAGTATCACATCATAACAAGTTAAAACCTAGATATATTAGTGATGAAAATAATCTAAGTAACCTGATTTAGATATTAAGTAGAAAAATAAATTAAAATCCATTTAGTTATCACAAGCCAGTCATCATTGTTTTAACTTTATTTGGTGTTGGAATGTTTCAGAATTCAAAAGAAAAATCTTAAAGATTATATTAGAGTGTAAAAAATTAACAGAGGTTCACAAATTCTCATATAGTATTTTAAGATAATTATAATGGAGAAGGAGGAAATGTTTCAATTGGAATATTGTTAATGAGCAGAAAATATGATTTAAATTAATACCAATATGTAATACATGTAAGATTTAATTTTTCACTAATTGGTAGTTACAGAGTAGTCATGGGGATGTAAAGTAGATCTAGGGGATATGAGGATATAGTCAATAGGTATTCTAATAATAGGTATGGTGCCAGGTGGATACTAGACTTATTGGGGGAAATCACTTTATAAATTATATAAATGGCTAACCACTATGCTGGACACCTGAAAATAATACAACATTGAATGTCAATTATAATTGAAAAATACAAAATAATTTTAAAAATATTTAATTACTCATACCTTTTTCAAGTTAGTTGCTATTTATTCCCGTCTTCAACTTTTTTTAATTAACCCCAAGAGATAAAAAACTGAAACTGACTATTTCATCATATTACAAAATTTTTCGAGAATGTATAAATTCAGAGTATAGGTTTTAGTAAATATTATTCTTTCTAATATTTATGATCTTCTAGAAAGTTTATTTGTGCACAGTCTGTAGGTATCTTGAGGTAAAAACTTACTTAACAAAATAAGTTGCCTGGTGTTCACAGAAGACCATATAATACTGGCAAGTACAATTATAGTAAGTGAATAATATAAAATACATAAGGCTCATTCGGCATATGAGGAGACATGAGATGACATAAATGTCAGAAAGCATAATTGAACAAAAACGGAAAGAAGAAAGCTATCCAGGGTGAGGCTTTTTTAGTAAATGACTTAAAATAACGTAGAGAGACCGGGAAAGAGAAATGATCCCATTATCACTTGGAAGAGAAAGTAAAGGGCCCCACATCACAGAGCTGGGATGAAACAGACGCTCGGAATGGATGTTGAGAATAATGCTGAGTTGCCGTGATCAGCTGTGGCACCTCATTATCTAAGAGCTGTGTATACGTATAAGAATTTCAGAGAAGAACAGTGGATAAGATTATGAGAAAGAGGATGGGAGGAGTGATGTATAAACCAAGATCAAACATACTAAATATTTTTGCAAGTTCTAAGGAACTACAAAGATAGAAAATATCAGTTTACAAATAAGTAACAAGTGGTAAGAGTAATTACTGAACATATTTGAAGGGGATAATGGGATGAATTAAATTTAAGGTGAATCTTATGTGTGGGGGAATCCCTTTGTATGAAATATATAACAGGCAAAATATATGACTCCATGAGAAAAGCTACCTCATACTTGAGGTCCTCATGGATTCACATTCTAGGAGACAACCTGGATGAACCCCAGAGAATACCAGATTCAGAAGAGCAGATCCATAAGCCTTAAGCACTTTAGTGTTAAACTGCAGGTGCTGTTTGAATGAACTGCTTCTGCCCGGTGACCACAAATAACCATGGAACAGAGCAAAAAACATATGCAGGATTTGTGCTCAGCTACACAGGGCAGAGCTCACTAAAGAGTTAGTTACGTGAAAAACAGGTTAAACCAGGTTAGAGACTGATAACCTAGAAGAGAACTTGAGGAAATGTGTCTTGATGCATAGAAGGAGGGTATGTTCTGTCAGAATTCGGAGGATTCGAAAAGGGTACGTGGTGCCACTGAATTGTGTCCTTAATGTTCAGAAAAGAGGGGTTTTGGTAAGAGAAAAATACTTTATATAAGAAAATCCTACCAGAGGGTGAGAACATTCATAAGCATATAGTAGATATGAAGTACAAATGAAGGACACTAACTCTTTCCTGACTCTGTCATAATGAAAAGGGAGAAAGAGGGAGAGAGGGAGAGAGGGAAAAAGAGAGAGAGAGAGAGAGAGAGAGAGAGAGAGAGAGAGAGAGAGAGAGAGAGAGAGAGAGAGAGGCAGAAAGAAACTGGGATAAACATTGACTCTTTGTCTCACTATAAAAGAAGCCAAAACAGTAGCTGAGATAACTGCATATAGGAGAATGCACACACATTTGAAGAGAAAATACTGAAATTCATTAGAATATTGCCATCTTCTGATTTTCAAGGGAAGGTGAAAATAAGAATTTTTAAATTGGACAACTAATTAGGAAGTAAACTAACCAAGTGGTCTGACTATGTGAGTTTAAAGAAATGTCATTCAGATTCGGGGCCTATTTTGTCTCGTGTTATATATTATGATGTATTATTATATAGGTTACTAAGATGAGTAAAATCACTTTCTAAAGAATTATGTCCCCCTGTAAAAATTTCCTTATCTGCTTAGGGAGAAAACCAAGGGATGCAGAAAGCTCCTCTTCAACATTCTCTTCTTACCTTGTGAAAATGTTTAAGGAATTTAAAATTTTTAAAGAAAATGTAATTTGTTCCTAAAACATTCAATCTCTTCAGGCCTACCTATTCTTTACTTGTGCTAGTAATCAAGAAAGGTAGCACAGTGTTCTCATGATTCAGACATATCCTCCACTTAAAAACCAGGGCATTGTTGGATAAATTATAAGTACAAGGCATAGAAATTGGAAAGTAACCAAATTGTTCATATTTTTAAATCATATATCTACATTGAACCCTCCCTCAATAGTACATAGAAAATATTAGAACTAAAAAGAGAATTTAGTAAGGGTTTTGAACATAAGAGTCAAAATAAAATCTATAGCATTTCTATACAAAACTAATATCCCATTTAAAATATGTAATTGAAAATACTTCTATTCACAATAACAACAAACTTTAAGATATGTAGAAAGAAACCAAACAAAAATGTAACCAACTGTTACAAACTAATTAAGAATATATAAGGATACCTAAATAGCAAAAATGATATACACAGGAAGGGCAATCCATATCAAGAAAATACACATTCTTCCCCTACTTAATCTATACGTTTGACTTCCAGTCAAAAACTGTAACTGTTCTTTGGAATCATTTAAACTGATTCTAAAATTTCTCTGGGATACAAAAACCAAAATATACAATTTTGAAAAAGGACAATGTGCGAAAGATACCTCCTACCAGATATCAAGATTCACTTGGAGCCTTAGTAATTAATACAGTGCGTACTGATAGTGAGGGGCTTGATAAATAGGTTCATGGAATAGAATAGAGAAAAAAATTGCACATATATTGAAATCATACATTACAGCGGTAGCATTGCAAATGAATAAAAAATTATGGACGAGTCAATAGTGGTGGTTAAAAAACATAAATATTTATACAGGAACATAAACTTAGGTCCATTCCTCAAACAACAGAAAGATAAAACATCTAGTTGACTAAAACAAATATCAAAAGCAAATCCTTAAAACTTGGAGAAGAAACTATGTTACTAAGCCTTTAGTTTAGGAATGGATTTCTTAGAAAATAAATAAAAATACACAGACATAAAGAATACTTATTGAAATTAAATATTTGTTATTTTAAAAACACCATAAATGAGGGGAAAGACAAGCTTCATATCAGGAGAAATTATTTCCAAGGGATATAATCAGGGAGTGTTTGGGAATATATGAACGCCAACAAATCAATAAAACAATGACATAGGGTCCAATAGGAAGAAAAACAACAAGAGGTTTGTACCAAGTATTCACAGAAAAGAAAATCCAAATGGCCAATGAAACATGGACAATAATAGTAAATATATTAGTAATCATAAAATTGCAAATTAATGCCACAATAAGATAATTATTTCACACCCATCACAACAGAAACAGTTTGGCAAGAGCAATCTTGGTCATAAATAGGTACTTAGGACCTTCATATATTCTGAAGAGTGGTAAAAAAATACAGGACATTCTTGACAACTTCAAATTAATACTTACATAATCTATGATCCAGGTATATTTTTTAGATAAACTCACACATGTGGGTATATTTATATGTTGAATCTCAAAAACAATATTTTGAACAAAAAAAAAGGGCAAACTCAAAATGACATATTCAATATAACCATTTACATGAAGTTTAAAGCTCAATATTTTAGAATATTAATTGATGTATAAACATTCAATAAAAAACAAATATGAGTGAATATGACAAATGCTAACATTATTTAATTCTGCCTGGGGCAAGGATTAGAGGAATGGAATTGAAAAAGTGTACACAACATTCTGTCATGGTAATTGTACTTGTTATATCTTTGAAAATGATAGAAATGGATATAAAATCATGTCAAGATTTTTCTAAAGGTGGTTTGTGAGTAAATGAGTAAAATAAATGCTGGGTATTCATTAACTTCCTATTTTTATATAAATGAAATATTTCATAAATATAGTAAATAAATAAGACATCAATTATGACCCTAGCCCATTTCATTACAAATAGGTGATAGAAACACACACACACACACACCCCCGCAAAAGGAGAATTCTCATTTTGCTAAGAACACACTCTCATCCTCTTATTTCTCTTTCCTTTCCTCTTTTCCTCCCTGCAGTCTAGAAAGATGATAAAAGAACATTTTTAAAAGTATCTAAGTCCATATATTTCCCTCTGAACACTGCTTTAATTCAATACAATATGTATTGATAATATTTTATCATCCATTTTGAAATGCTTTCAAATTTGCTTTATGATCCTTTCCTGCCTCCTTCTCTACCTTCTTTCTCTCTTCTCTCTCTCTCTTTCTCATGTTTGGAGGTTTTTAAAAGTATATAATTCTTTTAATTTCTAATAAAATTAATTACAGTAAGATAACATACTCAATTTTATTTCAGTCCTTTGATATTTATCAAGACTTGTTTTATGGACCAGCTTGAGATATACCTTGTTGAATGTTCTATTTACACTTGAAAATAAAGTGTATTTTCTATTTTTCGGATGTCATGTCTTTAAAAGTAAATTATTATAAGCTGGTTGACAGTGTTGTGAAAATCCTCTTTATCTTTACTAATTGCTTTCTTATTTCATGTTCTATTTCAAATACTGAAAGAGAGATGTCATATCAGCAACTATGATTGCAGATTTTTCTATTTTTTCCTTTAGTTTTGTAAATTTTTTGCAATGTGTGTTTTAAAGTTCTCTATTGTGTTTTCTTAAAAATATAATTTTCTAAAGTATTGCAGACATACAAGTTAGAATTTTAATGTCTTCTTGGCAGATTTATTTTTTATTATTAGGAAATAGTCTACTTTATTTCTAATATGTTCTTTGTTTTGAAGTTTGTTGTTCTTTTATGATCTCATGCCATTTTTCTTGAGTTTATGCTTTGCATGACATATATATTTTATTTTACTGGACTACCAAAAGTAATTGTTTTTCATACATTTTGTTTGTGGCTTTTTGTTGCAATCGAATTTGATCTGGGCTGTTTCTATACCCCCATTGAAGCTATAAGAAATATGTGCCCTGGCGATTTGAAAAGAGGAGGTATTTTGTTTAAGAAAAAGAGTTTTCTTTATCATCTTCCCAAAGGTTTAGGATGCTCTCTTTCCAAGGATGGGCCTTGGGTTTATGATGGTTCCCACCATGTTCCTTCCGATTCTGTAACAGCACCACTCCACCCGTGTTGTCTATGTGGGGGCAGGTTGCCCACCAGTCCACAAATATCTCAGCTAGTTTGCTAAACACCATTGAGAGTACTGACTTTATGAAGATTAAACATGTCATGTGTAGAAAAATTCAACGTTTCAATTTGATGTGACAACCTTTTCATATACAGCATAAATGTTAACCATTATTCTTCTCCCTGCTTCACTCTTAATTAAAAGCTCTAGTGTAAAACTAAAGACAGTTACATCTTTTTAGTTTGGGAACGGTGAAGAAAAAATGGGCCTCACATTATTCTTTTGGCCTGTGAATTCTGTCTTTTCTCCCGTAAGAGCTGTGTCTTCTTCCACTTGATCAAGACATTCTGGAATCCACTGTCTTCTTTTTTTTTTTTTTTTTTTTTGTTTTGGTTTTGTTTTGATTTGTTTTAAATAAAATTTTAATTTTAGAATCAGTTAGATGTACTTTATTAAAAAAAGGATGATGATGGTGGAAAGTGTGGGAGGGTTATATGGTAACTCTCTACACTATCTTCTCGATTTATCTGTAAATCTAAGATATCCTTAAGCTCCTCTTGTTTGTGACACTTTCTCAGACTTTTCTTGTTTTGATTACCTTGACAATTTTGAGGATTGCTGGTCAGTTATTTTGTAGAATGTCCCTCAGCTGGGATTTGTCTGAAGTTTTTCTTATGAATAGGCTGTGGTTATGGCTTTTTGGCAGGAAGACTACAGAAAAAATGTGCCATTTTTATTATATTATGTCAAAAGTACATACTATCAACAGAATTTAGCACTATGATGTTGACATTCATCACCTGCACGACATGGTATTTGTCAGGTTTTTCCACTATAAAGTTCATCTTTTTCTCCCTTCTCTATCCTTTCCATCTGTCCTCTAGGTGCAGCCCACACTTACAGAGTAAATAGGTATTCTCTACCTCCTTTAGAGCAGAGTATCTATATCTCTCGCTATATATAGATATATACATATAGATATAGATATGTATCTTATTTGGAATTTCCTGCATTGGAGATTCATCTCTTCTATAGGCATATTTATTTAATCACTTATTTGTATCAGTATGAACTTCTGAATATTTATTTTATACTACTTTAATCCTCCTTACATAGCCTCTAGCAGTTAATCAAAATTACCATGTAAATGTTCCAGCCTGTATATTATGGCTCTAGCGTTTCTGTCCAGGTAAACTGTTTTTAACTGTGTCTCTGTAGATGCTCCCGACTCTCCAGATTTTGATGTGGGTTTGTATTGCAACCACAGTGGTCTGATGAGTCCAAGCAAAAGAATTGTTTCAGTTTGTTAAGCTTTTTCTAAGAATGTAAGAATTGGAGTGACAGTTTCTAAACTCTCAGAACTGAAATTGGAAGTTGGTATATCTTTTTTATTCAATATTTTTATTTTCAACTAGTCTCTATCATTCTATTTAAAGTAGGCAGTGTCTTGCTTTTTAACCAGTATGAGAATTTGTGACTTGTGTTTAGTCTATCACATCAAATTTAACTATCACTATGGTTGGGTTTAATTTTATCATGCTTTGGATTTTTGGGATATTTATCCCACATATCACTTTCCCTTATGCTTTCTTTTCTGACTTCTTTTGTGTGAAGTGATTTCTTCTTAGTTTTCAATTTTATCTCCTGCACTGACTTTTCAGTTATATCACTTTGTGTTATATTATTAGTGTTTCTCTAGCGATGTACTTTTAAGCTTCCCTTCACATAATACTATTTCACAGTATAAAGATTTTTCAACAATATATCCCAGCCTTTGCTACATTCACTATAAACCCATCATACGTCATTATAAATTATATTTATTTGTAATAGTTCACAGTCTTTTAAAGAAATTTAAATATCTATATACCACCTATGTTTTTTTTTTTCTTATAAATTTACCCTTTCTACTTATTTCTTTCTTAAGAGAAGATACCCAGGATTCCATTTACTATCATTTTCCTTCAGGCTGAAGAACTTAGAATAGTGTAGGACTCCTGGTGACACATTCCTTTATCTTTGGTTAGTTCAAAATGTCTTTATTTCACTTTCATTCGGGGAGAATATTTTTACAAGGTATATAATCCTAGGTTCATATTCTATTTTCTTTTACCAATGTAAAGATGTTATTGTATTGTGTTCTGCCCTCTTCATGTTTTTGTTAAGAAGGATCCCTTTTCATTGTATTTCATATCTTTTGTCCTCTACCTGCTTTTTAGACTTGCCTTTTATCTTTAGTTTTTAGCAGATTGACTATGATGTGTCTAGCAATTTTTCTAAAAATGTATTTACTTAAGGTGATAAGATTCCTGGACTTGTAGATTGATGTCTTTCAATTAATTTGTGAAAATTCTCAGCCATTTTTTTCTTCACATATTTCTTCTAACCTTCTAATCTCTTTCCTCTCCTTTCTGGATTATAATTATGCAGACTGTTGGATATTTTCTCAAAAAGCAGAGACTCTATTTTCTCTTGTTTCAGTTTTAATTATTATTTGTTTTTTTCCTAGTTTTGATGTATTCTGATGAGTCTTCAAGTGTATTGATTCATTCTTCTGCTGGGTCAATCTGTTGTTAAGCCCCCAAAATGAATTCATTTTTGATAACTGATTTTTTTACACTTCTATTACACCATTTGGTTCTTTTATATATTCTCAAAATCTCCGCATGCATGTTGTTTACTTGCTACAGTCTGTGTTCCACAAAATTCATTTGTTGAAATTTATTGCCAATGTGATGGTATTAGAAGGTGAAACATTTGGGTGGAGATTACGTCATGTGAGTGGAGCCCTCATGAATGGGATTAGTGCTCTTATAAAAGAGACTTATAAAAGAGAGCATCCTAGCCCCTTTCTTCTGTCTTGTGAGGCGACAACTAGAAGGTGCCACTTATGAACTAGAAAATGAATCTGTTAGCACCCTTGATCTTAAACTTCCCAGCATTCAAAACTGTGAGAAATACTTTTATGTTGTTTACATGGTATTTGTGTTATAGCATCCCAAATGGTCTAAGACAATGCTTTAGTTTCTTTATCTCCTAACTAATATCACCTGTAATTGCATCATCAATCCATATATATATATATATATATATATATATATATACATATATGTATATATATATATATATACATATATATATTTTTTATCAACTATTTCTTCTTTTGACTATTAATAACTTTTTTTCAGTATTTCAAGTAACTTGAATTTTTTATTTTCTACAAGACATTTTGTATTAAATAATAGTAGGGACTGAATTATATAGTATTTATATCCAGAAAATATATGACATTTTCTTTCAGGCTGCTAGAGCTGGAGGTTGAGTCAACCTGAAATATAGTTAAACTGTATATAGGCATTGTTAGAGTTTTCATTCAGCACTGATTTAACATATTTTGAAATTGTGACCAGGATTGGAGAACAAAGGATCTGAGTTCTGGTGAGGCTTTTTAACATTTTGCATGTTATCTGCTAGTTTGACAAACTATAGCATATCTCCCTTTCTTTCACTGATTAGATGTTAACTTTCTGGGCCATTTTGGCATTCTCTTTGCTCGCCAGTCCTACCCCTACCTTTCTCTGTCTTGGAAAATCTCTATCTGCTCTATTGCAATGCCATGCTCTTCCCAACATTGAGGGTGGCTGCATTATATTCCTGGAATGCTTTAGAATGGATTCTCTTAGCTCTTCTGCTGGCCTCTGGTAGCTGAATGCTTGGAGTATCTCAAAGGTTGCTTTTTTCTTCTTTTTTTCCTATAGAGCTCTTTTAGTAGGACTGACAGTGTGGTAAATTTTTCATATACCATATTTTTCTTGAAAAGCTTATGAAGCAGTTTTTAGTAAAATTCTACAGGTAGTAATTGGAGAAAGGAGAAATTAAGATGAAAGAATCAAAAGACTAACATAAAGAAAAAATAGGCAACTCAAAAGAAAGAGAGAAGACAAAATGGAAGGAGAAGGAAGCAGAGATGAACTCTAAGACAGGAAAGGTTTAGAGCATATCTACTGGAGCAAAGTTAATAGTGGCAAGTTTTGTTTTCATTGGCTTATTTACTTATAAGACTTATTCAAATTAGAGACTATTTAGAGTATCTTTTTGTTCCTTATTAAGCTATGCATTTGTTAAGGACAGATATTGTGCCTTATTCACATATATATCCTCAGGAATCTGCAAAAGGACCAGCACAAATTAAGTAAACATAAGCATTCACTATTACCTTAAGATTTCATTCCAGTTATTCATTCAAAAATATTTTTGAGGACTTTCTCCTATGTGCCAAGCACTCTTCTAGATGCTCAGGATACATCAGAGGACAACACAGAAAAACAATCTATGGCCATGTAAAGCTTTAAAAAGAGAGCAATGGACAGGAAGCATAAAATAAGTTAATTATATGGTATTCTGGAAGGTGATAAGTACTATAAAAAGACAAATAGAACAACGAAGTGGTGATTTGGGGAGTGTTAGGAAAAATGGGTTTTCATTTTAGAGTGCAGTCAAGAAAAGCATCTAAGAGAAGGTCAAATTTGAGCAAAGACCTGTAGTAGGTTAGGGAGACAGCCATGCAAACTGTGAAAACCTTCAGTTTTCACCATCTTAAGTGATTCCTGGATTGCCAAGGGACAAGTATGGCTGCACTGGAGTAACAAAGGAGAGAGCAGCATAAGATGACAGAAAGCAGGTAAGGGTCGTTCAGTTTATGTTAGTCCTATTAGGCCATTGTAAGGCTTTCACTTTAAGTGAAATGAGGAACTATGCAGTTTTGAGCAGAAGAGTAACACGATATGACTCGTGTTTCAGAAGTTTTACATTCTCCCAAATGATATAGCTAATGAAATAGAGCTTTATTGCCCTATCAATTTCTTTTCTGCATTATGTTTCAGGATTCCTAAGTAACAGTCTGTGGTAAGGAAATAAGCATCATATTTCAACTCACAGTTATTTAAATTCATGAACTGGTAAAGTGCTAATTGGGGCCTACATATCTAGATGTCCCGTGTTCAAGAGATCCAAGACCCAACTTTCTAGATTCTTAAGTCCTTTCATATTTAAAGAAAAGACAAGGCTAACCTATCATCTTTTTGTATATGAAGATATTGAGGTGTGAGAAATAAAGAGAGCTTTTGACATTTTCAGCATTACAATATGCTGCCTCTTCATATCTTTATAAAAGAAGAAAATGATGATTTAAACCTGGCATAATCAAATTTTATTTGTACACGGGCAGATAGTAAATGCGTTGGGCTCTATGGTCTATATAGTTAGTGTCTTTCACAACTACTCAAGTCTGAGTTGCCATGCAAAAGCCGCCATAGACAATACATAAATGAATGGAGGCAGCTGTGTTTCAATAACTCCTATAACTCCTAACTTACAACAATAGGCGGTATAGTGAGTCACATTTCACTGTTAGGCTATAGTTTGCCAGCCTTTGATTTAGATTATGTTGTTGAGAGCAAAGAGAAGATTGTGAAACACAGTTTCCAGAAGTTATGCTGACTTTTTTAAGCTTAGTAGTTCCTGGGTGACATTGAAAAGGAGAAAAACTATGCAAATAAGAACATGAATATACTTAACTTTAAATTGCACCATACTCCTACATACAGCTCTACTGCTGCCTAACCAAGACCACCTTTGGGAGGAATTACAAGTTAGTCTTTCTTCACAAAAGAATATTTGGAAGCATACGTGGATGAAAATGACACATTTGTTTCTCAGAGCTTTGTAAATGTTTTGCTAAATTATCAAGGCGCCCACTGTTTGGAAATACATGTTGGAGGAAGAAGTAAACATTTATAAAAGTTTGAAACTCAGTATTCAAATGTTAGTATTTCTAAGATTACTATGACTAATGGCTCACATTAATATAACACCTTTATTCTTCCACTTTCCTTGCTGTGTATCTGTGAATTCCATATATATACAAAGTATCACGTATAATTCTATATATAATATTATACATATATATTTCCCCCTCATCCCACTTCATGAAAGGGAAACTGAGTTACAATAAGGGTTAATAAATATCTAAAAAAGAAGTCCATGACAGAACTGAAAAGTCTGATCTACTGGCACCCAAATTAAACCTGTTTACACTTTCTCTAAACTAATATATCTGCAGCCCAGGTGAGTCTCCTAAAGCAAACAGAAAGAAATCCCAGGGTGTATCAGTCAGACAAGAATAATAATTTGCACATGTACATTTGAAATGAGGACATATCTACCATTTTCTAAAGCTGAAAGCCTATCTTTATAAAACTCACATTTAGCACAGATGTTTCACATACCTAATTATTATTGGTTAGAGTACTTCAGTAGTAAACAAGTTTGTCAGATCTTTTCCTTCGCCAAATAACTTTAATAGGGTAGACTGTCACTAAAGGAGATGATTAAAGGTTCCTAGTGGCCTCTATCTCACTTCCAAATGTGGGTAGGATATTTACCAGATATTACCGAAATCTTTTCTGATAATCACAGACAAAATGGTACAAGAAAGCCAGTCATTAGACATATCCTTTGGCTAGCTCCTGGTGGAGGATTTACTTGAGTCAAGATACATTATCTATAATCACATTTGGCTACTCTGCATACATGTATGATATTTTTGAAGGCTTGAACTGCAGAAAAAAGTTAGCTGGTTTTCTATATGTGAACTTGAAAATTTAAAGAAATGTGTATTCCTTATTACACATTATTACAGATACATGAACTATTGATTCAGTTTTTCATATCAAAACATATTTTGTTTAGGTAAAAGAACCCATGTGAATACAAACTTCAGATTTAAAATAATTAGAAGAAGCATTTGGACTTTATTTTTTTTAATCAATGGACCCCTCAGTTTGCCATGAAAGAAGGCTGAAATTCCTTGGCTTATGTCTGACCTGTAATGAACAGAATAAAGGGAACAGAGAACCTGTAGAGGGACTTTGGGTATTTTTGAGAACTGTGTGTTGAATTTCATATGTTGGAAAATGTTAGCCATTTCAGTAGAGGAGTATATATTACCTTAATGAATAAGACCTAATCTTCTTAATGTTTAGACAGTAAAGAGGTCTCAAAGTATTTGATATTGCTGAATACAACAGATTATTCATATAAATTTTGATTGCTTGGTTATATAATCATTTGAATATAGGTAACACACATCCCTTGGGTGTATCTCTAACTCATATGCTGTGATATATCCATGGGCTAACTAAAGAAAAATTCTGTTTAGATGTTGTAGCCAAGGGGGAAACTTGCATGATACAATGGAAATGTTATGGTGCTGTCCAACAGAGTACCCATTTATGGTAATGTCCAATGGTAGTATCCGTTTTAAGTTCTGATTTTGAGAAGGAAATTAATTTCCCAATAAAAATAACATTAAAATAAGTCCTCTTTCATCATATAGAATGCTGATCTTTGCAGAGATAAGCAGAGAGACACATAAGCTGTTGAACAGCTGAGTTTGAAAGAAAGTTGAAGCTGTATACAATCATTTATGCTAAATAATAAGGCAAGCAGCTAGCATTTTACCAAGCATAAAAGAGGGAACCACGTAGGACTTTGTGCTTAGCACATCATTTTGACTGAATTAATATTAATTAACTGAGAAATGTAGGGTCACAGCAATGAACAAATTGAAAGAATTAGAATCTTTGTATGAGGCACTCTAGAATGATAGTAGATCTGGATTGATCCAGAATGTTGATTCAAACAAAAGATTGTTGGTGAAGACAACCTAGAAACATAGTTTAGAATAACTTAGAATACTTGTAATTGATGTATGTAAGTTTATATGATAAAAAATACATAGTTACTATAAGAGAATATATGATCAATATTTTTAACAAGTCCTTTAGTTGTTTTCATAAAATACACTGTTAAACAAGCTTCTTAAATAGTGTTAAATAACGCAAAGTGTAGAGATTTTGCTGATAACAGTCTCTGATTCCAAATTAAAAAAAAAATCAAATGAATAAATGTGTTAGCATCTTTTCTTACAGATTTCTGTTACCGAGAGCTTACTTAGGTGTGCCATTCCACATATATACTTAATCTTACAAGAACAGGTTATCGCACATTTAAAAAAATTATATGATTTTATTAAATGCCTCAAAGCATATTTTGAGAGACTGTTTTAGAAAATATTAAAACATTTTGAGCTATTTCCATATTACAATATTTTCTTTAAAATAAGGAATGTGACCTTTTTAAAAAATTAATCAAAGTTGGGAAGCTGAAAATTTTGATGCGATTCTAAAATAGGGATAAATTCTCTATTTTCAAATATTTGATTTGTTAAAATCCTGTTTCCTTTAGCAGTACAATAAAATAAATGATGCATTTGAATCTTTTGAGATTTTTAAAATTAGCTTTGGAAATATTAAACTATTTTTCTTGATTTAAATTACTCATTATGCAACATAAGCACCTGGAAATCATTGTAAAGAGGACTCATTAAGATTCTTCTGTGACAAATTGTAAACTTGCTGTTTGGGGAAATAGAGGTTCATTTTTTTCTCGGCAGTTTCCCATGGTTATTATTGAGAAAAATTCATATTGTTCTTGAAACAGAGGCATTTTCTTGGAGTATATACCTGTAATGCATATTGACCTCATCTGAAATTCTTACAATTTGTTAAACTAAAATATATCCCTGAAATGTATTTACATGAATATAGAATATACTGGCTCTATTTTTTTGCTTTAAACTCTAATACGTATTCTCACTTTTACATCAAGCAATATAGTCTCCATTTAAATTAATAAAAATCTGTTATCCTATACAGGAAAAAATAATCACCTGAAATAGATGTAATATATCACTATTCTGTCTGTACCAGAACAAAACAAGTTATTCTTACAAAAGGATTTCTTTTGCTTTAAAACTAAGTTCCTTGGCCAAGTGATTCTATATGAAAAGATTCAATATGGAACACAATCGAGAAAAAATGCCTTTCAGAGAGACTCAAGAGTTGGTTTGAGTCCCTCTTCTCCCTGACTGAATGATCACAGGTACTTTAGAGTTTGTATTTATAATCCTTCCTATGATTATACAATTCATAAAAAAGGTGATACTCAAACTCTTATAAGTACATATTCTATGGGAAGAAGAACATTCATAATATTCATTATTTTAATTTGATATTTAAAATACTTTAGAAAGTATGAAAATAATAATGCCAAAATGTAACAAAATGAAACAAAGATTAACAAAGCAATAAAAAGGCCCAACAAGTTAAGCTTGAGAAGCGGGGAATAAATCTCAAAACAAAACAAAAATGTTTATTTACCAAAAGTAGTGGTAGCAAATGAGAAAAAGGAATGAGAAGAGGCACCCATGAGATTTGTAGTATAAGCTCTCAAAAAAAAAAAAAAAAGAGAGAGAAAATAAAAGAAGAACATGTCTTTAAAAATAAAAATATATTCCATGACATTAGGAAGATAATATTAAAATTGAAAATGCGAGATAAAGTGTAAACATTGATGGAAGACAAGACAATTAGTACTCCAGCACAAAAAGCCAATATTTCAAATCAAGGTAACTTATAGAAACACATGATAAAATGCAAGAGAATCTAAGAGCCTGTAGAGTAAGATACAGAAATAGTTATTATTAGTGCAAATAGAGAAGGCCAAATTAGTAAGGAATTATAACTGGGCTTTAAGGTTAGCGGTACATGAATTTTAATTCCAAATCTGTCATTTTTTAGCTGTCTGATCATGCTATTTAATGTTTTTAAACCTCAGATACCTCATTAGAAATAGGCCATTATAGCTCTCATAGAATTTTTGAGATAATTACATGTTATCATCTGTATAAAGCACTTAGCCAAATGCCTGGCAAATAATGGTCATCTATTTTTTTCTTTCTTTCTTTTAATTGTTTGTGTGTAGGGGGGAGTTGAATAAATCAGTTAGCTAACTTATTTTAACCATGATGGTTCCTCAAAATGGATATAAAGGCAACAGACTCTTTTTCGTAGAAACACACACACACACACACACACACACACACACACACACACACACTCCCAGGCCTCTGCTTGTCTTGTTTTAAAACTTTAAAAGTTTTAAGTTTAAAGCTTAACACTTTAAGAACAAAGTGAGGGTTTTACATACTGCTAGGAAAGCAGGAAATATGGTAACAAAAGTGTCTTGAAATTTTCTCCTCCTGCATGTTTGGAAAAAATCTATTGATTGCCCATCAAGTTGACCTTTACTTTTCAAATTAATTATTAAGACCTAAAAAATGAACAACAAAAAAGCTGTTTTCAAATAATTACACCATAGCAAAGTGAAACAGAAGTAAAAATTAGTATAGGACACATAAAGATGCTTAAAAATTATGGATTAAAAAATATTATGTGAGATAAGAGTAACAAAATGAAGTAAAATGATGTAGGAAATCTGACCAACAGGTGAGAAATGGAAAAGCAGAAGGTAGAAATTCATAGAGTTTTATTCTACAAAATATAACTGGAAAGTGAGTAGGGCAAGGAGAAGTTCAACCCAAGAAAGATACTTTATTTTTAATAAGTTCATAGTTTATTTAATAAGAATAAGTCATGAAGGAAAATAAAGACCCAATAAATGAGCCTAAACATTTACCTATGAAATTACACTCTATTTCATTTCATTAGCAGACTATGAAAAGTAAATTAAATCTCAGCTTAATTATAATGTTATTAAATATAGCACAATAATTATACATTGGATTATAAATAAATTTTTAAGGGAATTAGAACTTAGTGTTTGCTAGAAAACATATATAAAAAAGAGAGAACATAACCTCAGGATAAAAATAAAATGACACAAGGAAGAATTACAATACTTAGAACACTTGTTCTCAATTGTCTTTTAATCATTGACTGTATTTTTTAAAAAATGCAATCATTATGCCTACACAAGATGCACCTATTACTAAAAATCACATAATCTTTCTTAACTATTGGGCGAAAAAGGCAATGTAGAACACAGTAACACATACCTATAAAAAGAAGAAAGCCCACACAAACAAATATTAATGTTACAGATATGAAAGAGGGAAACAGCCAGAGAGGGAGAAAGGGAGAGAGAGATGCACACAAATGTGCATTTGAATAGATAGACATAAAGTAACCTGGAAAAAAAATTGCAATATTTTCTATGTCATAGAAAGTTTTCAGAGATCTGTTAGAACATTATAGCTTAGATGTAGCATAAAATATTTTAAAGTACAAAATAAGTATCATAAATTTGGCTCTATAAAAAAAAGTTTGGAAGTAGAACAAGGTGCCAAAAGAGGAATCATCTGCTGTTTCTGCAAATTTACTCTCCTCCCTAACTGCCATGGACAGAGCTCAGTTTTTTGAACACTTTTTCTGTGTGTACTTTCCATTTCTAAAGGAAACCTTGAGCTCCCGGGAGATTTCCAGGAACTATGGGGAAGCAGTACAGGTGTATAAAGATTCTCTACTTCACTTTGCTTTTTCTTTATTTATTGTTGAATATGAAATCTTTGGGTACATGAAAGACAAAATTTATCTACATTTCAGAGAAACACGGATACAGGCTTTCTTAGGAGTTTTGTCAAAGGGGCAGGGGTTTAGTCTCTGGGTAGGGTGGAGTCAGTGGTGTCCTGAATAGATAGGAAAAAGGCTTAAGATAGTATCTTGAGGCTGCCATTTGGAAAACTGCAAAAAGTTAACTAATATTCTTAACTCACAGCACAAGCTAAAGATTTCAGCTTCATCAAAGCTTATTTCTTCAAAGAATATTAGAGATGTTTTTTTCCATTTTGGTACATAATTTGCTACCTTTCTTAAAGAAAATAATGGTTTCTTGTTATAATTTTTTAGTTTAGCTTTCTTTTAGAGGTCAAGTTGTACCCTGATCCATATAATTTCTGAAATTCCTTGTGGAAGTTGGTGAATATGAATTAAATATGTTTTTGTTATTTTCACATCATATTCAACTTTATCAATATAGTAGGGTTTCAGAGCTAAATGACCAGAAATATCATTTCAATATAAACATATTGCTATATTAAAAAAGCTTAGTGGACATAATTTATATCCTTCTGAATGTTCAAAAAGCATATTATTGTAACATATCTCACATTTGTGTACATGGCTTATTTTCCCAGGTATTAAAGTAACATATAATCATTGAGTAAAATTTGGAAAATAGTACACACTATAAAGTAAAAACAACTACGAGTCTAGTATTAAGACAATACTTATATAGAGAGAGTTTGATAGATATGATAAAAAAAGATAAGACATAAAACATAAATTAGATTATAACATAAATAAATATTTTTGTATCAGGTTTTAAAAATTAAGACTGTGTTTTGCCTATGTTTCCATGTTATTAAATACTCTAATCCATTATAGAGTCATTCCATAAATTATTTAGGCAGCTCTCTATTGTTTGGTATTGATATCTTTCTAATTATTTATTATAATTAGAAATATATATAATGGTTCATATCTAGAAGTGAAATTATTGCATCAAATGCTGTGCTAATTTATGTTTCTTAATAATTAACTAGAGCCTGGAATATGGGGACAAAAATAAGTTTTAGAGCTGCACACAATGGATTCAAAACCTAGCAATTCGATTTCAAGCTTTCTGCCTCCATTAAAACAAAAGAAAAGAAAAAAAAAAACAACAAAAAAAATATCTTTATAATCCAGATGTTGGATTTGGAAATACAAATGTTGGTAATAAGGACTGAATTAAATTATATTTAATTTAAATGTTTACTTTAAACATATTTAAAGTATCTAATAGAGAACCTGGCAAATGGCATAACCCCAAATAGTAAATATTTTTATTCCATAGATTATTTATCTTTTAACCATCATATTTATTGTAAATATTTAAAAAAATTATGTTCAAGTTATTTTTTGTACATAGCAATTTTGACGTCAAGGAGTTTGTTATGTAATAAAATCTACTTTAGTTTTTATATTATTTCCATCTTTCTTTACATTTAAGAAGTTCTTCCCCAAATTAAAATCAGGAAATAAGTCACTTATATATGTTTTTTATTTGTGTGTCTTATTTTTTTTTAAGGAAAAATGTTGCAAAGTAAGGTGAAGATGAGAATAGAACTGGGTGATGTACTTTCCCAAGTATTACCTAATTAAATATTTACTATACTCCCTCTTGGAGGCTCTATTTGAGTTAAACAACCAGAGCAAAGAAAAATTGTACCTCACAGGAATGGACTCACACTACATCAACAATTATTAGGCTTTGTATAGTGATTTAGCACTTGTGATGATAGCCTTGACATTTACAAGTATATGAGAAAAAGCTATCAGCATAGGAGCTGATATTAAAGAGGATACTAATAGCTCTTTTTTTTTTTTTTACCATATGTTAAGCACTGTGTTGGTATATCTTCCCCAATTTAGTATGGATAAATAGAATCTAAACAAAACATGGCACATGATAGGTTTTTGAAACAAACAAAAAGAAACTTAAGGGAAAGTGGACAAATAATTTAAATAATTAGAGGAAGAGTATTTTTTTCAAAAACTGTCTACAGAAAATAAATGGAAATGCTATGAGAAGCAAGGGGAATTAGAGATAGGTCAAAAGTCACACACACAAAAAAGTCTACAGTGATTTCACGGATGCACCCAAAGATGGCTAGACTCAGAAAAATAAAAGAAGAAAGGATGCCTAAAATCTAATAATTATTAGATAATGTAATCTAATAATTAAATTATCTGTACTTTTGAGGCAGAAAATACGTTTTATAGCAGAAATTTATTCAGTAGTGTGGAGGACAAGTTTGAGAAACTTATCAAGAATGCAAATTAAAAATAAGTGTTTTATTAAGTTGGTACAAAAGTAATTGCAGTTTTTCAAATTATTGTTAACGTTTTAAATCACAATTACTTTTGCACCAACCTAATATCTAAGTAACAGATCCAGTTTATAACTTAGTGCTATGAGTGAAATAAGAAAATAATTTCATTGTGCATAGAAGGAATAATTAAATATACTATAGAAGAAAAGAAACTTCTGAAGTGAAGAAATACTAAATATGAAAACTCTGGTAATATACAGAAGCAGAGAAATTAGTTTTCTTAAAAAGTAATAAAAATCAGGCTGGTGTGACATTTCTTCTCTCCAATAGTAAATCACAGAAGCCAATAGAATTTTGAATAAATGAATTAATCTCATTCTAGGACAGTGAGACTTAAAACCGTTACTCACATGAGAATAATACTTACAGAATTACATAAGAAATAGAAATTGTATCACTCTTACTCTTCCCAAGAGTATTATGTGAGTATCCTTTCCAAATCAATAAACTTTACTGACACTAACAGTAAACTGAGAGGTAAATCAAAATCAAGAATTAAAATGGTACAGTTATAGCATTAAATGTCTGATGGGGAATACTGAAACCAATTAACTAAATTAAGTGAAGTATAAAGAGTGGTTATAATTATGGCTATAAACTTGAGTGCAAAAGCTCAAAACTATTCTAAAAGGTATTTTATATAGTAAGCCTAAAATATAAAAAATAAGTTTGATCTGAAACATTTATTTAAGGAGAATTTATATTTTATGGTATGGGAAATTACCGAACATTAAATTTGCTTCATGATTTTTCCCTATTTTTCAGTTTTTTGTCAATGAATACGTATTAGATTTTTAGTTAAAATATCTGTGAACATCAAATGATATGAAAAATTTTTTCACAAATATTGATAATTAGGCTCTTTGGAAAATTAACTAATATATTGACTAAATCACAAGATGCAGATAGATTCTAATTTATGAGTAATATATATAAGAAATATAGATCACTATTTAATAAATCTCTGGAGAAGTAAACTGAGGAAAAAATCATGAGAGCAGTTACAAAATGTTTACAGATTTAATTCCATTAAAAATCAAAAATCTGTATCACAAGAATAATTAAAATGGAAATCATAAGATGATTAATTTCCAAGAAATAAATAAATGTATAATATCCTCAAATAGAGAAGGTACTTTGAAATCAGTAATATTAATAATTATGTCACCACAGTAGGTAGTCAAGAAATCATATATTACCAATTCTAGAAGAATTATAGTTGGAATATAAACACGAAAAAAAAAAAATCACCTTTCCTAGTGATTACTTGTCAATAGTATGTAAATCAGCAATTAGGTAACTATTTAAATCCTATAAATTTGATGAAAAATAACAATATTTATAATATTTGGTACTGGCACAAGTGTTGTAAGAACTTTCCAGGGAGAATTTGATAATGTCTATGAAAGGCCATATAAGTATCTATATTCTTTGATGCACTTTAGTTTCATTAATCTGTCACAAAGAGGGAACTGAAATAAATGTGTCTCATGCATGGGAATATAAATTTAATATTTACATTAAAGAAACACATGATTCAAAGAGACAGTGTCAATCACTTGAAGACAGTTGAAGTTAGCAATGCAAACCACATTTGTTTAGGAAGAATATAACAATGAAAAACACATTCATTGGCTTATGGAAATACTCACAGCATGACATTAAGTAAAAGCAAAGTAAGACATATTTTACTAGAGTCGGTATAATAACTTTAAGTAGATATACAGAGAGAGTGCCAAAAAGATTTAGAGCACTAAAGAAAGAGTAGTGAAAGAATATATACTCAAATAGCAATAAAGACTTTTGCTAAAGGGTGGAATAACAAGTGGCTGTGATTTCTGCATTATATTTTATGTAATTACATATATATTGTTTATATATTACTCGTGTGTATATTTGTGTGTTTGTGTGTGGGTGTTTATGTAGTTTCTACACTAAAAAAACCAACAACCCCATAAAATTCATAGATTTCTTTTCAGCATGATGTATGTGTGATACACTGAGTTAGGAGTCTTAGACTAAGTCCTGGCTCTATTACTTAGTATCTGTTTCATTTTGTACAAGTTACTAAATTTTAGCAAGTTTCAGTTTATTCATCTCAAAATGGGGATGATAACTACATCATAGGGCTAGTGAGATGATTAAAAGAAATAAAATAATGCCTTGATGTTACCCATCCTGCTTACCAGGCACTTGATTATAAATAGTATTTAGACCACATAAGATTTTAATCTAAAATTCTGACTCATCAAACTCTGAGTTATGCTATTTTGTAGAAATATATCCATATGTATATATCTATATCTATATCTATATCTATATCTATATCTATATCTATCTATCTATCTATCTATCTATCTATCTATCTATCTATCTATCTATCTATCTAATCTGTTTGTTGTTGTGTGTGCATGTTTTCAAGTATACTTACATACATACGTGTATATTAAATAGTGAATACAAAGCCACAAGTTCTCTTCCATAATTCTCATTAGAAGTTAGTATTCTAGACTGCAAATGTTCTCATAAATTTCACGAGTCACTAATGGTTAATAATGACAATGTTTTTGAATATTGAGTATCCTATTAGATGTGCTATTGACTTTGCAATGGGTTTACAGACCTGTGCTTCCTTTTCAGCAGCGCATATTTTTATTGGGCGAAGTCCACATAACCCTTTTTTGCATTCTCATTACCAATTTTTGGAGGAACTGAATTGGTTTTCAACTTCTTTGATACATAGAGTAGTCGGTTACATAAATGGGTAAGGTTATATATGTTTTCATGTACTATACAGTTTTGAACTTTCTTTTTATTGTTTCAGAAAACTTTCTGTATTTCAGTTTATGTTTTTGTCTCCAATTAGTGAAGATGTTAGATGTCTGACTTCCTAATAAACTCAGTGGGTGTTAATTTTATTGCCTCTTTAGCTCCAGATTATGCTAAATTCATTTCAGAGCATGGAATTCAATATGAATACAATATAATCACATGGTTAATTGCAAGTAAAACCTGCTCTAAAATTAATATTTAAAGTGGAATTGCAGTCAAAAGCAAAATGAATGAAGAGGCACTGTTACAATGGTGCCCTGAGGGAGATTAGTGCATTTCAGAGAAATTTAGGTTGTGAATCAGGAAATAATCCCTAATAAATCCCCAGAGAAGGCCACCTCTGTTTCCAGAAACTGTATTTCTGGTGGGTTAGATACTTAGTCTCTTGCTTTATCTTCTTTGGATTTGGCTGGGAAAAATCTCTTTTAACACAGAAAAATAAGCTTTCTTTCAAGATCTTTTTATTTTTCAAGGACTCACTGTAATGACTTTTTCTTCTGCCTTGAGTATCATATGTTTAACAAGACTTCTCTTTCCACATGTTTGCTGGATATTAGAACTAAGAGCATATCTTTTCCTTATTCCTATTTAGCATTAGATTCTTAGCAAGCATTTCAGTTTATCTTCCACCTCAGAGGATAATTGAATAAGTAGAGATGGAAATTACAAACAAACAGGGCTTTTGTGGTTATATCTTATTGTACTTTGTTGATTTAACATAATTTAAGATGGGATTATATGTAGAGAAGAAATGATATAGTACTATACTGAACTTTTAAATATTTAGGTATCTTGCTATACTAATCAACAGTCACTTGATTTCCAATGCTGTTTAGGCTATGTAGAATTTTAATGCCAAATTTTAACTTATAATACTCTGAGAGATGTCAATTTTTTTAAATACTTTTTTCCTCTCCTTAAAAAACACCTTTACTCTAAAGGTTTTCCCCCTATCTATAAGAAGAATATTGAAAAACTTTTAAATATGGTCAAGAATTAGTCCCAATATGATCTTACATTTCAGAAATTCAAATGCCTTCTTGTGTTCAGAGGAGTAGACTTTATACACAATCTTTAATGGACATCTGTTATAAAGAATATTCTCACATAGCACTCAATATCATAAAGTAAAATAATTGATTCCTAAATATATCTGAATAAAATAAATTACAAAAGATGATGAATTTATACTTTATATAGAAAAATAGAAACTCACTTGTTCTTTTAGTCTCAGATTAAATTTCTTCACGTATACAATCATAGTATGTCTACATGGAGACATAGTATGCCTACCTGGAGACAAACGGAGATTATTAATATTTGATATTTTATTTTATGAATAATGAAACTTGAGGTCCAAAGAGTGTCTTGTCTTCAGTTATCAGTTAGGGAGTGAACTTTCTCTGTATCTTGCTGCCATCCAAGATTAGATATTTATTCATATCTTTTGATTTTACAATAAATACATTTCACTAGATAATAGTGACAGACCAGGAGAGAGAGAGCCATGAGGAGCCGTATCAAGAGTCCAAAAAACTTTACCACCCAATCTGACTTCAAGTTTTTCGTAAACCCTGGCCATTTGCTATTTTTCCTTGGTTTGGGCTCTGCACGGTGTACCACGTGTGTATACAACTGATTAAACACTCAATAATTCATTCAACAAACTGTTTTCTAAGCTCTACCATGTGCTTTCAATAAAAAATGAGACAGACATGCAAAAAACTAGCTGCAATATCAATTAGAACAAAATGAGAGTTAAGTGGACTTTCAGATTGTAGATGGAAAGGGGCTTACTTTCAATTGAGAAATAAGAAAATAAGCTTCAAGGAAAAGGCACTTGGGCTACTCCTTAAACACTAAGAAGGCATTTGAAAAGTGAATTTAAATAGGTATCCTAGGTTCAGCAAACTACATCAAGAAAAGTGTGGAAATGCTCAAATGGAAAGAATATGAAATAGGCAGGATTATGGTGTTGTTGAGATTATTTCCTGGGGTATCATAAGAAAGATCCAGGACTCATTGGTCTTTAATGCATGTTCCAGTCTCTTCTACTATCTGTGGAGTATATAACTTAACTTCCTGTCAGGGTTGAGAGACATAGACTTTTTTCAAGTTTTGAGTATTTGCTCTAGGGATTCCACGTTCTCTGTAACTTCTCAATAGACTGTGTATCATATGTCTAGTACAGGGGGCAGCCTGGAAAACATGAGTTAAGGAATGCTGAACGAATTCTTGTCTGTACAATAACACAATTTTGTCTGTCCATGAAATTATAAACTTCACTACTGAAAGATACCTTAGTGTTAGAACCACATATTTTATTAAGTGAAGCAATTGAAAGGCAGATGTTTGCTCCCAATCACCTAACACTGGTAGCATTACATACTTTTCTAACTAAGAAATGGTTTCTCTAGAATTCTCCTGTTATAAAATTATAAAACCCAAGTCGCTCTGAAAAAGAAATACTCATTTCACACACACACACACACTCACACACAGACACACTTTTTTCCCTTCTTTTTTGGAATCCAGTTCACAGAATTGCATTATGTTTTGTTCTTCATAGCTTACTGACATTTTGGTCCACGCATGACTCTTTGTGATTATATTTGTTTAAATATTTATTAGTAATATAATTAATAACTCTATTGTATCATGCATTCCAAAAACTCAAATATTTTTTAAAATTTACATTTCCCTATGTGCTTTTCCCCACATCTTGTCTTTAGCGTATCATCCAAAAATATCATATATACAGAAATTTTTGCTTATCATTCCCTTCTTGTTCTTTGATATTTTCCATCAAACACACATATGAAAGCTTTACAAATATGTTATGCAGTTTTGCTTTTTTAAAACTTATTAAAGAGGTATAATTTTATATTAACTTCTTAATGTAGGATTATTTTGTCAGATAATTAGCTATAATTTGAAAAGTGGAGATAGAACCTGAGAGAATAATAATAAAAGCCCATTCAACAAACATTTATGGAACAGTTAGCATTTGTAGGCACTGGGGATACAAATACAAATAAAATATAATTTCTTCTTTGAGGAATTTGTGACTTGTAAGAAAATGATATTAACAGATAATTGTAATAAAATGGGAAAAGTACTACAAAAAATATTTTTGTGAACTGGTATAGGTATATGGGAGAGGTAACATTTTCCTTAAGTCTTTAAGGATCTTTGGGATATCACTACAACATGAGAAACATTTCAGGACAAGGGACACACCTGTGTAATGCTACTGAGGTGGAAGCAGAGCAGATGTCAAGGTATCAAGAAATTATGAAGGATCAAAATTAAGGCAGAAGAAATTAAGGCTAATAAATTAGTAAGAATGCTACTGGATTCGTTGGGAGGATTACAGAAAATGGTAGAAGTTACCATCAATATGATCTATACTGTATCTACTACAGATTCTGTAAAATTTGGGGACTATTAGAAATAGCAATAGAAAACAAGAAAAAGCCAAGGATTAGATAGACTCCTGTGATATATAACTGAATAAGTGATGGTGGTCTTATAAATAAGAGAAGGAATTGGTAGGGGAAAGAAAAAAATATGGTTAACTATTTATTTTACTTAACTACAAAGGTGATATATTTTCTTTGCAGAATATTTGTAACAGGTGTGCATCAGAACAATCTGGTATTGCTTATTCAATTTTAGTATACACATACCTCATGACCCGTGAATGTGTGTGTGTGTGTGTGTGTGTGTGTGTGTGTGTGTAGCCTATGCAAGTTTATTAGTGGCAATGTTCAAGGAAAATCACTGCAGCGTTATTTGTGGTGGCGGGGGGCAGGGTGGGAGGCGATCTGAGTATCCATAAATTGAATCAATAAATAAAATATACATACATTGAAATTTTAAGTACAAATAAAGGCAGTTGTGCTGTTGTCGTTATATGTCTCAGATTGTGTCCTGATATTCTTTATTCTCATCACAAAACTGGCCAGATGTGACTGAATTGTCTAATCCATGACTTTCGCTCATGTGGAGTCACTGTGTTCCGAAATCTCATTATTACTGAGTTTCCCTGCCATTTGATGTTAGGCGTAGCATGGATGTAATTTGTTTGGAACTTCAATAACTGCTATAGTGGGTCCTGGCCTCACACTCATATTCTTTTTCTTTCTTTCTTTCTTTTTTTTTTTTACAATCCACACAGTTCACATGCAACAATCTGCTTTTTACTCTGAGCCCCACATCAGTTGCCTGATGCCTGGTTCTCATAAAATTATCCTGACATTCACAAAGTAAATGTCCTTTGAGTTTTGACTGCAGGGTGAGGTGACCCACCAGATGTGGTATTCTGGTGCAGTTTGAAAGAAGCAGACAATGTTTACATTAACCTTTTCAAGCCCTTTCCCATGCGGGGTTAGCAGTGTGGTAGTTACACAAGATGTTTGGTCATCCAGAATCCTGTAAGCACTTGACACCATGTCAAGTAATCTACTCTACCCCACATGATTTGGCCATCCTGGGCATGATAGAGAAGCAGCCTGGTAATAAGAACCCAATGCTATCTGAGTACCTAGCTACGTCAGGACATTACACTGACAATTTTCTTTTCCCTTTGGTAATATACTTTTACCAAACCTCACTAGGAGGTGACTGGCCACTAATAGGAGAGGGATAAAAATTTCATCCTGATTTTATGAATTTCTGGACTGCAAATAGATTCCTCAATTATTTTATTTATTTTTTTAGATTATGATCTTGCAGACAGAGCATTAAAGACAGGGAAAACTAGTAAATAATGTCCCTTCAAATTGCTGAACAATTCACTAAGGAAACTTTATACTAATGGGAGAACTCTTTTAACCTGCTTTATGCTTTACTGTTTATGATAAAGTATTGAAATCTAACAATACTAGGAGCTTATTCCAAGAAAAAATAACTACATTTAAACCAATAGGAATTTATTTTTCTAAGAAATGAAAGACAAATCTAAATACCTGCCTTTTCCTGGTTAAGCTTCTGACTTAAATAAAATAGCATGCGGTTTTCTGAAAACTTATTTTTCTCTTTTTCCCTTTAATTTATGAAAAAAGACCATAATGGCTATTAAATTTAAATGTTCCAACAGCTTCAAGGAAACACAAATATCATTTTACTAATGTGAAATTTGTCACAATGCTCAATTAATGGAAAAAAACATTGTGAAGATTTTCCTTTGCAAGCACTTGTGACAGCTAAAAGGTAATAATTTATATTAATAAGTGATTTAACGTATACTAACATATGTCCAGGCCCATAGCTATTGTTTCAATAAACAGAGCTAATCAGTTTAATGTACTGTAGACAGCATCTAGTAATGCTTACAAATGTAAAGATAACAAGGAAAGGAGTTTTTATCTCTTATGTTGTGAGTTTTTCCAGTGGTGACAGGCTTTAAGACATTCTTATGTGAATTATCTTCCATTTGTACCTGTCCAAAATGTCTGCTCTCAAGTTAACTCTTATCAGTGGACAATTCTGTAGTCATTTTTATTCCACTCTAATCTCCCCAGTGTATCTCGCTGCCTGTGCAGTGTCTTACTTTGATTAGGGTGTATATTCCGCCATTCTTGACAGGAAGACTGGGGGTGTGGGAAAGAAGGAAGATGGAGTGAGGGAGGAGGAACAGTGTAGGGAATTCAAATAGATATCCTGTACCCTGTTCCTGATTGGAAAAGAAATACCCATGAGTTACTATGGTGTAAAGATTTATTTCTTAAGCTGGTATTTAGAACATAATGTTGAATATATATGCGTGTGTGTGTTGTATGTGTGGAGGATATCTACAGATCAAGTACGTTGCTAATCTGATTGTAAAAAAAATTCATAGTACAATATTAGCATTACAAATGAGTGAGAAGACTTAAAAGAGGATAAACTCCATAACTTTCTTGAGTCTTATTCGGGGGCAATGATAATGGTTAAAGATAACTATAACTTATCCAATATTTTCACTGTGCCACTTGTTTTATAGTTCCTTTTAAATAGTCCTTGAAAAATCTGCATCTGTTTTGCAGATTACCGAAATATAGTAATGCAGGATTTTGTGTTCCCAAACCTGTTTCTCTTTTTCCCCTCCAGTGCACACTCCAACCCCTGAAAGAAAGGCTGTTTATTGATAGAGTCAAGAGACAAAGGCATCAGCAGCAAAATAAACTTCATAGTTAGGGTATGAGATTTGGGCCATAGCAGCAACATAATACCGTGTTTGCCCGAAAATAAGACCTAGCTGGACCATCAGCTCTAATGCGTCTTTTGGCGCAAAAATTAATATAAGACCCAGTCTTATTTTAATATAAGACCGGGTCAATAATATAATATAATGTAATGTAATATAATATAATGTAATATAATATAATATAATACAATACTGGGTCTTACATTAATCTCTGCTCCAAAGGATGCATTAGAGCTGATTGTCCAGCTAGGTCTTATTTTCTGGGAAACACAGTAGTAATGTCCTACACTGTAATGCCCTACACTGAAGAAATTGGAAGTATTTGAAGGATCCTCCTGCAGAGCTATCCAAGGAGGAGCATTTCCCTCAGATGGTGCCTAGACTTAGTTGAAGAGAGAGTCCTAGGGCAGGACTGGTGGGTTGATGGAGGGAACTCAGGGAAGGAACTCTGGAGCGCCATCCAACAGGAACTCTGCACGGCTGTAGTGAGACTCGGGGGTATTGTTGAAGACCTCCTTCTGGTCCTTAGCTGATTTTATAAGAGTTAAATTATTTTCTTTCTAAATACAGATTGTTCCTGCAAGCCTTTCCAGATGCTGCCAGCTTAAGTATGGTGTTACAGAAAGAACTAAAGTAACTTAAGTACAATCCCTTACCATGGCCAATTTCTAATTTGAAGTCAGATCTGTCTAACTCTAAAATCTATGTCTATAAAGCCATTGCCACACTGTTCATAGAGTACTCAAGGAACAACTTATGTCTCTGTTGATACCTCGTATCACAAAGGGTAGACATTGCCTGACATGGAGTAGTTAGATAATACTGTTGAGAAATGAGAAAAATTCATCGCATACCAGAGGAGCACTTTCAACCTTTTTCAGTTTCCTAAAATCTACTGTGATTTATTCAACCAGGAAATGCTGTGGCAAAAGAAATAATTGGTTTTTAACTCTACATTTCCTATAAACAATAGCATTCTGAAAAAGTCCCAATATTTTCAATATGAAAAGCACACAGATATCCATATGTACAGATAAATTGATAACAAATAGATGTATAGATTAGAGACATAGATGGACTACAACCATTGGCAGAAAAGTCTTGCGACCTATCAGGAATAGATATTTATACGGCATCTATCTGGTCAAATGTACTTTTGTCTATTTGAGATGAATTTTAAAATAAATGTACTTATATATTTGAATATGGGAATTTCATTTGCTTTAGTAGTGATAGTTTGAAGAATTCATTTTGTATACATTTATCCCAAGAGGATGCTATAAATTTCCCTATTGCTAGTTTTTTTTATTATTATTATTACATGCCTCCATTCTTTCACAAAAATCAAAACTTTTACTACACCACAACTTATATTTCCATTATTATTTTCACCAACATGGAATAAAAAGTACAGCTATATTATGAAAATTATCCTGAGAAAGAAGGCTGAAGACACAATTATCTCATTTTGTGTAAAAGGCAAGTGACCCTTCACCATTTAAAAATATCATCTCTTAATTTCTCTCAGTGTAATGGTCAGAGTAGGTTCTCAATAAATGTTGCATGATCTTGAAATTAGGAGCGTTTACCCTAAATAAGTAAGTTATGGCAAGAGAACTAGACAATTCAGGTTCCTATGGGAAATTTAGCTAAGGTGGCACAATCTACTTTATGGGTAATCGTCTGGAATACTTATTAATATAAATTTCAGTGCAGTTGTAACCAAGTCATTTGGACAAAATTAAATCATAATCTAATTTACTGAGTGTAGTTGAATGAGTACTTCAACTTTGAGACAAAATATTCTTATATATAAATATAGGTATAACACACATGAAGTGGTAAACTAATACAGTTAGTAGTCTGATAGATATCTGGGAGAACTTTGTAGCATACTCAAAAATGAAGATGGTAAAAATGAAGATTGTTTAAAAGGTGAATGAAGAAGTAGTCAGAAACATATGTCTGAATTCCGGAAAGAGCAATAGAAAGAGTTGTACTCTTGCCTGGAGAGTGTGTAATGAGGGGTGACAATGATTAATCTGAAATCAAGTATGTGGCTTTTAGATAATTCAGGCTAAGTAGTCCCATTCCTATAAAGAGTGAGAATGAGAGAAACTTGAAAAGTCTTCTCCCTCATTGTTTGGATTAATGCTAGCTATGCATCTCTGCTCATGCATTTCTAACCCTTAAGTACTGTTCTTTTGTTTTAGAATATTGAAGGCCAAGATGAACCCCATCCAAGGAGTTAAGGTGTTATAAGAGAATGTAAAAGATGATTTCCTACTGGGTTTGTCTTGATTATATGGCTCCAGGAGGCAAGGCAAGTTGTAGAATTAGTAGTGTCTGTTCTCTATTTCATTTAAAGGGAATCCTTTGACACAGGGCTTGGGCGTTCTTTTCTACTTTATAAATGCCTGTGCAAACACACACGCACGCACACACACGCTCATGGTTGATGTGTTTTATTCTATCTCCCAGTTGTCTCATTGACATTTGCAGACATGATTTGTGTTACTTTGGTTACAGCTCCAATTAGGCCTCTATTGCTGAAGGGACCTCGTTTATTATATTAGTTTAGGTGCTTACAGCACACACATATGCTCTGAGTGTGCTAAGATTACAATACCAAGAGCACTAACAAAGATAGATGTAAGATGACTGTTTTCAAACATGGCTGCTTGAATGTGAAACAAAGAATGCTTTAAAGTTAAAAGTATGAACTGTGTGATGGGTAACACAATTATCTCTCTAACTTGTTATAGTTTTATAATTATTAATAATTCATACAGTTGTCATGCAATATTACTTTTAGTGCCACATGCAGATATTTTATGCAGCATATAAAAAATAGAGGTTTGGTACAAGATATGATTCACACATTTTTCTTTTTTGTTCTTGATAAAGTCATTTTTCCTATCTAGTTACTTTGAGTAAATTATCTCATATAATTCTCTAATCTTCTATCTAGTGAAATCTGAGATGAATAATAATTTGCCTTCCCATCTAGAATGCAAGCCTCTTGATGGGAGGGACAACATTTTAATTTGCCATAAAGCATTATAAAATTGCTCAACTGGTTTTATTAAAATGAACGTTTATTTGTCTTGTCTAACTTAGAAAAAAGACATTTCTAATTCCACAAGCATAACTATCTTTTAAATTCATTTGCAAAAGATATGTTAGAATTAATACATTACAGTGGTAATATGTAGCTTAGCAATATTTCTATATACACTTTCATATCTGGAATTTTGTTAATCTTTAAAAATATGTATTCAAATTACCAATTGATTGACATCCAAATTGAAACAAAGTACCTTGCACTGAATGCAAAGGGGACTATTTAGGTTCAACAATGTTGCTCGTGTTTAAGCAACAGTGCTTGATTAGCCTAGTAAAAATATTAGTTATGCTAGATTAAAAGAACTGAGACTGTTTTTCTAATTAAGATTTTTAATTGGTAAGATTTAGTCAGCTATAGTTTATAGATATTTTAGTTTCAAGGAGCTACACTGTTGCTTAATACCAAATATTTTTTTAAAAAATTGTTCATACATGTTTAATATCTACACTTAACATGACCCCCAAGGCTTTGGGTGTCTATACAAATTTAAAAATAATTATCTAATAATATTGATATCCTAGCAAGTAGTGAAAATCCTAGGGAGAAAGAAAACTAAATTCTTCAAGGCCTTGGGTTGATTTCCATCTTATTTGTCTCCATATTCAAAGATGTAAGTGGGCATTTTTATAAAGCTGAATATAATTTTCTTCTCAGAGCATTATTTTGGAAAAAAACATATTTTTTTTTCTATTTCTTTTTGTCCTCCAGAATAACCAGGATGGTCTCTGTCTTTCAAAAAGCATGTCCATTTCTATTTGCACGCATTTCCTTCTTAGGGAATAGAACCTCATGTCCTATCTACATAGCTTTCTTGATAACAGTGTTTATGCAGAATTTGGAGACTTAGAATCATTTTCCCTCACAGTCATACTTTCTCTATTTTGAAAATGAGAAATTCATTGGGATACTGATGTAGAAAGATACGGAACAGATAATACCAATATGCATTTCTACACATTCTAGTTGATCTTGTGCCATGTAACAAAGCTTTAAAAACACATTTAGGTAGTCTTTTGAAAAATTCTGTATAGAAATTTAAGCAACAAAATTAGGCTGTTACCTACTAAATATAAATAAAATGGATCTAAAATTTTATGTAAATATAGAAATGATTTTACAGGCGTACAATATGATATTGGTTTTATTTCGGTAAGTTTTAGGGATATTTATCATACAGTAATGACTTTCTAGAAAACACTACAAGCATGTGCTTCAAGCCGGAAGGAAACAAAGTAATCCTGTAGGATTCAGAAAAGTTCCATAACAGTAATGTGAAGCAGACATTTTCCTCAATTGTGTGACCTTAGCCTTCTCCATTAATCTCTTTGAGTTTCTTTTCCTTCATCTATGAAATGAAGGGATTGAACTAGATGATTTTAAACTCACTTTCAGCATTCATAATATGTATTTCCTTTTATGGATTTTCCATTTACAGAGACTAAAGTTGTACTCAGGAGACAGGTAATTCCATACAGATTAGACCTCAAAATATCCTTTCCCTACCTCTTCGTCATTTCCTGCAGGACCCTGAAGAAAAACTAACTGATGGTAGAGGTTATTTTTTAAATATTTCAACCAATGCATTTTTATTTCTGGCATATTGATAGTTAATTGTAATTTGTCAAAGACAAACTATTTCAGTAGCCACACTGAATTTTGAATCATACATAAATGGCTCTTAAATGTAGTTTGTTTAAAATTTCCTCAGGTAACCATCATGAAAAAATTATTAAAAGTCAATATCATGATCCAGAAAAGCAAATCAATCTTTAAGGATGTTTTTCTTTAAACCGATACTTACTGTTGAAAAAGAAATGGAATTTTAATCTTTTAGAATTAGGTCAGTGAAGTTTCAGCAAGACCAACAAAAGGAAATATTGAGTAAAAAAAAAGGGGAAAAAGAAAAAATCTAATATGTCTTAAGGCATTTAACTTGAGTTAAATATAATTTGATGCAACATATCCCAATTAGCCTAAATAAGACCTGTTAAATAGGTTTATTTTTTTTATGTTAAATATGTTTACACTGGCTTTATGATCTTAAACAAATAGAAAACAACTCCTACAAATGTTGGGGTTCTTAGAAATGAGTGAGGATATTTCAAAGTTGGAATTTTAAGTTCATTTATATTTAACGTACTTGTGGATGCTCAGGATATGATAATAAGAAACACATTTTTATTTGTGGATGGCAGTAAATTGGATGATGCTGCATGCACTGGAGAGGACAGGGAAATAATTTTAATAAAGAACATGGAGGCATTAAGAGTATGGTAAGGAAATGATAAAACAAAGATTTAAGTTGTAAAAATGCAAATCATTGCACAACGGGAGGAAATAACCTAATGCAGCAAATTAGAGGGTGGGACAGACCTAAGAACAGTTATAGGAAAAATAAATTTTTGGGTGATAGGGCAGAGAAAATGAGATATGAACCAGGAATAATAATAAGCAGAAAATGTTCTCTTGCTCTTTTGAACCACAAAAAGGTATTGTGGCATAGGAAGACGAAGGGCATGGCACCTAAGCATTGGATTCTGCTTCTGTTACATTAAAAAAAAAATGACATGAATACACAGTTGGACACACAGCTACTTAGGGGTCAGATTGCTAGGAAGCTGCCACAATAGAATGAATTTGTGTTACAAGTCTGTTCAGTGGCCTCCTTCGAAATTAGTATAGTTCAAAGGAATAGAGCAAGAAATAGAGATATTATCCCTACAAGAAATACCTAAATCTCAGGAATTAAAGAGAAGTTCCCCACAAATAGTAGGTGAGTTTCATTCTTTTTAAAAACAAAACTTTGGCCACAGAAACAAGCATTTCTAACACATCAAGATAATTTTTAAAATCTAAGTATACAAGTTGCTATTAGGCTTTTGGTCATATAACCACATAGTAACCACATTGAGTTTCTATGTGTAAAATGAATTAATGAATAAATACAAAATAAAAAAATTCATATTTCTTTTACAGATGAGAAAAAGTGAGGCTCCATAAAATGTAGTCAATAATCCTAACTTCACGCAGGAAACGAGTTGTAGAGTCAGAATTTATGTATGACGCACGCGCAAGTCCATGATTTCCCCACTGTGAAGGCAGTTTGTTGATTCTGTAACTGACTCAGTGGCCATCAACCCTATGAAGCAAACTTATGAGTATGTTGCCTTATCTGTTTTAGAGACTTTCTCTGGATTTCTACTTTACAAAGCCTTTGATTCAGTTTCTCACTGATTTTAATTAGCTTCTATTAAGCATGTGTCTGAATATCTGGAATTATTACCAAGTTTATATAAAATTTAGAAACCAAGGAAATGGTAGATTTTACAAATAAACATGCTCATATGAACAAATTACAATGTCAAGATATGAGACTATTATACATGCATTACTGAACGCTTATTTCTCAAGATTAAGCACATTGATCACACGAGGCACACTAGTGAAATACCTGCTTGCAACACTGTTTACATTCATCAAAGCCTATAGAAAAGGAATTGCACAGTTGTAAAAATAGCTTTGGTACCACTTCCCAATTTTTCTTTCATTCTGACAAATAATTTGGTGTTTGGGTATACTTATTTAGGTAGGCCTATAAGATTGTCTGAGATGAAAAGGTATCCGGGGAACTAAATGGTATTTCCTGACTTATCTTGCCAAATAGCACAACCTGGTGCCTTCATTAGATAGAATGGTGGTGAAATGGACATGGCTCAACGTGAGCAATGTTCTAGGGGATTTTGAATTTTAGAGACTAGTTTTAACTAGGAAAGATGAAAATATTAGTATGTCATTTTGCAGAATGAAACTTGTACATGATTATACTTGGTGGTGATTTAGCTTAAGAGTTATTGTTCGCCCTTCATAATCTGCTCTATCTGTCAATAGTGAACCCTTTGGGAGACCATCAAGTAATTTAATTACCTTTGTGGGCACCACAAAAACCAATATGAAGCCACTTAAAAAAATAACCAGCTCCAAATTTTGCCTAAATTTAATAAATATAATCATGATTTAAAATATTAATGCCATGAGCCAAAACTGAAAATCAGCCTATACAAAGGTTATTACATTTTGTCTGGCATTACCTTGCCTTCAGAAAAAAAGGAGAGAAAATGTCAAGCATATTTAATGCAACATAAGCAATAAAAAAAAAAAAAAGGTGAGGCAGTCTTGGCCTTTGATATAGCAACATTACAAAGGTATACTTTTATGAAAAACAATAATCTTGGGGCCATGGACAAATGGGATCAAGTCCTCTCTTTCGATTCCTGATTTTAGAGTAGCAAGTATTTAGAAATTATTGAGATATGGTCAGGGTTAGAGTGTTGAATGGTATTTCTGGCTTTTACTGATTTTTTTTTCTTTTCTTTTTTTTTTTTTGGAACATAGTTAATTCAAGGAAGTTCCTGAGCAAGCAGGTGACATTGGAACCAAGCAGACAAGCCAGTGTCCCAGAGGCCTCTCTAGCATTATACTCATCACCAGCAAATCCACTGAAAAGGAAGTCACCTGGAAAATCGAAGTATTGTACCTTGTTAAAGAGATCAGTAGATAAAGAGGGGCAGACATTTTTCCTTGTTTTTCCAATGAATTCCAATATTCTGGCTTTGTGATTTTAAGTGTGCAATTAAACCAATCTATATATAAACTGTAAGAAATATGATAATATTATTCCTCAACTTTAAGAGATCTTAAATATTAAACATACATAAGATGGTCAGAAAGGGAAGAAGTTATAATAGTGAAAAGAATCAAAATTTTGCCACCTTGAAGATGTTTTGGGGATATCCATTTTAAACTGTTTATTAAGAAACAAAGGACTCAGAAGATTTGATCCCTCCCACAGTAAAACCTGCTTTAGGAAACAGAAAAACCTGCTTTAGGAACCAGCCTTGGCTTAATCGCCTTAAGAATCTTCACCCCACACTTTTCCCCAATATTACCCATAAAATTTAAAAAAAAAGAAAGAAAAAAAAGAAGAATGTTCACCCCAGCGTTAGTCAGGAAGACTCTAAGCCTGTTAGCTAAACACCCCGCATCCCATTGTTTCTGAGGTGCCCAGCAAAAATTTTCCTGCCATGTCTGTTCCGCTCTTCCTCAACTACCTGTAAATCACTGGCTCTCACTTCTGAAATCTAATACCCCGCACCCCCTCCTTTGTCCAAAATGTCATATCAGGGGGTGCAAAAAAAAGTATACACGTTTTAAGAAAGGAAAAAAAAAACTATATTAAAATTGTAATACTCAATATATACCGATAACAAAAGATGAATACAAGTCACGTTAGACTTCTGCAATTATAAGAGGTGCTCAAAGTGGTTACCATCAGCGTAATTTTAATACAGTATTTTCCTTTCTTATAATGTGTATCTGTTTTTGGCACCCACTGTATATCCATTGTTGCCTCACAGTCTTTGGAATTTCCATGTTTATGTGAATTCCTCACGGGCATGTATTAAAATTTGTTTTTCTCCTATTAATCTGTCTTTGTTAATTTGATTATTAGCTCAGCTGGAAGAACTTAGAAGGTGGGAGGAAAAGTATTAATTATTTTTAGCCCCCATAATAGCAACGATAGAACATAAGTCTGAGTGTCAGGGGAAAAGCTAAGGCCCACACGTTAGAAAAGAGTCTTAGAATCAGAGTGGGATAAGCGTCGGGTATGTATTGATTCTGACTGATAGAAGCTGGTACTTGACCTCTGCAAGTCTCTGCTTTCTAAAGTTAAAATTTTACTGGAACCTAAAGCAAAGCTATGACTAAAATGAAGAGTCAAAGGCTCCAAATATTGAGAAGAGATTTAAGGGCTGAAGAAAAGCCAGGCAGAGCTGGCAAATATGTGAGAAGGTGGAACTTTAGTCCTTAAACTCATAGGATGCGATCTCTTCCTACTGTACCTGATTGCAGCAAATTATACAGGTGTTTCATGTAAATTGCCAAAAGTGTTCATGTGGTAAGATAGTGTAAAAGGAGCAGAGAGATTATCTTAGATATGATCTTTGAAGTGTTAAGACAGTTTGAGGCTAGTGAAAATCTGTACTAAAACTCTGAATATTTACAAACTGTTAACTTTATACATAATACATAAAGATTGGCAGGAAAAAGGAATTATATCTGCTGAAGTCCTGTAATTATCCTGGGCTTTCAATATTGCAAGTTTGTGATCTTTTGAATATAACACAATAATATAAACAGATGAAATATTATTGGCATTAATGAAAAATCCACATTTTCCTATAATATTAATGAAATGGTTGCATAGATTTTTAAAGCAAGTGTTTCAATATCGGAAGCAGATCAGCAATACATACATGTGCTGTGTCTTTATGTGTGTGCATTGAATGTATTATTGTTATTTTTATAAGAAGAGATACCTTATAGCCCCCACCCATACCCACACATGGAGACTCTGATTCTGTAGGTATGGAATGTGACCCAGGCATCTGAGTTTATTTGTTTGTTTCTTTTTTAATATCTTTAACTGATACTAATACACAGTCAGGTTTTATAATTACAGTTTTAAAGCAGATTATGAAAGTTAAAATCATGACCTTCAGAGTAAAATTAACTCAAATAATCAATCTAGACATGGTAGCAATTAGTTAAGTTACAGGAGTACTTCGTTTTATTGCACTTCACTTTATTGAGTTTAGCAGATATTGAATTTTTTTTTTAACAAAAACTTTGTGTTGAGAAAGCTTGTAAGTGCCATTTTCTGAACAGTATTTGCTCAGTTAGTGTCTCTGTGTCACTTTTTGGTAACTATTGCAATATTTCAAACTTTTTCATTATTATTTTATTTGTATGGTTATCTGTGATCACTGATCTTTGATGTTTACATTGTAATTGTTTTGGGGTGCCATGAACCATGCCCATATAAGGCAGCGAACTTAATTTATAAATGTTGTGTGTGTTCTGACCGCTCCACTGACCCGTCATTTTCCCATCTCATTCTTCTCCTTGGGTCTCCCTATTCTCCGAGACACAAAAATATTGAAATTAGGGCAGTTAATAACCCTACAATGGCCTTCAAGTGCTGAGGTAGAAGCTGCAGCGAGTTATCCAGCTAGCTAAAATAATTAATGAAGGTAGCTACACTAAACAACAGATTTTCAGTGTAGACAAGTGGGCTCATATTGGAAGAAGATGCCGTCTAGGACTTTCTAAGATAGAGAGGAGAAGTTAATTCCTGACATCAAAGATTCAAAGGACAGGCTGACTCCCTTGTTAAGAGCTAATGCAGGTGGCTTTAATTTGAAGCCACTGCTCATTTATCATTTTAAAAATCCTAGGGCCTTTAAAATTATGCTAAATCTACTCTGCTGGTGCTCTATAAGTAGAACAACAAGGCTCTGATGATAGCACATCTGTTTACAACATGGTTTACTGAACAATTTAGCCCATGGTTGAGACCTACTGTTCATAAAAAAAGATTCCTTTCAAAATATTTTTCTTCATTGACAATGAACCTGTTCACTCAAGAGCTCTGATGGAAATGTACAATGAGATTAATGTTGTTTTCATGCCTGCTAGTACAACATCCATTCTGCAGCCTATAGTTCAATGAGTAATTTTGACTTTTAAATCTTATTATTTAAGAGATACTTTTTGTAAGGCTATATCGTGTTTCCCCGAAAATAAGACCTAGATGTACAATCAGCTCTAATGTGTCTTTTGGAGCAAAAATTAATATAAGACCCAGTATTATATATTGTATTCTATTATACTATACTATATTATATTATATTATATTATATATTATAGTATACCCAGTAGTATATTATATTATATTGTATTATATTATATTATATTATAGACCCAGTCTTATATTACAGTAAACTAAGACCAGGTCTCATATTAATTTTTGCTCCAAAAGACGCATTAGAGCTGATGGTTCGGCTAAGTCTTATTTTTGGGGAAACACAGTAGCTACCATAAATAGTGATTCCTGTGATGGATCTGGTCAAAGTAAAGTGTAAACCTTCTGGAAAGGATTCACCATTCTAGATGCCATTAAGAACATTTCTGATTCATGGGAATCAGAACATTTCTGATTCATGGGAATCAGAATTTGACCCTGATTCATGGGTCAAAATATCAACATTAACAGGAGTTTGGAAGAAGTTGATTCCAACCTTATGGCTGAAATTGATGTGTTCGATGTCAGTGGAGGAAGTAACTGTAGAAGTGGTTGGTGCAAATAGCAAGAGAAATAGAATTAGAAGTGGAGTGTGAGTATGTGACTGAATTTCTGCAACCTCATGATAAAACTTGAACGGATGAGCCGTTGCTTCTTTGGATAAGCGAATAAAGTAGTTTCTTGAGATGGATTCTACTCCTGGTGAAGATGCTGTGAAGATTGTTGAAATGACAACACAGGATTTAGAATATTACATAAACTAGATTTGTCTGTGATTTTTTTTCAATAAAGCATTTTTATTTAATTATGTGCCTTCCTTAAGTATAGCTATAAACTTAGTTGATAAAGCAGTGGGAGGGTTTGAGAGAGTTGACTTTAATTTTGAAAGATGTTCTGTGGGTACATTGCTATCAAACAGCATCACATGCTACTAAGCAATTGTTCATGAAAGGAAGAGTTGATCAGTGTGACAAACTTCATTGTTGTCTTATTGGAAGAAATTGCTACAGCCACCCTAACCTTCTTCAACCAACACTCTGATCAGTCAGAAGCCATCAACATCAAGGTAAGACTCTCCACCAGCAAAAACTTGATGAAAGTTCAGGTGATGATTATCATTTTTGAGCTATAAAGTATTTTTTAATTAAGTACATTGCTTTTTTCAGACATATGCTATTGCACACTTAATAGACTACAATATAACATAAACCTGACTTTCATATGCACCAAAAAAATCACGTAACTTGTTTTATTGTGATTCTCACTATATTGTTATGGTCTGAAACCAAACCTACAATATCTCTGAGGTGTGTCGGTACTAAGTTTTAGATTCCTTGATATTAAAACTGCATGTAAAGCAAAACCACTCCCTGGTGCAAGAAATGCATTCAATAAATATTTCTGGAATAAACAGACCATTAATGGGTAAATATTTTCAAATAAGGACTAATTTCTAATGAATAAAAATAAATTAATGGGAAATAGAAATCATATATCATTAATCTTTTGATGCAAAATACTATATTATTCATCCATATATTAATATTCAAATTGAGTTTTTAAAATAAGTTATTTTAAAATAAAATATTCTATGTAAAAAATAAGAGTAATACATGATCCAAACGTTTTTGAAGCTATTACTGATCTATTGACATTCAAATTAAGTATAAAAATAGAAAATGGTATCTAGATAGACTTATTCTCTGACTGAGCTACATTTGGGCAATTTGTTTATTATATATGGTCCTTTTTTTAGGACCCTATTTTGCCCAAAAAGCACTGGTTGTAGAAACAACAAAAACAAAATTCGCTCTAGGTATTGGCTTTTGATTTCCAAACTTCATTCGTTTATTTTGGAGGGGCAGTATGTGACAAAAATGCATACTACAATTTAAAAAATTTCATGAACTCCAAAATAAAGTATAATCATAAATTATGGTGTGAAAAGTTTGATGCTTATGTAGTAACTCCAAAAGGTGGTCTAAATTTGAATTTATGATTGCCTCTTGGTCAGTCAATAATTAAGAATGATGTATCAAGATTTCTTATTACTATATTTCTGTCAATTTCTTCTAGTTTCAAACACTATTAAGTACTTTCAATTAAAGAAAGTACTTAGTTTATATTTACTCTACCCAGCAAAGCTGTCATTTAGAATCGAACGACAGATAAAAAGTTTCCCAGGCAAGAAAAAGCTAACGGGGTTCATCACTACCAAATCAGTATTACAAGAAATATAGTCAACAATATTGTAATAATTATGTGTGGTGTCAGATGGGTACTAGATTTATTGGGGTGCTAGTGGTAAGGGGCTTGGGGAGTAGGGTAAAAAAAAAGTGAAGGGATTAAGAAGTACAAATTAGTATTTACAAAATGGGGATGTAATATACGCAATATAGTAAAAAATATGTCAATAACTATGCATATGCCAGATGGGTACTAGACAAGTCATGGGGATCACTTTTTAAATTATATAAGTGACTAACCACTAGGCCATACACCAGAAATTAATACAAAATAATATTGAATGTTAAAATAAAGTATTAAAAAAATATAATGAATTTCCATTTTCCAATTGTGAATTTGTGAAAATTGCAGTTTGAAAACACTGTGTTGGTGAAGTTGTGAAGAAACAGGAAGTCTCAGACATTTGCTGACTAGAATTATTATTATTGTTATTGCTGTTATTATTATTTCAAGAGAGCAAAGTTCAAAGCTGTGTTTATGGTGTGCTCCAATTTGTGTTAATTAAAAACAGAGTATTAGCACAGCTATGCTTGAATGTTCATAGAATATTCTTGCAAGGCTTCATAGAGTAATTGCTATTAGTAGAAACACATAGTAATCTTTAGAAAAAACTGAATAAACTGAGTTAAGACTTGGTAACACTTAGGTGTCAGAATTTAAGATTGTCATGTCTAAAGAGTTAGAAAAGGAAGAGTAAGTAATTCCACTTACAACCAAGTGTAATTCACGAATGAAGTAAAAGCAATGCATCATAGAGGAAAGCAATAAAAAAGGATATAAACATCAGGTCTTGCGAAATCTATTTTAAGATGAAATCCAGCCAATCAAAAACAAAATTAAAAATACCCATTTATGAACAATTAGAATGAAAGGCTTAAAACTAATGAGCACTGAATCTATCCTTGTGAATATAAAGTTAAATCTAAACACATAAGGTAAATATATGATTCCAACATGGGAAAGAAAAGTTATTAATTATAGAAATGAAAACGTATCTGCTGAATTCTCCTAGATGCAAAAATTAGTGAACTTAAGTTTGAAACTATGTACTGTTTCCCAGAAAAAAAGATCTAACCAGATAATCAGCTCTAATGCGTCTTTTGGAGCAAAAATTAATATAAAACCCGGTCTGATTTTACTATAAGACCAGGTCTAATAATATAATATAATATAATATAATATAATATAATATAATATAATATAATATAATATAATATAATACAATACCGGATATAATATTGGATATAATTCCAGATATAATATAATATAATATAATATAAATACTTGCTATAATATAATATAATACTTGGTCTTATATTAATTTTTGCTATAAAAGACACATTAGAGCTGATTGTCCGGCTATGTCTCATTTTTGCTAGTATGTTCTAGGATTGTCACTCATTGCTTTTTAGTTGAATTATTACTACTTTTAATTAATCTTTATTCGGTAATCATAATACTTATATTTTGCTTGATTATATTATTCATCCTAGATATTAGGATAACTGTTTATGTTTAAGTAAGTTTCTTACAACAATAAAGCATGTGTGTGTGTGTGTCTGTGTGCGTGTGTGTGTTCATTTCTCCTTGGGCCGTGCTATTACTTGAAGTAATTTTTCAGGTAGAGAACATGAGAGATAGATTTTATGCCCAATTCCCACAAATTTAGAATGTATTTTGTACCTTCACAAAATGTTTATTTCACCTTATATGGGCAAAGAAATCTAGGGTTACAAATTTTATTCTTTTAGAACTCTGTCACTACTTTAAGGAGGGGGAGGGATGTTCAGATCAGCATCTTAAATTGAAATGTTGCATTCTAATATTGCCCCAATGGGACTGGGACTGGAGGAGGGGTGGAGAATCAAGTGAATGGTTTCCATTTCCTGTGACTATCTGTTACCTCAACCTATTTTCACCCACAAATGAGTTAATGTCAGTGATATTATTAATGCAAACGTGGAAATCAAGTGAGGGAAATCTTTTATTAGACTCTTATGAAGTATATGCTAATTGGAATCAGATGATTCAAATTAGTCCAAAGTAGGTATTAGTATGGTCTAAACAGTCTGTTAATCATATTTCAATACTATATATATATATATATATATATATATATATATATATATATATACTTTGTATAGAAGGACAACTAAAAAAATGTAGATATGACTGTGAGTTTTTTTAAGTAAAGCATTTTTATTTAATTATGTGCCTTTCTTAAGTATAGCTATTTCCAGAAATAGACACACTCTAATATAACTAAATCCTCATTGACTTACTGCTCTGTTATAATGGTAATAGAAAGCAGAATTACAAACCCAACAAAGTGAAAATGTACCATGAAGAGTCAACACCCCTGTAAAATCCAAAGTATGTAAGAAAATACCATTTTTTTTCCATAGTTTTGGTTTCTGGTTTGACTGGAAAGCCATACATATTTTGTTTTGTTTGTTAATAAATTATTCATTAAAAGAGTGTGTTGGCTTTCCAGGCAATAAGGTGAAGTCTGACTCCTATTTAGTCTTAGCATCTTGATTTGGTGAAGATTGGAAATGAAGAGTCCAAACAAAATTAATGAATTGGTTATAAAAAAAAAATTAGCAAAAGGCTTTAATTTGATGATAGAAAAACATGAAAATGAAACTTGGTTAGCTTGGTCATGAATCATGCTGTTGTTATCCATATGAGGAAAGCTCATAGTAGCAATTGTAACATCATTAGTGGTTCTCTTGGCCTTTTGTTTGTTTTCATCTCTTAGATTCTTGCTGCTCATTAAGACCCAGTTTGTATTCATTGCCTGTATTTTGGGTTTATAGTTCAGAAAGAGATATGCTCAAAGTGCCCATAACTCATGTTTTTCACTAAATAGTCAAAACAAAATCTTCAGTTTTATTATTTCATGTTATGCTAAACAACAGAGAGATGTCCCTTTTTCTCTAATGACCTTGTTGTGGCATATTTTTATTCCTCTAATTTCTTGATAACGAAATATAGGACTAGTATAAAATAAATAGTTTTAATGTTTTTGATCATCGTTATTTGATAACAGTTCAAAATAGTAAATTGAATATTCTTAGAAGTATATTTACATATATCATATATAGATAATTGAGACTATTTTCATGACAGTAATATCAATGGGGAATTTAGAGTTTTCCAAGCTATATGAAGGATATTAGTAAATTACCTCAGATAATCACCTGTATGGGATTCAAAATATGAATTTTTATGCTAATTGTTGAGTAATATTTATGTATTGCTACTAATTATAAGTTTACTATATTTTTACTAACTCTCCATGAAGATTAATAGGTGTGACTAGTAGGTTGAACAAACGTAACTCATGATAATAAATTTTTAATTGGAGGAAAAACTTCTCTTGCTTCCTTATGAAAGCTCTACAGGCTTCCCATGGATTTCCTGTTTTTTTAGCAAGTAGATTAAATATTTATGTTTTTAAATACTTGTGTTTGAACATATTTACTCAATTCACCAAATCAGATTTGCTGACCCATAATAACAATTGTAATCACAGGATTGATTTTGTATAACATCTATATCTGAACAACAGGTAAAGAGATGTGATCAAGCTGGCAGTGTTACTTTCACTTTTGGGGTACCTTCCTTCCACGGCCTCTACAGAGGTTCCTGCTATACTGTATATTGCTTTAGTTCTTTGGATGCAGGCTGAACTATACTTCTGCAGCAGTTTCTTGTCACTTTATCTGGCATCTGGGGACCAACTGTATAGCTCCGTCTTCTTTCTGATACAATTTTAATTTCTCTTGGCAGGTCTATTTTATAGGACCCATGATGACCCTATGCCAATTATCTGCAGAGTTGTATACATCTGGTCCAAGGGAAACATGTTGTCATCCTTTCCACTAGTTAATTTTGGCATTGCAATAAGACCTCTCCTGGTTCTTCTGGTTCTCCCAGCAAAGTCTCACTTTCCTGTCATATTATCTTACTAGAAATGAGACCACAGGCCACAGTCTACCTTAGCTTTTATAGGTAGGAAGCAAACTCCATTCTCTATGTCTTTAAGTTATAGGGAATATTATACCTGGTCCTCCAAGTAATCCCTTTGAACACTTGACTAGGTCTGTTGTTAGACATTGGCCTTTGCGTTTGTCCTTTCTGAGAAGATCGCAGAATAGTATTGTGTTCGGTGAAAGGCTAGGTAGAGAAAATGGGTAAAGGGCCAGAAAGTCTGGGAAAGCCTTCACACTCGATGCCAGTCTGACCCTGAGTGAAGGATGGTGGGGAGAAGATTGGGTAGAATGGTCAGAGACTGCTATGTAGTTAGATGAAAGTTGGCAAAACCATGCATGATGAAGCCCTCAAGCCACTGTTGTTTCTGAGAGAAGTCCTGTGTCTTCTAAGAATAGGTTTTTATTAGTGTTCCTGTGTCATTAAGTCATTGTCTGGGGACAGTCCAGTAGAGTTGTGGCCTTCATACAAACCACAGCACAGCCGCTGAGACCCCTGGCCAATTACATTCTCTATGGTTGGAGTTCCGGAAGTTATAGTCTCATGGCTGCCTCCACACCTCTCTTTCCCCCAAAGTGTGAGAATATGGTCTGATATTGTTGAAAGAGCTCTCTCTAACACATTTCTTCACGAACATTCCCCAAACAAAGTTTTCTCTCCCTATGTCTTATTCTTCACATTTTAAAAATGCATCAAGGGATTCAAGAATCATAGAACAGGTTTTTCCCATTTCCTTGGAAATTTCTATGTAGTTACTTGATTTTAACATTCTGTAACAATTTTAACTGGAGGTTCCCATTTGATACTTTCATTTTGACAATTGTCATATGTTTATTCCTGAATCTAGCAAAAATTTTGAAACTAAAGGTCGATTAGATATTTTCTTCAAAATTGAATCTGATAATAAAATAATCATCATTAAAATATTTATTTTTATATAAGAACACACAAGAGGTGCTCAGGGAAGAAATAATGGTATTTGAAATACCTGTTAATTAAATGTGTTATTGTGACTCCTGAAGTCATTACACAAAATTTTCTGTTTGTTTTATATAGCAGAACATTCATAACAGTTTATATGAAATACTGGAAAAATAGGTTTGCATATTTATCTATATAGTCCTTCTTCTTTAAATGTGAATAATTTGTGTGAAGCCATATTTTCATTGCCTTTTCTGCTCTTACCTATGAAGTATACTGATTTATACTCAGTTATCCAAATGCAAATATATTACTATCCAAAACTAATAAGTGAGAAAACAAATGAAAATAGGTTATTATAAATGTTAAGAAGCTAATGTTTAATACAGGAGCTCTTTGTAATCTAAACTAAAATAAATTATTGGGTGACAGACTATTTTGCAAAAAGTTTTCAATTTGGTTAATTTTCAAAAGCTAGCCCATGTTAGAATTAAATGTCAGAAAGAAAATAACACCAAAGAATACATTATTTTTTAACTTTCATCTTAATATCTAGGGAGACTTAGTGCCTCATTAAAAAGTTACTGATTTTGATGCAGAGAGCACAGAAATCATATACTACTTATTCAAGGTAATGATATGTTTTGAACTGAATCTGTAGTTAGCCTAAATATGTCTCTAGGAATGTTTAGAACACTGTTACTAAGGTTGGACACGCAGCTTCCCATATTGAAGATCTCTGCCTTTCTTAAGAGAAACATCTTAGTATAAAAATATAGAATGACTGAAATCTAAAGAATTGAATAAAAGATACAACCATGCAAATACAATGCAAAATAAAATGTTTGTGGCTATGTTAATATCAAAAACAATTGTAAGCAGAGGTTAGATCAAAATGGCAGCGTGAGGTGAGCCTCTGGAAATCTCCTCTGGAAATCTCCCCTGGAATTTACAACAAATTGAAAAACTGTAACTCCACAAAGGACTCCCTGCACAGCAGACAGGCAAGATGAAGAGTCTCACTGCCGAATTCACCTAAAGGTGGGCAAATTGTGGGAGCAGAGGAGGGGGGAAGGGAGAAGTGCTCAGACGGAGCTGCCCAGGCTCAGGACGCAGATCTAGCTTGGTGCTCCGAGCTCCCTGCATCCCAACACGACAGCAGCTACAGGAGAGGAAAGAACTTGGACTGCTAGGCCTCCGCTTATGGCCCAAAGGGCTGAGGGGACAGCATATAACACAGCTGAACCCAATGCTCACGTCAGAGACCTCAGAGCAAAGACTGAGGGAAGAAGGCTGAAAACAGTGGTTTAAGCCCTCACTGCTGCAGAGAATGGAAGCCTTAGGCACTGAGACTAGCCACCCCCTCTCTACCCTCCCAGAACTCGCCCCGCCCCCACTTGCCCAGTGCTAGAAGTGGAACAGTAGCAGTGTCAGATCAAAAGAACAGAATATTTGCAGTTCTGAGAATTGTGGTCCACAGACACAGATTCGCAGCCCAACAAGTTCCAGCAAAGGGGAGGGAACTTTGCAAGCAGGAGTTGCTGTGGTGGTGGTCGCTGCCATTGCTCTGGGACACCTCTCACAACTAACCTCGCCCCTCTCCACAACTATCTGGGCAGATCACTACAGGAGTAAACAAAACTGCTGAAACATATGGGCTCTGAATCTGGTGCAGGAAGAGGTTTGGAACTTCAAAAGCTCTCCACATCCCCAAAAGGAGGCGGTGCCCTATGACCCAGGGAAACTGTTAACAGAGGAGAAGCCTGCCTTCCAGGGAAACCCCTATTGTGTGAGAAGCTGGAATAGTGCAGAGAAAACATAACACTACAGTGTGAGAGAGAAAAAAAGGCTACAGTCAGAGAGAAAATAAAACATTCTACCAACATATACTGGAAAACAAAAGAAAGACCTCCTTCTATCAACCTGTTGCAGAAGCCACTCCTGTAGATGTCTAGGAAGAGAAATAATAAATCATTAGTGCCATGACTAACCAAGGCAATGAGACAGCTCAGAAAGAAAGTGAAAAGTCTCCAATAAATGAAGTTAAAGATATGAAAATATGTGACTTAAATTACAGAGAATTCAAGATTGTAGTTCTGAAAAAACTCAATGAAATGCAAGAAAACACAGAAAGGCAGTTTATAAACTCAGAAACACAATCAAAGAACAACAGGAACATTTTACCAAAGGATTGAAATTTTAAAAAATAACCAAATAGAATTTCTGGAGATTAAGAACTTAATAGAAGAAATGAAGAATGAAATAGCCAGCTTAGGTAGTAGAGTTGACCAGATGGAGGAAAGAATCAGTGACATCGAAGATGGAAACCTGGAAATGACACGAATGGAAGAAGAAAGAGACTTGAGACTTAAAATAAATAAAAGAAACCTACAAGAACTTTCTGACTCCATCAGAAAGAGCAATATAAGAATAATGGGCATAATACCAGAAGGAGAAGAAAGAGAGAAGGGAACAGAGAGTATATTCAAACAAAGAGTTGATGAGAACTTCCTAAACTTGTGGAAAGAACTGGATTCTCGAATCCAAGAAGCAAATAGAACACCTAATTACCTCAACCCCAACAGGCCTTCTCCAAGGCATATTGTATTGAAGCTGTCAAAAATCAACAACAAAGAAAGACTCCTCAAGGCAGCCAGGGAAAAGAAGATGATAACCTACAAAGGAAAGCCCATTAGATTATCATCAGATTACTCAGCAGAAACTCTACAAGCCAAGAGGGAGTGGAACCAAATATTCAAACTATTGAAAGACAGAAATTATGAGCCAAGAATAATATACCCAGAAAAGATATCCTTTAGGTATGAAGGAGGAATAAAGACCTTTCCAGACATACAGAAGCAGAGGGAATTTTCTAATGCACGATCTATACTACAATAAATACTAAAGGAGGCTATTCGACCACCATCAACAGGGACAATTTGTGGCAACCAAAACATAAAAAGGATGAGAGTAAAGGCCTGAACCAGAATATGGGAATGGAGAAAGTAAGCATGCTGAAGAAAATGGAATACTCAAAATACGAAACTTTCTTTTACATAAACTTAGGGGTAACCACTCAATAAAAAAATCCAGAACTGAAATGTATACTGTAATAAAAGGAGAAACAGAGGGAAACATCATAGAATACCACCACACAGAAATAATAGACGACAACAAAAAGGCAAAGAAACAATGGAGACACAGCCTTACCAGAAAACTGAAGATAGAATGACAGGAAATCCTCACATATCAATAATCACCCTAAATGTAAATGGACTGAACTCACCAATAAAAAGGCACAGAGTAGAAGATTGGATCAAAAAACTAAACCAACCATACGCTGTCTCCAAGAGACACATCTCAGCTACAAGGACAAGCATAGACTCAAAATGAAAAGGTGGAAATTGACACTCCAAGCAAATGGTATCCAGAGAAAATCAGGTGTAGCTATACTGATATCAGATGAAACAAACTTCAGGGTGAAAAAGGTAACAAGAGACAAAGATGGACATTTCATAATGGTAAAGGGGACTATACAACAAGAGGACATAACAGTCATCAATATTTATGCCCCCAATCAGGGAGCACTAAAATATACCAAGCAACTACTAACAGAACTAAAGGGAGAAATTGACCAAAACACAATTATACTAGGGGACCTAAATGCATCATTGACAGCTATGGATAGATCATCCAAACAGAAAATAAATAATGAAATAGCAGCCCGAAATGACACATTAGATGAAATGGACATCATTGACATCTATAGAGCACTTCATCCTAAAACATCAGACTATACATTTTTTTCTAGTGTACATGGAACATTCTCAAGGATGGACCATATATTGGGACATAAAACTAACTTCAGCAAATTTAAGAAGACTGAAATCATACCAAGCATATTGTCTGACCACAAGGCTTCGAAATTGGATATCAGCTGCAGAAAGAAAGCAGTAAAAAATACAAATACATGGAGATTAAACAACAGACTTTTAAAGAATGACCAGGTCGAAGAAGAAATTAGAGGAGAGATCAAAAGATACATAGAGTTAAGTGAAATAAGTCAGACAGAGAAAGATAAGTACCATATGATCTCACTTATTTGCGGAATCTAAAGAAAAGAATAAGTGAATGAACTAACCAGAAACAGTGTTGGAGACAAAGAGGAAAAACTGAGGTTTGCTAGATGGGCGGGGGGGGGGGTGGGGGGCGGGTGAAGGGATTGAAGGGCAGTCGGTGACCACAGGATGGCCACGGGGTTTGAAAATTAATCTGGGGAACGTAATTTAGCGGTTACCAGAGGGTAAAGGGGTTGGGGGTGGGAGATGAGGGTAAGGGGGATCAAATATACGGTGATGGAAGGAGAACTGACTCTGGGTGGTGAGCACACAATGTAATTTATAGATGATGTGATATAGAATTGCACACCTGAAATCTATGTAATTTTAATAACAATTGTCACCCCAATAAATTTAAATAAATAAAAAAAAAGATACATAGAAACAAATGACAATGAAAATACATCCTACCAAAATTTTGGGGATGCAGTGAAAGCAGGTTTAAGAGGGAAATTTCTATTATTACAGGCCAATCTCAAGAAACAAGAAAAATCCCAAATAAGTAGCCTCACATTACACCTTGGAGAACTAGAAAAAGAAGAACAAATAAAACTCAAGGTCAGCAGAAGAAAGGAAACAATAAAAATCGGAGCAGAACTAAATGAAATAGAGAACAAAAGACAATAGAAAAAATTAATGTGACAAAGTGCTGGTTCTTTGGAAAGATTAACAAAATTGACTAACCCTTGGCTAGGCTCACTAAGATAAAAAGAGAGAAGACACTAATTAACAAAATCAGAAATGAAAAAGTGGAAGTTATCACGGATGCCACAGAAATACAAAGGATCATCCAAGAATACTATGAAGGACTATATGCCACCAAATTCAATAACCTAGAAGAAATGGACAAGTTCTTAAAAACATAGCCTTCCTAGGCTGAACCATGAAGAACTGGAAAATCTAAACAGACCAATCACCAGTAACGAAATTGAATCAGTCATCCAAAACCTTCCCAAAAGCAAAAGTCCTGGACCAGATGGCTTCACTAGTGAATTCTACCAAACCTTCAAAGAGGATGAATCCTCCTCAAACTCTACCAAAAAACTGAAGAAGAGACAGTATTCCCTAGCTCATTTTATGAGGCCAACATTACCCAGATACCAAAACCTGGTAAGGACAACACAGAAAAAGAGAACTGCAGACCAAAATCTCTGATGAATACAGATGCAAAAATCCTAAACAAAATTCTAGCAAATTAAATGTAACAATGCATTAAAAAATTTGTTCATCACGACCAAGTGGGGTTCTTCCCAGGGGCACAGGGATGGTACAATATACGCAAATCCATCAATGTGATACATCACATAAACAAAATAAAGGACAAAAATCATATGATTACATCAATTGATGCAGAAAAAGCATTTGACAAGATACAACATCCATTTGTTATTAAAACACTTAATAAAATAGGCATAGAAGAAAAATACCTTAGCATAATAAAGGCCATATGTGACAAACCCTCAGCTAATCTCATAATTAATGGTGAAAAACTGAAGCCTTTGGTCTACGGTCAGGAACACAACAGGGCTGTCCCCTATCACCTCTGCTCTTCAACATAGTGTTGGAAGTCCTTGCCAGAGCCATCAGGCAAGAGAAAGAAATAATCCAAATTGGGAATGAAAAAGTTAAATTATCACTCTTTGCAGATGACTTGATGCTATATATAGAAAACCCTAAGGACTCCACCAAAAAGCTTTTAGAAACAATCAACAAATATAGTAAAGTTGCGGGCTACAAAATCAACGTAAAAAAGTCCATTGCATTCCTATACACTAACAATGAAATCTCAGAAAAAGAAAAAAACAAACAACAACAACAAAAAAACAACAACAATTCCTTTTGAAATTGAAGCAAAAAGAATAAAATACCTAGGAATAAACTTAACCAAGGATGTGAAAGACCTATATGCTGAAAACTATACGACATTTTTAAAAGAAATTGAAGAAGACACAAAGAAATGGAAAGACATTCTGTGCTCATGGATTGGAAGAATCAACATAGTTAAAATGGCCATAGTACCCAAAGCAATATACAGATTTAATGCAATTCCCATCAAAATCCCAATGGTATTTTTTAAAGAAATAGAACAAAAAAAAATCATCAGATTTGTTTGGAACCACAAAAGACACCGAACAGACAAAGCAATTTTAAGAAAAAAGAACAATGCTGGAGGTATCACACTCCCTGACTTTAGCTTGTACTACAGGGCTACAATAATCAAAACCGCATGGTATTGGCTGAAAAACAGAGACGTAGACCAATGGAATAGAATTGAGAACTCAGAAATAAAAACACATAAATATGGACAGATAATTTTTGACCAAGAAGCGAGAAACATACAATGGAGAAAAGACAGCCTCTTCAATAAATGGTGCTGGCAGAATTGGAAAGCCACGTGCAAAAGAATGAAACTGGACTGCTATCTGTCACAATGTACCAAAATTAATTCAAAATGGATCAAAGACTTAAGCATAAGACCTGACACAATAAACTGCATAGAAGAAAACGTAGATACTAAACTTATAGAACTTGGGTTCAAAGAGCATTTTATGAATTTGACTCCAAAGGCAAGGGAAGTAAAAGCTAAAATAAATGAATGGGACTGTATCAAACTTATAAGCTTCTGTGCAGCAAAAGAAACCATGGACATAATAAAGAGGCAACCAACTGAATGGTAGAAGAATTTTGTAAACAGTGCCTCCAATAAGGGGCTAATATCCAAAATATACAATGAGCTCATTTAAACAACCCAAACAAAATAACAAACAACCCAATTGAAAAATGGGCAGAGGACCTGAAGAGACATTTCTCCAAAGAGGACATACAAATGGCAAATAGATATATGAAAAAATGCTCAACATCACTAATCATCAGAGAAATGCAAATAAAAACCACAATGAGATATCACCTCATGCCTGTTAGAATGGCTATCATCAAAAAGACAAATAGTAACAGGTGTTGGAGAGGCTGTGGAGAAAAAGGAACCCTCACAAATGTGGGAGTGCAGATTGGTGCAGCTGCTATGGAAAGCAGTGTGGAGATTCCTCAAAAAATTAAGAGTATAATTACCATATGACCCAGCAATTCCTCTCCTGGGTATGTACCCAAAAAATATGAAAACATTTATCCATAAAGATATATGTGCTCCAATGTTCATTGCAACTTTATTTACAGTGGCCAAGACATGGAAACAACCTGTGTCCTTCAACAGATGATTTGATAAAGAAGTTTTGGTATATATACAGAATGGAATATTATTCTGCCATAAGAAAAGATGAAATAGTACCATTTGTGACAACTTGGATGGATCTTGAGGTTATAATGCTAAGCGAAATAAGTCAGACAGAAAAAGTAGAGAACCATATGATTTCATTGATAATGTGGTATAGGAACCAAAAACAACAAAAGAACGAGACAAACAAATGAGAAACAAAAACTCATAGACACAGACAATAGTTTAGTGGTTACCAGAGGGTAAGGGGAGTGGGGTGGAGGGTGGGAGATGAGGGTAAGGGGGATCAAATATATGGTGATGGAAGGAGAACTGACTCTGGGTGGTGAACACACAATGGGATTTATAGATGATGTAATACAAAATTGTACACCTGAAATCTATGTAACTTTACTAACAATTGTCACCCCAATAAACTTTAATTTAAAACAAACAAACAAACAAAAAATCAATTGTAAGGCAAGAGCTAGAGATAAAGAGTGAAAGTTCATAATGCTAACGACGTAAATCAATTGAAAAATATGGCTTCTAAATTTCAATGCAATCAATACATAGATTCACCATAAATATGAAATTGCCATTCACAGAGCTTCGAAAGTTAATACCTGCAGCTAAGAAAAATCAGTAAGGATAAAGACAATATGAACAACACAATTAACAAACTTGACCTAAGTAACAGACCTAATTGTCATATAGTGTGCTCTACATTCAACAGTGACAAAATTCAAACTATTTTCAAGTGTACATGGTGCATTTACCAAAATGATAGAAGACGATCTTTGTGAAATAAAATTTTACATTCTTGCCAAGGAATTGTTTCATGCTCAATCTATCAGGTATTCTAGCAGAACTTCCATTAACTTAGGAGAACATCTTGCACAAGGAAAATGAGCAAAATTCTACGGCATTTTTCTATCCTATTAGTTAATGTTGCTCAGGCTATTTAAGAGTACTGCAACCTCATGATGAATGTCTCATAGGCTGCTGTTTTTGCCAGTGTAGATCAACGTTACTTATTGTATTAAAAAAAAAAAAATCTTATTTGCACTGAAGGAAGATGAAAAAAATATTTTCTTTTTAACTAAGAAAAAGTTTACTTACAAGTATTTATATTGCTGGTTTCTTCTTTTAGTTGCGCATATATAATTTATATTTCCTCAAACAGAAATTCTCCTTGATGTTGACACTAGGATTAATGTGCCTATCAGGCAGTTAGCCCAACTTGCCATTAATAATGGGAAGGTCAGGGGGTCTACTATTCATTGGCCAGTGAGTATTATATCATTTTATGTCTATCATAAACCTCTAAGCTCGGCTGGGCATTTTATAAAATGCATGAGGCTAAAATGGGAAGTAAAATGTAAAATGTAGATGGATCAGCACAAACAATTAGGAAAAAAAACTGCTTAAAGAGCATGCCCTTTGAATCAATAACATCATCTTTGTTTAATAAGCACAGCCCCTTGATTTATCAGGAAAAACTCAGATTCATTCCTCATTAACAGGAGATTGTACTGCAGGCTTTATTTACTTAGAAAACCAAATTGGAGGAAATGCTGCGAGGTTCTACTTGTATGTGGTCTTAATAATTTGCAGTGAGCCTTGACAGACCTAGGAAGTTGCAGCCTTGCAAACTAGGAATTACTTCATATGATGTAAATTATAGAAAAAAAGAAATCATCTCAATTTTAAGAAAAATCCATAATTATTATTTCTTAAAATAATCATCTGCAAAGTGTAATATTAATACAAGGCTGGTCTAAAATAGAGCTGAAAATCCCCCGTATCGATACTTTGGGTGTTTCCAGGAACAAAGTGACAAAAAAATGTTAGGTACAGGACATTGAAATGCAAGATTATACAAAGTTTAAAGAAACTGGTGAAATGGCAAAATCATACACGTTAGTCTAAATGAAGGTATATTTGATATGTTAGGTAAGTAATTAGGCAAAATAGGTAGTTCATACATTGTCCAGAGAATTAATTTCACAGATTTGTCTCTGGAAATGCATATTAAACTAAGAACCCATTTTGAATTCTCTGATTTTCAGTCAGTATGTACCTTTGGCTAATGCACAGAGATGTGGGTAGGACTTGACATTTTAGTTTTTAATTAATTACCCCACTAAGTATTCTGCCTGAATGTGCTATAGAAAGTGAAAGTAAGTACTTCTTTGACTAAAATGTCATTATTTTTCACAAACTATACTAAAGGCCAGCTTAATGGGTTACAGTTTCACAAATAATTAGACTAAATTATAAAAATGTCAAAATAAATGAAAAGGCATGCCCTTTGATGTGTTTTCTTTATTTAAAACATTACTAATTTGCAAACAGACTAATTTGCCAAATTGGCAACATTTAGTGCTCTTCCTAGCAATCATGTGAATCATCTTGTTTTATCTATTTAGGTGCTGCTTCCAATTTATAACGTTGCATTACTAAGGTAAGATCCTGGCAGTTTTTCTTCTGCTGCAAGTAAATTTATATTTCCAACTGTATAATAAAGACTATCTTTTCTATACAACATGATTTAAGCAGTACTGTTAAAAACTTACTTAACCAATATCAATTCCCTCATTGGCCTGAAATTTTCTCCATTAATAACTATGGTTTAAATGCTTAAGTGTATATGTGGAGTCTTATTTCCTGACTTATACATTCACAATAAGAATATGTAACCTTGCACACTTTCTCCATTATCTTGTTATATTTAGTCTTAATAAAGTTAATACCTCAATTATTTGGAGCCCAATTATTTGACCAACTTGTCACTGATTTCAATTTATTCTTTCTAGTTCATCTTTCAAGACATTAATACCTGGTTTATGGACCTGTTAACATACAGTCAATGACTTCTCTAAAGTCACCAATATCCTCTATCAATAAGTTCTTGCTTCTAACAAAAACAACATTCTCAGTGGCATACAGAATGCATTTATTTCTCACATATTTGCAGCACAGCTAGAGTGGCCCTGCTGCTCTAGGCTAAGCTGAGGAGGGCATCTCTAAGTGCAGGCTGAGTCTAGGTATGCTCTATGAGTCTCGTATTGTACTTGGACTAGAAACTGGCCAGGGACAGTCTTCTCATGGTGATGGCAAAAGTACAGAAGGACAAGTGGAAACATGTGAGGCCTCTTAAGGCCTAGGTTTGAATTAGTCACTCTCACTTTTGTCCCTATTTAATTGGTCAAAGTAAGCCCCACAGAAGAGCCCCATAACAAGAGGTTAGGAAAATATACTCTGTCTTTTGTGTCAGGAACAGCAAAGTTACAAAGCAAAGAACATCAATGCCAGGAAGGGTGAAGAATTGGGGCCACGTAGCCATGAATAGCCAAAAGGATAATTTCTTCTAATATATCTTCTTTCTTTGAACTCTTTAGAACTCATGGTTTCTTGATCTCAGTTCTATCCTGGTTTTTCTCTGCTCATCATTTCTCTTGCTTCACAAATGACACTTCCTAAGGCTCCTTATCAAACTACTTCTTTTCCCTTCTCATTCTATGCATTTTCCACGAGTAGTCTCATGTATGGCTTCTATTCTCACTTATATTCTGAGAACACTTAAATCTAACATTTTATCCTTCATCTCTCACTTGATTTTCAGCCTCAATTTTCTGAGAATGTACTAGACTTACCAATCCTAAAGGACATTAATAAGTCCAAACTCAGTATGTCCACAACTTAAATGTTGTTAGACATTCTAATTATCAAGCCAATTGCTTCTATTTTCTTTAAATATCTTAATGACACCTTCTGTACCTAGACAATAAAACTTCAACTCTGAGAAACAAACGTAGCAACTTTCTTTACCTGACCTTCCAAATTTAATTAGTTGCTATATCCTGTTAAAAAGTCTACCAAATCCCTTTCTTAATATTTCTGCAGCTCTTCCTCTAATTTATTTGACAAATTTTATTATACCAAAATAGCCATCAAAGCATTGGGTTAAGCCATTAAAAGTCCAGAAAGAAATTAGTCTCATATATAATGTAAATATTAAGATATTGATAAACTACTAAGTAGTGCCTGAAGTATAGAGGGGTAATTTTTAGTGAGGTGAATTCGGAGCAACGTGATAGTCTAATTAGCTTTTGGATTATATTATAAAAAGTGGGTAGAATTTAGATATGTGAAGAACACAAGATGGCAAGCAAAAAGAGCATTCAAAATAAAAAAAAATTGAGTATAATTACAAAAGAAAATTGAAGTATTTAAGATTAAATCTGAGGAAGGTTAGAATGTAGCCAGTATTTGGCCTTCATCCCATTTTATAGGTCCAATTATTAAAGTGGAGGAGTCACACATTTCCTACTCTTTATCTCTGAATCATAGGCACAATTTACACTGGCAGTGTTAGACCTGAGAGTCCTGGACAAGGGCCAATGCCTGGTGGTGGTAATGTGAGAAGTTTTTAGTAGTGACACCAATGTGTGTGAACTATAGAATCACATATTTTATGATGAGATATTGCTTCTGTTGTTAGCTTTCCAGTCACTTTGTTTCTTTCCAATTTTTTGCTCCAGCTTTTAAACTTCCTACTGGTTTCATGATTGACTCAACATACCTCCAAAGTATCCATTTTCTGCTTAAGTTGATTAGGAACAGTGTTGTTTGTTTTCAACAGGGCCCTGTTGTTGGTCAGATTCTCCAAAAAAATGGACTCTATAGTTAGTATGTGTGCTAGAGATTCATTAAGGAATAGCTCTCAAGGTAAAATAATGCGTCAGGCAGAACAGAGAAAGGAGAGAGTAAGCATGGACATGATTTCAGGCAAAGTCCTATGGAGAGTGAGTTCCATGTCCACCCTGTAGGATATTGTATATTGTAAATTATATTTTAGAGATTTTTCTCTTCAAAGCCATGGTACTGGACCGCATACTTCTATGCAGGTCAGTCACTGGAGAAGGTCCAACTCAGGGGTATATAAATCATCAGGCACTTCTAACTGTATGCTTACTTAGGCAAGGCAGCTCCAGTAGTTCAATGGCAGTCCTCCACGGAGAGGTCTAGGTGCATGCTATGAGCAAAAGCAGATTCCAGAGGAACAGAAAAGGAACCCACAGAAAAGACAAGAGAGAAGGTTTTTAGATGACACACTGATAGCACTTGCTATAGACTATATAGTTGGATAACATTTTCATGAAAAACTAAATCTTCATTTGGTCATCTGTCCTACTTAGGGGTACAAGAAAGAAAATGTTGTTAGTATTCAGGAAATGTCATCCAGCAAACCATGCCTTGCAGTGACAGGCAGCATAGAATAATGGTTAAGAGCATGGACTATGAAACCCAACTTCAAATCTCAGCCTGCCACTTTTTAGAGAATGACCTTTGGTAAATTACATAACCTCTTCATATCTCCGTTCCTTCACGAGTAAAATCAGGGTTAATCATACTGCCTATATCAAAGAAGTTTTGTGAGTATTACGTTAGTATTTCTACAAAACTAAAACAGTGCTGGTCTCATGATAAGCAGTAAACAGTTTTAAGTAAATCAATGCAGTGGTGAAATATCAATGACATTATCATCTGCAACTTCCTAACCATTTCTCTAGTATAGAATATTGCAATTGGCAAAGATCCATGACAGGTACATTTAAATGCTGGGAGCTAAAATTTTGCCCACATAGAAATACATTATTTTTGGCTACCTGGCATTAAAATTTTTTCTTCTTGTTGGGGGCAGGGTTCCCAATCTGAAGGAAACCCTGCTTCCTTTTTAAAGGACAAAAGAACCTTGCTTCATTTCTCCTTCTCTCTGCTGGCCAAAGTGTCAGAATATTAGCCCGGCTCACCACTCGAATACTTTCCTTCTAGGACTTTGACTCTGGTGGGAGTGACTAAAGCTAATGGGGCTGCCTTTAGGGAGGCAGAGGTGGTGTCAAGGGGAGGGGTGCCCCGGTAACAGTGTTTGAAATGGACATTTTCCTGTGTGGAGCCGGCCTCATGTGTAGCCTACAGGAGGGCACCATATTTTCTATATTGAACCCTCCTTTAAGGGCCAAATCTGAGACCACATTGGTGGGGTAAAATCTGCATGTGAATACCACCTTGGTGACATCCTGGGTCCCGCCATGCACAGGTAGTACTGCATTGCCAGAGACACTCCAGCTCCTGGGCAGATGGCCCTGTTCCACAAGCAGTGGAAGACTTTTACGCAGCAAACACCCTGCGACAGCCTGGGGAACTTTTGTTTGTGGCAGTGAGACACAACCTGTGCTACAGCCTCTTGTGGGTGGTTCTTGGGAAGCTGAAGGCCTGAGGCGAGTGATGGATGGTTGCAGTGTTCTCAGGGCAAACTGCGAAGTGGTCACAGGCCGGGCAGTGGCCCAAGAACCGAATCAGTATTAACTTTGTAAAAAACCACTCATGATGCCTCGTGAATCCCTGGCCTCTGGCCCTGCCCAGCTGGTGCTGCATCACCCAAAGCCCTCTTAAAACTGGGTTAACCCGCCTGGCCTGCATACCTAAGGTGGCTCTATGAGCGGCTGAGCCTTATGGGCAGCCACCAGGTGGCAAGAGACCTAAAGGGCTCTGGACCTTTTCTAAGCTTCCCCATGCTTGATACTGCTGGCAGCTAGACTCAGTTCTCTGTGGCCACATGCCTCCAGGTCGAACACAGGCAGCAGCTAACCACATATAGCTTTGAAGTTCCTACAAGGTAGCCCCAGCTGGTCACACACAAGGCTGAAATAGGCCTGCAAGAGTGTCTTCCAAGAGACACTAGAAAAACACTGCCAGAGGCCAGCTTCAGACCACACCAGGAAACTACCTGGTTAGCTCCACTAGCGACATACCCAAAGAGTAGTCTTAATAGGCACAAGAGCCAGCAAGAGCTAATCACCCTCTGAGGCGTCAGTCCCCACACAGCAGCTCATACATTGTGGGCATAGTCAATCCTCACAGTTAGCCCTGGAGTCAGTCCCACCCACTGATGCATGAAAAAAATGATCAAGGCTCAACTACAACAGGAGAACAAACACAACACACACAAAGGACACTCCTGGATCACGTGCACAGGAGATCAGGGAGACTGTACCATTGGACCACACAGGACACATACTACATAAGGCCACCCAGCAAAACTGAGAGACACAGGAGATCTACCTGATACATAGAAGCAAACACGGAGAGGAAGCCAGAATGAGGAAACAAAGAAACATGTCCCAGATAAAAGAGAAACCTCCAGAAATAGAACGTAATAAAATGGAGGCAAGCAACCTACCAGAGACAGAGTTTAAAACACTGGTTGTAAGAATGCTTAATGAAATGAATGAGAATTTTAAAAAAATAGTAAGCATAAAGAAGGACATATGAGGTCTGACAATTTCCTGAACTTGTTGCAATGGTGTTGCTAACATTTTTTGATATCAGAGGGATTATTATGAATTTGTACCAACTGGACAAACAGTTAACCAAGTTTACTAGTTGGAAGTGTTAAAAAGGCTGCATGAAAAAGTCAGACACCTGAACTTTTCGCCAAGAATTCATGGCTCTTGCATCACGACAATGTGTCAGCTCACACAGCACTGTCTGTGAGGGAGTTTTTAGCCAGTAAACAAATAACTGTATTGGAACACCTGTCCTACTCACCTGATCTGGCTCCCAATGACTTTTTTCTTTACTCGAAGATAAAGGAACTATTGAAAGGGAGACATTTTGATGACATTCAGGACATCAAGGGTAATATGACGACAGATCTGGTGGCCATTCCAGAAAAAGAGTTCCAAAATTGCTTTGAAGGATGGACTAGGCACTGGCATCAGTGCATAGCTTCCCAAGGGGAGTACTTCAAAGGTGATTGTAGTCATATTCAACAATGAGGTATGTAGCACTTTTTCTAGGATGAGTACTTGAACTTAATTGTCTGACCTCGTATACAGAAGGTGCCAAAAAAAGTATACATGTTTTAAGAAAGGAAAAAAACTGTATTAAATTTACGCTGATGGTAAACACTTTGAGCATCTCTTGTAAGTGCAGAAGTCAAACGTGACTTGTATTCATCTTTTGTTATTGGTATATATTGAGTATTACAGTGCCAATACAGGTTTTCCCTTTCTTAAAATGTGTATACATTTTTTTTGGCACCCTCTGTATTTTCTGTGGAAATATGTGTGTGTGTGTGTGTGTGTGTGTGTGTGTGTGTGTGTGTGTGTGTATGGTCTGAAGGGATCCTAGAATTCTCTGAAATGATTTGTATGATTTCAATGATTATGACTCTATCTGATGGGATGCCTGCTGGGTTGTTTGATTCTGTTTCGTGTAGTAGAAGTAGGTGGACTATACCATTAGCTGAGATGATAAATGGATGCAAGAAGCGTAGGGTGAAGAATAGGGTGGCAGGAGCTTTGCTGACAGAGAATAATCATGCATTGATTTTATCAAGTTAAATTTATTTTTAAAAAGAACCGAAAACAATAAAATTCTACATCATAGTATAGTTTTGACGATTAAATTAGCCTCAGTACTTATAATAGTCATTGGCACATAATAGTGATTATTTAATTATTGTTAACTCCTTCAACCAGTATACAAATAGATAAAAATGATTTAAATTTATATTTCTTTCATACATTTATCATTTAACAGAAATTATGACAATAATGATTATAATGGAGAACATAGTCTTGGAATTTTAATACCTGTGCCTGCCATTAATTGATCTGGATTTTACTTGATATCCCTAGGTCTAAAAATGCAGTCTAATTTAAAAAACTATGGTAATCATAAATAATTAACTGACTGAGAGAAAGAAGATCATTTTCAATACACTGAATATATATTATATGGATATTTGAACTATAACATCATTACTAATATATACTGAATGTATATCCTTATTATTTATTTAAATTGTCAAATTATGACCAATACTGAAAACTATCAACTTTCAATTATGTGTGCGTGTATGTGTGTGTATTCCTAAGAGTTGGTAAGTACAGATGACTAAACAGTAAAGTTGCAGGTTGTCATCCATCATTATTTGTTTAGTGTAGGGGTTCTCAACCTGTATCGCACATAGAATTACCTGGTGACTTTTTAAATAAGACCAGTGCCAAGCACCTCTCTACTCCGAATAATCTTACTGGTGCCCAGGGAATGGTAGCTGTAAAAGATCTCAGAAGGTTTTTTAAGCAGCCAATATAGATAAGCATGGCTTTGCGGGGAATCTGTGCAGGATTTTATACAAAGTGTATACTTGTTGATCTACTGTAACATCCTTTCTTATCAGAGTTCTTTAATCATCTGTGTGGGGAAAGCCTCCATTTGTCTTCAGTGGATGATCTTTGAGTCACCACTAATAATGATGTCATTCAATTTCCAAAGGAATTGGAGTTTATAACTAAGGATCATTAAATGATAATATGGCATAATTTAAGAAATTACTTTAATTAAAATTTTAAAAATTAGAGAAGCTTTAAAAGTTGTCTGATTTCCCAGAAAGACAAATATAATTATAGTTCATGCATATCAGTAAATCGGATATACAAATTTTTAATCTCCTAGTATAGATATATCACTATTTCAGAATCGTGAGTTGGACTTTCCATCTTAAGGGGCTCATATTTTTATCAGTTGGCTTATAATTATTTTAATTGAATCAATTAAATGCATTTGTGCAAATGACTAGAAGGTATTATGTGTGTATTATGGAAAGTGAACTTCAAGGTAATACTTAAAATAACTGCAAGTGGAAATATTAAGTTGAAATATTTTAATGTCTTTTTAAGTATCACAATATACTATAACCACACAGGGACTAATACCTTGACCATTATCCCTGATTAAAACATAAAGTTAGCTATAGCTACTAAAATAATACTTAATGGTAAAAAGAAGATTTGTTCCTATAGGGTGTCAGCAATAGAGGTAAGATTTAAAAAACAAAGTAGGAACTTGATTTTAAGAGAGATTTATGCTGTTCTATGATGCTCAAAAAATTACCTATGCTTAAATATATCCCATATAGACACATATGGTCAGATGTAACCTATATTGAAACAAATTGAGTTTTCAGTGGCAATGTCTTTTAAAATCCCTGTTATTCTCATGATCAAATAATTCTCTCTTCTATAGTTATAAACTTAATTTAATACAAAAAAAAACTGAAAAAAGACTACTAATGTATGTATAGTTTTTAAATTTCATATAAAACCAAATAAGTGTGTTGTGGTAGACAGAATAATGGTTCCCTAAAGATGTCAACATCCTAATCTCTAGAACCTAGGAACTGTCTTATCTTACATGTCCAAAAGGAGCTTGCTGATGTGATTAAGATTAGAAGGGAATATCACCCTGGAAATTTCCAGATGGGCTCAATGTAACCACAGGAATCTTTGTGAGAGAGAGGCAAGAAGGTCAGAGTCAGAAGAAGGAGATGGAGTGATGGGGATAGAGGTTGGAGTGTGGTCATTTGAAGATACAGGAAGTGGCCACAAGCCAAGGAATGCCAGTGGCGTCTAGAAGCTGAAAGGACAAGGAAAAGGATACAAAGATTTTACCTTGGGCCAAAAGAAACACAGCACTGCCAATATTTTGATTTTGGTCTCATAATACTCATTTTAGACATCTAACTCCCAGAATTGTAAGATAACAAATTCATGTTATTTTAAGACATTGAGTTTCTGGTAATTTGTTTTATCAGACAGGAAACAAACAGATCACTACATACATTACCTATTTTTTTTCATAATAATTACTCAAAATAAGAAGACAAACAATACCAACTCAGTAGCAAAGCCCCAATATACGTCTTCTAATTCCTTATAAATCTTACTAATTGTGGTCTGTTTAACATGACTTACTTCCATTGTAATATTTAAATTTCATGATCTAATTTCTGGCTAGAAACATATAATTTATATTGTTTAAATAACTTTATATTTTATTATTTATTATTTTTCACCATAAAATTAAACTAATCTTATCGATAATTCAGAAAATAAAAAATAGTGAAAAGCTTTTCTAATTTAATTTAATACAATAGTTTTAGAATACAGATGTACTTCCTCCAAGTTAATAAAATTCAATACAATGATGTTTCCCCGAAAATAAGACCTAGCCGGACAATCAGCTCTAATGCATCTTTTGGAGCATTATATTATATTTTGGGTCTTATATTAACTTTTGCTCCAAAAGACGCATTAGAGCTGATTGTCCCGCTAGGTCTTATTTTCAGGGAAATAGGGAATGTCTGATATTAATTCTATATTTCTATATGCTTGTTATAATGTTTATGTTATTTTGTATTTTACCTTTACCATTTAATGTAATTAAAACTATGTACTTGATACATAGTTTCATAACCATCATTTAAAATTCCTACACAACATATGCTTCAGTGGATATAGTACCATTTCTTAACCATTTTTCTACTGTAGGACATTTAACATGTTTCCAAGATTTAGCCATTATTAATAATGCCAAACTGCATTTTACTGCGTGCCTTTTTGCGTTTGGTTTCTATAAAAAACAGTGATTTGACTCCCTATGACCTTTTGATAAAATCAGACATGCTGGTCCGAATAAAATTTAAATACTACAATAGTTTCTTCATATACTCAATATACACATACACTCGTATATATTGATATGTATGTAATTAATATTAAGCTTAATGTACCAGACAGTGTGCAAAGTGATAAGTACAGATTGATAAACACGACAGATGTGTTCTCTACTTTTCTGGAATATTCAAGTTATGGTAGTCCATGTGATCAAAACACTTAAATATTTTAATGCCAGTAATTATTTAATATTTTATTCTACTGCCCTTTTCTCACTAGCATGTGACTGAAATTGATTTAAAAATTATTTACCTGTATCTTTGAGTATTTACTATCGACTCTGTTCATTTACACTGGCTATTAAATTAATCACAGATGATTAGTATACCCCCTTGTTTAGATCGGGAGGTTTAGACTTGAGAAGACAAGTACATTACTCAAGGTCATATGATGACTAATTAGCAAACTTGAATTGAAATCCAGGTACTCTGAGTCAGGCAGTCTCTGTCCTGGCACTGCTCTGTTTCAGTAGTTTTGATAGTTTTACATATCTTATGACTAATGACTCCCTCCCAATTTTGCCTCCCACTCTTGGTATAAAATTCTTGCCTGTGCGAAGAAAAGAACTGCACCATATTCCAAACCTGTAACTGTGAACCTGACTTCATTAGCTACAGGTCCTGCCTTCTAACCAACTAATTCAATAAACTTAGAAAATGATGATTTTAAGTTTGTATATTATTTACTCATAGAAATTAGAGGTGATTTGGGGTTTACAAATAGGTTTTGGAAAGCTTTCACCCAGCATCCAATTAGTCTAGGAAGATATTGTGTGAGAGATAGGATTTCAGAATATAAAAAAGGAACAACTTGGTGCCATGAATGGACAAGCAGACAAGAGAAGCAGGAAGGAAATGCCAGGAACAAGAATGCCTTTAGATGTCTTTGCAAAACTTTGGAGCTAGAACTAGAATAACCAAAGGAGACGAAAACTAAAATTCAAACAAAGGACTTCAAAGAGGACAAAATTACGTATTTGATCCCCAATGTACTTGGCAAACACAAAGTTTCAAGTCTATGAAAAGGGCAATGAACAAATTAAGATGTCAAGTTAAGCAGCAGTAATCTCAAAGATAAGATGCCTAAGAGAGGACAGATTCCTAAAAAAAGCAGAAATTTTGGCTAAGTCACTATATGACTCATAAGTAAATATGGAGATATTGCATTAACAGATATAAAAACCTGGCAATAAACAATACATGAGAAGTAAAATACTGTATATAAGGAGTAAAATGCAGTTATTTTAAGTTGTCTTGCTTAATGAATTACATTTTCAGTGCTGATGATTTTTTTTATACTAAGGAGATGTTAGAGGAAGATTTCTCATTAATACTGCTTAGCAATTGTTAAGTCACCCTGAAATTAGGTAGGAGAAGAATGTTCCAGTAAATATAATTTTAATATAAATCTGTGAGAAAATAAAATTGTGTTGGGATCTTAGCAGCCTCTGGGTAGTGTTATGATATACCTTTTTTCTTAAAGAGGTAAAAGACTTAAAATACCAATTGACATTCTGAATAGCAAACAAGAGAATCAACAGGCTTGGAAGTTCCACATAGCTGAACTGGTTCTGTGAGAACACAACTGCTCACCGCCCAGCTCCGACTCTCGCTCCACGTGAACAACCAGCTTAATCCGCAGTGGTAGCCAATCCTCCACAATAGCCTACACCAATCCCTGTCAAGGGTATTCATCCCTTGTGTAACCCCTTCCTACACTGTACCAGGGTTGGTGACCAATATTTTTATATATTCATATGACAGGAGTGATGGAATGTAACTTTACAGTTTAGATTATAAAATACTATGGTTTTTATCTTGGGTGCTCTCTTGTTCACTTGTGCTCACTCTTCCTTGGCTCATTCACTTTGGGGAAAGCCAGTTGTCATTTCATGATGAAACACAGGTAGAATATGAACAGCCCACATGGCAAAGAATGATGGTCTTTGGGCAATGGTTAATGAGGAACTGAGGCCTGCTAACAACCATACAAGTAAGTCTGGAAGTGAATGCTCAGCCAGTATCAAGCCTTGAGATCACTATAGCCACAGACAACAGCTTGACTGCAACCTTGTGAGAGAATCTGAACAAACACCATCTAGCAATGCTGCTCTGAGATTCCTGACCTATAGAAACTGAGAGATAAGATAAAAAAGGTTATTGTTTTAAACTGTGGAATTTTGGGATAATTTGTCATGCAGCTATAGATAACTAATACACCTACCCTTATTGCTGCCTCTGCTTCCTGAATGTAGAGGAGAGAATAGATTCTGCACTGGAGGAATTAGAGTGCAGAAGAGCGGGAAATTTTTCAGGTAAAGGAGGAAGAGGAAGAATAGGTTACCCAGCCAGTGTGGCATTTCCATATGTATCTTCGACTCTCTTCTATCTACTTAATTTTAAGCTAATGAGATAACATAACTTTTTCCCAAATGTACCTTATATGTGCTTACTTATACTATATTTTCCTCAGGGTTTTACTCTCCACGTTCATGTCTGTTTATTCTTTAGCCTCCCTTCCACTTTCCACTCAGAGACCCAATCATCCTGTGAATCAATAATTCATTTTATAATTTTCTCCATATAAAGTAAAACTTTTCTTATTTTTGCTATCAAAAAACGCTGCACATTTCCTCTTCACTTTTTATCATTGGCTTTGTTTTATCATGATTGGTGCAGGTTTTTCAATTAGATTTTAAGCTCTCTGAGAGAAGCATTTATGAATGAATTGTTTGTTTTCTTATGACCAGCATTTGTAGGATTGAATTAAATTAAAATAAACTCTGGACATAAAGTTACGCTAAAATTGTAGTACTATCACTGCATTTCTTCTTGTTTATAATGTAGAGGAGAAACTTGACTTTGAAATCAGGGACATAATATCACATAGATTAACCAGATGGTAATTACATAGGCTGAGCTTGTTTTCCTTTCTTTCTTTCTTTCTTTCTTTCTTTCTTTCTTTCTTTCTTTCTTTCTTTCTTTCTTTCTTTCTTTCTTTCTTTCTTTCTTTCTTTCTTCTTTCTTCTTTCTTTCTTTCTTTCTTTCTCTCTCTCTCTCTCTCTCTCTCTCTCTCTCTCTCTCTCTCTCTCTCTCTCCCTCCCCCTCCCTCCCTCCCTCCCTCTCTCTCTCTCTCTTTTTCCTTCCTTCCTTCCTCCTCCCATTCTTCTTTCGTTCCTACCTCCTTCCCTCCCCCCCTTTTCTTTCTTCTTTTCTTTCTTTTTTATTAAAAAAAGTTTTCCAGAGTCTATTTTTTCATATACAGAATAATATTAGATCTTCCTGAGAAGAACTACAAATCTTAAGTTTTATATATATATATATATATATATATATATATATATATACACACACACGTATATATACACATATATACATATACGTGTGTGTGTGTATATATATATGTATATATATAACATCTTGTTCAATTCATGTATATTATAAAGACTCAATGCAAGATAGAAAATAAAATTGACCATCTAGTTTAGTTTCAGAAATGTAGCTATCAACAGGATGGGTTAACTTTTTGAATTTGTCATATTAGAATCTTGTCTGGAATCTGCATCAAGGCAGCCAGCCAATTAGTATTTAATTCCTAGGCAAAACAAAATTTAGCACTCATTCATTTTCAAGTAGGTATTGCAGGATAAGAAAATGCCACATTTTATGTCGTATTCACATGCTGAATTGCTAGGGTTTGAGCTAGGGTTTGAGACTAATAGAACTACTTGTTCAGTAAGTGGAACTTATAGACAAATGCTTAAAAAGGCTGACAAGTTCTGGCTTGTATCTATTAATTTCGCAGAAGACATGTTTTGTCCTTAAACAAAACATCATGAATGCACAGCTGCAGAATATGTGAAAAACAGTTCAATGGTGCACTCTTCAATCAATGAGGCATTTTAAAAATGCACACAGCATTGTTTCAGCTAATGGCCTGGACATAAACTTGCAGATTTTGGACTAATTCCAGTATTCCTAGAGATTGAAAGAAAATCAGCCATACCTGTGGGAGTTTGCTTACAGACCCTCATATAATAAAGGTCAATCTCACTATCCTGGGGGGTCTTTAGGTTGCTATGGGAGATAAAGGCAATGTTTTCTGTATCCAAGCAGAAGCCCTTTTAGTCAAAATTCACATTTGGGGCAAAATCAATAATGATAAATGATAATGCTCTTTTAATTCCCCCATAAAGTGCACTACTAAGAGACACAGAAATCTATGCATTCTTAGAAATAGTAATTGTTGATGAATATTCATCGCTTAGTGGAGCTTACATTATGTATATTTAAATTCAAAGCATACTTGTAAGTACCTTGAGAGCCTTTAAAAAAAAAATCAAGGTGATGTAAATTGTCACATTGGTAGCATTATTATTTTTGTTGATACCGCTCCTCAAATAGCTTAGCTTTACCATTTTTTTAAAAAATAATCTTTTATATTCCTTCCAGAGAATGAAAAACATCTAAAATAAGGAGAATATTCCACAATGTCTTGCACTACGGCCAACCGTCAAATGTGATCTTTGTCAATGCCCACAGTGCAGAGAGCCAGGCCATGTTGTGGGGAAAGCCATCTTCTAGGAGTGACAAGTTCTAGGTACATCAAATCTGTTCTAGTTTGGGTTGTGGTTCAGGCTCTGACTTTCAGGAGCTTTCTGAAGTCTGACCCTGACATTCATTTATTCTTTCTGAGTTGCTTTTTGAATCTATCAACAATAGAAACAAAAATATTTGTTATGGGGTTAATATGTGCCTGGCACTCTGCATGGAGTGTCCAAAAGAGTTTGAATAAGATAGACCTAGCAGTGGGTCTTTTAGGGCATACAACCTCATGGGTGAGACAACTCAGTAGCCTCTAACTGTAATTGTAATTGCAATTGAAATGACAGGCAAATTAAATCTTGCTCTAGGCATTCATAGTTACAGCGCTTAACATAAGGCCCGGTGAAAGGGACAGCAGCACAGAGGAAGTGCCATTTAAGGTGTGACATGAGGGATGAGATATTAAGTGTAAAGCAAAATGCAGATGTGGACTATCCTTATTATTTGTCAAATCGGCTCAATTTTAGAAGCCAAAAGTGACATTTGCATTTACAGGTGTACTTCTTGGATGGAATTATTCAAATCAGCAGTTGAAAATGATTAAATCTGTTTGACTTTACAAGAGGAAACTTCCATTTTACTGGTGAAAGAGTTTGTTTCCACCTGGACAGGTGCATGGGGGGAGCTTACATGCTATTCTTGTATTCTATACAGTGGATACATTTCTTTTATTATTTAAAGTTAATATAATAATATTCTATGAAATATTTGAAATTATTTCTCACTGGGCAATTCTTATTTAAGAAAAAAATCACATTGTTGAAGCTAAATATACCTTCCTATTTAACGTTATTATTTAAAAATTACATCGAAATATATTACTATATTTAAATATATATTATTTTTCAATTATAATTAAATATAATTCTATTTTAAAATATAAAATCCAGTTTTATATTTTGGAGCAGACAGCCTTATTGGCTATTTTAATCTGAAGCAATCACTTCACTGAATAGCTAACAAGTCTCCTCTCCTGTTCTACCCTCCTCTCCTACAACTTACCCAAAATCAGAAATGATAGCAGGGGTTTTCTGAAGTGAAAATAAAACATTGCCACTTGTACCATAGTACTGGACTGAAATGAAAATCTAACACATCAATAAGAGTTTAAATGAATAACTAGCAAAAATAAAAACAAATGCCATAGTTCACAGACAGCTCTGTCTTTTGGGGGCACAGTGGAGTACAAGATCAGAGTCATGTCAGGACAGAAAATTCTTGAATTAAGACAGAGAGATTTGAGTAAGAGTATGAATAGTTCAGCATTGCTTTTATTCTCCACTCCCCTTCCCAATATAGAATTCAGCTTTAATAATGATTAAAGAAAGAATAATGCCTGAACTCCATCCGAATGGCTTTTGAGTAATCTATTCATAGCACTGGGCTTGTAAGGGGGATTGAACAGATCTGCACAACCAGTCGTGGGATATTACACTGATACTTCTTCTCCAACATCAATACCAATTAAGGCTGCAGAGAGAACATTGCATATTATTTTAATAGGATAGGAATGTTTAATCCAGTCAGGTGGTTCTAGATGAATGTGTTTGTATGTCTGTCATTAAAATTTGGTGGCTCTTGCTGCTCAAAACAGACACATGTTGAATGTTTAAAATTTCCACAGATGTTATTTATTCATCAGGATGGAAAATTTCCTGCTCTCTACTATATAGATTCTGCCTCATTAACATAAAGAAAAAATTAAGCATAACAGCAATCTTGCTTAATGTGTACACATAGAAATATTGTCATAGGCATCTGGCAATTGGTCAGGATGGTGAAACTGCTAAATGAATGAAACTGGCAGAAGTATGATATCCTTTTCTCTGGAAAAAAAGCTTATTAGAGATTTTGGTTCTATGTTGTATTGCTCTTTACTTTCAATGAGGTTGTGATCAGCATCCACATTCAGATAAAAGATGCCTTTACCAATTACTTGAGATACTAACATTTATAAAAAATATTCATTCTCTTGAGAAGTAAAAATTGATTTCTCTTAAAGGCATTTTTTAAATAAAATCTTAAAAAAATACTAACTTTTAACATCAATAACATCTCACAAGCTTGTACTTGAGATCATAATCATAAAAGAAATCCAGCTAACAGACACATATCCTTTGCTACATTCAAGAAAATATCATTACAGAAGTTTGATTATTACTTCTGAAATTCCCTTTTCTGTCCATTAAGAAATACTTTGTAAACTTCTGTAATGTAAGGTATGTCATAACAGTAGAGTTTGGTTTTGACTTGACTAAGAAGTTGTAAAACAAACAAACAAATGAACAAACAAAACAATGGGAAGATTTGCAACTGATACAAGCATCTTCCACTATCTTTCTTTAGACAATGTTCACTAGCTTGTTGCTCTATGCTAATTCTTTTTATGTCTGTCTTCCCATTTAGGCAGAAAGCTTCTTGAAAGTAGGGACTATATCTTATTAATTATTGCAGGTCGGCATGGAGGAGGCATGATATATTTTTGTTCAAGGAGTAAATAAAAACTCCATATTATTTTCCTGGGGTTATACTAAATTATATCTTTATATTGGCAAGAAATAAAAAATAAGACATGGATACAAAATTCATTATACAAGTTATGATTCCAAAAATATTATTTCAAACAAACATAGAATATTTTAGCTTTTGTAAAAAACTAAAATATCCAATATATAAGCAATGGGCAAATGGAATTTGAAATTAAAAACTCATTACCATTTACTTTAGCATCCCCCCTCAAAAAATACTTTACAAATGTACAAGATCTATGTGAGGAAAACTACAAAGTCTGATGATAGCTATCAAAGAAGGCTAAATAAATGGAGACATATTTCAAGTTCACATATAGAAAAACTCAGTATTATCACAATGTCTATTCTTACAAATTTCATCTATAAATTCAATGCCATTCCAATTAAAATCCCAACAAATCACTTTGTAGATATTGACAAATTCATTCTAAAGTTTATATAGATAGGCAAAAGACCCAGAATAACCAACAAAATATTGAAAAAGAACAAGTAAGAGGACTAACACTACCCAACTTTAAGACTTAATGAAAAACCATAGTAATCAAGACTGTGTGATATTGGCAAAAGAAGATACAATTAGATCAATGAAACAGGATACAGAGCCCAGAAATAAACTCACACAAACATAGTCAACCGATCTTTGACAAAGGAGCAAAGGCAATACGATAGAGCAAAGACAGTGTTTTCAACAAATGTTGCTTAAACAATTGGATATCAACATGCACAAAAAATGAAACTAGACACAAGACCTTATACCCTTCAAAGAAATTAACTCAAAATAGATCACAGGCCTAAATGTAAAACACAAAATTGTAAGACTCCAAATAACATAGGAGAAAATCTAGGTATCCTTGGATATGACGATAACTTTTTAGATACATATTTGTTTTAGATACAACAACTTATTTTCATGGAATAAATAATTGATAAAACCATACTTGATTAAAATTAAAAACTTCTGGTCTACGAAAGAATGTTCAGAGAATGAGAAGATAAGCCATAGGCTGGGAGAAAGTATTTCCAAAACACATGTCTGATAAAAGGTTATTAACCAAAATATATAAAGAACTGTTACAACTCAACAAAAAGAAAATGAACATACTAATGAAAAAATGGCCCAAAGACCTGAACAGATACCTCACCAATAAGGAAAATAAGCATATGAAAAGATGTCCCACAGCATATGTCACTAGGAAATCGCAAATTAAAACAACAATGAGACATCTCTATATACCTACTTGAATAGAATTCAGAACACTGACTAAAAACTAGTGAGGATATGGAGCAGCAAGACTGCTCATTCAGTGCTGGTGAAAATGCAAAATGGTACGGTCTCTCTGGAAGACAATTTGGCAGTTTCTTATAAAGTTATACTCTTAATATAGGATCCAGCAATTGTGTTACTTGGTAATTACCCAAAGGAATTGAAAACTTATGTTCATGCAAAAGCCTGCACATGGATGTTATAGTAGCTTTATTCCTCACTGCCAAAACTTGAAAGCAACTAAGATGTCCTTTAATAGGTGAATGGGTAAACAAACTGTGGTACATCAAAAAATAGGATATTGTTCACTAATAAAAGGAAATGCACTATCAAGCCATAAGAAGATATGGAAACATCTTAAATACATATTACTAAGTGAAAGAAGTCAATTTGAAAAGGCAGTATACTTTATGATGCCAACTATATAACATTCTGGAAAAGGTAAAACTATAGAGACAATGAAAAGATCAGTAGTTGCCAGGGATTAGGGAAGAGAGAAGGATAAATAGGCAGAACACAGAGGATTTTTAGAGCAGTGAATATACTCTGTACAATACTATGATGGTGAAATAATGTCATTATACATTTGTCCAAACACATAGAATGGACCACAACAAGTATGAACCCTAATGTAAACTATGGACTTTGGGTGATGATGTGTCATTGAAGGTTCAATAGTATAGTAACAAATGTACCACTCTGGTGATGGGGATTCCTAATGGGGAGGCTGTGCACGTGTGGGGGCAGAGGGTGTGTGGGAAACCTTTGCACGTTCTGCTCAATTTTGCTATGAACCTAAAACTGCTCTAAAATAAACTTTATTAATTAAAGAAATTTAAATTAATTTTTCAGGTGAGAAAACAAATTTGAACCATACTCTACTAAAAAAAAAAAATAATACTTCAAGTTACTCACCTGTGTTTATTTTTCCTGGTAGTTAAACTTTCAATTCTCATTGGAAAAGAAAGTGAACTTTGGCAAGTATTGTGCTTTTTTTTGTATTGTGAAGGGTTATGTCAGGGATTGTTAATTCCTTCTTATGACATAGGCAGACTTTCTTTGCACTTAATTGTAAGCAGTAACTACATTATTTAGGGTACTGTTTGCAACCAACAGAAAGCAACTTTTAGTAGTATAAGTAGAACATTAATTTCTTAAAAGGATGTTTTAACACTCATGGAATGTCTGAGAGCTCTGAAAGGCTGGACATGGAAGCAAAGCCAGAAGCAGTACTTCAGACCTCACTGTTGATCTGGTTCTATGAAAACACAATGGGAACTATCTCTGGCCACAGATACTACAGCTTGCATTCCCAACACCACCCATTTTGGACACACAGTGCCTCTTCTTGAACTGCAGCCATTGATGTATCTGGAAATTGTGTATACTACTGGTATAGTTAATGTCACTTCTGACATTCTTACCAGAATCGATTCTGTTTAGTTCCTTCTTCTTTTCATCATTAGTTTTCATCATTAGTTTCATGCCTTACACTGTGTCCCCGATGCAAGGAAACTTAGAAAAGTAACTTTCCTGTTTTTTCTATTTCTATGTGGAAAACAGTTCATATCCTGCCTACTCAAGAATATATATGCCATCAGCCAAGTAAATATACTTTCATTTATTTTTAACCATGAAGTATGCATCTGGTCTCCTTTTTGTTGGTATTCTGAAAACATATATATATATATATATATATATATATATATATATATATATACATTTATGTTTATATATATGTTTATATATATATATATATATATATATATATATATATAAATGATGCTATGATGTTGTGGTTTCATCCTTGTTTCCTTTTAATGGACACATGTCAGTGTGGTATATTATAAATTGGAGAAATGAGATTTTGGTGGCTGGGAGAAATAGAATTAGATAACTACTAGTGAGAATGGATGCAAATGTTTCATACATTTATTTAGTTGGTGAGTTAATTCAGAATTCCTTTGAGAATTAGTTGAATGCTTGGATCTTCATCCCAGAGAATGCACATACTTACAAAATTGTGCAAACCATTTTAAATAAATAAGCTCTGGATCAGCAGAATTTAGATTTATCAACTAATTAGATGTGGAAAGTGAGAGAACTGGAAAATTCTCAAATTCAAACCTGGATGATAAAAGTAAGCAAGAAAGTGAAGAATAAGTTTTGTTTTGTTTTGTTTTGATGAAGAAGTTTATATAGTGGCAAATATATTTGGTTTAAAATATAACTAATACTTCCCATTAAATTGCAATCTATGATAAAACCTGTTTGTTGCAGACTGGCTAATCTTGAGGAGAATAATAGATCAATTTGCTAGTTATTAATACGATAGTGTTGAATTGTCAGCCAAGTCTTTAATATCACGGTGCAGAGAAGTTGGAGGGTGCATAGTTTGGGGGCACAACATAACTTTTGGATACATACATTGTATAGAACAGACATTGGAGGAACGCAGCAATGCTAAGTATTGGGGCACTGCTCTCCAACCTCTTAGAGTGAAGAAAATGAAGAATGGCATATAGAATAAGCTGAAAGGTTTCATCACTGATAGTCCTGGTTATATTCAGCCATACATTTTAGTAAAAATGCTATGTCTTCAGCCTTTAAAGAGTTGCACAGTTATTTCCTAATAGTAAACTAAGCACTATGAAAAATTTGCTTCATTTTGATTTTCATGTTGCAATAACCTCTGTCATTGTTGAAGGAGGGTAAATTTTCATTGCTCCAGCCATGGCTAGATTTTTATTATATTGCATTATCAAGTAAAGAAACAGAATAATATTTCTTGAGATCATTTACAATAGGATAAGATGCCATCAATTTAGATCGTTTATTGTCAGTCTCATTATAAGTTGAAACAGACAAGCTGACCTCTCAAATTATTTCTCAGGATAAATTAATGTGCTTTTATGAGATAGCTAACCCACAAACTCATTATCTAGCACTGCTGTACTAGTCTTTTTTGTTACTTATAGAATACAGTGAGAAACTAGCTCCCTTATTTTTCTCCCTTCACTGGGATTAGAACTGGTAAGTGACACAGAGAAATAAAAACCAAAAATTATAGCATGTTCACAAACAAGGTGGGGTGGGTATTTGATGGATATGGATATCCGAGTGATTCTTCATCTCCACCTTGATTCATCGTTGAGCCATATTGAATTAAATACATGTGATTCATTACATTGTATCTCCTTGAGAAAAATAAAGATTATTTTAATTATGCTATTTTGTCTTCATATAAAATTTAGTGAGGTGTTGTTGCATCATTAGCATGGATTTGAGAATAAGTTGCTTGACTACTTGGCAAATTTTTTAGCACTATCTAAAATTTATTGATTGATGGGAGAATTGGCACTTTCAACTTAAAATTAGTTTGCATATTTATTAAAGGCATTAATAATTAACCTTGAATAGTTAAATAAAAACGAAAATGCAATGGATCCTATGTATACATATATATAATCTGTATTATACAAGGTCTTATAATTAAGTTCACAAACTCATCCTAGAAAAAGTGCTACATACTTCATTGCTGACTATCACTACAGTCACCTTTGAAGTACTCCCCTTGGGAAGCTATGCACCAATGCCAGTGCCTAGGCCACCCTTCAAAGCAATTTTGGAACTCGTTTTCTGGAATGGCCATCAGAGCTATTGTTGTATTATCCTTGATATCCTGAATGTCATCAATATCATCTTCCTTTTAATATTTCCTTTATCTTCGGGTAAAGAAAGAAGTCATCGGGGGCCAGATTAGGTGAGTAGGGAGGGTGTTCTAATATAGTTATTTGTTTACTGGCTGAAAACTCCCTCACAGACAGTGCTGTGTGAGCTGGTGCATTGTTGTGATGCAAGAGCCATGAATTGTTGGTGAAAATTTCAGGTCCCCTAACTTCTATTGGGCACTTTGACGCTTTGTTTCAGGGTCATATTGGTACACCCATGTTTCGTCACCAGTGATTATATGGCCCAAAATATCATTTTGTTTCTCCAAAAGGTCTTGGCAGACTTTGACTCTCCTTTGCTTTTGTTCATCGGTGAGCTCCTTCGGGATCATTTTTGCACACACCTTTCTCATGCCAAGATTTTCAGTTAAGATTTTCCTAACTGTTTCTCTATTGATTTTTCCCTGGTCTGCTATACTTCTCACAGCTGATGATTTCGAAGCACAATTCGATGAATTTTTACAATGTTTTCATTAGTTCTGCTCGTTACTGGCTGCCCTGACCTCTCTTCATCAGTGATGTGTCCTCTCCCCTCAGAAAAACGTTTATTCCATTTGTACACTGCCGTTTTCTTCATAGCATTATCCCCACAAACTTGGACTAACATGTCCCTGATTTCATTTTCATTCTTGCTAAGTTTAACTAGAAATTTAATGTTTGTTCATTGCTCTAATTCAAGCTCAGACATTCTCACAATGACACACAAAAAACACACAACAACAATGAACGCCACTCAGCAAGAAACTGCTACACGTCGACATGATCACAGCTGTAAGACATTGATATACCAAGTGTGGGGACAGAGCCCCAGAAAGCAGTTTCCAGGCTCTCGGCCTCATGTGGAAAGGTGCTGGCTCAGGTAGTAGATGGCCATCAGCTGTGGCTGGTTGGCCGTCAGCTGTAACCATTGAGCCATTGGCCACTAATATAACTGCCATGGCTACAGAGGGAAGTCGAGGAGAAAGGAGGAGACTGAAGGAGAGTGGAGGAGAGTGGAGGAGAGTCGGTCGGTTGGCAGCAAAGTGGACAGCAGGTCGCACGTCGTGTAAACCCAGCCTCCAGTGAGACCATAGTGGTATGACTTCCCTACCTATGGCTCCGTGGGTGTTCCTTTTTGGCCTCACCATATCCTGCGTTCTTGTGTGGTGAGCGGGACCAGAGACCCCACAGGGTCCCCCGCACGACACCAAAGTTAAGAAACCTCACGGAGGTGTTTTGACAGTGCCGCTACTGTAAGCACACGGTGGCAAATTCTCAAACTTAATTGTCAGACGTCGTATATAGGCATATATACATATTTAAAATCCTGTATGTTTATATTTGATATACCTCAAGTGGTATGTTTGTATTTAATAATGAGTCCATTTCTCTAACATGTGCTTAATTAGAAGAATATCAACCAATGTATTGAATCACTGAATTTTAGAGCCAAAAGGGACTGCAAGAATTATACTGAAGTTCTCAACCTTTACTTTACACAGATGATATGAAGGGTAATTAAAAACTTGCCCAATATCATAAGGTTGTTAATCACCAGGGCTCAAGTTCATGTTTGTCATTCAGTCTCTTTCCCAACATCTTGATCTAAAATGTCTCAGATTTTTTGTATTTATTTGTTTTTTGAGCAGAACAAAAATGAGTAACAATTTATGAAGTTATTGATGAAATCATATTTAAGAATATTGAAAGACACTGATATGAAATTATTATTGCTATTATTTTTATCAAGACGGCAACAAAGATATAAATATTTCAGGCTCTGGTGCCAAAATATTGGAGTACTAATCCTTTCCTCATCGCTTACAATCTGAGAGACTTTGAACCAATTAATCAGACTCTATGCCTGTTTTCTTAACTGCAAAATACTGTAAAATGGGAATGAGACCAGACCCTACATCTTAGGTTTTATGTGAAAGGGTTAAATCTGATAAAGCTATATGTACAGCACAATGGGCAGTTATTGATATATAGTGAACACCCAAAATATTCTCTTATAAATTGAATTCTAGTTCTATTTTTATGAGAGGGAATCTCCCTTGTAAATGCACACTCTTGGGGGAATATTTTATTTAATTCATGTGTACTTTAACAATATTATAATTTTTATTTGGAAGAGTGAATACATTTGAAAGAAAGAATTTGTATTCAAAATATAGTTTATATCTGAGGAATCCCTAAGGAATTTATGAGAACCAAAAGTAAGTAAATTCTGGCCTGAAACAATTGCCTCATTTATTAGACAGTATACCTTCCTCTTAAGTGAATGAAATATTTTGATCTCTATGAGAGCTGTAGATAGAATTGAAGACATGGAAGTCTATTAAAAATTGCATTATTAACCTCAATTATAAGTCTGAATCCTAGTGAAATTACTCTCTTACTCTAGATTTTCTGAAAACTGTTTCATGGGATAGTGACATGATTTTCATTTTGAAGGAAAATTAGACTTGCTGGCTCTTGGTACTGTATTTGCATACACACATATAATGACGGCCTGGGCAAAGAAGAACTTCTTTCTTTGTTGTAACAGGCCCTTCAGCCGTATTTGATCTATTCCTTTCATAAAGAAGAAAACAACAACCCTATGGAGTTAAAGTCACACTAGTCCCAGTTATACACACACTGAATTTATGTACAGAAATACTGTCTATGGCTAATTTTATACTCTTTAATTTAGGTGCAAAACTGGGTGAAAAATGTCTCCAAAAGTAGAAATTAAGATAGAGACAATGCTTCTTTCTTCACTGCCTGAGGAATGTCCATTCTGTGATATAGAAAGATTATTTCAAATTCTTGCTTATTTTTTTTTTAATTTTCCTTTTTTCTTGGATATAATACAGTAGTTTTGACTATAATCATAAGACTGTGTTAGATCTCCAGAACTTATTTATCTTTCAGTTGGAAGGTTGTACCCTTTTAGCAGTATCTCCCCAATCCCCATCCCTCAGTCCCTGGTAACCACTATTCTACTCTGTTTCTACAAGTAGGTCTTTTTAAAGTTTCACATATAAGTGATATCATACAGTATTTTTGTTTCTCTGTCTGATTTATATCATTTAGCATAATATACTCAAGTTCAATCCATGTTGTCACAAATGGCAAGATTTCCTTTTTTGCATGGCTGACTAACATTCTATTTGTGTGTGTGTTTGTGCGTGTGTGTGTGTGTGTGTGTGTGTGTGTATCTCACATCTTCTTTATCCGTTCACCCACTGATGGACAGTTAGACTGTTTCCATGTCTTGGTTATTGTGAATAACGTTGAAATAAACATTAGTGTGCACATTTCTTTTCCATATCACGTTTTCATTTCCTTTGGATACATATCCAGAGTTGAATGCTGGATCTTACGGTAGCTCTACTTTTAATTTTTTTGAAGAACTTTCATATTGTTTAATATAGTGGCTGCACTAAATTACATTACCACCAACAGTGCACAAGGTTTACTCCACATCCTTGCCAACACTTTTTATCTCTTGTCTCCTTGATATTAGCCATCCTAACAGGTGTGAGGCAATATCTCATTGTGATTTTGATTTGCATTTCCCTGATGATTAGTGATGTTGAGCATCTTTTCACGTATCAGTTGTCCATTTGGATGCCTTCTTTGGAAAAATATCTACTCAGGTCCAAATTGTTAATTTGTTGTTGTTATCGAGTTGTATGTGTTTTTTAATAACTTTTGGGTATTAACCCCTTATCAGATATACAGTTTTCAAAGATTTTCTCCCATTCCTTACTTTTCCTTTTCATGTTTTTAAATTGTTTCTTTTGCTCTGAAGAAGGTTTTTAGTTTGTTGTATTCCCACTTGTTTAGTTTTGCTTTTGTTGCTTGTGGTTTTGGTACCATATCCAAAAAATCACTTTCAAGACCAATGTCAAGGAGATCCCTCCCTGTTTTCTACTAGGGGTTTTACAATATCAGGTCTTATGCTTAATTCTTTAATTCATTTCGAGTTAATGTTTGTGAGTGGTATAAGATAGAGGTCCAATTTTATTTTTCTGCAGGTAGTAATCCATTTTTCCCCAACACCATTTATTGAAGAAACTATCGTTTTCTTATTGATATTTCTTGGCTCCCTTGTCGAGTATTAGTTGACTGTCTACATAGGGAATTATTTACTGGCTCTGTATTCTGTTCTACTGATCTATGTGTCTATTATTAGGAAGTACATAGTATTTTAGTTACTATAGCTTTGCTGTATAGGTTAAAATCAGTAAGTGCGATACCTCTGATTTTGTTCTTTCTCAGGATAGCTTTGGCTTTTGGAGGTCTTTTGTCGTTCCATACAAATTTTAGTATTTTTATTCTATTTCTGTGAAAAATGCCATTGAAACTTTGGTAGATTACATTGAATCTGTAAATAGCATGGTTATTATAGACATTTTAACAACATTGCATCTTTAATTCAATAACATAATGATGTCAGATACCAGCTATCATCAAACCTATAGGAGATATTTTCATTCATTAATCTGGAGTACATTCCCGGAGAAAGAGTATAGAGTAGGTATGAAATCAAGCATAAGAAATGAGACTCTAATACTCTGACAGTTTAGTCTTGGTTAAAATGAAAATGTTAATATTTTATGCCACAGTTTCCCCTTACAACTTCAGCTGCTTTACCGTTTGAAACTGCTGGAAGTATGAAGTACAAATGTTTACAACAAAAATTGCAGAAATACAACTGCTTGAAATATTACTGTATTGATTATCCATAACTTTCATGTGACTTGACACCTTCAAAAATTAGTTAATGAGTTAAGAAAATTGGTGTACATCCTTTGTATATTAGGTAAGGGTCTAAAATTTAAATTCCCACACAGTTAAAAAAAAATGATCCCACCAACACATAGATAGATCTCTAGCTAGATAATATCCTGATTCTTAAGATTCTCTTTATGGAGACTGAGGTTGTGTCTATAGGAGATTAACATTTCAACACATTTTCCAGCAAAATAAAAATATTCTGTGGTTTATCTCTCATCCCAATATAACAATATAATCTGTATTTCTGTGATTTTTTTGCAATTTCACATTCATCTTCTTTTCCATTTATCATTTTTAAATGAATTGATTGATTTTGACCAAATTTTATATATGATTAAACATATCAATACATACTTGGAGTTGTTTAGTTCCTGCAGGGACTGCCAGAACTTGAAATGGGTAATTTTCTGTAATATTTGATAAATATTTTGTAATATCCTGTAATGTTTTTACTGTAATACTTGGTGACTATTTTGACACAGTTCTCCATATCTGAAAGAGACATCTGAGAGCTCGGCAACACTCATATTATCAATGAGGCTTAGAATGGGACCTACTTAAGGTCACATGCACAGTTAGTAACTTAACTGGGACTAGACCCCAAGTCTGTACTCTTGATTCACTAATCTATTTACCAGTAAAATTGCAATGAACGTTTATAAATGTGTAGAGATTCTGTATATTTTAACTGAGTTTCCACATATATAAATAACTCAGTCACTCCCTAGTTTTTAAAAACTGGCAGGATTTGGTTTGATTTGCCTAATATATATAGAGGGAAAAGAGAGAGAGTGAGAAAGAGAGAGAGAGAGAGAGAGAGAGAGAGAGAGAGAGAGAGAGAGAGAGAGAGACAAAACTCCAAGATACCAGTGTCTTATACAAAATCAAAGGTCATAGACATGTAATGATCATTTAAATTATTTTCAAATAAAATATTCTGGTCAATACCTACTATTCTTTTAATTAGTAGACAGATGTAGAACAGTCCATCATATTAAAGTTTGTTTTGTACTATTTAGAAACTCACCTTTGTGTGGCGACTCCATTGACTCAATTTAGGGAGTTTAGGATATGTTCATTGGCTTTAGTCTCTTATGATATACCTTTCTGTTGTTGTGCTAGAAAGTTGTCCTGTCCCTACTTACAAGTAAGCACCCTGCTCATTATTTAATGTACCCTACTACAATGATTTATCAAAAATCATAATTTCTTATGTATATGCAAATTTGTATCTATTGACTTTGTGATGGGAGTTTGATATATGCATTTTTAATCATCATTCTAGAGTTCTTAATTCAACATTTCAGACATCACCGAAGATGATTTCAGTATTGAAAGAGGCATTTTTGCAAAGAGTGAGAAAATGAAATCTACTTCAAGCTGACAATTAAACTGCATTTTCAAATGTTTCAATATAAAGATGTAGGTTCATTGCTTTTTCAAGTTTCTGATCATTTTGCATAATAAAGAATCCATTTTTTAAAAATAAAATACTACATTTCAATTATCTTGAGTTAATGGGAAGGACTGCAGAATGCCAATATAACATATTTTGTTTTTCCTTTACATTTCAAAGATCTCAGAAATAACAAAATTATACCAGGATAGATTTTCGCTGTTCTTCTCATTTTCAGAAAATATAAGAGGTTGAAAGTAAATTGAACAGGAAATGATGAACATTGTGGTTTCAGAGTGTATGAACATCCTCTGAATCTAAATTTCGAAAATACACATTGAAGTTTGTAAAGCTCTTGATTCACATTGTTTAAAATTTTAAATCCAGATGATAGAGCTTTCTCTGTTGGTACTATAAGATAACCGGTAGTTTCCCTTGCTCTTTAATTCAATTATGCTAACTAATCCCTCTGGTATAATGCTGACATTCTGGTTTATTTCATAGTAAACATGGCTGTTTCTTACTCCATCAAATGTACATATTCACAGCTTGTCAAAAGATTTTATCTCAATTTCATTCTCAGTAAAAGTCAGAGATTAAACTCTTTGACATCTTTTCGGCAACTCTTCTTAGAACTATAGATGACTGAAGCAAAACTCCTAAGTTTTGACTATGAGACTAGGATATATAATAGCTTAACTGCATATGTTAAACTACAAGACATTTTAGCACCATCTCAAGAACCAGGGATAATGGACAAATCCTTCAGAATATGCAGTGAATTTCATTGTCAAATGTTTCTGTTTTTTTTAAGGATCTACATCATATTTGAAAATATTGGCAATTGAAGTAGCCACCACTAACAAAGACAGCTAATTCAAGAAGCTACATTTACGAGGACATAAGAGAACTATGGGAGAACTAAGTTTAATCAGAACAAGGGTAAGACAGTATTTGAGATGAAAAGGAGAAAAAAAAGTATTCCTATTCCTATTCCCTCCAAGCTTTATTATCTGACAGTTTTGATTTTAAAGGGGAGAGAATAGTTCTTTAGAGGGCCTTGAACTTGCTTCCTGAGATAAATGGCATTGCTATCATCTATTACAATATTTCATGGACAGAGCACCCTAAATAATCAGGGAAGAAGAATACATTTAAATCTTTTAAAAAGACAATAGAACATATCAAGTCTTCTTTCTCAGGACTCACCAGGCCCACATGTGTCATATATTATCACAGCCTTCCCCCTATATATTCTAAATCAGTGTAGTGGGTCGAAGAGTGGTCTCCTAAAGGATACATCCACATCAAAACCCTAGAACCTGTAAATTTTGCGTTATTTGGAAAAGGGTCTTCACAGATGTAATTAAGTTAAGGATTTAAGATGAAAAGATTATCCTGGGTAGCCTTAAATCCAGTGACAAGTGCCCTTGTGACAGACACACAAAGGAGATTTGCCAGTAAGGAGAGGAGAAGGTGATGTGGATACAGAGATGAAAGTAGACTGACGGGGGCACAAGCCAAGGAAGCCAATGACTGCTGGCAATTACTAGGAGCTGGAAGAGGCAAGGATTCTTCCCTATAGCCTCCAGATTTCAGACTTCTGGCCTCCAGAACTATGAAAAAATACATTGCTATTGTTTTAAGCTACCCAGATTATGGTGTTTTGTTATGGCAGTCCTAGGAAACTAATACAATCATTAAGTATCCCTGACAACTTATTTTACCAACTCTTTCCTTTTCAAATAAAACGGACAAAGAGTTATTAAATGCCACTCTTAGAATGCTGATGCTTCATCTCAAAGATAATGAATTAGCTCCAACAGAGCCTCTGGTTTTACTAACGCAATCATTATAGAAACATATATTTAATGTACTAAAAGGACCATATGATTTTAAAGTGATCTCTATCTTATTTAACAATTAAATATTCTCTTCTTGAATATGACAGAAAGAGAAGAAAACACAACATAGCGTTAGATTATTATCTGGCTTTGGCATTACATATGAGAATGGCTATCATCAAAATATTTTTCTTCATATTCCAACTTTGTACTCTCTTTTCTTGATTCAGATACAAATATAGTAACTGCTAGAAGTTAGGATCATCTCCTAGGTAACATAGGAGATAGCATCATTTTGATTTACTTATCATTACAATGGCAGTTGAATAGCTAATCCACAAATGTATGTCTGTGCATATAATATATATGTATGCATCAGAGTGTATATATAACCCTATAATTCCTATGTCTTAAATCAATCAGCATCTTTTTCTTGCTTTTACCCTCCATCATTTATGCATATATGTATATTTCCTATGTTCCAAGAACATGTTATGCAACTGATATAATTTTTATCATGCTTAAGAGTATCTTAAAAGTGATAAGGAAGCAAATGCAAATTACACACACACACACACACACACACACACACACACACACACACACACAAAGAAGGTGCCAAAAAATCGTATACACATTTTAAGAAAGGAAAAACATATATTAAAATTGTAATACTCAATATATACCGATAACAAAACATGAATACAAGTCATGTTTACTGCAATTACAAGAGGTGCTCAAAGTGGTTACCATCAGCGTAATTTTAATACAGTTTTTTCCTTTCTTAAAGAGTGTATACATTTTTTTGGCACCCACCCTCTGTATGTATAGCTTTTCTTTCCTCAGGCACTACTAACTTCTGTACTCTTTAAGATTGGGAGAATAAAGTGGCAATCATATCAACCACCTAGCCATCCCAGTTATACCCTGGCATCATTACATCATGTAATCTTCCACTGGGTGTGCACTATTACAATTTCCTCACCCTAATCACCACCCCTTCAGAGTGTGACTTTGTCTTTGTTGTTGTTTTAAAGGGTATCTCGCAGTTTCTTTATCGATACTGGGATCTTGTTACCATTTTGCTCAGGGATATAGTCTGATGTCTTGGAATTCTTGAAGTGGACACAAAATAGGACTCTATGGTGCCTTTTTAATGGAATCTACCTCTACTACAATGGGAAGCTGGTAATATTTTCTCAAACTAAAGGGCAAAGAGTTTTAGGTCATTTGTACAAGAGCCCTGTGGAACCAGATCATTATAACTGTGATTATGACACAGATAAACTTCTAACAGATTTCTTGCTATTTTTTAAGTAAAATAATGAAAATACATAGCTGACTATATGGTCATAAGAAAATGAGGAAATCATATAAAATGGTGGTCTGGAAATAGATCTATGAGCTCATATTCCAATTATACCATCAGTGTTACCCTGGAAAAATAACATGTATCAGCCATCTACAAGAAGAGGACATTTACTTCACAGGATTGCAGTCTATACTACTTGAGTTACTGAACATCAGGTATTGAGCATAGTATCTGCCACCTAGTAAGTGTTCAATAAACCAATCTTATAGTCATACAAATGAAAATATCTGAGTGAATTATGTGAGATGCAAGGGAAGGATATAAATCTCATAAATGTAGAGTTACATATGACTGCATAGCTATATGCACGTCTTTCTAAGTTCTTCAATTTTTGTATTCATAAGTAAGCAATTTAAATTCCTTTTTTATTTTTGTCTAAATGATTAATTTAGGATTTTAAGTCTTTTTTAACATTGTTTTGAAATTATCTTGAATTCCAAATGAAAGAGAACTGAAAGAATTCTTGTATACATTCCATTATGAAATTAACAATGGAGAGAAAACCACATCAGCTTGTTTTAATTGTATGAAGAATTTTCTTCAGAAGTGTTCTCAGTATCCACTCTCAAGACTTATAGTTATGCTTGTTTTCTTTTCATTATGTTTTTGTTGTGTTCTCTAATTTTATTCTTCTAGAACATTTATAGTTTTCACATACTAAATATTTAGCCCTAGCTCTCCACAGATGCAATAGGAGAATATATGAGTGTTAATAATGAATCGCCAGCAGCTAATCTTAAGTTTTCCTTAGTTTGTAATAAACATTGGATACCTGCCGGGAGTTGCCAGTGGAAACATGCTGAGATAACAGCTCTGCTCATAGTCTTTTCAGACATATACTAATTCCACTGTGCTGTGCGATTAAAGATAGAAAAGACAGGTTCATGACTCAGAAAATTTAGGTAAGGCTTTTTCCTCCTCTGCTTAAAAACAAGTAACAAAGCCCATAAAAATGAGTTGCTTGAAAACTATCACTGTACAAGTTAGACTTTAGTAATATGTATTCCTGAAGCTAGGAGGGAGCTGAAGCTCTGATGTGCGTCAGCTCATATAAATCATTTAAGCATCTCTACAAATATTTATTGGCATATGTAAGTAAAAATAATAAAAAAAATCATTTGGACTTGTTAGCACAGTGTAGTTGTGCTACAATAAGAAAAGATAACTAAACAGCAAACCAGTGGCATAGCTGAGTAGCTACCCTGGGAAGTAATAAAAGACAAATAGGGCATGGTAGGAAATAAGCCAATGGAGATAATAGAGAACCACCCTGCTTCACATGGAGAGAAGCTATATAAATTCTGGTACTGGGTGAGCTACATGTGAAAAATGGTTCAATAATTGGGGGTCAGCAAGGACAGGATTCTTTGAGCAGGCTCTGTAATGAGGAAAGATGCTGTAACATTAAAACAAACAAAAAGAAAGAAATAATACCCCCATTTTATAGTACATGGGTGAGGGTTTCACATTCAATGCCGTTTGGAAAAGCCAAGTTGTATAGGTTTCTATGGGGAGCTGAGAATGATTTGAAGATAGAAGTCTAATAGTTTGAAATCACCATCATAGAAAAACGAGAGTGTTCCTACAAAACTTATGTTGGTAACAAACATAATGTTTGTGTACACAAATGTAAAGTACACATACTTCCTTAAATTATGCCTTTTCTTATTGTGACTATTGTTTGGGGAAATTTTGAAAAGACAGATGGTACAGGTGAAAAGGAGATAGCCTTTGAAAATAAAGGTTGTTGCCTAAGTATCTTAGTTATCACCCCATGATGTTTCCTTAAATTTGTTCTTTCCCTGTGTCCCTCTATTCCCTCCACCCCTCCCTTCCTTGTTTTTGATTAGGTCTACATCTCCATTCATTTATTGGAACCAGGAATGCTAATTAAATTTTGAGCTGGGTTCTACTACTGAAGCATCAAGTTGCTTGGTTGCTCTATCAACAATTAAAAGATGTCTTGCCCAGAGCAACATGGTTCAAGCGATTGAATCTAAAGAGAATAGCAAATACTGTGTTTCTCATGTCACTTTCTATCACTGAAGTAGGTGCAGTAGATGCTTCATTACCAGCATTCTCGTCTCTTTATCATTGATGAAGTTGAACAGCATTAGCCAAGCATGAAATATTAGCTCTTTTTAAACAAACACATCAATCTTATGTTTTCATGTTCTCAGTTCATTATTGGAGTGATGGAGTGAAATCACAGCTTCTTTGTAAGGTTAGGATTAAAAAGAGATCTAAACTGGATGAGTGACATTTGGTTCCATCACTTATTTTTGGAGAATAAATAATTACAGAGATATGTAGAGCTAGAGTTTCTGGTCAAAAATAAAAAGTTATGCCTCTAAATATAGTATAAAATAAACATGTATTAATTACAACAACTCTGGATATTGAATTATCATTATTATTATTGTTGTTGTTTCTTTTCTATTGTTTTCCTAATAGTTTTCAAATCAAATGCATATACAACATTGAAAATAGAACAAACTCAGAATTTAGGAAAAATCAGAACAATTTATGAGTAAGAATAAAAATTACTCTTGATTTTTTAATATAGAGATAATCATTGGTATAATTTTGTATGCACTTCTCTTTAGTATCTTCCTTTTTTATAGTTGATTTCATATTTATATATAATTTAGCATTTTCTTATCTTTGGCTTTTATTTCAATTCATTATGTATTTCTACTGCTATTCAAAACTCAGAAAACTCAATTTATATATCTCCATAATATTTCAAAATACATCTGCAAATGGTTAGCTTGCTTTACTCTACACTTTTAAGCATTCATTTAATCCCAATTTTAGCTATTATAAAAATAATGACTATCATCGTGCAGAAATATATATTTCTGATTATTTCTCTAAATTAAGAACCTTTTCTTATCTCTTCTTACATAATGTTAATTTTTTTCACACATCACACAAGCATTAACTCTCCCAGAAGCATTGCTCATTATATGATGCATATGCCTGATTTTAAAATTCTCATTAAAAAACAAAATAGAAAAGAAAGAAAATTAAAACAAACAAAAAAGCTTTTGTTAATTTGGTTAAATACACTATCACCTGTTATACATATTTTTATTTGTTTATTAAACTTTAACTAATCCTCTTTCAATTATTAAATATTTCAATATTTACTTCTCCCTTTTGTGATTGGAACACGGATAGACTTAATTTGGTGCTGAATTCTATTATTGAAGAATCAAAGGTATAATACACACTATTGCCATTTTGTATATACGAGTATGTATGCTCATTACAAGTGATACAGAAGATATGACAGGAATATTTAAAGGGGAAATCCCAGTTTTAAATTTTATTTTCATGGTCATCATACAAGTAACACAAGAGTTTCCTGTGCAGCAAAAATAAAGGCCTGGCAAAATTGTTTAATGAAATGGAGCCCATAAATTTGGCATTCCCGGATGCTCAAGTAGTTCCTTTTCTGGTAAAGTGATTAATTCCTCTGAAGAAATCTTTAAATAGAATTGTTGCAAATTTTTTTTACGAACTTCCTAAAGGAATGCTAATTTTGATAATATATGTCAAATTCGTGTAACCATAACAAACTTGAAATAAAGCGTATATCCAGGAAGTCATGAAAGAGGAATATGAAAGCCAAACTGAACAAATTAAAACAAAGCTTAATCAAATAAAGTTTGCAATTATAGCTCAGGGCACTGTGAGTATACTTAAATGAGATTAGTGAAGCACTGCCAGTGCTTTAAAGAAATATGGAGACTGGGAGAAGTTCCAGAAGATGCACAATAAACCAAATCAAATAACTAGAAAACAAAGTTATTGGTGAGCTTAAAGACAATATTGAGAAGAGTTTAAGAGACATTGTTAAAAGGATGTTTTAGGACAACAAAAACAATAACAAAAATTAGTGATAACTAGGATCTATGTGAATGAGCAAAGAATACAATTTTTCACTAATTGCATTAATATCATATAATATATGTATACACACACACACACACACACACACACACTCACACGAATGTCGGGCAATTAAGTTCACAAACTCATCCTAGAAAAAGTGCTACATACTTCACTGCTGAATATCACTATGGACACCTTTGAAGTACTGCCCTTGGGAAGCCATGTACTGATGCTAGGGCCTAGTTCACCCTTCAAAGAAATTTTGGAACCCTTTTTCTGGAATGGCCATCAGAACTGTCATCATATTACCCTAGGTGTCCTGAATGTCATCAACATGTCTTCCTTTCAATATTTCCTTTATCTTCAGGTAAAGAAAGAAGTCACTGGGGGTCAGATCAGGTGAGAAGGGAGGGTTCCAATAAAGTTATTTGTTTATTGGCTAAAAACTCCCTCACAGACAGTGCCATGAGAGCTGGTGCATTGTTGTGATGCAAGAGCCATTAATGGTTGGCGAAAAGTGCAAGTCATTTAACTTTTTCATGCAGTCTTTTCAGCACTTCCAAATAATAAATGTGCTTAATTGTTTGTCCAGTTGGTACAAATTCATAATGAATAATCCCTCTGATATTAAAAAAAAAGGTTAGCAGCATCATTGCAACAAGATCACGAACTTAATTGTCAAACCTTTTGTATATACATATATATTAGACTAAAAATGTGGTAGATTATGTCATTAAAATGGTGGTGTGAGGTGAACCTTTTCAAATCTCCCCTGGAATTTACCACAAATTGAACAGCTGTAATTCCACAAAGGACTCACTGGGCAGCAGACAGGAAAGAATAAGGCACACAAATGAAATCATTTAAAGGTGGGCAATTTGGGTGAGTGGGGGAGAAAGGATGGGGGAAGTGCGGAGACACTGGCCGAAGGCACAAGAGCAGACCTACTAGCTCAGCGCTCCGAGCTCCCAGCATTCCAGAGCTACCACAGTCGCAGGAGAGGGAAGACTTCGGACTGGTAGTACTCCGCTTATGGCCCACAGTCCAGCCTGAGGGACCAACATACAACAGAGCTGAACCAAATGGAAACACACACAGGCTCTGAATCTGGTGCAGGAAGAGCTTTGGAGCTTCAGAAGCTCTCCACATCTCCCTACAGAGGTGGACACTGTGACCCAGGTGAACTGTTCACAGAGGAGAAGCCTGCCTTCCAAGGAATTCCCCCCCCCGGTGTGAGAAGTCAGAACAGAGCAGAGAAAATATAACACTATAGAGTGAGGGAGAATAAAAGGCTGCAGTCAGAAAAATAAAACATTCCACCAACACCTATTGGAAAACGAAAGACCCTTTACTATCAACCTGTTGCAGAACCCACTCCTATAGATGCCTAGGTGGAGCAATAATAAATCAGTAATTGCCATGAATAACCAAGGTAACAAGACAGCTCAGAAAGAAAATGAGAAGTCTCCAGAAAATGAACTTAAAGACGTGGAAATATGTGGCTTAAATGACAGAGAATTCAAGATTGCAGTTCTGAAAAAAACTCAACAAGATGCAAGAAAACACAGACAGGCAGTTTAATGAATTCAGAAACACAATCAAAGAACAAAAATGAACATTTTACCAAAGAGATTGAAACTTTTAAAAATAACCAAATAGAATTTCTGGAGATTAAGAACGCAATAAAAGAAATGAAAAATGAAATAACCAGCTTACGTAATAGAGTTGACCAGATGGAGGAAAGAATCTGTGACATCAAAGATAGAAATCTGGAAATGACATAGATGGAAGAAGAGAGAAACTTGAGAATTAAAAGAAATGAAAGAACTTTCTCTGACTCCATCAGAAAGAACTGTAAAAGAATAATGGGCATACCAGAAGGAGAAGAAAGGGAGAAGGGAACAGAGAGTATATTCAAACAAATAGTCAACAAGAACTTCCCAAACTTGTGGACAGCACTGGATCCTTGAATACAAGAAGCAAATAGAACACCTAATTACCTCAATCCCAACTGGCCTTCTCCAAGGCACATTGTATTCAAGCTGTCCAAAATTAATGACAAAGAAAGAATCCTAAAGGCAGCCAGAGAAAAGAAGATGGTAACTACAAAGCGAAGCCCTTTATATTGTCATCGGATTTTTGAATAGAAACTCTACAAGCCAGGAAAGAGTGGACTCAAATATTCAAACTATTGAAAGAGAGAAATTATGAGCCAAAAATAATATATCCAGCAAAGATATCCTTTAGAAATGAAGGAGAAATAAAGATATTTTCAGACATATAGAAGCTGAGGAAATTTTCTAACACATGACCGCACTACAAAAAATACTGAAGTAGGCTATTTGGCCTGAAACAAAAAGGCAAAAGAATACAAAACCACGAGTAGTATTACAAATAGACAGACAGAAGCAGGAAATGGCAACTCTTACACCAAATAAGACACTATACACTTAAACATAACATACAGGGTAAAGAAGAAGAAGGAAAAAAAAGAAAAAGAAAAACAGAGAAAAGACAACTTGCTACTGCAGCACAAAAATCAACTCACAGCATAAATAGGGATAATTTGTGACAACAAAACATAAAACAGGGGAGAGTAAGGTCTGAACCGGCAAAAGAAGTGGAGAAAATAAGTATGCTGAAGAAAAGGGAATACTCTAAATATGAAATTTTCCTTTATATAAACTTAACCACTCAAAAAAAAGAAATCCAGAACTGAAATATATAATTTAATAAAAGAAGAAACAGAGGGAAAAATCATAGAATACCACCACACTGAAATAATAGACAGCAACAAAAAAGCAAAGGAACAATGGAGACACAGTCCTACCAGAAAACCAAAGATAGAATGATAGGAAATATTCATATATCAATAATCATCTTAAATATAAATTGACTGAACTCACGAATAAAAAGGCACAGAGTAGAAGATTGGATCAAAAAACTAAACCCAACCATATGCTGCCTCCAAGACATACATCTCAACTACAAGGACAAATATGACTCAAAATGAAAGGGTGGAAACTGACACCCTAAGCAAATGGTATCCAGAGGAAATCAGGTGTATTCATACTAATATCAGATAAAACAGACTTCAGGATAAAAAAGGTAACAAGAGAAAAAGGTGGACATTACATAAGGATAAAAGGGACTATACAACAAGAAGACATAACAGTCATCGATATTTATGCCCCCAATCAGGGAGCACCAAAATATACCAAGCAACTACTAACAGAACTAAAGGGAGGAATTGACCAAAACAAAATTATACTGTGGAATCTAAATACATCATTAAGCTATGGATAGATCATCCAAACAGAAAGTAGAGAAAGAAATAGCAGTCATAAATGACACATTAGATTAAATGGACATAATTGATATTTATAAAGCACTTCATCCTAAAATATCGGACAATACATTTTTTTTCTAATGTACATGGAGCATTCTCAAGGATAGACCATATATTGGGACATAAAACTAGCATCAGCAAATTTAAGAAGATTGAAATCATACCAAGCATATTGTCTGATCACAAGGCTTTGAAATTGGATAGCAACTGCAAAAAGAAAGCAGGGAAAACACAAATAAGTGGAGATTAAACAACATCCTTTTAAAGAATGACCAAGTCAAAGAAGAAATAAGAGGAGAAATCAAAAGATATATAAAAACAAATGAGAATGAAAATACATCCTACTAAAATTTTTGAGATGCAGCTGAAGTAGTTTTAAGAAGGAAATTTATTTAATTGCAGGCCTATCTCAAGAAATAAGAAAAATCCCAAATAAATAACCTCACATTACAACTTAAAGAACTAGAAAAAGAAGAACAAATAAAAGCCAAGGTCAGCAGAAGAAAGGAAATAATAAAAATCGGAGCAGAACTAAATGAAATAGAGAACAAAAAGACAATGGAAAATTAATGTGACAGCTAGTTCTTTGAAAAGATTAATAAAATTGACACACCCTTGTGTAGACTCACTAACCAAAAATGAAAAAAGACACTAATAAACAAAATCAGAAAGGAAAAAGGGGAAGTTATCATGGATGCCACGGAAATACAAAGGATCACCCAAGAATACTATGAAGGACTATATGCCACCAAATTCAATAACCTAGAAGAAATGGACACATTCTTAGAAAAATATAGCATTCCTAGGTTGAATCTCGAAGAACTGGAAAATCTAAATATATCAATCACCAGTAAGGAAATTGAACCTGTCATCCGAAACCTTCCCAAAAGCAAAAGTCCTGGACCAGATGGCTTCACTAGTGAATTCTACCAGACCTTCAAAGAGGATCTAATACCTGTCCTACTCAAACTTTTCCAAAAAATTGAAGAAGAGACAATACTCACTAACATTTATATTATGAGGCCAAAACCTGGTAAGGCTAATAAAAAAAAAATTACAGACCAACATCTCTGATGTATACAGATGCAAAAATCCTAAACAAATTTCTAGCACATCGAATGCAACAATGCATTATACATCATGACTAAGTGGGGTTCTTCCCACGGGCACAAGGATGGTTCAACATAACCAAATTACATCAATTTGATATACCACATAAACAAAATAAAGGACAAAGATCATATGACTATATCAATAGATGCAGAAAAAGTGTTTGACGAGATATAACATCAATTTATGATTAAAACACTTAATAAACTGGGTATAGAATGAAAGTACCTTAACATAATAAAGGCCAAATATGACAAACCCTCGGTAATCTTAGCTAATAATTAGTGGTGAAAAACTGAACACTTTGCTCTACATTCAGGAACACTACAGGGCTGTCCACTGTCACCTCTGCTTTTTAACATAGTATTGGAAGTCCTAGCCAGAGCAATCCGGCAAGAGAAAGAAATAAAAGGCATCCAAATTGGGAATGAAGAAGTTAAATTGTCACTTTTTGCAGATGACATGATGCTATATATAGAAAACCCTAAAGACTCCACCAAAAAGCTCCTAGAAACAATAAATGAATACTGTAAAGTTGCCGACTATAAAATCAATGTACAAAAGTCCACTGCATTCCTATACTAACAATTAAATCTCTGAAAAAGAAAAGAAATCCTTCTGCAATTGCAACAAAAAGAATAAAATACCTAGAAATAAAGTTAACCAATGATGTTAAAAGAGCTGTATACTGAAAAGTGTAAGACATTTTACAAAGAAATTGAAGAAGACACAAAAAAATGGAAAGACATTCTGTGTACATGGATTGGAAGAATAAACATAGTTAAAATGTCCACATTAACCAAATCTACATACGTATTTAATGCAATCCTCATCAAAGTCCCAATGGAATTTTTTAAAGAAATAGAACAAAAAATCATCAGATTTGTATGGAACCACAAAAGACCCCGAAGAGCCAAAGCAATCTTGAGAAAAAAGAACAATGCTGGAGGTATCACACTCCCTGACTTCAACTTGTACTACAGGGCAACAATAATCAAAACAGCATGGTATTGGCAGAAAAACAGACACAGAGACCAATGGAATAGAATTGAGAACACAGAAATAAAACCACATAAATATGGACAGATAATTTTTGACAAAGAAGCGAAAAACATACAATGGAGAAAAGACAGCCTCTTCAATAAATGGTGCTGGGAGAATTGGAAAGTCACGTACAAAAGAATGAAACTAGAATGCTGTCACCGTGTACCAAAATTAACTCTAAATGGATCAAAGACCTAAACATAAGACCTGAAACAATAAAATGCAAAAAAGAAAACATATGTACTAAACTTATGGACCTTGGTCTCAAAGAGCATTTTATGAATTTGACCAGAAAGGCAATGGAAACAAAGGCTAAAAATAAATGAATGGAACAATATCAAACTAAAAAGCTTCTGCACAGCAAAAGAAACGATCAACGAAATAAAGAGGCGACCAACAGAATGGGAGAAGATTTTTTCAAACAACTCCTCCAATAAGGGGCTAATATCTAAAATATATAAGGAACTCATGCAACTCAACAACAAAAAGACAAACAATCCAATTAAAAAATAGGCAGATGACCTGAAGAGACATTTCTCCAAAGAGGACATACAAATGGCCAATAGCCATATGAAAAAATGTTCAATATCACTAATCATCAGAGAAATGCAAATAAGAACCACAGTGAGATATCACCTCACCCCAGTCAGAATGGCTATCATCAAAAAGACAAATAGTAACAAGTGTTGGAGAGGCTGTGGAGAAAAAGGAACGCTCATACACTGTTGGTGGGAATGCAGACTGGTGCAGCTGTTATGGAAGGCAGTGTGGAGGTTCCTCAAAAAATTAAGAATATAATTACTATATGACCCAGCAATCCCTCTCCTGGGTATGTACCCAAATAATATGAAAACATTTATTCATAAAGATATATGTGCTGCAATGTTCATTGCAGTTTTATTTATAGTGGCCAAGACATGGAAACAACCAGTGCCTTCAATAGATGATTCGATAAAGAAGTTGTGGTATATATACAGAATGGAATACTATTCTGCCATAAAAAAAGATGAAATAGTACCATTTGTGACAACATAGATGGATCTTGAGATTATTATGCTGTGCGAAACAAGTCAGACAGAAAGGGTCGAGAACCACATGATTTCACTGATATGTGGTATATAAAACTGAAAACAACAAAAGAATAAAACAAACAAACGAAGAAACAAAATCTCATAGGCAGACAATAGTTTAATGGGTACCAGAGGGTAAGGGGGGAGGAGGGTAATAGATGAGGGTAAAGGGGATCCAATATATGGTCATGGAAAGAGAATGGACTCTGGGTGGTGAACACACAATGTGATATATATGTGATGTATTACAGAATTGTACTCTTGAAATCTATGTAACTTTACTAAGAATTGTCACCTGAATAAACTTTAAATAAAAAAATGTTTAAAAAACTAGAAATAAGTAAGTAAACAATATCTCAGGAGTTTGAGACAACTTCTTATATAATGTTTATGGACAATATGGAGACATAGCAAATATATGACATAATTAAAATATATGATTTAATTAAAAATTAAATTATTGTGTATATGTATTCTCACTACATGAGGGTACTTTAAAGCAACATGGGAAATATAACAGGAGTATCTAAAGGAAAAAACATGTCTTAAATTTTATTCTCAGAAATATTTAGAAACAAGCTAAATAAGTATCAATTTAAGGAAAGTTTATAATAAAAAACTTTATGAAAGATTGTCATAATCAACATTTTTGACAATGATTTGCACTGCAACATGTCAGACAGATAAATACTCATTAATTAAAGTATTGAAATAAAACATTTTGAGAGTATGGTCATGAAGTATACTGATTATGTGTAAGTGGGAAGGATATTTGTTGGTTGAAAAATTATGAACCAGAAGTTAATGACAACTAAAAGACGGTTAACTGTAAATGATGATTTTAAAAATTTAATTGTTTCTATTGATTAAACAATAAATGTGCACTGCTGACTGGTAGGCCTAGACTGGTTTTACTTGGCTTAATTCATTAAATATCTTAATGTTTTTTCCCCTAAACTTGCCTTATGCTAATAATCTAGAAGACAATCCTCCAATATAAAGTTAATAGATTTCTTCACATTATCTTGAGCATCTTACTGGTGTATACACTGTTTTCCTGAAAATAAGACCTAGCTGGACCATCAGCTCTAATGCGTCTTTTGGAGCAAAAATTAATATAAGACCTGGTCTTATTTTGCTATAAGACTGGGTATAATATAATATAAAAAATAATATAAAATAATATAATATAAAATAATATAATACCGGGTCTTATATTAATTTTTGCTCCAAAAGACACGTTAGAACTGATGGTGCGGCTAGGTCTTCTTTTTGGGGAAACAGGGTAGTAGTTTGTTTCATTTGATTTATAAATTAGTTCTGGAGAAATTGACAGCTTTACAGTATTTATCATAGCATATGCCATGTTTCCATTCATGAAATTCATTTTTGTGCATAAGTACAATTTTGTAGTTCTCCTGATATAGTTTTTATATTTATTTTATGGTTTCTTGCTAGGCTAATTATATTTTTCATTATTATTATGAATGAGGGTATTCTTCCATTGTATTTCATAATTGCTTTTTATTACAATACAGGAGAACGTATTGAGTTTTGAAAATTATCCAGTTGGCTTATTATCTAATTAGTCTAAACACATTTTAAATTGATTGTCTTAGAATTTTTAAGGTATAATTCAATATACAAGATGAAACTGAACAACATCCTACAATTAAGTCTGATACAGCAGTTGAAAGAGCTATGGCTTAGGTATAGCAGCAATTATGAAAATGATTTTATCTTAGTCACAGGTAATTATTATTTATGAATGATTATTAAGTGCCTCCTGGCACTATTCTAAGAACTGGTGATGTAGCAGTGAACAAAGACAAAAATTTCCACCCTCATGGAGCTTATATTTTAATATAAATGGACAATCCAAGTCCACACCCTGAGTGAATGAGAAGAAAAGCCATCAGAAAGTTTTGAGTAGAGGACGGACATGATCTGACTTTTTTAAAGGCCCACTTTAACATTTTAGCATTGTATGGAAAATATGCTGTAGTGAACAAGATTTGCAACAGAGACCAGTTAGGAGACTGTTAGAATGATTTAGGTGACAGATGATGGTGGCTTGAACCAAGATGAGAGATTCCATTTTTCACCATTAAAAGGTAGTGAGAAATTGCTGTGGATTCTTCATTTATCAGAAGGAAAACTTGATAGGATTTGTTGGTAAGTGGACATGGGACATCAAAAAATTAAGAGATTTGATATAAATTTGAGTGTAAAATTGTAAATAAAAGATGACTTATTTTAGATTGCATTTTAAGAAATCTCCAGCACGGGGCAATCCAGTTAAGGTGGCAGAGTAGATAAACGCCATGCTTGCCTCTTTTCATGATCACATCAAAATTACAACTAAACTACAGAACAAACCAACACTGTGAATAACCTAAAGTCCAGCTGAACAGATCTATGTACAACTAAGAATACATAGAAGGGGCAGAGACATGGAAAGGGCTGGTCCTACACCGTGTATGACCATTAAAAATCAGGAGGGATATCTTGGCTGTTGAGGTTCCTCCCCTAGAGGAATGAGGGGTCCCAGCCACACATCAGGGTCCCCAGCCCAGGGTTCAGGCCTGAGGAGATAAGTCTCTATAATTTATAGTTGTGAAAACCAGAAGAGATTGTGGCTGAGTGAGACGAAGGCAACTCGAGTCCCAGAAGCTCTCCTCTTAAAGTGCCCCTGTACAAACTTACTTGCTGACGGACTCTCTAGATCAGAGCTCCAGCAGTGGGGTAGCAGCTCAAAAGTCACCAGGGACATAAAGGAGGAACTAAATTGTCTTGCTTCAGGGCAATGGCTGGAAGGACATCTTTCTCCTGGACAGAGGAAATGGCAGAAGCCATTATTTCTTTGTTGATATGTTTCCCATCCTGGTGTGTAGACAGAGGGCGCTACCATATCTGAGTCTCCATCAACTTAGCTAACACTATTCATCCCTCTCACCCTGGTGATTCCCAGAGATCCCAATCTATGAAACTCGTGGGACCACCCACAAGCCATTCCCAGTGTTTTTCTCTGTAGGAATAGTCTGTCGTGGCTCATGCCGCAAGTTTCCTAAAATCTCTCCAAGTTTCATAAAACTGAAATAAGCAGCATCTGAATTTGGCATGTCCTGTACCTCTAGCTGAGCAGCCTTCAGCCCGGCACTACCAGCATCTGGCCTCAGTTCACAGGTTGGCCTCTCAAGGCACCTTTAAGCACAGCACTGGTGGCAGCCATCTGTAGATTGCCTTGTGGCTCATGACAGGTGGACTCAGGCAGGACACAGGCTGTGGCTAAACTTGGTCTATGTTAGGCCTCCTTTCAAACGGCCCCAGGATTGCTATACCCACTGGCCAGCTTCAGACTCATCTGGAGCATCACCTGCCTACCTCTATCATACAAGGATGACACACACAATGGGAGACTGGGCAGGCATCAGAGTCCTGCTAAAGTGATTCCTGCTCCATAAGATCAGCCCCTGAACAACAGCTACTCCACTGTAGTCACAGCTAGTCCTCACAACCAATCAGCCCATGGTTCAGTGCCTCCCATCAATATGCAAACAACAACCAAGGCTCAACTACAACACGAGGGCACACACAACCCACACAAGGGACACGCCTGAAAGACTGTGACCAGGAAGACTGCACCACTGGACCCCATAACACATTACTACATAAGGCCACTGTACTAAGACTGAGGGGCACAGATGTCTTACCTAATATGTGGGAACAAGCACAGGGAGGCAGAAAAATAGGAAGACAAAGAAAAATGTCAAAGGAAAAAAAGAGAACAAAGCTCTAGAAAAAAATTAAACTAAATGGAGACACACAATCTGCCAGATGCAGCGTTCAAAACACTGGTTATAGGGATGCTCAGTAATCTCAGCGAGAATTTCAACAAAGAGATAGAAAACTTAACAATGGAGATAGAAAGCATTAAAAAAAAGTCAAATAAAGAATACAACTACTGAAATGAGAATACATTTGAGGGAATTCACAGTAGATTAAATGAAGCAGAGGATCAAATAAGCCATTTTGAAAATTACGCAGAAAACAATCAAACATAACAGCAACAAGAAAAAGAATCCAAAAACTGAAGATTATTTAAGGGTCTTTTGGGAGAACATCATGCATAACAACATTCACGTCATAGGTGTACCAGTAGGAGAAGAGAGAGAACAAGGAATTGAAAACCTGTTTGAAGAAATAATAATGAAAAACTTTCCTAACTTGGTGAAGGAAATACAAATATAAGCACAGAGAGTCCCCCAAAAGATGAACCCAAAGAGGCTCACACCAAAATTGAAATGCCAACCATAGGTTAAATACAAAGAGACAATCTTAAAAGCAGTGAAAAAAAAGCGGTTACCTACAAGGGAAGTTACATAAGACTGTCAGGGGATTTCTCAACAGAAACTTTGCAGGCCAGAAGGGATTGGCATGAAATATCTAAAGCAATGAAAAGCAAGGATCTACAACCAAGATTACTAAGCAAAGCTATCATTTAGAATTGAAGTTAGACAAAGAGCTTCACAGACAATAAAAGGCTAAAGGAGTTCATCAACACCAAACCAGTGTTACAAGGAATCTTAGGGAGGCTTCCTTGGAAAAAAAAATAAAGATCCTAAATACACATAATAAAATGGCAATAACTATATATCTATCAACAAATACTTTACATATGCTGTCTACAAGAGATTCACTTAAGATCAAAAGACACACACAGACTGAAAGGGAAGGGACAAAGACATTTCATGAAAATGGAACCAGACAAACAAAAAGACTGGGGTGGAAATATTTATACTAGACAAAACAGACTTTAAAATAAAGGTTATAACAAGAGACAAAGAAAGACTCAGTGATCCCACTTCTGGGTATTTATCTGAAGAAACTCAGAGTGCTACTTCAAGATGATGTGTGCATCCATATGTTCATTGTAGCATTATTTACAATGGCCAATATGTGAAGGCAGCCTGGGTGTCCATCAATGGATGAATGGATGAAGAGTAGGTAGTACATATATACAATGGAATATTGTTCAGCCATTGAAGGGAATGGGTTCTTGCCATCTGCGGCAGCGTGGATTGACCTAGAGGGTATTGTGATGAATGGAGTATGTCAGACAGAGAAAGACAAATGAAATGTGATTTAGCTTATATGCAGAATCTAAGGAAAAAACAAACAAACAAAGGAGAAACAAACTCACAGATACAGAGAATATTATGATGATCCCAGATGAGAGAGGGATTCGGAGAGTGGGTACTAAAGGGGAAGGGATTAAGAAGTACAAATTGGTTGTTACACAGTAGTCATGGGAACGTAGGGTATAGCACAAATAATATAGTAAATAATATTGCAAAACTATGTATATTGTCAGATGGGTCCTAGATTTATCAGGGTGATAGATGGGAGAAGGTTAGGGGATAAGGTGAAAAAGGTGAAGGGATTAAGGAGCACGGATTTGTCATCCCAAAACAGTCACGGGATGTAAAATAAAGCATAGGGAATATGCTTTATAAAGCATAATGAATAATATGGTAATAATTATGTAGGGTGCCTGGTGCATACTAGACTAGTCAAGGAGATTATTTCTTAAATTATATAAATGTCTAACCACTATGATGGACACCCAAAATTAATGTAAAATAATATTGAATGTCAACTGTAATTGAAAAGTTTAAAAGGGGGGGGGGGAAAGTTGAAGAGGGATAAGAGGTTCCAGTACATATTCCAGTATATATTAGCTATAAAACTAGTAAGTCATGGGGATGTAATGTATGCATAGGGAATATAGTCAATAATATTGTGATAGTGTGGTACAGTGTCAGATGGTTGCTGGACTTATCATGGTGATCACTTCCTTAGGTATATACATGTTGAATAATTATGGCACATACCTGAAACTAATATAATATTGTATGTTAGCTATATTTTAATAAAAATCCTTAAGAAAAAGAAATCTCCATCATGAGTGTAATGATAACTCCGGGCTCCCGAGTTCATTTCTACCTACAATATTACATTCACTTTTGGATATCATAATTTAAACAGATCATAACCTAACTGAAATGGGCTCAGATGAGTGTCTCCATATGGTCAAGCACTGAAATCATATAGTACGAAGCACACATTAACCTCATTTTTAGAATGGTCAGGTGAGAAATTATGGCTTTTCCATATACTATATTGTGTCATGTGGAAGAAAAAAAATAAGCTTTTTAGGAATGGAGTCCATGAGGCAGAGCTAGAATCTAACGAGTGGAAATTAGAGTGACATGTTTTATACACCCTGTTTCTTAATTGTTAATGTCATGTCTGATCTCGATGAAACAGTCTGTCTCTGGAAACAGAATTCCTGTTTATTCAAGGTATTTAAACCTTGTTTACATGACAAGTTGAGAGAGATATTATAGCAGGATATTAATGTCAGTTGAGTGACCCAATCTGAAGATATTGGTTATTCCACAAAATTGTTTTATTAGACCATTTGACATATACAATACTTATAGCAGGGTATGAATATATAAATATTTAAGGGTGTATTAAAAATTAGTTATCTTGACACATTCAAGATAAGTAATCATTCCATTTGTTCTTCTTTTCCTAGTTCTTTAAGGTGTAACATGAGGTTGTTTATCTGGAATTTTTCTTCTTTCTTGAGGTAGGTCTATCTATGTAATTTTACTAACCATTGTAACCCCAATAAACTTTAATATTAAAAAAAAATAAGTAATCATTCTAAATGACTTTTTTCCAACAATTAGAATTAACAGTAAAATTGCCTCAATTGTATTAATTGTGCTTTGCTGTAAATGTTTCTGCATTATTTCATTTATTTTACTCCAATCTACAGAGCCTTATGTAAAGTAAATCTTCTTTCCAATTTCTTAAGTGAAAAAATATTTTTCCTCCAAATAAGCACAGTAATGATAATCCCTAGTATGTTTATCTCACTTGATTTGAAATAAAAAAATGCCTAAAGACATTTTCTCTTCTTTCACTTCTTCTTTTTTTTCAATTGGTTGGGTTTAATTATAAAATTCATTAGATCATAACAATAAAATTGATATAGTAACTATCTAAGGCAAAAAGTTTTGCAAACCAAATTTCAAATATTTATTTTTTAAACCTTTCAAATAGCCCATCTGATTTTGAAAAGTTAAAAGTTTTTATCAAACTTGCACAAATATTTGACATTTAGCGGCATCAAATTAATAAAGTAATTGAATATTATTATTATAATTTGGAAATTATGGATGACAATTATATTTCAAAAATAACAAATTTATTTTAGAAGAGAAGATGAAGAAAGGCTGCATCAGCATAGAAAGTTTATAGTTTTAGTAGGTTATTCATTTATGGCTTAAATAATTTTACAGTGCCAACTATACTTCTCTGGTACTAAAAATCCTGTAGTTTGATTCCCAAGATACATCCTTAACTTTAATGGTAATCAAGAAAAACATCTGGGATCCAAGATGGTGGAGTAGATAAATCCCGTGCTTGCCTCATCCCATGAACACATCAAAATTACAACTAAATTACAGAACAATCACCCTGGAGAACCATCTGAAGTCTAGCTGGACAGAAGTTTTATAACTAAGGATATAAAGAAGAAGCCACATCAAGACTGGCAGGAGAAGCGGAGATGAGAAACGCACCGGCACCTCCCTGTGGAGGAAGAAAACTGGGAGGGATATCTCAGCCACAGAGTTTCCCCTTCAGAGAAGCAAGGGACCCCTTCCTCACAACAGACTCCCCAGCCCAGAGTACTGGTGCTGAGAAGAGGAGGCCCCACAACATTTGGCTGTGAAAAACAGTGGGGATTCCACGATCCAGATGGGAAGGAAGGGTGTGGGAAACCCAGACATCCTCTTAAGTGGCCTGTGCACCGACTCACTCACTTGCAGGTACTCACCTTGGGCTCCGGCAGAGGGACTGTGACTCAGGTCACTGTCAGAGACATGCAGCGGGGCATACTGAGGTGTGTGGCTTCAGGTGAAAGCTGGAGGACAGTCGCCATTTTGCTGTGTGGGGCCCTCCTCCCATGTAACTGGCAGGCGTGGGCACCATCTTTCCTGTGTTGAGCCCGCCCCCTCTGGCCAAATCTGAATCTGATTGGCTTGGTGAGCTCCACTGCTTCACCCTGCTGACTCACTGGGACCCAGCTATTTACATTTGAAAGAGTGGTATGTGGCCAAGACCAGCTCTAATGGATAAAGATTTCAATATGTGGAGAAGAAGGATGGCATAATTAGGAGAAGGATGGCATAATTACAGAGATATGGCATAATTACGGAGATATGGCACTATGGGGGAGAACAGGAGGTTTGTTTTGTGGAGAACTGGATTCCTGAAGCTTGTGCATCTACTGCTACAGACAAGAAACTGAACAGTTTCATCACAAGGATCCTTCCTGTTGGCCTTTTAACCATATCCATCTCCCGCCATCCTGCATTCTGCCTCTGGCTTAAACATTGACAACTTTAATATGTTCTTCATCTCTAATATTTTGTCATTTCAAAATGTTATATAAATGGAATTATACAGTACAATCTTTTCAGATGGTCTTTTCTAAACTCAAAATAATCCCTGTAGATTCATCCAAGTTGTCGTATGTATCAATAGTATGTTCCTTTATTTATTTATTTATTTTTATGTAACTTAAATTTTTTTTATTAGTTTCAGGTACACAAGACAAAGTAATACTTAGACGTTTATCATTTATATCCCTCACACTGTGTGAACCCCCCTCCCCCATCCACTATCCCTCTGACATCATATAGAGCCATTACATTTCCACTGTCTCTATTCCTAATGCTGTACTCCGCTTGTAAGTATATATATATACATACATACACACACACACACACACACACACACACACACACACACACACACACATATATATAAAATTATAGTTGGCATTATTGTTCAGCTTCAGGTGTAGAGTGCAGTGATCAGGCATCTACATCATCCCTGAGGTGGACTCCCAAATGGGACAAGTGTCTATCAGATACCCTACAAAATCTTTACAACATTATTGATTACATTCCCCAAATTAATTTTCAAAACCCCGTGGCCATCTTGTGGTTACCAACTGTTTTCTAATCCCCTCACCTTCCCCCTTATCCCCACCCTCCCGCCCATCTGGCAACCCTCAGTTTTTCCTCTTTGTCTCCCAAACTGTTTCTGATTAGTTCATTCACTTATTCTTTTCTTTAGATTCCACATATAAGTGAGAGCATGTGGTATTTTTCTTTCTCTGTCTGACTTATTTCACTTAACATAATGTTCTCTAGGTCTGACTTATTTCACTTAACATAATGTTCTCTAGGTCAATCCATGTGGTTGCAAATGGTAAGATTTCTTTCTTCTTTCTGGCTGCGTAATACTCCATTATATAAATGTACCACATTTTCTTAATCCAGTCATCTACCGATGGGCATTTTGGTTGTTTCCATGTCTTGGCTATTGTGTATAGTGCTGCAATAAACATAGGAGTCCATAAAGATTTTTGAATTAGAGTTTTGGATTTCTCCAGATAGATACCTAAGAGTGGAATTGCTGGATCATAAGGTAGTTCCATTTTCAGATTTTGGAGATACCTCCATACTGTTTTCCATAGTAGCTGCACCAATCTGCAATCCCACCAACAGTGCACAAGCATTCCCTTACTCTACATCCGCGCCAGCACTTGTTTGTTGATTTATTGATGATAGCCATTTTGACTGGGGTGAGGTGGTATCTCATTGTGGTTTTTATTTGCATTTCACTGATGGTTAGTGAGGTTGAGCATTTTTTCATATATCTGTTTGCCATCTGTATGTCCTTTTTAGAAAAATGTCTCTTCATGTCCTCTGCCCATTTTGTAATTGGGTTGTTTGTTTTTTTGGAGTTGAGTTGAGTGAGTTTTTTTTAATAAATTTGTGATATTAACCCCTTATCAGATATGTCATTGGCAAATATCTTTTCCCATTTAGTAGGATCCCTTTTTGTTTTATTGATGGTTTCCTTTGCTGTGAAAAAACTTTTTAGTTTGATGTGATCCCACATGTTTATGTTTATTTTTTCTCTTACTTCCCTCCTGCGAGGGGATATATCAGTAAAAATCTTACTCCGGGTAATGTCTGTGAAGTTTCTTCCTGTATTTTCTTCTAGGAATTTTATGGTTTCAGATCTTACATTTAAGTCTTTAAGCCATTTTGAATTTATTTTTGTATATAGTGTAAGGAGGTGGTCCAGCTTCATTTTTTTGCATGTGTCTGTCCAGGTTTCCCAGCACCATTTATTGAATAGACTGTCTATACCCCACCATACATTCTTGCTTCCATTGTCATAGATTAAATGGCAATATAAGCATGGATTTATTTCTGGACTCTCTATTCTGTTCCATTGATCTATATGTCTGTTTTTATGCCAGTACCATGCTGTTTTGATTATTGTAGGCTTGTAGTATAATTTGATGTCAGGTATTGTTATACCTCCTACTTTGTTCTTATTTCTCAAGATTGCTGAGGCTATCTGGGGTCTTTTATGGTCCCATATAAATTTTAGGATTATATGTTCTATTTATGTGAAAAACGTCGTTGGTTTTGATAGGAATTGCGTTGATAGGAATTGTGTTGAATATGTATATTGCCTTAGGCAGTATGGACATTTTAACTATATTAATTTTTCCTATCCATGAACATGGTATGTGTTTCCATCTATTTATATCTTCCTTCATTCCTTTCTTCAGTGTCTTATAATTTTCTGAGTACAGATGTTTTACTTCTTTGGTTAAATTTATTCCCAGGTATTTTATAGTCTTTGGAGCAATTGTAAATGGGATTGTTTTTTTTTTTTTTTTTTTAATTTTTCCTTCTGATGTTTTATTATTGGTATATACAAATGCAACTGATTTCTGAATATTAATTTTGTATCCTGCTACTTTACTAAATTCATCTATCAGCTCTAATAGCTTCTTGGTGGAGTCTTTAGGGTTCCTATATATAGTATCATGTCATCTGCATATAATGACAATTTTACTTCCTCCTTACCGATTTGGATGCCTTTTATTTCTTTTTCTTGCCTGATAGTTGTGGCTAGAACTTCCAGCACTATGCTGAATGGAAGTGTAGAAAGTGGGCAAGCTTGCCTTGTTCCTGATCTTAAGAGGAATGATTTTAGCTTTTCCCCATCGAGTATGATGTTAGCTGTGGGTTTATCGTATATGGCCTTTACTATGTTGAGATATGATCCCTCTATTCCCACTTTCTTAAGGGTTTTTATCATAAATGGATGCTGGGATTTTATCAAATGCTTTTTCTGCATCTATTGGTATGATCCTGTTATTTTTATTTTTCATTTTATTAATGTGGTGTATCACATTAATTAATTTGCGGATGTTGAACCACCCTTGCATACCAGGGATGAATCCCACTTAATCATGGTGTATGATCTTTTTAATGTATTGCTGAATTCTGTTTGCTAATATTTTGTTGAGGATTTTTGCATCTATATTCATTAGAGATATCGGCCTGTAGTTTTCTTTTTCTGTGGTGTCTTTGTCTGATTTTGGGATCAGGGTGATAGTGGCTTTGTAAAAAGTGTTTGGGAGTCTTCCCTTCTTCTGGATTTTTGGGAAAAGCTTGAGGAGAATAGGTGATAATTCTTTTTTGAACGTTTTGTAAAATTCACCTGTAAAGCCATCTGGTCCAGGGCTTTTGTTTGTTGGGAGATTGTTGATTACTGATTCCATTTCCCTGGTGGTAATCAGTCTATTCTGGTTTTCTGTTTCATCTTGAGTTAGCCTTGGAAGGTTGTACGCCTCTAGAAATTGTCCATTTCTTCCACATTGTCAAATTTGTTGGCGTATAGTTGCTCATAATAATTTCTTAAAATTTTTTGTATTTCTGCAGTGTCTGTTGTCACTTCTCCTCTTTCATTTCTGATTTTATTAATTTGGGTCCTCTCTCTTTTTTTAAATGATTCTGGCTAAAGTTTTGTCAATTTTGTTTATCTTCTCCAAGAACAAACTCTTGGATTCATTGATCTTTTGTATTGTTTTTCTGGTTTCTATTGCATTTATTTCCACTCTGATCTTTATTATCTCCTTCCTTGTACTCCCTTTGGGCTTCTTTTGCTGTTCTTTTTCCAGATCCCTTAAGTACTCCCTTCGGGCTTCTTTTGCTGTTCTTTTTCCAGATCCCTTAAGTGTGAAGATAAACTGTTGATTAGTGATGTTTCTTGTTTCTTTAGGTAGGCCTGCAATGCTATGAATTTCCCTCTTAAGACTGCTTTTGCGGCATCCCATAGATTTTGGGTCGTCGTGTTTTCATTTTCGTTTGTCTCGAGATAGCTTTTGATTTCTTCCTTGATCTCCTGGTTGACCCATTCATTATTTAGTAACATGTTATTCAGCCTCCATGAATTGGTGTGTCTTCCAATTTTTTTCCTGTAGTTCATTTCTAATTTCATAGCACTGTGGTCAGAGAAGACAATTGGTATGATTTCAATTTTCTTAAATTTATCAAGAGTTGTATTGTGGCCTAACATATGGTCTATCTTGGAAAATGTTCCATGTGCACTTGAAAAGAACGTGTATTCTGTAGCATTGGGGTGAAATGCTCTGAAAATAACAATTAAACCCAAGTGGTCCAATGTGTCATCTAAGGCCATTGTTTCCATTTTGATTTTCTATCTGGAAGACCTATCCCTTGTTGTCAAAGGTGTGTTGAAGTCCCCTCCAATGATAGTGGTACTGTTGATCTCTGTCTTTATGTCAGTCAATATCTGTTTTATATATTTAGGTGCTCCTATGTTGTGTGCATAGATGTTTACTAGGGTTATGTCCTCATGTCGGATCAATCCCTTTATTATTATATAGTGCCCATCTTTGTCTTTTAATATGTTCTTCATTTTAAAGTCTATTTTGTCAGATATAAGTATTGCAACTCCAGATTTTTTCTCATTTCCATTTGCATGAAATATCTTACTCCAAACCTTCACTTTCAGCCTGTGTGTGTCTTTTAATCTGACGTGAGTCTCTTGTATGCAGCATATACAAGGGTCTTGCTTTCTTATCCATTCTGCCACCTTATGTCTCTTGATTGGAGCATTTAATCCGTTTACATTTAAAGTGATTATTGATAGGTACATAGTTATTGCCATTTTTAAATTTGTAGTTAGATTGTTTTCATCTTTCTTCTATTTACAGAAGTCCTTTTAGTATTTCTTGCAATGCTGGCTTGGTGGTAATAAATTCCTTTAGCTTATTCTTTTCTGGGAAGCTCTTTATCTCTCCATAAACTTTAAATGATAGCCTTGCTGGATAAAGCAATCTAGGTTGTAGGCCTTTGTTTTCCATCATTTTGAGTATCTCCTGCCACTCCCTCCTGGCCTTCAATGTTTCTGTAGAAAAGTCATTTGATAGTCTTATGGGAGTTCCCTTGTATGTAACCCTCTGTCTTTCTCTTGCTGCTTTTAGGATTCTCTCTTTGTCTTTAACTTTTGCCATTTTAACTATAATGTGTCTTGGTGTGGACCTGTTTCGGTTTATCCTGGTTGGAACTCTTGGCACTTCCTGGGTTTGTATGTTGGTTTCCTACATCAGGTTAGGGACGTTTTCGGACATTATTACTTCAAATATGTTCTCAATCCCTTGCTGCCTCTCTTCACCTTCTGGTATTCCTATGATGCACATGTTGTTGTGCTTGATGTTATCCCAGAGGTCTCTTAAACCATCTTCATTGTTTTTTATTCTTTTTTCTTTTTGTTGTTCTTTTTGGGTGATCTCTGCTAACTTGTCTTCTAAGTCGCTGATTCGATCCTCTGCTTCATCTAACCTGCTGTTAATTCCTTCAAGTGAGTTCTTTATTTCAGTAATTGTGTTCTTTAGTTCTAACTGGTTGTTCGTTATGATTTCTACATCCTTCTTTATGTCATCTCTAAGCTCCTTAAACATTCTCATCATCAGTGTTCTGAACTCTGTCTCTGATAGGTTGGTTACCTCTGTTTCATTTGGTTCCATTTCTGGAGGTTTCTTCTGTTCTTTTATTTGGGATATGTTTCTTTGTTTCCCCATTCTGGCTGACTCTCTGTGTTTGCTTCGATATGTTAGGTAGATCCCCTGGAGTTCTTAGTTCTTGCTGGGTTATCTTATGTAGTATGTGTCCTTTATATTTGACTTGCACTACTTCGTTCTTCTCCTCTGCGTGTGCTCTAAAGGTGACTCATGTGTTGTGTATATTGTCCTGTTAAAGAAGATATTTAATTGCTTTTCACTTGTGAGTAGGTGGGGTTAACTCCTAGGCTGACTAGTTGTGAGACTTGGCTCTGTCCACTGCAGGGTGTTCTGTTGCGTGATTATTGACCACTTAAATGTAGTTTGGCCTCTATGGGCTCTTGTAGCTGTAGAGAATTCCCTCTGGGTGTGTCACTTGTAGGTCAAACCTGGTAGTACTCTGGTTTGGTGTGGAGTTGGCCTCTGGGTATTTTGAGTCTTGTGCCTCTTAAGCTGGCCCTTCTAATTTTGTGACAATAATCCTGGCCAGTAATTTAGGAAATTCTTACAGGCAAACAATCAAATTTCCAGGAGTTATCTTTGTCTTTCTTATTCTTTCTTTCTCAAGAAAACAGCTGGTTGTCAGAAGAGCTGTATAACACAATGTAAATTTATAAGTTTTTCCCATTCCAAGGATCCATCGTCTTGATGTGGACAGTGAGGTCTAGTGAGACACACCAAGCAGTCTCTTTACAGCTCCAAGAGACTTCTTAGTAAACCAACCATGTTATCATGAAAATAATTTTGTATGGATGGACTAATACTTTATTATATATACAATATTGAGGTCTCCAGATCTCATATTTCTCATAATCCTCAAGGAGTAACATTTCTGTTTCTCCCATTGGAAAAAGCACTCCTATTTAAGATGTTGAGCATGGAAAAACAAAAATAAGGGCCAGGGGCTAGCTTTTCTGACCATCATGATGGTTCTCTACTTGCACACAAACACAGAACATTACCTTTCTATCTTCTTCCCACTGTAGTTATCATCTCGTAGGCTTAAACTTTTTCCTGGGACTGTGTGTTCCTTTTATTGTTGAGTTGTATTCTGCAGTATGGATGTACCAGAGTTTGTGTAACCACTTGCTTGTTGAAGGATATCTAGGCTGTTCAGAGTTTGGGGATATTGCAAGTAAAGCTATTTCAAATATTCTGGTATAGGATTTTATGTAAACATACATTTTCATTTCTCAGAGGTAAATGCCAAATAAAATTGCTGGGTAATATAGTAATTGTATGCTTAATTTTTTAAACAACTGAAAAACTGTTTTGCAGAGTGGCTATAATATTTTGCATTTTCAACAGCAATGTAGGAGCGATCCAGTTTCTCTGCATCCTCAGCAACATTTGGTGTTGTCACTATTTCTTATTTTATCCATTCTGATCATTTTGTAATGATAACTCATTATGATTTTAATTTGCATTTCCCTGATGGCTAACAATGCTGAACATATTTTTTATGTGCTTATTTGCCATCTGTATATCCTTTTTGGTGAAATATATGTTTACGACTTTTGCCCATTTTCTTATTGGATTTTATTTTTACTGTTGAATTTTGAGTTCTTTACCTATTCTAGATACTACTAGTCTTTTGTCAGATACGTGATTGAAAAATGTTCTTCCAATCTATAGCTTGTCTTTTCATGTTCTTATGAGCTTTTGCAGAACAAAAGATTTTAATTTTGACTAGATTCAATGTCATTTTTTCTCTTATGAATCATAATTTTTAAGTCATCTATAAATACTTTGCTGAAAAAATTATGAAGATTATATTCTCTAAAAGTTTTATAGATTTATGTTTTACTTTTAAGTTCATGATCCATTTTGAGTTATTTTTTAATGAGTTGTGAGGTTTAAATTGAGGGTTGTTTTTTTGTTGTTGTTGCTGTTGTTGTTTTTTTGCCAGCAAATGCTCCAGTTCTATTTGTTGAAAAGGTAATCTTTCTTTCATTGAATTGCTTTTTTTAAACCTTCCTACAAAATCAGTTGAGTATATTTGTGTGGTCCTATTTCTGGGTTTTCTATTTTATTATGTAGATCTATGTATTTATCTTTCTGCCAGAAGCATAATATCTCGATTACTGTAGCTATACAGTAGACTTTAATTATCAAGTAAAATGATTCCTTTCATTTTATTCTTATTTCAAGGTAAGTAGAGATACTAAAGAGCCTATAACTTTCCATATAAATTTAGGCAATGTCTATGTCTACAAAAATCTTTGTTGGGATTTTTGTACAGATCGCATTAAACCCATAGATCCACTTGAGGAGAATTTTTATGTTGAATCTTGCAATCCATGAACTTGTTATCTCTCTCCATTTCTTTGAATTCTTTCATCTGCTATTCCAATTTTAATACACGCATGCTATAAATATTTTGTTGTCTTTCATTTTGTTTCATTATAAATGGTATTGTACTTTTAATTTCTGTTTTTTTCCACGATAATTGTTAGTATATAGAAATGTTACTCATGATTTTTTGCAGGCTAATTTTGTATCCTGTGATCTTACTATTTCTAATTCTAGGAATATTTTTACAGATTCCTTGTGGTTTTCTATAATCATATCATCTATTACTATAGATAGTGTTATTTCTTCCTCTCCATTCTATATGTCTTTTTTCTTGCCTGATTTCACTGGCTACATCTTAAGTATTATATTGAATAAGAATATTGAGAGTTGATGTCTTGCCTTGTTCCCAGTTTTAGGGGGACAGCATTTCGACGTTCACCATTAAATATGATGTTAGTTGTAGGTTTTCAATGTCTTTATCAAGTTGAGTATTTAGTGTGAATGAGTGTTAGATTGGTTAAGAATATTATGCTGTAGTCTCTGCCATTGGATAAAAATCCAATTCTCTGATTTCAGCTATTGAGGTCTCAGTCCCTCTGGTAGTGAGTGGTACACCCTTCTCCCTGTCCTGACCACAAAGCCACTGTGCCTGCTCTGGGAATGTGACTATCTTTAGTCTTTCATTTAAGTCCTTGTAAAAGTACCTAGGAATGAGGGGAAAACTTTTCAAAGCTATAGAAAAGGTGTGGACTGTTTTTATGCACCTTTTATAACACATATTTCTCTTTGCAGGTATCTGTCAAAACATTTGCTTCATTGTAATACACCTCTTTTTTGTTGAGAGAGGAAATAAAGCTCTCACCGAACTACTGAAGGCTACCTAAGTTTGCCAAACATTGTTTTTGGTTGAACAACAGCATAAATTAGGTCAGTTAACATGTGGCTTTGCAGAGATGAGGTTTTGAATTATTTGGCATATGATACACCGCCAGGTTCAATTCTTGTGAAGAACCAGGGGAAGAGGAATCACATCTAAACAGCAAAGTGAGTAAGAGGCAATTTCTCTGAGCAACAATTTCCTGTGGGTGAACTGGTAACAACCTTTTGGACAGGAGGAATATTCTTTGCCACAATAAGACAGTGTCTTCTGAAGTTTTCCTAAAGCACTGGACAGAGTTGGAGAAGCAGTGTGAACATTTTGGAATATGATCTGTAGAAAGTGATTGTATGTGTGTCACAATAATGACAGAGAAAAAAAGAGCATGGAAGATGGATATGCTGAGTGAAAGAATGGTCCATTTTACTTCCCACAAGTCCTAAGGCACAAATCATATCCTCTATCTTTTCTCTTAAGTCCAAACTGGGCAAAATGACCTATTTGACAACCTTGTCATGGTCACTAAAACAAACAAATCATCAAACAGAATAAAAACTCAACTCTGAATGGTATCTCTTTAATTAAAAAAAAAAAAACCATATTGCTATTGAATATATTAAAATAACAACAACAACAACAAAAAAAAAACAAACAAAAAACCTCTGAGAATTTTAGAAATTTGACTAATCTTTTTTAAAGTAACCCATCTCTATTTACAACACTGTGAAAAACTATATGATCTCAGCTTATCCTTGAGTTTAACTAGTGTCTTAAAATCTACTAGAATGAACGTGACCATGACCATGATTTAAAAAAAAAAAAAAAAATGTCTGATGGCAACGTATTAGAATACAACCATTTACTTAACACTTCTACCACTAATCTATTTCTGTCTGGTCCATGGCTACATATACCTCTGGTGCCAAAAAAATGTATACACATTTTAAGAATGTTATCTGTGCTCAGACAGTCTGCCATAATCAGAAGTGTCTGGACGCTGATGGTAACTACTTTGCACTTTGAGTACCTCTTGTAATTGCAGAAGTCAAACGTGACTTGGTTTCATTTTTTATGATCAGTATATATTGAGTATTAATACAGTGTTTTCCTTTCTAAAATGTGTATACATTTTTTTGGCACCCTTCGTAGATTTTGTTTTCTTTCTTTGAATTCCTTCATCTTAATTTTGGAACAAATGCAAAATATTTATACCTTTCTCAGATTGACAGCACACCAATTGATAAAGTATTTAATTTGTGAGTTTTGTTTTTATTGACTTATTTTAACCATTTTTGGTATGCTTTTGTAGTCTAAAGTTTACAAGGCTCTTCAATGAAGGGATTAAATGAGGTCACATTAGTGTTAACACGGAAATTCCACTGAGTTGTTATGTTTCACCTGCACAATTGCAGATCTCATTCTCCTAAAAGAAATCTCTGCAGGTGTCCTGTGACTGCTTAGGGGGTGTTTCACATTCATTCAGTATTAAGTTTACACATTGCAGTATTGTTGTTTTCCTCTTAAATCTTCACTATTGATTGATTGTATCAACTTGTTCATCATTCTGCTGTATTTGCCCTAATTGTGGTATCTCAATGCAACCCCCCAAAAGCCAGATATTAAAAGTCACCACATTTCTTTCTACCATTAAAATGACCTACAAGACAAAACCAGACGGAAGAGGCAATATCCTGTATGATTCAATTTATATGACTTTCTAGAAAAGGCAAATTTATAGGTGCAGAAACAGATCAATATTTGCCAGGGGCTGGGGATAAGGAGAAAGATTGTCTACAAAAGGGAACAGGTGACTTTTTTTATGGAACTATACTTTGAATGTGGTTGTGGATAAGCAGTTGTATGCATTTGTCAAAATTCAAAGATACAAAATTTATCTCAATTACAAAAATATCTTTCATGAAAATATTTCTTTTAACATGCCTACCTCCATAATGGAGTACAAACAACCTCTGTGGCTGAGTTGGATTTTGAGGGGAGGGTAAAAGTTATAATCTTTATCTAATTCTTTTGGCCTCACTCCCTCTCCACTTCTTTATCTCCAAACAGAAGGCTTTACATAAATTTGTTCATAACACTTCTTGGCCCAATGATACCAACTCTAGATACACAATAAAAACTAATATTTAAATTTTCTTAAATTTAATTGCAAACAAGTTTCATTGCAAAAACTGTTTTCTAGTAATGTTCAAAATTTAATCAGTAGGGTGTATAATAATGTTATGTTAAAAAAGACCCATTTGATTGACTTGCTTTATGGCTCATGGTAGCAGTGAATTTGTAACAGATGCATACTCCAAAAACTAAACATGTCTGCAATACCAGATAACATTTTTGCTATCTTGATCTTCCAGTTTCAGTTTTGAACACAACACAAGAGTTATTCTTTCCATCTTCATGCAATTATGAACATTAAATTTATATGTAACAGAAATCTCTCATTTAAAACCACTTTAGTTCTTTTTTTTTTCAGTGTTTCAAGTAGTTCTTATCTATTCCTATAAACACATTTGCAAATATGTGTTTGCAAACATGTAAAGATTAAGATGTCTTTACTGAGTCTTCTCTCCTTCAGCCCGGAGACCTTCATTACATATTATGATTTCATTTCCCTGATAGAAATGTGATCCTTTTTCTTATCTAGTTTATTATCATTGCTATTTTTGTTATTAGATGTATTTTTCATTTTTCATATTTTCTTAAATTTTACTGCCCAGAACTGAACAGCTCTTTAAGATATCTGATTAGAAGAGATCAGAAATATCACAGCTTTCATTGTATACATGTTTCTATATATGTAAACTAAGATCAGATTGATGATTTTTTTGCTTTTTGACATATACGTGGCTTGACTTTTTTTTTTTTCCTGGAGATTTTGGTTTAATTTTCCCTTCTATCCCAGTTTACTATTATTTAGAAATTTGATCAATATGCATTAAAGTTTCTCATTTAAGTCAATGGATAAAGTATTGTCTTAAGGTCCTGGATGAAAGATCAGTGTGATCCATTAATTGGAAACCTCTGGGTATAGTTTCTCATCCAGATACAAATTTACCTAATTGTGTAATCATTCAATTCATATTTTTCCATCTTATTCATAGGATATCGTGAGAGACTTTTAGGTACCTTACTGAAATCTGGATATTTCTTGTCTTCTGCATTTTTCTGATTTTCCAGTCTGGTAAGCCTACCAAAAAAGAAAATGAATTAAATCCAATGAGGCTTTTTCTTAGTCAACCCATAGTACTGATCATTTCTTTCTTTTGTATTTGTTTGCAAACCATTATTTTAACTATCAATTCTGAATTCTTGCCTGATATTGATTGAAAATTCTCTGATTTTAAAAATACAAACATTTTTCCATTTCAAAAATCAAAATTGCAATTTTTCCATTTCCAGTTCCAGTATTTTGAAGTCTATTTTGTTTTCAGTTACTCTTGATATGTTTTTCCCTCTTCAAGGACTATCCCACAAGGGAAATTAAATTTAATAAGGAAATAAACATTTTTTCATTGGTCTATTAAAGTCTTTTTAAATAATTCATAAAAATAAGTAAGGAAATCACAAATTCCCAAAAGAGAAATATGCAAAACAGTGATCCCTTCCAAAAAAAAAAGTGAATGTTTTATTTAATATAAAATCACACATTTAAACAAGTTGCTGCTTCTCACCTATAGAGTTACCAAAAATGCATTATTTCATTTATCAAAAAGTTTTGACTTACATATTTATATCAGGTTCTAGTCTACAAATTAGGGATTTAGTGGTATGATATCTCTATATCTATCTATCTATCTATCTATCTATCTATCTATCTATCTATCTATCTATCTATATCTATCTATCTATACATACATATATTTTTCCTTGCCTTTTTGGCATTCAAATTATAATTCAAAACTAAAGAAAACAAAGCATGGATTCTATAAATAAGTTTATTTCTGATAGTGAAACAGCTATAAAGAAGTCACGATGGGATAGAGAGAGACTGAGATGGCTGTTTTAACTCTCTTTGTCAGGCATCTCTGGGAAGTGTGTAATTCAGCTAAGAACCCAGTGATGTGAACGAAGCAAATGAATGGAGATTCAGGGGAAAATGTATACAGTCAGAGGGAAATAATTTAAAGGCTTTGAGACAAAGGATCAAAAGAAGTCCGATGCGCCTGATGTACAGCAAATTCTGGAGAGCAGAATCAGGAAAAAATCTGGGAGATAGACAAGAACCACATTGTATGGACTCCACAGTGATGAAGAACAGGGACAAAGTTGGAATATAAAAAGCTGGAGAGTGTTATGATTTGATTTTCCTTTGGAAAACAATCTCTTTTACTGCCTTTTTAAAAACTGGCTGTAATGGCTAAGTGTGGAAATAGGAAAATGGTAGGAAGCTCTTATAGTATTCAAGGTAGGAGATGATATCTCGGAGTATTGTGCTAACATTGGAAGTGATGATAAATGACTGGATATGGATAGGTTTTGTACATAAGAGAAGACAGCTCTTTTCTGATGGACTGGATATGAACTGTGAAATCAACAACAAAAAAAGCATACTTTCTAGGATTTATGCTCAGCACCTGGGTAGATGGTGGGGACATAACTGAGAAGAGAAAAACTGGGGAGATGTTAGCTAAGTCATCCATATATTTTTGTTTTGGATTTTGTTTCTGAATGGCTCCTTTTGTGTAACAGCCTATTTTTGCTTCATAAAGAAATATTCTCTTATCATTCTGAGCTATTAATTGTAGTGCTTTTAAAGATGTCTCTGTTTGTACTATTAACTCTGATCTTTTTGGTCTTGGTTCTATACTGTTTTGTGTTTAGTACCTTTTTGAATCAAATGTTTTGTGATTCTTGATTGTAGGCTCTTTTGTGTAATACTGAGATTCTCTATTGGCCTATGAATTATATCAACAAGAATTGTGGTGCTTGGGGTGAAGGTAAGTCAACACTGGTCTTCAAAGAATGAGGGCTCTGGTAATTTGTGAGCAAACTGGGGCACTGGCTTGAGTTGTGATACAAGTGTGGATACTTAACACTTCTGCCCTTGAGCAATTATCTCTGCTGCTTATTACTTGATGTAATCATCCCAGGTTTTGTTTTTGTTTTTCAACAGCATTGCTTCCCCTGAGTCTAGCATAACCCACTGTGCTGAGCAGGGCACTGTCTAACTCTCAGGTTTCTATTTGTTGTAACTTCAGCAAAAATGTGGGTCTTCTATTGAATCTGTTTGAGAACTCTGCTTTTTAGATGCAAAAAGAAAAACAACAACAAAAAACAAAGATGTAAAGTTGTATGATCTCCATCTATCGTCTAGACTATGCCATTAGGCAAATAATAGGTTGAAAGTGGAGTTCCAAATGAGTAGGTGAGATTTCTCTACTCAATGAACAAAATCCTGTGCTGTTATCTTTGTCAACTTTCACTCCAGTCGTATAGTTGAGGTCAGGGTATATGAATGCAGGCAATCTTGCCTTATTTCTAGCACTCACTCAGATTTTCCACTATTTGAGGATCTGCAGTTTCTTAGAGAAGGAGAGAAAGAGGGTGCTGTTACAATTTGTCTTCTGGTCATTGTATAGGGTTGGCGACTATAGTGTTTAAAAATCTTATCCTTGCATTTATGTCTCTCTTTAAACATTTTTAACATGCACTCCCAATATGTCCTTTACTTATTCACTGGGATAACTTTTAAATACATAGTTAGGATTGTTTTCTTGAGGACTTTGACATCTCTTTGGGAAACTCCCTGGAGTTCCATGACATCATTATTTCTGTGTTACTCCCAATTTTTAACATAATAAAGTTTGCATCTTATAATTATAAAACTTAATAATTTAAAGTTGTAAAACATAGCATACCAATTACAAAATGCTTGAAGAATATATAAATCAAAATTAAAATAATCCACAATATAAATATATAGAAAATCAAAAGTATAAGAATTTCTAATACACTATATTCTTCCTGTCTTCTTTCTTTTGTTCTACTTATTCAATAGAAATTTAATTTGTTTCAGAATTAAATTAAATTATTAAAAAATCAACAATAAAAATTTCCTGGATTCCCATAATATTAACATTTTACTTTATGCCTGCTACATTGTCCATGAGCATATTAAATTTTTACATATTTAAAATACTATTATTGAAGTTTGTATTTTATATATCTGATTAAAATTATGCCATGTGTATTATTCCATTTTGCTTTACTTTTATTTATCTTTCTGTACTCTCTCTCTTGTCTTCCAGAGAAAAAGTCTGGTGAATATTATACCTCTAATTATTCATTTTTTTATTATAAATATGGAAATCTCTGTTTACCTACAGTTTGCTTTTTCTGGTAAAATACATCACATGCTTACTTCTATATTGATACCTATAGCTCTAACTTGTTATATTTAATAGCAGAAGAATATTATATACGGCATATGTATACACCTAATGTATTTTATCCTTCCCTTAGTTATGATCAATCAGACAATACTGAAATATATATCACTGCACAGATATGCTGATAACATTTGTTTCCATAGGATAGATTCTAAGAAGTAGGATGGCTAGATGAAAAGTGTAAGTGTCTTAAAAATACGTTACTAAATATTTCCTGATTATTTTTTCATTCCCTTCAACAATGTATGAGACACAAGAAGAGAAGGTGACGTGACCACAGAGGCGGAGATTGGGGTAATGCTGTAGAAAGCCAAGGGTGCCTGGAGTCCCAGAAGCTGAAAGAGGCAGGACGGATGCTCCCCTGGAGTCTCCGGAGGGCATGTAGCCCTGCTGGCACCTTGATTTCAGCCCAAGAACACTGATTTTAGACTTCTGGCCTCCAGGACTGTGAGAGAATAAAGCCACCAAGTTGGTGATAATTTATTACAACAACAACAACAAAGAAAACAATATATGAGAAGACCCTTGTCTCTGCCTCCCTACAAGCACTATTAAATTTTTTACAATCTAAATAAAAAAGGATATATCCTATTTGCTCTACTTTCACCCTAAACCTTAAAATAAGCAAAGTTTTCTTGCTTCCTTTTCATCTGCAGTTCTATTTTGAAATTATTTCTCTACACACTTGTTCATTTATTTTTTTATATATGTATTTTTTAATTTGTAAAAGCTCTGCATATTTTGCTTATAAATATTTTGCGTGTGTTTTGAATTATCCAGACTTTCTTTATTAAATAGTAGAAATCATATATTACGTACAATTTGCAAAACATTTTTGTTACTTAAGATTATGACTATGGTGTTTTTAATTAAGGATAATTAGAGTATTGGAAAATGCCATTCTTAATGGGAGCATAATAATTGCAAACCTGGCCTCACCATAATTTACCCATTTGCCTTATATTTGTCAGAGAGGTTGTTATTTTTTTTTTTACCATGAAAAATAGTGCCTGTATTAGAGCATTTATTGTTTTATTCTTTATACTTTTAGTGTAGGATCCTAGAAAGAGAATTAGTGGATTCCAACACACGAACATTTTAAATATCCTAATAAACATTCCTAATAAATATGAAAGTTATTTCTTTTCACTTTCTTTTACGGTAATTCCATTGGAAGTAATTTAATTGGGAAATTAATATTTCTACCTATTACAGTGCTTTGTTATATATTTTGTTTCACTGGATCTTTGTATAAAATTAAGCATTCCTCTTTTGCTTAGTAGATTACTTCCTCTATAATTCCAGTGGCTATTAGATTCATTCCATTTTTTCCCCCTTTTGAACAATAACTCCCCGTATGCTAATTTTGTGAAAATGGTGCTTCACGTTTAATAAATCTCCAGCTTAGAAGGTTAAAGAAAGCGATTGACGTTCACATGTAGTATTTAAAGATAAGAGTTAAAGATAACTCTCCAAGGTTGCTCTTGGATCCAGGAATTCGTGCTTGTGATTCTTCCTTGATTTTTCCCACCCCCGACTTCCTTGGTCTGCCTTCCTCACTTCATTAAGGTTTCTCCTCAAACATCAGCTTTTCTGAAGGGCCTTTCCTTATCACTCTTTATTAGAGCCTTTTTTCTTCATCCTTCTCTACCTACTCACTTTGCTTTTTCTTTGCATCCTACATTATATTTCAGATAGCAAAAATTGTTTTGTGTTAAATACTTTATTTGCTTTTCTGACACGAAAGTAGATATACCAGAAGAACAAGAACTTTGTCTAATATGTTTATTGCTGTATTTTCAACACCTAAAATATTGTCTTTCAATCATAGGTGTTTGTAGATATTTGTCAAATTAGTAGATATTTGTTAAATTAATGTTGGGCTTTGTTCAAGCATTTGTTATTTCAAAGTGAGTTTTACGCTTATTTTCATGTCAGTAGGGATAATATTGACAGATTGTGGATCTTTTTTTGTTTTCTTGTACTTCTGAGTATTACAAATCTTTTATTTTATTTTATTTTATTTTATTTTATTTTATTTTATTTTATTTTATTTTATTTTATTTTATTTTATTTTATTTTATTTTTATTTATTGGGGTGACAATTGTTAGTAAAGTTACATAGATTTCACCTGAACAATTCTGTATGTACAATTCTGTATTACATCATCCATAAATCCCATTGTGTGTTCACCACCCAGAGTCAGTTCTCCTTCCATCACCATATATTTGATACCCCTTACCCTTATCTCCCACCCCCTCCCCCCTTACCCTCGGGTAAACACTATACTATTGTTTGTGTCTATGAGTTTTTGTTTCTCATTTGTTTGTCTTGTTCTTTTGTTGGTTTTGGTTTATATACCACATATCAGTGAAATCATATGGTTCTCTGCTTTTTCTATCTGACTTATTTCGCTTAACATTATACTCTCAAGATCCATCCAAGTTGTCACAAATGGTCCTATATCATCTTTTCTTACTGCCAAATAGTATTCCATTGTGTATATATACCACAACTTCTTTATCCATTCATCTATAGAAGGACATTTTGGTTGTTTCCATGTCTTGGCCACCGTAAACAAACCTGCAACGAACATTGGAGCACACATGTCTTTATGTATAAATGTTTTCAGAAATTTTGGGTAGATACCTAGGAGAGGGATTGCTGGGTCATATGGTAATTCTATTCGTAATTTTTTGAGGAACCTCCACACTGTCTTCCATAGCGGCTGCACCAGTCTGCATTCCCACCAACAGTGTATGAGGGTACCTTTTTCTCCACAGCCTCTCCAACACTTGTTACTATTTGTCTTGTTGATGATAGCCATTCTGACTGGGGTGAGTTGATATCTCATTGTGGTTTTTATTTGCATTTCTCTGATGATTAGTGATTTTGATCATTTTTTCATATGTCTATTTGCCATTTGTATGTCCTCTTTGGAGAAAGGTCTCTTCAGGTCGTCTGCCCATATTTCAATTGTGTTGTTTGTTTTTTTTGTTGTTCAGTTTCATGAGTTCCTTGTATATTTTGGATATTAGCCCCTTATCGGAGGCACTGTTTGCAAAAATCTTTTCCCCTTCAGTTGGTTGTCTCTTTATTTTGTCGATGGTTTCTTTTTCAGTGCAGAAGGTTTCAAGTTTCATATAGTCCCATTCGTTTATTTTAGCTTTTACTTCCCTTGCCTTTGGAGTCAAATTCATAAAATGTTCTTTGAACCCAAGGTCCATAAGTTTAGTACCTACGTTTTCCTCTGTGCAGTTTATTGTGTCAGGTCTTATGCTTAAGTCTTTGATTAATTTTTAATTAATTTTGGTACATGGTGACAGATAGCAGTCCAGTTTCATTCTTTTGCACGTGGCTATCCAATTCTGCCAGCACCATTTATTGAAGAGGCTGCCTTTTCCCCATTGTATGTTTTTTGCTTCTTTGTCAAAAATTATCTGTCCATATTTATGTGGTTTTATTTCTGGGTTCTCAATTCTATTCCATTGGTCTATGCGTCTGTTTTTCTGCCAATACCATGCTCTTTTGATTATTGTAGCCCTGTAGTACAAGCTAAAGTCAGGGAGTGTGATACCTCCAGTATCATTCTTTTTTCTTAAGATTGCTTTGGCTATTCGGGGTCTTTTGTGGTTCCAAACAAATCTGATGATTTTTTGTTCTATTGCTCTAAAAAATGCCATTGGGATTTTGATGGATTGCATTAAATCTGTATATTGCTTTGGGTAATATGGCCATTTTAACTATGTTGATTCTTCCAAACCATGAGCATGGAATGTCTTTCCATTTCTTTGTGTCTTCTTCAATTTCTTTTAAAAATGTCTTATAGTTTTCAGCATATAGGTCTTTCACATCCTTGGTTAAGTTTATTCCTAGGTATTTTATTCTTTTTGCTGCAATTGCAAAAGGAATTGTTTTTTGTATTTCTTTTTATGAGATTTCATTGTTAGTACATAGGAATGCAATGGACTTTTGTATGTTGATTTTGTAGCCGGAAACTTTACTGTATTCATTGATTGTTTCTAATATCTTTTTGGTGGAGTCTTTAGGGTTTTCTATATATAGCATCATGTCATCTGCAAAGAGTGGCAATTTAACTTCTTCATTCCCAATTTGGATGCCTTTTATTTCTTTCTCTTGCCTGATTGCTCTGGCAAGGACTTCCAACACTATGTTGAAGAGCAGAGGTGATAAGGGACAGCCCTGTCGTGTTCCTGAACGTAGATCAAAGGGCTTCAGTTTTTCACCATTAATTATGAGATTAGCTGAGGGTTTCTCATATATGGCCTTTATTATGTTAAAGTATTTTCCTTCTATACCTATTTTATTAAGTGTTTTAATCATAAATGGATGTTGTATCTTGTCAAATGTTTTTTCTGCATCAATTGATATAATCATATGATTTTTGTCCTTTATTTTGTTTATGTGATGTATCACCTTGATGGATTTGCAGATGTTGAACCATCCTGTGACCCGGGGATGAACCCCACTTGGTCGTGACGAATAATCTTTTTAATGCATTGTTGTATTTGATTTGCTAGAATTTTGTTTAAGATTTTTGCACCTGTATTCATCAGAGATATTGGTCTGTAGTTCTTTTTTTTGTGTTGTCCTTACCAGGTTTTGGTATCAGGGTAATGTTGGCTTCATAAAATGAGTTAGGGAGTATTGTCTCTTCTTCAATTTTCTGGAAGAGTTTGAGCAGGATTGGTATTAGATCCTCTTTGAAGGTTTGGTAGAATTCACTAGTGAAGCCATCTGGTCCCGGACTTTTGCTTTTGGGAAGGTTTTGGATGACTGATTCAATTTTGTTACTGGTGATCGGTCTGTTTAGATTTTCCAGTTCTTCATGGTTCAGCCTAGGAAGGCTATATGTTTTTAAGAACTTGTCCATTTCTTCTAGGTTATTGAATTTGGTGGCATATAGTCCTTCATAGTATTCTTGAATGATCCTTTGTATTTCTGTGGCATCCGTGATAACTTTCCCTTTTTCATTTCTGATTTTGTTTATTAGTGTCTTCTCTCTTTTCATCTTAGTGAGTCTAGCCACGTGTTTGTCAGTTTTATTATCTTTTCAAAGAACCAACTCTTTATCACATTAATTTTTTCTATTGTCTTTTTGTTCTCTATTTCATTTAGTTCTGCTCTGATTTTTATTATTTCCTTTCTTCTGCTGACCTTGGGTTTCATTTGTTCTTTTTTCCCTAGTACTTTAAGGTTTAATGTGAAATTATTCATTTGGGATTATTCTTGCTTCTTGAGATAGGCCTGTAATGATATAAATTTCCCTCTTAAAACTGCTTTTGCTGCATCCCAAAAATTTTGGTAGGATGTATTTTCATTGTCATTTGTTTCTATGTATCTTTTGATCTCTCCTCTAATTTCTTTTTTGACCTGGTCATTCTTTAAAAGTATATTGTTTAATCTCCATGTATTTGTGTTTTTTCCTACTTTCTGCAGTTGATATCCAATTTCAAAATCTTGTGATCAGAGAATAGGCTTGGCATGATTTCAATCTTTTTAAATTTGCTGAGGTTAGTTTTATGTCCCAACATATGGTCCATCCTTGAGAATGTTCCATGCACACTAGAAAAAAATGTATACTCTGATGTTTTAGGATGAAGTGCTCTATAAATGTCAATTATGTCCATTTCATCTAATGTGTCATTTAAGGCTGCTATTTTGTTATTTATTTTCTGTTTGGATGATCTATCCATAGCTGTCAATGAATTATTTAGGTACGCTAGTATAACTGTGTTTTGGTCAATTTCTCCCTTTAGTTCTGTTAGTAGTTGCTTAGTATATTTCGGTACTCCCTGATTGGGGGCATAAATATTGATGACTGTTATGTCTTCTTGTTGAATAGTCCCCTTTACCATTATGAAATGTCCATCTTTGTCTCTTGTTATCGTTTTCACCCTGAATTCTGTTTCATTTGATATCATTATGGCTACACCTGATTTTCTCTGGATACCATTTGCTTGGAGTGTCAATTTCCACCCTTTCATTTTGAGTCTATGCTTGTCCTTGTAGCTGAGATGTGTCTCTTGGAGACAGCATATGGTTGGGATTAGTTTTTTAATCCAATCTGCTACTCTGTGCCTTTTTATTGGTGAGTTCAGTCCATTTACATTTAGGGTGATTATTGATATGTGAGGATTTCCTATCATTCTATCTTTAGTTTTCTGGTAAGATTGCGTCTCCATTGTTTCTTTGTCTTTTTGTTGTTGTCTATAATTTCTGTGTGGTGGTATTCTATGATGTTTCCCTCTGTTTCTTCTTTTATTACAGTGTATATTTCAGTTCTGGAATTTTTTTCGAGTGGTTACAATTAATTTTATGTAGAAGAAAGTTTGATATTTAGAGTATTCCATTTTCTTCAGCATGCTTACTTTCTCCATCCCATATTCTTGTTCAGGCCTTTAATCTCCCCCTTTTTATGTTTAGGTTGCCACAAATTATCACTGTTGATGGTGGTTGAATAACCTCCTTTAGTATTTCTTGTAGTGCAGGTCGTGTATTAGAAAATTCCCTCAGCTTCTGTATGTCTAGAAAGGTCTTTGTTTCTCCTTCATATGTAAAGAATATCTTTGCTGGGTATATTATTCTTGGCTCATAATTTATCTCTTTCAATAGTTTGAATGTTTGGTTCCACTCCCTCTTGGCTTGTAGAGTTTCTGTTGAGAAATCTGATGATAATCTAATGGATTTTCCTTTGAAGGTTACTGTCTTCTTTTCCCTGGCTGCCTTGAAGATTCTTTCTTTGTCATTGATTTTAGACAGCTTCAATGCAATATGCCTTGGAGAAGGCCTGTTTGGGTTGAGGTAATTAGGTGTTCTATTTGCTTCTTTGATTCGAGGATCCAGTTCTTTCCACAAGTTTGGGAAGTTCTCATCAACTATTTGATTGAATATACTCTCTGTTCCCTTCTCTCTTTCTTCTCCTTCTGGTATGCCCATTATTCTTATATTGCTCTTTCTGATGGAGTCAGAAAGTTCTTGTAGAGTTCTTTCATTTATTTTAAGTCTCAAGTATCTTTCTTCTTCCATCTGTGTAATTTCCATGTTTCTATCTTTGATATCACTAATTCTTTCCTCCATCTGGTCAACTCTATTTCCTAAGCTGGCTATTTCATTCTTAATTTATTTTATTGAGTTCTTAATCTCCAGAAATTCTATTTGTTCTTTTTTGAAATTTCAATCTCTTTGGTAAAATGCTCATGTTCTTTGATTGTGTTTCTGAGTTCATTAAACTGCCTTTCTGTGTTTTCTTGCATCTCATTGAGTTTTTTCAGAACTGCAATCTTGAATTTTCTGTCATTTAAGTCACATATTTCCATATCTTTAACTTCATTTTCTGGAGACTTTTCACTTTCTTTCTGAGGTGTCTCATTGCCTTGGTTAGTCATGGCATTTAATGATTTATTATTTCTCTTTCTAGACATCTACAGGAGTGGGTTCTGCATCAATTTGATAGGAAGAGGTCTTTCTTTTGTTTTTCAAAATGTGTTGGTAGAATGTTTTATTTTCTCTCCGACTGCAGCCCTTTTTTCTCTCTCACCCTGTATTGTTATGTTTTCTCTGCATTATTCCAGCTTCTCACACAATGGGGGTATTCCCTGGAAGGCAGGCTTCTCCTTGTTAACAGTTCTCCTGGGTCACAGGTCACCGTGTCCCTGTGGGGATGCGGAGAGCTTTTGAAGTTCCAAAGTTCTTCCTGCACCAAATTCAGAGCCCATGTGTTTCAGCAGTTCTGCTTACTCCTGCATCAATCCATCGAAATAGGTGGGGACAAGGGTGGGGTGAGTTGTGAGAGGTGGTCCAGAGCAATGGTGGCACCCACCACCACAGCCAGTCCTACTTCCACAGCTCCCTCCTCTTTGCCGGAACTAGTTGGGTTGCGAATCTGTGTCTACAGACCACAGTTCTCAGAACTGCAAATATTCTGTTCTTTTGATCTGACACTGCTACTGTTCCTCTTCTAGCACTGGGCAGGTGGGGGCGGGGTGAGCTCTGGGAGGGTAGGGAGGGTGCGGCTAGTCTCAGTGTCTACAGCTTCCATGCTCTGCTCAGCAGTGAGGGCTTAAACCACCGTTTTCAGGCTTCTTCCCTCAGTCTGCTCTGAGGTCTCTGCCATGAGCATTGGGTTCAGCCGTGTTATATACTGTCCCATCAGCCCTAAGGGCCATAAACGGAGCCCTAACAGTCCGAGTTCTTCCCTCTCCTGCAGCTGTGGTAGTTCCGGGATGCACTGAGCTCAGAGCACTGAGCTAGGTCTGTGTCCTGAGCCTGCAGGGCTCCGTCTCTGCACTGTTCACTCCCCTCCTCACCTCCCCCGCCCCAGCGCGATTCGCCCACCTTTAGGTGAATTCAGTAGTGGGCCTCTTCATCTTGCCTGTCCGCTGTGCAGAGAGTCCTTTGTGGAGTTATAGTTGTTTGATTAGTTTTAAATTCCAGAGAAGATTTACAGAGGCTCACCTCATGCCGCCATTTTGATGACCTCCACAAATCTTTAAAATAAAAACAATTGGAAAAATGATGAACTTAATTTGGGAGAGAGACATATTCCTTTTTGAATGTAAATATTTTAATGACTAATGCATAGAAAGGAAGATACAAACTCTCCCATTGTCACTGTTTTGTGATTTTGTTGAGCAGCTTGTCTTCATTTGGACAACCATGTACTCTGTGTTACTGTTGTATTGCCATATCGAGATGGCTGCAGTTGTCAAACAGAGATTCTAAAGGTAATTTACATGTTATATAAAAAGGTTTCAAAAGGATTTTAGAAGCATGCATAAACCCACAAGCAACAATATGTTATTCATTACATACAATCTTAAGAGCTCCTCAGAATTTGGGTTGTGATTGGTTGGCATGCTGGCATTTAATGTTCCGCATGAGCCACAGGCACAGCTAGAAATGCTGTTTAATGTTTTGAATCACCACTTTTATTACCCAAACTTTAAAAAATGTCCTATATAATAAGTGCTTTTGATTTATATTAAAATGCAAAAGGAGTCTAATATAAAATAATTATAGCATCATAACATTTCCGTTCTGGACAACCTCTCCTTCGCTCTGAAAAAAATTATGGTTTACATAATATACAACAGGTTATTTATTATACATAGATACCACCATGTATTCTAACTATTGATAGGCTGAGATTTTCCTTTATCACTATTTTATAATTTCATTTCTTCTGTTACTTCATTTCCTATCTATCATCTGCCTGTCGATCTATCTATCTTTCTACCTGCCTACTTCACTATCTTCATTATCAAAATTAGAAGGGTGTGGTTACACCAATACATTAGAATAATGTAACAAACTAATGGTAATCATCAAAGAGTTCTATAATTCGTTGACTAGATCTCTTAGATTTACACTTCGATATCCCAAAGATTCAGCCATTCTCCCCTATTCATTCAAAATAAACTCCTTCCATGCTAACATTAGCCAGGATCAAATCAGATTAGCTCTCAGAGGAGAGCCTTGAATTATAATAGGGCAAAATAAAAATAAGTGTAAGAGCGACAATTCAAGGATGTTGCTGCTAGGGATGTGCTACAAATTGTATTCCTAGCTTTCAAGCAACCAATGTGAGGAGAAGAGCACAGTTCTAAGATTTATGTCTGAGGTTTGTTTTGTTTTGTTGTTTTGTTTTTCAGCCTTCTGTGGCATTTTAGAGATCTGCTTTATTAGTTACTAGTGTTTCCTGAAGAGACACTATCACTCTTTTTGCCTTACAGAATAACTTAAAAAAAAGAAAAAGCCTAAAACTATAGCTAACATATTGCAAAAGGGACACATTTGTGTAAGTGTTTGTGTGTGTGAATTGCACAGAAAAAGACCTCTTAATACATATCTATAGTAGAAGGGGAAAAAAGAATATGTGTAGAATCTTATGTTTAGGTAATGGTTTTACTGTTTTGCTTTAGTTTGCTGAAATCTAGGGGTTTTCTTCAAGGACAATCTGCAATATTATATTATTTTCTAGAAAATTTATCAACTGACTAATCCAGTTGTACTTATCTTTCAGGGAATACTTAAACAGCGTATTCCATAAATTGGTAGGTTCAAAAAAACTATCTTTTTTATTTCTTTTTTCTTTTTAACTTAGTGTGTGATAGAAGAAGCTAAATAAACATATTTTTGATATCCAGGGGTAGAGATTATATAACTCTTCTTTGCAAAAAACATTCTCCTTAGTAGCTTGGTAGAAAGTTCTCTCTTGAGGCTAAGCTAATTCTCAGTATGATTTAAGCTTTTGCCACCTAATTTGGATAGTACTTGTTTTCTGGGCACTTGGAAAAGCTTCTCAGTGTGCTGGGCTTCTGTTGCATTTTTGGCACAGTGCTCCAAGGTCATTAATTTGTATTACAATGGTAAGTTTAGTGATTAAATATGGTTTTGAAAACATGAACTTCTTAGAGTATTTACTTATATTAAAACTAAATATAGCATTTAGTAAATATTCTAAATCTATGCATTTACTTTGGTAAGTTTGTTCTGAATTTTCCATGAAAAGTTGATTTGTTTTGTTTTGTTTTGTTTTGTTTTTGTCCATAATGAGTAGGTAAAAAAGGCCCATGGTTTTAGACTTTGCTGAAAACTGGGAAAGTTGTAGCTCTTTTGTGATAAGTTTTGAAATATAAATGTCTTTTTAATAAAATCGCTTTTGTGTCCTTTTAGTCTCAAACGCATGTTTAAATATTTGTATGGTTTTATTTTATTGTAGATGGCATAGGGAAGGTTTGGATGTGATTCAGCTGTTTTTGAAATCATTGCAGGCAATTTCCAATGTTGTATTTAAGAGTCTATCAAACCTGTTATTAGGATTTTGAAAATGACGGTGCACATCTAGGTAATTGTAGCTGTGGCACATAACAAAACAACAAAACAAATTAGATCACTGTTTGGTCATTAACCAGTATCTCAGCATTTGACCATTAGGATCAGTGAAAAAAGCTGAATCAAATTGAAATGGTTAACTTCACAGCACCTTTAAGATATGAGTTTTCTGTACTCATTACAAGAATAGAAAATGCTACTGTCATGTGGGTTAAAATACATTAATTCCACATAAAACACCCTACAGATGGAAAGGATATTTGATGTGTATGGCTTTAAAGTTTTAACAGATGAGTGTATCCCTGTGGGACCACAGACCATTTACCATCACTAGATTGATTTCTTTCAATGCTGAGGTCTTGATGGCACTTTTCAGCACAGTTCATTGTGAGCAGAACGATACTTCCAACACACATTAACTAAAGAGACTTCAGAGGCTGTATTGAGGAAATGAAACTCTGAGTGGTAGAGGGGATAGAAGCACTTAATAAGAATCCTTGATAAGGTTTATATAAATAAACTATTATAATGATTTCTAAGTTTCTTTATAGGCATTGAAATAATCAAATACTCTTGTGGTTAGTGCAGCACTAATTTGTTCAAAAATATTTTAAATATTTTTTAGTATTTCTTTTAATTTGTGAAATGCACATTCTGTGGGGGAGGGGAGTGGTAGATGAGGGTAAAGGGGCTCAAATAAATGGTGATGGAAAGAAAACTGACTCTGGGTGTTAAACACACAATGTGATATATAGATGATGTATTACAAAATTGTACACCTGAAATCTATATAACTTTACTAACAATTGTCACCCCAATAAACTTTAATTAAAAAAGTATATTCTGTAATTTTTTTCTGAAGTTATTTTATTTGCAAGATGGATACATTTCCAAGATGAATACCCCAAATGACAATTGATATCTTTTAAAGGGAACATGCACTAATAAATTAACATCTAAAGGATACTACTAACATACATTTTATTTTATCAATCTTTACATAAATTTTAAATGACAGAGAAAATTATGCAGGGTAAGGACACCAAATTAAACACGATAGTTATCTTTGGATGTGAGAATTTTGAGACATTTTAGTTTTCTTTCATGCTTTTCTATATTTTCTACCTATTTACTTTTTAAATCAGAAAAATATATACTAAAACAAGATCATTTTAAGGAGTAAAATCAGTTAGGGAAGTTGTCCAACAGAAATTCTGCCGAATGAACTTCAGCCTATCTTAGAAGGGCTAATGGCTATTAACTTTATTTTGAACAGCAATACATGAAGCAAATGAATTAGGGTGTTAAATTAATTTCTAATGATAACCATTCCCGAATTTGTTTAATTCAACCAGGTTATTTGTGGCTCAAAAATTAATTTAAGCTCCAATAATCATGTTTTTGTACTATGTTATCAAAATTAGTTAATATTCCATGTGATTTTGTCACTTTGGGTTACATAAATATAAAGATAGAGATAGACAGAGATATAGATAGATATAGATAGAGATATATCATGTCTGTGTGTATAATACACACATAATATATATTATATATAACTAAATTATAATATATAATACAAATAATACATTTTATATAACATATTTTACATAATATAATATACCTATATTCTGGGGGGCAGGGTGGAACTAAACTTTTCACACTTCAGTTTATACAAATTGGGTGTTTTTCATTTCCTGGCTACCTCATTCAGTTAAGAGTTCTCCACATTGATTTTGTTCTCTTCTCAAATTCTTTAGTACTTACTGTCTGAACTGTCTAAGTGGAGAGTTTGTTTGTACAGTTTATGTTCCAGTGTATGCTAGCTCTGTCTTTGCAAAGACATAAAATCCTTAAAGTTATGATATCCATTTCTTTTTCAAGTCTTCATACCATGGTAGACACTTAAAAATATTTACTGACATATTGATTTGAAACATTTGGATATCCTGTCAATTTATTATGTTAACGTGCATAGTGCTCCCTCTCCAATGTAAATGTAAAAATAATTTTTTATTCCCATTAACATTCATTGTTTCACTGAATTATATAAAAACACTAATGTTTTTATGGAATTAAACTTTTTGACTTTTAAAATCTGATTTAGTCTGTGGCTTAAAAATCAATCCTGATATAACAGTGTTTCCTTTTCTGAGTTTATCACTAAAATCCATGTAAGAGAAAAAGAGAAATGAAAACAACAACTTTAACATAAATATTTTAGCTAAACTACTGTCAAATTATGAGTGGAGTTAATCACAATTATAAATTCAATGGCAGTAACTTATATCAAACAATTAAACAAGCAAGCATATCAATAAATCTGAGCAAACTAGATCTTGCCTTTTGCTACCTGGTACTTTGTCCCATGAAAGAGAGAGCCTTACTCTTTTATCCCCATCCTCTGGTGTCTGCCTCTTGATTTAAAGACCTATATATTTTTTTCCCCATAACATAAACTCAGCTGTAAGTGCTGCTTTTTGGGGTGCTTGGAAAACTGATCTCTCTCAATTAATGGCTTTCTACATGTCTTCGGAGTTTGAAACTGTCAAAAAATAAAGACAGAAAGTTTCCAGACACTGGGAGCAAAATATATAATTAGGTGCCATTCTCAGTCTCAAATAATTCTCTTGTTTCCAGAAGAGGGGGTGACACTGGGTGGCAAAACATACTGAGGAGGATACTAAATTGTTGTACTTTACTGGGTCAGAAACTACGATTGAGAGGTGGTCGTAGGAACAGCACATCATAAGGACAACTGAGCTATGCTGGATCCATGCTAGGAATGGGACTATGCTAGGGGCTGTGGAAGTAAGCCTTCCTTTGAGATCCAGTGTTAAACAGGGTATTTGGTCTCAGAGTGGTGAGTGAGGGAAGTTGAGGCATATTCAGAATGTCAGCTTCCAGTAGAGACTGTCTGTGGAGACCATTCCTGTAGAGGATGGGGCCCATAAAAACACCATAAAAAGAAAGGAAAGCAACAACAACAACAACAACAACAAAATACCATAAAAGATAACAGCAGAATTTCACAATTTCAAAGTTCATTATTTCAGGTCCAGTTGATAATCTGAGAAAATATATTCTTAACAACAACATCAACAAAAACATTATTTACTACCAAGAAACAAAAATAAAAACTGTAAGAGCCAATTAAAAGACAATAGGAAGAGATGAAAGATTTTCAGCAGATCTACAATTTAGTAGTCAAATTAAAATTTAAATGGGAAGAGGGTGATAATTGTCGCCATGCAGCAGCCTAACCGTTTGTCTTCTTATACTTGCCCCCAAAGAAAGGAGAGTCTGTGAGACGGATCCTTTCAGGGACTTTGCTAAATCTTTGTGTTTACACCTCATGTCTCCCTGTTTGGCCCCCAAAAATGGCTGGTCAGCCAATGACAAGTAAGATTCCCCACATGGGGGACAACTCAAGCCAGGCGCAGTCGGGTGGGGACCGACAGGGGAACCCACAGGGTTTGTGGAGGTGGGCACAGCCCCTCCATCTTCCCCAGGCTAAGAAAAGCCTCTGCCTCTGTGGCTGTATTCCTTCCCAAAACCTATAAGGAAAGAGATTCAATGCAGTGCTCTCCATCTATTCATATGTATATAGGTTTTGTCCCTTGGGGAAGTACAAACATCCTGAGACTTATGGTTCTGCTGCCTGCAGACAAGGGTGATTGGCTTGAATCAGTTTCCTATTATACTGTATGGAATTCACAGATCTTGAGATTGACAAGCTTTATCTCCTTTACTTCCCCAACTAACTAATAAAAGCTAATGCGTAGGCCTGATTAGGCACCACAGCCCAGACCTTGAGGCTGCTGGTCCCTTGGCCCTCGCACTTAAACTCTACCCACGGCTACTGTGTTTTCTTAACCCTGCGCCGCCTTCCTTGCTCCCCACAACCTTCATTGTGCTGGACGCAACAATAATAAGATTGTTTCAGGTAGGCAAAGTCCAAAAAGTATGCTATGGAATTTAAAAATTGCAAGATACAAATCAATGTAAAGGATTCAAGAATAGAAAAGGAAAAACCATGAACTAAAATTCCAGATAATTCCAGAAATACTGAGAGTACTGTGTTGTGTGTGTGTGTGTGTGTGTGTGTGTGTGTGTGTAGGGAGCAGGGTAGGTGGAGAGTGCGAGAAAATCATCTTAAATTATAGGAGTAATCATTCGAGAATTTTTACTTTCTCTATGTCGATACAAAATATGTATTCAAACATATACATTAATAACATATAATAAAAAAAAGTAAGTAGAGAAATAAAACAAATATAGTAAAAAATAAAAATCTACAGGAAAGAATCAAAAGAAATTACAAGGATTCTGAGATGGGACAAAACGAAGCCAATCTATATGTTATTTAGAAGAAATAAATCTAAAACCAAATGACTGATAAAAAAAATAACAGAATCAGTCATTGTGTGCCAGATATAAGCAAACAAAAAAGGATATATGCAAAAAAAAAAAGAAAAAGAAAAAGGATGGTGCTAGTCTAAAGTAGGTTTCCAGTCACAAATGGAATAGTTATATATTGATAAAATATGCAATTTTTTTGAGACGTAGGATTAATTACAAGAAAAGATAACATATTTGGTTACATAGTGTGGTAGGCTAAATTCCAAGATGACCCACGCCACCTCTCCTTATGTAATCTCCTCCCCTTGAATGTAGACAAAATCTACATCTGATGAGATATCACTTCCACAATTATGTTATGTTATAGGGCAAAAATTAAAAAGTAATAATGGTCCCAAATCAGTTGATTTTAAGATAGAGATATTATTTTGCATGACCTGATCTAATCAGATAGCCCCTTAAGAAGAATCGGGCTTTTTCTGGAGAGATTCAAAGCTTGAGAGGGATTTGGCACCAGAAAGGTTCTTCATTGCTGGCCACATGGTAAGGAATGTGGGAGGTCCCTAGGATTTATGCTCAGGCCATGGCTGGTAGCCAGTAAAGGACCAGGGATTTCAGTGTAAAAGTGAAAAACAATAACCTGAATGAGTGTGGAAGTGATTCTTCTTCAGAGCTTCGACAGCCCAGCTAATACCTCATTTCAGCATTATAAGATTCTGAGCAGAGAACCTAACCAAACCATGCCTGGAATTCTGATACACAACTCGGTGAGCTAATAACTAAATGTGTTTGTAAGTGGCTAAGTTTGTGATATTTTGTTACATAGCAATGGAAAACCAGGATACATAGAAACAAAGTGCTCAATTACTGAATTCAGATCTGTACATTGTCAGTGAGGCATTGTGGAAAACAGGTAAGGAGAGGAGGGGAATTCAGAGTGCTTGCAACTACAAATAGTGAACTGAGATCACAGTGGAAACTCAACAAGTAGAACTTAGAACTCAGAAAAAAATGGCAGTGTTCATGGGCACTCTCCTTGTTACTTGGTTATTGGGCCTTTCAGGGCACGGTCTGGCATTTGGGGCATAGGTTCTGTGTTTTCAAGGGGTTTTCATCATAAACAAAGGATGAGATTATAAGGTGATGGTTTGGATCTTTGGGACCCATAATATTTTGTATATCCTGTACTTTGATCATAGCATCTTTAAAAGTAATTATATTTGTGTTTTCATATTGTATCTACTTCTTATATGGTGCCATGTCTCATGAAATGAGACCCTAGAAGCAGCAATGACTAATACTGTATTAAAGTATTTAATGCACGGCATGGTGTTTATAGTTAATAATGCTATATTATGTACTTGAAAGTTGCTGAGAGCAGATTCTCAATGTTCTCAACACAAAAAAAATAAAAGGTAATGGTGTGAGGTAATGGAGGTCTTGGTTAACACTCTGGTGATTATCATTTTGCAATATATATGTATTTCAAATCAACACATTGTACACTTTAAACTCACCCAATATTATATGTCCATTATATCTGAATAAATCTGGGGAAATGGATGTGCCTGGACCCGCAATTAAAAAAAAAAAGTGCTGAAAAATTCTGTAATAAAATTTAAAGCTACAGTGAAAACTACAGTTTTGAGAACACTTTTTTTTGTTTGTTTTGATATACTGAATTTTTTAAAAAAGGACATACACATATGATGTAGAAGATTAATTCAATAAATAAGCTTTTAATAGGAAATAATCGACAAATAAAAACCCTACAAGCCTACAAAGACCACAAATTGCCTTATAAAGTCAATGGATATTTAGATATATTGAAGCCATGCTAAGCCATTAAGAAGAAAAATTCAGATAGGAATTATATGGAACATTTTCTATCTTTGGCATGTAATGAAATTAGAAATTAAGGGTAAAACAAATAAAGTACAAAACTGTCTGAAGCTAAAATATTTTAACCTTTGGATAAGAGAAGAAATTAAAAAGAAAATTACATTTTATTTAGAACTTAATTGTTGTAAGTCAAAATTTATAAAATATGACAAAATACTTTAATTAAAATTAATATACTTAATTATATTATTTTAACAAGTAATAAATTTTAATTATCGTTTACAAACATAAGCTACTAAAATAAATATGAAACAATCTAGGAAAACATAAATATGGCTAACAAAACAATAAAAATTACCAATAAATTTAAGGATTTAAAATACATTACAAAAAGACAGTAATATATGAGTAATACAGTTAACAAACCTATGTCTTTCAAAAATTCAAAGACAGAAAAAAACTCATGGCAAATCAAGTCAAGGAATAAAAAAGAAAATAAACAGAATTTCACAGCATAGAAATATAGAAATCAGCATAACTCAAAATAAGATGCATTCGTTTAAGGGGATACTCTATAACCTCATAATTTTATGATAATTATTCTGATGAATATTTTTATGCTAATAGATGGGTATTGTATAAGAATTCTTTATGCTCATTAGCTTCAGGGCACTTGCACTCACAACTGTTTTCCTTAGTCCTTTGCCAGGCCCTCATAAGAAAGATTGGGAACATGGGAGGGAACTGGTGACAGTTCCCCTTGGGAAATAGTAGGCAGGTAGTGATCCTCATCTGCTTCTCGAGACCTATTCCAATATGAGGCAAAATCTTGAAGCTATTGGTGGATGGGCAGCAAACACTGTCATCTCCATGGTCAAATCTAAAGTTCATTTAGGGGAGGGGTAAAGGCAAAAAAGTCCTCTGTTCTTGAGAAGCATCAAGGAACGCTCTCTATTGATAAGAAGCCGAGGTCCGTTCTTTCTTGGAAAAGGTCAGGAAACTCTGCCCAAGAGCACCACAGACACAAAACAGAAATCAGCTGTCATTAGAAGAGTAGTAGCATTGCTAAGAAGCTGAACACCTAGGTGCACAGATCTCTTAGGAAGACTGAAGCTGTACCTGGGGAACAGAAGCCCCATGGCTCCCACCAAGGAGAAAAGCAGTCAACCACTGCGGGAGGGGTAAGGATGTGGTGAGGGATCCCGTCAGCGGCACTGGTATGAGCAGCTATTGCTGAAAGTTGAAGGTAGAGCTGGTGCAATGAAGCAAACCATCCAGAATCCAAGTCACATTCTACGCACAAGGTAACATCACACCTTTCCTAAAGGAACTGCATTAATGGATGCATTAGTGGTGCATTAATGGAAAGGATAGAAATGGAAAAATGGAAATCCAGTTCAGTCTCTAATTAGTTTGACTTAACCTCCCACAATAAAGGTCTGATAGTAGCTGACACTGCCTACTTCCAGGCATAGATAATACCCCAGTCTTTCTTCCACATACACTGTAAATGTTCAATCAAGTTTACTATACACATATACCAATGTCAAAAAATAAATTAAAAATAATCGGATTTATAGAGACCCAGATATTAAAACATCAGACAGGAACTTTAAAGTAACCAAGATAAATATATAAAAGGCTCTGATGAAAATACGGCTAACATGAAAGAATTGAGCAAAAAGAACCAACATCAAGAAAAATTAAAATGAATACTCCAAGGTTTGATTGAAGAACCATGTAAAAATTATATATGATGGACATGATTAAAAACCTTTTGCATGGATACAGATATGCCACAGAACATACTGGTTTCTGTCAAAACTACCATCTAGATACAATATAAAGCCAATGTATATGTATATTTAACTATCAATGCTTTCCCATCTCAACTTTAATTTTTTTTCGCTCTAATTTGATATAGGAGTATACCGCTCTTTATTATTTCCTTCCTCCTATGTATTTTCCTCAGGAAATTTTGTATATGCTACACAATTTGTCATTTATGTATATTCAGGTAAATATTAGTATCATCCCCTCAATTCTAAGTATGTAATAAGGATCCTAGGCATATGAAAAATATTACTTTGTTTAATTGGAGGGAAATTTTTCAAAAGGTTACTCAAGATTAAGGCAGAACTGACTCTACAACCTCTGAGCATCTCCAATGCTCTGCTACATCATCTATTTGTGTACCTCTACTAGATTTAATCCTTTGAGGGCATGGAACATTGTTTTATTTATCTTTATATCTGCAATATCTAGAAGAGTGTCTAGCATATTCTAGATACATGATAAATTTGTGCTAAATGAATGCATGAGTGAATAGATAAATGAAAAACTGCCTGGGGCTCGGTTGGAGTCTCTAGCATTATCCTCCTGTGTTCATTTGGCCTCAGTACAAATGAATGATCTGATGGTGGGCTGGATAATAATCTGACTAGCTGGTCAGTGGGTACAGCATGAACCCTTGCCTCCTTTCTACATTCTAGAAGTCCTGGCAGAGGCCTCTTCCTTTGATATAGCAACAATCCACACTGTAATTTTTGTTTTTATAGGACCTGCATGATAGAAAGTTGTCATTGTAGTAGTTGTCTTTTTTATTTCCATCACTATGATATTGAACTTAGACTTGCTTAGATGCTCTTTACTATAATGCTGATGAAGATTCTCTTTATGAGCACTTCTTTTTATTATCCTTATTATGTTCCGTAGGTTTTCATGGTGGTATTTCACTACTTGGTAGTAAAACCTGATTATTTTTATTGTATTTATAGCTAATAGTTATTTTCTTATCAAGGTAAGATTTCTATTCTTAAATCTAAATTTCTTTCTATTTTCCTTCATCAGAAAAGAGTGTTATATAAAAGTTTATACTCAGAATGATGAACATTTAATTAAAATATGGAGTACCGAAATTTAATGAAATGCTGCTATTGGATCACTGCGTAGAATATCTTCTAGTTAAATTATGTTGGGATTTCCATTTAGGGAAGTAGAGGCAGGCATGAATTTTATTGTAGTTAAACATTTGCTGACAAGCCAGGCTTTCAATTTAGCTTTGTGCATTGAGTAGATAAATTTTATCTTGTTCAGTTTTGTATTAGAGAATGTTTTCCAGTTAGATACTTCTCTGGGAAGGTCTTGTCCTTGACCAGGAAAAAATCTTCTGCTTTACCATCTTTAGTTGTATGAATGAATCATGTGAAATAAATATTCAAATAAGTAAATAAATTGATATTGATCAATGGAAAAAAATAACCAATATTGTTATAAAAAGTTGTTCTAAGATAGTATGAAAAATAATCTGAATATTGCCAAATGAGCATTATACTGCAGTAATATGTTAATTAGATATCAGCATAATACTACAACAAAGTTTGTTCTTTTGGAATGCATTACATATTTTAATAAATAGATGCTAAATATTTTAAAAAGCATTAATTGAATTTCTAAATGTTTTGAATAAAAATTTCCCTTGTATATAAAACAAAACAAAACAGAAACAAAGCTGAAAGCCATTCTTCCAGTTCTGTACTTTATTGCACATTTTTTGTGAGATAAAATAACAGGTTCTTTCCTGAGTTAAAGTATCAAGTATTATTTTATACATTTACTTTGTCTTGCAAATAAATGTTTAGAAATTTATATTTACCAAATAACCTAGCTTAAAGATTGGTAATTGAATATTTTTTAATTGAAAAATGATATGAAGTATAACAATTCTTTCATGCTTGTAGTTTTTCTCTACAGACACTTGGTGGTGATATCAAGAGGCTGTTTTTAAAAAAAAAAAAACTTCAGAAATTGTTTTATACAAAAAAATATGAAAATAAGGTCTGAGCTTTTAAAGTTAGTGCTTTGAACAAAATGTAAAAATAAATATTCCTAGGGTGGCCGGATGGCTCAGTTGGCTAGAGCACGAGCTCTGAACAACAGGGTTGCTAGTTTGATTCCTGCATGGGATGGTGGACTGTGGCCCTTGCTACTAAGACTGAAAACGGCAACTGTACTTGGAGCTGAGCTGCGCCCTCCACTTGGAGCTGATGGGAGCTGGAGAAACACACTGTTCCCCAATTAAAAAAAAAAAAAAATTAGAAAAGAAAAGAAAAGGAAAGGAAAGGAAAGAAAAACAGAAAGCAAAGAAAACCAACTGTAAAGAACATTATGAATAAACTGACACTCTCATTAAAAAATATATATAAAAATATTCTTGTTTATTAATAATTTGTCCTTTCTTATTTTGGCTCAAAAACACTGAATGCTCAACATTTTGCCTATTTTCATAATTGGATACCCTTTATTGTGAGAGATATTATTGCTTAATATTTATTCAGTCACCCTGGGTATTCCATGAGAAACTTAGATAACAGATTTAACAGATTAAATAATATTACTAAGTACTTGCTTTAATCCAAGCTATGAGACTATAAGGCAAGTAATTTGCAGGTTTACCATATTGTTTATCAGAAAATATTTATCCCTCATAGCAAACAGAACATTTCTATCTCTCCTGACTTCTCTCTGACACTGTTTTGTATTTTGTATACTCATTTGTAATACTATTGTATACCCAACTTCTTCACTCAGAAATATAGTCTAGGTTTTTCAGTTATATATATTCCATGTTTGTATTCAATATATAGATGAACCTTACATTTTAAAACAGAAATACAGTAGCTCAGTTTCTAATTATAAAATATATGTGAAGATAGAGTAAACAATCATTCAATAATAAAGAGCTCTAAAATCTTTCTAGTTTAAAATAACAAAGGCTTGCTGATTTATCATGATACATGTTTATCACAGGTTTCTTGTGGGCTCTTCCTCTGTTGGATAGAGATTGACTAAGCAGTCACCATCTGAAGACTTGCTGAGTATGAATGCAAAGATACATATAGTAAAATATACATTGCTCTTATGAAGTCAGCCCACAAAGGAGCAGGTAATGTGTGCTCATATTTTTGGCAGTGCCAAATTTGATGGGCACAGGAAAGTTCAATTCTACCCGTAAGTTTAGACACTGGGGAATCAGAAATAAACAGTAAACTGCATTAATACAATAATTTATTTTGTAAATCTCTCACTAATTGATATTTGTCTTCTTTCTTTCTCCTTTCGTTCTTTTTTCTCCTCCCTCCTTATTCTACCTTCAGTTTCTCCTTTTTCTTGTGAGCCTGCATTTCAGATATGGTTTCTCTCCAAATTTTAACCCTTCTGCGAACTCCTTGTTACTGCTCTTACTCAATGCTTGATGGTCCTTACTGGGGTGGGTACTCCTTGCTGTCCTGGTTCAGCCTCAATCTTCCGTTGGCCCTATCTTCCTGAATCTCACAAGTGCATCTTTTGCAGTGACCCTGCCCCTTCTGCATCAGTAGGAGACTTCTAATGTTCTGGCCTAGGACCATTTTCCTACTCCTTACTCAAAGATAGAGGACAGTTTTCCTTTTCCCTAGCCATAGGAATAGTGGATCTTTCCCTATGATCTGAAATGGCCCGCTAATTGGCTCTTTTACCAGCAGCTTAAGACTTCTGTAGAGGATAAGGATCCAGATGTTCCCTTGTGTCTTTTCCATAGTGTTAAATGTTCCTCTCCCAGGCCTTCAGCATAATGAATACGTTCTGTTGTTTCTCCTCCTGCCTTCCATCTTTCTCCTGGGCACCCAGTGAGGTTCTAAGGAAAAGAGCCTCCAGGGGGCGCAGTCTGCATTCTCGGGAGCTTTATATTTCCCTGCTAGCCTGCATTTGGCCTTTAGGAATTTGTTAAACATTTTAGCTGAATTCTTCCTGGCTTTTCCTTCCTGGGGAAGAGCCTACACCCCATCTCTTCGTGGAGAGGTCTATCTTTTCTTATACCTCAGCTAATTAGTGGCCCTATGGTCTTAGCTTAGTAATAGGTTAGGAAATTATGATATGGTGAATGTGTAAGGCACTTACAAGTTTTTAATGTTTAGTGGAAGCTAAAAGTCCTGTAATGACTCTGGCTTAACAAATTAAATGAGTTTGTTGTATATTATGTGACTTGATGCCAGGGTAATTTATGTTCACCTTTTATTCCCCCTTATTACAGTAGTTATGGCTCCTTGGAATATAATTTATATACTAAAAATCTAATTCAAACAGGCTTAAGTAAAAAGGAAAGAAAACATAAATTAATTAAGTTATATATCTAAAAGTTTAGAGGGAGCTCCCAGGTTGGTGGACACATGGAGGTACTGGGTGAATAGCACACCCAGAGAGAGCATGGAAACTCTGTGAGCCTTCCCTTAAACCATGCCCTGTGCATCTTTTTCATTTGGCTGTTCCTAAGGTGTATTCTTTTATCATAAATTGGTAACCTAGTTTAAAATATAGAAATAAAAATTTAGTAAATTAATAAAAAGTTTAGAGATAGATTTCATTTTTTTTTCACTTCTAGATATTTTGAACCCTGAATATGGTTCAAAAATGACTAAGTCCCTCCTTTCTGCTCCATATTTTCTGTATTGGCTGCATTTCCAAAGAGATTGCCCTCTCTGGTGGCATAAAGACAGTCATCCAAACAGGCTTAATACCACACAAATTTGTGTACAGCTGGAAATACAGTATATCTTTTCTTAAGTGTTTTAATAAAAATACTTGTCCCACCCATCACTGGCTCTACTTGGATAATATGCTAAACTCTAATGCAATTATGGTGGCCATGGAAGAGAATTTTCCTGGTAACTTAAGCACAAATCACATGGTAGATCCTTAAATATTGTTCAGTGAGTCAATAGATGCTTCGTGGCCAATAACGAAAATGGTTAGCCACATTCTTCCTAGGTTTTATGTGGTATTACTGTGAAAACGATAAACTCAGTCTAACAAATAGCTTATAAAACTTTTCACATTTTCTTCTTGTTTATGACATTGTTATAAGTAACACAGGTGCTGGGCCACAGAGTTTTTTTTCCCAGATTAACTTTCATTTAATAAATGTTGCTCTTTTTGTATTCCTACTATATGAGATACTCCATTTTAAGATTTATACTGTGCCTGTTTTTTTAATACCCATTTGGAGTATCATTTCTTTGGATTTAAACTATTGCTGAGTATCACTTTTAGGATCTGCGAGCATCAAAGGAAAAGACAAAGCTACAAAAGAATTTCCAGTCAAGATGGCAAAGTAGGTAAACACTGCACTTGCCTCCTTTCACAACCACTTCAAAACTTAATCTATTTTCTAATTATTTGTATCTTTAGCATCTGCCTTGTCACTTTAATATTTTTTTTACTTTATAATATCATCCACATTCTTTCTTTAATTTACCTTTTTAACTGTGTTGACAAAGTATGAAACTATGCTACCGAAACTTAAGCCTTTTATCCTGATTTATTTATTTATTTTTAATTTGGAAAATTAGCTGATAAAGAAGCTTTTGCCGAAGTACAAAAGAATGTTTTATTATGTGACTGTTTAAAAATATCTTTAATTTTGCCTTCACTTATATTTGTTCGAGAGTGTATACAATCCTTTACCCTTAAAACTTTACAGATATTTACCTAGTATCTCCTAGAATTTTTGACTGAAATTGAGAAGCTTGACACTAATCATGTTATATTTGATTTTTTAGGTAATTTGTCTGTTTATATGATTGATTTATCAACTTATTCTTGGAATTACAAATTTTACCCTGTTAAAGTTAACTGTTTATGCTAACTCAGTACTCTTGCCTTTCTCTCAGTTCTGGCATCTTCTTTTAAAATCTGGATTTGAACTATTCCTGAGTATCACTTTTAGGATATGCCAGCATCAAAGGAAAATATAAAGCTACAACACAATTTCCAGTTAAGATGGCAAAGTAGGTAAACACTGCACTTGCTTCCTCTCACAAACACATCAGAATTACAACTAAACTAGAGAACAATTATGGAGAATTGTTTCAAGTCTAGCTAACCAAAGTCTTACAACTAAGGGCAAATAGAAGAAGTCACATGGAGATTGGTAGGAAGTGTGGAGCCATGGAAGGGCTGGTCCCACACCCAAGTGTAGTGATTAAAAACCAGGAGGGAAATCTTGGCTGCAGAGGTACCCCCACCAGAGGACCGAGGGGTCCCAGCCACATACCAGGTTCCCCAGCCCAGAGTTCCGTTTCAGGAGGAGAGGTACTGATTGCTCTGGCTGTGAAAACCATCAGAGATTGTGCCTAGTGAGATGAGGGCGGCTGGAGTCCCAGGCGCTCCTCTTAAAGAGCCCACACAGACTTACTTGCTGACAGATTCACTCACTCTGAGCTCAAGTGCTGGGGCAGCAGCTCATAAGGCACCAAAGACATACAGAGGAACTGAATTGTCTGGATTCAGGGACAGGGCTGGAGGGGTAGCTTTCTCCTGGATGGAGGAGCTGGTAAAGCCACTGTTTCTGTGTTGAGCCTGCCCCCACTCCTGGCATATAGACACAGGTGGCTGCCATATCTGAGTCTCCATCAACCTGGCTAACACGCTAGGTTCATTCCCCCCTTGAGGTTCCCTGAGACTGTGCCCCACCCACTTTTTGGGTCCACATAAGCCACTTCCAATGGCTTCTCATATAAGAGGATTGTCTTGGCTCATGCTGTGGACATTCCTAAAATCTCTCAAAAATTCACACAATCCAAACAAGCAGCATGTTGCTTCAGCATGTCGCATACCTCTGATTGAGCAGCCCTAAGCCCGACACTAGTGACAGCCAGCCTGAATTGGCAGCTTGGCCATTTGAGGAACCTCCAAGCCCAGCACTGATGGTAGCCATCTATGGACAGCTTTGGGGCTCATGCCAGGTGGGCCTGAATCTGAACTTGGGCACAGGCTGAATATGAACTTGGCCTAAACAGCGCTTCTCCCTAGCAAGTCTGTTGGCCATCTTTGAACCAAGCTGGAGCATCAGCGGGCCACCTCCAAGGGTAACACACCCAAAGGGCATACTGGGAAGGCACTAGAGCCCTGCTAAAGTGAATCCTGCTCCATAGGGTCAGTCCCTGAACAACAACTCCATCACTGTATTCATGGCCAATCCTCACAATCAATCAGTATGAGGGTCAATCCGTCCCACTGATGTGAAAATGGCAAACAAGGCTCAACTACACACAGCACACAAAAGAGACACACCTGGAGCACACAGCTCAGGTGACCAGGGAGACTGCATCACTGGGCCCCACAGCACACCTACTACATAAGACCACTCTACTAAGACCAGACAGCATAGCAGCCCTACCTAATACAAAGGAACAAACTCAGGGAGGCAGCCAAAAAGGGGAGACAAAGAACATTTCCCAAAATGAAAGAACAAAACAAAGCCCTAGAAAAAGAACTAAACAAAATAGAGACAAGTAATCTTTCAGATGCAGAGTTCAAAACCCTGGTTATAAGAATGCTCAATGATCTCAGGGAGAACTTAAACAAAGAGATAGAAAACATAAAAATGGAGATAGAAAACATAAAAAAAGAACCAGTTGGAAATAAAGACTATGATAACTGAAATGAAGAATACATTAGAGGGAATCAACAGTAAGTTAGATGAAGCAGAGGATCAAATCAGCAATTTGGAATATAAGGTAGCAAAAAAACCCCAAGCAGAACAGCAAATATGAAAAAAAAATACAATAAAATGAGGATAGTTTAAGGGGACTCTGGGACAACATCAAGCATACCAACATTTGCATCATAGGAGTACCAGAAGGAGAAGAGAGTGAGCGAGGAATTGAAAACCTATTTGAAGAAATAATGATGGAAAACTTCCCTAACCTGGTGACAGAAATAGACATATAAGCCCAGGAAGCTCAGAGAGTTCTAAATAAGCTGAACCCAAACAGGCCCACAAAATGACACATCATAATTGAAAAGCCAACCAAAGGTTAAAGACAAAGATAGAATGTTAAAAGTAGCAAGAGAAAAGTAGTTACCTACAAGCTAGGTCACATAAGACTGTCAGGGGATTTCTCAACAGAAACTTTGCAGGCCAGAAAAAATTGACATGAAATATTCAAAGTGATGAATAGCAAGGATCTACAACAAAGATCATTCTACCCAGCAAAGCTTTCCTTTAGAATCGAAGGACAGATAAAGATCTTCCCAGAAAACAAAAAGCTAAAAGAGTTCATCACCACCAGAGCAGTATTACAAGAAATCTTAGAGGGATTTCTCTAAAATCAAAAAAGAAAAAAAAAAAAGATAAGTCTATGAATAATAAAATGGCAATAACTATCAACAATTACTTTAAATGGCAATGGATTAAATGCTCCAATCAAAATATATCGTGGCTGAATGGGTAAGAAAATAATACCGTTACATATGCTCCCTGTAACAGACTCATTTCAGATTGAAAGGCACACACAGACTGAAAATAAAGGGATGAGGAAAAGGTGTTTCATGAAAATGGAAACAAATAAACAAAAAATCTGGAGTAGCAATACTTATACCACAGAAAACAGGCTTTAAAACAAAGGCTATTAACAAGAGACCAAGAAGGACCCAGAAATCCCACTTCTGGGTGTTTATGAGAAAAAACCCAAAACTCTACTTTGAGGGTATGTGTTCATCCACATGTTTATTGCAGCGTTGTGTATAATTGCCAAGATGAGAAGGTAGCCTGGGTGTCCATCAATGGATGAATGGATAAAGAATAGGTAGTACACATATTTAATTAAATATTTCTCAGCCATGGAAGGGAACAGGTTTTTGCCATCTGCTTTGGCATGGATGAACCTGGAGGATACTGTGCTGAGTAGAGTATAACAGACAGAAAAAGACAGATGTAATGTGATTTTGCTTATACATGGACTCTAAAGAACAAAATAAACAAACAAACAAAGCAGAAAAAAACTACAACAAAGGAAAAGATAAAGCTAAATTTATAGCATTAATTGTTCTTGATTATAAATATCTAGAAAATTCTCTAAAGTATCTATTATTTTGAGATATCCCAAAATACGTTTAAGGAAAAAAAAAAAAGAAAGAAAGAAAAAGATTGTCACAGGCCTCCAGCAGGACAACGTGTAATGTCCTATGGCAGCAAGTCTCCAAAATGACTCCTACCCCAAATGCTTGTCTTCTGGCATTCATGAACTTGTTTAATTTTCTCTAGACTAAATAGGGCTGAAGCATGTGACCTAAATTATAGATGTATGACTGCAACCTTAATCTCTTAGCGTTTTCTCTTGGGAGAAGCCAGGGACCATGTCTTGAGAACCCTCTAGTACTCTGGAGATGCTTATGTAGGGATGAACTGAGGTCCATGATTAAACCAACTTGTCAGCCATTGGCATGAGCCAACTAGGAAGCAAATTCTGCAGCAATAGTGAAGCCTTCAGATGACTGCCATCTTATTTTACAACTTGACTTCAATTTTATATGAAGAACTAAGCCATAACTGCCTAGCTAATCCGACTTGCAGAAATTATGAGAGATAACAAGTGTTGATTGATAAATAAATTGATTGATAAATAAATTGATTGATAAAAAAATTGATAAAATATTTTCAATTTTATCCTCCCATCAAAAACTCATTAAAAAAATCAAAACTTCTTCCTCATAATAGTACAAATATTTTTTCCTCTCTTACTTAATCTGAGAACACTTAGGATAAGCAACTATTTCCTTCACAAAATACCTAGTTAAAATAAATTTCTAATGAGCATCAAACTGCCATTTATTAATATTGATAATGGATAAATAATATTTACTAAGTTTTCTTTTTACTAATGGTTAATAGAATTTATACCAAACTACAACAGAGTTTTGTTGAGTCTTTCAGAATAAAAAGACTATTCAGTCTGAATTTCTACATGTGTCACAATTTTATAATTAAGCATGAGATAATACAGTACAAATATTGTTACCACTACTGAATGCCAGCAGACAAGGCCTGCCTGTTGCTATACATCACTGTTAAAATTTTGATCAATTTTCTTCAACCTTCAAGTGATGAATACAATTATTGAATACTTGTGGATACTTAATATTGACTACTAATTGTCATCACCACTGCATAGAACAATCTGAAACTGTTTCCCATCTCAACTGATACCACCATTTTTCCTTACAATATTGAAAAAAAATAGGCTTCTTATATTACTACAATGATACGTACTAGAATTTTATAACTAACATTTTCATTACGTCTATTTTTAAAATTCTGGAATCTTAAATATTTTATTAAATTTAGGTATATACATATTTCAACCCACAGTCCAAAAAAATGGAAAAGGATGAATGATAAACTATAAACCAAATAATTTTATACAGTATGCAAAAAAAATTTTGTCAATGACATTTTGCTGACATTATTCTTTGAAACAAGAAATTGTATTTTAAGAGTAGAGTACGATACTTTGTTTCTCAAACGCTCCTAGTTCATTTGGGAGTCTATGAGTCAAAGTGAAATTAGTTGGCTAATAATAATGCATTAACCAAACAACCAAATTATAAATATATAACTAAATAACACAGTATTTTATTAGAACATCCGAGGCATTTTTCTTCCCGTTTTCTTGGACAGAGTTAGCTTCTACTCCTCTCTTTCATGCATAACAAAGGTATTTATAATAGTAATAAATAATCTAAGGCCTTAGATATGCTGCTTGACAAGTATGCTGATTATTTGAAATTAACTGTGTATTGTAGCTAAATGGCAATATGGGATTTGCTTGGTTTGATCTTTTGTTCTGTAATTATTGTTTGAAAATTCAATAAAATGCAAAAACAAATAAAGCCACTAATAATAAGAATAATTGATGTTTTTTGTGTTGTGTGTATTATACCCTCTATCTCTAGACTGTGAAAGAATGCAGCTGTGTTGATTCATTATTAAAGAACTACTTGCAAAGTTAATCCCCGACCTACCAAATAAGAGATTAGCAAAACAATTAAATTGCTTTAACTCTTGATTATAAGTTTGATTACATTAAAATTGATACTCATCTGTGATGTGCCATGATTCAATTTTGTCCTTCACTGGAACATAATAATTTAATAAAACTGTTGACTATGGAATTTTATCAATATATGAAACAATAAATTCAATTTCAGCTTCAACAAATACAATTGCATTTGTATCATTTTAAAAATATTTACAGATTTGTATCTTATAAGAGAATTTCCAAATTACAAAATTGTCAATATTAGGCTTGTTAACAGATACATAAACTGTAAAATCAAGAACAAAATTTTCATATGTTATTTGTTTCATTATAGTAAAATAGCATATTTCTTCTGAATTCAATGTATAATTTTATTCAGAGAGTAAAATATTAGATATCATCACTAGCAGAATTCAGAAGCCATTTTCACATTAATTGTAGAATTTTTCCATAAGCCATTTTCACATTAATTGTAGAATTTTTTCTTATGAGTTTATAAAGTTTATGTTTAACTTGCAGACTTGTTTTATGAAGTATCACATTATCTTTACAATTACAGTTATGCTACAAATTATGTTCTAATTTACTATAAATTATAACAATCTACTATCACTTTCCTAATTGTTAACTTATTTTTGTGGTTTTTTTTTTTTACAACACTATCTACTTATATCTCTCTCAAGTTTAAGCCTAACACCTTCCTTTGAAAAAAAACTTTTTACATCTGTTTAAGTTAAGGAAGATTTTTCCTGTGATCCAGTGCTTCCATGGGGATACTTCCATGATTAATACCAAGCTGTCTATAAGGTATTGGATATCTAATGATTAGACATGGCTATGTCTGCATCTGAAGTCAAGAAGTCAAGTGAGATATTTAATGGTTTTCTATAGTCAGTTTTAGCAAAAAGAAAACAATTCTTTTCATCCAAATTTTAATTAGAGAATTACTTTTAAAGATTAAAATACTCTTCCTTTTTTTTCATCAAAGAAGATAACACCATCACTGAAAACAGAGAAAAGAGATGGCCAGCTCTGTGCAAATCAGAAAATTAAACAAATCCAGCTTATCGCCAGCAGAATTTAGAAATTGCAAACTTTCTGTGGGGACAAAGCCAGGAGTGCCTCACGTGGAAAGGTGCTAGCTCAGGTAAATGGCCATCAGCTGTGGCTAGTTGGCCCTCAGCTGCAACCAGTGAGACATTGGCCACTAATATAACTGCCATAGCTACACTAGCAGAAAATGGAAGCTAGGATGAAGATTGTGGCTGAGCTAGCAAGTGCGGATCGCAGTCAGCATGGCTTGTTGTAGCTAGCAAGTGAGGTTGGTTGGCAGAGAAGTGGACGGCAGCTTGCGGATAGTGTGGCTCCTGCTTCCTGTGTCTCCAATCCAGCTGCCAGCAAGAATATAGTGGTATGACTCTCCTATATATGGCTCTGTGGGTGTTCATTTTTGGTTTCACCATATCCTGTGTTCTTATGTGGGGAGCGGGACCAGAGACCCCGTATGTCACCCTGCATGACACTTTCTTAGAAAGACTATATTCAAAACTTTAAGAGCAAACCCAAAAACTGTGCTGTAGTTTCTCCTTACAAAAAGGTGGTGCCAGGAACACACTGGAGACACTTGGCCAACCCCTTCCTATCCATTGGAATGGTTCTCCGAGACTGAGGCTTCCGGGTCATACAGGGATGCCCACCTCCTTTAGGAAAACAGAGTGCTTTCCACAGAAGAGGCCGCAATGCTCCAAGAGATCCTGGAAGCCCCAGCAGTGCAGTTAGGAGAAAAGAAAAACTTGTGCTTTCTTGCCACCTACTGGAAAACAAAAGAAAGACCTCTACTCATCAACCTACTAACAGTGAAGTGTAAAATTCTTTAAAAAGAACTTTCATTCTCACAAATGCCCGGGCGCAAAATAGTCCATCGAGCACAATGAAAAACCAAGATAACAAAGGAATTCAGAATGAAAACGAAAAATCTCCAGGAAACAAACAAACGAACAAACAAACAACAACAATAAAAAAAAAGCTTTAAAGACATGGAAGCATGTGATTTCAATGACAAAGAATTCAATATTTCAAGTCTGAAAAAAATCTCAACAAGATAAAGGAAAATTTAGAAAGGCAATTCAACAAACTCAGACATAAAATCAATGAACAAAATGAGTACTTAACTAAAGAGATTGAAACTATGAAAAATAACCAAACAGAAATCCTGAAGATGAAGGACTCAATGAGATGAAGAATGAACCAGTGAGCTTAAGAAATAAAGCAGACCAGATGGAGGAATTAGTGACATAGAAGATAGAACTCTAGAAATGACGCAGGTGGAAAGAGAGCGAGAATTGAGAATAAAAAAGGGGGAAAAAAAAAAGAAAGAACTGTATGAGAACTATCTGATTCCATTAGAAAACACAATATAAGAATAATGGGTATACCAGAAGAAGAAGAGCAAGAAAAGGGAATAGAGAGCCTATTCAGAGAAATTATTAAGAAGGATTTCCCAAACCTAGAGAAAGAACTGGATCATAAAATCAAAGAAGCTAACAGAACAATTAATTATCTCAATACAAAATTGCCTTCTCCAAGACACATTATATTAAAACTGTCAAAAATGAATGACAAAGAAAAAATTCTCAAGGCAGCCAGGAAAAAGAAGATGGTAACCTATAAAGCAAAATATATTAGATTATCATCAGATTTTTCAGCAGAAACCCTACAAGCTAGGAGAGAGTGGAATCAAATATTCAAAATATTCAAACAGAGAAATCATCACCAAATAATAATATACCCAGCAAACTTGTCCTTTAGATATGAAGAAGAAATAGACTTTTCCAGACATAGAGAAGCTAAGAGTATTTATCACAAGAGGTACATACAGGAAATAGTGAAGGGTATTCTTCTTCCACCTAAAACAAGAAGACAGAAGGATACAAAATTATAAGCAAGATGAGTGACAGGCAGAAGCAGAAAATTACAATCCTTTTTCAGAATTGGGTATCAAACACTTAAATATAACATAGAGTTTAAAGGGGGTAAAACATTTTTTTTTGAAGTATATTATAGCTGCTGCAATTTGAAAATGAACTCACAGCATAACAAAGGATAATTTGTGACAAAAAAAAAACAAACATAAAAGGTAGGGGGTAAAGGACTGAACTTACACAGATGAATGGACATAAGTGGCAATCAGAAAATAAATACTGTATATATGCAACTTTGTTCTGTACAAACCTAGTATAAACACACACACACACACACAAATGTAGAACTGGGACATACAACATAAAAAAAGAGGAAACAGAAATAAAAAATCATAGAATACCACCAAACTAAAATAAACAAACAGAAATATAAGGGAAAAGAAACAATGAAGACACAGAGCTACCACAAAACAATAGATAAAATGGTTATAGGAAATCCTCATATATCAGTAATCACCCTAAATGTAAATGGACTAAACTCACCAATTAAAAGGCACAGAGCAGCGGGTTGGATCAAAAAAACAAAACTCAACTATATACTGCCTTTAGAAGACACATCTCAATTGCAAGGACAAACATAGACTGAAAGTGAAGGGGTGGAACATGAAACTCTAAGCAAATGGCATCCAGAGAAAAGTGGGTGTAGCCATATTTATATCTAACAAAATAGATTTCAAAATAAAAAAAAGGTAACGAGAGACAAAGATACATATTTTAAAACGATAAAGGTGATGATATATATGCACCCAAACTGGGAGCACTAAAATATATAAAGCAACTACTAACAGGACTAAAGGGAGTCACTAACAAAAACACAATAATAGTAGAGGCCCTAAATACCCCATTGAGAGCTATGGATAGATCATCCAAACAGAAAATCAATAAGGAGATGTTGGCCTTCAATGACATATTAGACAAAATGGAGATAATCAAAATTACAGAACTTTTCATACCAGAACACTAGAATATACATTATTCTGTAGAGCACATGGAACATTTTCACCGATAGACAATATGTTGGGACACAAAACTAGCCTTATGAAATTTAAAAGGATTGAAATCATACCAAGTATATTCTCTGCCCATGATGCTTTGAAATTAAATCAACTGCAAAAGAAAGCAGGAAAGACAATAAATATATGGAGATTAAACAACATGCTACTAAACAATGACTGGGTCAAAGAAGATATAGAAGAATAGATAGAAAGATATATAGAGACAAATGAGAATGATAATACAAAATATCAAAATTTGGGAGATACAGCAAGAGGAACAATAAGGAGAGTAGTTTATATTATCACAGACCTGCCTCAAAAAATAAGAAAAATCTCAAAAACAAACAAACAAACAAAAACAAAAACAAAAAACCCTAACAGTCTACCTTAAAGAACTAGAAAAGAGAGCAAACAAACCCCAAAGTCAGCAGAAGGAAGAAAATAATATAAATTAGGGAAGAATTAAAATAGAGAAAAAAAAGCCAGAAAAATTAAAGCAAGATAAAACTGTGTTTTTTTGAAAAGATTAATAAAATTGACAAACCTCTGGCTAGAATCACTAAGGAAAATAGAGAAAATCAGAATTGAAAAAGAAGTTACAACAGACGCCACAAATATAAAAGACTATACAAGAATAGCATGAAAGCTATATACCAACAAATTTGATAACCTAGAAGAAATGGACAAGTTTTTAGAAATAAATAACCTTCCTAGAATGAATCATGAAGAACCGGAAAATCCAAATAGACCAATCAACAGTCAGGAAATTCAAAGAGTAATTAAAAACCTCCTAAACAAATACAAGTCCAGGTGCAGATGGCTTCACCAGTGAATTCTACTAAACATTCAAAGATTTAATATCAATGCTTCTCAAAATCTTCCAATAACTGAAGAAGCGGCAATATTTCCTAACTCATTTTATGAGGCCAACATTACCTTGATACCAAAACTGAACAAGTACAACACACAGACAGACACACACACACACACACACACACACACACACACACAATTATAGAACAATATCTCTGATGCATATATATGTAAAAATCCTAAACAAAATACTGACAGGTCAAATACAACAATACATTAAAAAGTTAATGCATCACAATCAAGTGGGATTAATTCCAAGTTTGTAAGGATGGTTCAACATATGTAAATCATTGATGTGATAGATCACATTAACAAAATAAAGGATAAAGATCATATGATCATATCAAAAGATGCAGAAGAAACATTTGACATGATACAACATCATTTTTTATTAAAACACTTAACAAAATTGGTATAGAAGGGAAGTACCTCGACAAACCCTTAGCTGATATCATACTCACTGGTGAAAAACTGAGGGCTTTTCCTTTTAAAGCAGAATCAAGACCAGAATTCCCACTCTCATTACTGTTATTCAACATTGTATTAAAAGTCCTAGCTAGAGCAATCAGGCAAGAGAAAGAAATTAAAGACATCCAATTTGGGAATGGAGAAGTAAAATTATCACTTTTGCAGATGATACGATTCTTTATATTAAAAACCCCCTAAAGACTGTACCAAAAACTATTAGAAACAATAAACAAATACAGTAAATTTGCAGGATACAAATCAATGTACAAAAATCCATTTTCTTCCTATATATTAACAATGAAATTTCAGAAAGTGAAATGAAAACAATTTCATTTCCAATTACAAAAAAAAAAAAAATAAAAAAATAATTAAAGTCCCTGGGAGTAAATTTAACAAAAGATATGAGGAACTATACGCAAAAAACTACAGGAGATTAGTGAAAAAAATTGAAGAAGACACAAAGAAATGGAAAAATATTCTGTCTTCATGGATTGGAAGAATCAACATAGTTAAAATGTCCATATTATCCAAAGCAATATGTAGATTTAATGTAGTCCCCATCAAACTCCCAACTGCATTTTTCAAAGAAATAGAACAAAAGATCATCTAACTTGTATGGAACCACAAAAGACCCTAAATAGCCAAAGCATTCCTGAGAAAAAAGAACAAACCTGGAGGTATCAGACTCCCTGAAATCAAATTATAGTACAAAGCCACAATAATCAAAACAGTATAATATTGGCAGAAAAAACAGATACACAAATCAATAGAACAGAACTGGGAGCCCAGAAATAAACCCATATATATATGGGCGCTAATTTTCAACAAAAGAGAAAAAATCATACAATGCAGAAAAGAAAGCCTCTTCAATAAATGATGCTGGGAAAATTGGAATGCCGCATGCAAAAGAATGAAACTAGACTGCTATTTGATACTATATACAAAAATTACATCTAAATACCCTGTTTCCCTGAAAATAAGACCTAGCCGGACAATCAGCTCTAATGAGTCTTTTGGAGCAAAAATTAATATAAGACCCGGTCTTATATTATATTATATTGTATTATATTATATATATTATGTTATATTATATTATGTTATATTATATTATATTATATTATATTACATTACATTATATTATATTATATTACATTATACCCGGTCTTATAGTAAAATAATACCAGGACTTTTATTAATTTTTGCTCCAAAAGACGCATTAGAGCTGATTATCTGGCTAGGTCTTAATTTCGGGGAAACACGGTAGATCAAAGACCTAAATCTAAGACCTGAAACGATAAATAAAATACATAGAAGAAAACATAGGTACTAAACTTATGGACTTTGACTCAGAGAAGATTTTATGAATTTAACTCAAAGACAAGGGAAGTGAAAGCAAAAATAAATGAATGGGACTACACCAAACTACAAAATTTCTGCACAGCAAAAGAAACCATCAACAAAACAAAGGGAGAACCAACTGAATGGGAGAAGATATTTGCAAACAACACCTCTGATAAGAGGCTAGTATCCAAAATACATACACACAACTCAACAACAAAAAACAAACAATCCAATTAAAAAATGGGCAGAGGACCTAAACAGACACTTTTTCCAAGAAGACATACAGATGGCCAATAGATATAAGAAAAGGTGCTTAACTTCACTAGCTATAAGGGAAGTGCAAATCAAAACTCTAATGAGGTACCACCTCACACCTCTTAGAATGGGTATTATCAACAAGACCAGAAATGATAAATGTGGAGAGGATGGGGAAAAAAAGGAACCCTCATATACTGCTGGCAGGAATGTAAATTGGTATAGCCACTATGGAAAACAGTATGGAGTTTCCTCAAAAAAATTAAGAATAGAGCTACCATATGACCCAGTGATCCCTCTTCTGGGTATATACCTGAAAAATCTGAAAACAGTTATCCATAAAGATATATGTACCCCTATCTTCATTGCAGCATTATTCATAGTAGCCAAGACGTGGAAATAACCCAAGTGTCCTTAGAGGGATGATTGGATAAAGAAGATGTGGTATATATACACAGTGGAATACTACTTAGCCATAAGAAAAGATGAAATACTGCCATTTGCGACAACTGGATGGATCTTGAGAGCAACATGCTAAGTGAAATAAGTCAGATAATAAAGGACAAGAACCGTAGGATTTCACTCATATGTGGGATATAAAACAGAAAGCAACAAACAAACAAAAAATCACTGATACAGAGAACAGTATGGTTTTTACCAGAGTGGGAAAGGGGGTGGGGGGAGGTTGAAGAAGGTAAAGGGGGTCAAATATATGTTGATGGAAGGAGACTAAATTTTGGGTGGTGAGCACACAATGCAATAAACAGATGATATGTTATAGAATTGAATTGAACCCTGGAAACTTACATAACCTTATTAACCAATGTCACCACAATAAATTTCCTATAATGGTATCTTTAGATGGAAAGTGAAGAAAACCTACATATCAAGATTCCAATATCTAATGCTTGTTTAGCAAATCATAGTAATTATTTTTTGAAATTTTCCCATAGATGTTTAGATTTAATATTGCATTGTAGGAATCATCATCAACAGGGAAAATCTGTAATCACAAACCTATACATTTCAAAAAGATTTCAAAAGGGGATTTTTTTCCCTTATACATATTTTATAATTAAATAAATACATCCTTAAAGTTTAGAAAATTTCCAAGATACTTGTTTGCATTGAATTAACAGTTTTAGTTAAAATAATGCCCAGCGAATATTGTTTAGATGTAAACACTCTCTTTGGCAGGTTCTTAAGAAAGTAATAATTTCCAGGATTTTTGAAGTGTGTTCTCCTGAATTCTGTTCCGGTTTTACTTAGAATTATATGTACAAACAATAATAACAAAAAAACTCAATAGAGCGCAGGCACGTCTATCAGTGATTCAAAATTATAGGCATCCAACAGTTCTACTTTAAAATATCTGCTGAGAAAGTAATTAGTGATAGACACCAGGAGATGTATTGAAACTGCTTATAACAGATTTACTCATTCAAGTAAAATATTTGAAGTAAACTACAGCAAAAATCATTGGTGGGTTAAAAAAAATTAAATATAGCCTATGCACTTATTCATGCAAAAATGTTTATTCAATACTCATGTTTTGGTGTTTTTAAATACTCTAGAGGAAATATATGAAATTAATTTGTGAAAACTAGTATATAAAGTCTGACCATGTGAAATTGCCATCAAAAATGGTTAAATGTTAGTAATTTCATATGGATCACCCTAATCCAGGCAGGGAGATCACTGAAGAGGTAGTTTTAGTGTCCCAGGGAGAGAGAACGTGGTACTTTTACTAGTTCCTAGTAATAGATATGCCACTTAGTAAAGAGGCACTTAAGGAGAATCAAAAAGATTTAGTAACTGGATGTGAAGTGTGAGCAAGGGGGCGGTGGAGTCCAAGGTGACTTTCTTGTTTATGGCTTGAACACATGAACAGATTGTCATTTATGAAGTATGGAACACTAAAAGAGGAACAGTTTTGTTTTGGAAGGTGGGGTAGCAATGGTAAATTCAGTATGATTTTGGTCACGTTCACATAGTATTTGAGGTGCCACTAAGACATCCTAGGGGAGGAACATGGATGGTAGTAGGGTAAGCATATGTAACAGTCATGGACATGTTTGCTCTTTAGGCATAGACGTATTGAAACAGGGATGTATAAGATCATTTACATTGTATAGAATGAGATAAGAGGGCCTAGAGCAATTAGAGAATTACCAAGATTTAGGTGGTAGAAGAAACCAAACATTATCCAAAGAAAGAATATTTAAAGTTGTAGAAAACTAAGAGCATATTGTGGTATAGGGAGAATTAGAGACTGTTTTTATTGAGTGGTCAGTAATGTCAAGAAATACAGAGATTCCAAACAGAATAGTGGTTGAAAAGCATCCTTTAATCTTCCAGAAGTAATTGGTGACTCTGATACAAGCAATTAAAGTGCAATAGTTGAAGCACTTTCTTTGCTGGAGGGGTTTGAAGTAGGTAATCAATTACTACAGAGTCATCAAAGATGATGAGAAGATCCATATTTATTTACATGGAAATGTGTTTATAATGTATAAATAAAATTTTATACATCAGGTTACAAAGCAGTATTAAAGTACAATCTATTTTATAAGACTATGTGAATATACACATAAAAGTATGAAATGACTGTAAAAATTGAGCAAAAACTCTACACTACACAGTTTGCTTAGAACTTCATAGTATTGCCTCAGAGGCTTCCTATGAGAAATAAAAAGGATGATCAGACAATGAATAATTAGGAGCTACAATTCTATTCAGGAAGTCTTGCCCCTTTCTCACCAAAAACATCAGTTTACTGAAGTTATATCTGGTTTTGGGTATATTTGTAATTATTTTGTAATGTCTCCACATAACGTAAAAGAAAAAAAAGAAAAAAAAAAAGAAAATGTTAAAAGCCATGTAACAACCACAGAAATATCTCTGACACATAATCTTTCTCATAACACAAAAATTCAAAGTTATGTAATAATGGTTTCACTAAGACTAATTGATGGGGGGAAAGGTACATGAAGAAAAGGATGTTCATATTTTCAATAACAATTCTTCCAGAATATCTAGGCAATGTCCACATAAGTGTTGAGTTTTGTGAGAGTATCTGAAAAGCTTAATGATAATATAAATCTCTAAAATTTAAAAATCTAAAATGGTATATTTAGTAAGATTATGCATTATTATATAGTGGGGGATTTCAAACATATTAAAACTTGTTGGTATGGATGTAAGGTTACAATTATTACAGCTGTGACATCAGTTGGGAAAACTAATCATAGTATTTCTACTGAAATTCCTAAAGATGGATTGTGCTGGATTTACTCAGATAGAAGTTAGGTTAGCAAATGCAAAAAGAAGTATGCATATCAGGTCAAAGTAACATTCAAATGCATTATATAATATATTTCATTTCCTTGAGTTGGCCAGATTATTGTTCCAATTCTTCATTATGTTTCTAAGCATGTTATGTTTAACTATAAATTGAAGTACAATTGTAATTGTGAAACTTTTCTCTCAGGAAAAAAATGGAGATTAATTTATCAATTTCAAAAAATATGATCTGAATTTGGATATATGTGCTAATTATATTTTATACTTAAAACTACCATCTCATGGTTTTGTGAGTGTACTTTTAAAACTCTGTAGTGTGTGTGTGTGTGTGTGTGTGTGTGTCTATATATGACTATGCCCAGATATATAAATAATCTCAGTGGTGAGGTTTTATTCATAAGAATGAACATAGACAATCCTAGATGTTAGTAAGTAGCACCTCTGAAATGTTTCAAGTATTTTTCATTCTGTTCCAGGATCTAAAATGGAGGGTGAACCAGCCACTTTCACGGGTCTGGTTTAATAGGACCAATTTCTCAATAGTTTTTTTCTCTACAAATAATTTCTCACAGGCAACAAAAATTTTCCAGTGGCCTCTATTACTGTGATTGACGGAGAATATGTAGGAAGTTGGCTAATGCGCAACCACAGTGTAAGAAGCAGTGTTCTACTATTACCATTTTCAAAGTGGTGGCAGGTGTGAAACAAATTAACATATAAAGGAGAAAAATCTCTTTGCTAGGTAATGCTTTCACTTCCTTTCAAAGAGGTTATACCAGAAGTTCATTTGGCATCTAGCAGTCTTGCCTCTCTCATTTGGGTCAGAATTAACCATTACCAGGTAAGAGAATACATTTTGAATGTTGTCATCCCACGCATTTGATATGAATGGGGAATGGTATTATAATATTATTTTAGCCTCCAGCACATATTATCTGAGTATCCCAAAAATATTTTCACAGAAAAACATTAACTGAAATAAAAGACTATAAAAGATTTATTCCTATTTACGAAGTTTGTTTTCATTTCACATTACAACAACTAACTACGAGGTGAATAATTATCACATTACTACAATAAAATTATAAGAATCACACAGACATTTACTTTTGTTTGGATACTTCTTTTAAAATTTTGTTCATTAAATCCTTTTATTGAGAGAGCCAATATTTAGTAAGAAGTTAGGCCACGCTACAAATTTTCATAAATTATGTCCATTCCCACAGATTTGCAAAAAATACAACTTTCTTTCCACTAACATGTTCATGCTGCTACTAAGTGTGTTGCAGGTTTTGAACCAAGGTCTGGTTGTTCCGAAGTCACAAAACATCTTAGCCTTTTGAAATTGCTGCAGACATCAAAATAAACAAATATTTTGATAATATAAAAATCACCCACGTGAATGTTTTCATTTACAACACCTAACCCCAGTGACTCTGATATTAATTGCTTATTTTCTTTACAGTACTTAACACATTCTGAATTTTTGATGATATATTACCAATCTCTATTTTCTCTCTCTCCTCAACTTGAGGGCAGCAGGGGCCTTATGCTTTGTTTTATTCATCATTGTATTCACATAATCTGGAGCATTTCTTGGTACCAGGCAGGAGCTCAAAAAAATATTTGTTGAAATTTAAAGGATTTTTAATGGATGATAATTTAAAATTTATTTCATTTTTAGAGTTTTATGTCTTATATTGCTTTAATTGTAAGCAATTAAAATGAAACATTTGTAAATTCTTAGGTAATGGCAATAAAATATAATATTGTAAGAATTGAAAAGCAGGATGTTCTAAAGATGTGGACATTAAAAAGGATCCACGTTTTATTTTTAAAATGTATACCACTTGAAATATATTGCCATTTACAAGTCATTTGAAATTATTATATCAAATACAAAGCTAGGCCTAAGTATCAAAATTCTAAAAAATATAACCTAAAATGTAATATAGTTAGGATAAAGCTATTCTGATATTTTGCTTAAAGCATCATATTTTAAAGCTGATCTCAACCCAAGAATATCAAAATGGATATTAACTATTTTTTCATATTTGAACTTTCAGTGATATCTCCATTCTCCAAGCTCTATCATTCTACTATCTACTTCATTACTTCCATTTGCATTTTGAGAGAATTTTTATATTTGTTTTCCACAAGACTGATTAAAGTTTTACCACAGTTAGAACTTTTCTTTATTGTTTTTGTTAACCAATATTTTATGCAGATTTACTTACTATATTTCTGTTTTGGTTTCCTTGAATTTCTGCCTTATCTCCTCCAATTTTCTTAATACAGCTATATTCTCCTGTAGACTCATTATCTTTTTGCAGACAAGTTACTTTGAAAAAAATGGTTTTATTCCTTGTAGAAATTAATTTGCAGATATGTGCTCCCTCAGACTTTGTGGCAATATTCTCTTTTCCTGAGATCTCAACTGCACACACTGCTTTGTTGTTTACTATATTCATCCTTAATTAGTAAGAGAGCTATCCATGTCAGTATTTGTTATGAAACAATTTAATCGGATGCTTGATGGTGATATACGAACCCCAATTCAGAGCTGAAGTGAAAAAGAGAATTTATTGGCACATCTACCCCAAATTTCCAATGGTCAATCAGGTATGGATGAATCTAAGAACTCAAGTGAGATTTATCAAGAGTCACAGTCTGCATTGCACATTGCTATTCCATTTATTTTGGCTGCATGCAGGCAGGCTCTTTACATATCTTGACAAGATGGCCATCACATGGTTTACCCTCAGGAACATTTGCTCAAAGATCTTCATTTTCCCCATACTGTAGTTTCAAAAATGTTTTTTATGATTCATTTGGATTTTCTCCTCAGGCTATTTGTGAAGCAGTCAGTTTGGCCTGAGGTTTGTGAATATGCTGGTTCAGCCTACGTTTCATGCTCATCTCTAATGAAGAAGAAAAGGATTACTCTTGTCAACTGCATGAAATGAGAGTTTGAGGAGAGTCTCCAAATAAACGTCAACCATGAGGATAGAGTTGCTAGAAAGAAGGAAAACGATTGTTATCCTTCACAGATCATAAAAAAAATACTTCTTGATCTTGCTCACTGTCTAGAAAACTCAAGTTTCCCTGATTCAGGAGCAATGGCTTGGATTTCAGTTCACAATTTCTGATTAAAATAATCTGGAAATTATAATAAGTACAATGGAAGTTTTAAAAAAGTTGGTTCTAATTGGAACATTGGAAGTATTTATATAAACTTGAACAGGTCGTTTGACATTTCAGGATTTCCATTTTCTTAGGTATGAATTTAGGTAATTATACTCTCTGAAATCCTCATTTTATGATTAAATAATCAGGTTGTGAGTTGCTCTTTTGTATGTCACCACCCCCTCTCTCTGTGTCTCAGTTTCTCAAGCATAAAATAAAGTGCACAGTGCCTGTCCTTTCTGACCTTTTAGTGTAAAGTGAAAGGATAAAGTGAGTGGAAGGAATGTACTGTGAAATACGTGACTAAGAAAAGTTTTCACTTTCTCACTGCAAGAACTAAGTTATAGGTCATTCTGTTTAATCGATTTCTACACAGTTCTCTTCAAAACACCTCAAATAATGCAAATTTCTGTTGATGTGATATATATTAGTCATATAAATCCCATTTGTGCATAATTTAATAAAGTCCATAACTGTTTCTTCTCTATCCTCAACCTCTCAAATACTTATGGCACCTTGTAAGTGAACCAACTTATTTAATTGAAAATAATATTAATAATAATAATGGCAGCTCACATTTATTAAGTGCTTATTTTAAAAGAATTAAACTAACATCCATACCATATAATCCACAACACCAAACTTTAATTATATTGGATATATTTATGAAATAATATTTGTGGAAACATAGAGATACCTGATTTACTTTTCAGTACAATAGGGACATATTAGTACAACTACTGACTATTTATATGGGACATTAAAAAATTATGTCATATCTTATGTTAATTAGTGATTGTCACAGTGCTCTTGAGGTGTATATTTTTAGAATATTTTCTGTTGCTTTTATAATACGAATTAAATAATTCAGTTTTTCATTCCCCCCCAGTTCCACTGGAATACATAACACTGAATTATTTAAGTTTTAACCTAATTATTTTTGTTACTCGTGAAACAGTATTTGAGTTTTCTGGCTGTATGAAAAATTTATCAAACTTCCACATTGCTACTAATTTTTACCTGGTAGCATTTAACCCATCAGATATACCATTTAGTATAAATTTTACTCTGTAATATTTAACCTATTTCTGATCAAAGTCAAACATTTTTTTTTAAGTGAAAACCATACAGGCTTTGCATGAACAAAAGCCCTCTCATTCGTTTTTTACTTTCTATCACATTTCCCCATGGTGTTATATATTATTTAATTTGTAAGGTGAGACACCGTTCAGAGAGCCCCTGTGATAATATACATTCATTCTTTGCTTTGTGATGCAGTAACTACTTACAGTGCTACAGTTATAATTATAATGTGAACAGTGCAACTGTCACGGGGTAAATGTGCTCTTTGAGCGTGGGAGGTATGCAGACACAATTTGGAAATTTGCTGAATAGAAAAACATTAAATGCCAATTCATAACGAAAGAGTCCATATAAGAAGGGCAAACTAGAAGGCAGTAGAAATTAGTTCTTTTGATATACTTGTCATCCTCAAAATGGTTTCTGAAGAAATACTGAATTTATTTGTATTTTATTCTTGGATTACCTATTTAGTGACCTCATTTTTAGTGTTTCATGAAATAACAGTGGACTCTCTATTGTTATAAAAATAAATGACAGTTTTCACTATATAAAATTGCATAACACACTGTACACATGTAAAACAGGATCAAGGATTATGTCGTGATGATTTCAGATGAAACAATGCATTTGGGATTTTATTCATAAAAATTTAAATGTCTTAAAATAAGGATAAATTACTTGAAGGTTATATCTAACTTCTTAAAATTAATAACACATATTTCAGGGTAAGGAAGGCAAAAGAATGTATTCAATGAATCCAAAAAATAAATTGAGGAAAATGAGTATTTTTGACTTAAAATATCTGAATTTTGTGTGTTTTTTTAATTTCATTTGTTTGCTTTGCTGCTTTTAACAGTCATCACTCCTTAATTATTTTACTAGATTTCTTATCAGAGTAATCAATGTTATTATACTGATAAGCTAATGCTTCCATAGTTGTATTTCACTGATACATACATAATTTAAAGTACTTGGGGAAACAGATTGAATTCGTCATATAGCCTCAGGAGAAAAGAAATATATACATATATAAACCAAGTAATGTGAATTTTTAGCAGCCTAAAATATTTATAATGGTCAAACTTTGGTTCCTTGTGTGTTGTTATAATGGAAGGGTGTGTATTTTTGTATTGTTTTTTCAAACTGTGCTTTACTTATGCTTCTTCTACTGGTTCAGAAAAGGATTATTTATCCTTTAGATGATATTAGATTAATATACTTTTTACCAAAAGAAAAGCACAAGGCACTAATTCTATGTCATTGGAATGTCTTCTGTAGCCTAAAATACAAATTCAAACAGCAGTTGGGAATGTCAACTGCGTTTGAGACTGGTCAATTGATGAAAATGGTTTGTCTTACTTATTTAATTCCCATAATTAGACCTGTTCACCATGGCTGCCATACAGTGTGCTTTTAGCTACAGTGACCTGTGCTGTTACAAGAAATAAGTTTTGGAAATGGTCTTTATCCTCCCAAATAAAGTTAGTGCATCCAGCTTTGGAAACTGACAGCAGTAATATTCCCCATCTAAAGCTGGAGCTTAGCCCTGTTATACTTATTAAAAAGCCTATTCATACAAATTAAATCCATTCCATATCCTGGCCTCTGATGACAGCTCCATTTTTTTTCCTTGTCTGGTTTGAATTACCTCAAGTCTGTACCCAGAAAAAATTTATCCCTTTCAAGAGACTTCTCCAAGCCTATAATAAATTCACATGGGTCGTCCCATCAATGTAGTGAATTTGCATTATTATTTCATTATGAGGAGGAAAGAAAGCGGATTAGATCTCTTCCAGCATTGGCAGAGCCTAATTCAACCTGAACACATGATTAAAGCTGGCATTTATGGCTATAACTGTCAAAGAAAACTAATTGTAAACTGAGAGCTGTGGGTAATTATGGCTTTTGCTATTAGACCATTTCTCTCCTATTTATCACAGAACCAACGACAGACTTTACTACTGTTTGCATTTAGTTCTCTGATTACTATGAACCTACTTATGCAAATGGAAGTTGATCTATATTTTCAAATTGAGGGCTTTGTGTAGTTCAATCATGTATTTAGTATGTGTGCTTTACTGTTTTTTTTTCACCTTAATTTTTTTTCTTTTTTTGGGGGGAGGGAAAGGAGAACTGACACTAACACCACTGTGTCCAAGACAGAGCATCTTGCATTTTTAAAAAATTACAAACCCTGAAGCAGCTGCTTGGTAATTAGTTTGACATATATGCTATTGAAACTATCTTTCATAAGAGATTTTTAAAAATTATTCTCTATTATGTGCAGATATATATGCTAGGGCCTTTAGAACTATGTACATACATGTTTATATATTTTATATTTATATATGTACATAAGCATGAATAACTATACACATAGAGAATACATACATATAACCATGCGCATAGAAAGATGCATATTGTACACATATCATACATACATATCCACGTATGCGTGCACATACATACATACAGACAGACAAGCAAACATGAATATATCACCAATAAGCATTGTAAGCTCTTAATGATGCAACAAATATCTTTACAATTTTATGGTAGGTAGCTGTATGGGGAAGTGGCTAATCACATAAACTCTAAAGTTTATCTACTTAGGATTTAATTCTAGTTTTACCATTTGCCAGCCATGTACATCTATACAACTTTCTCATTTAAAAAAATGTGTAAATATTATTATGATTAGGATAACAGATAAATGTAAAATAAATTGCCTACAGTAAATGCTCAGTTAATATGACCTTTTAGCTAGTTTTATAAAATGCTATTATTATGACTGTAAACCATTGCGTTTCTATGAATTTGTGCTGCAATATATTTTAAGGTGGAAATATAATAATAGCGATAGACATAATTCAACTATATGCTTCAATTTTATGGGATAGTTCTAATTCATGAAATTGTATTCTATTTCTTAAATGCCTATTACTTAAAAGTTTAAGTAGCAGAAATAAACTTTATAACTGTAAAAATTATTTATGAATAGTAAATTACATATTAAAGGGAAAAAAAACTTATTTTGTCTAGTACCCTGGTTTTCAGTTCAGGGAAGAGTTTCACTAAATCTTATGAAATACTATTGATAATGAGTGGAATAAATCATACTTTGATAATAATAGGCTTTTTAAAAATATCAAACAGTGGAAAGTCTTGCTATTATGGATATTAATACAGTTGCAGTAAGCACCTGCATTTATTTCATTGACACTTGCGTTTTAAGAGAAAAAAGTTTCAATGAGAAAACAGAAAAAGATTTTGAAAATGGGATGGGTCAGCTCAATTACGAAAATCATATTTTATCACTTCTGAGGGTCAATAAACAACATTTTATTCATAATCACTCAGCAATATTAAAAACTAAAACCCATAGGTTATTGGGATTCTGTAACTGTACCAAGTTTTGGTATTTAATCTAGTCAATAAGTGTGAATGATTAAAACCATTAATTTCTACTGTATAAAGTAATGATATTAGTTTATAATCAACTTTAGATGATACATTCAATAAGTAAAAATGGAGACTTTGAATCAGTAATGGTTTTTCTCATGACCTTACTGATAAGTCTTCATGTTTGTGTGTTACCTTTCTATCTCTGCACATGCATTTGTGTGTGCCACTTTTTCACTTTTTATTAGTTAATAGACATTGACTAATGTTTCTACATGATCTCTGTATTATCCTTTAAATGACCTCTTAAAAAACCATTGAGTCAATATGTCATAATTTACTTAAACCTTATGCTTCTACAGACAGAGTTTTAGGTTGTTTTAAAATTGTTATGTATATAGACCAGTATGAAAATCTCAGAGCGTATTTCTTTGCTTGAATTATTTATTTAAGCCTAGTTATTTGGAATCAGATAACATTTTTCAAAAGTATGAAACTATGTTTTTAAAACATTTTTGCCATATTATTCTCCAAGAAAATGGTATAAGCAATATGGTTTTCCTAACAGCATTACAATGTCATTTTGGTTTTACTTTTATTCTTTTGTTAATTTTGCAATGGTATATAAACAATCTCAGTTTAAAAAACTATTTTCTTGTGTAAAGTATTTGTATTTATTGAATTTTTTCTTGTGTATTATTTCCTTTAAAACAAAAAATGTGAATAAATTACAGATCTTATTTAAAAATGCATTCTTTAATGTTAGGTTAAATACCAAAAGTAACAAATTAACAATTATGAAATCAAATTCATTATCTGTGTGTACATTAAATTACATCTAATTGTCTGGTTTTTATTTTCTGACAGCTTCCACTTTGCTTATGGGTCCTGAAGGACCACTGATAAATAAATTATGCTTGCATTTCAGAAGTCTTAATTTCATGTTAAAATGACAACCTGAATCAACACTTGTGATAGAAAGAAATTTTCTCAAGAAACAAAGCATCACTAAATACATTTACCTTCTTTAATTCAAATTTAGCTGAAACCATAAACTAAAAATGTGCTTCTTATAGTGTACAGGAGAACATTTTAGCTTATGTACCAAATTATTATTAAAATCAGTGTTTATAAAATCACTCAAAATATTTATATGTATTTTCTAATTCAGGTCATGGTTTGCATAGATAAAAATTATTTACCCAATAAATCTAGCATTTTGAATGAGAGAAACATATATTTTTTCACAATGATATTGTCATAAATTATTGTAATTCAGTGATGATTTAGTAATAGAGTTTTTGCCTAAAACTGATTCTCAGATGAACTTAGTTTAAATTTTCCACAAGACACAAATTACAGTGTAAATTATATTTCTTCCTTGTCGAAAAAAAAATCTCTAGATCTCCTCTCATTAATGTAAAAACAAAATTTGATTCTGCCAACGTGCTTGTAGTGTCAAGTAAAAGTTGTTGAAAGCATTATTAAACATATTTTATATATTAAGCACTTTTATTAGATATTTTGTTATAAATATAGCCCTTTATTATTTTTACTCATTGAGCATTGTTAATGATGTCTCTGTAAGTGAGTAGCTTGAGATTAAAAGAAGCTATCAAATAAAGCAAGGCATAAAAAATGGAAAATATGTTATAGATTGGATTGTGTTCTTAAGAAGATATGAAGAGAATTTCTCAGAAAATGTAACATATATAATCAGAGTATTGCTGGATTTAAGAGGAGTAATATATCACTGAGCAACTATAGTCCAAAGCCTGCTTTTACATTATTAAGCAAAACAAAATATATAACCCAAAGGATAGTTCAAAACAAAAACAAAACTGAATTCCCAAAATATTAAATGGGATCCTGGGAATTTAGTGAGTCTTAAATGATAGTGACTGAAAAAACACTTCTACACTTCACAGAAATATAGATGCTTTAATGCTTATTGTGTGGGGGTCAGTGCCATGAAGACTGAGGTTTAAAACTGATGTGAGAACTCCTGGTGCTTTGGCTTAAATTATTAAATTATACACCAACATTTTAGTTAACTTTTTCTTCCACTCTAGAATGCAAATTTAAATAACATCTTTCTTAATGACAGCCTTACTAATACAGTGTTTGATGGCATAATAGGAAACATGAGTATATTTCTTTGTTACTATTTCCTTACTTTTATTTCTTAACAGTAATATGTGCCAAAATAACATAGATTTTTTTTTCCTTTATAACTTGCCTTTATTTTAAGTGCCATTTGGCATGAGAAGCACTTGGGCTTTCATTATGCAAATTCTGAATGACACAAAGTGCAGAAGAGGATAAAAGTGCGTATGTCCTCCAGGGAGGGCATACATATCTAAATAAGTGGGTACTCTACAGAAAATGGGGGGATTAAATAAGCAAATTCTGAAATGAATACCATTCTTTCCCCCTCTGTTTTGGGAACACTAATAGCTAGGCCTTTATTCTCTAGCCAAGATCCTAGAATATTCCTCTTTAGAGAAAATACTAAAGACATTAACATTGGTTATTTCCAGCTAGATACTTTCAACAAAGTCTAGTTGATAAGCCCCATTCACATGCTTAGAGTTTCCAGTTGGCTTTATAGCATCTTACTCTTAAAGATGAGATATAAGCAAGGATCACCATATATCTAAGGAAAGCAGAGATCAAATAAGCTAAAGAAATAATTTTAAGTACTATCATTAGTTTAAGTACTGAACTGTCATTCAGTGGTATGCTGAAACTTACTGGTTTCAGGGCAATAGCCAGTCGTTGTATCTTCTCTCTACTGTGCATGCAGTGAGTGTATGTTGGTATCTTGGAATCTGCCGTGGTGGAAGTATTTACAGCATTGAAATATGCTAATTCTAAAAATACAGTGCTATTGTTAATTTTCATAGAAACTACAGGAAATATTATATCTACAAACAAGAAGAGGATGCTACATTTTTAACAAAGAAAACTCAGCCACTAAAACAAAACTCTTCAACATTAAAAATATGAAATATACAACAGAATTTTTGGAAAGTTTTTACTCCTCCAAGAAAGAGCTAAATAAAACAGAATCAAATATAGGACAGAAAATGAAAACAAAAACAAAAGAAAAAAAGCCTGCTAGTCTAGATGTTCAACATTCTATCGGTAGAAAATCCAAAAAGAAGCATCAGAGAAAAATGGGGAAGAGGGAACAATTAAATTATTCCATAATATTTCCCACAGCTAAAAATCATGTTTCCTGATTGGCAGTACTTACTAAATTGATGAAAAGAGATGCATACCATGATATATCACCAGTGAATTGCAAATTATGAAGATAACAAGAAAATCCTACAAGCTTCCCAGGAAGGAGGGGCTTGTCTTAATAAAAAGACTCAGGAAAAATAATTTTTACTGTTTGGATTTCAGCATAGGATGCTTGAAGGCAAAAGAGCAATATCATCAAATTACTGAGCAAAAATGATTTCCAATCCAGAGTTCTACATTTAGTTAAAAACACTCATACAAAGATGAGTGTAAAGACAAATTCAGACAGGTATCTAAGACTACTGAGGTTCTCAATCATAATGAGAAATTAAAAAATAAAAATAAAGGGGAAATAAACATGATGGGATCCAAATACGGCAGAGAGGGAAAAGGAGACTCCAGGATTATAATGTGCAAGGAATCTATATAATTGTTCTACAAGTAGAAGTCAAAGTTCAGATTAGAGCAGGTGAGAAGCAGCCAATATAGGTTCTTTGAGAAGATCCAACTCATAGTTCACATGCTAAACCTGAATGTATTCCAAGGAGATTTGGACAACTTGCTGGATGTTTTAAGTTATATAAGTAGAAAACTATTCAAAAAAGAAAGGCAAGATAAAACAAGATAAAATTTACTCTGAAGTGAATAAGAAGTGAAGAAAAAAAAATTATGTATGCTCCATGGCTCAGTGGTGAATAGTATTTATACATTCATCATTTCAAACACTAGAAAATGTTCTAAGCCAACATTTGATGTAACTGCATTATAGGTGGGGAGGAAAGTGTGCTTATTTGTTGGGTTATGAGACAGGAAAAGAGAAAAGGATAATAAAGTGAAAAATCACAAGTTTCTTATTGAGAAGTCAGTAAATAATGCCTAAAGTTGGGATGTAGCTATATTGTATTATGTATATATTTGGTCATACATTTTAAATATAGGACAAAACTGAAAGTAGATCACTCTGCGAAGGAAAAAAGTATTGCTGATAAGGCGTTTTCATGACAATCTTTATGGAATTATTTGACACTTCAAACTATGTCCATGAACAATTTTGATTTGACTTAAAAAGTAGAGTAGAAAAAAGCCACACATATACATAGGGTAGTACAATATTTAAGAGTACTGGCTCCAGAGTCATATGGGTTTGGCTAGTTCCAGAATAACAAAAAATTGATTCCGTGATCTTAGATAGGTTATTTAATTTCTCTGTGACTCAGTTTCTTACTTTGCAAAAAGAAATGATGCTAAGACTTATTTGCCATTTTTATGTAGATTTAATAAATAATCTATGTAAAGTGAGTAGAACTTCTTGGTACATAGATGTTGTAATTAATACTACTATAACTACTTCATTATTATATGAACTTCTCATTCCAATCATTAGTTCCCCATCCCAGAGTAAGACTGGTAATTTTGGCTGTCATCTAGTGATAGTCCATGTGTATATGTATGTGTATTACATATATTTGCATACATATGGGGGTGTATATGAAAAAAAAAATATATATATATATTCATTTTTACAAATAGAACATAATACAAGTAACATTTTTATCTGGCATATATCATTTAAAAAGTAATTGTACAATGTATGAACCAATAGAGATCTAACTTATATTTGTGCTTCAAAGTCTTCCATTATATAAATATACCATATTTTATCTTCTTTCTTATTGCTGGATATAAATAAAGTAGGTTCTCGTCTTATATTTTGGGAGAGTGGTTCTGTAATTTCCCAAATGAGGAAGCACATCTCTGGTATAATCTAAAAGTTGAAACACTAGGTTAAATGATATGCAATTTTGAAAATTTTAATAGCTGCTATTAGAATTGTAAGAATATTTCAAAACCCAAAACGTAGCATACTGCCTATTCTGCCAGCTTTCACACCTTGAGGACTTAGTGAATGAAGCAGTAATTTCCAGTGTGTGTGCAGAGATACAATATAGGTGACTTTTCATAAAATCAGGTTACCCAGTGTTACCAGTCTGGTGAGGATGCTAGCATGAGGCTACAATGAATGAGCGAACATCGATACAATGATGCCAAACATCAGTACTATATGCCAAAAGTTTATTAAAAAGAAAGAAGCTTTGCTTCTAAGCAAAGAAACAAAAACGAAAGAAAAAAAGTCAAGAATTTTTTTGCTTGAATTATCTGACTGATTTCTTAATTTCTTTTTAAAAACTAAATGTATCTTAAACATGTATGCTATCAGTTATAAAAATACTTTGTTTGAAGAAATACAATATGAATGTGCTTTATTCCTCCTCTGCTGCCATTTTCTGATGTTTTCTTTGGGCATTTACTCTTGTATTATCTACAGCACTAAATGGTTCTGTGATGCCCATGAGGACTCTATAAATGGATGTCCCTATCCCACCAGTAAAATTAATCCATTCTTTATATTGATGTAGTAAAAGGAGCATCAGACATAGAATGTCTGAGAGAAAAAAGTAAAAGTGTTCAATTTTTCAAGGTCTAAAATAAATCAAATGCGATAGAAAAAATATTATTTAATGAACAAGTGTTTAAATGAGAAATGACTGGGAGATTTTACTGACAGAAAAGTAGATGTGCTCTCCATCAGTTAAAACCAAAAAAAAAATTAAGCCTATACTTTCCAGTGAGATTTCTAGACATAAAAGTCAAAAATGAAATATGCCATTCGTGTGCCTATTTTCAGACATAGAGAAATCTAGGTGACGTAAAATATAATAATAACACTGAAGGTTAGAAGTTCAGGAAAACTTCGTATACTGAAATTGTGCTCTTCGGACACAGTTCACAAATGTTTGTTTGACTTGAATATGGTTTTCAAAATATGCCATCAATTAAAATGCAGGAAACATTATATAAAATCCAAAGTTCTGGGTTTTCTTGAACGATTTAAATAGCTGGAACACTGAACTCAAGCTGAGTAGTGGGGCACACTTTCTAACTTGGCACTCTCCATGGCACTTTCCTGACATGAAGTCAAGTTTTACTTGACATACAGCATTCTGTGTCCTCTGTTGCTTTTCTTCTCCTTGGACAATTAAAAGTGGAATATGAAAGAGAAGGTTTTGTGTTTGTAGAAAATTAAGACAGGTCACTTTATCGTGGAAATGAATATTCTTACTTTTTAATATATGCAATATGTGTGCCCAGAAAAATTCAAGATAGCATTTTTACAAATCCAGCCAAATTCCCTCATTTATTTTTTTCTTGATTGGATTGTGTTAGCTTTTTGATTTTGAGACACCTCATTTAAGAAGACTTGAGCAGGGATTTGGGTCCTAGTTAGGAACATAAACGATGATGCTAAATTCTAAAGTCTTCCATGCAAAGTAACCAGAAGAAGAATACCAATAAGTACCCAGTCATTATGCTCCCTGGTATTTCCCAAAGGAGTTGAAAACTTATGTCCACACAAAAACCTGCATGTAAATACTTATAGCAGTTTTATTCATACTTGTTAAAACTTAGAAGCAATGAAATGTGCTTTAGTAGATAAAGAAAGAAATAAACTGTTAAATCTTGAATGGAATATTTTTCAGCACTGAAAATAAGTGAGATGACAAGCCATGAAAAGACATGGAGGAATGCTAAATTCATATTACTATAGTGAAAGAAGATAATCTGAGAAGGCTACATACTGTATGATTATAGCTATGTAACGTTCTGGAAAAGGAAATAGTACTATGGAGACAGTAAAAAGAATAGTGGTTACCAGAAATTGGGAAGGCAAGGGAGGGTTAAATAGGCAGGGCACAGAGGATTTTTAGGGCGATGAAAATATTCTGTATGATGCTATAATGATGAATTGTACATTTTTGCAGACCCAAAGAATATGTAAAACTAAGAGTAAACCCTTATGTAAACTATGAACTTTGGGTGATTATAATGTGTCAGTGTAGGTTTAGCAAGTGTAACAAATGCATAATTCTTGTGGGGTTGTTGATAATAGGGTAGGCGAGCCCTATTGGGGGCAGAAGGTATACGGTGAATCTTCAAACTTTCTTGTCAATTTTACTGTGAATCTAAAACTGCTCTACAATTTTTCTTTGAAAACAAACAAACATCGAGCACATTTTCAGTGCAATAAGAAGTCAGACAAATCTCAAAACTCCAATTACCATCAAGTGATACCAAAAGCATCTGATACCAAAGAAACCATTTAGGGAGCCTGTGAAAGTGATAATGCTTTTGTGGGAAAGAGCAAGGAGTGTGGAGGTGGCCGTACTATGGTAGATCTCTGAAAATTTCAGCAAACATTTGCTCTCAGAAGGGAGATCCACCCTAACAGGGTACCACTCTGAACAAAATTGATATGATAAAGGACTTTAGGCCTTTACCATCTCTAGAAACATGTTCTAGAGATGTCAGATGTCAGAATCTGGCGGCAAAGTACACCTTCACAAATGAATATATCACTCAGGAAGGCAAGTACTATAATCGCTAAATTTAGGAGTACAAGAAACCAGAGAGAAGCAGGATTATGGAAAAGCCCTCTTGAAGAAGATCAGGTTCTATAAAGGTCAATTATAAAGAATGATCATGTTTTATAATAACCTATTCTTATAGTAAGAGATAACAGAGCCCCTAACCAACAAACTTGGAAAAAAATATGTATATGTATGTATGTATGTATGTATGTATGTATGTATGTATGCATACACACACACACACACACACACACACACACTGACATTATGCTAAGTAAAATAATTCAAAAGTAAAAAGCCAAATATTGCATAATCTCACTTACATGTGAAATCTAAAATAGTCAAGCTCATAGAAGCAGATAGTAGAATGGTGGTGGCCACGGCTGTATGAAGTGGGTATTCGGGAGATGGTGGTCAAGGGGAACAAAATTCAGTAGTGGAAGATGAATAACTTCTGGAGCTATAACGTACAACACGGTGACTATAGTAAACCACATTGTATTGTGTACTGAAAATCTAATAAGAGGTTAGATCTTAAGTGTTCTTAATATACAAACAAAAAGGTGGTACCTATATGAGGTAAAGAATACTACTGTTCTGTACACGTGACATTAAAATATATGTTAATTAGCTTGATTGTGGTGATTATTTCACAATGTATATCAAATTACCAAGTTGTACACCTCAAATATATATAATTTTAAATGGTTAATTACACCTCAATAAAGCTGTAAAAAATAAATAATGGGTTTTGATTAAATAATGTTCTAGAAAATTTTAGCAGAAATCTAGAATCACTTAAAAGAATAATATAATGTAGGGTTTTTTTTTCAGGATTAGATTAAGTCAATATTAAGGTATATATTAATATATATTACATTATTTGGAAAGTATGAAAATATCATCTGAGCATTTTTTAATATGGTGAAATGCCTTTAACAAAATTCAATTCACTTCACTTATTAAAAAAAAATCTCTCAAAAATTGAAAAAATAGAAATAGATAAAAGTTTCCTTAGTACAATAAAGTGTACTAATCTCAAACCAAAGGCTAGTATTATCACAATAGGAAGAGACTAGAAACATTTTCAGTAAGGTCAGGAATAAGACAAGAATATAATCTATTACCATTATGATCCAAATAGTCTTTGTAGCTATTGTCCAATAAAATTAGAAAAACAAATATGAGACATATAAACATTGAAGGAGGTTAACTAATAATTAAAGAGAATCAAGTAAAAATAACTTATTAGTGTAGAAGAACAAACAATAGCATATACTGATAGCTAGTAATGTAAAACAATAACTTTTATATACTTCAACAACTACAAGCCAGAAGAAATATGATGCAGGAAATGTCTGATTTATATTAGTAATAGATAAGATAAATTGGATGGAATAAAACTTTGCAAGAAATGTTCAAATTCTACATTACATTTTTTAAAAGTATTCCTGAATGACACAAAGTTGTAAACAAATGGCAAGGCTTAGTTAGACATTTTCTTAGAAAAGGAGTCTCAATATGTTCATCTTGTTTATATATCCCTTCTCTTATTTCACATATTGAATAATATGACACTTAAGATTTCATTAGGATTTTATCTGAAATTACTAGTCGTCACTATTAAATACTTTATTATCCACTTCAGACTAACAGGATAGTGCCCTTCTCAGCCCCTATGAGCAGGGACAACTGAGTCATTCTAGACCATGAAATAAGAATGGCAGTTACTTGTACCCTTTCAACCTAGGAGAATAAAAAGTATATGGGTACTTCTATATCTTTCTTCCACTTGAGGAGGAGGCTTTGTTTGGAGATTAATGGGTCCAAAGATTGGAACAATTTGGATTCTTCAGTTACAATGCTGAATAGAACTATTTGGGAAGTTGTTTGGACATGGCAGAATTTATGGGAGTAGAACAAAACAAAACAAAATAGACAAAATAAACTTTTTTCTTTAAGCCACTGAAAATTTATAATTGTCCATTCCTACTAATTAAACATCTAATTCTGACTAATACACAGGAAAGTTGATACCAGAAGTGATCTGTTTACATAACAGCTATAAAATATGTGACACTGACTTAACAGTAAAAAACTGTTACAAATGTAATATTTAATATATAAATGCAATTAGCACTTCATTAAAATACAAAAATGTTTAGATTCGATTAAAAATGAATTCCAGTCATATACTACTTGTAAAATACATATATATACTAGGAGTGCCAAAAAAATGTACACATTTTAAGAGATGTTACCTATGTATTACTTTTCGAAGTTGAATTGTGTTGTGTTGCAATGTTCAGTGTGATGTTCACTCAAAACATAGTGTTAATCAAATGAATGCTAGTGTCATTCATTGTATTACAATTTTAATAGTTTTTTCCTTTCTTAAAATGTGTATATATATATATATATATATATATATATATATATATATATATATATTTTGGCACACTCTGTATGTAAATTGAAAGTATAAAGCGAAGGTACCTTGGCTAAATAAAATTAAAGAGAAGGCCATTATCACCATTTCTAGTTAACATGGCAGTGGTGGATTTATGTGTTCAAAGACAAAAAGAAAATAAAAGGTGTAAGATTTTTCAAGGACACTAAAGTAGCTCAAAAAATCTTTTGACATTCACAACTATTGTGGTTTTCATAAAAAACATGAGACCCTACTGTCAAATGTATACCATTAATATGAGTAGTATATTTTCTGAACATAATATAAATAATTTAAAAAAAATAAAATTGCATAATATAAATAATTAAAAAAAATAAAAACCAAGAGCAATTTAAAATATATAAAGTATCATTTATAATGACAATAATTATTATAACGTGTCAGAATAATTCAAACAATAGCTGTGCAATAATGTTTATGGAGGACATTAAAAACTTTATTAAAAGACATTAAAATAAATACTATATTGAAATGTGTAACATATTTATGAGAAAAAAATATCCTAACTATGGTAATTATGTACATACTAATTTATAAATTCCTCACAATTTCAACAAAGACTCGTTTAGTTTCTTTTTCTTTTTTATTTCTTTTCTAAATTTGGCAAGCGGATTCTCACCATTATAGAAAAAAGCAAATGGCTAAGAGCAGCCAAGAAAATTTTGTAGAACAATTTAGCAAGGGTCAACTTAGCAAATATTGAGTTGTAATATAAAGCTATGGTAACTAAGATAGTATCTGAAACAAAAACAGTTTTGTTATGATTAATTATTTATATTAAAAACAATAAAATTCCAACCCCATACCATAAACAACAAACTTTAAAGAGTTAAAATATATCAAAGAATACACTGCTTTAGTAGGGAAAAATTTTATAAACAAGATGCAAAACACATAGCATAAAAATTGGTAATTCTAATTCATTAAATATGTATAAATTGGAAAGTAAGTTGGCAATATTTAGCAAATTTGAAGATGTACTCACCATATGACAAAGTAACCACCTCAGGTTACAGACCACAGAAAATCTTTCACGTTTGTACTGGGAAACAAAGCTAAGCATGTTTCTAGTAGCAGTGTTTTTAAATAGTGAAAAAAAAAAAAAAAAAAAAGATGAAACAACTTAAATGTCCATCAACAGGAGAATGGATACATAAACTGTAGTTACTCATATAATGGCTTTATTCAGAGAAGTGAAAATAAATTATTTATTGTTTACATAACAGTACAAATAAATCTCAGAAATGTACTATTGAGCAAAAAAAGAGAGCTGCATGATTTTACATATCTGAGAACATATTTCATAAAACAGTTGTATAAAATACTAATATGAAAGTTTGCATATATATACTTTGCACAAAAAAATGTAAAATGAAATAGATGAGATACAAGTCTTCTGTAAAAGATTGTGAAGTAAGTACATACTCTGCTAGCCTTGTCCCATGAAGACATCAAATTAAAACTCAACTACAGAACAACCATCACTGAGAAACACCTAAAGCTGAGCTGAACAGAATTGCTATAAATAAGGATATAGAGAAGCAACCATGTTGAGACTGGTAGGAAGGGAGAAGAAATGGAATGGGCTGATTCTATACTCATGTGTGGCAGTTAAAAATCAGGAAGGATATCTCAGTTGCAGAAGTCCCCCTTGAGGACGATAGGGTCCCAAATCCACACCAGGATTCCCAGCCCAGGGTTCCTGTACTGGGAAAAAGAAGTCCCAATAATTTCTGTCTGTGAAAATCAGCACAGATTGCTGAGTGAGGTAGAGAGTGGCTGAAGTCCCAGTCACTCCTTTTAAAGGGCTCAACCACAGACTCACTGGCCCCAAGGTCAAGCTTGGGGCAGCAGTTAGAAAGGCACTAGGGACATATGGGGATAAACCGAATTGTCTACAATTGGCTACAGGATGAGGGTTAGAGGGAAAGCTTTCTCCCACACAAAAATGCTAGCAGAAGCCATCGGTCCTTTGTTGAGCCTTCCCCTCATTCAGCAGATGCTCACAAGCATGAGCCATATCTGAGTCTCCATCAACCTAGCTAACATAGTTTGTCCCACCCTAATCACTCCCTGAGAAACCACCCCACAAAACTTGAGAGCCCACCTAACTTGTTGGCCCATCCAAGCAGCTTTCAGTGGCTTTTCTATACAAATGGCCCATCTTGGCTCATGCTGTGGACTTTCCCAAAACATCTCAAATGTTCACAAACCCCAAACAAGAAGCATGTGGCCTCAGTGTGCCCCATATGTCTTACTAAACAGCCCCTGGCACTAGTGGCAGCCAGTCCCAGTTTACAGCTTAGCCACTCCCAGGCACCTCTAAGCTCAGCACAAGTGGAAACCATCCACAGATTAATTGATACCTCATACCAAGTGGCCTTCGACAGATCACAGGCAGCAGCTACACCAGAGCCTCTCTCATAGGTCCCAGAAAAAATATACCCAGAGCCCAGTTTCAGATCATACTAGATCACCACCCAACTATCTCCCAAAAGACAGACTCAGCAGGCACCAGAACCCTGCTGGAGTAAATCCTGCTCCATAGGGTTATCCCTTGCATGACTGCTCCTCTACTGTATTCATTGACAGTCTTCAAACCAATCGGCCTGAGGGTCATTCCCTTCCCTTGATGTGTCAACAGTAATCAAGGCTCAACTACAACAGGATGACAAAGACAACCCACACAAGGGACACACCTGGAACAACCAGCTCAGGTGACTAAGGAGATTGCATCATGGGGCCCCACAGGACACCTACTACATAAGGCCACTCTACTAAGACTGGGAGCATAGCAGCTCTAACACAGAAACAAACACAGAGAGACAGCCAAATGGGGGAAAAAGGAAACATTTCCCAAATAAAAGAACAAAGCTCCAGAAAAAGAATTAAAGAAAATAAAGACAAGCAATCTACCAAAGACAGAGTTCAAAACAGTAGTTATAGGATGCTCAGTGATCTCAGTGAGAACTTTAACAGAGATAGAAAACATAAACATGAGATAGAAAGAAAACAAAACAAAAACAAACAAATAAACAAAAAAAAAACCAAAAAACAAGCAGTCAGAAATGAAGAATACAATAACCAAAATGAAGAACACATTAGAGGGAATCAACAGTAGATTAGATAAAGCAGAGAATCAAATCAGCAATTTGAAAGATAAGGTAGTAGAAAACACCTGATCAGAACAACAAAAAGAAAAAGTAATCCAAAAAAATGAGGATAGTTTAAGGGGCCTCTGGGACAATATTAAGCATACCAACTATCATGCGAGGTGGCTTGCGGGGTCTCTGGTCCCGCTTCCCACATAAGAACGCAGGACATGGTGAGGCCAAAAAGGAAAACCCACGGAGTCATAGGTAGGGGAGTCACACCACTATAGTCTCGCTGGCGGCTGGGTTGGAGACACAGGAGGCAGGAGCCACACGATCCACAATCCACACTCTGCCACACCATGCGTTTGCCAGCCACCATCTTCTTGCTAGCCCCCATTTTCTGCTAGTGTAGCCACGGCAGTTATATTAGTGGCCAATGGCTCACTGGTTACAGCTGAAGGCCAACTAGCCACAGCTGATGGCCATCCAATCACAGTTGATGGCTATTTACTACCTGAGCCAGCACCTTTCCACGTGAGGCCGAGAGCCTGGAAACTGCACTCCTGGCTCTGTCTCCACACCAACATTCACATCATCAGAGTACCCTAAGGAGAAGAGAGAGATCAGGGAATTGAAAACTTATTTGAAGAAATAATGATGGAAAACTTCCCTAACCTAGCAAAGGAAATACACATACCAGCCCAGGAAGTGCAGAGTTCTAAACAAGAGGAACCCAAAAAGGCCCACACCAAGTCACATCATAATTGAAATGCCAACCAAAGGTTAACGACAAAGAAAGAATGTAAAAGCAGCAAGAGAAAAACAGCTAGTTAGATAAAAAGGAGTTCCTATAAGACGATCAGGTGATTTGTCAACAGAAACTTTGCGGGCCAGAAGGGTTTAGCACAAAATATTCAAAGTGAAGGAAAGTAAAGACCTACAACCAATATTAGTCTATCCAGCAAAGCTATCATTTAGAATCAAAGGACAGATAAAGAGCTTCCCAGACAAGAAAAAGCGAAAAGAATTCATCACCACCAAAGCAGTGTTACAAGAAATGTTAAAGGAGAGAGGAAAAAAATATATACGAATAATAAAATAGCAATGACTGCATACCTATTAACAATTTAAGTATAAATGAATTAAATGATCCAAACTAAAGTCATAGGGTGGCTGAATGGACAAGAAAACAGGGCCCTTATATGCTGCCTATAAGAGACTCACTTCAGATCAAAAGACACACACATACTGAAAGTAAAGTGATGAAAAAATGACATTCCTTGAAAACAGAATCAAACAGAAACAGCTGGGGTAGCAATAATTATCCAGAAAAATGGACTTTAAAATGTATAGCAAAAGACTTTAAAACGTATAGCAAAAGACTTTAAAGCGTATAGCAAAAGACGAAGAAGGACCCAATAGTTCCAATTCTGGGTATTCATCAGAAGAAACCCAAAATGCTAATTGGAAGAAATATATGAATCCATATGTTAACTGCAGCATTATTTACAACAGCTAAGATATGAAAGCAACCTAAGTGTCCACATATAGTTGAATGGATAAAAAAGAGGTGGTTCATTTATGCAATTGAATGTTACTCAGTCACAAAAAAAGAATCAAATCTTGCCATCGGCAACAATATGGGTGGACTTAGAGGGCATTATACTAAGTGAAATAAGTCACACAGAGAAAGACAAATGCCATATGATTTAACTTAATGTGAAATCTAAAAAACAAAATAAATGAACAAATGAATAGAAATGAACTCATAGATACTGAGAACATTTTGATGGCTGCCAGATAGGCGGGGTTTGGGGGAATGGATGAAAAAGTGGAAGAGATTAAAAAGTACAAGCAAACTTGTAGTTACAAATAGTCATGGGAATGTAAAGCACAACATAGGGAATACAGTCAATAATATTGTAATAGCTATATATACTATCAGATGGTACTAGAGTTATCAGGGTGATCACTTCGTAAGTTATATAAGTGTCTAATAACTGTGCTGTACCCCTGAAACTAATATAATATTATACATTAACTGTAATTTAAAAATAAAATTTATTAACAAAAAGAAATCAAGGAGAATGACAACATACAAATTTTTGAAAGTGGTTAAGTATGACGAAAAGAGGATGGGAATGATTTTTCTGAGAGCAACGCTGATGGTTTCAACATTATGTGTAAGCTGGGGGTTGGGGATACATAGGTTTCTTATACTAACTTTTAGACTTGAAGGATGTCTGATATATTTCATAATTTTTTTCCTAGAAATAAGGTTTAACGTCTAATAGTAATTAAATATGAAAGACCCAATTAACCAGTTTAATAAAATTTTGAAAAACAACCGTTAAGAATATATGTGTAAGATAAGTTTTAATTTTTAGGGAAAAATATTTTCCTTTCAATTATAACATGAATATTAAAACGTTGTACTGGTACATAATAATCCTGGATAATCAACATGTGTTTTTTAACAGAATAATTATAATTTAGGAGCAAGTGAGGGCTAATTATAAATTAAACCCTGTTTTATAAAAGTAGACGAAATGATGAATGCAATGTTATATAAAGCAAAATTTGCAGATGTTATGCATCTTTTGCCTTACATTTCTAAAGTGAGAGAGCAAACTTACATAAGTTACATTCTTCAATAAACTTCCATTTTGTTCAAGACTGGACAACTAGGCGGCTTAAAGAATATAATGATTCAAGAACATGAAATCAGTAGATGACTGATTCAAAACTTAATAACAGCCAGTTACTGATCCTTAAGCTTAATTTAACCAAGTTGCCCTGACTTACGGTCTCGTCCTTTGCCTTTTTAGGAAGCATCAGAGCTACAATATCTTGAAATATGAGTATATGTGAACTAGCCTTTTCAGGGTAACTTCTAAATATAATGAGTGTGCTTTGGCAAACCCTGGTAGGCACAAGTCATTTTGTCAAGCTATTCTGTTTCGAGTCATGACGATACCTTTGGATTCAAACCATCAGGCATCAGCAGCTGCTGCCTAAAAGGAATCTACCTCTAGTAAATTGATGCAGAAAAGTTCTGCCTTCTCGACAAGATGTTAATAATGAAATACTACATTTGGAATTGACTAGTCCTGGAGATATCTGCTTTAAAATGTCACCTGGATTAAGAAGTACAAACTTCCAGTTATAAAATAAGTAATGAGGATGTAATGTACAGCATAGGGTATAGAGTCAATAATATCATAATAACTATGTACGGTATCAAATGGTACTAGATTTATTGTGGTGATCCCTTTGTAAGGTATGTAAATGTTGAATCACTATGTTGTACAACTGAAACTAACATAAGTCTGTATTTCAATTATAATTAAAAATAAATAGAAATAATTTAAAAAGACTCAAAATTATATGAAACCTTTAAAAAAAACATAAAATGGATAAATATTGAGATCATCCATGGTAAGCAAAATAAGTCAGACAGAAAAAGTCAGGAACAATATGACTTCACTCATATATTTGATATAAAACTGAAAGCAACAAATGAACAAGACAAACACACAAACAACAACAAAAAAATCATAGACACAGATAACAGTTTAGTGGTTACCAGAGGGTAAGAGGGTAGAGGAGTAGTAGAAGAAGGTGAACAGGGTCAAATATATGGTGATGGAAGGATAAATTTTTCTAGAGATGAATAAAGAAACGTATTGTTTCAGAACGAACTCACACACACACACACACACACACACACACACATACACACACACACAGGAAAAACACTATAAAAAATAGCCAGGTTGAAAAGACATGTTGATTATAAAAAGGAGTTATGAGTTTGGCAAAAGACTTTTCTTCTGCAATAATAAATTTAAATAAAAAATGGAGAGCTTTGAGACATAAAAGCTAGTACTCAATATTTTTATACTCAACTATCTTGTTTTTTAGATGTGACAGATAACAAAATACATATTCAAATATGTGGATAGTCATTAAAAATATGAATTACTTTTGAAATAATTACAGAAATTAATGGAAAACGAAGTAAATTAGTGTTTTTTTGAAGAGAAAACTTATAATAGAAAAGAGCTGTCAGTGAACATTGAAATAAATTGTCCATAGTTAAAGATAAGCAAATCTTTCACATAAGGTTAAATCTGAATGGAAAAAAAGTTTAACATTAAAGAAATAATTTAAAAACAATAATTAAGTAAAACTATTACAAGTTGTCTGATATCCAAAAAGTACTAATAAGGAAAGAGGGTACGTGGTTGTGAGATTGTGAGCCTGTCATGAGATATCACAGTACAGAATGACAAAATGACATAAGGAGGGTTCAGGAGGTATTTTTAAGTAGGAAAAATAGGCTCCATTGTATGTAACATATGTCCCTTATATGTTTTATTGTTAGGTATGAATTATTGCTACCATATCATGTTTGGAATGATATAATCTAGATATTATCAGCATTATTTCTATGCATGAGGATTACAGGAAATCAATGTTTATATTTAACTTCTGTTTTTTTTCTAAATTTATCATGGCTGACATACATAATTTTTTAAAATAAAGAATATTACAAACATATCTGAAATAAACATATCAAAATATTTTCTTTGAATATCAGTGGTATCAGAGATTAATGATATATTTTATATTTATCTTAATGTGGTTTTAATTATTAACTCAGAATAACTTTGACATTAAAAATTATGGTAGAATAGTTCAGAGCCCCATTTTTGTTTATAATAAAACTGACTACATTACAACATGGAATAAATTCTATTTGATACTGAGGAATGGCAATGCTTAATAGCAACACCGTTTTGTCACATTAACCTAAAATTGAATTATGGGTATACAAAGTTTGAGAAACAGTTAAGGCAGCATTAGCTCTCTTCTTTTAAGCTATGAGGCTTTGCTTCTAAGTCAACCACCATTATGAAATAATGTGCTATCTTGAAAAATAATATGTGGTCAGCCGTGATTATTAATGCCAGAGCATAATAATTAAAATTCTTTTCTAGGCAAGTAGGTCATATCCTGCTTATATGACAGGATATTTTATGTTTGGTACTTAATACAAGTATAAAATGCAACAATAGAAAAAATATGCGCATATATATATATGTATATATCTGTGTGTGTGTGTGTGTATATATATATATATATAGCGGTAAGATTTGGATTTCTCTGTGGCATTTGGAATTTTCATAATTGGGAAAGCCGGGTGGCCTGACCTCCAGGGAAGAGAGCTAAAGTGAGGGGAGTGGAAACCAAGAATACAGCAGAAGATAAAAAACACATGCAGCATGCAGCTAGATCACTTAGCCTGATCAGGAAGGTAAGAGGGCAGGTAAGGTGCATGTCTTCATAGGAAAAAGAGTCTTTATATGTGTTGGTTAGAAATGAGAATAGTGCAGAACTGGGATTACGAGGTGGGACTGAAAAGGATGATTACAATTTACAAGGAGAGGCTCAGAGACAAATAAAAAAAGTTTGGCAACATATTCATGGTCATTAAAGCAGCTGAGTTTCATGAATCTGGAGTCTGCCAGTGTCATTATTCAGAGTTCCTCATGTGTAAATCAGTTTGTGGGCAAGGAACTGGTGTATGTATTTGTTAACAGTAGGAACATATACAAGGAGTAAAATAAAACAGCATCAATGAAAAATATGCACTTATTTTTATATTTAAAATAATTTGATCATGAGGAAAAGGTTTTTTTCATGGAAATAAAACAGGGAAATTCAAAATCATATCACTTACTATTTAAAGTACGATATAAAATGTCTCACAGTTAATGTTTACAGGTCAAGCAGAATTACAAATCTAATTATTTTTAATTGAATTGACTATGCAGAAAATTCCTTTGTGAGGCAGTTTAAAACTACAAAGTTTGTTAGTAAATATGTTACATATTACATATATTGAGAAAACTAGGTAGGTGATGGAAGTAAAAGAAAAATAATACAAGAAACTCCTGACAGCACATTCAATTATACTATTAATTCAGTGCAAAGTGGAAACTTGAAAGCAACTGACAAAAGTGACTTTTGAAAAGGGGAGCATGGATAAAGTTGAAAGAAAGTAATGTACAGTCCAGCTGCTAACACAAAGGAGGAAATAGAAACATTTTGTACTTCTTGGCACCCTTCTCTTCTCAGGTTTTCTGTATTTCAGTTGTTGATGTTCCTAATCCATTAGGGTTTTACTTTCTGGCAAGGTAAGAACAGAAAAGCCTTGATTGTGCCACTATAAACAAAGTTTAAGTAATTATATCTCAAAAGCCTTCCAAAAAGGATTTCTTTTCTCTGGACTCTGTAACTGGGTGTTGGGAAAAGCTTCCTGGTATGGCATTTCTCAGTTTTCATTTTCACTTTGGCTAAGAGGCCTATTTTGCTCTGTTTTTTCTTATTTTGATAGATCCAAGTTGGTTTCATTTCTTGAGTAGCAGATTACTCTGAAATTATTGCAGGTGGCTAAAAGGATTTGGTTTTGTTTCAATTTAGGCAGACTTCAATATATTGTAGTTTCATTTGTGTAGCAGAATTTTACTAGTTTACCTTTGCTTGCCCATTCTTTATGTACTACCAGCTAGTTTATCATTTATGTGATATGCTTTATAGATCCAATATATTTGAAATCAATGCAAGATTTGTCCAGGTTAGAGTTTTGCTCTGAGTAATGAAAGGAAATATGTTTCCAGAAATTAAATCAATTTAAAGAAATAGTGTTTAGATGGTATTTTTAAAATCCTCTTCCATATATTGTTCAACAAATTCACTCTTAATTGTAAGTCTTTTGTCAAATCATAACTCTGAAATACCTTCTCTGTTTATCTTTATTTCCTTGTTTGTTTTCTCAAAGTTCACTCCTTCTATCAAAACTTTCAGAGGTAATTTGATCCAAATTTGATAATTCTAATCATTCCAAATTGCCTTGTCATCTGTGTAAATATGTCATACACTTTTTTTTGGGTGGAGCATATCACTATGAACATTTTATCTTGAGTAAAAGAGAACTGATAAAGACAGAGCTCAGTCTTTGAGTGAAAAACAAACAAACAAACAAACAAAACCCCACAAAACTGGATGAGACTACGTAACATTCAGGATCATTGTTGTTAAAATTTGTTTCACTGATAAAATTTTAGAAACAAGGAGTAGATAGTCATGCCTGTTGTCTTAGCTCAAGATGTGATTATGACAATTAAAAATGAGACTCTGATTCTGATATAGCAACCTAGTAGGAGACTGACTGGTATCTCTCATGATAGAAGTAGAAGTGTTTTACAAGAAGAGTGAATGCCCCAGGATGATGCTTAAGTAACCAGCTACAGTCCTTAGCTTATACCTTAGAATAGTATGTTATATTTATTGAATGATTCATGTGGGTCAAGCACTTCTTGAATGCTTTGCCTATATTAACTAAGGTAATCACAGCAACCCTGTGAAGTAGAAACATTACTATACAAAGATGAAGAAACTGAACCATAAGGATAATAAACAAAGGTCATATAGATAGTGAGTGTGTGGTCAGTATTTATACCCAAGTGATCTAGCACCAGAGCTTAGATTTTTAAATACCGACTGTACAGCATCTGAAATAGGTTCTGATATCAATTAACCATGGTCAAAGAAAAGTCACATTTATCTACCTCTTTCATTCTTAGAGGGGATGTTTGGTCTTAGAGGGTTCACTGATAGTTGGCAGAGGGGTTAGTTTTTCTACCACTATGTCCTTTTTGCCTTAAAAAGTTGCAATAAATAGACTTGTTTTCTAAGATATGGGTTCTGTGTGACCTAATTTGTTTTACCCATGTATATGGTTGGGTAGAACTGAAAGGGTTCTTTTTTAATATCCTAGTTGAAAAACAAAATCAAAACAACAACAACAAAAAAAAAACAAAGCAAAAAACTTAGGGATCACACAATGATACTGTCATTTATATTTATTTGTTGGTTCATTTTATTTGTATTAGCTAATCAATTTTATTTATGTAAGTAAATAGATACAAACACACACTTGTATTCCAACTAGAAGGTAGGCTTTCTGTGTTCTATTATAATTGTGTAATATAAGAAAAATAATTATTTCCAAAACTTTATATCTAGAAATAGGAAAATAACAAGTCCAGAATGTCAATATAAGTTGTTTGTGACCAAATCAGGACAATAATTCATCTGGGCAGACTCTAAACTAGTTCTCTTTTTACTATAACATACAAATGCGGGATAAAAAAGGTAAGGTTCATGTATTAGGCAATATAATTTTGCAATTCAGCCCAAGACATATAACTGATAGGAAATAAAATCACATTCAAAATAATTTGAATAAAAATTAATATATTAAAATGCATCTAAATTTAGTATTATCACCAGAGAAAATCTACTAATGACATAATTCATGAAGCTTGCACCAAGAGAAAATTCTTTGGCTTGTCATAAGTCTGATCACATGCTTAGAGTGCTTAGAGTGTGAGTTGAACACTCAATACATGTTTATACTACAGGTAACATTTGTTTGAACTATCTGCTCACTCATTGGCAGGGAGACTATTCACACATAATAATTAGAAAGTACTTCAGATTTAGACAAACCTTGATTACAATGTTGACAATTCCATGTACTTGGCCAAATCACTTAAATGAGTGCTGTTTCTTTGTCTATGAAAGGAAGATAATGTTGTATATGATCACTGTTCTCAGTCAAATATATAATGTGCTTAACACTCTCTAACATATTTACAAAATTTAATAAAAAATAATTTATTTTTATTGTTGGTATTATTAAGTGCTCAATGGCAAACCTTGTACAATATGCGCCCCCTCTCTCCCCCAAGATTGTTCCATAGGGTTTAAACCAGTAGGCAACATACTTATTTCTTCTAATTATACAGATAGTCTTTTCAGGGAGAAGGTTGTGAATAAAGGAGAGTTGTATAAGGAATCCTAAGTAAACTCAGTTACGTCTAGAAACACGAAATGTGTTCTGGGGAGGTACCATACTAGAAAATACATAAGGTTCATTTAATGTGTTGTGAAATAAGTACATTTGGGAAAATATAAAATGTTGCAAGAAAATTATTAACAAATAAATAAGAGTTCTAGAAATTTTAAAATAACTGTTAAGAGCAGCTATAAACATGATTATTAGATTGAGGTAAATCACTTAAATCACTTATGTATGTGTTGGTCATTGCTACTATGATCAGGAAGTGCACAGATCAGGAAGATTTTCATTCTTTTCTTTCTTGCTCCATAACCTAAATGTAAGTTAAACATATTTCAAAGGTTATAATTTGGTAGAAATCTTGATTGGCACTGTAAGCAGAAGTTGTCAGTGATAACATTGCATTGTGTACCCAGAGCAAACAAGATTGTTTTTTGTGTTTTTTTTTTCAAACAGAAGTGATGAAAATTTTTTCCAATAAAAATTTCTTTCACAATTGATTTTTTTGAGTTAAAATGACTTATGCCTACCATTATGAGTGTATACATTTGTGTAATTCATAGAATGGTGCAATTTATAGATGGAAGCAATATAATACAGTGAATAGACTTTGCAATTGTACAGTCAAGTGTTCAAATCTTGCCTTTAAATGGCATTTTTAATATGTGAATGTAGATACGAATCTAGAATTATTTAAACCACAAAACTGTTTTTTTCTTATCTGTAAAAGAGAGACCTAATGGGATACCACTTTACTCAAAGTCTTCCTAATGGTAGTTATTGTTATTGTTTTTTTATTATTATTATTATTATTAATGCTAGTTGTTTCCTCTTCTATTATCCCAGAGCACTTCTTATCATATTGCTCTCTCTTTACAACTCTGGAATAAAACAGAACATAATGTAGGTGCCTAGGGATATGTGCTAAATTAATGAATCATAAGCTATGAGATAATATAAATCTATTAGTATATGTACACACAGGTAGAAATCAAACAGTGAATAATGAGATATTATATTGACTACATAGGTGCAAACATAAACAAAAATTTTCTACATCTGAATATGTTTTCATTTAAATGTAGTCCAAAACTAGCATGCAAACCAAAATAGAAATAGTATCGATGCTTAGTATTGCCATGTTATTTCTTTACAATTAAATATGTTTACCATCTTATGTAACATGATTCACTCTGCTATTTGATAACTTTAAACATTTTAAAACATGACAGAAATATTTAAAAAATGTAGTTTATGCTAGTAACAACTTGCTAAACTAGAGAGAAAATGATCATTGAACTAAGAATGACTTGGGTTAAAATCAAATTTTTTAACCTTGACATAAAACTAAATGAAGATAGAGTACAAAAGAAAAGTATAAGAAGAAAAAGTGAAGAAAGGTTGATGCGAGAACATTAATTTGGAAAAGGAAACAAAATGAGAGGAAAAAGTTAACAAGGGAAATCAAACACAGGTGGGATTCTATTTAAATATATGGAGACAGTGAAGTAGTAGGTAAAATAGTAAAAATAAGAAAAAAAATATTTTTTTTCTCCTTTTACCCAGAACTACAGTAGCCAACCAGCCTTTGTAAAGAAGGTTTGCACGATTCAAATTAAAGGAAAAACAAATTAATTTTGCTTTTGTCCCTTCCTGGAAATTGATGATGAAATATAAGAGAAAGATAGGTGGTTCTCTTGTGTTAAACAGTGGGTTTTGGAGTAGTTGGTCCTTATGTTATGGCAGAGATGTTAAAGTATCTTTGAATATGGCAAAAGCAGTCTAGAAATTGTATGAGAGTAATAAAGAAAAACTGAAGGGAGAGGAAAAGATCTTAAAGTAGGGAGGGAGTAGAGCCATGTGGCCATGTGAAAGCCCTCTGTCACACTAGAACGTAGATTATATATGTCTACACTTGTGTTAGTGATATTAGGTGGAAACTCAGGGGACAGTTTCTGAGTTCTACACCTGGGATGATGTAGTAGAATATCGGGCCAGCAATGTGAGAGTTGTGTAATGGACCATAAAGAGAAAATGTAACTAGCAGTGATTATGAAAAACACTATTGCACCACAGCTGGGATAGGTTTTTGGTAAATTATATCGAACAAATCTAAAAAGCTATGGCACCTGAGTTGACATCTAGCTTAAAAGGGTTGGAGAGTGGTACGCATAGCAATATACTCAACAGTGTGAGCCCACTATTGCTAGATAATAAATTAGTCAAAAAAACAATCAAATAAATAAAGGAATGCTGATTTCTTAAGACTTAGTGCTAATTTAGTTTTTATCCATTTGATTAGCAGTTATTAGTAAAGTAATTGCCACTCCAAAATTTTTAACCTCTCTTTTCTAATCCTGTTTTCTCAAAGACCCAGTTTCAGTTACTGCAAGAGGACAGTGAGGATGACCCAGGCCTACCCTAGGCAAACTGTCAGCAGAACTGTGTTGACTCTAGCGAATAAATATTATTTCTATCTCTCAGGGAATTGGGCTCACTAGGGAATTGGGTTTTCAGAGGCAATTTACCCTCTGGCTGGTTTTCTAAAGGACTATGTTAACAGATAGGAGCTTCCAGTGTACTTAATTTTGAAATATCATTTGACCTTACGTCTGAAGGTAACACTTGGGGCATAATCTGTTCTAAATATGTTTACCTGCTTCTCACTCAAACAAATTGGACCTAGTGGCAGAAAATTATTTTATACATCATTACTTACCAAATATGGAACAAACTTGAATGACAATAAAATCATTCTTTCTAAAATCTTAACCTTTAAACCACTTTTCACTTGACTGTCCAGGAATTCTCAAGAGAGCTGAATTAGAAGAAATGGTAGTTGACTATATTTCCATTTTCAGTAAACACTTATTGGAGTATATCATATATACTGAAAGTGCACAAATCACAGTTATCACAAAGTATGTACACTCATTTATTTTCTCCTCTATATCTATCTATCTATCAATCATCTATTTATCTATCTCAGTATATATATACATATATATATATGTATATATATACATATATATACATATGTATATATATATATCTGTTATTTATCTATATATATCTATATATCTACATATCTGGTATATAAAGCAATTCTCTCTTGAGGAATACAATAAAAAATATAACTTCGCATTGTCTCCCATGTTCCATTAAAATGTATTTGGTGTGGGAAATTTAGATTTTCCCTTTCTCCTTGATGAAATTTGGGACTCTGGCTGAGATTCTCTACATCTTATCTTTTTGGTCATTCTTTGGTATTTAAAGACTTTCAGTCACTTTAAATTATAAACACAGTCCAGATGTCATGTTAAAATTTTACATTCTGAGTCCATAGTCAAAACTATAAACTTGGCTTTAACATGGATCCTCTCCCCTCTTCACTGCCAGAGCCACCGCGGGGAGGGTGCTTTCCTCTTTTTGCTCACAGCACATCCTTCTCCTTAATTGCTTAGTCCTCTTCTCATCAGATTCAAGCTCAGGGAGACAGAAGTGGAGAGAAGGGTACAGTTTTCCATGGCAGCAGGTATTTGTGATTTCTGAATCTATCTCTATGGTATTTCCTGGGTTCTTCAGAGGCATATCTCGACTGCCTGCTCCTGCACAGATTGATTCACCTTCCCCTCCAGGTCTGTATTCTTCCTGCAGCCCCAGTTTTTCCTGCAGTCCATGTCTCACAGAACCTGACAGGTAACTTTCATGGACAGTCTTTACAATAACTGAGCTCTCTATGCATTCCCCAAACATTCTTATGCCTGAGTTAGAAAGGTTTACTTCACAAATACTATCCTTCTGCCCAGTTGCCCCGGGGCAGCAGCAATATCCTCTGGCCTTAGGCATGTTCCAGAGAGCAGCTCAGTGTGCTCCCTTAAACACGGGAAATGTATCTCAAGCTACCTGATGAATCTCTTTGGAGTTACTGTGGATGAACTTGAGGTAAAGGGCATGGGGTTGGGAGTCACAGCATAAGGAGTGACACTCTCCCAAAAAGAAAGCCAAAAACAAAACAAAACAAAACAAAAAAAAAACAAACCCTCTTCACAAACTTTCCTTTTTATTCTGTGGATCTGTTTCTACCTTCCTTCTGGGTCAGGAGGCCCTACAAGTAAGGCCTTCATGTCATAAAACCATTCTCAAATATTTATTTTGAAAGTTTTCATTTTGTTCTCTCATCTTACTTGCAACCTCTATTGTATTATGAGTGCTTGATATATTATTCTCTTGTATATCTATGGGTGTCTATAATAGTTATAAATAAGATTTTTATATAGCACTTATTCTTTATTTCCTTAAATATATATCATGATTGTTTCCCTATGCTAATAAAGATTCTTCTTTCATAAAATTTTAATAGCTGTAGATTATTCCTTTCTATGAATGCACCATATTTCATATAAAATATTTCCTACTTTGGACAAACTGCTTATGATTACTTCCCCTAAATTTTTACTATTGTTAATAAAGTACTACTCATATAAATTCTTAGTGGAAACATTCATGTTTATTTCTTTAAGATAAATCCTTAAAAAGAATTGCTGAGTCAAATGTATGCATATTTTTAAGAATTTGGGTATATATTTCCAAATTGTCCTCCAGAAAGTTTGTCACAGCAGAAGTGTATAAAGGTTCCTGTTTAATTCATACTTGGCAATAATTCATATATAATTTCTTTAGTCTTTCTCAGATGATGAATAAAAATTAAATCTCACTGAGAATTTATCATCAATTACTAGTGTGTTTGAAACTATATATATATGTGTATGTATATATGTGTGTGTGCGTGTATATATATATATATACACGCACACACACATAGTATTTTTATTTGAGTTTAGAAAATTGTTCATTTCTTTGTCCACTTTCTATTGGTACATTAATTTTTTATTTATTTGCATTTAAATATTAAGGATATCAAAACTTTGGCCTTCTGTATCTTTCAGAATCCAGTCAAAAAATGGAAAGCACATTGTCTACTTCAAACAGAAAATTTAATACACGAGACATAGTATAAAAGTTTTGGAACATCTGAAAGAACCAAAAAGAGAGGGGACGGGTAGGGGCGTAAAAAGAATAAGCAACCTGACATCAAAAAGCCACAAGTGCCACTGAGAGGGAGCCACAAGCCTGTCCAGCTGCTGTGTAGTTACAGGGGTGGCTCCATCAGCTCCATCTCCAAATTGTCTTCCCTGATTTCACTATTTCCCCCCTATACTCAATCCTAGGCACAATAGCTAACTCACTGCTTTTAGTATACAGATTGGAAGGTACAGTGCCTCTTATTTTAATTATCTAAAAACTCATTCAGCAGAAAAAAATCTCTAGAACCCTTATGATATTCTTCAAGAACACTTACCGTATCACCACCCCAATCTCACAGTCTAAAACGCTGATTCTCTTCTCTTTTGTTTTTGTCATACTGGTCCACTTGCTTGTCTTCAAATCTCACAAACATACAGTCCTTTCACGGACTTCTGCTTTCCTCCTGTCTGCAGTGATCTTTCCCATTTATCCCTTTTTCTCGCTCCCTCCCTGTCTTCAGTTTTTCTTCAATCTTGCCTTTTCAGTCCGGGCATTTTGACATTCCTAGTTATAAAATTACGACCCCCAGAGCTGGTATTTCCATTCCTGTTGCTTAGTTTATATTCCTTCATTGCACTTACCAACATCTGATGTATACAATATTTTCCTTATTTACTTGCCTATTGACTGTCTCTTCAATCAGAATGTAAGGTTAATGAGGGATATATCCAAATCTATATCTATGAGCCTATCTATCTATCTATCTATCTATCTATCTATCTATCTATCTATCTATCTATCAATCATCTATCTATCTATCTATATCCATCTACATAGGGTGCCAAAAATGTATATACATTTTAAGAAAGAAAAACTGTATTAAAATTGTAATACTCAATATATACAGGTAACAAAGATGAATACAAGTCACATTTGACTTCTGCAATTACAAGAGGTGCTCAAAGTGGTTACTATCAGTGTGCAGACACTTCTGATTATTGCGAATTACTGCTTGAGCAACCTTGACCAAAGTGTCCACTTGTATACAGATTTTTGGCACCCTTGGTGTGTATATATATATATATATATATATATATATATATATATATATATATACTTCACTACTATATCTTCATTGCCCAGAATGGCGCCAGGCATTTGGAAGAATCTTGATAAATATTTGTTTAAAAAATGATTTAAAAGTTTAGTATGCAATTGTATGTGTATTTATAGACTCTACGTTCTATGAAGTTATTTACTTGTCCAAATTTGTACTAGTGCTATGTTTTACAAATTATTACATCTCTGTAGTAGATTTTAAAGTTTGAAATTTCAAACATCCTGTTCTAAACAAACTTTCATTTGAGAAATTTTAGATTTATAGAACAACTGTGAAGATAGTGCAGGGTTTCTAAACACACTACTCCAGTTTACCTAGTATAGACATCTTATATTAGTACAGTACCTTTGTCAGAGTTAATGAATCAATATTTACACATTATTATTAACTGAAGTCCATAATTTATATTCATATATCCTTAGTCTTTATCTAATATCTTTTTTTTTTTTTGATTCAGGAATCCTTCTGGGATACTACATTGCATTTAGCCATCTTGTATTTTTAGGCTCTTCATGGCTACAAAAGATACACAGGCTTTCTTGTTTTTGATGACTGCAAATGGACTGAACATTTATATCCCCTCAAAATTCATATGACAAAATTCTAACCCTCAATATGATGATATTAGGAGATGGGGCTTTTGTGAGGTGATTAGATCATGTGGGTGGAGTCCTCAAGAATGGGATTAGTGTACTTAAAAAAGAGACCCCAGAGAGATTCCTCCTCCTTTGTGCCATGTGAGGACATAGTGAAAAGACAGCAGTCTGTGTACCAGGAAGTGGGCTGTCATCAGACAGCAGATCTGCTGGAGTCTTGATCTTAGACTTCTGAGCCTTCAGAACTGTGAAAATTTCTATTGTTTGTAAGCCACCCAGTCTATGGTATTTTTTAATATCTTCTTTTTAGTAAAACTGTCCCTACAGCAGCCAGGAGGGACAGTTTTGAGAGGTACTGGTCAGATATCTTGTAAACTTACTCTCTGTTGGAATTTTTTTTGATGTTTTTCTCATTATTGGACTTGAGTTATGGGTTTTTAGAAGCAATGCCACAGAGGAAAAGTACCCTTCTCATCACATCGTATCAAAGGCACATACTGTCAACATGACTTAACACTGTTTGTGTTCATCTTGATTGCCCCACTGAGGTAGTGTTTTTCAAGTTTCTCCTATGTCAACTTGCTCTTTTTATCCTCTTTCCATACTATATCCTTTGGAACCAAGTCACTACATTCAGTTCACACTTAAAGAGTAAGGCATTGTTCCACTTCTTAATAGTAGAATATACACAAAACGTATTTGAGTTTCTTCTGCATGGTTGATTCACCTATTCTCTATTTATTTATTTATTTAATCATTTATTTATATAAGTATGAATGCATGAATAGTTATTTTACACTACTTTGTTGATCAAAATTTGTAGCTTCGGTCACTGGGAACTCTTTGTATTGGCTCCTGCTTCCCTTTGACATATCACATGACTGTATTTTTGTTGTTATATGTTTGTTAGTTTGTTTGTTTTGAGCAATACCTTATTTTCTGGCATTGAAGATGTTCTAGGCTCATATTGTGTATTTCCTGCCCTAGTCCTAGAACAGCCCTGTATCCAAGGGTACCCTGGTTCCTTTAATCCGATTATGGTTTTAAAACCAAGACATGGGCAATAGGGGGCTCAAATATATTTATTTATTTATTTATTTATTTATTTATTTATTTATTTTTCACTTATTCATTCATTCATCAATCATTTCTTGTGTACTTTTACCTATACATCCCAGATGGATGTTAAAATTATTGCTTCACATTTAAAAAATATCCTATTATAGTTACTACAATATGCAAATATTGACTTGAATGAATGTATTTACAATATTGAGTAATTTCCCCCATAACCAAGGTTTATTATATAAACTACATTTAGCTTTAATCTCCTGTTTTCTAATTCTTATAGTTATCATTTCCTTATGATGACAAAAAACTTTCTACAAATATTAAATATAATAGTGGAGCTATTTTATTTGTATTTCAGTTTTACTAAAAAGAAGATATTAAAATGAAAGCATACTCTGATTCAGTAATAGAATCTTGTCAATCTATGGTTAAACATTAGGACATATGCAATGATGGGCACTTCAAATTTAATTCTGATAATATGTTGGCAATTTTAAGATCACCTAGAAGAGGAAATGTCAAAATGCCATAAGACCTACTCTAGGTAAACTGATACTACAGAAACTTTAGTGCAGTCATTATAATTCTGAACTACACATCAGTTTTCATCAGGATGTTTCTAATATAAGTACACATTTCTTACATTTAAAAATAGCTATGAGTAATCATTAGGTTTATAGTTTTCTCTTAAATCGGAAATGTTGCCTATTCTTTCAAATATGAATTTGGTGAAACATAGAGATAAAGCTCATAATGGCATCCTAGGTTTAAACTTATAAGACCAAATCCTATCATTTCTAATGTTTCTTTTTTTCTTAAAGAGGTAGTTAAATGTACAACTGCTTAAATTAAAATTATTCTTTTCTTTGACTGCTATTAGTAGATATAGTAGATTCAACAGATTATTAAATATTTTGTTTCTATTTCAACAGTTTGCATTCTTTGTTTGTTTTTCTCTAAAACAAAAGCAATTAAAGGCATTATAATTCTAGAGATTATTAAGGACAATGTCTATTTTTTTCAGAGATATTTTAGTTTCCAAAGTTTTCACATGAGGAAAAATGGATAGCATCAAGTATATACACTAAAATGAAAGCTATTAATTATTGTTCACTTACTCATTATAATATTGAATAATAACCCTAGGTTTGCGATTGCCACCTAACAGAAGGAGGATTAACCAAAAAAATTAGTTTATGCTTGATGAAAATGTTGAACCTTGGAGAAGAATCTGAAATAGAAATAAAAAGTAGACAGGATGTTTTTTCCTTTTCTGAGTTGTTCATTTTTTTTTTTTTTTTGATTACATAGACTTATCAAATTTAAGTGCTACTTAATTCTACTTTTAATGCAGACACTTGAATAAACTTTAAAAGTTTATCCTTTCTTAAAGAAGCAAAGACTTTTCAAAGTTTGTGATATATCTCTCGGAAGTTTATAAGTAATATTCACACCAAACAATATATGTAGTCAGAGGATATTTTTGAAGTTTTGTCATTTCTACGTTTTTTTCAAAACTTTAAAACTCATTCCTACGTTAATAATCCCCATCAGCTGGAGGATTATAGGGAGCCAAGATATATTCAGGGAGAGGTTTATTTCTTCATGAACACAGTAGCTCTATTTGTCACTCCAGCCTCCAAAATTATCCAAAGGCGTTTTTGTTGGAAGCTAGTGTGCCATTGGAGGATTTGTTCAGGTTGCTTTAGTTTCTCTAGGCAAGACAATGAAAATATGAGTAATGAAAGAAGTAAGCTCTCAACCAGGTGTTGGCAAACTTTTCTATAAAGGGGCAGCATGTAAATATTTTAGGCCTTGTAGGCCATATTATGTCTGTCACAACTACTCGACTCTATTGTTAGAGCATGAAAGAAGCCATAGACAATGCATAAATGAATGAGTGTAGCTATGCTTCAATAAAACATTATTTTTAGACACTGAAATTTGAATTTCATATAATTCTCATGTGTCATGAAATATTATTCTGCTTTTGAATTTTTTATACCTTTTAAATTGTGAAAACTATTCTTAGCTACAGGTTATACATAAACATGAGACAGGGTGAATTTTTTTTTTCTTGGCTGTTTGTTTCCACTGACCATTTTTTGCTGACTTCTAATATAAACTTTGAACCCTGCCTCTCAGGACAGAATGTACCTAATAATTGAGCCATTGACGGTAACAGACTTGACCGTCTTTCAAGTGATAACCATACATCTGGTTCTGGGTCTGTGTCACAATATTGATTTCCCAAAATGTTTTTTTTGCCTACTCTTGGAAATAATATTTCTAGAAACTATGAGGATTAGATCAAAGCACCAGAGGTATTATTTGTACAATTCCTGAACAAAAAGTACACATTCCCTTTCTTTTGGTGAGGAAAGAGGTCCTTATATGTTAGAAGGATATTTCTTGCTTTTTCCCACATTGTGGACTCATTTACCACCTTGGAAAGTACAAAGAATATTTCTATGAGATGAAGTAAATATAAATTTCACTAAAAAGAAGTTATGCTGTAGTTCAAGATCAGCCCTAACAGATCATCATTCTCTCTGCTGCAGTTGCATGTCCTTAAAACTTTACCTCAACAGCATCATGGGGTACGCTGGAAGAAGACTAGTTTGGGTAAGTGGAGCTACACGAAAACATCAGGCTACATCAATTTTGAGGTGGGCATGAATATGATAGAAAGGTGAAAAAGAGGCTAGGAACATACATTTTATTTAACTTAAAACTTTTGTACATCAATTCCTTAAGACTATTCAAGATGAAGACAATCTTCTATGCATAGTTAAAGTAAAATATTTAGGACATAATAAGGTATGGATGGTCAATCTTCCCTTTTGGTCTTAATTTGAGAAACTCATGATTTGAAAGCTAAAGCCTAAAAAGAATAAATGAGTTGCTTATTTCACCTGGGAAAATAGCAAAATGATGAGTAGAAACACAAAATTTATTTTGAATAACTTCAAAGTTTTCTAACCATATACTGTATTGATCCAAAGCACTAATAAGACTATCTTGTTATTGAAAATGAAACTATGTTATTGAAACTAACAAATAATTTATAAATTTTAATATGTGAATTGTTTATTTGGCATTGCCCATTTTAAAGGAGAAAAGATTTAATTGGCAAGAGATTATGCCGTTATATTTATTTCAGATTTAAAACATGAATTGTATATCCTGAATGTTCAAGCACAATACATGCAATATAGTCAATAAAATATGAACTATTTCACCATAGTTGAATAATTATTTTTCAGATTTGATATAGTTTTGACTTGCTTAACGTATGCCTGGGCTTATGTTGAGTAGTTTTAATTTATTTAAATAATATGTATTTTACAGTGTATCCATAAACATTGAGTATAATTGATAACATGTCCAAAATGCATAATGCCATACAAAATCCATGACTTAGTATAATTGACCTAAAAGTAGTAATTCCACATTTAACTACTAAGCTGGTCAGCAGAGGAAAGATAAATATATCTATTGAATTGTTTTAATCAGTATGCATTCTCCACCCAAAATTGTGGTTGGGTGAATTCCAGAATGACTTTATTTGTCTTCCTCATATTTATCAAACCCTAAACTAGAATAAGGGAACCAAAAAACAACAACAAAAAATTGTCATAAATAGAAAATCTTAAAATTAACTATTTTTGTCATTCTGAGGAGGTTTTTTTTTTTTTAGTAAGACCTCACATTTGGCTACAGAAAAGCAAGGTGGTTTCCATCTTTTCGAGACACAATGCAGTACGTTGTTCATTGGGCTGGTTAGCCTGCCAAAATTCCTTGGCAAAGGGAAGCCTCTGGCCAGCTCACTGTGATATAATAAATGATCTGACCAGATTGTCAATGAATTGAGATCTGAAGTTAGAGTAGCTTTGGGGATGGAGAAATTAGTTATTTCTCTTCAACTCTTGCCCCTAAATATATGAAAGCTCTGAAAAGTGTACCACAGATCTCTGGAAAATTAATACTGTAGCAAGTAGTGGTGTGTTTCTTAGTTGTTTAATGTTATGAATCATTTATTTACAAGGGAATTTTCATTATTAAACATTTATTATGTCTGATTTCAAAAATAACACATGTTCATTTGGATAATATGGCAAAGTTCAAAGAAAAGAATAACAGCTATCCATAATTTTACTACCTACACATATCCATTGTTAAAGTTTTCATACATTAATAGCTGTTTTCTCTGTATTTATAGATTATATTATATGTTGTGTGTGTTACTTTGTATTCTACTTTTAACAGCATTATATTATAGCATAAAGAATTTACCAAGTCATGAAAAACTCTAGGTAATACTACTTAAATATACTTAAGTATTCAATCATAACAATAATATTTGGTCATTTAATGTATCTCATACCAATATTTTTACAACTTCAATATAAAGTGTTTTAATACCTAGATTTTCTCACAGAATTAAAGCAATCTTTTTCACATTAATAATCTAAAATAACATGAACTATAATTCTGACATCTATGTTAAGTTGTTGCCATTTTTAATTTTTGTAGTAGCTGCCCTAGTAAGTTTATTTAAAGAAAAATAGAACTCTATGTTAGGAATAACTTTCAAGTAACTTTAATGCCCTTCACTGAGAATATGCATAGAACCAGGAAGGGCTCAGCCAACATGTGAGGTATCAAGTGTGTCTTGTGTATTTTATGGCATCCTGTTTGATGTAGACTTCCTTTGCCTGAGCGTGTTTGTTTCATACACTCTAAGAACATTCGAATATTCTTAAATTTTGTTCTATCTTGGGTAATAAAATTTACTTAGATAAATCAAGTTGTATAAATGTTTAGTAATTTATGGATGGTATTCTGTAAAGATGTGATATCAACTAAACACTCCTCCATATACCCCTTCCATGTTTTGTTCATTCATATGCTTTCTTTAACCCCATCTCCTGGTTCTCAGCTTTCCATAATTTTCAATCATCCATACTAGAACAGTAATCTAGCATAAACATAAATATATTAGTTCATTCAACTAAAGTTTAATAAATAATTAAAATTGCCTCTGAGAGTTGTAATCCTTGGGAATACAGCAGGATACATGACATCAAACCTCTTCTATCACGGAGCTGTTAACACTTAAGGAGAAGACATTGAATAAACAGCAACAAAAATCTGGAAAAAAATCAGACAGTGGCAAGTAGTACACTGTTAATTACAATGAGGAGAACTGATAAAGAATGGCTACTTAAGATTGTATGCTCAGAGAAGGCACCGATAAAGAGGTGACCTTTAGTTGAGATGTCAATATCATAGAAGAGTCAACTGTGAAGACTGGAAGGACAAGTCTTTCAGACATAAGAAAGAGCTAGTGCAAATGTTTTAAGGTAGGGACTAACTTGGTGTGTTCAAGGAATATAAAGAGGGTCCATATGACTGGAGCACAATAAATGAGAGGGCAAATATGGAAAACAGATTGAACAAGAAAACGGGGGGTCAGATGTGATATGAATATGTAAGCTAAGATGAGGATTGAGATTTCATTCCATTTGTATGAAGAATCCATTACAAGGTTTTACAGAGATTAGTCATTTGATACAAGAGCTAGCAATACAATTTTTGTTTCTCCACTATGGATTGTTTATAGGTACTCCAATAGAGACAGGGAGACCATTTACCAGTTGTGGTAGACAACACACACAAAAACGATTATAACTAGGATTTGGTTTACAACAGTATATGGATGGAGACAAGAGGACAGATATGAGACATGTTTTTGAAGGTAGAAGATGAGATAATAGATTCAACCAAGAAGGAGATTTTTGGCTCAAATCGCAAATTGGACATTTGCGTCCCTTTTGCCGGAATGGAAAAGACTGACAGTAGAGCTGATTGGGGAGATATTTCAAAAGTCTGTTCTGGACATGCTAACCTCTAGATACCAAAATAATATGCAATCAGAGATATTAATGAGGCAACTTAATATATGACTCTGGAAAATTAAGGATAGATAAGAACAGTGAATGCTGGAAATAAAGACATAGTAGTTACCTCCCTATAAATGGCATCTGATGTCATGATGTAAGATATGTTATCTGTTGCAAACACATCTAGTTCATGGCATTCCTCTAACACAACTGCTTATATTCACAGATACTTGGCCTTTTCAATACCAGTGATCTTCACCTTACTCTGTTTTGTCTCCTATTCCCACAGCTTCATCCTGGACATTGGGTCAGGCATGACTCATTATTTCAACATGCTTACAGTTCTGACCTTCCTCTATAATTACTAAGCAAACACCCAGCCCAATCCGAAACATATTGTCTGTGCTCCTATGGAATACCACCTAAAATACTATTGCCATAAAAACACTTCAACACATTTTTAAAAGTTGTTTTCCCTCTCCTATCTTTAAAAGATTTTTTACAAAATGTCATATTTAGGATTAATGTGGCTATAATAAATTAAAAATGGCATAAATTAAAACTTTAAATTTTTAATTGTTATGACCTTGAAGAATCTCTTGCAATTGGTTCAACAGCCCATTGACAAACGGTGGACATTCTTGTGATTCTCTTGTACTTTGCTCATGGCTATAGAGAGCAGCTCCATTTCCAGGCTTTGTATTAACATTCAAGGCAGGAAGAAATTGGGAAGGGAAGAAAGGTCACACCAGCTATGCCTGTCCCTTTGAACCCATCCATTTCCTCTCCATCTTTACTTTTTTGAGCTTTAGAAAATCATGTTCCCCTCTTTTCTCAAAGCAACTATTCCACAGTTGTTGATTCTGTTCTCTCCATTCATATTTCTCCAACATCATTCCTCTTCTCTTCCCTTGATGCCATCATTAAAATCTCTATTCTCTACTCACTTCTTCTCTTTAGTCAAATAAAAACATCCAGGTGTCTTATAATAAAAATGCCTTTTCTTTGTCTTTTAGCCTTCATAACTATACTCACCATCTCTCCGAGTTATGTTCCATTCAATTCTTAGCCCATTGTGTTCTTTTCTTTCCCTCATCATTCCAACAAACTGTTCTTTCAAAGGTCACTGGTGACCTGAATAATAATATCAAGAGCAAGCCCTTGTTTTTCTCACTTTTTGACTAACTCGACCCTGTTAACTAGCATTTATCCTTCTTAGAAGTGTCCACTTAAAAGCGTCTTGGATTCCATATAAATATTACCTCTCAAATCTCTGAATGTTTCTGGAACCATCTGTTGATGGCCTTCTTTGCAGGTTCATCTTTGGCATATCTGTATTCCACCAAATTTTAAACCTGGTTTACTGGTGTTTATTTTCTCTGATTAATTGCTATATGTGATCTTACCACTCTCATGGTTTCCACAAAATATGAAAGGTAGAAGACTAAACATTGACATTTCCATTCTGATATCTTTCCTGATAGCTTATATGACACCTATCTGCATGAAACATTTAAATGTGCCATCACCAAATTCAACATGTACAATGCTAATTTAAGATAGTCCATGATTTTCCATTTACATGGAAAGAAAACTACCACATCTACTGCTTAAAATTGTTCAGTTGCTTTCCATCATTCAGAGGATAATTCTTCAGTGTTACCCCACTGTTCACAGAATTCATATGAGGTATTTCATGGAAACAAAGAGTATCTCTGCTCCAGTCTTTACCTGAAACCTGGTCCACATGTGATTATATAGTCTAATCTCCCTTTATTCCTTTTCTCATACTTTATGTGTTGGTAAAACCAAGGTGTGTGTAGCTCTTGGAGCACAACATAATACACTCTTCTCACTGATCTTTCTTCTGAGATTGTTCTTCCTAGCTAGCTGTCTTCATCCACTCAGTTATTGCACGTTCTTGTAAATTTAGCTTGACACCGCTTCTTTCACATACTTCATTCCTGGTCCTCACTTCTCTTCATACTTTTAGCTTTTTCCAGTCTCTGTATCACACTCCCTCCAGAATTATCGATGTAATTTCAGTTCCCCCAAATGTGATGACCTTTTGCACTCTTAGACTTTTTCACAGACTCTTCCATTTGATATTTCATCTCTTCTCCCCTTGCCTCACCCTCATACTTTCCAACAGCTTTCCTCTAAGACATTTCCATTTTCATCATAGATATTTCTTCCTCCCAGAAGTCTTCCTGAGCATCTGTCTTGATTTGATCCCTTTAATGTGGTCTTATAGCATGATAACAATATAAAAAACCTATAGTAGTTAACACGTCCCAGATAAATGTCTAAGTATTTTGCATATATTATTTAACCCTAACAATAATGCTGTAAGATAAGCATGGTTATTTCCCCACTTTAGAGATGAGGAAACTGAGGTATTGGAACATTAATTAATTTACCCCATGTTCAACAGTTAGCAGTGAAAGAAACAGACTTTATGCTCAGGCAAGCTGACTTTGCTCTTACTATGCAATATTTCTTCCATCAGACACATAACTATGTTTACTTGCTGTTATCATTCACCAGAATATAAAATCCATGAAGACACTCATTATTGCATCCCCACCATCTACCCAAAAGCATTTGAACACATTGGGTACTCAATAAATTTTTGATAAATGATAAAGAGACATAGCTAAGTGTTTCTCTTCTGTGTTCTCTTAGCACTGTGGGGATATCTATGATTTTTGCTGAATTCTTGCCATTATTTACTTACAGCCTTCTTGGCCTTATTTAATTGTCAGCCCTTCTAGGACAGAAATCTTTACTTATCCCTCAATCTGTCCCAAGTGAAGCCAGGTGCTCAATACATGTTTGTTGTACAAATCTGTAAATAATACCGATGGAAGCAATGTACATAAGATTTTTTGGGTGGACCTCAACAATCCCCTTCTACCAGCACTTCTATGTGGCCCTAGAAAAATATTTATTGCATGATACTTACGTTAATCATCTATTTTTAAGACCTCTTTCTATTTTACTATAAATGATGATTCTGAAACAAACCTTCCCTAGTGTCTAATACTTTTATAAATTTTAATTATCTTCAAATATTCCACCACAATCCAAAAACATAGCAAAATACATCTTAATAACCCACAAAATACTCAGTACTAAATTGATTGCCACAGAAGCTAAAAAGTAAGCAGAAGTGGGCAATGCAATACAGAAGTTAGCTGTAGCACAAATAAATCTCTGTAAATGTAAATGATACAGTCATGCCTATCGTCATATTCAGGTGTCAAGATACACAGCGTTGAAAGAATATCTGAAGTGAATGTACACAGGTGGATTTAGTTTGACAAGTTTTCCAAGAGTTGAATCAAATAGAAACTTAAAGGAGGATGATGTGGTTTTATGCATTTTTAAAAAAAGGTGTGTAATCCAGAAATGACAGTGAAAATATATACTTTAATACCACGTGGAGAATAATTTAAAATATTTTCATTTTTAAATATTTATAACAAGTCATAAGACTATATATAATAGTTTGACCTGCAAATCAGAGATGAACTCATAAAAGTCCCCTTTCCTTGAAAAATAGTGCAGGCACGGGCTTAATTTTTATTTTTTATTACCGTATTGTGCTTATATTTCTACATATCCTCAGCAGAATCCCACGTATCTTTCTACCTCTGCTCCATGAGATTTCTTCCCTTTTCTTTTATTCTCTTTCTTGTTTAAACAATATTTGGCATTTTAATTCCATGGAGAGCAATTTTAAGTACTCTTACCAATCACCACCTACATTTCTAGTACCTTATTAGTTCATTTCACTTAAACAACCTCTTTTTGAAATGAGGAAGTAGGGCTCAATGCTTTGCATCATAAGTATGTGACATCTAATATTAAATTAAACATGTATGAATATTTTATAAATATGAAATATATATATATGTATTCACTATATTTTTCCACGACCGAACTAATTTCAAATGCTCATCATTAACCATGTGCTACATGACAGAAATGAATAATTTGAATGAGAAAAGATTATTAATTTCAAAAGATAGTTATTTTTAACATAATTTTTTATTTGAATCTTTTCCAAGAAGCAATTATGAACTTGATTTGAATGAACCAAAAATTTCCCTAAAGAAACACCCATTTCCCACTTTGTTGAAGAGTTTGATTTATGTAATCTTCTCATAAAACATCGTCATGAACCTGAGAAAAATGGTGAAGTAGCATGTACCAACACTGACAACATCAGTTTTTGTGAATTCAGACATTGAGGCCATATCTCTAGTGCATGTGTTTACATACATCAGCCCAGAAGAAACAGGATAAATGAAGTCTGTAGACACAACCTGCATTAATAAATGAAGAGGGGGAAAAAAGTCACCCTGTTGTACTTTCAGCTGGCCTTTCTATGCATACACTCAGTGTTATAACATCTAATCTGGTTTTATCCCTTCCCTTTGTCAGGAGAGGATCAAATCTGGGGCTCCTTCTCTGGCAAACTGCTTACCAGGAAAAGAGAGATTTCTATAAAATAGTCTAAGTGTCCCTCTTCTTCTTTCTGAACTCGCTTTCGTCTATGAAATTGAGGCTGCAACCCACAACTCATAAATAATTTCATTATTTTGATTTTCTGATTCTTAATAATCATGTTTGTGTTTTCTACGCAGAAACTTTACAGCAAACTAGCAACAACTGTACAGATGCACAGCTAGAATTGGGAAAGTGTTTCTTCCATCTATTACTGGGAAAGAGACATTTGCCTGAGCAAACAAAATGTGAAGAGTCAGATTTATTTACAGCTTTATCACTACATTAGTTAATATGGGAGGAAAAAAGAAAGAAATGTTGACACTTTGTATAAATAATAGATATCAAAACAGCTAACATTTGAATGTGCCAGATGTTGTTTTATCTAGAGGCTTCACTTGTGTTATCTCTTTATACGTGACAGTACTCTATCATGCTGGTGTCATCCCCATCTCTGCTTCACAGATAATGAAACTGAGAGTTTGTAAGTTTTCTAACCCTTAGCTATTGAGCAGGACTGGATTTGAGCTCATGTCCGTCTGGCTTCAGAATGTGTATTCCTAAACAGCATGCTACATCATTCTATATTTAATACCCCAAACCACAAAAGAACTTACTATTAAGCACTGTTTAAATTATATGTTTTGTTAAGTTCTCTATAATAACAAAGTAAAATTTAATAACCTTTAAAACACAAGTCAAGGATGAAACACAATAAATGAAATAAGCTGTATCTTAGAATGTCTCAAGTATTGAAATGAATTTTCGAACTTGTGAAAATATTTATACAGTTTTTACTGAAATATTACATACTGCATCTACACCAATCTCTTTAGTAGTCTCCTCAACAAATCTCATTATTCCACTTTGGGTCTCTCCTTGGCTTATCTTTAATTATTCTCTCTCTGTATTTTTAATCTGTCATATTTTGTCAATCCTATCCTCCATCATTGAAAAAGTTTATTTAAATATTTTGGCTTCTTATGGTCTTCTACCCAGGGAAGCATTTATTTCCTTTTACATATTTTTGAATGATCTTAGGAAGGTGGAAGAAATACATATTTGCTCAGCATGCTGCCTTGAAACGGAGGCTTTGTATATTTAACTTTTTAAATGACAATGATTGAATAATTGTAATAGACCTATCAGATGTTTAATATCAGTAGTGAACTACTATTGCTTAACTCCATTCTTTGTTTTTATTTTTGGATTTCTGTATTTTCTCACACAAAAAGGAAAATAAAATTTTATTAAATTTACTAAACTAATTTGAACTGTTTTCCTCCTCTGCCTCAGGCCTCTTTGCAGGATTTATTATTAGACAGAAAATAAATCACAATCAACAGTGATGGTAAAACAAATATGGATAAAATAGTATTAAATAATTATTAAATTATAAAATACTATTTAAAAACATTTATGTGCACCCAACCAAATGGGAGAAGAGTTTTGCAAACAGTGCCTCCAATAAGGGGCTAATATCAAAAATATATAAGGAACTCATACAACTCAGCAACAAAAAGACAAACAATCCAATAAAAAAAAATAGTCAGAGGACCTGAAGTGACATTTCTCCAAAGAAGACATACAAATGGCCAATACACATATGAAAAAATACTCAACATCACTAATCACCAGAGAAATGCAAGTAAAAACCACAATGAGATATCACGTCTCCCCAGTTAGAATGGCTATCATCAACAAGACAAATAGTAACAAGTGTTGGAGAGGCTGTGGAGGAAAAGGAACCCTCATACACTGTTGGTGGGAATGCAGACTGGTGCAGCCACTATGGAAGGCAGTGTGGAGGTTACCTCAAAAAATTACCAATAGAATTACCATATGACCCAGCAATCCCTCTCTTGGGTATCTACACAAAAAATCTGAAAACATTTATCCGTACAGATATATGTGCTCCAATGTTCATTACAGCTTTATTTACAGTGGCCAAGACATGGAAAAACCAAAGTATTCTTCGATAGATGATTGGATAAAGAAGTTGTGGTATACATTCACAATGGAATACTATTCTGCCATAAGAAAAGATGAAATAGTGCCATTTGAGACAACATGGATGGATCTTGAGATTATTAGGCTAAGCGAAATAAGTCAGACAGAAAAAGTCAAGAACCATATGATTTCACAATATATGATATATAAAACTGAAGAACAAAAGAACAAGACAAGCAAATAAAGAAACAAAAACTCATAGATACAGACAATAGTTTAGTGGTTACCAGAAGGTTAAGGGGGAGGAGGTGGTAGATGAGGGTAAAGGGGATCCAATATATGGTGATGGAAAGAGAACTGACTCGGTAGTGAACACACAATGTGACATATAGATGATGTATTACAGAACTGTAGACCTGAAATCTATGTAACTTTACTAATAATTGTCACCCCAATAAACTTTAACTAAAAAAAACACATTTATGACTATAGAAATTTGTAACTCAGTTTTAAGTAAAGACTGAATTTAGAGTGAGATTGAACAAGCTATATAAATTCAGTGTTGGGGAAAATTTCATGATTTATTTAAATATATAATAGAAAAAAATTCCATAGAATTTCAAATAATTGATAGCTAAGAAATTTACTATCAACTTCTTTTCAATCATATCACATACTTCTGCATAGGCATTGCTATTTTCTGTTACATTTTCTGAGATTTGCAATATTCCTGTGTCTGAGGATTACTATATAAATGTAGCACATGCCTGTGTCCTATGATCAAATACACTATTTCCATGGTGAGGTTTTATATGAATGAAGTCATGGTCCAGGTCCATTGATACTCCCTTGGACCTCTGTTGTTATCATCATGACCCTCAGGAATGCTGCTTTCTCTTCTACCCCTTGAGTAAGAGTGCAGACATGACTTTTCCTTGATTCTTCTGAAAATAGATAGGCTTTACACTTTTTTTAAATGGCTCTACATTTTTTTTTAACTGGAGAAAATAAAGTTTTAATGCATTAACATGGGGAATTCATATAAGCATGAAAATTCGCTGGACTGTTAAGTTTTTTTTTTCCAGTATGAAACAAGTTAGTTTATTTTTTGATGTTCTTCTATTTTTTTTTTTAATTGTTGAGTACATATTTGTGCAAAAAAAGAAGGAGAGGAGAAGGAGGAGAAGAAGAAAGAAACCTGTATGGGATTTTGAGGGATAAAAAATTTAACCATCCATCTTAGTCACTAAGAAACTAATAGTAAATAACAGTTCAAAATAAAACTAAACTACATTTGAAGTTGATTCTGTGTTAATTCCTTTTAGAATCAAAGTAATACAGAAAATATAAATTGATTCTGAGAGCCCACATTACATTCAATAATTAATAAACTTTTAAATTTCGGAAAAAATTTAGATTTACAGACAACATTTTAAAGGTTGGACTATAAGTTTTAATAAGAGTTTCTGGAAAGAATCCTGGAAACATGGCAGGGATCAAGCAGAGTCATGCCTACAGCTGGCTACTGTTTGCAGTCAGAGACATCTGTAGACTTTTCAGACTTTACCCCACTACTGTGTGTGAGTAGCTCACAATGTTGATGTAGAACATGAATTTGTTAAATATACTGAGGAATGAAACTCCCTTCCTCCTCAAGGCCTTACTCTTCCTTCTTGGGGTTGGAAATGGAAAATGTATCACTCAAGTCATTATTTTATTTCTTTCTCTCTAAATTGTAGCTGCTTATGTGAATGATATTGACAGTATTATTTATTTATTCATTCATCTATTCATTTATTTATTTATTTACTTATTTATTTATTTATTTGTTTATTACATTTCCTCTGGGTATTGAGTCTTTGAAGTCTATCAGATTTCTGCAGGCTTTTTCACCACATAATCTCCCATCCAAGAGATCCTCCTTTGACAAAACCTCGTTTACTCTTTCTTAGCTCTTCCCCTACAGCATATGCTTCTGAATATTCCTTGCCCAGCCAATGTTCCCCTTGTATGAAGCACAGGTAGTATTGCTCAAGCACAATTACTTTTTCAGGTGCCCACTTGATCCATGGCAAACCTAAATGCATCTTGTCCTGCTCTTAAAACTGCCACCTCTTTCTACACTGACATGAAAAGGGGACATATAAGCAAGTGCACACCTTATGTAGATGTCAACCAGGGAAGGGAATGAAATGCTAGATTCCTCTTCTTCCTATGGGCACCCGTGCCTCTCTCTTCCCTTGAAAACCTCTCCCTACAAACCCTACCTTTCTAAGGGACAAGTCTAAAGATCCGTTCTCTTTCTTGGTCTTGTAGGAAAGTGGTGATGGGTTAATGGCTTCAGGACCAATTTTACATTCTGTAAGCCTAGGGTGAAGATGGCTAGGTCCAAATTTTATGGTTACTTTACAATGTGGAGTTTCTTAGCACCTGTTTTTCTGACTTTTAGCACATTCCTGAAAAACTTAAATGCCAGTGGCTAAAACATGTCCAATCATTTTTCAAATATTTAACTGGATCTCTGAAATTCTCCTCATGTTGAATTTACTATCTATCATGCTTCCATCCTGTTCATTTATCAAGCTTTAATAGATCAATTTTATTTAGCATATTGTCAATGAGTTTGTACATGTCGTTCCTATTCACACATAATTACTTGAGGTTTTATGTGATCAAATGATTTCCTTGCATTTTCATAGGTACTATTATTATTGCCTTTGCTTATACATTTAGCATTTAAGAAAAATTAAGTAAAATACCTTTCTATTTTGTGCAGCAAATATTCCCCAAGAGAAATAATGCACTGGTGAATAAAACTTTCATTATTTTATTTTCTTGTAAAAATATTGATGATTTAATTTGTGAGATTTCCTGTCTAAATTCTACTTCAATATGCTATTGACAGGAGAACTGCCCAAATAATAATTTCCAAAGCACTGTAATCTCAAACTAACTTTGAAAATAGATATACTCAAAAGAAGAGCAGAAGAAAATTTTCACAGAGGGAGTTGGGCTATGTAAAATCATGTGAAAATTTTATTATAGTTTTATGGAGTATTATCTTTTCACTAAAATATTTTAAATACAATGGCTAAACCATAAGATAGTAAACAAAAGAATACTTTGTATAAGAGACGATGCTTTGTCACACGGGAAAAAATAGTATATAACACACTTTACATATAATGCTATCATGAGGTGTTTTATCAGAATTGCTGAAGTAATAGAGTTCTAAATATGTTTTATTTGGTGTTTGGTCTTAGGAATTTGAATCGTTCAGCTGAGCTATCAATATGAGCTCTTTCCTCTCTCTAGCTTTTGCTCGCACTCTTGCTGTCTGCACATTGTAAGATTTTGGTTTTTGCTCACTAATCGTTAAGCTTCCCACTTACTAGAACGTGAATCAATAGAATTTCTTCTCTACATGGATTTAAAAAGTGAATCTTGATTTCAATAAATGCCTTATAGAACTAAGGATTTTTAGGGCATGGATATGTTAAATACAAGGCAACATTACAATTAATCCTCACTCTTGTAAAGCTTAGAAATTATTGAGAATGCTTTGAACATAGACGGCCCATAATTAAGTGATGCTATTCTTAATGAAAATAACTGTTAGAGAGGTTTTTGGTTGTTTTGTTTTAACCAGCATATTCCCTATGCTGAACTTGACAACTATTTTTATAACTGGCAATTTGCATTTCTTAATCACTTTCATCTTTTTGTCCAATTCCCCAATACCCCTCCCATTTAGCAACCGTCAGTTTGTTTTCTATATCTATGAGTTAGTTTGTGTTTTGTTTATTCTTGTATTTTGTTTTTTGATTGTACATATAAGTGAAGTCATATGGTATTTGTCTTTCTCTGACTTACTTCACTTATCATAATACATTGTAGGTCCATCTGTGTTGTCACAAATACTGTAATAACTATGTACGGTGCCAGATGGGTACTTGACTTATAAGGGTGATTACTTTGTAAGGTATATAAATATCTAATCATTATTTTGTACACCTGAAACTAATATAATATTATGTCCACTATAATTAGAAAATAAATGGGAAAAAACAGTTCAATCAAATATTCATTCAGTTATAATAGTATAGGTGCTAGTGGTATGAGAAAAGGAAATAATGTATAATTATATTTAATTTTATCAACATTATTACTTCTTTTTTAACTTGCTATATATAGTCAAATATGATCAACGTGGGAATTAAGAGAATCTGAAAAATCATATTGATTTAGGAGCACTTGAATATGTGTTCTAGTTCTGAGACTCTGTCTGTTATCTAAGACTATTTCTGTTAGCTAAGATGGAAACCAAGTATTATGTGTGGATTATTGAAAAAACTGTGATTTATTACATATTTTAAAGTTAGAGATAATAATATAATTACTCTAAGTTGCACATGAATAACCTTGTGAACTGTATTTCACATATATCAATTGATTATTATTAATATTGATAACCATAATAATGATTATCGTTCAAGTATTTACTATTTGCAGAGGATACTACAGTTTCAAAAACAAAAAGCCACAATAACCATTTGGCACAGATATTGTATTCTATATTGTTATTGCAGTTTTAAAAAGCCATGCAGCAGAGATTCCATTCCATATTTTATTGACTGCCTAATACACTGTATTTCTTTATAATATTTCTGAGAAGAAAGCAAGGTATTATCACTAATCATTCAATAGATGAGACTCCATGGTTAGGAAGATCTCACAGGTTTTGGATAAGTAATAAATCTCAGTTCTTGTGACACCCTTTATAAATCTTCTTCAATTATGCAGATTTGGGGTGTGAAGTTAGATACAATCAGACTGAAAACCCCACATCCTTTATGGCACTAAGAAAGGTTTATAAATAATAAATTCAGAAGACAAATATGTCTACCTACAAATGTGTAGAATTTCAAAGGAAAGTAAAGCCGTATGGCAAGGGCTTTATTCATCTACCTCATAATCTGTTAGGAGAGAAATTTTGGTAAACAGTGACATCTTGATTAGTTGCACTCTTCATTGTTTTAAACTCATTTTCCTTTTCTCACATTTTTAAGGGACCCTACCTTAGAACCAAAAAATTTGTTTCTTTCTTTTCTTTTTTTAATGTCTTTCAAGTATAAACATCAACTACTTATGCAGTTGCTTTGAAAGAATTTTAGACAAGCAAACAAAACAAACTGCTTACCACTTACTCTTAATGGCTTGTAGTATAATGATATTGGGTCCATTTCCTTTTCTTCCCAACTTTATTATACAACTCCATTGTTTTTACACAATAAGAAACATAATACTGTACTCTGCTTTTTCTCCCTTTAGAAGGCTAGTAGAATATGGTATCTCACAATGAAAAGAATTGTCTTAAGAAAAAAATATTTTACATTTTCTGTGACAACAATGATTTAAAATAAAATCTATGAAATTACAACCATTAAAGAGAATTTCCCTTTTACTTCAGGTTCTTGTCAGAAGGAAGAAAGATGTAGCCCTTAACACAGTGTTGAATGTATTCTGATACTCTGTATTTAAAAAGATGTATCTTGCCTTTCATCACTGATCTTTTGTATTGTCCAATAAGAAGGAATAATGCATTTCATTCAACCTGTTGTCAAGAGCCTAAAACCAGTAAGGCAGAGGCATGATGCTGTTAAGATATAGCATATATAATTGCAATAATATTCTTCACTTTCAACATATTTTTGCAGGGATTTTCCAACATCTCTTCCTTTGCTCGTTGAGGTTCAGATGAATTGCGGATTTGAAATGTCAATGGACTAAGAGCTCAAAATATTGGGTCTAGTTCAAGCTGAGCCATTATATTCATTCAAAACATTTTAAGTGGAATAATTGTGCATGGACCTTGTTTTATTTCCATTTCCTCACACAGAACTTGGCATGGAATAAGAACTAAATAAATATCTGTTGAATGAATGAACACATGAGCTCAAATTGTTAAAGTTGTCTGAGTCACAGTTTCCTCAGCTGAAAAAATGAAAATAATAATATCTGAACTGTGACAGCAATAGGAAACTGTATGTGTGTTTGATTTCTGTGTATATGTGCATGAAAATATTCTGTAGTTTGCATAAACTATAAAGTACATGGGAATGTAAAGAATTTTTATTATTTTTGTTAATACTGGAATGCTTGTTGAAGATATTGAGTGAGAAAAATGAACACTTTATGATACTTATTCACTATGATAAAGATCAAACACCTGTAATTCCAAAGTTTATAAATACAAAAAGTGAGAACTACTATACTTATAGAAACTACTATACTTATAGTTTGTGATAAATCTCCCTGACCAGAATACTACATATCTGTTCCCTAAAAGGTAACCTGAATACCATTTAATGCTGTCAATAGGATATTCAAGAAGAAAAAATTAATGTTTTACATGTCAAACAGGGAGATGTTTCTTTCACAGTGCACTGCCATTAAATATTGACATCAACCAGAACTTCATTAAAGAAAGTAGTATGTTTAACATTTGGATTATTCTTAACCTTAGAAAACTCACTGTGATTCGTAGAGGCAAGTCAAAAATGAGGCAATGGGAGCAATCCATCCGTGTCGTAGGCCATTCATGAGGTGCATTGTCTGTAGAGAATTTAAAAACAATAATAAAACTTTGACTAAAGTTGGTCTGCTTTTTATTAACACTGTGCCTCAAGTCAGTGATAAAATGTTCCTTCCAGAAAAAAAAAAAAAAGAAAACTCATGTGGTTCTAAGTTCTAAACAATTGCTGCATTTATTATTGAGTTTTAATAATGCATATGTAAGCTTCAAATTAGCACATTTCTATTACTTATCCTTTAACATTGTTAAATTAAATTCCACATAGAATACAATGTTTACTGGATCCAATAAACATTGTATTCTATGTGGAATTTAATTTAACTCTCAGTTATACAGCTGGGCTTGATACACACATTTGTTTCCAGAATGGGTTCAAAAAAATTTAGAATCATTTGAGCTCTCTCCAAGTATTGTCCATGGTTCCATTTAAATAGCAGAGTAGAAATAAACAATGACAGTCCAATGATTGTAAAATGAAGAAACAAAACTTGAATTGATCACCTGGACTTTCACTTGTGTTTAAAATATTGGAAAGTGTTAGAATTGATCCTAAAGAAACAAAGATGTAGGTCAGTATTGCATATTCTGGAATTTATTGTAAAATGAGATTTTTATCATTCTATGTTAAGTTTTTCCTTATATTTTAGATTTTTAAAAACTGTGTATATCAGTTGTATTATATGAAAGAAATTTTTAAAATTAAAATGAATGGAAAGTGTCAACCAACTATGAGTAGATAGCATTACAATTATTGCTGTACTGTCCTTTGACCATAAATACTTTAAGAAAATTAATTTTGATAAAGTCATTGATGAATTTAAAGATTAAGACTCACAAAAATAATTTAAAGTTATTATAAGTCATTACAGCTGTAAACCAACATATGTGTAAGATATTTTCTAATTCTTTAAAAGATAGTTATAATTAAAAAATACCAATCCACTACATTATTCCCTCTTTGTACTGTAATAATACTTCAAATTTATATTTTTAAATTTTTTTACTGAGATGATCATGTGTATGAAGTTCAGTAAAGTAAAACCTCTACTTTCTGTCTTCTCTTCTTCTGGCTATTATTGCTTTCTTTCATTTCACGATTACTTACTAATGATCTACCTATGCTAGGCACGCTACTGTTATGGACTTCTAACCCACCTACTATCACGTGAAGAAAAGAATGTTGAAGCTGGGTATGTCTCTTTTCAAACACTATGGAAGGAATGAATTATTTTTAATAGCAGAGAGATTGAATTCTCAATTGAGGTTCATATAGTAAAAAGTTACAATTTTAAAGTTCTCTTCTGTGTTTGTACATACAAATGTGTAAATTAGGGATGGCACTAAGATAATTAGAAAGGGAACTATTCCGCTGATTTGATTTGAAATTTTCGTTCAATAAAATATGCTATCAAGAGCATGAAAAAGTAAGCCACAGACTAGATGAAGATATCGTAATACATATAAACAACAAAAGATTCATATCCAGAATTTATGAGGTATCTTTATAAATCGATAGAAAAGAAAACAGGGAAGACAAATGAGAAAAACCTTGAACAGGCTATCTAAACGACTAATATACACAGACAAGTGTTAAATGTCATTGGTATAAGGGGATTATAAATTAAAACCATAGTGTGATATTACAAACTCACAAGAATAGCTTTATTTAAAAGAAAATAAGAGACAGACAATACCCATTGTTGGCAAAAATGCAGAATAGCTAGAAGCTTATATACATTCATTAAGAGTGAAAACTGGTACAACATTTTGGAAAATAGTTTGGCATTATCTATTTAGGTTGATAATATGCCAACTCTGTGACACAACAATTTCTTACAAGAGTATTCCTGATGGCCATAAATTGTAATCATCCCAGTTATTTATCATTATCAGAATAAGTGAATTATCAGTGATCTATTGATGGAATTGAATGTTCTACTTTATTGAAAATGAAAAAACTGCTACATGTAACAAGATGTATTCTCACAAATATCATTTATGTAGAATATAGAAAGCATATATAAAAATTCCTACAAAATTTATATTAAGTTCAAAACTAGGTAAAACTAATATATGAAATTAAAAATCAGGATAGTACTAACTTTGCTGACTAGTACTAATGACTGGGAGAGATCTCAAGAAGAAATTTTGGTTTTCTAGTATTCCATTTGTTAAAGGTTTTTATATGCATGCTATACTTCAATAAATACTAATTAGAATTAATTATAATATATTGCACTTATTGTAATTTCAATAACATAGCAAATTTGTACAAGAACTCCATTGTAGATCAGAGCCACAGTGACTATATCTCCACTATATAATCACACTAAACATAAATTGACCTTATATCAACCTTTGTTGTAATACACTGGTACAAGTTTTTATATTTTATCAAAAATGTTTTGAATATAAAGTCATTAATAAGTAATTTAGATAAAATTGGATTTTGAGATTATTTGAGGAAGAAATTGTTACATATGTTCCTAATATGGCAATTCCGTATCTCATTCACAATTTAATACTTATCTTACAGAATTTCTTGATTGCCTAGTGGAATTGCTATTTAAAGAGTTGTAGAGAATACATGTGTTACATTATTCTTAACATTTCCATTATGAGTTTTCACAGATGTATTGAAATACACATTAAGGACAATTGCTTTGACACATAATTGATGCTTTTAAATCAAGAACTGGACCTAATAAAGGTTATATCATACCTGTATTAATTTTTCTAATTAGATATACTATTATTTGTTATATACCAATTCAATTTTTTTTTCCAAGAAAACACAAATAAACAGGCAAATTCTCTTGGTAAAAACTTCTGCATCTTTCCCAAAGATAAAAGGCGGGGGGGATGTGGCAGTAATGTAGTATAATGGCAAGAAATATAAACATCTGCCTTTCCTTTTGATTTACTAAGGTTTTGCAGAGTATTTGGTATCCATAGAAGTCAATTTTATAATTACTACAAACCATATATGAAATTTCATCAAATATATAATTGTTGTGGTTATTGGTGATTTAAGAACAAAGCCCCCACATCAATGCTGTTTGAATAAATTTACCTGTATTTAATCAAAATTTTAAAATAGAAAAAAAAATGTTTACTAACCAAAAGAATGAAATTCTGAAAGGATTGACAGACAATTTATTCAATATTAATAAACTTTTATTAATATTCTTTTATCAAACAAGATTTTTTTCAAGATGATGTCTAATGATACCATTAGTTCTTAAATTATTTTTAAATTATAATTTTATGTAAAAATAAACTGAATTTTTCTTATATCAGGTACTGATATTAAATTATTTACTTGAAAATAATGGAGTTTTTAATGTACTGATATCCCTCAAAATATGAAAAAATATGACTTAAAAATAATGCACGATGGAGTCACAATTTAATACAGCCTACTGTTTGTTTTTAAAAATTCAAGACTGTTAAGAGTGAATGTTCTCTAGTATGAAATTAATGTCATTTGTCTATTAATTAATTAATAATACAGGAGTAATTATGGAGGGATTGCTATTCAGGTGAGAGAATATTGTATAAAGATCCTTAAGGCTGAATGAGCACGTCTGGAGCCCAGGTTACCTGATATTTTGATCCATGCTCTTAACAACCTCAGATTCTCTGAGCTTTTCAGTCGTCATTTCAACTTGATGGTGTCATATGATAGAAACATCCAAGACCTGTCCTGTTAACTGTTTGCAACTATTTGCAAAAGCTGACATGCACATGAATTTACTGATTTTTTAACCTTTAGAAAATAGTTCTAACAGTTTGTGCTCAGCAGCCATTGATTCCTGCAGAAATGCCATGAGACAATTTTTAAAACTTTAACATCACGTTCTTTAGGAACATGTACTTTAAAAGTCTGTATGTCTGCATTAGTTACTAGGCTCTTCTCTTTAAAAATAGCCATTCAGAGCAATCATTTTCTAAATATTCAATGCCAACTTCTAATATCTCCCTCAGTTCTAATATTCAGGTATATTTTTCATTTCCAGGTTCTTTTATCAATGCTTTTTTTTCCCTTGAATGGAGTTAAGCTAATATTCTGTTGTTACCTTACAGATGAGTATTAAATTATATTATCTACTCCAGAAAATTTTTTAAAGTTGAAAATTAATTCAATGCAGAATCTCATTCCTTGCTCTGCTATTTGGGTAGTATTCAGTTGCATCACCTGCTAGTTAGTAGGGTTTGAGGAACTCCATTTTGTCCAAAGTTGCTTCTGATGTAAGGTGTATGCTTCTCAGATCATAAGATTCATAAGCCCCCTTTATTCAAAAGCTCCGCAATTCTGTAGTTAGTTGGTACAGCCACTTTTCATCGAACACTGGCCAACTATGCAGCCAGTAACCTCGGTTTCTGGGTTAGTGGATGGGCAAGCTACTTAGTCTGATAAGCATATTTCTCTTTTTACTTTGCCTTCCTCTGTGTCTTTTAGCTATGTGACAACATGCCCTGTAGGGCTTTAATTATTATTATTTATTTTTGAAACTTGAGTAACATGTAAATATCATCAATTCACCTTCAGAACATACTTCAGAACATCACTCTAATCATCATGGTTGATGTTATAAATGTAATAAAAAAAAGCCTTGAAAGTGAGCTTATTTGGCAGTTATTTTTTGGTCTTAGTACTTTTAATACCAATGAACTTATTATTCTTGATTTTAGGGAAAAAAAAGGATTTTCATGAAAAAATACTGCCAAACAAAAAGAGAGAATAAATATAATAGTTTATAATGTTTGCTTTGACACCAAATCAGAGTATCATAATGCTTGCTCCTCTCGTTTTATCACACATGGGGTCACAGAGAGACAACCCTTAAAATCCATATTTTCCAGGTACTACTTAGAGAAGTGTGATTGGGTAAAAAGTTCATTTTCTTTCCTATTATGTAATTTTGCTATTAAAGATAATTTACTGCCATTTTCATCAATCATGCCCCTAGAAAAAAACATTTCTATGTATTACTGGTTCAGTTGTAGGTTTCTATTAAGGAAGAATATTCTGCAATACAAAATGCAATTTAAAAAAGCCTTGAATCTGCTATAGTTTGCTATAGTTTAATAATATCGTTATCTCCATGACTTAGATTTTCATCCCTTAAAAAAGTATGACATATATATGAATCTATCAACTATATGTCCTGATGAAATAATAATTGCAATTGTTATTTTTATAAATTATTTTTGTTAATGCCAGTATAAAACCATTACTATATTTAAAAACTTGCTTTTAAAAAATAATTTCCAAATTTAGAAAATATTAGAATTCTAACCAATTTGAGTATCCTCATAAAATTCTAAAATTTCAAGATATGCTTGTGACACACAAAAAATTGACATTAACTGGACTATCCAAATTAAGAAAGTATTAACTTATTATTTAGTTCGTCATTAGGAAAAGATTCCCACTAAAAGTTAGTGAACACTTTCTTTGTGTTTTTTTCTCGATATTTATCCTTTTTTCCTTCCTAAATACAGACTCACAATCAGGTGCCTCTTGCCTGGAAATTGTTTGCTATTGGGAAATGAAAGTATGTCTTTTTATTCTGAAATTTAATGGTAGGACAATGAAAGACCAAAGTGTTGCAATTGAAATGGAGAGATGTGATACCCTATATGCTTTAACAAAAAGCTTGAAAAGGAAAGATGGTTTTGTTCAGTGCAGTATTAAATGGATTGAACATGTTGATTTTGTTTAGATTTTTGATGATATTTATTGGTTTAATTTTGGATTCAAATGAAATTGATATGTTTCTCAGGTATCTTTTAATTATCAACTTTGAATAATTAATAATTAATTATAGATTTCCATAATACCTCTTTTTTTCTCCTTGCAGTTTATATTTCGGGGGGGGGGGGGAAGAGTCGCTTGGCAGAATTTCCCAAAGTCTGGATTTTCTTGATTGCAACATGTCAATTTATTGAACATGTTTCTACATATTTTATATTTCTTGAAAATTAAACAGGTAAATCTTGAGGCTTGATCTGATTTAGGATGAGAGACTTCATACATGGTAACACGTAATTTTTTTTATTACAACATAAGCTAGAATTTTGGAAACTTATTGTTGACAATTATAATTACATTCTCTTTATTCCTGAGTGATAATGAATTTCCTTGCTGATGAGAATCACTATAAAATATTCTGTAGCAGAAAATTTGGGGAAGAACCAAGCCCAGTCTCTGGTGTTTGGATTAGGCTTATAAAGTGATGAGATACCTTGACATTTCATTGGGAAAACTTGAGCAGAGTCTTGATCAATGAGACCTGTTGAGCATTGGGTCCTAATTAGCAGTACTAAGGTACTCTTTCTATTTTCTTCTATCATGACTCCAAGAGTAAAGTTTGTTTATCCTGTCCTGTAATAAGCTTTCAGAATTAAGGACAAACCTCTGTCAACTCAGTGCAAAGTAGTACAGGGGATTCATTCTTTCATTCCTCAAATATTAATTGAGTACTTAGGCACTGCGTAAGGAACTGAAGGTATAAAAATTAATGAAAACAGACATGCTTCCTGTTTTCATGGTATTTATGGTCAAATAAGGAAGACAGATAATAATAAAATGATTATCATAATTAATATATAATTACTAATTGAGAGAGTGCTCTGAAGGGAAACAATATTATTTAATAATATCATAAAGTGAAAGGAACAAACTCTGAAGAAGTAGAAAGAAATAATGAGGACAGACCAGAGATAGGCACAATTTTGAGGTGATTAGGACCCACCAGGATATATTTATGGAACATACAAATATTTCTCAGCCAATTCCAGATATTGATTGAGGTAGAAAACCTTATTCCTGAACAGACTTCTAAGACTATTGAGATGAAGTCCTCAAACTTGTTTTATTAGATATTGAATAAAAGGATTATCCCTGGAAGTAAGAGAGGTATGAGCTATTTGGTTTCTATCTCAAAACTAATTTTAAAACACAGGGGTTCTTAACACTTCAGTTTTCCCTGATGGCCCACACCAGAAATATTGAAAGCAGAGAACTACTCGTATATCTAGTAATAAAAAGTTTTGACTTCTGCATAGGTCCAAATATAACTTACCTGCTATGTGCAATACAAACTAAACGATTGAATGATTCTATTAACTATACCAGTATTAGGCTGACCAACTTGTCTAGAAATACAGAGAGATTTCTTATGGACCACATGCAAAATAACTATAAATAACCATATGCAAAACCATAAACACAAGCTAAACAGATTTGGAAATACAATCATTTCTACACCATGAAGTATTTGTCTACTTCAACAATTCTTTGTGTGACAGAGACACCAAAGACACTTTAATGTAAACGAACAAATATATATACAGAGGGTGCCAAAAAATGTATACACATTTTAAGAAAGGAAAAAACTGTATTAAAATTGTGATACTCAATATACTAGTATACCAATAACAAAAGATGAATACAAGTCAAGTTTGACTTCTGCAATTACAAGAGGTGCTCAAAGTGGTTGCCATCAGCTTAATTTTAATACAGTTTTTTCCTTTTTTAAAATATGTATACATTTTTGGCACCCTCTGTGTATATGTACATGTAATGAATAGGAATAGGAATCAGAAGAAATAGGAAGATAGACTATAAGACATAATTTAGAGATAAAATAATAAAATGCAAAAAAAAGATTTTTTACTTAGCAGTCTGTTACCTGCCTTGTTCATGTGGACCGTTATTCAGGGAAGATAAGTGTTGGCAGATGTGGCTTCCTTATGGAAAGAACTTAATGTCAAGCAGCTGAGCAACTGTACCTCTTAAAGAAAATTAATCCTGAGCTCTCCAATTTGGACTTCTCTCCTCTCCTCTTTCCTCCTTAAATTTCCATCTGGAGTTTTAGTAAATGATAGCAGTCTTGATGGGATCTAATGGTCTGAGTGATTTTATATTCCCAAGTCCTCCTGCTGGTGAAATTCATAAGTACGTCTTATATGTACCAATGTCCAGGGTAGAATGATTCATCTGAAAACATGGCCAATTAGCTGATTAGAAATGATATATTATCATCTACATAAATATTCTCCTTTCTATTACTGTATCTTTTCTTTCCTGTCATACTTTTCTCTAGATGTAACAGATTAGATATTATCAGTAGGCCTAATTTATAAGAAAAGAAAAGTACTATTTTTAATGTATTTTATATATTTAACCATGAAATTTGAAATTCTTGTAGTATGAAAGTCCCATTTTTTTTGTGGGGGGCTGTTGCATTTCACCTGGTTAGAGCCCTTCTACAAAAACCTTTTTAAAAATTCATAATAAACACCCAGTTAAACAATGACAAGATACCAAAATAAAAGCCCACTGGATAAGATGTATAGAAGGGGGAGTCAGCTAAATATTTATGTACATATGCATACATGTATGTGTGTATTTATTTATTTGTAGGTGGAGTATAAGTATATAATCCTACTATATCACTGGGTATTGATGATGATGAACTGGAGGAGGAAGATAGTGATTTTTGTTCCAAGGGCTACTCCAGGTTAGTGAGCTGCTCTGTGAACGACGGTGATTCCAATGAAACCTCCCTCTTCTGGAATGTGCCATTTTCCACATTTCAGTGAAATGGTTCCTTATCTCTGTGTGGCCTAGTCTGGTTCTATGTGTGCGGTCCTTCATTTGTGTAGCGTCCTATTATCCTATCCATCATCTCACAAGATGGTTAAAACTCCTCATGGCATTCTAGATCAGTGTTGTCCAAGAGAAATGTTATTCTTGCCATGTTAGTAATTTTAAATTATATAGTAACCACATTGACAAAAGTAAAAACAGTGTAATTAATTTTAATAATGTACTTAACTTAATATCTAAAATATAATTTCAACATATAATGTAAAAGTCATTAATGAGTATCTTATATCCGTTTTTTAGACTAAATCTCCCAAATCTGGTATATACTTTTCACTTACAGCACATCTCGGCTTGACCTGGCCACACTTCAGGTGCGCAGTGGACACATGTACCTAGTAGCTACCATATTGGAGAGCACAGCTCTAAATATTAGCAGCAGGTCTGATTAAACTTCTCCTTCCTGGGACCACAGGCCAAGGTGAAGCAGTTAGCTGCATTAGCAAGAATGTCCTCAATTTGCACACACCAAGAAACCTAGAAATGAGATGACTGTGTCCCTGACATAGGAAGTGAAATAATACCCTTTCTTTTAAAGTTCATTCTGCCTTGGAACATATTTACATTAGTCTCTATGACTCAATTCATAAGCAGGGCATCTGAAACTTTATTCTCAGTCTTATTTCATCCCACAGCTAGATATCAGGCTTTTTCATCCTTTCCCCTTAGAACTGTTAAGTATCCAATTGTTGACAGAGGCCTTAAAATACCCTCATAACACGCTAGGCAGAAATAAGCAAATCAGTAGGAAACAAAAGAGAATTCCAAACCCACGTGAGGTTGTGACTCCTATAACCCATATACTATGCCCATAGGCAATTAGTATGTTGGTAAAACCAAAAGCATGGTTATTTCTATTCAGATAGAACTAGATTCTAATCCTGCTTCTATCATCTGTTTCTGTACTTAACATCTTCAAAATAGGAGCCCTTTTCACTCTAAAATAGGAACAACAACATTAACAGTATTTGATATTAAGAATTGCAATCGCAACCATACATTGAATACTTGCTTTGGATCAGATTCTTTGCTAAGGATTTTATATCCATTAATATTTATTGAATGAAGCAAATAAATCTCACTAAATGAGGTAATATATGTAATCTTGCTATCTTATATTAGCTTATCAATGTAGTCACTATAATAAAACAATAATATTAATACTAATTGCTTTCATTATTATTTTCTAGTCTGTCTTCAATTTTCTTAACTGATGATAACATCTCAATTTTCATCACAGACAGAAATCCTCTAAGGATAAAGTAATGTGTTATTTATTATATAAATCCCCAGGGAATAATTTGCTTATTACTTATAAACCTTTGGTGCTCAGGTGTTCAATAGATAATGAATGAATGAATAGATGAATGAGCCTCCAAAAGGGGCATTTCTGAATTCAGCATTCATGCTGTAGCAAAGCAAGACTTTTTCAATTATGCTTTCTATTCCATTTAGAGAGGTGTACTTACCTGACAGCCTCCCAAATTTGTCAAAGCAAACTAAAGGAGATACATGCTATCTAGTCAGTGAACCAACCCAAATGTTTTTTTTAAAAGGAGATATTACATTCATTGAAAACAGGACTGATTTGATTCCTCATGTTGCCCTTTTCCTGCCCCTGCTAAGGACCACCCCACTGTTGTGCTGCCTTATTTGCTAATGGCTGGAACAGACTGACATACACAGTAGCAAATCCTGTGGGTGAAGAACAGAGCCACATAAAAAGGGCTTTGTTTTTGCCAGCTTTCAGATTTGGGGATTCATTGAGTCTGCTTCTTTTTTTTTAGAAAATCATAGAAAGCATCAATGTTTTTAATGTGCCATATACATGTAAGTTAAAAATAAACCATATCTATTTCTGAGCAAATGCTGAGTTAATGCCCTTCTGTGTACAAACTTCTAATATGAATTCTAATTTAGAATACTCATTTTATAAGAGCGACCAGAACGTACTTACAAAGATATCAACATTTCTTGGAAAATTGGGTATTCACAAGTAAAAGAATAAAACTAGACCCCTATTTTACACCACTCGTAAAAATTAACTTGAAAGATGTGAAAGACTTAAATATAAGACCAGAAACCATAAAACTCCTAGGAGAAAACATAGAAACAGAGTTCCTACACAGGGGTGTTGGCAATAATGTGTTGAATATGACACCTAAAGCATATGAAACAAAAGCTAAAATAAACAAATGGGTCTACAACAAACTAAAAAACTCCTGCACAGCAACTGAAACAATCAAAATCATGACAAGACAACCTACAGAATGGGAAAAAAAAAATATTTACCAACAATATATCTGATATGGATGGGGTTAATATCCAATATATATAAAGAGCTTATATAACTCAATAGCCAAAAACACCCACAAATAATCCTATTAAAAATAATCAAAGAACCTAGGTTTGTTTTTTTTCTTAAGATTTATGAATGGCTAACAGACATGAAAAGATGCTCAACATCACTAATCATCAGGGAAATGTAAATCAAAATCACAGAGGAAAAACTGAGGACGGGAGGGGTGGGGGGTGGGGGGAGGGTGAGGGGATTGGAGGGCAGTCGGTGACCACAGGATGGCCACGGGTTTGAAAATTAATCTGGGGAACGTAATTTGGTGGTTACCAGAGGGTAAGGGGGTTGGGGGGTGGGGGATGAGGGTGAGGGGGATCAAATGTATGGTGATGGAAGGGGAGCTGACTCTGGGTGGTGAACACACAGTGTGATTTATGGATGATGTGATACAGAATTGCACACCTGAAATCTATGTAATTTTACTAACAATTGTCACCCCAATAAATTAAAAAAAAATAATAAAAAAAATAAAAAAATCACAACTGGGTATCATTTCACACCTGTTACAAAAAGACAGAGATAATGGGTGTTGTGACGATGTGGAGAAAATGCAACACTTCTGCACTGTTGGTAGGAATGTAATCAGTACAGCCACTATGAACAACAGTATGCAATTTTCCTCAAAAGAAATAAAAATCTAACTACCACATGATCCAGCACTTCTGTTTCTGGGAATATATCCAAGGAAAACAAGTACACTCTGTTGAAGAGATATTTACACCCCCATGTTCATAGCAGCGTTATTTACAATAACCAAGACAAGGAAACAACCTAAGTGTCCATCCATGGATGAATGCACAGAGAAGTTGTGATTGTATAAACAAGAAAATATTATTCAGCCATAAAAAGGAAAGAAATACGCCACTTATGGTAACATGGATGGACTTTGCAGGCATTTACAGTAAGTGAAATAAATCAGTCACAGAAAGACAGATATCACATAATCTCAGTTCTGTGTGTAATCTACAAACAAAACAAAACACCCAAGTCATAGAAAAACAGATCGGATTTGTGGTTGCCAGAGGCAGTGGGTTGGGGGAGGGAAAATTGGAGAAAGATGGTCAAAAGTTATAAACTTCCAGTTATAAGTAACAGGGATATAATGTATAACATGATGACTATGTTAACACTGCTATATAGTATGTTTGAACATTAAGAAAGTAAATCCTAATAGTTTTTATCACATAATAGTTCTTATCACTATGTAAGAAACATTTTTTTCTTTTTCTTTTTTATCTATATAAGATGATAAACATTAACTGATCTTGTGGTAATCATTTCACAATATATGTCAAATCATTATGCCTACACCTCAAACATATGCAAGGCTGCATTTCAAGTATGTCTCAATAAAACTGGAAAAAAACTGAATGGAGGAATAAAAGATAATCAATATTTTGTATTAAATGTTATTTTGGATGACAATCATTACTTTTAACTCCACCTGTCCTTTCAAACTTCACTTCAATGGGAGTATTTTTTAAGTAGTTACATTCCCTTACATGATGTACTTACATGAACATCAAAATAATTGCTAATTTGGATGTGAACATGTATCAGATATACAGATTATTTTACATGTAAGCTGTTTATTTAAAAAACTTCCACCATACAAGAACAAAAATCACTAAAGAGTACAATTTTCACTGTAGTGGCTCAAGAATTCTTGGTCTAAAATTTTCAGGATATTTCCAAAGTTGGTATTAGAGCTTCAGATGACAAGCTACACCAAATAAAAAGGATTATAATTCTTCACCCATGATCATCTGGGAGATATTTTAGATGAATTTTCTACTTGAAGAAATGAATAAACTTCGAGGTCTTTTTCTCAGAGAAATAGATATAAAAATATGCCTCCACCTTCCTTCCTTCCTTCCTTCCTTCCTTCCTTCCTTCCTTCCTTCCTTCCTTCCTTCCTTCCTTCCTTCTTTCCTTCCCTCTTTCCTCCTTCCTTCCTTCTTTCCTTCTGTTCTTCCTTCCTTCCTTCCCCTTTCCTTCCTCTCTCTCCCTCTCCCTCTCTCCTATTCTTTCTCTTCTTAGCAGAGAAGTAAAGCTTCGAAGATTGATGTCAGAAATGAGCTTCTCTCAGAAGGTCTTGTAACTACCTTGTCAGAGTAAAACGTATGCACAGACCTGCTAAAGAGCTTCCTGGGAAGCCGGTTCTCTGTCTGCTTACCGTCTGTTGGCAAGGCATCTCACAAGCAGGGACGGCAGCACGTGATCCAGGGATGCACTTGTCTGCCCTTTGATGCATGCAGATTCAAGCCGACATGAATTGTGTTATGCAGAACACTTAATGGAAGTAGTTTAGAAAGAGAAGTGGCTTTTCAGGAAATTGATAAGAAACTTAGCTTGAACAAGCATTGAAAGACAAGGGCATTATAAAAAATGAAGGGAAGCATCAAACTCTTAAGCTTATCAAGCCATCCTAGTTTCAAGATCTATACAGTTCAAAGGTGAGCTAGAGGACTCCAGCTAGGAAGGTTTCCAGATTTATGGATTCTGTCTTCAAGTTATTTAATTATGTACTTCAACTATTTGCTAAATGACAATTACAAAGAATTAAAAAAAAAATACAATCTAAACACAAAAAAGCAAAAAAAAACCCTTCTGCATTATTAAGCGTTATACACTCTCAAAGAATTCTCAATAAAGTTGAAGAATCTGGCTGCATAGATGAAGGTTAAGTCATCAAGAGAAAAATCATGATTTTCTCATTTTAAAAGATCTATAAAAGGGCATACTGTGGAACTTGTTGTGATCACTTGCGATCATAAATATTTGAAGGTAAAAGCTTGAAAGGTACATCTGTATCAAATTCTAAAAATACATAAAAATAAACTTCGCTTTTCCTAGACATACGGCAGATCAACTTATCATTTGCAATAAAAGGAACCTCATCTTTAACATTTGTGACCAAAATAAATAGGAATTATGTTACTAGTAATTACTCTCATTGGTTTTACTCTGTATTCATTATGAACCCAGTTGGCGTACGTATATATTAACCGAGAGTCATTACATAATTAGCACTGCAAATATCTATTAAATACATTCTATTGAATGTATAACTTTTGATAGGAAATCTATTTTTCTGGGCCGTAGTGTCCTTAATTATAAAATGATTGATTTAAAAAATAAAGGGCTAGAACAAGATATCTAAAGAGTCAGAATTTTTTTTGAGGGTGGGCATAAAGAGATATATCCTGTTGCACGTATCTATATTATTCTACTCTTTCCAATATAAAAAGCTGATTAATTGATTTGATTATTTTCTTGATACTTAAAGAGACATATGAAGCAAAATAAAGCTATTGCTTTAAGGAAATTGTTTTATAGGAAGTTATTAGGTATTTCTGTTAAGATGTATTAAGAATAAATCAAAATTATAAAATAGTTTTATACCAAGGTTCAACAATAAATAAACATCCTTGGCTCTTTCTTTTACCTTTTGAACCATACACGGTATTTTAACTGACTGATCTAGTTACCTTGAATTCCGGTTTGTCCCCATTAGATTCTAAGTAATTATCTGTTCAGATGAAGTAAAGAAATAAATCACCTCCATTTTATATGAGGTGTTGACATTTATTGATTTAATGTTCTCTTAAAATCTTTTGAGGAAATGGTTTTTAAATTACAACAATAAGTAGACAGAAATTAATGGACCTACCCAAACTAGAGCAACATGTTGGCATGCAATTCATGGTCAAAATTTCATGAGTGAATTTTATTTTTCACTCCATGTTTCAGTAAGGAAAATTATGAAGCCATATGTAGCTATCCTTCTGTAACTTGTACTGCTCGTTCTCTGTGAGATAGTGTTTTAGGATATTGCTCTGTTGAGAAACATAATTATTTCCTTTCAGATACTGACCATGTAGTGTGTTTTCTGACTCTGCTAGACTGAAAGTCCTTCAAAAGCAAAATCTTTGAAAAAACAATTTACTCTAAATAATTTAGGAAGAAGAAATAAACTATTATGGATATCATAAATCTGCGTTGATATTTAATAAGAAAATGTGCTGTAATATAACATGCAATATAAACTTTACTAAATATATAAAAATATGAAGCATAAATCATATTTCTTATCAGTCTTCAACATAGATGTAGGTACACATAAATGGGGCCTCTCCACGAATACATATTTAGCCATTTTTCTTTAGCTCATTTCTTGTTCATTACCTTGCTGCTCTAATTAGTTTTCTCTAATAATTTATACGCTTGCTCTCCTTTTCAGATTTTGTCTGTCTGTTTATGGTTAGAACAACAGGATAAATAAAATAAAATAAAATATAAAATATAAATATAAACTTTACTGGAAATGCAAAAATCATTTTAAAGAATGTATAAACCTGACTTGGCAGGTTTGGACTTACTGCAATAAGCAGACTGATCAACTGAATAGTGAAGTTCAGGAAATATATTCATTGCTAGAATTATATTGATGCCTCTTAGGACTTGGCCTTTGAAGATGTTTTGGAACAAACTCTATACAAAACATCTCTGTAAAAATCTGTCCTTAACTTACTGGTGTATAGCTCATGACACCTAGTCATTCCCTACTGAATTTCCATCAAATGTTATTTTTTTTGCTTCCTTTAAGAATTTAAAACCTCATATATCCAATGGCATACTCATTCAAAACCCGAACACCTCTCACCATGATTTTTCACATTCCTGATTAATCCCTGAAGCACAGAGGAGAAGTCACCTAATTCACTGCATGAGCAAATAAAAAAATCTATAGCAAGACAGAAGCCCAATGATTATACTGAGAAAAGCACTTCTTTCTGTCTCACTTTTTTCTTGTGCATGTAATAATAATCACTAAAAAACAAGTGATTTTTTTCCCTGTTATTTCATTTGGTAGAAAGGCTTTATTGCTTTCAGCTTATTAGCCCCTAAACAATTAAGTTAACACATTGCAGAAATCATCAAACAATAATAATGCTTAGTGATTCTATATAAGATGTATTTGGGAGAGGTTTTTTTTTTAATGGAATTGGTATTTGAAATTTTATTCCTTCTTTTATCTTATTATTTGTACTTATAGGCCATACAATTTTAACATGACTGATTATTGTCAGCATATGCAGTGAGGTATGTTTGATACTTTTCGTAGAAAATTTGTGGTGACTGTAGGTTTTCTGTGCAACGATAGCAGTGCTGGAGAGACAACTGTTTGATTTTGAAGGTAAACATAAAAACTCATGATAAAATCCATATCAATGCCTTTAAAGTCCATTAAAATGAGTATATAACGATAAAAAAATCATTTAATATCTGGAGATATATCCTACCCTTCTGAATTAGGTATCGTGGGTGAAACAAAGACGAAAGCGACTGGATCCTCTTTTCAAAATTCTAATATATAAAACGACAGTGCACTATATTTTCCATGTCATTCTGAGGGGTTCACAGAGCATCGGTAGTTCATTTTAAACATCTCTAGCTTATAAGGAGAGTACAAAGAAAAGTCTTGAGTCACAACAAAAAATTTTAGCAAGGCTAATAGCATCATGTGAACAGGTGTGTTAAAAAAAAAAAAAAAAAGTGGTCTTGTTGAAAATCACTTCCAAAACCTCAACTCTGGGATGCTTTAGCATTCTGAATCATCCTGTAAATTTGATTATTTAAAAGAGTGAGTGAGTGATAAAAAACATAGAAAATTTCTATTCAGGCTTTGAATAAACACAGTTTAGATAAGTGCTGAGTCATGAGAAATGAATAACTTATAAAGTTGGAATTGACAGTTAATGGTACAGAGCCATGGTTATTTAGTAGAGGTTTGAGACAGAATTAGGAATTCTTGATCATATCAACTGGGGGGGGGGCAAACAGAGAGCAGAAAAACACAAAAAATGAAAATATGACCTTGGTAGATTTTATCAAAAATATCATTCTTTGCTGTGTAGCTTTGTTGAAATGTCATTAGATCAGAATACTATCTGTTCTATGTCTATGAGGACCTCTGACTTACAAGACTTGCTTCCCTTTCCCATTTGTGATTCATGGCCCTGGCTGGATTCTTAGAACATAGTAGATACTCTATTAATGAATTAATGAATTAATCAACAAAACATATCATGTATTTAGTGGCTGTTTTGTATCTTTTTTCCATAAATGTAATATTGTACATGATTTAACTTTGTTATTTTTTTCCACCAAATAATCTTTCCACATCCTGTTTAAGTCATATTTAACTAGTAGAATGGCTTCATCAACCTAAAATAAAATTCTCTCTCTCTCTCTCTTTCTCTCTCTCTCTCTCTCACTCTTGCTCTCACTCTTTCAAGGACCCATTTGTGTTTCTCTTCAAATTTCTCCCAGAAAATATTCATAAGTACTTATTGACTATATTTGTGTTCAAGAATGGGATATGTCATTTATACAAAAGATCAAGTTCTTGCCTTTCATGAAGCTTATATTTTAGTGAAAGAAAAAGATATAAAACATAAAATTATATAATACAATATCAGACAAATGAAACAGGAACAGAGAATGGAGAATAACAGGCCATTTTAGACAGAGTTATCAAAGAAGGCCTCTATGCAGAATTAGCATCTAGAATAAAATATTTCACGAAAATGAAAAGGCAAATACAAAGATTCTAATGCAAGAAAGAGCTTTGTGAAGGGAGGATCAGAAAGCAGTCCAGTGGGGGTGGGGGTGGGAGTGTGAGATATGAATGAGGGGGAGATTGATAAGAAATGTAATCAGAAAGGTTGGCAAAACCAGATGTTTTATGACCATGGAGGAGTTTAGATTTTTATACTAAATGTGATGGAAGCCACTGGGAGTTTTGAACAGGGAGTGATATAATTTAGGTATTAAAATTAACTGCTCTGTGGCAAACTGACTGAAGAGACAAAAAACGGAACATAGGAAGAACAGTAAGGGAGCTATTGCTGTCTATGGTGGCTGAGATGGCGGTCACAATGAAAGTGGTGAGGACAGTTTGGATTTAGCATTTATTTTAATGCTAAAGTCAATGTGACTTGCTGTAGATTGGATATAAGATGTAAAGGAAAGACAGTAGTCAAATATGACTCTACATATTTTGGCTTAAAATAATCTATGATGATGGCCTCATTAATCTAAGTGTAGGAAAATGGGAAAGGATCAGTTTGGGGATGGGGATTTAGGTTTCAGTTTTAAGCATATTATAATAATATTTACACGCAAAGTCAAGTGGATATTACACATCCAATTAGAAATATCAAGTAGGTAGTAGACTCGATGAGTTTGAAACCAAGAAAAGAAGATGTAATTGGATGTGTAAAGTGAAAGTCTTCAACATACAAAAACCATTGTATTATAGCCATATGCCATTTAGTCTTGGGGTCTTCTTCCCCAACATAATGTCCAAGAATATTGGGAGTTTATTCAATACAAAATTGTTGGTCCTGTTCCCATTTATTTCTTGAAGAGAAAACTGGGATTGTGATCAGTCTTCAAATTGACCCTATTTTCTAGTGCTTTTGCTTCTCCTCTCTCTACTTGTGTGACTGTTTATGGCAAGTGATCCTTCAGGTTTTGATGCTATCATATATACTGCCTGAATGATTCTACTGAAAGTTTTAAGGAAAATGTAGTTTTAGAAAAAGGCAGCCACTTTTTCGCCTTTTTAATTTTAGCTATGATTTGATTGCAAAACTACTCAAAATTTGTCTATGCATACAAATCAGCTGGAGATATCTTTAAAAGGCAGACTTTGATTCAGAGACTCATTTGAGTCCAAGTTGCTAGTCCATGGGCCACAGTTTGAATAGCATGGCATTACACCACCATACACATGGCTCTTCGTGTTACAGCTACTTAGTTTATGCTGACATACTCAGCTGTCGTACCTCATGCATGCCTACTGTTTCAGGATGGCTGGTCAGGAAGAGCTTTCATCTTGAGCCAAACACTGAGCCACAACAGTGTACCACCCACAAATATTTCAGTCCTAATTTTGAGGCTAGATTATCAATGCTGATTGCCTCTGACCTTAGATTGAGATTCTAGAAGGTGAAAAATATAAGTGGTGTGGGGCTTGGGAAATTTTGTCTGATAGTAAACCTATTTGGAATTATCTTAGTCCATCAGAAGGGGTCCAATGACACTGAAAGAGTTTGAATCTCAATCGATTTGCTCGAAGGACGATACTCCTCAGAACAAGAAGTTTTGGGGAGGGATGACTTTGTGGATTCATAAGAATCATACACTTTCCCCATAATCCTTAGTGCCTATAAGAATTTGCCTTTGCCTACGGGGCTTGGCTTGATTTGATATGGATTATCCTTGATATCTCAACGTTTTAAGACAATAATAATATATAAAATCAGAACGATAGAATCAGTTGTGAAACTTGCTTTCATCAATCTTTCCATTAATTATATTCTGAAGATGATAACATTCTTGACTAGTAAGCAATTGATTCCTTGATGCCATCAGACAGATTGTAGACAAACATGGCTCTTAATATGACAAGGTAAGGATTGACAATAAGAACATATTAGCTTTTGTTGATCACTATATAAAACAGATTTAGAAGTTAATAATTGCATGACAGTCCAGAAATCATTCTCAAACTGGCAAGTGTAACATCATAGCCAAGTTATTTTTTAATAAGAAATGAAATAGTGCAGTCATGATTGCCTCTGGAAGATAGCTAAGATACAAAATGTACAATCAAAAAATAGTTAAATCTCTTGACTTGATATTGAAAATTGAAGGTTACTCAGATTGTAGGCTAAGAACTTCACTGAGAAAAAATACCATTTTTGTACTATTTTTTTTAACCTTGGTATCAAGTATACTGACTTATCAGATCGTTTGGATTTGTTTAAGAGAGTCAGTTAAGTAGTCTTTTCACATTAAGATATTATGTCAAGTCAGAAATCCTAAAAAGCAAATAACAATAAACAAGTAAAAGTGCTTTACTGAGACTTCTCAGAAAGTATATAAATGGTTTCATATTATTACTGCTCTTTTGTTAGATAACGTTTTACAAAACTTTTGCCTACTTTCACTTGGTTCACCTGCAATCTCATGAGACTATTCTACATCACCAGAAACTCCAAGCAAGTAAATGACTATAGGAATAGGAAATGGATATGTTTAAGTGTTTCATTCATGGTGAAAACAAAGTTCAGTTGAGATTTCCATTTATTGTTAAACATTATTACTAACATGAATGTTTTATCTAGTGGTGTAGGGATATCTTAATCGACTACATGTTCACAACTTTTACTTTCTTGGTCTACTGAGGCAACTTTAATTAAATGTTGCATTTCAGCTGTTCAGCATCCATTTCACCTGATTTGGTTCAAATCATCTCAGTTTTCTTTTCTAGAATTACTTCTACCTTCACTGTATGAGGTTATGGTGGGTCTTAAATCAGGATATTTTCAGTTTTTCAGTAGTGAAAGGGTAGATTTCTGACATCTAAACAAATTGGAATTTGTTCTAGTACTTTCCATTAAGAATGGAGTACAAAGAGGAAAATAATTTAGATGCTTTTATTCCAAAGATGGTATCTTAATGAAAATATTGAGTGATCCCTATCAGAGACATAGCTTACCTTTCCCAAGCCTTGTTATTTAGCTATTATTTATATCCCTTCATAGCCTTCAAATAAATGTCATTTTTACCTAGTTATTCAACCTTGGTTTATAAAATCCATAGATACTGAAATTTGGAAATGTGAAACTTTACTTTTTAATCTCAAAAAATTTAGTATCACTTTTTATGATAAAAAGAAGTTTGTATTGTGTAGGTATTGTGAACGGAAAAGGGGCCACATGTTAAACCTGACAAGCTCAGGAGACTGAAAATAACTACATAGGATGGCATGCATATAAAAAGGCATAACTAAGGTGGGCTATGGCGGGAAGTCACATCCTTGGCCTGTGGCTTCCTTGACAAAGGTCAGTCTTTATCTTAAGTGACCCTATTTGTTGTCTTTTTGCATCTAAGATAACATACCTTTGGAATGACAGAGTAATCTCTTTTTCTGGACTCCCCAGGGGGCACAACCCACCACACCAGAGCAGGAAACTACAAAATCCCTCATTGTTATCTTGTTCCCCAAATACCATCTCTATGTGCTATAAATGCTAATTATCCTGTACCCACCAAGGTAAAATAAGTGTGTGTCTCTCCATTTTGCTTTTTATTCAATCCCAGAGTTTTCCTTGCTTTGCTTTCTCCCACCCCCTTAATCTACAACCAATGGATTTCATGTAACCTTCTTCCTTTGATTCTAATGTATAAAATAAGTTGCAAAATGGCTACTTTCCAGAGCATTTTCTCAATCTGTTGAAACTTTGCTTCCCAGCAATTGTCATAGGTTTGGCTCAAATAAATTCTCTTAAGTTTTCTCAGGCTGGATGTATTTTCGTCAACATCACATTCACAAAAAATCTTCCAGAAATAGCAACTTCTTACAAAGTCTCTTTGCAAAAAAAGTGGTAACTAAGACAATCTTAGTACTGGATTCCTGATAAAATACTGCTAGAGGTATGTTAACTAATTATTGACAAACCATAATAGGGTCAACTCCTATTCATTGAAACTATCATTTATTAGAATAACTAGAAATAACACAGTATGTTAAGAAAACTGCCTTAAGAAATATAATAAACACCTTAAGAAATATAAAATACTTTTAAGGTTTTATTATATATAATAAGAGTAAATTACTTGGTGATACATGATGTATTTCACCATTATAGCTCTTTCATCCACTCAAGTGAATTTTGACTGGCACACTCCCTCAGTGTAGTGCTTCATGTTAACAAGTATTAATTTTTTGGTATTAGTACATTTCCAAAGAAAGCTCTGATAACTTCTACAGTCTGTTTAGAGCTGGCATAGGCTCTATGTACTTGATCAGCAGATGTTCTGGAATACATTGTCCCATAATTCTTTACTACTGTTGACATAAACTCTATGTGTATGTTCAGTATATTCATTTATACTAGAAATAGATTTCTGAAGCCTGAAATGATGTGAAGCCATTTTAATGCACATCTGGGTCTTGTATAAGTATGTCCTTAATACTTTCAGAACTTTCAAGAGTATACGTACATATCTGTGTTATTTATTTTTATGTTAGTTGCTTTAAAACAAGATGAATGCTCTGAACATATAAAATCCAGGTAACATCTGACTGGCAATAAACTCTTTACTATATAATAAAAGTATTTTTTTAGAATTACAAAGCATATGCTTTGAAGAACTGATCCATTTCATTGCAGTTGTCAAATATATCAGTGATACTGTTTTTAGTACTCTTTTATTATTCTTTTGATATCTGCAGGATATTCAGTGATATCTTGTTTTATTCCTGATATTGGTAACTTGTGTCTTTTCTCTTTTTTTGTCAGCCTTGTCAGAGATTTGCCAATTTTATCAATATTTTCAAAGAACCAGCTCTTTGTTTCATTAATTGCTTCAATTGCTTTATTGTTTTCAATTTCACTGATTTCTGCACTTATTATATCCTTCCCTATGCTTCCTATTTGTTATTTTACTCTTCTTTTTCTAGGTCTTGAGGTGGAAGTTTACACTATTAATTTGAGAATTTTCCTCTTTTTTAATGTATGTATTTTATGCCATAGATTTCACTTTTAGCACTACTTTAGTTGTGTCCCACAAATTTTGATATATTTTATTTTCATTCATTTCAACGTATATATATATATATATATATATATATATATATATTTCAACATACATACATATATATATATATTTCAACATACATACATATATATATTTATTTATATATATATATGTGTGTGTGTGTGTGTGTATATATATATATTCCTTTGGTACTTCCTCTTTTACCCAATAGTTTGATTTTTAGTTTTCAAGTGTTTGGTGATTTTCCAGTTACTGTTTTGTTATTGATTTCTAGTTTGATTCTTTTGTGATTGGAAAACACACTATGTATGACTTCAATTCTTTCAGATTTTCTGATATTTGTTTTATGGTCTAGAATATGGTAAATTTAGATATATGTTCCTTGAGTGTTTAAAACTATTGTTTATTCTGCTGCTGTTGAATGGTATGTTCTAAAAATGTTGATTAGTTTCTGCTGATGATTTTCTTAAGTTCTATATTCTTGCTGGTTTTGTGTCTAGTTGTTCCATCAGTTATTTAGAGAGAGTGTTAAAGTCTCCAATTACAGTTGCAAATTTGTCTATTCTCCTTTCAGCTGTATTAGTTTTTATTTCACACCTTTTGCAGCTCTTTTGTTTGGTTCATATACAATTAGTATTGCTATGTTTTCTTGGTGTATGGACCTTTTTATCATTATGCAATGTTCCTCTCTGACACTGGTAATTTTCTATGCTCAGAAATCACTATCTGATATTAATAAAGCCATGTCTGCTTTCTGTTGATTAATGATTGCATGATATAAATTTTGCTATTCTTGTACTTTCAACTTGTCTATATTGCTATATTAGAAATAAGCTTCAAAAGACCATTTATACTTGGGTCATGTTTTTTATTTGACTATGCAAATATTTATTTCTTTGGTATATGTAGGCCATTTACATTTATTGTAATTATCAATATGCTGGGGTTTAAGTTTACATTTAATTGTTTTTGTTTTCAAATATTTTAGTTATGTTTGTTCTTTCTGTAATTTCTTTTCCTTTTTCTTTGTGGGTTACTTGAACATTTTTTTTTTTTTTTTAGATTCCATTTTGATTTATCTATAATGTGTTTTTGTGTATCTCTTTGACTATTAGTCATTTACTCCAAGCATTTAATTATATATGTATATGACATTCTACTGATGTTAATATTTTACCAGTACTAGTAAAGCACTTACTTTTGTAAAGTATCTTACCTCCCTTATCTATTCTAATTTCAAGCTTACTGATTTTTTCCTCTATGCCCTCCATTTTGCTGTTTCATTTCATTTTTTATCTTGTCATATTTTAAATTCTAAAATTTTCATTTGGTTTTTCTTTATATGTTCCATTTCTTTGCTGAGACTTTTTAAAACTTTGTTTCAAAGGTCTGTGTAATTTCCGCTTCAAATTTTTTATGATGGCTACTGCATTTGAAGTTTTTGTCAGATAATTCTAACATCTGTTTTTCTCCAGTGCTGGCATGTATTGTCTCTCTAATTCAGTTTATGTTCATCCTGATTCTTGATATAAGTGATTTTCAATTGAAATCTGGATAATGTCATGTTAAAATTTTAATTTGCATTTGCCTGATGCTAATAAGAATGAGCATCTTGAAATATATTTACTGAAACTTGGATGTATTCTTTTTGGAAGTGTTTATTCAAATTTTCTGCCAAGGATTTTTAACATGAATGGATGTTGAGAATCTTCAAAAACGTTTTCAGCACCAATTGAAATGAACTACCCCTTGTTTTTCTCCTTTATTCTGTAATGGTGTGACATATGTTGATTGATTTTCAATGTTAAATTAGTAATGCATTACTTTAATAAAACTTGCTTGTAATCTACTTTTCTTCAATAGATTGCTGGACTTAACATTTTTTTGTAGAATTACTGCCACTTTCTTTCACTGTAATGTCGTTTTGAATTACTTCAATGTTATCAGCTTTGGGTATCAAGAATATTCAGGGAAAATTTGCTTTCCTTTTCTATTTCATAAAATGTTTGTTTAAGTTTAGGGGTATTATTTTGTATATGTTTGGGAAGATCCAATAGGAAGCCATCTAGATTTGAAGTTTTCTATGTGGTGAGATTTTTACATCTCTCTTTAATTGATACAATGATATTTTGATTTTCCACTTTTGTGTGTGTCATTCACCCCTAATGTTTTCAAAAAAACATTTCAAGCATAAAGTCAAAACGTCCAATGAGCATCTATATAACCAATGCCCAGCTTGTACAGCAAGTATTTTGCTGTTTGCTTCCTCATATCATTTTATGTATTCAATCTGCCATGTATCCATAAAACGATCTTATTTTTTGATGCTTTTCAAAATAATTTGTACACTTCCAAATATTTCAGCCCTAAAAATTTCAACATTAACATTAGTAACCACATTGATATTTGTTTGTGTTTTAAGTAAAAGCCACAAATATTGAAATGCACAGGTCTTAAGTGTACATGCAATAACTTTTGATATACAACAGTAATAACTTCCTTTCAAGATACAAAAACTAGTTTTGTATTTTTTTCACTTTGGTGTTATTATAAATAAAGCTGATTTATCTGATATTTTAGTTTAGCTGGTATTATTACACCACTACAGCCATCTTATGCTTAAATTTTGTCCAAGTATAGAGACGCTACCAGATTCTGCCTACATTTGGTTTGTCTCCAGCATATTTATGTAACTAATTTTTATAAAATACCTAAAATCTATAGGTGTTAGCTACAGGAGAATTTGTCTTACATGAGCTTATTGGAAGCAATAGAATTATATGTAGAATTGGTAGATAGTATATTTCATCTAAATTTTCAAATTTATCAGGACAAAGTTGTTTATAATGTCCTTTTACTATGTATTTAAGTGTGTAGACTCTCTGGTAATAAGCCTTTTAAATCTTGATACTAATTATCATATCATGTCTTTCAACTTTTTATGAATTTATCTGCATTGTCAACAGTTAATTGATTTGGTTGATCTTTTCAGCATAAGATTTTGTGTTGTTTTTTTTTTGTTGTTGTTGTTGGTCTCTTTATGGTATATTTATCTATTTCATTAGTTTCTGATATTCCCTTTCTCATATGCATCATTTTCCTTTCTTTTTTGTCTTCTAGCTTTTTTCAGATATATGTATTAATGATTAGTAGTCATTATTCTTCTTATAATGTATGTGTTTACAGATGTAAAATTCCTTCCAATTACTGTAAGTATTCCATATGCATAAAAAACGTGCGGTTATTAGTTATGGCATTCTGTTGTATCAATTGGTTCAAGTTTGCTAATCTTTTTCATCTTAACTTTTCTTGTTTTATCAGGTATAGAAATTATTGAGATGGAGGAATTTTCTATTATGATTGTGTATATGATTAGTTTTCTTTTTATAGTGTCAATTTTTGTTGTTTTGATTAGTGTTTGCATAGCATATCATTTTCTATAGTTTTATCTTCAACATTCTTGAGTGCTTATACACACTGTACAGTAGTATTAAGAGCATATAATTGCCATCAAAGTTTTGTTTTTGTTCAGTTTGAAATATTTTATTTTAATTCTACTATTTAGTCATTTATATTTAGTATAATTATTGATATGTATAAATTTTGATTTATCATTTTATAATTTTCCTTTTTATACCAAGAGTTCCATATTCTTCCTTCTGTGTGCTTTATTTGGGTTAATTGAATGCTTTCAAAATTTATTTTACATTTTAAATCTTATTAATTATTCATTACTTTCCTAATATTATAATTTTTTATAGAAATTTTTATGATTGGGTTATTAATGTCTAACGTTAATGACTACTTTCAATATTTCTTCAAGTTCACAACACTTAGAGCTATTTAACTGCACTCATGTTTTTCATTTTGTGTTATTATTTTGTGCCTTTCAGTTCTACGTATATTTAAAAACATATAAACCACCATTATTCTTTCTTTTTATCCCACTGAAAGATTAAAATGTACTTTGAATCTGTGGCTTGATATCTTTTAACAGTTATGAGAACTTCTGGTCATTATCACTTAAAATAGTGTGGTGTTGAGTTACAATCCTCAAAGCTTGTCCAAATCATCCATGTACACACAGAAAATAGGACTTCGGACAATTAATGAGATCAAATGTAGGGGATTTAAGTAAGTCCTTTTATTTAAAGAAGTCCTAGGTTGTCCGAGACAAGGCCTCTGGACTGTCAAGTTTTGTGAGCTTACAAAGCTCACAAAGCTTGTCAAAGCAGAACAGTTATACGTTAAGTGTCTCAAGTATCCAAGGTAACCGAGTTATCCTCTAAGTTGTATTTTAGTAATCAGCTAATATAAGTTATGACTAGTCATGACCTCCAATCCTTGAGGGGAAAGTGACTTTTGATTTTCTGTGACATCCTAGCTCATTAGATCAAGGGTCAACAAACTTTTTCTTTAAAGGGCCAGGCAGTAAATATTTCTGGCTTTGCAGGCCACCTACTTTCTGTCACAACTACTCAAATCTGCCATCATAGTGTAAAAACAACAATAGAAAATGAGTAAATGATTGATCATAACTGTGTTCCAATAAAACTTTATTTGCAAAAATAGCTCACTGACTGAATTTGGCCTATAGGCCATATGGTAACAACTTTCTGGAAGTGTGCAGATATGATGAAACATAATCTTTTAATTAATAGCCTCTTTTTGTATTGTGTATTTGGTCCATTTTAGTAAGGGTATAACTAGACCAACTGAGGTCTTTAAAATTTCATTACCTTTTATCTCCTCCCATCTGAACTGTCTTTTGCCTCAGGATATTAGGGACAAATTCAATGTCTAACATATTGTAGGAGATGAATCAGATACTATGTTATCAATCTGTGCAATCATCAAGTCACAGGCCAGGTATTATTCTCCTTCTGGGAGTTCCAGAAAGAAGTTGTTCCATGCACATGTTAATAGTGGCATTAAATTTATAAAATAGATCTTGAACAGACAGATTCAAAGAAGTGGAAGCAATAAGCAGGACAGTTTAGTGAGAGGACCCAGAGAGTACTTGAGGCAAAAGCAGAATCTAAAGGGTATTTGAGATTCCAATAGCTGAAATCATATTCTTGCTATAAAGAAGGAATGATGGGATGGTGATGGGTTGATGATAGAGTCGAATGAAAAGGGAATATCCTGTTTTGGCAATTATATAGACATTTCTTGCTTACATTAAGATAAAATTGTAATAGAGTTATATCATTCTGTCATACAAAGACTGTCATTTGTCCTTTTGAATTGTATCTTTTGTGCTAAAACAACCAATTTCTTCTTCTAGTGTTACCTTTCTGTAAAATATTGACAAGTATCTGTTTAGACTAGTATAGAGAAGTATGGTTTTTTCCAGTTGCTTAACATTAGGTATTATTAATTTTGCCTGCAATTTTTCTTTTTCTGAGCAAAAGTTTATGCAAAGTGCTCAGCAAGCTCTTGTAATTCTGAGCAGCTGTTGTTTGTTTTCTAAATTTTACTTTTCTAACTAAATCTATGGCCTCAGGTTTAAGACTTTCAGCAAAAAAGATGGATGGAACAGTAAGGACAAGTTATAAGGTCTTTTCCCTAATAGTGACTAGAATTTTCTATGAAGATGGTAGTGATAACGTGTAGAAAATGGAGGATGGTTGTTTTTTTTTTTCTAAGGCTGGGATTTTTAAAATATGCATTGTATTTTAGAACAGGTTTTTTACAGAAACATTGAGAATATAGTACAGAGACTTTCTTTATATTTGCACCAAGTTCCCCTATTATTAATATCTGACATTCATATGGTGTGTTGTTGACAATTAATCAGCCAATACTGATACATTATGATTAACTAAGGTTTAACTTTATTCAGGTTTTCTTAAATGTCAAGTATCAAAGCACATTTTTTTTGGAAGTCTCCTGTACAAGACATTTGTAACTCCTCCCAAATTTATTTATTTATTCAATCATTTGTTTATATAAATATAGACCCATGGATATTTATTTTATACTTGGTGTATAATGCAATACTACTTTATCTTCTTGCCCAAATTATTCTAGTTTTGGCCACTGAGAACTCCTTTAGTTCCTCCATCAATGTTTGTATGTATGTGTTTTTAATCATTTTCTTATTCTCTAGAAATATAAGATGTTCCAGGCTCACCTTATATTTTTTCTGCCCCAGTCCTAAAATCTGCCATTTCTCCTGGGATCCCTGGTTCTTTTGATTAGTGGATGGTATAGACAGCAATATTTGAGAGCTAGGATGGGATTTTTGACTGATCAGTTTTGATAGAAATGCCCATAGGGAAAGCTTTTGGCTAAACTGTCTATTCAAAGTTCTGCAGAATAACCACTGAAGTCATTAACTGTCCTTGATAAAATCCTGCCAGAGTTTTAATTATTTAGTTATATTCACATCATAACATTTGTACATATAAGAAGGCAGACAACAAATCTGAGTTTTACTGAACTACTGAGAAATCCATACACAAATGATAATTAACAATAAACAGACAAGAATCTTGGCACCACACCTGACCTCAGTCTTGAGTGCCCTGGGTAACTAAACAGATACCAGTCAAGGGCCTATGCCAGGGTCAGAAAAGATACAGAGTAAAAGCTTAGACAGCATTTGAAGCAAGTAATAAATGTGCTCATTATAAGCAGGATTTACTAAACTGCCCAGGCCCTGGGATTCTGAGGAGGCAGACATCAAGAGGTCCTGTTGTGATCCAAGAAGTAACCTGGGCTGAGTGTGATCTGAGTGGCAGCACCAAAAATGGTGGTAGAAAACTAACCTGAGCACCGTTAAGTGTAGCCTCTACTCAAAAATGCAACAGCATGTTCAGCTTTGAAAGAGTGTTTTATGTTTAGGAAGACTGCCAGAGTTTTTGTAGAGTTTTTGCAGAAGGAGTAATATAAAGTGAAATAAGTTTTGGGAACTGTTGGTTATAAACAGTCCTTGGAAGAGGGAGAGATTGTTCTTGTAGTTTAGCAGCTGATGGTTAGGAGATTTTGATTTAGCAAAAGTGGTGGAATAAAAGAGTTATTCGCTAATGTTACATAAAGGTCACCAGGAGGGGTGGGAGGGACAGTTTTAGGGGCTGAGAATATTGGAGAGTCATACTGGAAAATTTTCAATCATTTGGAGTTTCTTACATATACGTATATTAAGAAGCATCAGTGTTCTTCAAGATAAATACACGTATTATACCCTTCCTATACTTAACTATATTAACTAATTTTAATGTTTTAAATTAAATGTAGCAAGAAAATTGTATGAGAGAATTGTATATTTTTATACTGTACATTTTTTCAGATGCCTCCTTGTCCATATTAGATCCTGAATAAATATTTTGAGAGAAACTAAAACTTTTCAATAGAAATGTTTACGATTTATTATTTAAGAACCATATGCTCATTATAAAAATAAAAAAAATCAAGGGTGACTGGTTAGGTCAGTTGGTTGAAGCACGGTGCTAATAACATCACCAAGTTTGCCAGTTCGATCCCCACATGGGCCACCATGAACAGCAGCCTCCTTAAAATAAATAAAAAGTAAAAAAGAACCAGTGGAAAATAAAAATAAATAAGTAAATCATAGAAACAGAACTAGGAGAAAGAAAAATCCTCCATTTTTCCTCTTTATCTGTATTCCTACCCCACATATTTTCCACAGGTAGCCAGGCCATTATTAATATATGGTATATATAAAATATATTTTAATGTGATAATAATACCACTAGATAATATTTACTGAGTAGCACCAAAAAAGGGGATAACTGTTTTCCATATTTATTCACATTTATTTTCTAGAAAAACCATTTAAGGTAGTGTTATTACTATTTTCATTATAACATATAAAGAAATTATATAAGTCACAAAATAGGGAACTTGTTCAATGTAGTACATCAAATGAGAGAGCTTGATTTCAAAATTGGGATTCTGACTTCAGATCCCATATTCTTAACAAAATGCTATTACCCATTCCAATTTTTAATCTTTTCTACAATTTGCTCTTATTGCTAAGCGGTACATTTTTTTTTTTATCTCTTTTCATGTTGGAATATATATATATCCTCCTAACACTTTTGAACAGTGACATAAAACTTAGTTTATGAACATAGTGATTTATTAAACTACAGTTTTATTGATACACATAAATGGTATTAATTTTTCAGTGAAAATCTTTGTAAGTATATTCCTAACGCTTTTTCTTTGCTGTAATAACTTTAGGATACATTTACAGAATTAGAACTACTCAAAGAGTTTTAGTATTTATATGATTATATCAATTTAGACACACAGTGGTTCTGAGAGTGTGATAGGTTCCTTTCCAAACTGTTGCCAATATGAGTCATTGTCAAACTTTGATCATTGCCAATCTGATAACTAAAAAGTCTTGTTGTTATTTAATTATAAGTGACTTTGATTTTATTTTCATTTGTTTACTGGCCATTCATCTTGTTTGTCTATTAACTGCTTCTTGATGCTCATTGCCTATCTTTTAAATTAGATCTTAACCTTTTTCTCCCTGTTAAGAGTCTTTGTGCATTAAGGACATTAGCATTTATCTGTCAGAAGTGAAACTTTATTCTTGTTAATTACATTTTGACTTTCTCATTGTTTACTTATTTTCACAGAACTGTCTTAACTTTTCATATAATAAAATTTATCAAACTTTTTCAATTTTTTGCTTCCTTATTTTTTTATGCTTAGAACTTAACCAATCTATGAGCATAGGCAATGTCTACACTTTTTTCCTAATTGTTATTGTTTTTTTAATTTCCCTTTTAAATGTTTTATTCATTTGTAATTTATTCTGTTGTGGTATCTTTTTCTAGCCAGTTGGCCCCAACAATTTATTGCTTAGTCTCTCTTTTCTTCACACATTTTAAATGCACAATATATGAAATGTTCATGAAGAAACTAAAAGTTAAAAATAGAAACAAACATGATAGAAATATTATGGTTTCTGTAGAGTTGCATTCATCTACATTTTTAAAATCCGAGGAATATTTTACTTTAAGAAAAGTGGAGCTCCAGATGAAACTTTTGCTAGTTGGCCAAGAATTTAAAACTTTGCAAAAAGTTTTAAAGCGTTTAAATAGTTTTAAAAACTATGGTGTTTTAAGAATATTAGAAACACATGAAGAAAGAACATATGCATAATTCTCAATTTAAAATTTTAAAAAGTACACATTGTACACTCTTCCATGTACACAGAAAAATATCCTTTTCCTTTTCAATATCCTTTCAGACATCTGGATATAAAACAATCTTGGGGAGTTTCTTGGTGCACTGCACAGTCTTATAAGTGCTTATTCTTATATATTTCTCAAGCATACTACGTAGGAATACAGTAGATGCACGTCTCATGTTGCTGTTAGACATAAACAGCAAAATAAAAATATCAAATTCCTGCTACAAAACACTGATGCTGAGCACAACTAAATATCACTGGTTAATAATATCTTTAGGTGTAATTGCTAATTGCCTACCTGGTTGCTGATTCTGCGTGATTTTCCGATATTTTAGTCTTTTTAAAAGTCTTTCCTTTGGACCTTTGAAAAGTGCTACAATACACTCTTTATTCAAATGTAATATTGTAGAAAAATGTGAGAGGATACTTTGTCAGCCTCTCTGACTTTCCAGGGAGAAATTTGGAGAATTAGACAGAAAAGTATGTATCAATCAAGCTGCATGACTCTTATCTCAATGAGTTGTACACTACACATGGAAGTGTTGCTCTTTTAAATGGATGGTAAACGCCATCTGCAAAAGTTTATATGATTTTCTAAAACCTCTGGAGGAACTCAGCCATAACTCCTGAGTGCATATCATACATGCAACCATCAGTCTCTTTGTTTACACATGGTGGGATTGTTTATTTTTAGATGTAGTGCCCCTTTGAGTATGGATGTGTATAAACATGAATCAGAAAAAAAGAGTATGACAGAATTCTAGAGGGCGATATTTAATTTTGCTTTGAAAATGAGCTGTCACCTATTTCTCATGTGATGAAAATGAAGCTTGTAATTTCCCAAAGGTATGCAGTGGGAAATAGGTAATATTGGGAAATCCATCAGAGGGCTTTTCTCCTGTAATGAAAAATATGGACATGAAGAGAAAGATTGTTTCTGCTAGTCATGGCAGCATTTAAGAAAGTATGGAAAGAGACCTTACTAGAAAACTGAACATAAACAAATATACCACTGAAAATTCACAACTTCATTTTGCAGCTTTCAGTGTGACGGAAACACATACATAATGAGTCAAAGGGACAGGGGCTGCATTTTCCCCCTCCCCTCCTAGTATTATGAGCTCACTTTCATTACGTAAGTAGGCAAAGGGGCAGGAAAAGACAAGAATGAAAGCAAACAACAATGCCTTTTGAAAAAACTCTGATTAGATACGTTCTCTTCTGTGAGTATCTTTAGTTATTTAGTGGGAGACTTCTGTATGGGTACTAGAACATTTATTATGTAGCATTACTTTCCACTGTGCCTTCTTACTTCAGTAGGGAGTGGTATCCAAAATATAAGGAGATAATTTAGAAAAATTGATTGAAAATAACAAGTAAAAGTGATTCCATTTTGAAAATTTAACCAAAAGATCAATTTCTGTGTTCTTTTGGCTACCCTGTATCCCTGTATACCCTGGCTTGCAAATATCTTTTTTCTTTGCCTTAACTTCTTTACCAAGAGTAATTTACCTCATTTTTTTATTAGTTTCAGGTGTACAAAACAATGTAATAGTTAGACATTTACACCCCTCACAAATTGATAATCCCCCTCCCCCAGTCTACTACCCCTCTGACATCGTATATACCTGTTACAATTCCACTGACTCTATTCCTTATTCTGTACTCCGCATCCTGTGAATATATACATTCACAACTATAAAATTATAGTTGACATTCATTATTATTCAGCTTCAGTTTCAGGTGTACACTGCAGTAGTCATGAATCTACAACGTCCATGAAGTGATCTCCCTAATAAGACAAGTGTCTATCGGACACCCTACAAAATCTTTATAGCTCATTTCTTTATCTTTTTAATATTCCTCTTGTACAGAATCTGGAATTCTTTTTATCTTTATAACTTTGAAATTGCTCTCTAGTGATAATATATAATAATTAAGCATATGTAAAATAGAGAATCTGTATCTTTATATGCCATTGCATATATGTTCTATTTTACTCTTCTTGCAGTGAATTACCGTGTTTCCCCGAAAATAAGGCCTAGCCAGACCATCAGCTCTAATTCGTCTTTTGGAGCAAAAATTAAGATAAGACTCGGTTTTATATTATATTATGTTATATGAGACCCGGTCTTACTTTAATATAAGACCTTATCTTATATAAAGACCTTACTTTAATATAAGATAAGGTCTTATATTAAAGTAAGACCGGGTCTCATATTAATTTTCTCCAAAAGATGCATTAGCGCTGATGGTCCACCTAGGTCTTATTTTCGGGGAAACGTGGTATGTGTTGCTATTTAAAAGTAATGAAAAGGTTGCAGGGTAACATCAAAAGTAGAACAGACTCCTTAAGATATTCTATCATTTAATTCACACTTATCTTCCTCCTGCAAATAAATCTGTCACTTGGCTAAATAGCAGTTCAAATATTAGATGAGTCATTCCACATATTAAGATTATTCAGATTTACTGAACTGGAGATTCAGAGCAGGGAGAGGCAAAGCACAGGTTGGAAGTTTGATAAACCAGACTGCAGTAGGTAAAGACATGGTGAAAGATGATTCAAATAAACACCTGCTTTGCAGATGACTGGGATTCCAGAGTTCTAGGATATTGGAATAAACACACTGTAAACCTGTAGGCTGCTTTTAAAAAGAACTCTTCGAAGACTAGAACATAGGTAGGGGTCAGAAAGAAAACTCAAGGTTTAGCTTAGCAATTTTACAAGTTCTCTTAAGAGTGAAGTGCTCTGATAATTACCATAACTTTTTTGAGGCATAAGACATACTTCTACCATTTTCATTCAGTTTAGAGACATTTCTTAAAATAAAAAATAAGAATGGACATTCATCTTGATCTAAATATATCTTTCGATGCTACCATTTATTGCATAATAATGACTTCAAAGTATATAGAATAGACCACACAGCTGTCCAGATTGCACACAGTAACTTAATAATAAGAATTGCAACATTAGTGAATTAACTGTATTTTCCTCCTAGAATAAAAAAAACAAACAAACCTTGAATGTACTGCCCATGAACCATTGATAATCAATTAAAGGTATGGAATTAAAGATGTTGAATTAAAAGTGAGTTCCTAGAAGGAATGCATTCTGCTTACCTGTATCCACATCTTTTTGAATAATTCCATAATGGATTTAACTTGGGGAAGAGAAACAGGGTTTGAACTAGTCTTGCAGCTGCTGTTGCTGGTATTGCTGCTGGTGGTATTACACATTGCATCTCATCAGGAAAAGGCCAAGAGTCCAGGGCCGTTGTCTCTAGCACTCAGCAAGTTGGGCAGGTCATATGCATGGCCCAGTGAGAGATTATCATGGGCTATTCTTCTTACTAATTGTCCACACCAGAACCTTCGAATCACCCTAAATTAGTATGAATCTGTGCGCAGACCTGTTGACTCTAGTTCCCTGGTAAACAGTATTATATAAGAGCATATTGGAGATGTTTGATGGAATCAGTGGTTGAACTATCAAAAACACTATAAAAGTCTACCCATGTCCAACCTGATGTAAATGTACTAAACACATCCACATAAGAAACAGGGATGTACAGGAGATAACTTTCTGCTTTTGATAGGAAATTTATAATTAGGAAGAAATTTTTCATGAATTTTGGTAACTTTAAGAAATAAACAGCTGGTTTTAGAAATAAACTCTTTACTGTTGTAACTGAAGAGAGAATAGTTGATTTTTTCCCCCTACCGGAAATTTTGATACAGCAAAAGAATATCTGGACTCCATCAATGATAATCATTTGATGAAATGTGATTTCAGTGAATAATGAGCCGAGCCTCTATCTAAATCCAAAATGGAGTTTAAAACCATTCAACTTGAGCATTTCTGATGTGATGTATTTCATTTTCATGATTGGCAAAGATAGGGTTAAAGTTTGTCATTTTTGACACCATGTTTTTTTATGTGATAACATTTCAAATCACTTGGGTACAATGACACAAGGTCAGAAACTACTTAATTGTGAATGAAGACATATTTGCCACTATTTCAGAAAGATGTCTTACTTTTCTTATTGACTTGCAAGTGATCTGTATATAAAAATAATCATCTTTTGTAGGTTTCTGGGTATCAATTTTTTTCTAATTTGTAACTTCTCTTTTGACTGTTCTCAGTGTTGATTTTGTAGGTAAAATTTAAATTTCTATTACTTTATGCCATCAAATTTATTTTCCTTTGTCTTCTTAGGTTTGTCTTGCTTTAAAAAGGTTTCTCTACACAAAGATCATTTGAAAAAAAGGCTTACTATCATTTTGCAAATTGGCTTGCTTCAGATTTGGATTACCAAATATTAATCATAGAGAGCCTTTTATAATAGTCGTACATATAATGTTATAAATATCAATGTTTTCATGTATTGGCTTTATCTGTTTTTTCTTTAAACATTTTATGTAAGTTAAAAAAATAAATACCTTTTAGGGACAGATTATTTCTTAAATGAAGTATCAAATCTGGTTCTGGAAAGGTATCCACAGGAAAACTTAAGAGACAAAAAACTTTTAACAAATTATTGTAAAGATAAAGTTTTTGAAGCCAAAGCCATTAGTCTATCACATACTTTTATTTTCTAATGTAGTTTAACAATGTAGGTGATACTATGTATTTTGAGAAATTAATTTTGAGAAGTTAATCATTTTGAGAGATTAACCATTTTGTTATTTTCAGATTCAACCTAGTCAATCAATTATTTCTTATGAGAAAAGAAAAACTTTTACTGTCATCCTGGCTACACTTGTCTCTGTTCCATTAAGTATATATTAATGGTGGAGACTAATAAAAGTTATTGACATTTACAATCAGAAAGATTGTCATAAGCAGCCAAATTCATAATAATCAATGAAAATAACTGATGCAGAGTCTTACACGTTATTGCATTCAACAAAGAAGCATCATTCAACTACGAAACTGAAAGACAGCACTAATGTGCGATGCAGTATTGATAATTTTTTTAAGAGTTTTGAAAAAATCTAATACAGTTGATAACGATCTTACCATGGTCTTAAAGAGCTAAAATATAATTCAGATATAACAGCTTTTAAAGTATGACTGTTTCCTTGTCTGCTTTTCTGGCTTCAGATTCACACATATGTATATTTTTACAGAACTAATTTTAGGCACAATCTACATTTTTTTAAACAATATTTAGGACACAATAAAATGGTGGTATAATGCATGTTGGAAAATATAGCAAATTGGACTCAATGTTTTTACTCAAATGCTTTCTCTTCTCTTTTCTCTTTGTCTCAATAATCTTTCTGTCCAACATCTATTCAGAATTCAGAATTTCAGGGATATTTTAAAATCACTTGCCATGGAACTTCTAAGGTTGTCATTTTTCTATTATAAGAAACGTTATATTTACTCTTTTGTATTCACAAGTGTATTTTCACCAAAGAAAGAGGTGAAAAGATAAAATTGTAAGGTGGAACAAAAATATACATAAAGCACATAAAACAAAAATGTAAATTCTTCACACTATCACAGGTGAAGAAAGAGACAGATTATTTTAGGCCTAAGGCAAAATTGATGTCTCTTCATGACAAGGATTTTACATCTAATTTAAAAGTAGTGATGGCCAGAGTGAAAGGGAATGGGGGATGGGTGGGAAAAATGAAGGGGGATATAGTCAATAATGTTGTCATGAGTTTGCACAGTGACAGATAATTACTAGAATGAGTGGGTGACCACATTGAAAGGTATAAAAATGTTGAACCATTCTATTGTATACCAGAAACTAATATAACTAATATAATATTTCATACAAACTCTATTTAAGTAAGTAAATAAATAAAAGAAGTGGAAAGAAAGTCAACTAACCGATAATAGTAAATGTCATAAAAAGAGACATTTTGATGTCACTTTACCCTTCATTCATTGAAAATAATAGATAATGGTTTGTTTGTGATATCAGAGAAAGAAAAGGAGATAAAAAATTGGGAAGAATAATTGTTGAACAGTATCTTATTCATAAAGCATGGCAATTATGCCACTTATATACTTCCTAAATGTTGTGATTTGTAGTTTTTTATTTCAAACTACATTTAACCTTGTGTTTACTTCAAACATAAAAATATTGAGATAATATTAAATTACTGTTAATGTGATTTCTGCAAAATCAATCTCTCTTGTTCTTTCTCTCTCTCCACTCCTCATAGACCTAGTCTTTCCCCTGGATCAATAACCCTCAGAGTGGCAGAAGACAATAGCCTGGACCAGACTAATGATCACGAGGCCTGGATCTCTGGCTGGCTAAAGATAACCTCTTGACCTAAATTATGTTTCAGCTCCTGATCCCTAAGGTGGCTACTTTTCCATGAAACCAGATTGAGGGATACCAGAGCAGACCTCAGAGCTATCCTCAAGATCTGAAGAAATAACTTATTACCTTTACCTCACCTCCAACCAGTTGGCTCCCAACACAGCCCTGAACCTCTAATCCATGGTGTCTTGATTTTTCCCTATATAATGTGTAACCTATGTGTTGTCAGGGAATAGGGTCTTTCATTGCACCAACTCCCGCACTTCAGCTTGGCCAATTCAAGATCAAACCATTTCCTTTCTACAGTGCAAACTCCTGCTCATACATTTCTTTCAGCCAGTGCAAGCAGGCAGACAGATTCAAATATTGGGGTTTAATAACAATAGTACCTCTCAATATATTGTATAGAGTACCAGCTTTGCGATATCAGAAGCTATTACTGCTATGATGCAATGGAGTATTGTGAACTAAAATATTTGGGGGACAATTTAAATTGGTATTCTTATTGTAAAACTTCTCATAACTCTTAATATTATAATACCTACTTTGAATTTGCATAAAGGAAAATATGGTATTACCACATTCCAAACATAGCGACTACAGAATTGTTTTGCTTCAAGAAGAGTCTTGCAGAAATATTTTACAGCACAAATTTTGTCAGTGAGATGGTTTGTTGAAAATAACAGGTAATTTTTTCTTAAGGAAAAATTGTTGTATCTCAGCATATTTGAAATTTACAAACAAGTGTGATTTAATAGGGATAGGGGCCTATGAAGTGTACCTAGCATACGTGAGTACTCAATAGGAGGCAGATTTATTTTTATAATTTTTTACTTTATTATTATTTATGGAAGTTTTCAGTGAATGAATTTAAACCATTCTTAAAATGCTAACATAAAATTTATGAAAATACATTTTCTAACGTAAAGGACAATTGAAATATCAGATAAACACTGACTCATTTTAATGATTGGTATCAGAGATCCTTCTCAGGAAGCAAAGTAAACCTAACTATAGTCATTGATTTTCTAGTGTCAGTATATGTTAAAATTATCTTACTGACCCATGACAACAAATCATGTATTTAATTTTTTTAATGCAGGTATTTGGTGATGATTTTTAATTGTTTCTACTCAATGACACATTTGCAAAACAATTAGGTGGTAATAAATATGCCATTCCCATTCAGGAAGACAAATGAGAGATAAGTATGCCTTTGCCCTTGGTTAAATGCTTATTTGGAAAGTCATCCCTTCTCAAACTTGAATTCATTTAAAGATCCTGGGGACTTTTTAAAAACAAATTCCTAGGCCTCACCTTCCCCAGAGATTTCTGATTTAGTACATCTGAGATTGGTCCATGAAACTGATTTTTTCTAACTATCCCAGGTCATTCTCATCCATGGACCATACGTGGCCAGATATTACGTTAAGAGGACCTCAGAGACTTGCCTGATCATGCTCATCTTCCATTAATATGGCTATATTCTCATAGTTCACTTGCTTTTTAGGGGTGTTGGTATTATTATGATGTCACAAGGAAGATTTAGCAAATAGAAGGGCAGCACTTGCACTTTGTCTAGAAATAGAAACAGCTTAATTCTGTTTTAATCATGTAAGAATTAAAAAGAAAGAAACATAATTTATCATAAATGTGCCGTATTATTTACAGATGACCAATATACTGAGACATTAAAAGCAGAAGAAACGAACGTTTTACCCCTCAACTATGCTTCTCAAGAAAAAGAACTTTCAAGGTTTAGTTATATTCCTGAAAACTCAAATTACATTGTATTTTCTGATTTATTAATTCACACACATTTATTCAACACCTATTCAAGATTAGGCACTGTGCTTTGTGCTGGGTACAAAGCTGCAGAAAAGACATCTCTACCTTCAAGGTACTTCCAGTTAATTGACACAGAATTCCAAGTCAGCCCCAGTATTCAGCAGGTACTCTGAGATTGGACAAGCTAATTGGATTGTGACTAATGACAATTCTTTATGATTAAAAGACATTTGATAAATGAATCTATATTTGCTTGTGTATCCATTTTGATTTTTCAGCTTCATTAAACTATTTTTAGGTCTTTATTCTTATAGAAATACTGGTAATGTTTTAAAATTATTATCTACCTTATAGCTCTTCCACAATATTGACCATTTTAGTTCTTCGTGGTATTGGGGGAACCAACCTTAAAGACATTAAAGACAATCAAGGTAGTCCTTGATTTCACCAAGTAATTATTTTACATTACCTGCCTTTCCCTAAGGCAGTGCAGGCCTGGACTTTGTGTTTTGATTTGTAAGTCAGTATTTAAAAGACAGTTATTAACTTCCAAGGAATAGGAAATTCCATGGATAATAAAATGCCGTGAATATTATAATCTCACATTTGTCAGCTGTAGAGATAAAATTCACATATCTTGACATTTTATATATTCATTATCATTTATAGGAAGACAGATATAAAGGGACAAAAAGACACAATTTAATAGAAGCTATTGTAATATTGCCAGCATACATTTTGAGCAATGGTTTGATAATGAGCTTGAGTTATTCGTGGAGATTTTTCTCTCTCTTTCATAGATGTACTTTGTAGCAAACCTTTAAGCAATTATTAATTACAACTTTGAATTGTAATTAATTAAAGTTTTCAAAAACATACATAAATACATATGTATATGTGCACACTTAAATGCACAAACACAGCTATATATACACACACATTCATATGTATGTATGTGCATGTGTATTTGTAAACGTTTAGAATTTATCCACATACATAAGATTATTTTCAACATCCCTTAACCATTCATTGCAGTCTCTTTACTAACTCTGGGTAAGAAAATGTACATGAGTAATGGTGGCAATAAGAAATACCACTTACATGATTAGAATCCTTCAGTTCTTTTTCAGGAATGCATTTCAAATACCTCAACCAACTAAACAGGATTTCTAATCTGCATGTATCAAAAAGACTTTATAAGTTTTCTAATTTACTATTCAATAACACACAGAGTTTCTATAACAACTATGTAAAAAACATAGTATCTGTGTTATAGTAATTGAAAAAAGAGAAATGCTCTATATACACTCAAATACATATAAAATTTTTATAATAACCCGTCTTTCAATAAGTAGCCTAATATGTTATACACATAAATAGAACTTCATATTATCTTTCCTGGAGAATAGTTATATCTGTATTTATATTTATACCTATACGTATATCTATATACAAGTCTACTTTCACAGACGTTAACTAGATACAGAATTTCTACATTATGGAAAGTTGTATTCATTACTAAATAAGTGACCAGTATTCTTGATCAAAGTCTCTCCCACTGGTATTTATTTTTATTTAGAAGACAAGATTATTTTATTCATTTACTTTTTTGTTTTTAAGACTTGATTTTTTTTTTAGGAGTTTTAGGTTTACAACAAAATTAAGAGGAAGATACAGAGTTCCCATATACCTCCTGACCAGTCACATGCATAGCCTTGTCCTATTATTAACCTTACTCCTTAAATGCCACTTTTCTTTTTTGCCAAGGATGAACCTACACTGACACATCATAATCACTGAAAGACCATAATTTACATTGCAATTCACTCTTGCTGTTATATATTCTATGGGTTTAGATGAATGTATAATGGCATGCATCCACCATTATATCACCACGTAGTTTCACTGCCCTAAAAGTCCTCTGTACTCTACCTATTCATCCCTCCCTAAGTCCTGGCAATCCGTGATATGTTTATTGTCTTGATATGTTTGTCTTCGCCAGGGTGTCATATAGTTGGAATCATAATTTGCAGCCTTTTCACATTGGCTTCTTTCACCTAGTAACGTGCATTTAAGTTTCCTCTATACCTTTTCATGACTTAATCGCTCATTTCTTTTTAACACTGAATAACATTTCATTGTCTGGATGTAGCATGGTTTATTAATCTATCACCTAGTGGAGGACATCTTGGTTGCTTCTAAGCTTTGGCGATTATGAAAACTGCTGTAAACTTTTGCGTTCAGGTTTTTGTGTGGACCTAAGTTTTCAACTCCCTTGGATAAACACCAAGAAGTGTGATTGCTGGATCCTATATTAAGAGTATGTGTAGTTTTGTAAGAAATTGCCAAACTGTCTTCCAGAATGGCTGTGCCATTTTGTGTTCTACCAGCAATGAATGAACATTCCTGTCGCTCCATATTCTCATCAGCATCTGGTGCTCTGAATTTTGGCCACTCTAATTGGTATGCAGTGGGAAATTTTATAAATTCACCTCTTCATTGCACTCACTATCACTATTGTCTCCTTGCCTGTTTTGTGTCTGTTGATGCTTTTACTTTTTGGTCTCACTATGTCATCACCACACATGCTAATAACTTCTGGTTTAGGAATGGAGATTTCTTTGTTTTGATGATCTCAAAATAAAGTTGTATTGTGTTCTCAAATTCTCAAAGCTATTTAGTCTGTCAACCGTTCTTACAATTCCTTGTGTAGGCTCCTTCTCCTGGACTCAGTGCAGTATGCATGAAAAGAGGTAAATCACTTATTCAAACACTATTCTCATGTTGCATGTGCTATTTTTACTCCCAAATGCCTGTCTTCCCTAGTTTATCTCGACTGCCTTCCACTCTTCCTGATCAACTCAATTATTATAAATATACTAGTAAATACCTTTGCTAAAAGTGAATTTCAACCATTGTAAATATTCTTTGCCTAATTGAAGATTAATGTCCTTGTGTATTGACTATAGCTGTGAAAACTGAAAGATATTTCTCATAAACCTATGTCTATGTTGTTACTGAAAAAAACATGAGGGTGCTCAACACTTCAATTTATTCGAAAATTGAATATAAAATTATAAAGGTAACTTAAAACTTCAATCTTAATTTTTTACTTTAAGTATGTTGGCATTGTCATAAAGCGAAAATTAGATAACTATAATATAATTGTGTCCTGAAAATCACACACATATACTGACTCTTCCCAGTTTTATAGGTCAGACTTAAAACTCTAAGGAATTAGATAGTTCTAAATAACCACTAATTAAGGAAAGCTACCAGTTTGTTAGCATTGTGACACAATGTGAGACACCAAGATCCATATGACCAAGGATTATGTCAGATTTCAATTACTAAATCCCCCTTAAATATGTTAATTAGTTCCTTGCAATAACTATTTCTTAGAGAGTTAAAAGTTATGAGCAAAATATAGATCTCAAAGTATACCTCTGACAATACAGTAACTTTTAAACAAAGGCATTGGGCCACCCAGGACTCTAGGATAAAGAATCGGAAACCATCAGGTTGTTAGAATTGTTACCACTGCCAGCTATAATTTCAATATATACAATGCCTTAATGAGCACTTGTCACTATTAAACTTCTCACCCACATTCACACAGAGATCATATATTTTTCCATGGTATTATCTTAAAAATAAACAATGTTGGTATATAATTGATAGTATTAATAGGAGTTGCTCTGTGAGCCAACAAAAATTATTCAGAATTTCAACGAGTTTTCCTGATGGGTGTTTAAGCAGTCTCTATTTTCGAAGTAGTTTCTCCTCTTTAACTGAAGAGTTGCTGTCTAAGGCTGGCTGAATAGCGCTATTAAATTTCCGCATCTGGACATCTTTTCTCTCTTCAATCAAACTGTTCATCTTTAGGGACATGAAAATAATCATTGTGCCAATAGCAAAAACCATTTCTAACAATTTGATCCTGTGTTACTGTGAGAAAAAAATCTTGCTTTCTGATTTTATCACACAGAACATTTATATTCTTTTTGTAAACTAATAAAATGAACTGAAATTGAACCACCTAAATCAACGTTGCATTAATATAAGTTATCAATTTTTGATCACGTGTAACTCACAATGGGAGGAAGGTCAAATCTCTTGTTAGGCAATAGTCTTGAACCCGAGTACACACCTCATAAATTCTCATCCAGCACTACATTTGGATTGTATTCAGAACATTGAAAATATTTACACCTGGGCTGGTAAATTTCCTCTCATGTTATTTCCATTCACTCAATAGGCAATTTTAAATTATTTTTTTAAACTTTGAGAAACATTTGTTTTTCCTGGACAATAGTCAAAAGTCTTTCTTTTTCTTGGGTCTATTTTTCCCCCTCTTCTTTCTTCCATGACTTAAACATCTTCCTTAAGTAACAGAGCTGTTAAAGTTATAGGGCTTTTGACAAAATACTTCTAATGTGGAGACCATCCTGGATAAAAATGATCGAGTTCTGCCTGCACTCCTGAACTTTTTTTTTCCCCAATGAGATTTCTTTGCTGCAATTCACCTCCCAAATAACATATCTATATACTATACGTATATCCATATCGATATTGTTTTCAGTGAATTTACTTATTTCCTTCACTGCTAAGAATTTTTCAATCATTTTTCCACCACATACTTCTTTTTTTTTTAAGTACTCATATAGTTGGTATACAATCTTACATTAGTTTCAGGTGCACAATATAGTGACTCAACATGTATATACCTTATAATGTGATCACATCCCTTAATAATCATCTGTCACCATGAATATATCACAATCTCATTGGACATATTCCCCTTCATCTTTTTCATCCATCTCCCCCACCCTTTCCCCTCTGGCAATCATCAGTTTGATCTCTGTTTCTATGAATCTATTTTTGTTTTGTTTTGTATGTTCATTTGTTTTGTTTTGTTTTAGATTCTACATATAAATGAAACTATAGAGCATTTGTCTTTCTTTGTCTGACTTATTTCACTTAGCATAATACCCTCTAGGTCCATCCATGCTATTGCAAATGGCAATATTTCATTCATTTTTATTGCTGAATATTGCATTGTATATATACACCACTTCTTCTTTATTGAATCATCTATCAGTGAATACCTGGGTTGCTTCCATATCTTCCCTATTGAAAACAGTGCCTAAATGAACACACAGGTGCATATATCTTTTCGAATTAGTGTTTTTGTTTTCTTCAGCTAAATACACAGAAGTGAAATAGCTGGATCATGTGGTAGATCTAGTTATATTATTTTTTTTTTTGAGAAATCTCCCCCACCACTTAATTCTAATGGAGTCTTCACTTAAGTTATTCTATGAATCAGAATCAGATGATCCTATAAACTTAATTTCAACATGAGACAGTAAGATATATGTGGTAGGTTAACAGGTAAATTCTTAATCTAAATGTGACAATACTTAAATTCAGGACAGAGATATGGCAAATCTCCAACACAAAAACCTCCAATAAAAATAAAGTTGAACTTTTAATCATTTTTATAAAGGTGAAGAAGTGTTTGTAAAGGATCAAATCTGACATATTAGCTCTTACATCAAACCATATTTAAATATTTTAAAGTAACAAATACTGAGTAACTCATGTTGAACAAACACAGACACAAAATAATGAACATCTTTATTCTAAATTAATATTTTGGGGTGTAAGTAAATTTTTAATTATTTTTCATACAGATGCTTATTGACTGGTATTGTATAATTCTATAAGAATTTTTAAGTTGAAATATTTCTCCAGTTAGAAAAATTTGCAGTTTTGAAAAAAAAGAAAAACAATGAAATACATTTGTAAAAATAAACTTTCAGGTAAAGGGGATCAAATATATGGTGATGGAAGGAGAATTGACTCTGGGTGGTGAATATACCACGTAATATACATATGATGTATTATAGAATTGTACACCTGAAACATATGTAACTTTACTAACAATTGTCACCCCAATAAATTTTAATTAAAATAAAAGAAACTTGCAGGGCAAAAAGAGGTTTTTTACAAAAGTGATGATGGCACAGGTGAATTGATAGATAACCTCATCTATCACCATGACACACAGGTAAGAACAGAGGTCATGCAATCCTTCTGAAAGGTTTTATTTCCATTTGTTTAATGAAGTTCTTTCTTCCAACATAGTATCGACCAAGGGTTGCGAGTAGAATAAAGGAAAACTCATGTTTATTATTTTTAAATAATTTTTTTATAATTAATGGAACACATACCAATTTTAGGATTCTGTTGGTCATTTCATATCAACTTCTGAAATAAGTTAATAAACTTTAATCTTTAAAATTGTTTTAGATAGTTAACATATAACTTGTTTTTCCTTTATAATAATGTTTTCTAATGGTCTTATATTGTTTCATGAGATTATTATTTCCCTGTCACAGTTGATTATTTTGGTTCCTAGCCATTCCCACTTTTATCAGTTTTGTTTGCTCTTGAAATCAATAAAAACTTGACATTACAACCCCCATTCAAACTACTAAACACAAAATGTTTTTATTCTCACCACAACAGCTACCTAGTTAAATCGGTATACTTTTTTCTTCCAAATATGCTCTCCATCTAAGTTATAATATTTCTATTGTCTGAGCACAATATCTGAAATCGCAATTTCCACTGTGCTCTAAACAGCTATCTATTTAAATCAGATGTTTTAGTAGTAGCGATGGTAGATTTCAAACTGTCGAAGTGTTTTTTTGTGTGTGTGGTTTGTTTTTTTTTTGTCCTGCCCAGTATTTTTTAAATGTTATTATTTGTTGTTAACATTTAAAATTATGGAGATTTAATATAAAAATAAGATTTTCTGATTCTCATAACAATTGGGATATCTGGTATGTCTGGATTGACTCTAGTGCAGCATCCACTCAAGCTGAGTGGCTATTTCCTTGTTAGGATATATGCACTGTACTTCACCTACTCAAGGAAGTTGCTCCTGCTTCAGCTGGTTGACTCCCATGGGCATTTGAGTTCATAACATTTGATCTTAAATTTATGTTTCCTCAGCTGAGTTCCAGTCTAACTTCCAACTGCTCTTTGACAACTTCTTGACAACATCTTAAGCCTGGTAATCATTTCTGTTTCTATCCTGTTAGTTCTCTTTTTATTTAAAAGGCTAATTTGGAATTTAGCGTAAAGATGATTTGGTTTAGCTAAATCACCAGTCTCCCAAGTGGATTATAAATCCATTAGGCAGATGGACTACATTTTGCATCAACTTATATGCCTTGCTTTTTAGTACAATACCCTGAACACATAATGATTTTTATAAGAGAGTATTCTATTTTACTTATGGCTTAGTATATAAGGAAGTGCTGCTTTTTTTTTTCCAAATAGAAATTTATTTTAAATGAACATGTATTACACATTTCTGGGCACTCCAAGTTTATATCTTTCTCCCCAACTTGTTATGACGCTGTCTGAAAAAGCTCAGAAGAAAATGCTTGATTTGCAGGCAATCATGTTCAAGTAATTAGTTTTGGTTCCAGTCACTAGAGTTAAATATTTGCAAGTAATTTGCAGGATGTGGAGTTTGGGGAAAATGTAGAAAACTGCTACAGGTATCATTATTGATAACAAGAATTTTCCTCTGCCTCAGTGATGATTTATCTATACTATGGAAATGCAACTCAAAATTCAGATGGCACATAATAATCCATGAAAATTGTACTTTCATTATGTAGTAAGTGGAATATGTAAGAGATATAAAATCAGGAATGGAAAAATTAAACCACATAGATCACAGAAGTGCAAAGCCCTTAATTAGAGTTTAAATTGTGACTTCCGATTCTTCAAATGCAGCTTAGGTACTTTCCTAAACTATAAATAGATTCTATGTATGCAAATTAGAGTTAATTTGATTGGCAGAATAAAGCATACTTTAGGACAATATTTTAGTCAGCCCCAAATTATTTCTTCAGAATTACTCTAGAATTCTTGGTTGACAACTTGGCTTTTACTCTCATACAAATGTATAACTCTACTGCATTTTCCATTATTTACACAGGAGTTGAAAAATTCTTGTGTAACCAATAGAAATATCTCTGAAGATTCTACCATATTTGGGCAGTAGAGCCGAACTCATTAGGCTGTTTATTTCCAATCAGTCATGCCAGTAAAACATTTCAACTCCAATTTGTGTTGTATATTTATGATACCAATTCAGTTTTTGGAAATAATGTTTTAATAAATATTTATTGAATTAAATAATACTCATATCGTTCATTACAATGGAAATTATTGGTAAATATTTGAGTTGGTAAAATGCTGATTAGTAACATCAAAATTTTTTTCATAATTTTTTCTATCATTCCTCTGACAATATTTTTCAAATTATTTTAATTTTGATTTATTTTTTCTGAAAAGGTTGTTCTTTTTAATCTCTTAGAAAAATTAAACTTGAAAACAAAATATGACAAATTTTCAAACACACAGTGGGAGACTTTCAAATAAAGAAAAAAAGCATCATGAGCCAGAAAGGAAGAAAGAAATCCAAGCAAGAGGAGAATGCATTTAAGCTAACCCTGTAGCAACTCAGTGGGGATAACTCGCCCAAAATTGAACCCAACATGAAGTGCCTCCTATTTTGGGAAAAAGAATGTGGCCTTTGCTATGGAAAATAGAATTGCTGAAACTCCAAATGATGGTTGACAAAGACTCGTTGACCAAACTCTAGTCAGGTTCCTCTGAGCCTTCTTCACTAGGATGCAAGATTTACTTATTAAAAACTCTTGCAGAAAATCAACACAAATGACTTCATCCACTCCACCAATTTCTCTTTCTCTTTCTCTCTGCGCGTGCACACGCACGCGCGCGCACACACACACACACACACACACACACATGAAAAATCACTAACATACTAGTTTCTAACAGCTCAAATCCTCATTCATAGTATGACCCTAGCTTCCCTTGAAATGCCTGCTTAAGAAAACTTAAGTATGCTAAAAGAACTTATGTTTTCTCCAGCCAATACTTGAACATAGGTCCCTGTCTCCCTTTCTCTGTGGGAGGGTAGTGTCTCAGTTCTGTCAGCACCACTTAGCAAAACCAGGTGACCTAGCATATGGACAAACCCCTCTTCCTGCTTTTCATAAATTCCTTTGTGCCTAACTCTGCTCAAGGCCCCAGTTCCCTCTCCACACTTCCACATTCTCCCTTTAAAATGCCAAGTTTGTCTGACCAAATGGAAGTTTAAGGGACATTCTTACTAGTTGCAATAATTTATTATTGAATAAAATCGGACCTTGCTACTTTCATGAGGGTCTATCTTTGTTTGTCATTGATATGGTCCATATGACAAATGGAGATTAGAAGCACACTGTTCACCCTCCAGAGAAGTTGAGAAGATGCCTACCTTTGACTGTGTCCATGAGAGAACAAAACAAAACTGCAAGAAATTAGTACCCCAAATGTCTAACCTGAATTAACTATAAGAAATCACTGCCCTAATAAATCATTATTACATCTTTTGTTATCTAGAACATACTGAACTAGAGGGAAATTCACCCTGCACAAGATGAGTGCAAAATCAAAAACTGCAAAAAAGTCAGGGGAAAAAAGACATGAATAGGAATTAAAAAAAAATTAAGAACCCATTGAAGAAAAAATATTTGAAAAACATGAAGGTAACTATCAAATTTGAAAGTTGAAGAAAAAAATAAAATTAGTGATAAAGAAATATAGATCCATATGTTAAAGAGATAATTGAAAAATGAGTCAAACAATATTTCTAAAGGGAAAACAAAGTGACTATATCATGGCAATATTAATTTTCTTGCCAGCATTATGTCCCCATTTTTCTTTCAAATAATATTCTATTATATTTTTTCAAACATTCACTGTTCTATTTATTTATTTATTTATTTATTTATTTATTTATTTATTTTATTTAAATTTATTGGGGTGACAATTGTTATTAAAATTACATAGATTTCAGGTGTGCAATTCTATATCACATCATCTATAAATTACATTGTGTGTTCACCACCCAGAGTCAGTTCTCCTTCCATCACCGTATATTTGATCCCCCTTACCCTCATCTCCCACCCCCAACCCAAACATTCACTGTTCTTCTACCTAGTTACTACCTCATAGCATGCTGATTCCAGACAATTGCGAGGATAAGTCTGACTAGTATGAGAAAAATTCCCACTACATAGCTAATGATTTAGTTCTGGGATAGGAATATACCACAATTTTGCTCAAGGAGATATGATGGAAAAAAAAGTCTATAGTGCTAAAATAAAAGATATATACATATATATATATATATATATATATAATTAAGTTATGCTATATGTGGATATTCTGCCTATAAATTATACATAACATATAATATATTTATATAATACAACGATATAATATAATAATACAATATAAATATATTACATTATATATTAGTATGCATTGTATATTATTATATATTAGGCTATTGGGGGAATTATGGATGCACAGGAAATGGAAATGGAAAAGGAATTTGATGATAAAAACATGAACTGAAGTGCATAATAAACCTATCCTGCAGGCAATACAATCTCTAGACTTTTTATTATGCCAGGTATTTTACTGTTTTTTTTGTTACTCACAAGCTAAATCATCTTAACTGATACACTAAATTTAAAACTCAGTTAATAAAATTATGTTAGGTAAACCTAAAGAGAGCATAAAAATGATGAGAAAAAAATATATAAAAGAGTTATCATCACAGTTAAAATACACAAATAATATTTTACTATCTATATTATCTTTATATACAATTCCCTTCCTATATTTATAGTCACATAATCTTTCTGTATATAAAATACATGAATATATACATATATGTAGACATACATGTACATACACACGTGCATATATAATTATCCATATGTAGAAATACCAATCATAGTCAAAACAAAAATGAAGGGATGGAATGATAGAGAAAGACAGAAAATTAAGTAGGAAATTTTCACTAGTGCATATGTTACCAATCTGCACCTTCTTTGAAAACTGTTCTCAAAATTCAAAGCAAAAATTATAACTTGCTTTTCTCAATTACTTTATGCTTCTCCAATCAACATCCCAAAACTCAATGATAGTACATGTCACTTATTTTATCAATTAAAACAAAGTAAATGCTATTTGAGAATGGAATATATTCCAAATAATTGGAAATCTACTTCATTTATTTAAACTGCTATATACTATTTTATTATATAAATTTATCTATTACCATTATTGGTGAATTAAATCTATATTTTCTAACATAGATTAGCATGGAAAAAGTTAATGTTAAGTGAGAAGATTTGCATTAAGTATGAAATTATTTACACAATACATTTTTATATATTGTTTTTAGCTACAGGTATATATCTGATATTAAAATATGGATGGTGATGTTACAAATTAAAGTCCTAAATATGCTGACTCTAGGAGGTAATGAAGACAATGGAATTAAAAAGGAAAGCAAACAGGTATGTGTAATTCTTGTTTTACATATATGCATAAAGCAAAGAATGAAAATTTCAACCATTAAATATTCTGGCTGATGGATACATAGGTATTCATGACATCATTTTCTATTATTCATCATAAATACTGTCAAATAAAAATAAATACATAAACAAAAGTTATAATTCTGCTATATCATACAAATAAATTCTGAGGTCATTGGCTTCCTTGTGTACTAGATAGCAGGGTTCCATGGTTGACAGTACACAGATAACTAGAGGTGGAGAGAAGTTAGGTAGATAAATTTGGACAAATAATTTAATATTCCCAAATCTTCGGTTCCTTTATAATAAAAACAAGATGATAACAGTGCTTGCCTTGTATAGTTGTTCTGAAAATGCAACGAGACAACATATATAAAGTTACAGAATATAGAAGGGAATAAACATATGTTAGTTCTTCTCCCATCAATAAGTATCCAGTTTTTTTTTTTAATAACTCGTTCCAGAAGAAAGGAACAGTTTTGTTTGCCTTCATCCTTAATTATCTGCTTAATCAATTATTCTGAAGATATTCAATGATATTCTGATATTCTGGGTAAGCACTGTAACACTTTCGAATTTTCCAAGAAGACACATTAACCAGAATTCCAGAGTAACAGTATTTAAAATATTTGTTATATTGTATATGACTAGCTTACATGATTTAGGTATATTAATTGTTTATTGTTTCTGTTGGTGTTTGAATACTATATACCTTTATCTGCTCATATTCATTCTAGAAATTTATCTTTATTTAACTTATGTTTTAAATTGTTCATATTTCTATTTGCACTGTAAATTGCATACCTCACCTTAAAAGTAATAATTAAAAAAAATTAACAGGCCTTTGGATTGGGGAGGTTTGTTATGGTAACTTTTTTCCCTGTGAAATGTTGAAGTTAGGGTATTATTACAGAATGCCAATAATATTCAATAAGGCAAACTGGCTTTGAAAATAGTTTTACCTTTGAGAATTTGTCCATTTTCAGTCTGATATTCTTTGACTGATATTTAATAATATGTTGCCATGGTAGGAGATAAGAGGTAGAAAGTATGTAAGAAGTGGGATCCAATATTGCATATTAAGTTACTTTCATTCTTATAGACCAATTTTTATTTATGGTTTGATATATAACTGTCACATCGTATATCTTTCAAAAGAGGTGCTAGTTTGAAAAGGCAGGAAATTACACACCAAAGTATATTTTATCCATATACACACATAAATGCACACTCTCTTTGTCTCTCTTCTAAATTTCAAAACTGATCACTTAAAGAAGAATATTTAATTTTCATATATTTCTATTAGATGCCACCTATTAAATAGAAACTTAAATACAAAATGTACATTGTAGTTGGGAATTTTAAAATTGTAAATCCACTTCCTAATGTTGCAACACTCACGGTAGTCTGTATCCCATGGCTTTCTAATAATTGTAATCTGCTTTGCCCCCTGTGTTAGAGATATAATTATGTTAACAGCTTTTCTACACAGGCGCCATATATTGCCATTATGAAGCTAACTTCATTTAATTAGCATCATGTAGTAAATTAGCAGTTATAAAGACTGCTGGGTACAAGGGGATCTCCATTTTCTCACCATTTAGTTAATCTTCAGTCAATGTTAAGATTAATGCTCACTGAATTTCCATAGCAAAATCACCATCACCTCCTCAGATGTTGTGATTCAGCATTTTTTATGGGTTTGGAACAAACAGTTTTCTCCGGATGCCCAGAAGTTAGGATTATTGAAACCCACCCTGTTCCTTGCAAGAAAGACACAGGAATGCAGAGACAATGCCCATGGGAATGCATTCTGCCTTCTTTCAAAGCAACATTTTTTTTTTAACAACTTGATAAAAAGAGTAATATTTGCTAAAGAGTAAATAGAAAAGCAGAATGGTTCCTTTTAAAAGGAAATTCCCAGATTTTATTAGCATTTTTGTAAGAAGATTATTTTATGCTTAGTGCTTGGTAGAAACACATAAATTAAATTATATTATTATTTATCCCATCATTGGGCTTATAGCATGCTGTGAAGATGATTAATAATTTCTGTGTTTGTGTGTGAATGTGTGCTTGGTAATTCATTGTGTTTCAACTTCATTAAGAATTATTTTCAGAGTAGCAAAATCTATTAGTTTCAAGCAGAAATTATCAAAATCACAGTCACAAAAAATGCATTTGCCTAATATAGAAGAAACATGATACATACTTAAAATGTCATCTCATCTTGGTATTTCAACATAAGATAATTCTACAGCTATACAAGAAAAACTCTATAAATAACTTCCAATTTATAGCTTTATGATCAGTGTCTGTAAGTAACAATTCAGGCTCCAGAAATAAATATTGAAGAAAATCCTCCCAAAGCACTGTAGAAAGTAATGTAAAAATAAATAAATAAATAAATACGTAAATTTCTATTTTCCCTCTGGTTCTGCACATCCCCAGCAAAATAATCTATAAACACTGAATATCATGCATGTGTAGAAAACAGTTCACACATGTTAAAAGTAAAAACTACACTCAAAATGTGTAGTGCTCCTCAAACAAATGATGAGGATGAGGCTGTACTACTTTAAATTATTTGTTTCAGTGTTTCCTCACCTACCGTGTTTCCCTGAAATAAGACCTAGCCGGACAATCAGCTCTAATGCATCTTTTGGAGAAAAATTTAATATAAGACCTGGTATTATATTATTATATTATATTATATTATATTATATTATATTATATTATATTATATTATATTATATTATATTATTATAACCTGGTCTTATAGTGAAATAAGAAGGTCTTATTTTAATTTTTGCTCCAGAAAACACATTAGAGCTGATTGTCCTGCTAGGTCTTATTTTCGGGGAAACACGGTAATAGAACCTAAATTGTTTGATCTAGATTATGTGCTTCATGGAACCCTCAGTCATGAAATTCTATTGGATGCTATGCTGATCCTTGAAAAACATCACCTAGCACCAGAAGCATTCCTGTAAGCCCAAAAGTTTCTGTCATCATTACAAATGGTCTCCTGGAGTGTATTATCTATCTCTCAGAGGGGCTGGATTTTTATGACCCTCATCCTATTTGGCTGTCCTGGACCTTTGCAGTGGTTGCTCTCAGACTCTCATAATTCCCAGAGACACCACCTAGCAGTGACCTGCCTCATACCTTGTTCAAAGCCCTTTGGCCCATCACAGAAGAAATTTTATTCCCATGGGGCCAGGAATAAAATAAACTAGTGTTTTAGCTTGCTAGGCCTAGCAGGGAAGACTGCCAGTTCACATGCACTTGCTTACTTGCCCTGTAGTCTGTGGATCATACTTGGGTATTTTCATTGAATTCTTGAAACCTGGTGTCTCTCTGGTAACCACTCTAAGAACACAGATAGCACAGCTGACATGTATAAAAGAATTGACCCCTGTGAGGCAAGTGTTAATCAATGGAAACATGGAAGCCAATAAGTCAATTCTTCTCTCATCATTTTCCTGCAGAGATTCTCTTGAGACGTATTTGTCATTGGGTCTGTACGAAGATATACTTTCCAAGCCTCAGTTTCCCTTTTCTCTCAATCTTGCTTTCCTTGGAATTTAAACATAATAAAATATAAGGCACTAGGCTCATTTTTTCAGGCAAATAAATCATCTATCTGCACATCTGAAGAGAATGGGAAGGTCTCTGGCCAGATAGCTAAAAATTAGAGTCAATACATTAAACTCATGCCCTTTACTCACTGGGAAACTCCCCGTCTCTTTAGTCAGATCTTAGCTACTCTTCCATACAATTTAGATGTGCTTCATTATTTTATTTTGAAGCACATGATATTGGAAAGTGGCAAATTTGAAAAGATGATGAGGAATTTCTACATTGTCATCTTTATATGAAGAAAGTTACAGTGAGGAAGTAAGGAATAAAAGAACTGAAAAAATAATAAACATGGCTAATACTGTGCTGAGTCTTGAATACTTTAATATGTCTTGGAGCCATTACTGCTATAAAACACAAAACAAAAACTGATTTTATAACAATGGCCTGGATAATAAGGGAAAACTCAAATTATGTTTATTGTATTCTATGTAAAGAATGTGGGCAAGTTCCTTGGAGACTTCTTAACTAGACAGATAAAATAAAAATGTCTTACTACAAATTGGATTTATTATGGGGATGTAGGGTATAGCATAAGGAATATAGTCAATAATATTGTAATAACTATATATGGTGTCAGATGGGTACTAGATGTATCTGGGTGACAGATGGGAGGGGCTTGGAGGCAGGGTGGAAAAGGTGAAGGGATTAAGAAATACAAATAGGTAGTTATAAAATAGTCATGGGATTTAAAGTAAAGCTTAGGGAATATAGTCAATAATATGGTAATAAGTATGTATAGTGCCCAGTGGGGGTAGACTAGTCAGAGGGATTGCTTCCCAAATTATGTAAATGTCAAACTACTATTCTGTACACCTGAAATTAAAATAAAATAATATTGAATGCCAAATTAAATTGAAAAGTGAAAAAAAAAAGGAGAAGAGGTGAAGGGAAGAGTTTCATATTTCCACGTATAAAACAAATAAGTCATGGGGATGTAATACACAGCATAGCGAATACAGTCAATGATATTATGATAACGTGTTATGGTGTTAGATGATTGCTAGTGATCATGGTGATCGCTTCTTTAGGTATATAAATGTTGAATAACTATGGGGTACCTGAAACTAATATAATATTGTATGTTAGCTATATTTCAATAAAAATCTTAAAAAAGAAACATTAAAAAACAGCTTATTAGTAAATTAAAGCAAGTTACTTCATTAAAAAAATGTCTTGATGCTTATATTTGAGCTAGACATAATGACAAATATAGCCATGTAGACGTTTCATTCTTTAAGTTTCCAGATCATATTTAATGTTGTCTTTTTTCTAGGAGCTAAATATTTCCACATAGTAATCTGAATGTATGTAGATTAATACTCATAGTATCTAGAAAAGATCATATAGTGAAATAACACAACTGTTTTTTAAGGTCTGATTGTGCAAATCATACAAATATTTCTAAGTCCAAACTACACAAAAAAAGAGAAAATTGGAATAGATCCATAACTACTAGAAAGAAAGAATTAGTAATAAAAAATCTGACAATGAAAAACCCTGTACATGATGGCTTCACTGGTGAATTCTACCAAACATTTAAAGAAAAACTAACAACAATCCTTCTCAAAATTTTTCCAAAACCTGAGGAGGAGGGAACTCTCCCTGACTTATTCTATAGGCCAACATTATTCTGATGCCAGTCCAGACAAATACGCTACAAAAAGAGAAAATATTGATGCAAAAGTTCTCAACAAAATACTAGCAAATTGAATTAACAGCATATTAAAAGAGTTATACAGCACGATCAAGTAGGATTTTTTTTTTCCTGGAACGCAAGAGTTTTTCATCCTATGAAAATTGATTAGTGTAATATCTAATATTAACAAAATGATTATCTCAATTGATTCAGAAAAAGCATTTGACAAAATTCAACACCCTTTTGTAACAAAACACTCAATATTTAGGATTAGAAGGAAGCTACTTGAAAATAATAAAATGATATGTATGAAAATCCCATGAACACACAATGTGACATACAGATGATGTATTATAGAATTGTACACCTGAAACCTATGTAAATTTACTAACAATTGTCATCCCAATAAACTTTAATAAAACAAAACAAACAAACAAACAAACAAATGCCAAAACTCATACTCAATGGTGAAAGACAAATCACTTCCATTAAGATCAGGAACAAGGAAATGATGCCCACTGTCACCACTCTGTTTAACATGGAACTGAAGTCCTAGCCAGAGCAATTCGGCAAGAACAAATAAATATAAGGCATCCAGATCAGACAGGAAGAAATAAAATTATCTTTGTATAGACGACATGATCTTTCATGTAGAAAATTCTAAAGATTACAGATTACACACACCCACAAACACACAAACTATTAGAACTAATAAACAAATTCAGTAAAGAAGCAGGATACAAAATTCAGTTGCATTTCTACACACTGACAATGAACAATGAAATAGAAATTAAGAAAACAATTGAACTTTTAATAGTATCAAAAAGAATACGTGTTTAGGAGTCAACATATCTAAGAAAGTGAAAAACTTGTAAAATAAAAACTATAATTCTTTTTTCTGAGAGAAATTAAAGAAGATATAAATAAAGAGAAAGACATCCTATGTTCATGGATTAGAAGACTTAATATTAAGATGTATACAACCCAAAGCTATGTACAGAATTAATGCAATCCCTATCAAAATCCCAATAATGTTTTCTGCAGAAATAGATATGTCCTCCCTAAAATTAATATGGAATCTCAAGGAACCTCATATATCCAAAACAAGTCTGAAAAAGAAGAAAATGAGAGGACACACACTTCTGGTTTTCAAAGCTTAAAACAATGCTACAGTAATCAAACTGCAGTACTGGCAAAAATATAGACATATACACCAATGGAATAGAGAATCCAGAAGCAAACCCTTGCACATATAGTCAAATGATTTTCAACAAGCTTTCCAAGAGCATTCAAAGGGAAAAAAATCATTTTTTTCAACAAATAGTGCTAGAAAAACTGGATCTGAACATGAAAAGAATAAAGTTGTACTCTCACCAAATACCATGTATAAAAAATTAACTTATACCATGTATAAAAAATTAACTTAAATGTATCAAAAACTTTAATGTAAGACTAGAACTATAAAATTCTTAGTAGGAAACGTAGGGCGACATTTTACAACATTGGATTTGGCATGATTTCTTAGATATGACAACAAAGGCACAGGCCACAATAGAAAATATAGACCAACTAGACTGCATGGAAAATTTTTTTAATTGTGTGTCAAAAGACAGTATCAACAGAGTAAAAATATAACATAGAGAATCGGAGAAAATATCTGCATATCTTAAACTAATAAGGGATTGCTATTTAACTTCTAAAAATCGACACCAAAAAGCAAATGACCCGATTCACAAAGGATTTGAAAAGACCTTTCTCCAAAGAAAATATGTAAATAGCCAATAAGACCACAAAAAGATATTCAACATCACTAACCATTTGGGAAATGCAAATCAAAACTACCATGAGATACCATCTCATACCCATTAGAATGGTTACCATTAAAAATAATATCAGAAAGTAAATGCTGTTAAGGATGTGGAAAATTTGTAACCCTTACGCACTGTTGATAATATTACAAAATAGTACAGCTGCGGTGGAAAACAATATGGTAATTCCTCAAAAAATTAAACACAAAATTACCATATGCTCCAGGGCTCAAAGAGATATTTCTATATTCATGTTCATAACAGCATTATTCACAATAGCTAAAACACAGAAGCAACCCAAGGATCCATCAATGGATGAATGAATACGCAAAATGTACCATGTATACAAAATAGAATATTATTCAGGCTTAAAAAGGTAGGAAATTCTGACATATACTGCAACATCGATGAACTTGAGGACATTATGCTAAGTGAAATAAGCTAGCAACAAAAAATACAGACTGTATGGTTTTACTTAGATGAAGCACTTAGAGTAGTCTAAATTATAGAGACACAAAGTAGAATGGGGCACGCTTAGGGCTGGGGAGAAGGCGGAAATATAGTTATTGTTTAATGGGTATATAATTTCAGTTTTACAAAATGAAAAGAATTCTGGAGATTGATGGTGTTGGTTGCACAAGAATACAAATGTACTTCGTATAATCACTTTTATGTTATGTGTATCTACCACAATTAAAAATGGAAAGAATACGTGAGTATATATGAGGTAGAAATAGTTATAAGAACCTCATAATTAATTCCACTAAGAAACATTTAAGGTAGGTTTTGGAATTACTGTTAGGAAAAGTATGGTGTATACTTTGGTACAACTTATCCAGACTCGCACACCTTGTACATGAGAAAGTTTGACTTGAACCCAAGTAGTGGCAATAGAACCTGCACTCTTAACAATTACATTAGCATCTGTTTTTGACAGTGGAAGTAAGGACAAAAATGTCCTTATGTTACAGATTTATTTTTAATTTTTGACAAGGAGTAGAACAGTAGTGCTTAGATCTCTTATCAAGACGTGTCCTATTGATTAAAAATGTTAGTTCTCAAAGTTGCTGTAAGGATTCAGGAAAAAAGACATTTAAAAGGATGAAGAGAATGGTAAGAAATGGCTGAGCAGTACTAAGTAGTCAGAATCATGGTTGTGGAATGAGTTGGTCCAATTCCAATTTACATCCTATTTAGGTTTTAGACAGAGTAGGGTCACGTTGTGAATTGGGGTCTACTCTGTGCCAGCCTTGGTGCTCAGTGCTCTCATAGTGTGACTTAACTTCATCTATCACAGTGATCCTGTGTTAGGGAAACCATTATCGATTTATCCGCATTCCGTTGTTTTATATTATCAAGAATATTCCGATTTAAACATTTTCTCAAAACCATGTTTACTTCTTTATATTGCTATGTAATGATAAAGCATTGCCAGTTTTATTGGACTTTTATTTTCTGCTTCTATTTGGGTAAATTTGGGTGAGATATTATTTTTCTTGAAATTTTGTTTGATTTATCTCAATTCATTAGGGAGAATATATATTTATAATGGCTAATTCCCTTTATCATCATATCTTATTCTAATTTCCACCTCCCCACAGGAAATCCCCTTAATGAATTTATACTGGATCTTTTATTTGCACATGTTCTTATAAAATATATACCTTTTTTTTTTCTGTGCATGTATTTTTCTCTCCAGAAACTATATATTCTTTATTCAGTTATGGGAAACAGAAATATCTCTTTACATCAGAGGCTGGACGAGGTTTTATGCAAGTTAGTTCCATCTTAGTAAATCCCATCTGCCATCTTCTTTCTATAGCACACAGAGTGCGCTGTTTTTCCATTGATGGGCCACCTAGTACTTGTTACTTTAGTCAACCCCACACCTTCACCTTAGCCTGCGGCTCTTACCTACAAACTTGTCAGGGTATGTCTGGTATTTGTAAAACTCATTTTTATAAATTCAAATACCATTAACGTGTTTGCTTTTATTAAACAAGTCAAAATAACTAAAACGATAATTATTGATACATTTAAATTTGAATTTTTCCATCAATCTATGTAAATGTTTGCCTTCCGTTTGTCATGATCAGTGTGCATAGGAGCTCAAGGGAAAATTGTGCAATCATCATAATTAATATAATACTATTAAGCCACTGTCATATTTGAGTTTGTAGTATGCTGACTCTAAGAAGAATAATTATCTGTAAAATCTATGCCAAAAAAAAGATAGCACATTACTACTGAATTCATGCTGACCTTCTCCATTAGAATAAGATAGACTTATGATTTATTTCAATATCAATTAGCTAGAACTTAAGAGAAACTGCTAGGCAATTAGGATAATATAGAAAAGTGACCTTAAAGGCTACTCTTGTGCTTCAGATATAATTCAAAATATTGTTGATAATCTATAAAACTCTGTTTTACGATGTAGTTAATTTAAGTTTCAAGGTGAAGTGCAGAATGGAAATAATCAGCTGGATCATTCAGACATAATACCTTGTTTTTAAATTACCTTTGTAAATTGATTTTTTCTGATTAAATAGGACATATAGTAACATGCTACATTTTATGTGTATTAATTTTAAAGACTCCAATACTTCACATGGAAAATTACTTGCAAATGACACAATTCTGTTAAGTTGTATTGATCAAAGCACATTAACATTGGCACCAATCAAGTATGAAATTTGGACTTAGATCTAAACTTATTTTTTTAGATTTAAACTTTTAAATCCAAATAATTAACAACCTTTTTATTAAATAAGTGAAAATACCACTATCAAATTGAATAAAGAATACATTTCTTATTAGAAATAAATTGAAAAGTAGTTAAAATTATAGTAAAATTTTTGCTCTTGAGATTTCTAACTCAGTCTAACAAATGTGGTTGATAATATAGTTTATGAGATTATCTGCATCAGTATGGGCTTACGTGCATCAGTATGTGATTTATAAACCACACAAATAAATTGTCAAAAGGTAGATTCTCATCAGCTAGAAACATGATAAAAATTCCTAAAGGGCAGATGAGTTTCAGAAGCTTCACTTACATAAGAAAACTCTGATTTCATTTTTAACATATACTTTCCATTTTTAATAGGTGTTGGGGACAGAATGTTTTTTGCCAGTGTATATAAAGTATTAATCTTGGAAATATAATTACTACATTTCTTGTCTTGTGGCTGAAAACAGCATTTTGCAAGAATATATGATAATCAAAATATTAATTTATGGATTTAGGGATTGGTTATTTACAGCAATATTCTGATAACCACTAGAATTTCATCAATATCCTGATAGTATCAATAGGATGTTTAATGCCTAAGACCTACTATTTGATCACTTTCTGTATTTATCTCCCCTCCTTTTTATTCCCCTCCCTTATTGTCCAGACCCTTCCTTTCATCTTCTCTCTTTTCTCTTGCCCTCCTCTCTCTTCTCTCTCTTCTCTCTCTCTCTCTCTGTCTCTCTCTCTGTCTCTCTCTCTGTCTCTCTCTCTGTCTCTCTCTCTCTCTCTCTCTCTCTGTCTCTCTGTCTCTCTGTCTCTCTGTCTCTCTCTCTCTCTCTCTCTCTCTCTTCAGCTGAGACTTGTTACCTATTTCTTCTAATTCAACTCTTGAGAGTATAATCTCTGGAACATATATAAAGTTCTCACAGATCAACTGTTGACTTCTTTGTAAAGCCTTAAATAGATATAAAAACATTTCCCTGTCTTTCAATAGATTCCCCCTACCTCTGGCGTAATAAGCATTGCATTTTGCTCATTTATTTATATGTGTTCCTATTCCCTGACCTAGAGACCCCTTTGAAGGCTAATGTTCTAGCTATCATAGTATACTTAACCTTAGTACAATTTGTGAAACACAGAAGATTATAATAAGTACTTATTTCGTAAATGGACACTTGTAATTTTTGGCCAATTTTCCCAATTATTCAAATAAATTCATCTAGTTCTGTGTATTTTACTTCAAGGGAAGTAAAATAGGGTTATACAGACTAGAAAATGCATTTTCCCCTTTAGAGATTCCTAGTCCAGGTACGAAGATAATATATGTAGGAGACATTTTCAAACACATAGTCTTCATCATCTGAAGCAAGAATCTCAGAATTCCAGCATTTGTATTCCCAACCAGAGAAGAAGAGAATCTTTCATGTGCCACAATTGTACCAGGGAATTGCTTGGAATTATGTTTACCTTTCTCTACATATCTTCTGACATGGGTGAAATGACAGTGAAGTATTTTGATCTGGAGTCAGGATATAAAATGTCAGACCATAAAGTGATAATAATAACAGCAGCAACTGTGATAGCAATGAAAGCACCAAAACAAAAAACAAGATTTATTGATGACTCTCCATGACTGAAAATGCTGACAGACTTCAGGCATTTCTTGGGATTATAATTTTTCTTTGTGGGTGTGTAAATCCTACATTCAAGCAAAACTCTTGAGAGCTTTGCATGAGTACCAAATTTTACATGCTTAATTTGTAAGAAACACTACAGGGTCTCTACATGGTCTCATTTGAGAATCTTGGACAATAAATATATAACCAAAATTCACATTCCAAAGGTAAAATAGTTTTGATCATCATTATCAATGAAGAATACTAAGAAGTAAAAGGTTTTACTAAATGGAACTCTAGAAAGAGATATAGCAATGTGATTGTATTTATCAATTATTTGCTATATGCCAGACAATGTACTAAGTATTAAACTTTTAAAACATTCCTCATTTATATCACTTTATGCTCACTGAAGAAATATTAGTATGCCCATATTATATAAGTGGAACTAGGTAAGACAGGCTAAGTAACTTCTACTTTGTGACTTAGAAGTAGATGTCTGAATCAAATTCAAACCCAGTTCTGTCAACCTGATTGAAAAGCTATGCTATGAATTACTAACTCCTCCACTTTTAACAGTGATATGCCTTCTTCACTACTATGCCAGAACAATTTGCTCTGCACTCCCCCGCCACAATGGGAATTTAGCTCTTCTTCTAGGTTTATTAGTGAGTAGCTCAAAGAAAAGATAGGGAAAAATATGAAAGGCAATTACAATTTTGTGAGAGGACAGAGGAATATCTCTGTTAGAAAGGAGATAAGAATATCTGAAGACCTCCTTTCCCCATCTTATTTATTACAGATCATATTTAACTGAATAGGAAAACAATCTAGAAATAATAGCTACCATATATTACGCAATGTGTGCCAAAAATTCTGTTAAGTTTTACACACACACACACACACACACACACACACACACACATGAGGTCTGACAATTAAGTCTGCAAAACTGTTGCAACGATGTTGCTAAGCCTTTTTGATATCAGAGGGATTATTCATTATGAATTTGTAACAACTGGACAAACAGTTAACCAAGTTTATATTTGTAAGTGCTGAAAAAGCTGTGTGAAAAATTAGGTGACCTGAAATTTTCACCAACAATTCATGGCTCTTGCATCACAACAATGCACCAGCTCACATGGCACTGTCTGTGAGGGAGTCTTTAGGCAGTAAACAATTGTATTGGAACACCCTCCCTACTCACCTGATCTGGCCCTCAATTCTTTCTTTACCTGAAGATAAAGGAAATATTGAAAGGAAGACATTTTGATGACATTCAGGACATCATGGGCAATATGACGACAGCTCTGATGGCCATTCCAGAAAAAGAGTTCCAGAATTGCTTTGAAAGGTGAACTAGGTGCTGGTGTTGGTGCATAGCTTCGCAAGGGGAGTACTTCAAAGGTGACCATAGTGATGTTCAGCAATGAGGTATATAGCACTTTTTCTAGGATGAGGTCGTGAACTTAATTGTCTGACCTCGTGTGTGTGTGTGTGTGTGTGTGTGTGTGTGTGTATAAAATCTCCAATTGTTAAAATACTGCCTCAATGTAAATGTTCGTTTCTTGTTTTACAAATGAGGAAAATGAGGCCAGTAGAGATGAAATGATCTGCCCAGCTATTGTGGAGCAGGGATTAGTTTTCAAGTATTGAATATAAATGCCTATAAAGAATAAAATGCTCATATACTCTCTACTCTAGCAAGGTAGAAGAAAGATTGGCAATATTGAGAAAAGAATGACTCTTACATAGAGATAAAGAGATGGCATCACTACCATAAACTATTGCTGTAGAAATGAAGATATATTTCCTCTTGCATTATGAATTCAGCGTTTCTACAGATGAAGCAGTGACTCATTTTAAGGGAAGACACTAATATACCAATTGGCAGTTTTACCTATCATTTAGTAAACACTTAGATTTTATTCTCTACAGCATAATCTCTATTCTTACATGAACCTACAGAGAAAGTAGCAGAGATTTACAAAGTTGGAAGATCTTGCTAAAGGAATGCAGTTAATTCATGAATAGAGTTAAGGATTTAAATGTATCACTGGTTAATACCTTGACCTATGTTCTTATCTAAGAAAACCATCATGTTAATAACGTCCTGTTAATGATATTCTATTAATGCCATTCTAAGTGTTGAATATTAGTAAAACACAAAGTAATGTCTGCCCAGAAAATGGAGACTTTTGAACTAGATGAAGTGTATAGTCTCAGCTAACCAGACTTTATTTCTACCTACTCAAGGGTCATCACAGATATTAATATCCTGTGACCAAGACAGAAGCAATAGCCGCTGGAAATCACTGCTAAATTGAGGAGGAGTATCTGAGTGATCTTGTGACCACCAAGAACACTGCTTAACCCTGTAGCATATATATGTATTAGAGAAATCGCTAGCTTTAGATGAACTTTTAGTTCTGAGAATGACTGTTAGTATGCTATGACATCAGAATCTCATTTGCTCTATAGCTCATCTTATATACTAAAAGCTATTATCAGTTGCAACTGGTTAGAGCTGGGATAAACAGAAACTTAACTATATATTTCTGAGTGGGTTATCGTTATCTCAGGGAAACATAAAAATCAAGAATTCAGTACATGTTTGATAGTGTTAGAATCGTTTTAGTATAATGGGGAAATGTAGACTGAGTTATATGATAATTAAGGAAGATTCATATTTAGACATGCAAATGTCACTATGAAATGTAGATTAATGGACCAATGTTGTCATTAATCTATCCTTTAGAGGGAGATCTCCAAAGAATAACTATACAAATTTGCAATGTTTTTTTTTTTTTTTTTTAATCAGTGACTTGGATCATGACATAGAAGCCACTCTTTCCGTATTTGTGGATGATGGATTAGGAGGATTATCTATTATATTTCATGACAGTGTCAGAGTTCAAAAATCTTGAGAGGCTTGAATGATGGACTAAAACCAATAAAGTAGAATTTGACAGAAATAAATATAAGATTCTCCATTTAGATTAAAAACAGGTTATATAAGCATAGATTCAGAGAATCATATCTCAAAAGTAGCCCAGTGAAAGGCTGGTTTTGGTGGTGACAGAAGCCAACAATGAGACATAAATTTAAAGCAAAAGTCTAGGATGCTTTAACAGCCCTGTTAAATGCATGTAATTCCTATATGGCAGTGATTTTTAAAGTCTGAGTCTAAATCCATTATTGAGTCTTGAATCAATTAGTGGGTTCTAACGAGCAACTTATTATATAACTAACAATGAAATGGGGTAGGAAGGATAAATGGAATAAAAAAATACAAGATTGCATTGTTCATACAAAGGAATAATTAAGAAACGGGGAGAGAGAGAGAGACCCTAGATTATTAGCTCTATGGGGACAAGAATTTTTGATTTCCAATGACTGCTGAATCCACAATACAAAGATGAGCACATGACACATGGGATATATCCAATCAATGTTATACACTAAATTATGGTAAAATATTTTTTTACTACAGGTTATATTGAAAATGTTTATGAGCCATAGCTTTCTGTCACTCAGCATAATCAAGACACTGGGGCATTGGAGCATCTAAAAACTTTGTAAGATGTATTAACAAATTACAGAGGCTCCAGATGAAGTTTACCAGGATGCAAATCTGATTTATAAACTATACCATTTTAGAAACTATAGAAGTAGTGATGCTGAGTCCAAAAATATTCTGGGACCATGACACATGTTTTACATAAATGAAGAATTTTTAAGTGAAACAACGAATATTTCAGTAAAGAGTACATTAGGTGGCACACTTTAAAAAATGTATTTGTACCAGGGATTTAATAACTATAATGATAAAGGATATGGAAATTACAATAGTGCATATGGTAATGATCAAAACACATAGTGGCTGTGGCGGCTATGATTAGACTGGGTATAAGTATGGGAATTATGGATATGGACAGGGATATGCCTACTAGAGTGGCCAACAGAGGACTTACGGCGAGGCATCATGAGGGGGTGGCAATCACCAAAGCAATTATCAGCTATACTAAAGGAGGACATTGGGGAGAAAACAGGAGGAGATTGGTAAAATAACCCAACATGCAGGATGACACTGAAGACTGGTCTTCTGTTGATCTAAGATTGTTATTTTGTAAAAGACATTCTAGCGTACAATACACAACTGTGTCCAACTGTATATAGTTGTTAATTAGTTCTCTTTGTTTTTACTTTGTGTTTTGCTATCTATGTTATGATTCAATGTGGATTTGTGTTTATACAAATTTTAATTGTATGATTTCATGTTAAACCTCAAATAAATGCTTCCCCCCCAACAAAAAAAGGAAAAAAAAGTATATGAATGTTTAATATTGTGGAAATACCAAAAAATAATTTTTTATAAACAATATTTCAAGTAGCGAAATTGCTTTCAACACTTCCAAAAGTTGAAATGCCTTAATACTAACGTTTTTAGAGCACATAAATTCCTTCATTTGCAAGGAGGACAGATACTGTAATTCTTTCCCAATTTACTTAATATTTAGTTCAACATTTTTTAGTGTAAAGATTATTTCCATATTTTTAAAAACAATGAATTAAAACAGTTGGCTAATTGGTTGGTTATGCTGGGAAGTATAACTGGTAGTGAAAAGGAATTCAGACGACAATTGCATTGTAGTAATAATATACTAATGATATTAGTTTAACCACTTTTGTTGTCTCTCAGAGAGATAGAAAAATGGCCCCAAAACAATGTATACGTATAATGAAACATCACCTATTTTCTTTAAAACAGAATAAAAAATACTTCATGTGATAGCTTAGATTGAAGAAAATTAGATGTTGTTTTTAAACCCAACCTGAAGTCTAATCATATAGTCAGTGAAATACTTAGCTAATTCTGGTCACTAGACCATAAGACAGAAAAAAAATTGAATGACATTATTGGGATGAGCCGACAGATCTAGAATTCAACAGTTTCAACTCCAGTGGTGAAATATTTTGCAAGTAAACATAAAAATTTATTAATATTTTGGAGTTAAATTTATATTTTACTTCCATCATTTACTAGAGTCTATATTTTATCATCACTTTTTTTCCAAAAAGCAAATAACACCTAAATTTGAAAAGAAATTAGGTTTTCTTTTCTTATTATAAAGACAATATGTAGTTTTTGTAGATAATTCAAAAAAAGAAAAAGTGAAACCGGATAAAAATAAATTAGTTATTATGTCATTATTCAAAGCAAACATTGTTAACTTTTCAGTATATAGTCTTCAGTTATTTTTCATACATGGATTTTTATTTATTTGGGATTATGTTAAGATTAGTTTCTTACATATGTATTGTTTCGTTGACCTGATAGATTATTTTAAAAATACTACTTTTATAACTTTATAAAATATGTACTTTTTTTTTGATAGGAGAAGTTCTACATCATTTTTTTTCTAAGTAGTCATAGCTAATCTATCTCTTCTATCAGATGAAATCTAGCATAATTTTGACAAGGTATAAAAACAACCTCCTTGGTATTTTATTGGAATCTCATACCTGTAATCTGTAGGAGTAAAAGAAAGCATCTTTATATTTTTTTCTTATTTCCATCCATGAATGTAGTATATCACTCTCAGATATGTAAAAATAAATTTGCTCCTGAAAATGACCTGTATGTCCAAGAGAACTTCTCTATTGTACTCTGACGTTAATTTGTCCACAAAATATGATCAGATCCTGTTATTGAAATTGTATTTTCCCTCAAGAGAAAAAAAAAAGAATAAACTACTGTCTTAAGGGAAATAGATTCCAGATATTTTGAAGACTATGCGCAACCTTTGGTTAAATAAAACCCTTCAGGAATTTATTACTTGTAAAATTGAAACAATAAAAGAAGGTATAAAATTCATCATAGTCTGAAAATCAACTTGAGATATAAACCACTTTTACTTACAACTTTTATTGCTCTACAGTCATCTAAATTCTTTTTTATTATTATTCTGATTTTTATCCCTCCTTAAAGTCACCTTTAGGTGATATAACATTTTTAGATTAGACATTATTTATATCAAATACAGTTGAATATTAGCAATATTATATCACTCAACGTAAGGTGGCATCAGTGACCTTGTGGCTTTCAAACATTAAATTATAATTTCAGGAAACTACAGAGGAAGACACTTTTAAAAAGAAAAAAGCTCATTACAGATTTAAAAAAGAAAAAGTCATTAAAACTATCCATAAATTAATTCTAGTACAGTCCAGGACTTTGCAAATGAGTACCAATGTACCTTAGTGAATTTAAATAGAACTGAAAATCAACTATTGTTCATGATAAGCAGAATCACTTCAAAATAAAATTAGGATAAAGAGCAAGATTGTTAAAATGATGATAAGGAATACTGCTGTTTAAAAAGTTATTCAGGAATATTTATATGTGTATATGCTAAATACTATCTATTGTTAGTTCAATAGAGCTATGTATTAGTTGTCAACATCTCAAAATAGTTTTAGGAAACTTAACAAGCAAAATAAAAAACTGAGCAACAAAGGACATGGGTTTCTCATTTCAGCAGAGTTTACACCAGCAATTTCAAGAGAACAAATGGTAAAGCATTCCTGACATTATTTAGTAGGACAACCTGTTTCAGTGGGGGTGAGGAGCTCAGAAAATGGTCTTGACTGACGATGTGCTCAGAAACCTCACCGGAAAAGAAAAACCAGAAACATGGAGATCAATAACGCCAACCTAATGATCACTCAATAGTAAGGAGAACCAGATACACTACGTCTAAAATAGTACATACAACACTAATGAAAATAAAAAGAAAGTAAACATGAAGATATTTCAGAGACTGAGCTATAAGAAAATGTTTACTTGGCATATCCTCTGTGCTAAGCACTGTTTGAAGACTTGGGGTATATAGTAATACATGACATAGACAAAGTCCCCATTCTCATGGAAACATATGTGGGCAGGCATGGGACTATGGGGTGTGGAGGGACTTGGGATTGGCAAATATAGGTAATAAACTACTAAATCACTTCTTCAAAGATCAAACAAACAAAAAGGAGCAAGATAATTTTAAATAGTAAATGGATGAAGAAAACTAAATTTGATGGGAGCAAGAATAATTGTTTTCTGGAATTCAGAAAATGTCCTTTGAAACAAGAGTATTATCATTGGCTTTGTAAGCATAGGCCAGCTTGACTTTAAGTGCTATGCTCTGGGGGTAATTTAAGGTGTTGAAAGTGAATAGTGAATTAAGTCACAGAATACAAATGAGCCTTCTAAAGTGAGTATTAATTATATTATGTATCCTAGTTCAACTCATTCTTTAGAATGTTATTTTCTAGGGGCAGAGGGATATGGAAAGAGAGACACTAGAAATTTTGTTGAGTTAAATAATAAACATGTTAAAATATTGGATTTAAAATATCATTGATCAATGACCTTATCTGAAATATTTCTGTTTTTAATAAATCAACACATCTTTTTTCCTTATTATGATCTATGCAGTGACTAAGATTCTTCAAAAACACAATGGTGTGAAAGCTCTTGGGGAATTTATAAATCAGTAAACATGAATGATAGCTAATGTTAGGAAAAAGCAAACACAAATAGCACAATATACAGTATTGTAGATATTTAAGTGAGTTGTGATAAAGGGAATCTTCGATATATATCATATTTGTATAGAATGCAATATGACTCTGAAACATTTCTTAAATGTGTGACATATGGTAAAATAGGAAACACACTACAAGTTAAGCAGGGGCATTTGGAAGTTTCAGAAAAATGAGTCACAAATGCTTAACTCTGACAGGTGAGTATGCACATCAAATTAGTATCCATAATATAAAACGTTTAAAACACCTATATACTTTTAAAAATGACATATGAAGTTATACTTATTACTAAAAGTAAAGCATAAACATAGACATTGCAGATGCCAATTACTAATACATCTTAACTATTAATTATATGTCCTAATTATGCAATTTCACGTACAGCACTTACACTAATTAGATAATTAGAATGTGACCAGAACTTGCTTCTATATAACAAAATGCCTTATTTTATTTCAGACAGAGAGAAAAAATATAATCCTCCAAGCTTTTCCTAAACAAGGATAATGGTCTCTTAGAAAAAGATTAAATACTATGGTGCAAATAAAGGTAATATTTTCCAAGGAATCTGTGTGGATCTAGTTTCTCCAGAAACACAAAAATTAACTATACCTTCCATTGCATACAACATAAGAATTCTGACATTCTCTGTGATATTATCAATAATAACTGCCTCTGTAAAGAGTATCAGTCACTTTCTTGTATCTTCTTTGAAAACATATTACCAAATTATAATGGTTAAGAGACCCAAAGTCAAGAAAAAAGATAGTAGAGACATGAGTTAAGACAGCCTTACTTTTTTGCATACAGATAAATTGGTCATTACAAATGTACCTCCTTTCCCCCACTAGTTAAATCCCTGGAAAGTATGCATATATTAATTTTCCCAGAACTCTCAACAATGTTAAATATGATGATAGAGGAAGCTCCTGAAACATAGTTCCAAGTTATGTAGGCAACTATTATCAACTGCTGCTGATCTTTATAATAGAAAGATCAGTCTCACAACTCCTGAATCCGATATTCTTAAAATCACTAAAATTAAGACAACCATGCACTATGTATTACGCAATGTGATACAATATGAATTACACACACTACAATAAAATATTCATGGGGGAAAGGAAAAAAAACACAAAAACCTGAATCGACCATATTTCTCCAAAAATAAGACCTAGCTGGACCATCACCTCTAATGCATCTTTTGGAGCAAAAATTAATACAGGACCCAGTCTTATTTTAATATAAGACCAGGTGTTATATTATATTAAAATAAAACCAGGTCTTTATAATATAATATAATATAATATAATTTACCAGGTCTTATACTAATTTTTGCTCCGAAAGTTGCATTAAACCAGATGATCCGGCTAGGTCTTATTTTCAGGGAAACACGGTAACTACCAGTTTATAGGCAATATGGAGAATAAAGATTAAAGTTAAACTACTCTATGAAGCTGTAATTAGCCATATCCAGAGTTTGAATGGTTCAAAGGAATACACCACTGTCATGCAGGGTAGCATGCGGCGTCTCCGGTCCCGCTCCCCACATAAGAACACAGGACATGGTGAGGCCAAAAGGGAACACTCACGGAGCCATAGATAGGGGAGTCATACCACTATATTCTCACTGGCGGCTGGGTTGGAGACACAGGAGGCAGGAGCCACACTATCTGCAACTTGCCATCCACTTTTCTCTGCCAACCAACCTCACTTGCTAACTGCAATCCACGCTTGCTAGCTCAGCCACCATCATCTTGCTAGCTCCCATTGTTCTGCTAGCGTAGCCACAGCAGTTATATTAGTGGCCAATGGCTCACTGGTACAGCTGATGGCCAACTAGCCACAGTTGATTGCCATCCAATCACAGTTGGTGGCCATTTACTACCTGAGCTAGCACCTTTCCACCTGAGGCTGAGACCCTGGAAACTGCACTCCTGGCTCTATCCCCACACTCCACCCCTACAGGGTCTTGTATCACAATCTACACAAGTGTCTTCCACGAGGGGCCCTGTGCGAGGAGCCTAGAGGTGAATGCAGTATCCTGGACACAGCCATGCTATCTGGGCACAGCCAGAGTTTCTCAGGGCACCACCAGTCCTTCTGGGCACAGCCAGACTTCCTGGGCTCCTTAGGGTACCACTAGTCTCCCTGGGCATTGCCAGGGCCTCTCAGGGCACTGCCACTCTCTCTGGGCACAGCCAGACATCTTGGGCTCAGCCAGGGCTCTCAGGGCATAATCCATAGTCATTTGCCAGAGCTGTCCTGGGGGTGAGGGCAACCTTGACCTCACCCTCAGCTCCCATGGAGGACTCAGCAAGCATTTCCTCCTGGGATTACAAGTCCAGCATCCGGGCTGCCTCAGCAAGCACTTCCCAGCCCACAGAGCCGCAACGACCTTCGCTTTCTCTGGCCTATACTGGTTGGGGAACCGTCCATGTCTTCCTACCCCTCCACGGGGGTCCAGCTCTCCGGCAGCTGCTCCTCCTGGTCTTCCTGGGACTGAGTGTTCATACGCACAAAGTGCTCCACCATCCTTCGGAGAGCTTTGGCCGGCACCGTACCCTGCTCGCTGTATCATGTGTTATGCAGGGTGTCATGCAGGGTCTCCTGTCCAGCTCCCCACATAAGAACGCAGGACATGGTGAGGCCAAAAAGGAACACCCACGGAGCCATAGGTAGGGGAGCCATACTACTATGCTCTCGCTGGCAGCTGGGTTGGAGACACAGGAAGCAGGAGCCACACAATCGCAACCTGCCATCCACTTGTCTCTGCCAACCAACTTCACTTGCTAGCTGCAATTGCCGTGCTAACTTCAATCCGCTTTTGCTAGCTCAGCCAACATTTTGCTAGCTCCCATTTGCTGCTAGCGTAGCCACGGCAGTTATATTAGTGGCTGATGGCTCACTGGTTACAGTGAGCAGCCAACTAGCCACAGCTGATGGCCATCCAATCAGAGTTGATGGCCATTTACTACCCGAGAGAGAGCACCTTTCCACGTGAGGCCGAGAGCCTGGAAACTGCATTACTGGCTCTGTCCCTACAACAACTAAGCAGCATCAGCTACTCAATGGAATGAAAGGAAAAACATAAATGGGAAATGGGTATAAAGTAAAGAAGATTTAAGGTGCATAGTAACCAAATAGAACATGTGAAACTTATTTTGATCTCATTTAATCATCAACTGTAGAAGACATTTTGAAGTAACTTAAAATATTAGCAATAAATATTAGCATAAAGATATTATGCAATTATTATTTTATAAGGTATTATTCTGTTTTTGTTATGTTTAAACAAAATGTGATTATCTCTTGAGACATACACAGAAATACTTATTTCTGTGTGGAGAGATGTGAAGTCTGTTTGCTAAAAAAAAAATTGAAACAAACACATAATGAAAAAAACTTAGTGCATATGTGTTGTGGACAAAAGAGGACAGATGAAATAATGGCAAAATATTGATAACTGTAGGAGGTTTGGAGGCAGAAAAATGACCACCCCACCCACCAAAATGTGGTCCAGGTCTTTCTTAATCCTGAACACCTGTGGATATCTTGTTATAGGGCAAGGGATAATTAAGGCCATAGATGGAAGCTCATCAACTGAACTTGAGAATAAAAATATCTTTGAAGATCCTGCAGTGGTAAGGGATAATGGGGGGGGGCATGAGGTAGGGGAGTGAATCCATATACAGTAGGTCAGGTCATTCAATAATGTCCCTTCATTATAACCTTAATGAGATACCATAGGAACTTAATATTTTTATATCAATTAACCTGTGGTAAAATTGGTTTTGTTATACATTGTTTCACTTACAGTTGCATAACCTATGGAGGATGTTAAGTGAGTACTTACTGTAATCATAAGTGTCCTTATAAATGAAAAAAGGAAGGCAGAAGAGAGAGAACCAGAGAGATGGCAACATGCAAAGGACTTAGCCTGATGTTGCTGCTGTGAAGATTGAGGAATGACACCACAAGGCTGTAAGCAGCCTCTAGAAGCTCGAAAGATAAGAAAAGAGGTTTCTAGAGTCTCTAGAAATGGAATAAAGCCCCATTTTTAGCCCAGTGAGATCCATTTCTGACTTCTGACCTCTAGAACATAAAATAATAAAACTGTGCTGTTTTATTTATCTACTTAAAATATTTGCAGTAATCACCGAGTAGGTGTTATTTTTTTACAGCAGCAATAGAAAAATAATGTACTAGATTATGGGTACATGGGTTTCATTATTCCTCCTACTTTTGTGTTTATTTTAAACTTTCCATAGTAAAAGTTTAAAAAATATATATATTAAGATTCTGAAAAAAAAATTTCAGTACCAATTTTTTTATTAAAGTCCAATAGCAAACCTTAATTTAAGGATATGGAATCTAACTTAAGTAATATGACTGGTTATAAAGATGTCTTTGATATATAATCAGAGAAGTCATAATGTGTAATTATTTGAGTAATATAATATTGTTAAAGAATAGGGAAAAAAAAGTGGGCAGTGTCTTCATGACGGATTTGTGAGGCAAGTATACCAAACTATATCGAAAACCACATAATGAGATGATCAGAGGAGATGGTACACACCTTTTGTGCCATTTTTTGTTAGCGTTTACTGTTAACTTTGGAATTTTGGAAGTGAGGCATAGTTGAAATAATAAATTTCCAAATAAACAGCACATTTTTAGACCAAAAAGTCAAAGGGTGATAACCTATTATTTCCTTAAGCTATAATTTAATACTATAATATTTTATTTAATAGAATTATATTCTCATGAATATTTTTATGTCAATATTTTTATCTCAACATTTTATGTCAATATTTTTATGACTTTTTGAAAGGTGAGAATGTTTTTTTTCTTATCATCTGAAAAACAATTCCTCAAAGAAAATTAATTCAATTTTAATGCATTTTTTAAAAAAAGACTTCATGATACAAAGAAAATAGAGATTACTTAATGAAATTTTTTTCTTTAAATGCCATTTTAAAGTAATAATAACAAAAGGTGACATAAAAGTAGTGGCCTTTATTTGTGATTCTTCTGCAATGGAGTGACATCTTATGAGTAAAGGGTAAATACCTCTCTCCTTATTCTATGAAATTTGCAAGTGGCATAATATTTCTTTTACCTCAATAGCCCCATTTCATATTTCATGTAGGAGAGGAAAAGAAGTGAGAGGAAGAGATAATGTTAAATTCAGTCATGAGAAATTGGTATGGTGATAAAAGGGAAGAGAATAGGTGTATTTTTCATCAATATTGTGGATTTGGGTGAGACCCTATATTTGTTTTTATGACAAAACTTAGAATATGGTCAATAATTACATTGAACAGGTAAGCAATTACCTCACCTATGAAATAATGAATCAACTTGGGTTATTTCACAGCTATGCCTTCACTACCTGTCTACTGTACCTACAGCAACAAGTGCAAGTGATATTGCCTCTATTTCTAACATTCTTTGTAATTAAGGTTTAAAGGTAGAGAAAAATACGTGAATGGTTACCTCAGTAGAAATATTTAATGCTTGCTTTTATGTCTGCACTAATTCTGTCCTGTACCCATCTTTTCCAGGGAATTTCTGGGGAATTGAATTACTTTGCTTCTGAAATTAACCCTGAAGGGCTACACAATTATTGGGCAAGACTGGTTGGTAGCTTATTAGCATAGAAAAAGATATCCATCCAATGAAACTTCAATTTGCAAATAAAACAATGATGAATGAAGCAATAAAATGGTGAGAAAGGTTACTTTCTATCCATGGGGAAACAGTAGGGCCAAGTGTGCTGAAGTTTTATGTTAATATAAAATCCTTTCCAACAAAGTACCCAGTTTTATAGCCTAACAAATTGGTGCCAACTTATTTAAACATTCTAACAGCAGAGGAAAAAACAAAACAAAACAAAAAGCATGAAAACCGTTTAAGGAACATCTGTTTAGAAGAAAAGCCTGGAATCATTTAAAATATATTCAACATAAGATAATGAGCAGGAATGAAATCAACACTGACTTGCCCTCAGAGATATGATTTTAACGAAAGTGGCAACAAACAGTGAATATTGCGAATAAGCTTCTCCAGAACTATTCCCAAAGATAACCAAAAGAAAGACAATTTCCCGAGAGTTGTCAACAGTGGTACGACCCTAGCTGCAAATGGAGTGCAACCCACATTTCTATCTGGCCAAATCTGTGATGCCCCCAACCTGATGGTTGCCAAACCAAGTTCTCAGAACACAAAAGGAGACAAACAAAATGGCAATAGCTGTCCCTGGGAGAGAAAGATCAGCAACTAGTGTTTTTGTTTGTTTGTTTGTTTGTTTTTTTGGTCCTGCCAATCTCAATTTTGGAAAAAACAAGAAAAAAACAAACAAACAAAAAAAACCCAAAAAATGTTACCTTCATGTCATGACCAGGTACCATAAAGATCTGGGAGAGATGACTTTGAGAAGAATTTTCAACCTTTGCTGTCTTCTGCCGGTTTTAACAAGTTGCCATTTACAGGCTCCAGAGGAGTGCTGTGTCCCAGAGGATCACCCTTGTCACAAGAAACTGTAGAGAAGAAAAATAAGTTTTCCTCAACCCTTTACACTGAGTACTTGGTTGAGACTCCTTTTTCTGTAGGGCATAAAAAGATAAGCTCACCTAAGACGGTTAAAATTTCTCCACTGTCACCACTGCAATTAAATATTATTTTTGGTAAGGCTAACCTACTTATTCAGACTTAAAACAAACTTATACACTTGATGCCTCACTGTCATGCAGGGACTCAGCTTCTGCTCCCTGCACAAGAACGCAGGATATGGTGAGGCCAAAAAGGAATACCAATGGAGCCATGAATAGGGGAGTCATACCACTATATTCTCACTGGCGGCTGGGTTGGTGTCACACGATCTACAATCCGCAGCCCGCTTCTCTGCCAACCCACCAACCAACGCTCCAACATAGCCACAGCAGTTATATTAGTGGCTAATGGCTAACCGGAAACAGCTGATGGCCGCCCAGCTGCAGCAGATGGCAATCTGATTATAGCTGATGGCCTTCTAATAACCAAGCCAGCATCTTTCCATGTGAGTCGGAGAGCCTGGAAACTGCTCTCTAGGACTCTGTCCCTACACTCACCCTGCAATTAGCCCAGTTTACATAGGGCCCGGCCTGACCCCAGAACCTGACCTATTCCTAGTCGGACCCAGTTAGACGTCACATCCGGTCCGGTTTGTGTATCAGACCAGGCCAGTCATGGGACTGGTCGGATTTCTAAGTTTGACCCAGTCCAGTCCCGGAACTGCTCCAGTTTTTAATTCAGACCTAGTCTGACTCTGGTGGTTTTCAGACCCTGTCTGGAAAAAGAAATGCTCAAATAAAGTCTGAAAACTCTTAGTGCTTAAGCTGCGAAGCAGCTGAGATCCTCCAACCGAGGACTGACCCAGAGGCAGTGAGAAAGTGGCCAAAACATGCGCTCAATAGGTAATTAAGCTTGATTTCTTGTTGCTTCTAATGGCCTTCAGGGGACTCCTTTGGTTTCTTCTTTTGATACCAGAACTGTAAAAAGATAAACTGAGGCATAATAAAAATTTTAAGATTTCACTTGAGCAAACATTTACTTGAGTCAGGCAGCACCAAACCTAAAGTGGTTAGGAGAGCTCCGTCAACAGGAGCTGCAGGAGAGACTGTTACAGAGAAAAGGCAGAAGGAAATTATAGCTTAAAGCTTAGTTGGCTGTTTGTGATTGGTTGGCCTGAGCGTTTTGACTTTATAACCTTGTCGACATAAGAAAAGTTCAAAGCTGTAGAGAAGTTTAATGAGTTCATTTGAGCCAAATTGACAATTGTGGGGAAGCAAAATCTCAGTGGACTAAGAAAATGCCCCAGAGAATGGCAGTGTTGCGGCTCATATTGTACATCAGTCAAAGGAGGAGATCTAAGGGGGGATGATATGAAGTCCATTGGTGGTAGATTAAGGTGGGGGTGGGGGGACCGGAGAAAGCAGATCAGGGAAATCTCTGGCATTGGATACAAAGTAAAATGGAAAGACACATACTTCTTTTACATCTGTGGGCACAGGATGGTTAATAATGAACACTTACAGCACATAGAGATGATGTTCAGGGAACAAGATAACAATGAGAGGTTCTTTAGTCTCCTGATTTGTTACTGAGGGTTGTGTCCTGAGGGGTCCAGGAAAAGGGATTGCTCTGACATTCCAGGATATATTATCTTAGATGCAAAAAGGCAATAGGCAGGCTCACTTAAGGTAAAGGTTAACCTTGTTAAAGGAAGCTACAGGCCAAAGATGTAACTACTGGCCATGACCCGCTTTTAGTTAGGGATTTTTATGTTCAAACCATCTTATGTGGTTAACTTCGGTCTCTGAGTTTGTAGGGACTACTATGCTGCCTCCCCGAGCTTGTCAGGTTTAGTATGTGGTCCCCTTTCTTGTCCACACTCTTGAGGCATTACAGGCTTAGATTTTGGTTTGCTGACCTTGTAGGTCATTAGGTCATTAAAGCCATCTCCGTCTAATGGTCTCTTTGTTTAATTAAACAGACCAAATTCAACATTAGTTCCCCATCACTGACTTTCAGTGTAAGATTCAGATATTTGTTGTAGGTAGTTCTAGTCTGAATAAATTTGTAGCAGCGACAGAAGTAAAAACGTTTTGAACATGTGGATGTAGGTGATTATAGTGGATATATTTTATTTTTTTGTTGGTTTCTGAATTTGGTCATCTTTTAAGAAATAAAATAGTTTTTAAAAAACCCTGAACAAAAAAATAGTACTTTTATTATAATTGTCTCTGTTAACATGTCATGATTGTGACTTTTTGTAAGTGAAATTGAAACAGATTAAATTACACTCTTACCTTGTTTATTTCACAGGTGTAGAAAATCTCATTAAATTAATAGAGGGCAAAGGAGGAGAAAATGTTTTTAAAATTAGTAATATCCATGTGTCAGTAATTCGATTTTTACTAAGAAATCCCATATACAGGCTTTATACGGTAGTAGACAAAATGAGTCTAAAGAAACAAGCAATGATTCTTCTCAAAAAATATAACTGACATACATATAGATTGGTTGTCATCTTTAATTTTATGATTACTTTATACAATAAAACAGTATTTTAATATCCACAATGAAGGCTATCTTTGATTGTTGGTGGTAGGTTTGATTCATAATCATATTCAAAAGTCTTTTGTAGTCATATCTACATTCATGTTTCAAACAAACAAACTGCTGTTTCAGTGTTGGCTCCATGATGGAAAAGAATGTGACTCTCTTGTTCATGTTTCAAAATGCAGAAAAAAAACTAGAAAAATAATTCAGAAAATAAAAACCCATTTTCTCCTTGTCAACTTTTATAAATTGAGTGATTAGTTGGGGCCATAACATTTTTATCACAAAATAAAATATTATAAACTTATTTTATAATAATAGAAAAATGACTAATTCTCCTACATCCTTAAAAAAGGGAAAGAAAAAACAGGACTGTAGCTATCTAAGGATTACAATGCATACATGTAGAAAAAGTTGTTAAACAAATCACAGTTATTGTCTGTCTATTTCATTATCTTTTTTCTTTCTCTTTTTTCTTTATTTTTATCATGTTTCTGTCTCTATTGTTAATTTGGATACCATATATTTTACACATAGATTATGATAGATTTTCTGTAAATTCATTTCAATAAAACTTTTAAAATTAATAATGCATAAGGATCCTCAAAACTATAAACTCATGAAAGAGCAGATATTTGATTATATATTTGTGGGTAGTTATTTCCCAACTGGAGCTCTGAATAGGCATAAACATTTTCTTGTTATTAATATATCCCACAACTGGCAGAAGAGACCACTCTGCTGGCATTATTTATGCATCAGTTTTGACTTGCCACTTTCATGGACTCCAAAGTTCTCAATTGCTGTACCCGTAAAGCTATTAAGATAAAATTCTTTGAACACAAAGGTTTTAGAAGACTCCCAAGTTAGCCACACATACTTCCAACTAACCACTTTGGTTTTTGGCTTCTTCTTTTTTGGCTGCTTGGGATTTTTTCTTTTTTCCTTACATTCTTGTGAGCTCGTTGATATAATTGAGAGGGTATTTATAATATTTTTATCCAACATTCCTAAGTGTCTTTTAGAGTTACTTAAATTAATTTTTCTCTCATATCACTTAATATCTCTCCATATACACATACGTGTGTGTGTTTCATGTGTGTGTGTTTGTATGTATTAGAACATTTTTCCTGACCAACAGGACTGGAATTGAGTTAACTGATGGAAAAAATAGTTCATACACCAGAGTTCATACATTGTAATATGCATTATTTGCTTACAACACTCATAGGAAATATGTGTGCTAAAAATACACATTTTTTAAAGCTATGCTTTGCAAAGGTCATACAAGTATGCTTTCTTCCTTTAAAAATCGTTCCTGCAGTAGAAAATTCACAAGTTGTAGTGGATTAAGTAGGTGAAGAAGGCAAATGAGCTTCAAATGTCACTTTGAGTTTTACTTAATTTTTTAAAAAATGTGTCTTAATTTAGGAATAAACTCCTTATGGATGCTTCATGAAGCCTTTGGGAGTTATGAACTGGCTATCAATGGAACAACACCTATAAAACTAAGACAAGGAGAAGATTACCTGTAATTTCAGCATCCCCCTCTCCTCAAATAACGTACATGGAAACCCTTTTATGGATAGTACAAATGTGAGCGCTGGAATTCCCCTACAATGTCTAATTTTTATACATATATTTAAAACAAGGAGCGTAAACTATGTGAGGAAAAAAGATAATATGACAATGAATAATATCTTATAATGACTACATAAAATTTCTCCAAGCATTTATTTTCTAATTTTATTTCTTTTTCTCTTAAATCTCTAGTCACCTAATTTCCAAAAGTCACAGTCAGTGCTGAAGTCATGTACTAGCCCAATAGTCTGAGTATCGTATGCCACATTGCATAATTATACATGCCAATATAATCAAAATCTTAATGAAACCCAATAAAGCTGTCTGTGTTGTGGCTCTTCAGGTATCTTGTCTCTTTATTATAGAAGTCAATCTCATTTGTTAAGCCTTTTATAAATTTGAAATAAGTCAATGATATTTAGATAGCAGGTGTTTTATTGAGATCTTGGGAAAATAAACCAATTATTTTCTCTATATTTTTAATTTATTCCCTATCCCTCTTTTCTTCCTTTTTTCCCCCCACATTATCCTGTGTTGTGTAAAATTCGACTTGGGTTGATTTCTACTACTGACTGAAGAAGTCTCATATGCACATAAGACTACATAAAATATGTGTAGTTTAAATAATAGGTATTAATGAATAGCCATATAACCATCACCTGTACAAAAAAGAACATTTCTAGCACCCTTGAAGCTTCTTCATGACCCCTCCCAACAATATTTCTTCCTGCAGAAATGATCACTCTTCTGAAATCGGTTATAATAATTTCCTTGCTTATCTATTTTTTAAAAATTTATTATGCATTTATGAACAGCATTGTTTTGGTTTGTTTTTAGATTCTATAAATTTACACTATGTATAATTGTGTGCCTTGCTTCCAATGCTAAATATTATGAGCATATTTCATGTTGTTGCTTACTACCTGTCAGGGTTATCAGATGAACAAAAATTATGTATGTATACCGGGTATGCCAAAAAATGTATACAAGTGGACACTTTGGTCAACGTTGCTTAAGCAGTAGTTCACCGTAATCAGAACTATTTGGATGCTGATCGTAACCACTTTGAGCACCTCTTGTAATTGCAGAAGTCAAACGTGAATTACATTCATCTTTTGTTATCGGTATATATTGAGTATTATAATTTTAATACAGATATCCTTTCTTAAAACATGTATACATTTTTTTGGCAACCTGTGTGTGTGTGTGTGTGTGTGTGTGTGTGTGTGTGTGTGTATAGATATAGACAGATCTATATATGCATATAAATGTATCACACACAGGTTATACACATCTATATATCTATATAAGTATATATGTGTATATGTGTGTGTGTGTATGTATAAATATACATATGTATGTATATATAGTTTGCATGCTGCCAATATTAGGATTTCAGAGAAACAAATACAATACAATAGAACACTGTATAGTATATATTGTCTGTGTGTGTGTGTGTGTGTGTTTGTGTAGATATATATAATTTGTAGTTTGCACCCACAGTATCCATTTTTGTCCACACATAGCATTTTCAGATTTTTGTTAATCTGGTAGGTTTTTAATGGAATCTAATTGTGGTTTTAATTTGTTTTTTTCTGAATACTAAATGAATTGAAAGATTTTCCACATGTGTTTCAGAGATTTTGATTTCTTTTCTGTAATGCCTAGACTTAAAAAAAAAACATAACATAGACTTAAAAAAAGCATAACAAATATTTGATAATGTATATTTGATCAAGTTACACTTGTCTTTTAAATATAATCAACCTATAGAATTTACTGGCTTATTTCTGCTTCTTTTTTGACTCATATACATCACTATATTTAGTAGTTAAGTTTTCTTTAGAATTCAGAACATTGAGTAAAGGTTTAAGAAGTATGGTTGAGTAGAAAAGAGAGAAAATATAATATCTAGGTGAGTAAAATTAGTTTATCTCAGAGAGTTTGTTAATAAATTTGAACTGATATTCCATAAATGTAATGGATAAAAATATTGAAGATGTTGTATAGAGTAAGAGACTTATTTAAGTGAATTGAAAATAGTTTGTGAAATTTTCATGGAAAATGTATATTTTATGTTAGATTTGAATCCTCTAGTTAAAAAAAAAAAAACAGTTTTATTGAACATTAACCAAGTGTCCAGGATCATCTGACGTAGTTGGAAAAGGTAAACTATGAAAAAAATCCAGAGACACTGGTTTTGCTATTCAAGAGATGAGATTATTGCGTATAATCACAGTTAATGAAAAAATAATAGTAGATAATATAAGTTAAGTTTTTAATACACCCTATGAGTATTATAGGAGTTCAGAGAAATGGTCTAATTGTGGACAACAAAGATAAGATGGTAGGTGTCTTTCTCTTTAAAGAGGGGTAAGAGATAGACTGTCAAAAGAATCTCAAAAGGGGTAAATAGTACATGTGGATAAAAATGAGGCAAGGAAGATTTTGGTAGAGGAGAAACATTTACTGAACATTCCTTCAAAGCAATGTTAAGCTTGACACTCATGGCATATACATGAGTCCGAGTTCTTAAAGTATTTTACATGTCATTAATTTTACATGGAGAAATACTGGTGTTAGATCAATATTGGTCTTTAGCATAGGGTCTGATAATAATATTATCTTTAATGTTTTAAATCTAAATGTCTACTTTTTATGCTTAAAACAAATGCTTTTATTATTTTCTTATGTTCATGCAATCCATTGTGAAGGAAAAACTGTGATAATTATTGAGTTTGTTCAATGAATTTAGTTAATAAAAGTAGCAAAGTCATTGGGACTAGAATTATACAGTGTTTCCTCATTTTAAAATATGACATTGTCACTGTATACACAAAAGTTGTGATCTGGTAACCAGCAACTCTGAATTCTCAGTGACTTATGACAACAAAGTTGTTTTGTGTTTTTTTGTTGTTGTTGTTTGTTTGTTTTTATTTCCTGGTTGTTTCTCATGTAAAAACACGTTCTAGCAAACAAAACTCCAGAGTCACAATTGGACCCAGGCTGATAGGGCAAACACAAATTGGAGTATTGTTGGTCACTTTGTCAGAGAAAAAAATAAAGCTCTGCTGATTTGTACACTCAATTAAATATCTAGTCAAAAGGTGTTACAAATAATTTGTTCTACAAAATTTGTTGGCCAGAATCCTCAGTGGTCCCAAGCAACAATAAGGGTCAAGGAAGTATACTATGTGCCTGGGAGATTGAGAGTTGGAAACTTTCAGTGAGCAAAACTAAACTTTGCCCATTTGAATTGCTACATCTTTTCTTCATATAATAGATATCACCTTTATAATGGATACACTTTTTAGTTATTCTCTTTTGTTTATCTATATTTTATAAGCAATTTAACCTTTTCTGGTAATATTGCCTTTAATTAAACTCCACACTTTATTTGGATTCCTAGTTTCCCCCTGCTCTTTTTCTGTTCTATGATCCCATGGATGATACTACATACTACATTAGATTTAATTATTCTGTTTGTTGAGCTTCCTCTGTTTGACAGTTTCTGAAACCTTCTTTGTTTATGTTGATGTTGACATATTTGAGGAGTACTGGTCAGGTATTTTTGCAGAATGTCCCTCAGTTTGACTTAGTATGATGTTTTCTGTTTTTTGTGGTCCCCCCCACAACCCGGTTAAAATGGAGCAATGGGGTTTTAGGGAGAATACAAGTGTAAAGTGACACTCTCATAACATAGTCTCAAAGATACCCACAATCAAAATACTTTATTGCTTAAGATATTATTGATCACCTAGCTGAGGTAATGTTTGCCAGGTTTCTCCACTACAGTTATACAGTTATACTGCGTATATTCTATATGCTACACTTTGGAAAATTCATGAGAATGTAAAGATGTTTCCCCTTCAGAGGTTTAGAAAAAAAAGCATGATATCTAAGCCCTTAAAGCACAGAATAAAGCAATAAAGTTAAAAATACTGAGGTCAAATTCTTACCAAAAGGTAGAATGTACTTCCTCAGCCTAGAAAAGGAATAGTGCCAGTTTATATATCTTCAAATAGAAGGTTGCCTTTGTTTCATTAAATGCTCATTATTGCTGTTAAGATTTAGATTGTTATGCCTTAATGAAGCTTAATTGCTACACTTAAAGGATATTTAAAATTTTGCTGAGAGTATTCTGGAAACATTCACTTGAAATTATTGAGGAAGGGAGTAAAATAAATTATTACATAGAAGAGCTAAAATAGTCAAAAGTAAATTAAAGTATTCTAAAAGGGCAAAAGTCATTTACAGATTAAGGAAATACAGAGGTAATTATTTTGGTGGATGAATAAAGGGACGGATTATATTACTAGAATCAAATGTGCTTGAACAAATAAATATAAACCAGCTAAGAATCACAATTATTTGGTGTTTCTAGTAATCTTTTTATAATATCTTCATCCCAGGTAATCAGAACATTTTTAACTGCCTTGAATGACAAAGACTAACAGGTATGCCAGGATAAAGACAGACAAATTAGTTAAGTAACCCTATAAATTGATAAGCTTATTTTCATGGGCTAATAACATTTTCAATTCATTTATTCCTATTCTGATTAATTAGGAGAATATTTTGAGTGGATCCTGGAAGATTTATTGCTAATTAGTTTGGTTCAGTCAAACTTGCTGTCTTGTACAGGATATAGTGAAAGCCCTTACGTGGGGTTATGTTTATCATGCGAATAAAATCGCTGGATTAGGTCTCTGCTTAAGTGGATATTTTTAAGTAAATTTTCCTCCATCTTATTGTATGTCCTTCTTAAATAGGAATGGCAATGTGAATTAAAAATGGTAACTGCTCGTTGGGCTTTAATACTTTACATGAAGTATTCCAAACATTTGTCCTTTCTTCTCATATAAATTAATTAAAGAAGCTGTGCATTTGCATGTATCAAACATACTCTATTAAAAAGGTTACACTATTCCCTATGACATTTAAGTAAAAACAACATAGAGAATATGGTTTTGTTTTTTCAGAATCATGGTAGAAACAGAAAGTTGAATTCACATTTGCAGTAAGACCAGGAGAAATAATTTCTTTATTGATAATAATGCTTAAAATATTTAAAAAAAATGATATTTGAAAGAAAATGGCCATGGTCTTAGTGATGTCCTATGTTTGTCCCACCCCTGTCATAGTCCGGTCTCCCTGCTGTCAACACTACACAATGCCAATCCATTTCCCAGTCCTATCAGGTCTGTTGTTTTAAATCCCTCATCTGAGTATACCACACTTCGACAAAACACACACACACACCCACAAATCTATTCTAACTGCAGAGGAATAGTTTGAATCTCTTAGTATATTTTACAAAGCTGACCAGTCTGGTACTCTGGTCTTCCTAGTTGAAAACTAGTTTTGGGGTATGCCAATGTGTTTACAGATTCCTTATTTTTCTCATGCTCATTGTGCTTGTATTTTTTTTTAGCTTTAAGTGTGTTTTTTCAGGACCCATTAGCTCCAAGTCAATTAGTTGTTTCAATCTAGTTGTGGAGGGTGCAGCTCACAGTGGCCCATGTGGGGATCAAACCGATAAGCTTGTTGTTAAGAGCACCGTGCTCTAACCATCTGAGCTAACCGGCTGCCCCCCTCATTGTGCTTGTATTGATGTCATCTCCACTCACAACATCTACCTGCTTATTTCTCATTGTTGAAGATTCTATTAGGCACCTCCTCTGTAAATTCTTCCCATATTCCTCAGGAGTGCCTTCTTCCCTTAGTACTCAGCTCATTCCTGATGAATGTGTACCCTGTTGTTTGGGTCCTGCTTGTTTAGTCATTCTTCTTTTACTCCAGAATATATAAGGGATTTTGATTTTGCATTCCTCATCTCAAGTGAATAGCACAGTCTCTGCCAAAGAGTAAACCACTCGATAAATATTGACAGAGGGAAGAAACAGAAAATGTCGTTATTTTAATTGAGGTGAGGAAAATAAATGCCATCAAGAAATACCTAAATATCTGAAACTAAAAACAAAAAATAAAACAAACAAAAACAAAAAAAACTAAACAATTTCATCTTGTTTACAGTATAAGAATTATTTTTTTCTCAGTTACTTAATATGATAGACACTGATATATGACATTTTTCTCATAAAATTTCTTCTTTTACTAGTCATAATATTTCAAGAGAAAAATCCTTAGATATGGATTTATTTCCTTTTTTCCCCTCATTTTGAAGGAGTCAGTTAACAACTGGTGGTGCCTACATGCCTAAGAATTGATGCTGTAAGATCATCTAACGTAATACTAAGCCTCTACATATTAGAATATACAAAGAAACAAAGGTGTCAATAGTTATAACTCTATTGAATTATGAATTCCTAAACAATACTTTTCTGAAACCTCTTCTTAGAACCTTCTTCTCATTGCCATCCTGATATATACTTGGAATTCAAGATGTTTTCCACAGGCCAGCTCTGAGTCTCTGGTTATAATGGGATGTATAGTGAAGGGGGTAAAGATCATGGGTTATTTAAAGAAACTCTGTTGCTGAAAAATTCTAATTCCAACCACCCTTTAATTGCCCCACCACTCCTTTAGGAAACAACTAGTCTACTCTTGGGAGTTAGAAGGATGGTTAGTGTCTCAACTTAGATAGAGAGTATGGCTTTACAAATGTAAATATGCAGTAGAGAGAAAGAGAGACTGATCTTAAAAGAATTGTAGGCTGGACTATTGACATGTGGGCTGGAAGCAAGTAGAAAAAAAAATCAACTCAGTCATAAAAGAACCACAGAACTTTGGGCCAAAAGAGAAAGAGTATGCAAAATTTAAAATGATATATTTTACAAGCTTGAGGCAGATTTAAGTGAGTACATTCTAGAATGCTATCTTCACATATGATTCAAGAGAATGGCGGAGAAGGAAGTACCATTCAGAGGGCAAAACTAAGGGCTATGGATAAGTTTTGTGGCTACCTTCAGGAAGTAGAAATGTTGACTTAATCAAAGAATATTCCCTATCACCCAAATTTAGCATCAGTATGGCTATGGAACAGCAACTGTTCTGTGTTTCCAATTCTTTCGCTCTCTGAAGGAGGATTAGTTGTGTGAATAATTGGTTCCTATTCCACAATTGTATCATGTTTATACGTTGGACATATGTGTGTGCAGATAACCTGGCTTTTTGAAACTTAGATCTCTGTATCAAGAAGATTCACATTTGGAACAAATGCAAAGTCTGTATCAAGTTCCTGGATTTTAAGAATCCAGGAGTATATTCCCTCACCCCACTGACTTCTGGTTTTACACTGTAACTTGCTCTGGCCAGTAGGATGTGCGGAAGTAATCAGTATGCCAAACTGATAAGAAGTTTTAGGAGTGACATTGTGGTTCCCTTTTCCCTTTTGCTGCTAGAACACATAAGAGTATGTCAAATATAGGCTGTTGCCTGGTGGCTGGAATGAAAAAGACCTATTGAAGATTACTAAAATGGAGACTCAGCTGCATTGCAGCTTCTATAGCTTTTATGTAACCTGAGCAAGAACTAAACCTTTGTTGTTTCAAGCTATTAAGATCTTGAGATTGTCTATTCCAAAGCATAACCTACCAACAGCTGACTAGTAACTATCTGAGGACCACCTTCTCATGATTTGACTGTTAGTAGCTGGTGCAGTCTGCTACAAAGTTCCTAGTAAATAAATACTTGATATATGCATGGATAAATGGCATGAAGCTGTCTAGTCATTCATCATAAGGCATCTTGTTTGAGAAAAGCCTTAATATCAATGCATTGTGTCTCAGATGCCTATATGAGTCCTCAGGTAACTTCAGGAACCAAACCTTTTAGAGGACTGAAATTTCTTTTGATGGAAAAATCTAGATTGCCAAAATAAAGATGCATGTGAAATGTGGGTATAAATTATTCCATCCATGTGTCTGAATGGATGAAAATTTATATCAATGCAAAATGTCTAATAATTTATCTCCTTTAGGTCAATAAGGCAAAGGTCAACAATTTCCTGGGAAAAAATAGGCAAAAGAAGTTAAAATGGCTCTTAAATGAAAGTTGCATAAAAATTAAAATTAACAAGATAACAGTTTTCAAACATTAACAAATTTAACATACATTACAAACTGTGATAATTCACAGCACTGGCAAGAATTAGAATAAATAGGCAAGCTCATATATTGCTGGTAGAAATTTTCCTGAAATTTGGCAATATCCCTCAAAATTAGAAATAAAAACAAAAACACATAGCAGAATGTAATTCTTGAACATTGTACCCTTAAATATTCTCTAATGATAATTCCATTTGCTTCTTTCTCTTCACATTACACAGTATGATTTTATACAAGTGTATCAAACAAATATACTTACATATAAGCAAAATGGCCTATAGGTGGATGTTCAATACAGTATTGTTTGTAATAGTAAAATAATGGAAATAATCTGAATGTCAACAGGGGAGAGATAGTGATGTATTCATGTAGACATTATGAAGAATTAGTAACTTTATGGATTATCATCTGGAAATATACCCAATATATATTGTTGTGTGAAAAAAGGAAGATGAAGAAGAGTATGCACTATAGTGGCATATAGACCAAATTAAAAAATGTATTTACCTGAATACATATGATGCATAATTAGGGTGACCACATATTTCAGTTTGCCCAGTATATTTCTGATTTTCACCTCTTGTCCTGGCATAATCAACAGCTGCACACCCTTTCACTCTCAAAAGTGTTGTGGTTTGACTGATAAATTAATGTGTGTACCTATGTTTACGTGTCATGTGCCTAGAATATTTTTTTAAATATGCACAAGAAATACAGTGAGGGCAGCCACCAGGTTGGCTGAGATTCTGAGGTGGAAGGAACACTTAATTTACTCTATATATCTTTTATGTGACATTTATAATAACCATGTGTATGGATTGCTAATTTATAAGTTAGTATAGAAATTTTGAAACTAATTTCCCAAATTGATCTTTATAAGATTATAGAGAATGTGAAATAATTGTGAAATACAGAAATAATTATTAAAATAACAATATAAAATCATACTGTGTAATGTGAAGAGAAAGAAGCAAATGGAATTATCATTAGAGAATATTTAAGGGTATAATGCTCAAGAATTACATTCTGCTGCTACAGTGCCAAATTGTGGCCCTGAAGCAGAGTATAATTTTCTCACTGACCTCATGATGTTTTTTGCAAAAATAAGATGTTTGAGATAATTATAATGAATTCCAGTATTTAAATAGACTCCTCACTCGTAAATAAGTCTAATGTATTTTCATTCTTCACCAGGATATAGTATCTATTTGAACACGATGGCAAAGCTCAGAGGTCTTTTTTTTCCTCCAAATTCAATCTATTTTTTTCCTCAGGCCAGAAGGCTGTCATAAAATCAAGTATTGTGGGACAAGCTTCACTTATTATTTGTTAGAATATAAGCTCTGGTATGGAAGCAGATTTTCCTGCGGGTTCACTGCGATGCCCCATTAACGACAATAGTGCCTAGCATATCCTCAGAATGCAATAACTATTTGTTGCATAAATGAATTAATGAAGAAAATATTACAGTTTTACAGGCATTCTCATATTCTAATATCGGTGTACACATTGCATGCACTTTTTTCAAGGTGATTCATTTTAACAGCACAACTAAATTTAAAATCAGTGTACTTTTGAACCAGCAATTTTATTTTTAGAAATGCATCCTGTGAGGATACTGACACAGTGCACTAGAAGTCTCACACTCGCATGCATACATGCTCAACGGGACTTTACTAGAAATAGTGAAAATGCAAGAACTCTCCATTTTTAGAGGAATATAGTCAATTATTATAAATTCATTAATGGAATATGATGTAGACATTGAAAATAAAGTAGATATATATCTATGACTTTGAATTAATTTATAAGAAAAAAAGAAAAGGGGAAGGGAGAGAGGGAAGAAGTGAGGGACGGAGCAGCTTACCAGCCAGGGTTCCCCATTGGCACTAACAAATATGAAAACATAGCCAGCAATGAAATCATTAAAGGTTAACTATGTATTTTACAAACATTTCTAAAATTAGTATATATATATAGAAAGAAGAAATATATATATATACGTATATATATACATATATATATATATATGTATATATATACGTATATATGATGTATGTTTATTTGGTCATAGTTGTGTTTCCTTATTATTAAGCTCCACAAAAGCTGGTACCCTGATTTTTGTCCTCACTCCTTTGCCACTTGTTCCAGTTCATATTAAACGCTCAAAAATTACATGTTTTTTGGATGATGTATCTAAAGCTAAGGTATCTAGAAATAGCTCAAAATTAAAATCAAAGATCAGGTAAGGAGTAATATCATATGTTCTCTGCCATGTGAATTAGACAGATTTAAAATAAGAGCGTTGAACAGGTTTCTTGTAAAGGCCTGCACACTTAAAAATATTTTCTATGCCTTATATTTGGGAAGAGGCCCATGGCTCCATAGTTTGCTGACAGTTCTTTGAACTACTGCTGCTTTATTATATACATATGGACAGGCACAGGCACGCTTCAGCTTCTTTTGTACTTTTATACTTCTTCTGGCAATCCAAGCAGCATAGCTATCTCCATGCCTTTTGTGTTAGGTAATGATATTGGCTAGGATCATTATGCAGATGTGAGAGTCTGCAAAATATCTAACAAGCATCCCCTTTTCCATGCCTCCTGCCTCGTGAACATAAAATGACTTTTATTTGGTTGGACAATGCGACTCCTATTTATGCACACTGTGTGTAATTCTATTTATTTGTCTCATGGTCTTTCTTTTCGTCAAGTAGAACTATCTGATTTCAAAACTACTGATAGTCCACATCTCTTTACTCTGATGTAATGTAAGGCCAAGTTCAATTGGATTTTCAAACTATTTAGCATATCTCTAAAGTTGGTAAAGACTGTAACTTTATAACTGATTTTTAAAAACAGTGTTTCTTTAAAAAAAAATAATCCCCAAAATGTTTTTAGATAGTTTTGGTAAGTTAGTTGATATCTTGAAGTAGTTTTAGAAATAAAGTGTTGCATAGATTTTATATAAGATTATTTATGGGGATCAATTTCACTTTACTGACGTTTATACAAACAATATTTCCTAGTGTTTTGCTGTTAGAATGTGCAGGAAAAAATGAGTGTCTCAAAGAGCCAGAAGCTAACCAGAAAAATAAGAGCTTTGAGTTCCCATCCAGCTTTTTGAGCCAGTACTTCCTGTAGGGCCTTGGTGAGTTGAAAGATGATAAAGTTATTACTGGGTAAAAAGTAACCCAAATAACGTTTTTGTATTATTTTTGAAGTCTAAGAAGATCTATTTAATTGAAATATTTATCTAAAAATAATTGAACTCTTTGAGAAGAAAACATAGACTATAATTTAAATATTCCTTGACCTCCTGCTTTCAAACAGGTTAAAACACACCAATATTAAGGTGAAAATCTATTTCCACATAATTATATGTGGAATTATACAGGCATTACTACGGCAATTATAGTCCTTGGGTTTGTGAGAGAGTAATATCTTGGAAGGCGTTAACTATAATAGGTATGTGATAACTGCTGTTTGATTGACACTCAGGTATTATTTGCAGGACTTCCAAGGGAAGAAGATTCTATCTCATAAAAAGCTGGACGCCCCCAAAGGAGGAAAGTGTAAGTGTTCTTGAGAAGATGTTTATTTGAATATGTTTTCAGTAGGGAATTATAAGAGAAATCATCATCCTATTAAAATTAAGTCCATATGGTAAAAATAATATTTATAGAGCTTTTATAATTTGTCAGGCATTTCATACATATACAATCTCTTTTAATTCTCTAGAAAACTATATCATAAAATTTTACAAAGAAAGTGACTAGGGCTTAGAAAGGTTAAAAATAAGTCCCAAAGATTCTACCTTTAGTAAATGGTAAGCCTTATATTTAAACAGGCAATTGGATGAAAGTAGTAAGTTATATAAACTAAAGATACATTTCTACTGAAAGTATTTTTATTTTAAAATTCTGAATGTCTAAGTGAAATATAAGAATAGTATTTGAGTTCCTATTTTGCATACTTTTTGAAAAGTTCTCTCAATTATAAGAGGAATTTATCTTGATAGTGAGGTATTATTAATGACATATAGGTAAAAACAATTTACATTATTATGCATCTTGCCTCTTAAGAGGTATGCAGTCATTAATATTGAAGTACAGGAAGCCAGTTGATGAGGAGATGCCTCTGTTTGTCATATGTAATATGTACAATTTTTCATAAATTGTCCTGTGGTTCATTAAAAATCAAACATCAGTTGTAGGAGGGGCAGTTTTTTTTATGTTTTAGATTTAATAAAACCTTTTTAAGAAGAAATGACTGATATACTTAATGTAGTACTTGCTATATAGGATTTGGTTAATGCATGCTTATTTTTTAATGAATTAAATCTAAGTTTGCGTAGGTATAAAAAATGCTACAAGAGTTTTAAAAATAAAGCTATGCTTTAGAATATTATACAAAGCTTGGACACCTAATCCTGATGTCTTTCATATGAAGTAAAATAAGCGTATGTAAGAAATAATTTTTGTTCTATATAGTAAATTTACTTTATGACATATGCTCATTTTGCATATTGATTTTGTTTTACTTTAATCACCTACTGTAACATGAAAATATCTCTGACCTAAAACAAGCAAAACAAGTTTGGTGCAATCAAATATATTATTGTTGTCGAAAAATATGTGATGAGAAAAAGTAGGGCTCAAGGTGCAGAGCTCACCTTTGCTAATCAAAGAATATATTAGTTAGACTATATATTCTAATGGAAGCTGTTTGGGAAGAAAAAAAGAAATATATATATATATATATATATATATATATATATATATGTATATAAAAGGATAAATTAGACTGTTTAAAGGTTTATGGAAGTTATATGATTGGTGAGATAATGGTTTTGGAGAGACCTGCAGGGAGATAGGGTTCTAGTCGTAAAGGAGTCCATTTTGTTAGAGGGTGACAGTTAAAAGAAAAGACAAGTATTATTAGATTAAAATGACAAGGTATTATGAAAATGGTAATGAGAAAGGTAAGTGCCTTCCTGTGGCAGACATGCCTGTGCAGACATGAGAAGACCTGTGAAAGCAATGCATCGAAAAGATAATGAGGTAGGATTTTGTTGTCGCTGCTTCCTTGTGTTTTTTTGTTTTGTTTTGAGGTGTTTTTTTTTGTATATGTATAACCTATTACGTAGAATTTTTACAAGCTGTAAAGTTACGAAAGAAAAAAAAAACAATGTGAAAGTTTAATTGAAGAGGTTATTAATAAGCCTTGAAAATGGTGCTTAATTTCTCCCTATACATTACTTGTATCCTACGTAAAAACAGATTCCTAGTTATGGCAATGTTTTAGAAACTTAATATATTACTTAATGGATTAGAAGGATATGAATAATGTCTTAAAAAACAATTTAATTGTATCACAACAGAGGCTAAGGATGCATTCATTCACTACCAAAAGATCCAGCTGAAGAGACATATGTTTTCCTTAAAATAATGATGTATAGAATGTGTGAAATTTATTTTGCAAACAAGCCTGAGATTTTACATATGTCAAACTTGGGAGAGGTTATGTTTTTCATGAAAGATGTAAAGGATTCCTTTTAAAAAAATTAGAAGCAGAAAAGGTTCAAACTTATTTTATTCATGAGTATGCCATAGCTAAATTAAAATCCACAGTTTTATATCTGGTATTCAGAAAGAGTGTTTCAAATTGAAGGACTTTCAACTATTTGTTTAAGCATGGATCTTAAATCACTCTGAGATTTTCTTGGATAACATAAAACATAATGGAATTTACAGATGTTAGCCTGAGAATTAGTAACTGTATCAGTCCTATTAATAATGGGAATACTTGATGACCTAGATGCCACTAAATGGAAAAATAAAGGAAACAAAACTAGATTTACCTTGTGCCTACACTTTATGTAAATGTGATTCACATTATTCAGAATTTCAGACTCTATTACAAAGGGAAACTAGGATATCAAGCTATCTTGTAAGAAATAACACAGGCACCAGGGTTAAATCTAGAAGTATTAACCTCTGTGATTCTTGTGTTTACCTTCATATCTTCCAGCATTTCATTGGAACCTTAGTCTGTTTTCATCTTCTCTGTCTCACCATATACAGAAACAAAAAAATAAATACTTAGAGAAAGCATCGACATAAGTGATAAAATGAAAGATAATAACACGTACTTGGAGAATGAGTTTTTCTCCATCCAAACATTAAAGGAATTCTAAATTGAATATAATATTTACACATTAATTAAATAAACTAAATACTACAAAATTTAATCATTATCTTTTTTTCTTCTGTCAATCTAGAAAAAAATAGTTTATGGAGGGAAGGGACTGGTGGCATAGGGGAGATGCAGAACAAAAGGACGGAGTAGAGAAGCAAGAGCCATTTTACATGAAAAAGCAAAGAAGATCCAGAAAGTTGTTGATTCTGGATACCTATCCAGTCACAGCGTCTGGACCACTTGCCTTAGCAGTTTGAACCACTAAGCTCATCTGAGTATGAGTAAGTGGTCTTGGATAATCTGTATAAGCAGCAGGACAAGGAAGCATCATTTTCCTAATTACATTCTATGGAGAAATTAAATAAAACTAGTTTGAAATAAAGCTAGTTTGAAATAAGCTAGCGCAGTATTGGACCGTCTGCCATTTAATGCATACAGTTTAAATTACTTGTTAATTGCAAACGTGCGGCCTTCTTTTGACCAGTGTTCATATGTCTTTCTTTTAAAACGCAATTTGATTTTCTGGATGACCTGCCATAATACAGTCCTCTAGATATTCTCTTTAATCCAAAGAAAAGGCGCAGGGAGAGGTTGCAGGATTAGCCTCTTAAAAATACTTAATTTTTTTTCCAGTGAATAAAAATCAGCAAAGGACTCTTATTTAATATTTTTATGGCATTCACTATTGGTTTGAGACTTTCAAAATGCAAATTATCAGCTATCAAAAAATCACATGAGACTACTACTTCAAATGATGAGTTACTTGTTTTTCAGGTACTGTTATTGATATTCAAAGTGGCAGTGTATTTATGTATGTTCAGCTCTTCTTCAGAGTAAAGATACTTATGCTACCCTTCAGGGAAGTTAAGTAGGAGCATTTGTAAGTTTTATAATTGGCTCTAAATTTCACTTTTAGAAGAATTTTACACTCAGGCATGTTTTATTTAACATCTCAGAATGGCAAGTGAGTGACTATTCCTCTATCAGCAAGATATCAATGAAACATTAATTTATACCAAGTAGAAAGGAGGGGAAAAATACATCGGACAAAATTTAGGTAATAAGAAATGAGGAATAAACATTAACAGCAACTTAAATACCACACAGCTTTTGGTCTGTAGTTATTATCCCAAACCATCTTCAGTATAAGAAAATAACTTTTCAAAGTCTTTCTCTCTGTAAGAAACCTGGTGTTATGTAATGGTAAGATACTCTGAAAATAATGTAATATAAATATATATATAATCACAGTCTCTGGGTAATCCCACTCCTGAAAATTTGATTTAAGGAAACAATTATCCAAAAGCAGAATGCTCAGCAGTTTGTTCAAATTTAATCTATAAAATCATAAAATTTAAAATCTTATGTAAGGAGGTTTTTAAGGGTTATGATACATCAGCTAAAGGGGATGTTATATAGGTATTAAAAATTGCAAATATGAAGGAGAAAGGAAAAAGTTTATACAAAAGCACAGAATTAGACTTTTTAAAAAAATAAATTGGTATTTATAACATGTGACATAAGGATAAAATGGTATAGAAAGGCAAAAAGTTATTGAGGTTAGCAAAATGGTATTGAATGTGAGTTGTATTGAATTGTATCAAATAGTATTGAATATATTGTGCTGTTGAACCATATGATGTGGGGCTAAGACAAATACATATCAATTTTACCCCTTTTGAAATTAGTGTTAAAATCACTATTATTGGTATCTTAGTTTTTTCAAAAATATTTTGATATTTCATATTCTTATCAAATTGTTATTTTGGTTTTAAATGAAAAGAAATTCTAAATTAAATATATTTAACAATTCAATAAATCATATAATATTTAGTCATTAACATTTTTTCCTATTCTAGAAAAAAAATCACCATTTTATACATCTGGCTCAAATCTTTTGTTGTTAATGAGGCTAGGCATAAAGTGAGAAACTGATAAAGATCTTGTTGACAAATGGAAATTGCTAGGAATTAAAATTAGCTCACTTATACTAATCGATATTTAGAAGACATTGAGGTATACACATTCATTAGAAAATCATTACTGCACATAAAAGATGTATTTGAAGCCACACTAATGTAGAAGTTTAAAAAATATGTTTATTGCACATCTTAATAGGTGAAGAGTGATACGGAAGGAGTCATTAGTGCGTTGTTTGTCAAGTGTGGTTAATAGACCATTGCAGTTCTATTTGGTCTGTCACGTTTTCTGTAGATAGAGCTGCTTCTGTTAGTGGTGGGGTGAGGGAGAGAACGAAAGAAACAATTTTCTTTGTGTTTCCAAAATTTGAAATGTGATACGTATAGTTCATTCAGAATTTGATTCAATCTTGTTGTGCTTTTAACAATCTATATTCTTAAAGTTTTCTCAAGAACTACTGGATCACATTTTTGAGAGAGGTTGTCTCTTACCATTCATTATACAGAGCACAGTAATTTTGGTCAAAGTATTTCACATCCTTTACTCTTTGTTGTTTATGTTTAAGAATTTATCATATGTCACATTTCACTGCTATTACCCTTATTTAAGATATAAATCAATGGCTCAAAAATGGTTTATTTAAAAGTTGTGGGGACAAAGTAATGTGAAAAATACATTCAGAATAATGTATGGAGGAACTAAGTGCATATATAGAATGTGTAGACCATGTGCTGGGAAACTTCAATTTCATAAAAGCAGCCATCAAATATAATTTAAAACTAATAGAAAATTTAAGGCTGAATATTTTAAAACTGGATTTTACTGGATAATTTCATTGTGTCTGTAAAATGTTTTTCCAAGAATAACAAAACCACTAGAGACTTTTCATAATTTTCTATTAAATTCAAGTGACTTCTCTGGAATACAGTTGATATTTACCCAACAAACATCAAATAATGTTTTCCTGGGTGTAGATTAGCATATTCTCTGTTTGTAAGGAGGTCTTATATATGTTTACAATATCATTCCAAATTATGTTACTGATGTTAATTTTGTAGTCGTGCTACTTTTTATTGTAAAACAAATGATTAATTAGTCATTAAATGTGAGGAAGAGAACAAAATTGCAGAGCGTTCGTTAATATAATTACTCCTTGGAGGGAAAAAAAACAGTTGAAAATTACATTTTTTGCAGAGACATATATAAGGCCAATTATAAAGTTAGTTACAAATACTACCCTCAGAAAGAAACAGAAGTAGCTATTGGAAAACAGTTTCATAAGTGCAATGTTGACAATGTTATTAAATCAGTGACATAAGATGTGAAAAATCTATTACTATTATGCATACATACGTACATATCATCTATTTTCTTTATGTTTAGATGGTTGCTATCACTAAATTATGTAGTATGTTTATATGTGTGTGCACACACACAAAACATATCTATATAAGTACGTACATATGCATGTATCTATAGTTAAAGAAGTGTTCTACTTGTTAATGAAATTATATGCATTATAAAAAAAGAGTTTTTTCATTGTATAACCTATGCAGTAAATTGGAAGAGGATCAAAAATTATAAATTTGTATCAGTAGCAAAGAAGTGTTTAAATGTATAGGTAGAGGCTTCTCAGTATCCTCAGTGTTTTTTCCCTTAGAAAAGTAAGTAAATCCCACATCATTTGATAGCTATTTCCCTATTGGTCAATTAATTAGCTATTGTTTGCTAAAATTCTACAGAGATGGTGATATTCACTATCCTCATTTCTTTACATGATCTTATTTCTCCACTACTTCCATTTGGCTTCAGGCATAATATTGCCTCTGAAACAATTCTTGATAAGGAAACCAATGAAATGCATTCCTCTAAACCCATCAGGGACTTTCCAGCACTTATTTGAGTTCTGAATAGCATTTGAAAATACTTAGCCATTTTTTTTTCACCTCCTTAAAGAATCTATATTTGCTCATCTGAAAAAATTTTTACCTCACAATTTCTTACTTTATTATAGTATTTTAATGCTTTTATTTTCTTTATTTCATAATTTTATCTTTTTAGAGGGAACATCAACTAACCTGCTATTCCCCCAAACAGAGGTCTCACCGTTATTCACAACTGTTAATCATTAATCCTTTATGAAAATTACTTTTTAAAACAATGGCTTCCATGATATGCCATTATCCTCATTTTCTATTTTTATCTTTGGCTATGTCCTGGCTTTTTTTGTTGTTGTTGGCAAAGGCATCATTCTCCACTCATCTATTATATTTTTTTCAATTCATCAAGATTTCTCTTAAATTATCTTACCTTTTATTCTACTTAGTTTAAGATATTTCATCCAAGCTCATAGCCTCAGTTGTTACTTACATACAGATGACTCAAAAGTACCCCCCAGCTCAGACCTCATTTTCTGCTCCAGAACTGTACATCCAATAGCTTCTTACATTTTTAGGTAACAAATCAGCATGTCACAAAATAAGCCCATGACCACCCCCACCCCATATAGTCCTTTACGTTTATTCCTTATGACAGTGATAAGAATCACTACCTGTGTTTTTACGATGATGAAGAATCTAAGACATACTCCATGTGTTTCTTCTTTCATATCCCAATATTTAATTTATCACTGTACTGTGTAATACCTCTTAAATAGCTCTCATATTTCTGTTTTTCTCAACTCTACTTCTTCACAGTTCAAGCTCTGAAATTCTCCTGTTTGGTTTACTGCAGTAGCTATTTAACTCTTTCCCCTTAGACATTCTTGCCATGAAAAGTACATTGTCCACATTACAGAGTAATAGCTTCAAAGCAAATCCGTTTATGTTGCTATTTTTCTGTTTAACCTCTTTATTCATTTATCTAATAGGTATTTATTGAGTGCCCGGTATGTTACAGGCATTGCTCTAGGTGCAAAGAAAACAGGTGAAATAATACTAGTAATAACAACAGCAACAACCATCACCACCACCACCACCATCACCACCACCACCATAGCCCTTAGTTTATTTAATAGACCTTACATTGTGAAAAGGACAGCATACAGTATCAAATAAACACACAACTGTAATATGAAATGTCAGCAGTGCATGTTTTGAAAAAATATGAATCAGGTTATATGGAAAAAGAGTAAAAGTGATGCTATTTTATTTCTGAGGGGTTCTCAGTTAAAGTAGAATTTATTTTTAATTAAAGTTTATTGGGGTGACAATTGTTAGTAAAGTTACATAGGTTTCAGTTGTACAATTCTGTAATACATCATCTATATATCACAATGTGTGTTCACCACCCAGAGTCAGATGAGGTAAAAAGGATCAAATACACGATGATGGAAGGAGAACTGACTCTGGGTATCAAGGCAGAATTTGAGAAGACTCACACTAAAGTGAGAAGACAACGAGGAAGAGTGTCTCAGGCAAAGAATTAAAAAATACAAGCAAACAAGGAAAAAAAATCCCACAAAACAAAACCTGACAGCCAGTATGACTGGAGTAAGAAAGAAATGGTAGGAATTTAGGTCTCAGACAAAGCAAGGGATGAGACAGGAGGGTACAGATAATATAGGATTTTTAAAGGACAGTGTTTTAACCCAGTGCAGTGTGAAACCTCAATTGCTTGAGAATAGGGAGCAGCAAGTTCTTGCTTATATTTTGTGAAGCAGTTTCTTTGCCTTTTTTAATAGATAAAAGATTATAGGAACATAAGAATGAAAGCAGTGAATTGAGTTAGAAGGGTATGCATTAAACCAAATGGAGAAGATACAGACATGACATAATTGGAGCAATGGAGGAGGTAAAAATGTGGATGGGTTCAGGATATACATATTCTGATGGCAAAGTGCATAGAATTTACTAGTATATTAGATGTGTGCTATGAATCAAGGGGAGGAGGCATGACGACTATAAAACGTTTTTCAGAACAATCAGGTGAATTATTGTACAATTTCTTGAGATAGGGATAAAAACATAGTTGGAAAAAGATTTAATAGTTTCGTATTGAAAATGCTAAGTTTGGGATACCTAGTAAACATTCAAGATGAATTCTTGAAAATGTATTCATGTTTATTAGTATAGAACTCAAGAATGAGGTTAAATTAGAGATCTAAATTTGGCAGTAAATAGCACATGATATATCAAGCTGTGGGACGAGATGCAATCACGCAAAAATACAAACAGATAGTAAAACAGATCCCACCAGACCAAGTTAGTAGGAGCAGCCAGGTAGGTAGGAGGAAAGACCTTCTAATGATTTCCTAAACGTAATTGAATGAATACATTAATAAGTTAGTTTGCATATAAATTGCAATCCACAGTGAGGTTTGTCAAAGAGAATGAGACCTGTTTCTCAATTTTTTAGTCCTTATTTTAGTGAAAGATATCACTACTGATCCAAGTCACTAAACCAGGAATTTAGGACAATACTTTGATACTCCTCTCTTATTTTCCTAAAGGAGAAATCTCTCCATTATATCCCTGTCCACATTTGATCTATATGTTATATATATATATATATATATATATATATATATATATATATATATATATATATATAATATATATTATATATATTATATAATGATCTATATGTAATATATATTATATTATATATACAATATATATAATATAATATATATAACATATAATATATATTACATATAGATCAAATGTATGATATATACACACACACATATACACATGTATATATGTATATATGTATATATATACTATCTGACAGAGACACTGAATATGTGTATCCATTTCAAATATAAGACATAAGGCATATAATTGAGTTAGGATTTTGTAAGATAAGAAACTATTTGGATGTGCAAACTTCACTACAATAATTATTTATCATTAAATTCGAGTTGGATGTATTATCATAAGATGCAAACCACATTGTTTCTATTACTGATATGAAACCATTATTATTAATATTAACAATTTTATAATGTTTTGGGTTCCATTGCAGTAAATAACTTTTTCTTAATTTACCTCAATGTTATGGTCCATGTGTGTTCCAGTGGTCTCATCAATGGTCTACAGATGCCAAGAGTTTGAGAAATGCTGCATTAATGAGTGGCCTGAATTTATAAAACAACTGTTTCAAATACACCCCCGTAGATAGTATCTAAAATATTATTATTCACCTGTTCTCTTGGCATATACTCTTTTTTCTTGGAAAAAGCAATGTATGATGGTTGAGGAAGATCGATAACTCTTTTTTAGGGCCCAAAGCCATGTATCCATTCTATCTAATGATAGATACATTTGATTGACAATAAACAATAGCTCACAGCTGAATCATGGAGACTATAGTAATATTTATTCCTGTTCTATCAAAGCATATTTTAACATAAGCAAATACATATTTTAGCAGTCATTCTAAAAGGTTTCAAACCCTCTTTTAAAATACTTTGTATGTAGTAATTTGCCCCTCCCTGTGAGAAAGAAGTTTGCTTTGTTCTTAAATATATAGAAGAACAGATTCATTTCTGTAACATTATGAAAAATGAGAACAAGAGGTCCGAGAAGGTATTCATATGAATTTGGATTCAGAGTCTCTTCCTTCCTTGAAGACAGTCACAGAATGGTCATGGGAAATTTGCACCTGAGCTTCTTTGACAGCATGCTATAGTGTGTTGAAGGCATACCCATTTTTTGACTTCTAAACTGATTTGATTAAGCAGTTAGGCTTGGCATTTCTTGAAATAAAACATGTCTTCACATCTTTCTATTCTTAAGAAAGAAGAAAAACTGGCAGTAACTGGAGGGGAGCTTGCAGCCCTGTAAAATGCTAAATATTTTATGGATTTTTTATGATAAGAAAAATGGTGGTCATGTTTAGCAAACAGAAAGATGCTGCATTAAATTCTCTGTTTAATTTATTATAGTAATAGGCCTGTTTAGGAAAACAGGGAGTTTCTCAATGTATGCAGCTGATTCACATCTCCCCCAAAAACGCTTCCGAAGGACAGAATCTTTTCCTTTCAATTTGGTGCCTCCATGACTCTGCCAGGCCTGCTTTTGATTAGGTTTACAAAGATAAAAGCATATTACCTTAATTGTCAGACATAAATGAAGAATGAAAGCAAGGATTCAGTTTCTTATATTTTCCTTTTTTGAGGTCCCAGTCAGCTGCTAATCATTATGTTTCAAGTGAGTGAGAAGGGGGAGAGGGAGCGAGGGAGGGTTTGGTTCATTATGAGTATCTCTTGATTGGAGTCTCATTGTTAAAATAGATGCTAGGTAAAACCTACTGAGGTTCTTCTATTTATTATTTTATTAACCATTTCTCCTCTATTGGCTAATTTTGAATTTCACTGAAATATCTACAAATAAGGCTTTATATCTCAGTGATAATAGTCTAAACTGCATTAGGCACCTAATCTGCTTACTATCACTTTTCATAATAGTAATTTTTAAAAATGACTTTGATTTTAGAAATACTATGTGGAATTTAAAAATTTAAAAGCAATGGCTACCACCGGCAGAATGACTTTTGGATAGTGGATAATTATAATTTCTCTAGAAACTAAATTAATTAGCTGTTGTCCTTTCCTAAGGAGAAAGCTTTGTACTTTGCACATTTCTCAGTAAATATTTATTTGACAGAAGAGCCATGACTAAGCAAGTTAGGCTACTTGGCATCACTTAACATGGTATAATAAAATAGAACTATGCAGTCATCGACTGATTTCCTCATGTTGGAAACAGACAGAATTCTGAGACTACAAAAGGAATAGTTTGAAAGGACACAGTGCTAAAAACTGTTGGGTTCATTTTACTTTATTGGGTGGAAAAACTACATCAAAATGTATTCAAAATAATATGAAAATTCAGTTGTTAATAAGCAAAGATGAAGCAACTCTGATATTTTGAAGAACAGAGTTCGTAATGCAAAGGAAACTCTCCGTTGCAGCCCGATTTTCTAGGCTTTCAAAACCTTCGCTGTAGTACATGAGAATTGGGTTGAGGAATTTTATAACACTTTATAAGAATACTCCCAGTACTCACATGATACACATTCAGCAAACATACATATTCGTTTAAAATAATTTGGTTCATAATTTCAGGATGAAATAGTTCTCTTTTAAATATAACTCTGGGATTGTGGAGCCTGCTTCGTTTTAGGATAGGGATTCTGGACTCAGAGAGACCAAGTGACAGAAAGATTACCTAGAGACTTTAAGAAAATTGAAATGATTTGACTCCTCACAAGTTTTATAACAATAGTTATGTGGCTTATTAATGTGACTTTTCATCTGTTTGTAGAATATCTAGTGTGATTTGACTCAATTACTTGCCAGCTATGTGACCTTAAGCGAACTGTGTACTTCAGTATCTCTTTTGTAAATGGAGGTCATGATTGATGGTGCCGATTTAATAATGCTGTAAGGATTAAATAAATTAATACATGGAATTGGCTTAGAATCAACCTTAATCATTAAGCCTGGAAAGCATTTAAAAATATGTAACATACTATTGTCACTATCTTGTTTGAATCTCTGTGTGTGTTTGTGTGCGCGTTACTCATATTTTAGAGGAAAAAAGGCTTGAAGCTTGAGGTTGTTTGTAATTATAGTTTCTTTTGTATTTGGTGTCATTTTCCCCCTCTATTTCACTCTGTCTGTTTCTTGCCTAAGATGTAACCATTTATTTTTAAAAAACAAAACAACATTTTTAAAAAAAACACACACAAAAAAACAAAACAAAAAACACAACAAACTCAAAAAATATTTTTTCTGAAACTTGTAAGTGTAAAGGGTGGGAAAATGTGAACTGATATTTTTTGAGACTCCTATAATCCAGGCTCTGAGTGTATCTCATTTTGATATTGAAGTGCCATTAGTCTATAGATGAGTCCATGGATATACTTTCCTCCTTTGTTGGATATCTCTCTCAGAGTTAGCATTTACCAGCTGGAACTTTGCTTCCCTATTGATTCACTCTCACTATGTTGTTGGTCTTCTCTGTTAAGCAAAACTTTATGCAGCTATAGCTAATTAGACTCCTTTGCAAACAGCATTCCAGCAATTTTCGATTTTCCATTTGAATTCCAAAAACTATTCCTTACCTCTTCATCAACTGTGAGCCTGGAAATTAAGGCTTATATTACATTTTAAAATTGCTCTGTAGAATGCGTTTTTCTTCATTAAAATGTTTTCTTCATGATGTTGACCTCAGGAGATGTAACTTATTTTGTTCATCCAATCCCAAAAGGAAAAAGAAGCAATACGTATAGTGCATGTCAGTTATGTCATATTAAATTTTATAACTTAACCTGGAATCTCTTTTCTGAAACTATTGCCATTATTCAACTGATTCACACAACAACATTACATAAAAATGAATCTAATGTTTAAAAGATAAATTTTGTACATTTTTTTCACTATTAAAATTAAGATAATACCTGGATTAGATTAGTCAAAAAGCCATTAAATTACAATGTATACGATGGATTAATGGATGACACACACCAATTCTGTTAACATAATATTGATATTGTCTTATTTTGATTTTATCAAGAAATAATAATTTTACACCATGTTACAGAACTATGGACTACTCAAGAAAACTTTTGTGTACATTGAGAAGGTAATATTTTAAGAAAAGCTGCTTTACAACACTTCCATTAATTAAAAAAATATTAAATAGTATCCTGCGGGACTATCATATTGCCAGAAGTTCCTAATGAAAAAAAATGCTATCTATGCACATTTCAAATCTTGGGATTTGAAGTAGTGAGAATATTTTGAAAAGCATGTTCAATTTCCAAAGTAAATGCACTAAAATACTATTAAGGCTGTACGCATTTAAATTTTTCACCTTGTTAATTAATATGCTATATTTTTGTTTTACTACTTCTCTTTGCTAAAATTAAATAAGTTAAACTTTTATAAGGCTAATCCATTTAGAAAATTTCGAAATAAGAAAAACAATGTTCAGCTGGTTTTAAAATGAACATAATGGGAAGGATGCTGAAGAGAAATGAAAAGTAAAATTCAGTTCATTCAAAATCTTGTCACAGAAACCACAGTTATTGGTCTTTATCCTAACGGCAATAGGAAGCCAATGGAGATGGGTAAGCAATGAGTTGTCTTATTTAGAATTGTGTTTTAAAATATTACTATCATATTTCAATAGTTGATTAGAAGAATCCAAGAGGATATATAGGGACAGTCTAGATTTTCCTGGTTTTAAAACTGAGAGGAAAAAGTGGCAATAACTGAATGAGAGCATGCTATAGGTATTCATACATATTTAAAATATTTATTGAGTCCTTCTGTGTTTCAGGTCCTATTGTAATCACTTGTCGGTGAGATGAGTATGACATTATGTCCGTGCTCATAAAGCTCACATTCTAATGCACCAAAAAGTCAGTAATCAATCAAACAAATAAAGCAGTCAATTCTAATTTCTACAAATAAAAAAGTGTGAAGGGATCGAGAGTAGTAGCTTTGTATACTTTTTTGTGGTGAAGTCAGGGGAAGACTTTTTGATGAGATGACTATTGATCTGAGATTCAAATTCCAAAAACTTGAAATGTTAAGAATTTTATGGAGAATTTTCCAGAGATTTGGAATGTCAAACATATAGGTTTTGTGAATTTTTCTGGCATATTCTGGTATGAAAAGAAGGCTAATGTGTCTGGAGTTAAGAGAATGAAAAGCATCGAGGTATAAAAATGGGAGTTAAGAAGCAAAAGCTAGATCTTTACATTTTTAGATAGATCAGGCAAGTCCCTGTAGGCCAGGATCACAGGAGTCTCAAATTTAGTCTAGGAAAGGAAGACTTTAATGGAGATGTGATATTCAATATGTTTTTAAAAACTCACTGGCCATTTGATGGAAAAAGAAGATAGGGATGTATTCAGTAATATAAGCTAGGAATAATGAAATAGTGAAATGAGTTGGAGCCTTTTAAACAGTACAGGTAAGATATTACAACTTTGGAATAGGTTAGTATTATTGGAGAAGATGAGAAATTATAATGTTTTTCATATCTTCTGGAATTAGGATCAATAGGATACACTGATAGACTGATTATTTAAGCACATCAGGGAGATGAATTTGGTTGGATCTGGTAATATGCGTTTATGGGAGACTCTCCCGAATAAAGAGTTGGCATGTTATTTGCTAAGACAGGAAACACTAGAGTAGGAACGCTGCTGTCTGTTTCAGACATACTAAGTTTTAAATTCAAGAGGAGATTCTAGGTAGGGAGTTAGTTGAGATTTCATTACAGATACACATTTGGAAGTGTCTGGCATATACTTGATAATTTAGAGCATTTTAGGAAAGAGTAGTGATTGAAGAAAAAAAGGAAAAGAAGAACATCACATAAGTTCAAATCCTGAAGCACTCTATCATATTAAGCACTGACAGAGGACTTGGAATCAACCAAAGGGCTTGAGATACTTTGGGCAGAAGGGTAGAAGGGATGCTAGAAGAAATAATATAAACTTATTTGGGAAACCAATAGGAGAAATTGAAATGAGTGTCAACCCTTCTTCATGTTGCTAAGTGGTCAAGTCAAGTAAAACAAAGCAGAAACTAAGTGGGAAGTTTTGCCTTGATAGGAGGAGGGGACTGTCACAATTGTATCCAATGGGTAGGAGAAAAGGAGAATTCCAAGTGCCTTTCAATTTGTAGGTGCTGTAGAAAGATGAGGTAGTTTCTGTCCAACAGCTTTTATGTTCTCAAGGAAGTGAGTCAATTAACATGAGTATATTGGAAATATAATGTTAGAGAAACAAGGGGAGAGGTCTGACATTTTTTAGAAAAATAAAGAGGAATCTGATTAGAGAATTTGAGCTGACTTTCAGAATTCATTTTAGTGTCCAGTTAAGTTTAATTATCATGACTTTATAGTAGAAGTAGAGATGTGAATATTTTTTATTTAGTCAGTAAGCTGTCACAAAAATTCCATTTAACTTCATTAATTCAGGGTATGATAAAAGAAAATGGATAAATGACTTTTTGAAATTGGCAACACAGTATTTGACCACTTAAAATAAATTTAGTATAAGTTAAATGTGGAGAATGCATTGATAAGGGAGGTTAGTGTATTTGAAAAATAGTAATTAAAATTAGTATTTATGTATTTTTAGAGAGTTAAAGCATGAGGTGTGTGTTGGTTGAAAGGAAATAAAGAATTCAATAAACTATCAGTATCAAAAGGGTAACAACTACAATGGTAATACTTGAATAAAAAAGCTGGTAGAATAATGTGATGTTGGTAACCTGCAGGTCTTTGAGTGAAATAGCTGAATTAGAGTATAGAAGCATTCCTAGATTATAAAATTCCCACAGAACACAAGGGATGGGTTCTCAACTTTTAATTTTGTAGAGGGCTCTATACATACAATTGTTCATGTAAGTTTTTTACTTGACATTTTTTGAGATAACTGTAAATTTACATGTACTTGTAAGAAATAATACAGAGATACTGTATATACTTTACCTAGTTTCTCATGAATGATAATGTTGTAAAACTGTAGTTAAAGTATCACAACCATGATATTGATATTACATAATCGACAAATTTAGAATTTATCAGTTTTACGTGTAGTCATTTGCTTATATTAGTTTGTGTCTCTATTCAGTTTACTACAACTATATCCCCTGTGTAGGTTTGTGTATCCAACAGGACAATCAAGACAGTGACCGTTCATCACTGTAAAGACCCCTCATGTGGCCCTCTTATAACCATACTCACTTCACTCCAACACCACCTTCCCTACGCCCTATGCCCTGGCAATCTCTAATATGTTCTCTCTAAAATTTTATGTTTTCAAAATGTTATATTAAGGAATGATATAGTATGCAACCTTCTGGGATTGGCTTTTTTCACTCAATATTAATTCCCTAGAAGTTACTCCACATAGTTGTTGCATACTGATGATTTCTTTTGTTGAGTAGTATTCATGATCTTTATGAATCAGTTTAACCATTCACCTTTATTTCCCATTCATTATTTGCATATAGGAATTTCATTAGCAAATAAGTCATTGTTTTCCTTTTCTTTTATTATACTAATTGTTTTTCAATGTTTTAATCCATTGGCCTAAATCTTCAGTGTAATAATAAGAAAGGTGGCAAGCAAGCATCCTTGTTTTGTTTCCTCAGAGGAAGAATTTCAGTAATTTGCCATTAAGTAGGATTTTTGTGTAGGTTTTTGGTAGATATGTTTATTATATCAAGGAGTTCCTTTCTGTTTCTAATATGCAAAGTTTTTTGTCATGATTTCATACAGAAATTTAATGCTTTCCTTCATTTTTTGAGATGATCATATGGTTTTTCTCTTCTTTTTTTGGTTAATGTGTTTAATTATATCAATTGTTTTTTTAATCACCCTTGCATTCTTGGAATAAATTTCACCTAGTCATGATGTAATATACTTTTGATGTTTCTCTGGTTTGATTCGCTATCTTGTTTTTAGAATTTTACACAATTAAGTTGCAAACTTGCTGCAATGATGTTGCTAACCTTTTTTGACATCAGAGGGATTATTCATCATGAATTTGTACCAACTGGACAGTTAACCAAGTTTACTATTTGGAAGTGCTTAAAAGGCTGTGTGAAAAAATTAGACAATCTGAACTTTTGGCCAACAATTCATGGTTCTTGCATCACGACAATGCACCAGCTCACATGGCACTATCTGTGAGGGAGTTTTTAGCCAGTAAATAAATAACTGTATTGGAACACCCTCCCTACTCACTTGATCTGGCCCCCTGAAGGTAAAGGAACGATTGAAAGGAAAACATTTTGATGACATTCAGGGCATCAAGGGTAATATGACAGCTCTGATGGCCATTCCAGAAAAAGAGTTCCAAAATTGCTTTGAAGGGTGGATTAGGCATTGACGTCAGCATAGCTTCCCAAGCGGAGTACTTCAAAGGTGACCATAGTGATATTCAGCAATGAGGCATGTAGCACTTTTTCTAGGATGAGTTCGCGAATTTAATTGTCCGGCCTCTATTCATAACTTTTTTGTCATTTTATGAAGTCCTTGTGGTTATTATCAAGGATATGAGGACACATAGGATATGAGAGGTAGAAAATATTTCTTCTTTACTCTCTGGTGGACTTTATGTAACACTGATATTCCTTCCTTATATTTTAGGAAGAATTCACCTCCAAAATGATTTAAGCCTAGCATTTTAATTATAAGAAGGTTTTAAGAATAGATTCAATTTTAAAAGTGATATAGTAGAATTTAGATCTCCTATCTTTTTGTGTGTCTTAAGTATTATTATTGTTATATTTGTTACTTGTACATATATTTAAAAACAGAACGCCTTACTATTTCTGGTTTTTATACTCAGAGTGTATTTATATGTATCACATTTTTAGTCTTTGTTTATCACTTCTACTTGTATTTTCAAAAGGGGTTATTCATGGCCTAATATAAATTTTAGAATTTTTCATGCCCTCTCTTTCTCTTAAAATAGTCAAAATTGGCTGTGATTTTCATTGGGGCTGTGTTTACTCTGTAGATCAGTTTTGGTGCTAGTTGACATGGTCTTTCTCGATACATTGATGTATTTAATGATTCTCAATAATAATTTTAGTTTTAATTATACACATCTGTATACTATTTATAAATTCCTTTCTATGTATTTAATTTATTAATGTGTTTATATATAGAAATATTTTAAAATTTCATCTTCGTGTTTTTGCTCTTCTATAGATATACGACGTACTACACTTTAACCTGAATAATCTGTTTACTTGATACATTTTCTATCAAAATTCTATGAATTTTAATAATTTTTTATATGCTTTAAGTTTTCTGTATATAGCTATATGTGGTCTACAGTAAAAGCAGACAACTCACCCTTCTAACATTGGGTCTCATAAATCCTTAATCCAACTCCGCAAGATTATGAAGTACATTTTTTTCTTTCATATTATTGTAGCTCATAGGTTTAGCAAAGATTTTACCACTACATCAAGGTAGGTCACTCTGATTACAGCATTTTATAACTGTTGCCTCACAGTGCAACACAGCTTATTTCTATAAATATAGAAGCCAGTGCTACAAATTCAGGGTTTTATGTTAATAACTTTCACTTAGGTACCAACTTCCCTATTAGTTATCTATTGTCATTCTATATGTTACCTACTACACAGCACAAAAATTTCAGTGGATGTATCTTAATTAGGATTCCTTTAGGGCTTTTGGGTCTATGTATTAGTAGTAGAATCTGCTAAGCTAGTGTGATAAGCTACAGATAGATATCTCAACCTCAGGTCAATGTATATTAGCTACCATAAATCTATTCTGATCTTGTTCTATGTCAGAAACTCTCAAAAAGGTTTTGGAAAATGTCTTGAGGAGACTATCTTAATGTTTGAGATTGGAAAGATTTCCAAGTTTAATTCTTAAGTCCTACAAAACCACCAAAATCTTGGCTGTTGTATTTTTACATCAATAATGATACTCTTAACAAGCAAAGCCCAGATTCTTAGCATCCTGGCAATCCCTAAATCAGTAGATACCCCAGAGAAAAATCAGCTGCAGAAAGTCTGCTCCATGGTTCTCCTGTCTCTGGACTCCTGGTATGTCTTCTAGCCCTCATTGCTTCAATAGCTCGTTGATGTCTTTTAATACTTTTTGGTTTTTAATCTACATTTTCTGTTTGATTTTAGCAATAGTTACTCCCTTCTTTCTGGAAGTGGGGCTCTTTCTTTTTTTTTTTTCATAAATAAAATATTAGTGTTATTTTCAAAATCCTTTTAGAAATCTGACGTGTTTGCTTTTTTACTCCATAGATATCATCACTCTTGAAGTTTATTGGGTCATTCCCATTCTTGTGTTGAGACAATTTTCCACAGCATCTCTGCACATCTTGAATAAGCTTTTGGTCCATACTATCTTTTCAAGGATGTTTCTATAATACACAGCTTTAGAAAATAGAGGACAGATTTACTTGCTGTCCAGTAATAAAAATAATGTCCCTTTCTAGGGAAAATGTTGGGCAGCTTTACTAGTTTCCCAAGATCTGGGTTCTTAGTTGTGAGGGAGACCCACAGTGTAAATTAAATAGCATTGTCTCCATGGCAAGTTTTGGGCCAGAGGAACCAAGGCGAATATAAGTTTCAAGCTACCTGCTGTGCCATGAGTAATGAAGTCTTTGGTTTCTGCCCCTAAGTATTGTATCTTATACTAGTATCCGTGAAACTGGGACTTAAAATGTTGTTAGCTTTGAGAAGAGTAAAATCTCCGACCCCTCACTGTTCTTTGTGGCAGTTTTACACTTTACTACACATATATGTGTCCACTTGTTTTGCATATAGTGAAATTTAAATTAAGGGTATCATTTACATGGCAATATCATCAGTTTGATAGATGTCTAATTATAGCTTGTTGGTTAAACACACATTACTCTGATTATAGATGAAATTGAATAAATTGTCATTTATTTGATTACTTTTCAGGTTGACTCATCTTTAAATTGTCTGTTTTTAAATAGTTACATATTTTCCAAATACCATCTCCAAGGCAATATTTTACATTTAACTACCTTTATGGTTTCCTTTTATTTTAAGAAATGTCTATATTGAATTTAACAATTGATTTATCAGATTATAAATTTATAAATGAGTTATTTTTCACCTTTAAAACTTTATTAATATCTATTTTTATGATCTGTGCCTTTTGTAACTTATTTAAGCAATTTATACTTAATATTTATTAATATTTTATTCCATATTTTAATGTTAAAATATTTGAAGTGAGAATTTAAAAAAGCGAATTTGTTTTCTATAATTTCTTTCCATATTGGTAGCAATTGTATAATTTTAATCTCTATATTCGCATTTGGACAAAGATATGAAGATTAAAGAAACAAAAAATTAAATAATCAATATTTTTCAAACAACTGCTTTATGTGCTAGATTTCTTTATTTTGGTTTCTTTCAGGGTTCTTTATTCATATAGTCTACCCTGCACCAATATACAACCTCTTAGATTCTATGGCTGTAAAATATGGCTTGCTATCTTGTATATTTCTATGACTAAATATTTCTCTTTTCTACTATATTATCTTCTTCATAAATTATCTATTCATTGTTGTATGATTCTTCCATTTTGATTTTTATGATCATGTTGCCACATTATCAAAAAGTAAAATAATTTTAATCATAAAACATTATATATGTACACACACACACACATATATGTTTTGTCCTGTGTGTGTATATGTATATACGTATATATATATATTTATAGAAATAAGCTATTGTTAATATAGCTTTTTTCCCCCACCATGAACATGGTATATTGATTGCTTTTTTATTATTTTTTAAGTATTTAAGATGATTTCTTTTAATGATTAAAAAAAATAGAATTGTGATTACCTTACATTGTTGGGGAATCATAAAAGGTATTGTTAATGGTATATTATTTAAGTATAGCATGATTTTTATATAATGCTTTAAAACTTACACATATCATCCATGTATTCTTTAATATGAAAGAACACACAAATAGTTAACAAGGTTGAGATGAAGAATGTAGCTGAAGAATGATGTGGGAACAATAATATTTGTGTATAGAAAATCAATCATTTGAATTATTTGATCATTACAATGGGCATATGATATGTTTGAGTTTTGGGCAAACTAATAAAGATTAAAGAGAGAAAAAAGTCTTATCAATAAATTTTTCGAATTCTTCCATAAAATTCTTACCCGTTTTTATTAAGTTTAGTCCAAGAACCTTATATTCTAACACATAAAATAAAGAATTATAGAATTTTATACATAGGCAACCTGCAAATAAAGGAAAATTTATTCTTTTCATTGTATTTATTTATTTATATAATCTAGTCATTAGCTAGGAATTCAAATATAACTTTTGTTCCAGTAAGCTTCAATATCTTTTTCTTCTCAATGTCAAGTGGAATGCAATATACATCTTAAAGAATATAACATTTTCTTTAGGCCTATTTTTGTAAATAGACTTGATATCTCCAATGTAAGATATGGGCAATGTTTTAATCTGTTTCAGTTTTTGATAAATATTTAACTAAAAAGTGTATCTACATTTTTCTGGGCCTTTTTTTCCCCTTTCAGCATTCCGAGGATATTATCCTCTGTTTTCTAGAATTGATTACTGCTTGCAAAGTCTAGTGTCAGTTTGATTGCTTTTCTAATAATAGAAAATTTACTTACTGTTTTTTTTAGGATTAGTTTTTTGTCTTTTATGTTCTGTCATTTCATCACTAGTTGAAGATCCATTGTATTATCTAAAAACTTGTCTTTTTTCAACGCTGCAACTGTTTCAGCCATTTTCTGATTGCATATTGTTTACCCCACTATTCTCTTTTCTTATGATACTCTATGAGATGTACAATAGTCCTTCTTATTTCCTATTACATATCTTTTTAACCTCTTTCACATTTTTATCACTGTAATTCTATTGTTTGCATTTTGAATTTCACTTAAATCTGCCTTCCAGATTGCAACCTTCTAGTAGCCTAATCTACTATTTAATGTCATATGAGTTATTAATTTAAATATTTATATTGATTTTTAGGAGTTCTATTTGATTTTTTCCCAAATATTTCCATTTATTTTATACTTATGTTCTAAGTATATAACTCATTTCTTATGTATTTAATTGTTTTAAACATAGTTATTTAATATTATTTTTCAGATTATTCTTCTCTGAGGTTCTTGGGTTTGTCAGTTATATAGGACTCTAATATAGGATTTTTTTCACTCTTGTTTTCTTTGTTTCTTTCCTTCCTTCCTTCCTTCCTTCCTTCCTTCCTTCCTTCCTTCCTTCCTTCCTTCCTTCCTTTCTTCCTTTCCAATGCCATCTTTAGTGCGGAGACTTTTGTCTGTGGGTGTTCCACGTGTCTTGATTATGAAAGTACTCCTGATACAGAGGGAATTGTGACATTTCTTTGTGGACCTCATAGGTTTCTAGGAAACTGTTTAATTTTTATGTTTATCTGTTGGTTTCATGTTTTCTCACTTTTCAGATATTTAGTTTGTAACTTACAACTTAAAGTGGTCCAGGCATGAGATTTCAAATCTTCAAAAATAACTTTTTTTCCTCCTTTTTTCCCAAAGATTTATCAAGTATTCATCTTACTTTTAGCTTTATGCAGGGTAAAGAATTCCAAATTTCTCATCACCACTCAACGGCTGCGTCTTCCATCCTGGTGTACTTGCCAGAACCCCAACCTCAGCAGTTAGGACATGTATTTGACACTAGAATACCCATGGATGTCCCTGTCTTAATCTGTACTTATTCTCTGATTTTAATTTCTCATGACTTACTTGTTTATTGTCAAGTCCAGTTATATATTTAAAAAAATGTATATGGGTACTGGTATGAGGTGGGAAACAGGGGAGGGGAGTCCATAGGAGTTTAGTTTTTCATATTACTTGAAGCCTCTAAAGGTGATTATTGTATGTAAATCTATAAGTTTCTCCTTTACTTGGACAAAACTCTTAAACATATTAGTGACAAAAATTTGGGTATCCTAAATAATGGCCCACTAGAGTAAAGCACTCTGAGAGCAGAAACCATTTAAATTTGTACCCTAATTATATTTTACACATATGTATGGCTAATGGTATTTGGTAAATTAAAATTTATATAGAATATGTATAGATCTATGTTCTCAAATAAAATGTTCTGTAGAAGAAATGAAGATGAAGAAATTAATATACTTATGAAAAAATATTCCATGTGTATCACAAGTTCCTACTTAATTAAAGGGCCTATTTTTAAAATAAAAAATATGTAAGTGATTATTTGCAAATGTTGAATGCACTTTTCCTTGCTCTAGGTAATTCAATAAAATCTTTAAGATATTTAAGTTGGCAATGCCTCAAGTGAAACAGTGACTTTCAGTAAACTGGTAAATTGTTCTGGTTACTTGAGAAATATGGTTTCATTTATTATAAAGGCAAATTTTCACTGACCATGTTAAAGAAACAAGTTGTTTTCTTGTTTTGTTTTGTTTTAAGAAAAATATTTATTCCTTTAAAGTGATAGAAAGTGTTGAGTATATATTTTCAGGCAACATTAGGGAAATTTTGTTAATTGAAATGTTTTTCATTATATTTCTTTCATATTCTATCAGGTAGATTCTCCTTGCCTGAATTGCAATCAAATAATAATTCATAAGATACCAACAGATTTATGTAGGGCAGGTAGTGATATTAAAAACGGGAGAAGTTCTCATTTTGAGAAAGTTTGACCTTTTATTAAATCTGTTAAGGAAAAGAGAATTAAAATCTCTCTGGCAGATTTCACAGGCCTCGATTGTGAAAGGCTGTAATTATTATCACAGAACAAACTGAGTCAGTTAGGCTTCTGGAATTTGTGTTCCACCATCCTTATCCGCCCTCTAACTTATTGTCAAAGTCCTGAGCCCAGGCTCTCTATAACACTCTCAGCATTTGATTTAGTTTATAAAGATAAATTAATTACAGCCATCTCTCAGAGAGGGAAATTGCATTATAACATGCTGAAGTAGTCTATGACTAGAAGGAAAATGAAAAAAAAAACAAAACAAAGAAAACCCCTCAGACTTCTGAATATATTCCACCGTCTTTCGTCCACAGACGAAAAGGAACTAAGGAGGAAAGAAACCACCCTAATTATAAAATGTAGCTCCATTTTCTGTCCTGGAGACCAAATATCTTAAGAAACAGTTATTTCCATGTATTTTTTACAATTTATGCTACATAATCCCCCACACCCTAAACAAATACATATTAAGCAATAAAAATTATAAGAAATAATGATTTTAATATTTGAGTGAACAGTATTAATTTCTAGCACTACTTAAGGTGTGATTTAAAATAATGTGATTGTTTCTTATAGGCTTCATATTAAATCCAGTATAATTTTTCTACCCCATTCAGCTGGCATAATTTTGTATTATGATCAAGAATTTATTTCATATTTTAGTGTTTAATGCAGTGAAAACAATAATATTGTTCTCACTGGTAGCTAGTTAGAAACATGAGATTATCATGCTAAGTGAAATAAGTCAGACAGAAAAAAGTCTAGAACCATATGATTTCACTCATATATGGGATATAAAACTGAAAGCAGCAAAAAAAAGAAAAAAATAAAGACAAACAAACAAGCCAAAACTCATAGACACAGAGTACAGTTTAGTGGTTGCCAGGAGGTAAGGGGGAAAGGGAGAGATAAAAAAGGGTCAAGGGGGTCAAATACATGGTGATGGAAGGAGAACTGACTCTGGGTGGTGAACAGACAATTTAATACATAGATGATTATTACAGAATTGTACACTTGAAACCGACATAATTTTATGAACCAAGTCATCCCAATAAATTTAATTAAAAAAAATAACAGTAAAGCAAACTCCTGAACACCAATCGATCAATTTAAGAATAAAGGCTTGCTTTTGAAGTGTCAAGGGTAACCATTTTCTTAGTGACCTGTAGATAACTAACAACCTGTATTTTGTATTGATCAACCTTCAGTATTTTCATAGTATTGTCACAATGCTAAATTGTTTTCCAAAGTGGATGTATGAACTACCATTCCCAACAACAGTGGATGACTATCCTCTTTGCTTGGCATCCTAGCTAATCTTTGGTATTGTGCAAGAAATTGAAAATCCTTCAAGAGCCTAATTCATATAGTGTGTGGTTTAATTCTATAGAGAAATTAAATTTCATTCAGAAATGATTTTATATATTAAATAAAAGGACAAATCAGTAAATGTAAAGACTATTAGCAACTAAAATGTTGGCGAGTGGTTCATCTCAAGGGCCTTTAGAGTGTGTGTAGTCCTTTTGGTCTACCATGAATATTGTCCTCTATGATCCCTCCAGTCCAAGAATGCAATACAGACAGAAGTGGATCACTTGCTTGACAATTAAATTGCAAAATCCTGCCTACCCATAATTTAAAAATTGTATCAGTCTAAAACTGATTACAAGAAAATAGACCTAAAGTCTATTAAACATGAATTTATTACAACCATTGATCACTAATACCTCCCTCTTACTAATCTTATCAACATATACTGAGGTACGTGGTTATTTTCCCATGTTTTGTAGAATATTAAGATGCTGTAAACCACTTGGAATAAAATTCAAATTGTGTAATATGGCTTACACTACACCTTTGTAACCTCATTCTCTATATTTCAGCCTTGTTGTCCTTTCAACTTCTCAAACATACCATGTTTTGTTTTGTTTTGTTTTGCCTCTTCTTAAATAGTACATGCTGTTCTTTCTTTACAAAGATGCTCACTCTCTGAAACACAAGTGAATGAATGAGTAGGTAATGGTGAAATTTCATTGATATTACCTGTTACATTTGTAACCCTTTGGACTTTACCCCAAGGGATCTAACTGTTCCAAGTTCCTCTTAATCAATGTCAAGGCAGGATACATGATTCCTTTTTGGCACATCTGACATCTAAATATCCCAAAGCAGTCTAATGCAAACTTAACATTCTCTTGCCTTCTTTTATTACAGAATTGATGCTTTCCATTACACAGATTTTCCCTTAACCTGGGTTTCATGTATGTGTACTTTTTTTGCCCCTTAATAATGACGTTTTGAATCTTTATGCAATTTACCAAATTTTATACCAATACATTTATAATTTACCTTGTTAAACTTGAAAATAATAGTGGATATTATCTTGTTATATTCTTATATTTAATTTAATTTCAGGATTTGCATATTTGTACTATACATTTTCTCACTTGTGTAAGATTAAATGATGAATCCCTTATATGATATTAGTTTTCCTTATGTGCTAGCCCTGGGGTTGATGTTTTATAGATATGATCTATTCATTCCTCACAACAATGCCATAAGCCACAAATAGTTATTCTCAATTAACACAGGAGGAACTGGACCTCAGAGGTTAAGTAATTTGTTTAAGGTTGCACTGCTAATAAATTACTCTGGCAGGTCCGTTGATTCTAAACCAAGCTCCTCAATTCTATATTTCAGTCTTTATAGAATACAACCACAAAATTTTATTAACACATTTTACTTATAGTTTTGCTTCTCTCTTGCATATTTTTAGAGCTCCCCTCTCTCTTTTGTTATGATATATTCAACTGAGAAACGAAACCAGTATTCCCTTTTTAAATTATATGAGAGACAGACGGACAGACACAGGAGAAAAACTCCGAGTTTGCCTAACCTGTTTGGTTTATGATGCTGTACTTTTCATAGTTTTTTTAATCACTCAGATTTTGACTGAAATGGTTTCTAAAATAAAGTGTGTAGACGTAAGCTAAAGAGTTGGTTAGGAGGTCCTTGGGGTTATCTAAGGGGCACCTACTATGGTCCTACCACTCACTGTTGACACAGTAGGTTATCAGTTACATATTTAAGATTTCCTTTAATGTGCTGCATCATAAAGGTAGGATGAAGGTGTATCCAAGGGGGTCCAACACTGAGATTCTCCCACTCCCTCTCGCTCTCCCTTTCTTTCAACTTTTGCTTTCTATCCTTGCGAATGCACTGCCGGTAGGAGGAGTTATATACCTGGTTATCTAATTTAAAAGCATATTAAGTTATTTAGGAGAGTTTCCCCCTAACTTTGATATTTGAGGGAGCTTTTGTCTTGTATAGAGAACATTAAATAATATACTAAAATGTATCTTTACATGTAGTTTTATACAAAATGCACACAAAAAAATCTCTTATATTAAACCCTGGTAAAATGTGATCATCTTTTAAATATTATCCTTTTATCTGGGGTTGTCCGGTCCAGGGAAGTGCATATAAGAGGGAAAGAAGAGAAAGAGTGTCTTGCTCAGACTCTCTTGCATGAAAGAGGGATGTTTAAACTAAATGGTATGTTCTCATAGCCCTTGAAACTGCTCTGCCTTTGTTGTTCACATAGTTGTTCACAGTGCTTTTTAAATAGGCTTTAAGATGACCACCATAGTCTGAGAGCTAACCACATTTTCTCACACGAACGGGCCATATTATACTTGAGCAATATACAGTTTATTTCTGAAGGCTGTACCAGTATATACTCACTAGTGTTGATAAGTACTGAGCACCCTCACTGACTGTTATTTCCTTGTGGAATAAATTGTATCTATCATAGAGCAAGAAACTTAAAAGCACTTGGGTGGATCTGTTTCCTCACTAAATTCTTCTTATTGGCTTAAGCTTAGTACAGCTCGGACTTTTTAAAAATTATTATTATTATTAAATTGATTGGAGTGACATTGGTTAGTAAAATTCTGTAGGTTTCAAGTATTCATTTATATAATACATCATCTGTATATTCTACTGTGAGTTCACCACCTAGAGTCAGTTCTTCCATCACTATATGTTTGACTCCCTTTACCCTCTCTACCCCTTAACCTTTTGTAACCACTAAAATCTTCTCTGTGTCTATGAGTTTCTGTTTCTTTCTTTGTGTATCTTGTTCATTTGTTGCTTTCAGTTTTACATCCCACATATAAATGAATTCCTTTGGTTCTCAACATTTTCTGTCTGACTTATTTTACTTATCATGATAATCAAAGCATCAGTTCATGTGTCTCAAATAGCAGTATTTCATCTTTTCTTATGGCTGAGTAATATTCCATTGGATATATGTACCACATCTTTTTTATCCAATCATCTATCAAAGGATACATTTTTATGGATAAATGTTTTCAGATTTTTTTGGGGTAGGTACCTAGAAGAGGGATTGCTGGGTTGTACGGTAATTTTATTCCTAATTTGTTGAGGAATCTCCATATTGTTTTCCATAGTGGCTGTACCAATTTACATTACTGACAGTGTATGAAGGTTTCCTTTTTTTCCTCTACATCCTGTCCAACACATGTCTTGTTAATAATAGCCATTCTTACAGATGTGAGATGGGGTATCTCATTGTAGTTTTGATTTGCATTTCCCTAGTAGCTAGTGAAACAGAGCATTTTTCATATATCTGTTGGCTATTTATGTGTCTTCTTGGGGTAAGTGTCTATTCAGGTCCTCTGCCCATTTTTTAATTGGATTGTTTGTTTTGTGGTTGTTGTTGAGTTGTATGAGTTCTTTATATATTTTGGATATTAGTCCCTTATTGGAGGTGTTTGCAAGTATCTTCTCCCATTTGGTTAGTTGCCTCTTTGTTTTGTTGATGGTTTCTTTTGTAGTGCAGAAACATTTTAGTTTGATATAGTCTCATTTATTTATTTTTGCTTTTACTACCCTTGCCTTTCAGGTCAAATTCATAAAATTTGCTCTGAACCCAATGTCCATAAGTTTGGTACCTATGCTTTCTTCTATGCAATTTATTGTTTCAGGTCTTATGTTTAGGTTTTTGATCCATTTTGAGTCAATTTGGGTATATGGTGACAGATAGAAGTCTAGTTTCATTCTTTTGCATGTGGCTTTCCAATTTTCCCACCATCATTTATTGAAGAGGCTTTCTTTTCTCCATTGTATATTTTTGACTCCTGTGCTGAAAATCATCGGCCCATATACGTGTGTGTTTTTTTCAGGGTTCTCACTTATATTTCATTGGTCTGTGTGTCTGTTTTTCTGCTAAAACCATGCTGTTCAGATTTTTCTCACTTTGTAGTATAATTCAAGTCAGAGAGTATGATAACTCCAGCCTCATCTTTTTTTCTTAGGATTGCTTTGGCTATTTGGGGTCTTTTGTAATTCCATATAAATCTGGTGACTTTTGTTCTATTTCTTGAAAAAATGCCATTTGCGTTTTGATGGGGATTGCATTAAACCTGTGTATTTCTTTGGTAATATGGCCATTTTAAGTGTTGATTCTTCCAATCCATGAACACGGAATATCTTTCCATTTCTTTGTGTCTTCTTTAATTTCATTTAATAATATCTTATAGTTTTTAGTGTACAGGTCTTTCACATCCTTGGTAATTTTATGCCTGTGAATTTTATTCTTTTTGTTGCAATTGCAAAAGGAATTCTCTTTTCCTTTTTTCCCCTGAAATTCCATTGCTAGTATATAGGAATGCAATTGATTTTTGCACATTGATTTTGTATCCTGCAACTTTACTGCATTTGTTTATTGTTTCTAATAGTTTTTTGGTCGAGTCTTTTGGGTTTTCTATATAAAACATCGTGTCATCTACAAAAAGTGACAGTTTAACTTCTTCGTTCTCAATTTGGATGTCTTTTATTTCTTTCTCGTGCCTGCTTGCTCTGGTTAGGACTCCCGAAACTGTATGGAATAACAGTTGTGATGGGGGACATCCCTATCTTGTTCTTGATTTTAGAGGAAAAGCTTTCAGGTTTTCACCATTAAGTGTAATATTGGCTGAGGTTTTGTCATATATGCCTTCATTGTGTAGAGGTAATTTTCTTCTATACCCATTTAATTGTTTTCATAATAAATGGATGTTGTTTCATGTCAAAGGCTTTTGCCTTATCTATTGATATAACAATATGATTTTTATCTTTTATTTCATTTGTGTGGTGAATCACATTGATCAATTTGTGTATTTTGAAACATCCTTGTGCTTGGGATGAACCCCACTTGATTGTGATGTATAATGTTTTTAATGTGTTGTTGTATTTGTTTTGCTAGTATTTTGTTTAGGATTTTTGTGCCTCTATTCCTCAGATATATGTTTCTGTAGATTTTTTGTTTTTGTTTTGTTTGTTTTTTTTTTTGTTGTTGTTTGTTTTCTGTTATCCTTAACGGGTTTCAGTATTATGTTGGCCTCATAAAATGAGTTAGGAAGTATTACCTCTTCAATTTTTTGGAAGAGTTTGAGGAGAACAGGTATTAAATCATCTTAGAATGTTTGGTAGAATTTACTAGTGAAGCCATCTGCTCCTGACTTTTGCTTTTGGTGAGGTTTAGGATAAATGCTTGGATTTCCTTACTGTGGGATCAGTCTATTTAGATTTCCCAGTTCTTTGTGATTCTGTCTGGGAAAGCTATATATTTCCAAGAACTTGTCCGTTTCTTCTAGGTTATTGAATTTGGTGGCATATAGTCCTTCATCATTTTCTTGTATCATCCTTTGTATTTCTGTGATATCTGTCATAACTTCTCCTCTTTCATTTCTGATGTTGTTTATTTGTGTCTTTTCTCTTTTTTTCATAGTGAGTCTATCTGGGGGGTTGTCAATTTTATTAATCTTTCGAAGAATCCGGTCTTTGTTGCATTTTTTCTATTGTCTTTTTGTTTCCTATTTTATTTCAGCTCTAATTTTTATTATTTCTTTCCTTCTGCTGAAGGTTTCCCTTTTTTCTTTCTTTCTTTTTCTAGTTCTTTAAGACGTAATGTAAAGTTGCTTATTTGGGATTTTTGTTGTTTCTTGAGATGGGCCTATAAAGATAATAATTTCCCTCTTAATACCACTTTTGCCACATTTCAATAGTTTTGATATGATGTATTTTCATTCTCATTTGTTACTGTATATCTCTTGATCTCTCCTTTTATTTCTTCTTGGACCGAGTTGTTCTTTAGTAGCATGTTGTTTAATCTCCACATATTTGTGTTTGTTTCCACTTTATTTTTGCAGTTGATCTCTAATTTCAAAGTACTGTGCTCTGAGAATATGCTTGGTATAATTTCAATCTTCTTAAATTTGCTGAGACTAGTTTTGTGTTCCAACATATTGTCTATCCTTTCTATTCCATGTGCACTAGAAAAGAATGTATAGGCTGGTGTTCTAGGATGAAGTGCTCTGTAAAAGTGCTCAGTTATGTCCATTTGGTCTATGTATCATTTAAAGCTGATATTTCCTTATTGATTTTCTGTTTGGATGATCTATCCATAGCTGTCAGTGGTGTGTTTAGATCCTGTACTATAACTTTGTTTTTATCAGTTTCTCCCTTTAGTTCTATTAGTAGTTGCTTTGTACATTTGGTGCTTCCTGATTGGGGGCATGTATAGTGATAAGTGTTCTGTCTTCTTGTTGCATTGTCCCTTTATCATTATGAAATGTCCATCTTTGTCTCTTGTTACCTTTTTATCCTGAAGTCTGGTATGGCTATATCCAATTTTTCTCTGGATGCCATTTGCTTACAGTATCAATTTTCACCCTTTCTCTTTGAGTCTATATTTGTCCTCATAGCTGAGCTATGTCTCTTAGACGCAGCATTTGGTTGGGTTTTGTTTTTAGATCCAATCTGCTGCTCTGTGCATTTTTATGGTTGTGATCAGTGCATATACATTTGGGGTGATTATTGATATATGAAGATTTCCTATAGCCTTTTTGTTTTGTTTTATTTTGTTTTCTGGTAGCTCGGTGTCTCCCTTATTTCTTTGCCTTTGTGTTTTTATCTGTTATTTTAGTTTGGTGGTATTCTATGATTTTTCTCTCAGTTTCCTTTTTTTTTAAAGCTTGATTTTTTTTTTTTATTATTTCAGATGTTGAAAACAATGTAATATTTAGACATTTACATCCCTTACAAAGTGATAATCCCCCTCCCCCAATCTCCTACCTTTCTGACATTGTTATATAGCTGTTAGAGTTCCACAGACTCTATTCCTTATGCTGTACTCCACATCCTGTGAATATATACATATACATACACACTTCCATATATATATATATATATATATATATATATATATATATATATATATATATATAAATTAGAGTTGACATTCATTGTTATTCAGCTTCAGCCTCAGGTGTATACTGTTTCCTTTTTTTATGTTCTGCATCTCAGTTCTGGGTTTTTATTTGAGTAGTTACCATTAAGTTTACATAAAATAAAGTTTCACATATACAGTAGTCCCTTTTCTTCATCATGCATCTTATGTCCATTCCCCTTTGCAAATTCAGACCATTATTCCCTCTTCTTTAATGTTTTTATTATACATTATTCCTATTTATGCTCTGAGTTGATTTCTAAGTTGCAGTAGCAAATTGTCTTCTTCTCTCGCTCTCTCTTTTTTTTTTTTCCCCTTAATGAGGGTGCAGCTCACAGTGGCCCATGCGGGGATCGAACCAGCAACCTTGGTGTTATTAGCACCACGTTCTAACCAACTGAGCTAATCGGCCACCCTATCTCTCTGTCTCTCTCTCACTCTCTCTCTTTTTTAATCTTTGTTACCCTTTATGTAATATTTAAGGGTATAGTGCCTTATTCTGTGTAGGGGTAGGGGTTGTCATTTCCTCCTTCTGTCTCTGTGTTAGTGATCTTGCTCATAGTTTTGTATCATTTTGTTTTTGTTTCTGGTTGAATAGCCTCCTTCAGTATTTTCTGTAATGTAGGCCTTGTGGTGGAAAATTCTCTCAGCTTCTGTATATCTGGGAAGGTTTTTATTCCTCTTTCATATTTAAAGGAAACTTTGCAGGATATGTTATTCTTGGCTGGCAATTTCTTTCAGTAGTTTGAACATTTAATTCCACTCTGCCTGGCTTGTAGAGATTTTCCTGAAAAATCTGATGATAATCTAATGGGCTTTTCTTTGCAGTTTACCGTCTTCTTTTCCGTGACTGGATATGAGTTTGACTTTTAATGTTGTCTTCAGAACTGAACTCTTCTGTGTCGCTACATATTTACAGTAGTCCCCCTAATATGGGGTGGAGGAGGTTATATCCAGTGGATGCCTGAAACTGCATAGTTTCAAAACCTGAACCTATATAGATAACGTTTGTTCATACACACATATGCCTTATAAAGTTTATAAAGTTTAATTTATAAATTAAGCACAGTAAGAGATTAACCATCATAATTAATAATAAAATATAACAATTATAATATATACTGAATACAAATGATATGAATATGATGTTATTAAGTAAAATAAGGATTACTTGAACACAGATACTCTAATACCATGACAGTTAATCTGATAACCCTGACAACTACTAAGTGATTAGCAGACAGGTAATGTACAAAGCAGGGATGTACTGGATGGAAGGATGATTCACATCCTGGGTGGAACATACTGGAACAGAGATTTCATCACGCTCCTAGGAATGGCACACAATTCAACACTTGTGAATTGTTTATTTCTAGAATTTTCCATTTATTTTTTTTTTTGTACTGCAGTTCACCAGGGGTAACTGAAAACATGGAAAGCAAAACTGTAGATAAGAGGGGACTACTGTATGTGCAATTAAGGAAAAAAGAGACTTTTATAGGGAGCAGACATCATAAGTTGGCTCACTTATCACCCATTCCCTATTCTTTCTCCATCACCTGGTTGTACTCTATTAGAAGGGCAAAAGTCCTCATCTTCTCTGGCTCTCCTTAAGTTAGATTGGCCATTGAAATGTAATAAACTCTGATACTCCCCCTTTTTCAGTCCTGAATATTGGCAGGGTGTTTAGAGCAATAGAGCTATTGTGCTTCCTGGTAATTGCCAGAGAAGGGTATAAGGAATCGTAGATGTCCTGGCTCTCTTCCAGTGAAAACCTGACCAACCTCTTACTTAAGTACTACCTTCAGACTACATATTATGTTAAAAAAAATAAAAATTGAGCGTATTTTTAGGGCACTGTAGTTGATATTCTGCAGTTGAAATTACTTTTAATAAAATATACTCTGACTATGAACTATGTATGTGTGATACTGCTCACCTAATTCATTAAATAATGAAAAGCTGAGTCTCTAACCATGAAAGAAAATTGAAGTTAACGGTGACTGATTTTCTATGGTCCAATTTTGAGGAGAGGAAAAAAGTTTCGACTCTTCCAAAGAATTCAAAAAAGTTATTAAAATAATGTATTTTTCTTAAAAAGTATCCATTTGTAAGTGTTAATGTATTGAAAATTTGGTGGTTGACATCATATCATTTATTCCTCCTCTTCCTCTTCCTAAGAGTATGTGGAATTCCCCTCATAATGTTTGTGAAGGCTGGATTATTCCACCTCTGTTTGTAGGGGTGCACTAGGCTTGGCTAAATCCAATTAACACCATCTATTTTCCTGGACAAGATGATTTTTCCAGGTAAGTACATATGAAAACGTCAGGGCAAGAAGAGCTGATGGATCCAATTACATGGCTTTTATCTGGCTGTTAGGGAAACAGACTCTCACTTTCTGGCTACAGAGGAACATGGGAGGATTTAGTAGAAGATGCTAGCAGTCAAGTTGGGAATATAAAGACAGAGGCCATAATAGAATAGAGGAAAGTTTAAGGAAAAAGAGCTGAGAGTGAACTGTGTCCTGATTATGTTGTTGGAACCAAGTTATCAGCAATCTTGAAACTAGAATAACCCATACACTGTACATTGAAGTGACTTCGAAATTCCCTTTGTTTATAAAGTTTGAATGAAGTTGATTTTCTATTACTTGGAATAGAAAGACTCCTAATATATACATTATTTGCTAGCTTTATAAATAAAAGTATCAAAATAACGGGGATTGTAATATTTTTTAATATTGTGCCACTGTTATATTTGTAACTATTATAGTATTGTGTCCTACCCCACTCCCACTCCCTTTTGCTACATATGACTAAATGAAGGTTCATTCCATTTTCTTGGATAATTTGTAGTATTGTGTGGAGACATGCAATGAAATGAGAACTATATATTACTCCATAAATTCACTGTCCTGTATATGTGTTTTTAAATTGAGGGTTAAGAAATATAGCGAGAGAAAATGTAATAAATTTTACATTTGAACTTTGGATCAAGCTTAGAAATTACTTTAACCCTTGGACCATTCAGTGAAGTCTCCTAACAAACTCACTTCATTTTAAACTTCAAGTGCGAGTTGAAGAAGATGGTTTCTAAGTTCCTGGCTGTAAGGCCCTGCCTTCCTCATTTCTTTTGCACAGGCTTTTCATAGATTGAGTCCTGTATGTTCCCTGAGCCAAGATACAAAATATTCAAGTACACCCCTCTTTTTTGAAGGTAAATTGCATAATTGATCTTGTTATAAGTCCAATGTACATTGTGTCTAGGAATAGTTCTGGGCAGATGTGTTAGCACCTTCACATAAACTCACTGGACTTGCCAGACTGATAGTTGTACATGGCCAGGTTTTTGAGCAGCACTGAGTCTGCAGCATGTGTTTTCAAAACTGATATACTTGTCTCATCCCTGAGAACATGTATTACTCTTATGTAGTCACTATGTGAAAACCTAGACTTCTGATTCTCAAAATTTAGTGTGAGTATCACCCAAAAGAGCTTGTAGAGAATGCAGATTCATGCACACTGTCTTCTCTAGAAGTATCTGCTGAGGTGGTTGGAGAACAACAATTGAAAAATGTTAGGCTAGACATACCCAGTTTCACATACTAGCTGTTTAAAACAGGATATACTGCCTAAAATCTTTACACTCTAAACACACTTGATTTTAAGTACCATGCATTTAGAAATTCAATTAGGCTATAATCTTGTCTTCATATCAGATATAATTAGATAAAGATTCACAAGTAGATCACTTTCCTCTCAGAATAAAGCCAAGTGGACTGCCCTTTCCTTCACGCTATGGAAGCAACTCCAAAAGATGAGAAAAATAAGTATGCTACTTTATTTTCCTTCTAAAAGGTTGCATTGTACTAAAGGAAATGAGACAAGTTGCAAGTACCTGTGACAAAATGGAGAATGTTATGTATTGTAAGAAAAAAAATAAATGTTATGGAAGTTCAAAGATGATAGAAAGCATGTTCCAATTGAAGCTGTCCTAACAAAAATCAATGTTTTCTGCAAATGCTTCTGTTTTGGTGTTTTGTTGTTGTTGTTGTTGTTGTTGTTGTTTTTAGATAGCTATACTCTAGGAGTAAGGTAGTCAGCATGAGGCACCAGTGTGGTATCAATTTCCTTACCAAACAGAAACATTACAAATTTTAGCATTACATGAATTCTAGAGATCCAAATCTAACAGAGGATTCACATCTACTTCTTGAAAGTATCATTATTGCTGTCTGGGTTCTCCTTCAAATTAACACTGCCAAGTGAAAAGTATTGAAGAAATTCATGAATTAGCCAAGGGATTTATGAATGGTCAAATTTTTGACTGGAAGGAATAGTGGCAGAAGAAGTACAGAAATATAAATTTTTCAGAAAGTAAACTGAAGTGGACAAATAAATAGGATGAGTAGGCCATGTAACAGCATACCTGATGAACCATTGGACAACAAATCCATCAAATAAGGTGCAATTTAAGAATAGGTGATATAGCATTCTCACACCCTAATAGCCTCAAACTAAAAGTGAATGGTCATGCTCAGAGCATTCACAACTGTATTTCTATATGGAGACAGAGACAGAGAGAGAGGGAGAGAGTGAGTTTGGCATCACAGTCTTCTCAGCTATACCAATGTAAGTGAAAAAATTCTTGCCTATACTGTCTTCTTTAAAATTGAAAGATGCAATTTTTAAATTTTTTTTCTGTACAAATCCACGTTGCTTGCTGTTTAACTATTTTGTCCTCTGACTAATTGCTTTATTCATTTATTAAATATTGTAATGAAATCCATTAGAGTCTACCCTATACACAGGAGATTTAAAAAAATAGTAAAATATTTTATAAAGAGTTCTATATGTTAACATGTAGAGAGAAACATTTAAAATAGAGTGTACTAATAACAGAAATAGATATATAAAGTGCAGTGTAGCACCATAGAAAAAACACAAATAATAGAAGAAGCTATAGAAAATGGGGAGACAGAAAGCCAGCAAATAAAGACTCTGTAGAAGACTTCTCAAATAATATCGAAGATATACCAAAATATATATGGAAAGAAGTAGAGGGGGAAAATATGTACGAAGTACTAGTGTCATGAGGGATATTGGGACTCTGGATAGTGATGACAGAAAACCTGTACTTGAATAAAGATGTGTTTATTTTTGAAAGTTTGAATTATTTGGTCATAATTAGTTAGGATGGTTTTATTTTCAGTCATTGTAATGATTATAGATGCTTTGCTCTAAATAGGACATTTGACTTGTGTCAGTTTATAAATATATCATGGGTACATGTTGATTATTAATTATGATTTCAGCGAATGCTATTATTCATAATGGAATTATATAAACATTATATCTTAGTCATTAACATGCAGTACGAAAAATTAATATTAACCTTCAGTAAGAGAAAAACTATGACTAGGGGATAGAATGATCTAAGGATGAGAAAGCAATGCTTGCTAAATAATAGTATGTTTGTCCCTTCTAGGAAATAATATTCTCTCATGACTCAGCATATTGTGTCACATTCCTTTAAATTGTAGAAGCAAGTTATATAGTTCCATCGGCAAAAATACGTGTGTGTGTGTCTGTGTGTGTGTGTGTGCATTGATATTAGCTTTACAAATTTCTCAATAATGATGATAATTTTGTGGAAAAAAATTGCTGAGTATCATCCTAGAAAGCAGAATTAAGAACAGGAGAAACTAAAGGATTGCCACAACTGCTAACTACAGAATACACAAATATTTCTTTGTTTAAAATTGTAAGTTTGGCATAAATGTGATGTTATCTTTCATTCCTTACATATACTATTAAAATCTTTGTGAAATGAATCACAAAGGCGGATTGTTTTCTTTTATTATTATTATTTTTATTTTTTTTGGTGCAACAGCCTGCATAGGAGGCTTAATATTCTCTACATAGTAGTGCTTCCTAAGTGATGTGATTTTTGTAAAGATACTTTCCCTAGATGCTAATGTGGATATTATTATGGTGTGCTTCTGGTGTGTGAGAATTTTAATAACCCAGATAATATGATTCCTCTGTATTGAGAGTTCAAAATCTATCTTTTAAAACTCTTTTAGATGGAAAAAAAAGAAAGATGTAACAAAACAATGTAACTTTACACATCAACTAAATAGAAAAAGAACAAACACAACCCAGATTTAGAAGAATGAAGAAAACAAATATCAGAGCAGATATAGATGTGATAAAGACCAGAAAACAATACAACAGATAAAAAAAAAACACAAAAACTAAGAGCTCTTATTTTGCAAAGATTAAATAAAGAGATGCATCTTTGTCTAGACTAAGAAAACAAAAGAGAAGACTCAAATAAAATCTGAAATAAAAGAGGAGGCACCACAACTGATATGCAAAGGATCATAAGAGATTATTGTGATTATATGCCAACAAATTGGATAACCAAGAATACATAGGTAAATTTCTAGAAACGTACAACTTACCAAATGTGAATCTGTAAGAAATAGGAAATTTGAAGATCAACAATGAGTAAGGGGATTGGATCAATAGTCAAAAACCTCCCAAAGAAAAAAAAGCCCAGAACTAGATGGCATCCCTGGTGAATATTACAAAATGTTTGAAGACAAAAAATCAATGGCAATGTTTCTCAACCTTTTGCAAAAAAAAAAATAGAATGGAAAAAATGCTTCAGATCTCATTTTCTGAGGCCAGTGTTTCCCTAGTACCAAAGCCAGGAAACCTCACTACAAGAAAATAAAACTAAAGGTCAATATCCCTGATGAATATAGATATAAAAATTCTCAACAAAATACTATCAAACCAAATGCAATAGAAATTTGAAAGGATTATACACTACAATCAAGTGGAGAGTTTATTTGTAGAATGCAAAGATGGTTCGACATATGCAAATCAGTAAGTGTAATATACCACATTAGTAGAACAGAAGATAAAATTTGTATGATTATATCAATAGGTGCTGAGAAAACATTTGATAAAATTCAACATACATTCATGATAAAAACTCTCCAAAAAATAAAAGGAACTTATACCTCAGCATGATAGAGGCCATAGGTGACAAGCCTACAGCTAACATCACACTCAAGGTTAAAGGTTAAAAACTTTCCCTCTAAGATCAGAAATAAGACAAGGGTTCCCACTGTCTATCACCACTGCTATTTGAAATAGTGCCAGAAGTCCTAGACTAAGCAGTTAGTGAAGAAGGAGAAATAAGAGACACCCAAATCATAAATGAAGAAGCAAAATTGTCTATTTGCAGATGACCTGATCATATACATAGGAAAGCCTAGACTCCACTAAAATCTGCTAGAGCTAATAAATGAATTTGGTAAAGTTCTAGGAAACAAAAATCAACATAAAGAAAATAGTTGTTTTTCTGTACACTAACAGTGAAATATCTGAAAAAGAAAACCCCATTTACAATAGTATCCAAACTAACACAATACTGAGGAGTAAATTTAACCAAAGAGGTGAAAGATCTGTATACTGAAAAGTATAAGACTTTGATGAAAGAAACTGAAGAAGACACAAATAAATGGAAAATTACTCATGTTCATGGATTGTAAAAATTAATATTTTTAAATGTCCATACTATCCAAAGTTATATACATATTCAATATAGTCTCTGAAAGTCTCAGTGGCATTTTTCACAGAAATAGAAAAATGAAACTTCTATGGAACCACTATAGACTCTGAATCGCCAAAGCAACCTTGAGAAAGAAAAACAAATCTGGAGAGATCACACTTCATTTGAAATTATATTACAAAGTTATAATAATCAAAACTGTGTGGTACTGATGTATATGTAGACAGGCCAATGGAACAGAATAGAGAGGCCAGAAATAAACCCCTGCGTATACGGTAAACTAATATTTGATAAGGGAGCAAAGAATACTTCATGGGGAAAGGATAATCTTTTCAATAAATGGTGTCAGGAAAACTGGATAATCACATGTGCAAGAATAAAATTGGATCCTTATCTTACATCACTCACAGAAATTAACTTGAAATACATTAAATACTTAAAAACAAGGCCTGAAACTTCAAAACTCCCAGAAGAATACATAGTGAAAATGCTCCTTGGCATTAGTCTCCACGATGACATTTTTGGATATGACACCAAAATCACAAGCACCAAAAGGAAAAATAACTAAGTGGCACTGAATCAAACTACAAAACTTGGCACAGAAGAAGAAACAATCAGTAGAAGAAAACTTGGCACAGTAGAAGAAAACAAAATGAAAAAAAACGACCTATGAAATGAAAGAAAATATTTTCAAACCATCTATCTAATAAGGGATTACTGTCTAAAATAGGTAAGGAACTCATACAACTAAATCACAAAAAATCCAATCTGATTAGAAAATGGGCTGAAGACCTGAATAAACGTTTTTCCAAAACAGACATACAATGACCAAAAGGTACATAAAAAGATGCTCAACATCACTAATCATCACGGAAATGCAATGCAAAACCATAATGACACATCACCTCACATCTCTTAGAATGTCTATCATCAGAAAGACAAGAGATTACAAGCGTTGGTGAGATTGTAGAGCAAAGGAAATATTTGTGCATTGCGGGTGGGATTGTAAATTGGTGCAGCCACTATAGAAATCAGTATGAAATTTCTTCAAAAATTAAAAATTAAATGACCATATATCCTAGCGATCCCACTTATGGGTATATATCCAAAGGAAATGACATCAGGGTCTGGAAGAAATATATGGACTCCCATGTTTATTGCAGCATAATTCACAATAGCCAAGATATGGAAACAACCAACTGCTCATCAACACATGAGTGGAGAAAGAACATGTGTTTACTATGGAATATTATTCAGCCATGGGAAAGGAGAAAACTCGGCCATTTGTGACAATGTGGATTGACCTTGAGGGCATTATGCTGGATGAAATAGGTCAAACAAAGAATGACAAATACTATATGATCTCAATTGTATGTGGAACCTAAAAAAAGCTGTATTTGTAGAAACAGAGAGTAGAATAATGGTGGTTCTCAGGGGCTGGGAGGTGGGGAAAATTTGGCATGTTAGCCAGAGTTACAAATTTCCAATTATAAGATGAATAAGTTTTGGAGATCTAAAGTACAGCATGGTGACTGTAGTTGACAATATTGTTACATACTTGAAAGTTGCTAAGAGAATACATCTACATGTTCTCAACACACACACACACGCACACACACACGCAAAGGTAATTATGGCAGTTGTGAAGTAACCCTAACATGGTAATAATTTCACAATATATGTGTGTATTAAATCAGAATGTTGTACATCTTAAACTTGCATAAGGTTATATGTCAATAATATTTCAGTAAAACTAGAAAACAAGGGCATACTAAGCACACACACACACACACACACACACACACACAAGTTCTGACAATTATGTTCACGAACTTTGTTACAATGAAGTTGCTAACCTTTTTTGATATCAGAGGGGTTATTCCATATGAATTTGTACCAACTGGAAAAACAGTTGCCCGAGTTTACTATTTGGAAGTGCTTAAAAAGCTATGTGAAAAAGTTAGACAGCCTGAACTTTTGGCCAACGATTCGTGGCTCTTGCATCACACAATGCACCAGCTCAGATTGCACTGTCTGTGAGGGAGGTTTTAGCCAAGCAAATAAATAACTTTATTGTAATACCCTTCCTTCTCACCTGATCTGGCCCCCAGTGACTTATTTCTTTACTTGAAGATAAAGGAAATATTGAAAGGAAGACATTTTGATGACATTCAGGACATCAAGAGTAATATGACAGCTCTGATGACCATTCCAGGAAAAGAGTTCCAAAATTATTTTGAAGGATGGACTAGGTGCTGGTGTCAGTGCATAGCTTCCCTAGGGAGTACTTCAAAGGTGACCATAGTGATATTCAGCAATTAGATATGTAGCACTTTTTCTAGGATGAGTTCGCAAACTTAATTGTCTGACCTTATATGATATCAATACAAATAGGATCCATTTTTCCTTTTTTACCACTGCATTACTCCTTGTGATATGTGATATACAGGGTTGATATAGACTGATGTCATTAATGAGAAGTGACAAAAGGCAATAAGATGCCAGGTTCTATAAATGCTAGATATGAAATGGAAATCTGTACAAGTTGAATTCAAAGGAGGAATATTTCATTTTAGCTTTTGTTTATCAATTAGGAAAAATACGTTCAGATGTCAGTGAATTTTGTTGTTGTCTCTAAGTCTTAAAAAATGCATGGAAAACATTTCATATTTCAAAAACTGTCTTTATCCAGTATTTTTTTAAAAAGTCACCTAATTATTCCCTATGTTAGTACAAGATTTTACTAAGAAGTTAACATTTATATAGGTTGTATTTAAGAATCTATCAGTGTGCCTACAGGAATGTATTATTTTGGGAAAAATTTAGATTATTCCTTGGAATATCATTACATGACACACAATAAGAATCATTGCACCACTAAATTTATCTATTTGAATATTCTTGACACATTAAACAAACTACTTGAGAATATATCAAACTTAGAAATTGGTCTCATGAACCAAGGAATACCTAAGTAAAATTATATTAGGCATGAAAATCTGGTCTAAAGTGTAACTGCACATAAGAGAACACTTTTTAAAATGGTAGTAACTTGTTCAGTGAAATGACTAGCCAGTTGTCAGAGCATTAAATTACTCTTCAGAAATAAAAATAGTGAATCAGACATTGAGTCAGCATTTGGTATAAGAACAAGAATTAGATCAGGACTTCAGGGGGGAAAAAAGATGTTGTAAAAAACCAATAGTAAATCTTTGTTCTTTCTGACTCGTTGAAAGATAGCAATGGGAAGTAACTAGAATCTTTGATGTGTTTAGGTCAGGAGGCTCATTTGATCTATTGATGGCTCAATATAATATTTATAAAGGTAGCAACAAAGGGCACGACTCACTGTAACTTTTCAGAAAAAAAAGTAGTTCCTTTACTTTCTAAGTTTAGGAGATAAAGTAGAGCACAACCATATCAACTGCAATTGTTGATCACATATCCATTTTCTATTGTTTTATAATAAGATTGTGAGGACAACAATAACACTGTATGTGTTTCTATTTTACCTCTGTCATTCTATTTGAAACACTGTATAAAATGAGATTTCGCAAAATAGCCAATTTGCTTTTTGATTTGGTTGATAATTTCTCTCCTTCACCCCTTAGGTTATTTTTAAATATTTTGCTTAATTTCCAATTATTTGGCATTTCATAGACGTTTTCTGATCATTAATAACTAATGAATATATGTTGTAGTCAGAAACATGCTCTTTAGTATTTCAGTATATTTCAATTTATTGAGATTTATTTTATGTGCAGCATAGGTCCTATGATAGTTAAATTCCATCTACTCTTGAAATTTAGAATGTGTATCCTGCCATTATTAGTACTATATTCTGTTAATGACAGTTGAGTGAAGTTGGTTGATATTGTTAAATTTCCATTCCTTCCTTCCATTGTGCTGGCATTGTCATATATTTTGTAAGAATTAAACTGCAAAATAAAATATATTACTTTTATATTTAAGACTTTTAAAGAAATGAAGAGGAAAATAATCTTTTATATATCTTCTTGTATTTCTTTTTCTCATACTCTGTTTCTTCCTGTAGATCCAAGTTTCCATGCTGGACAATTTCTTGTAGTACAAGTAGGTAGACTAGTAAGAAATTTTCTCATTTTTACTCATTTGAAAATATTGGATTTTAATCTTACTCAAACATAGTATTTTTTTCAACTTGATATGGTTTTTTTGAATTCATTTAGTGGAATTTTGAATTGTAAAATTTTGTAACAATTATCAAATGTTGGAATTATTTGCTTACATAACTATTGCGAGCATTGTTCAAGTGAATATAGTGGAAAAAATACAATGAAGACATCATTTTAATATCATTTTGAATTTTAATTAATAGAAACTTTTAACTCTGACTAGTAACTAGTTCCAAATATTCTGTCTATGTAGAATGATAATGCAACTCTTCACAGACATGTGAAAGAGCTCTTAAATCTATTAAATTAAAACTAAGATACCTCAGGTCACAAATTGTACCTCTATTCAGGTATAAGAATTTTTTCAGAAGTCATTGTATAGTAAACAGATATTGTATGCATAAATATATTCCTCTGGTCTCCAAATGAGTTTATGCAGCTCTTTAGGAGAATTATTTTACACATGTTTTCCTCTTGGTTATAGAACTTAGGAATTGAACATAGAGTATCTCTGTTATGGGATATCTGTCTTCTCATGAATCCCTAAAGAGGTATGAATTCTTACAAGTCACTTAACTCCAGACTCAATACGCAGCAGTACAAAATCATGACAAATGAGTTGACTAACAATTATCAGATGCAGTGGAAAGGCAAATTTTGTATTTAGTTTTACCATCTCCTACAGTTTAGCTTAATGCTTACAATACCATTTTTTCCCTATATGATTAGGTAACAAACCTAGAATGTTAATAACACGGTAATAAAAAACCAATACTAAATAAGATGTCTTCTGCAAAGCTTTCTTTTCCACGTGGACTCAAAAGACATTTCAGCTTCCTTCATGGAGAAGGTATTTTATTGCATTCCTTCTAATAATAAATGTTGCCTGCCTCATATTTCATTCTAGATATTTTTCAAGCCAATTTATCTCATTTCCAATTTTTGTCTTGAATGTTCTGACCTTTCAGAACATTAGTTCTGTTCTGAACTAAATATTCCTATTCCCAACTCCCCATTCATATGTTCAAATTCAAACCCAAATTTAATGGTACTAATAGGTGGGGGAGGGGGGTCTCTGAAAGGTGATTAGTTCATGAGAGTGGAGCCCTCATGAACAGGATTAAGGCCCTTATCTATTTAATTAATTAATTAATTTATTTATTTATTTATTTTGGCTTTTCTATTTAATTTTAAAGATTTTTCATTAAAATATAGCTATTATACAATATTGTATTAGTTTAAGGTGTACACCACAGTTATTCAACACTTACATGCCAAAGAAGTGATCACCATGATAAATCCAGCGAACATCTGACACTGTACCATGCTTTCACAATATTACTGACTGTATTCCCTATGCTGTACATTGCATCCCCATTAATTATTTATTTTATACCTGGAAATTTGAAACTTTTATTCCCCTTCACCTCCTCCCCCTTTTATTTTTTTCAATTACAATTGACATTCAATATTTTATTAATTTCAGGTGTAAAGCATAGTTTTTAGACATTTATTTCATTCTAGATAGTTCTTTCAGTATTTAAGAAGTATCCCCCTGACTAGTCCAGTAACATAGTTATTACCATATTATTGACTATATTGCCTATGCTTTACTTTACATCCTCATTACTATTTTGTAACTACTAATTTGTACTTTTTAATGCATTCACCTTTTTCATCCTTGACCCAACCCCCTCCCATTTGTCAACCCAATAATTCTAGTACCCACCTGACATCATACATAGTTAGTACATTGTTGACTATATTCTTTATGCTGTACTCTACATCCCCATGACTACTGTTTAACAAAAATTTGTTCTTCTTAATCCCTTCTCCTTTTTCACTCATCCCCAACCCTCCTCCCATTTGGAAAACATCAAAATGATCTCTGTATCTATGAGTGTTTCTGTTTTGTTTGTTTGTTTTATTCTTTACATTTCACATATAAGCAAAATCATATTTCACATGTCTTTCGCTATCAGACATACTCCAATAAGCACAATACCCTCCACGTCCATTCATGCCAACAGATAGTGAGAACCCATTCCCTTCCATAGCCTAGCAATATTCCATTGTATTATGTACCACACACTCTTTATCCATTCATCCATCCACAGAAACCCAGGTTACCACCACATCTAGACCATTGTAAACAATGTTGTAATAAATATAGGGAAGCACATGTCCCTTCCAAGCAGTGTTTTGGGTTTCTTCCGTTAAATATCCAGAAGTGGGATTACTGGATCGATCCTTCTTTGTCACATGTTATATCTTTGTTTTAAAATCTGTTTTGTCTGGTGTAAGTATTGTTACTACAGTTTTTATATTTGTTTGTTTGTTTGTTTCCATTTTCATGAAATATCTTTTTTTAATCTCTTTACTTTCAGTCTGCATGTTTCTTTTGATCTTAAGTAAGTCTCTTGTAGGCAGCGTATGTAAGAGTTTTGTTTTCTTATACATTCAGCCTCCCTGTCTTTTGACTGAAACATTTAATCCATTTACATTGAAAGTAATTAGTGATATTAATAGATATGTAGTTATTGTCATTTTATTATTCATATACATATATTAAATATATATACTTAATTAAAGTTTATTGGGCTGACAATGGTTAGTAAAGTTACATAGATTTCAAGTGTACAATTCTGTAATACATCATCTATATATCGTATTGTGTGTTTACCATCCAGAATCAGTTCTCCTTCTATGTATTTGATCCTGTTTACCCCCTTATCCTTTGGTAACCACCAAATTATTATCTATGTCTATGAGTTTTTGTTTCTTTATTTGTTTGTCTTGTTCGTTTGTTGCTTTCAGTTTGAAAGCAACAAAGGAACAAGTCAAATGAATACTATTCATATTTTTGTTTTTTTTGTTTTTTTTTCTGTATTAAAGAAGTCCCTCTAACATTCCTGGTAACACTGGTTTGGTGGGGAGGAACTGCTTGTGTTTTTTCTTGTTTGGGAAGCTCTTTATCTATCTTTCGAGTCTAAATAATAACTTTGCTGGGTAGAGTAATCTTGGTTGTAGGTGCTTGCTTTTAATGACTTTGAATATTTCCCCCCAATCCCACTGGCTTGCAGAGTTTCTGTTGAGAAATCAGCTGATAGTGTTATGGGGGCTCCCTTGTAGGTAACTAACTCCTTTCCCTGTTGCTTTTAAGGTTCTCTCTGTCTTTAACCTTTGGTGTTTTCATTATGATGTATCTTGGTGTGGGCATCTTTAGGTTCATCTTGTTTGGGACTCTCTGTGCTACCTGGGCTTTTATATTTATTTCCTTCACCAGGTTAGGGAAGTTTTCAATCATTATTTCTTCAAATAGGTTTTCAGTTTCTGCTCTTTCTCTCTTATCCTTCTGGTACCCCTCTAATGTGAATGTTGGTCCACTGGATGTTGTCCCAGAGGCCTCTTAGTCTATCCTCATTTTTTTTTTTTTTTTTTTTTTTTCTGTTCTGATTGGGTGTTTTCTGCTACTTTATCTTCTAAACTGCTGACTTGGTCCTCATCTAACCTACTGTTGATTCCCTCTAATGTATTCTTTGTTTCAGTTATTATAATCTTTACTTCTGACTAGTTCTTTTTTTTATGTTTTTTATCTCCATTGTATTGCTTCCTATATCTTTGCTGAAGATTTTGCTAAGATTATTGAGTATCCTTATAACCAGTATTTGAAACTCTGCATTTGGTAGATTACTTGTCCTCATTGTGTTTAGTTCTTTTTCTGGAGTTTTGTTCTGTCTTTTACTTGGGCATGTTTATTTGTCTCCCCATTTAGGCTGCCTCTCCATGTTTGTTTCTATGTCTTAGGGAGGGCTTTTATGCCTCCTACTCTTAGTACAGTGGCCGTATATAGTACGTGTCCTGTGGGATTCAGTGGGGCAGTCTCCCTGGTCACTAGAGCCAGGTGCTCCAGGTGTGTTCCTTGTGTGGGTTATGCATGCCCTCCTATTGTATTTTAGCCTTGGTTGCTGTTTGTACATCAGTTGGAGGGATTGACCCTCAAACTGATTGGTTGTGAGGAATGGCCATGACTACATTGAAGGAGCTGTGGTGCAAGGGCTGACCATACAGAGCAGGTTTTACTTTAGTGGGGATCTGGTGCTTGCTCAGTCTGCCCTTAGGCTGTGTCATCCTTGGAGGCAGCCAGTTGATGGTTTGGCCCAGTCTGAAGCTGGCCACTGGGACTGCCAGCTCTGGGGACTCCTGGGAGGTGACCCATTGTAGGCCAAGTTCAGCTGCTGTCTGTTCCCTGCAGGGCCACCTGGCATGAGCCACAAAGTAACCCAGAGATGGGCATCACCCCTGCTATGCTTGGAAGTGACTTGAAAGGCAAAGCCACAAACCAAGGTCAGCTGTCACTTATGCTGGGCCTAGGGATGCTTAGCCAGAGGTATGGGATACAGTCAAGCCAGATGCTGCTTGCTGGGTTTTGTGAACCTTTGAGAGATTTTAGGAAAGTCTACAGTGTGAGCCAGGCAAGCCTTTTATACAGAAAAAAAACTGGAAGTGGCTTAATTGTGCCCAAATTTAGGTGGAGTTGGGTATGAGAGAATAACTAGGGTGGGGCAGATGAAAGATGATAGCCAGTGTGATGGAGTCTCAGATATTGTGTCTGACTTTCTCTGCTTGCAGGGAGGTGGCGGCCTCAACAAGGAAACAATGGCTTTTGCCAGCTCCTTTGTTGTGGAGAAAGCTGCGCCTCCAGAACTCACCCTGAAGATAAACAATTCAGTTCCTCCCTGTAAGTCCCTGGTGTCTTTTGAGTTGCTGCCCCAGCACTGGAGCTCAGGTTAGTGAGTTCGTCAGCAAGTAAGTCTGTCCATGGGCCTCTGGGACTGTAGGCACCCTCCACCTCACTCAGCCACAGTCTATGCTGGTTTTCACTGACAGAAGCTATGGGGACTTCTCTCTCTGGCACTGGAACCCTGGGCTGGAGAGCTGGTGTGGCTTTGGGACCCCTCACTCCTTGGGTGGGACCTTCACAGCTGAGATATCCCTCCTGATTATTACTGGTCAAACTAGTGTGTGGGACCAGCCTGTTTTGTGTCTCTGCCCCTCTTACCAGTCTCAGTGTGGTTTCTTCTGTACTGTAATTGTAGAGTTTCAGTTCAGCTAGACTTCAGGTGATTATCAAGAATGGTTTTCTGTGGCTTAGAAATAACTTATGTGGTTCTGAGATAAGGTGAGCATTGTGTTTACTTATTCCACTATAATGACCAGAAATTGGGATTAGTCCCTTTATAAAGGAGATCCTCAAGAGCTCTCATATCCTTTCTGTCATGTGAGGGCACAGTGAAAAGATTCTTGTCTATGAACCAGGAAGCAGGTCGTCATCAGACACAGACACTAAATCTGCAGGAGCCTTAATCTTGGACTTCCAACCTCCATAACTGTGGTAAATAATATATATATATATATATATATATATATATATATATATATATATATATATATATATACACATATATATATATATCCTCAACAGACTAAGTAAGATAGGGCCATTTTCAGCAACATGGCTTAGATGTTTTATTCATAAATTTGATGATCAAAAGAATGTACATTTTTGTCATATTCTTATGTAATTTTGCCATACATCACTAAATTTGTGGTGATATATCACAAAAGGCTGCATAGAATTTTTTTCACAATGGGCAGAAGATTCACCTCAAAGTCTTTTTTGCAAACTTCTGGAAGACCCAGAAATAATGTTAAACTATGTAATGTTAAAAAGAATGCATTATAAAAATTTTCAACCCCTTCACCATCTATAAAAATAACTTGAAAAATGGCCAGTAATGGATATGCTCGTACAAAATAATTGTTTGTGTTTAGTATAGTCATTGATCACTGACTTCGAAAAGATCATGCAGTTAGGTTTTATATCTAGTTTAACATCAACTATTATTAAACTTGAAGATATTTTCATAAATCAAGGAGATGATTGATTTCATAGTCTGCCCAATGTTATATAAATGGGATCTACATAGCCATCTTAAGCCTCAAACTCAATATCCTAGTATATAATTATTAATTAAGACGGATATTCTGAAAACTTTTTTTTCACATTTCAAGCTGTTTTCTGTCCTAGGGCTAACCATGCATTTGATTCTTACTAGGAGACTGCATAGTTGGAGGCCTGAAGAGTAACAATAGCAGGATAAATAATAGCAATGATCTCAAGTAACTTATTTTTGATGTGAGGGGATTATTTTTATATATGAATTACAGTTCCTAACACTTAACATTTAAATACAGTTTTCTAATTAAAATATTATTTACATTCTATATGAAAATTTTACTTGTTTCTTTCAGAAAATAGCACCTTACTGTGGTTTTCTGGACATGTCATAGTTACCATTTGCCAATGAGTCTTTATGTTCTCTCTAAAATACTACAGTTTTCAATATAATCATGGGAAATGGTAAGGAGTATTCTTTTAAAAGGCTACTCTACCTTATTAATTGTTTGGAAAAAAAATTCTATGCAGCCTTTATAAAATCAAGAAAACATTTAATGGGAGCAAATATTTACAAATCATGTATCTGATAGAGGGTTAATAACCAAAATAGATGAGGAACTACTATTCTATAGCAAAAATACAATCCAGTTAAAAATTGGGCGGAGGAACTGAATAGTATTTTTCCAAAGAAGGCATACCAAAGGCCCACAGGGACAAGAAAATGTGGTCAACAGCACTAACCATCAGGGAAATAAAAATCAAAACCACAATGAGATATCACCTCATACCTATTAGAATGACTGCCAAAATAGACAAGAGATAACAAGTGTTGGTGATGATATGTAGAAAAGAGATCCTTTGTGCACTATGGGTGAGAATGTATATTGATGCAGCCTCTGTGGAAAACAATATGGAAGTTCCTCAAAAAACTAAAAATATGATTCAGGAATCCCGCTCATGGGTTTATATCCAAAGGAAATGAAATAAGGGTCATGAAGAGATAACACACTCCCATGTTCATTGAAACATTGTTTACGTTATCCAAGATATGGAATCAATCTAACTGTCCATTTATTAATGAAGTATAAAGAATATTTTCAGCCATACAAAGATGGAAAGCGTGCCATTTGTGACAATATGGATGGACTTTACGGGCATTATACTAATAACACAGAGAAAGACAGATACTGTATGGTCTCACTTATATGTGGAATCGAAAACAACCAAACTCATACAAACAAATAATAGATTGGTGATTGCCAGCAGTGGGGTGGGGGGAAATGGGTGAAGTGGGTCAAAAGATACAAAATTCCAATTATAAGATAAATAAGTCTTGTGGATCTAATGTTAAGCACGTTGACTACAGTTAACAATACTGTATTGTATATTTGAAAGTTGCTAAGAAAATAGATCTTAAATGTCTCATCACAAAAATTAATCTATGAGGAATGATGATGTTAATTAAACTGGTAATTATTTCACAATATATTCATATATCAAATCATTATGTTATACACCTACACTAATTAGCACAATGTTATATGTCAATTATATCTCAATAAAAAGAAAAAAAATTGAAAATTCCAATAACACTTGAAGAGTATTCTCAAAATGAAAACATTTTACAATTTGTGTTTTTGATTAATCTATTTATTTTCCACAATCTTAATTGGAATAATGGATTGTTTGTTAGAATTTTTTTCTTAAAACTATTTCTGCACCTATCTGTACACTTTCAGATTGTATTTTGCACTGGAAATAATGATTGTCTTACAACAGAATGGTTAGCCTTAGAAAAAAGTAGTTATCTATGGTTTTTAAAGCTCTGCCATTCCTAAAAAATTAATCTTGTATACTCTGTCATAGTTCCATGTACGCAACTCATGCAGGTATTTGGTAAAGAGGACACAGTCAGATCTTGGAGTGAAGTATTTTGAATCATCATTATAATTTTCTTTTATTGTTCTTTGTGCTTGAGACCTTTCTCTTTCAATTATATGTTCAGATATATTGTGATGTGACAGGTGGCAATCCCACCTTCCTGTGTTCCATCTGATTTAAAATAAGTAGCACTGAGACGCTGGGTGGCTCATCAACTACTCCCATATCTTGGTTCAACTTGAAATGTGAATTCTTAAATGGCAGTCACTTTTGAGAAACATCACTTATCTGATCTAGTGATTCCAATGCAGTCACAATTTCAGTCACAACTAAGCAGCTTATTCCTTTTGCCATACACTAGAACAGTTTAATTTTTGTCACTCAAAAATGCTAGCCCACTCCAGGGAGCTATAGAAATGCTTTCATGATAATTAGTAGTTTTTGGCAAATAGAGTGTTTGCTAAACACTTTCTGATCAACTCATTAAGAATCTTACATACTTGAAATATTTCTGTACTGGTAGATCTTACTAAAAATAAATCTATTCAGTAATGTATGAGGGCTGGAGGTTACAAGGCAAAAGGAAAAACATATCTTTTTTATTCAGATTTTCTTTTTAAAAAAATTTCTGCTGGTATATTAGAGTCACAGTAATGTAATGTTTTTGGAAATTTTATTTTTGATCTATTATTTTGTTTCTTAAGCCTATGTCTCCTAAAGTGTACCCAAGAAATGATCGGATATCATCTGAGAAGTACATGAGATTTGAAAATAAAAATATATTGTATAAAAGTTTTGAATAATTCTTTAACAGAATTAAGGGTAATATGGAGTTTGCATTTCTATGGTCTGATATAAAATTTTACTCTAGGTGCTGAATAGGAAGTAAAATATGAATTGAACTGAGAATAATATAAGAATCACTCTGTGCACCTAAAACCCAATTTGGGTGGTGTGTGAGTACTGTGTTTCCCCAAAAATAAGACCATGCTGGACAATCAGCTCTAATGCATTTTTTGTAGCAAAAATTAATATAAAACCCGGTCTTATTTTACTATAATATGAGACTGGGTCTTATATAATATCACATAATATAATATAAGACCAGGTCTTATACAATATGATGTCATATAATATAATATAATATCAAGTCTTATATTAATTTTTGCTCCAAAAGACCCATTAGAGCTGATGATCTGGTAGGTCTTATTTTTGGGGAAACACGGTATCTATGATATACAATGAAATATTTGGGAAGTTAATGCAAAGGATACATAAATCATATTCATACATAGGTTTTCCCCATTTTTTGTGCATATAGAAATGCCTAATTTTAGTGGGAAATTATGCATAGCACAAGAAGAGCAATTAAAAATATGTATTACATCATATTTATACTGAATTACTTTAAAATACAAATAATCACTCTTAAGAAACCAGACTTTTTGTTTATGGAGTTAGCTAACTAGTTTAAATTTAAAATATAAAGATATTTCTATTGGAATTACTATTAAGATCAGTTTGAATGTATTGAATCATTATCTTTAAATCCCACAATCAAGAAGAAGAGATCCTTAATTTAGGCTTGAGAAACAATTTTCATTTATCAGAATAATGAGTCAAAATTCAAGTAATTATTTTAACCTGTAAAGAACAAATTAATTAGGAAATTTCAATGAAGTACCTTGGAGTCATTGAGATAACCCCTTTCCCGAGTAATAGGAATAGGAAGCTTTTCATACATAATGGGATTTTTTTTTTTTAGCAAAGAATTATTTGTTTCCTGCTAATTGATCTGTTTCTATGAGTTCTTATTGCTATCAATTCCAAAAGTCATGCATTATATCACCTTTTCAACAAAATATTATGATTATTAATTGTTTAGATTTCTGATGAAGATAGCTATTTCTTTTGAGGTTTATAAGAATGTTAATTCCAAATTGTGTAGTTAGAAGGTGAAAAAGTTAAAAGCAAATTTAACATGTAATTTTTCAACTTTACCTTTTGGTAATAAATAAAACTAGTCATTTGATTATAATCACATATGCCCTGCTGGCCATCCACACCATTTTTTTCCCACTAGATTATAATTGATTTTCCCCTAGGAATATCCAAATTTATGCCTTCCTTGCTCTTTTCACCAACTCTTGAACATTAACATAGTGAAATACAAAACTCCACATGTTAACAGTTGTGCATATGAGTTCATTGCTGAAATAACTAAGTTAGTTTTGATGCTTTTTTTGTAAACACACTCAAGCAATTCCTAACATAGAAGCATTCACTCAATTATAAATCTAACGAAAATCAAACACCAAAATAAAACCAAATTCTGAAGATGCAATTAAGCATGATGTCCATCTTAAAAAAAAAAAAAAAAAAAAAAAAAAAAAAAAGAGAGAGGGAAATGCTTGGAGGTGAAAGTTTTGTTGTTTACTTTTAATTTCAGTAAATTGTCACCATTTTCCATCTTTGAAACCAGAAGTTTAGATTATCATGAACATTTGACAATTTGTAATTGAATGCTTACAGGCTAAAGAGGTTTTGCTCTTTCATTTGATGAATTGTGTCATGCCAGAATCTGGCATGCATTTAGTTGACCTTTCTCCTTAACTCTATTCATCTTAAACCCCTTTTCACATGAGTGACGGGCCGTCATGATGTGATGGAAGACAAAACTTCAAAAAGAAAGATGCATCACCTTGTCAGATAAATGCAAATCAAAAATCCTTAAAAAAATGTTTAGTGAGTTAGAGGACAATTTAGGCTAAATTAGGTTGTTATATTGAAAAGTAGAACAAACTTTGGAGATCAAAGATTACTATTGGAATAACTAATTATAAATGAAAATTCAGAATGATTTTTATGCTCTTTCTTATAAAATGGGAAAAGTGACAAGATACAAAATTTGCCTAAGGGAAAAATGATATCATAGTGAAAGAAAGTTTGTCTTAGGGTGTGTGTGCACACACCCTACACATGTGCACACACACACAGAGACACACACACACACACATACACCTAAATTTTGGGGGCATTTATTTTAAAAACACATCTCTCTTTATAGGGAGATACACAAAACTTAATTCATTTGGGGCCCCTGATACTGCTAAGAATTTTCGTGCAAGTGAAGATGGGCAATTTTATATTCCTTGAGCAGAATTCATCTATCTTCTCACAGAAGAGACATCACTGAGATGAAGGAAGGGGTAGATTTCCTCATCTTTGGTAGGTCATTCATCTCACATCCAAGTCTTTTTTATTACAAAGTCCGGAAAGAGTCTCTGCTTTGTGTGTTTATACCAATAGACAGAGGCCGTTCATATTGTAAATCAATGAACTAGTTTCTTATTTTGGCAGGATGAGCAGTGATTTAGTGGTGGAATATGAGCAGAGTAAAGACATTGACCTGACACATTTATATCCCTTCCTGTGTGAATAAATTTCTTCTATCTATGGAAGAACAGAGAAATTTGAGAGACCAAATAATCATAAGATAGAAATACTACTGACATGGAACAGACGTAGAGAGAAGTAAAGAGACCTGAGTCTTCTTTCCTACAAGATACTGGAATGTGAGAATTGTTTTTCTATAAGAGTACAGCTACACACACACACACACGCACATGCACACTAACGTACATATATTGGCATTAATATTTTCTTTGTACATTTGTGTATTTAGTAATCTAAGCCATGTATTTTTTGAATAATAAAGCAATCACAAAACAAAAAAATAGACTCAACATTTTCAAAATTTAACATATATGAATACACACACTCTGGAATAATTAATGTATTAATGTTTTCTATCTATGATTGTTTCATCTATTTAATTTAGGTCATGAATTCTGTCCAATTCTCAGTTCACATAATATGAAATTTTTGTTAATTCGAAGTAAATTGGTGCAGCCATTATAGAAAACAAAATAGAACTACCATATGATCCAGCAATTACATTTCTGGCTATATATCTGAAGGAGATAAAATCGCTGTCTTGGAGAGATATCTGTCCCATGTTCATTGAAATATCATTCACAATAACAAAGACATGGAAACAACCTAAGTGTCCATCTGTGAATGAATATATAAAAATGTGGTATATATACACAATAGATATTTTCAACCATGACAAAGAGGGAAATCCTGCTATCTGTGATGACGGATAAACTTGAAGAGAAAGACAGATAATGTATGTATCTGTGTTTCTCCTCAAGTTCATCCATGTCATCACATTATGGATGTATCTGCGATGACATGGATGAATTTATTCTTAGTGAAATAAACTAGACACAGAAAGACATACATTCTATGATCTCTTTTATGCAGAATCTCAAAAGTTAAACTCATAGAACCAGAGAGTAGAATGGTGATTGCCAGGGTCTGGGGCCTGAGGAAAATAAAAAGATATTAATCAAAGTGTCCAAATTTTCAGTTATGAGTAAGTTCTGGGTATCTAATATACAGTATGGTGCTTATAGGTAATAATATTTTATTATATCCTTTACATTTGTCAAGGGGGTAGATCTTAATTTTCATTACCACAAGAAAAAGAAAAAAAAAAACAGGTAACTATGTGAGATGATGAATGTGTTAATTAACTTGATAGTGATAAGCATTTCATAATTTATAAGCATATTTGCGTGGGGTGGGGACAGTGAGGAAATGGAATACGTAAAAAAAAAAGAGCAGATTTTCAAATAAGAGGTGTATTACAACGGCAGTAATGAAACTACATGTTTTCTTTAAATGGACCAAATAGTTCCATTACCACTGTGAATAAACCACTTACCATTGTGGTTAGAAAAGTTTATTTTAGTAATTTCCATGCTTAAGGCGTCTCACTAAACAGTGACTCTGTGGTGGTAACTTTTTGGAGTGTCTAATTATTCACAAAACTAAGCCTGAAACTTGTATTACATATCATTTTGAAATAAGTATTCAAAACACAATATAGTTATACACACACATATTAAAATAGTGGTGAAGAATAGAAAAATTAGAATACAAATTATCATAAAACATATTAATTGGAAATGTTTTTGCTGTCGTTTCTTTTTTAACAATTATTTTTCATGTTTATTGTTTAAACATTTCTATTGCAGGCAAATGGCACTAGCAAAACTTTCAGAATTTGTCTAATATTTTCTAAAATTGTTAAATATTAGTTACCATGGCCAAGAAGCAGTTCCTCTGTGTACATATTTTATAGATGTGTAACAATATCAAAGAACTCTGGCTTTTAAGCCTATATTTCTTTTTGAGGCAGACAAAAAGAAAAAAAAAAGATTCTCATTGTCAGCTCATCTGGAAACTAGTGCAAACCTCAGGATATCCTGAGTTTTAGCTGGCCTCTGAGAATATTTATAAAAACTGATGAAATTTCATCATTACAACTCTCAGTGATTGAAGCCAACATCTCCAATAAACCTCTATTGAACTTTGTGCTGAGGTTATGAGCCTGGTGCAGAGATAATTTGGAGTAGGGTAGGAGTATTTTGTTTTGGTCATAATGATTGTTTGGTCAAAAAAATATGTGCTTATAAAATAATGGGACTGATTTTTCTTTCTAGTCTCGTAAAACTATTTATAAAATTACAATGAAAGAGTTTTCAATATTTTAAGCATAGCCATCTTGATGAAGTAAGCATACACCTATTGTTGACAACTTTAAAGAGGACAATATATAATTGTAATTTTTGCTACGTTAGTTGGAAAGCTAGCTTCAGTAACTTATAGCCACATTTGGTACACAAAGTTATAAGTTAAAATTTTCCGTCAGTACTATCTTAAATGTTTACACCAATTCTTTATACCAACTTAATACTACAGGATTCCTTATGGGAAAGACTTATTAATTATTTTCTATTGAAATGAGAGGGTAACTCTAGTTACATGTCCCCATGACCATTGAAACGTGATAGAAAATGTGATATTCTGTTTTCAGCTAAATGCTTCTGCAAAAGGAAAGATTTTATCAGCAGCTGTATTATGTTTAATTGATTATTTTATTGAAGAACAATGAGGTTTATTATTAGTCTTCTCAGGGGAAACAAGAAGTAACATTCAAGCAAATAAGTGAATTGTCTGTAAAATTGCTAGAGAAGGAACCTATATTTTTATGCATGTATATAATGAAGAAATAAAAATGGAAATGGAAAAAGTTCTCATATAAGAATCTTATAAAAGTGTGGGCTTGGTCATTGTCTACTCTAAGACCTTTATAATATAATCATAGATACTAAATGTTTAACATTAAATTCATTTTTTTTGGTCATTTATTTGATGAAGTTAAGTTAGCTCTATCTATTCCACTAAACAGTGAAATTTTTTCTGGAAAACAGCTGCAGGACACCCAAATGTCCTTCAGCCTTCACAATCAATCTTCTACATTTTCTGCATGAAATATGTATATAAATGGTATTGACACTCATAACATTTACTATAGGAAATAATTCCTGTCCAAATCAGGTCCCATCTTTCTCATTCCAAATTTCAGACACATTTCACATTGGTCACCCTGACTTTCATCTTTTCCTGACCTCCTGACACAGATTTGAACCTCCATAATCTAGTTAATGAGTTTTATTTAAGATCCCAATTACAAACTGTCTTGTATCTTATCAGGATCCATAATATTTTAAGGCAAATTTCTCTTTTATATCTGGCAAACTATGTGTTTAATATTTTCAAATAAGGTTATCAGCACTTGACTAAAGATGCAGGTTGATGAAAGAAAGCAAACAATCACTTTGACAAAAGAAAGCACAGAAGAAGCCTCTTTGAAATGTATCATTCTCGATGGCATAAGAGATTCCCAAAGACCACATTTAGAGAAATAACAGTAGTCAACAGAAATGAGTTAATATTCTTGAACCTGGAAATGTTAACAGGGAAAGGACAAAACATTTTAGGATTCAGGAATTTGAATGGTAGTGAATAGGATATAACCAGGTAGTAGAGTCATTGATGGTTAAGATTTAAGAAATAAAATGTAATGAAACAAATGAGAAGGAAAAATCCACATAAATCTTATAGTACAAAAAAAAAGATTTTATTGACTTGTAATGATGATAACATAAAGGTAACATATTCTAACTGGGACAGATCTCTCCCACAAGACATAGATAATAAAACAACTAGTGTTTATTGACTTTACTTAAGACAACTTTCTAAGGGCTTTTGTTACATTAATTCATTTAATAGTCATAATAGACCTACCAGGTAACAGCTAGTAGTTCCCAGTTTTACAGATGTGAAAACTGAAGCTAATAACATTTCTAGGGTCAGCAAATTAGAAAATGGCAAACCCAGGATTTGAACTTGGCAATTTAGAGTCAAAGTAGCACTCTTAATTATTATGTTACCATACTTCCCTTTATATGCGCGAGAAAGACAAATATGTAACCAGGTAATATCAATAAAGTATGGCAAAGCTATTGTGGAAAGATGCAGAATGTTCTATTGCAATTCAGAAGAGGGATATATGCATGATCTTAGAACTTACTTTTGGAAATAGGTAAACTTAAAATGAATGACAAAAATAATAACAAAGTACAAAATATAGAAAGAAGTAATTGGGCATAAAGTGTTCTAACATTCTAAATTATCCTGAGAGTAATGAAAACAATAAATTAAATTCCACCAATAACACATATTTTAATACATATTAGAATATAATGTCATTATGTAGTAATCTCTTGAGAATCCTTTGAAAGAATAATAAATAATAGAAAAATATTTATACATTTGCTTCAAACAGAGGATATCAAATGGCAAATAAACATCTGAAAATCTATTTAGTAATCACCAAAGAATTTAATTCTACTTATGGATACATAGCTGACAGGAATGTGTGTGTGTGTGTGTGTGTGTGTACATGTGTGTCTGTGTGTGTGTGTGTGTGTGTGTGTGTGTTTGATCAAAAACACACTTAAAAGGATTACAAAATACTTTCAATAGACCAAACAGGAAATAAGCTAATGTCCATCTATACTGCGGTAGATAAATACACTGTGGTATAACAATACAATGGAATTTTATTAAAAAATGAGAGTGAACAATTTACAACTAACTACATGAGTCTCACAAATCAGTGTTGACTTAAGGAAGTCAGAAATAAAGTATGTAAAAATTAATCTGCAGTGTTAGAAGTCAGGATAATAGTTATCCTGCGAGTGGAAACAGAGTGATGAAAAGCAGTTTACACAAATACTCTGTGGTACTGTTAAGGCTGTGTTTCTTGATCTGTGTGCTGGTTACACAATTTGTTCCATTCGTCAAAAGTTTTAATCTGGGTACTTGTGAACTGTTACTTATACGTATGTTTTTTATGACTATTTTATTTTAATTAAACATTTACATAAATTTAAATTTCATAGATGGAGTTAGACATAGTAGAACATATTCTCCAAGTGTGGCAAAACATAAAATGTCATTTTTAAGTTTTATTAGTTAATTAATTAATTAATTTTTTCTATTGCAGTACACATTCAATATTTTAGTTTCAGGTGTACTACATAGTGGTTAGAGATTTACATAATTTAAAAAGTGATCCCTCTGATAAATCTAGTATCCACCTGGTACCATACATAGTTATTACAATATTATTAACTATATTCCCTATTCTATACTTTATATCCATCCCCATGGCTATTTTGTAACTAGCAATAGTACTTCTTATTCCCTTCTCCTTTTCCACACATACCCTAGTCCCCCTCCCATCTGGCAACCATCAGTTTGTTCTCTGTATCTATGAGTTTGTTTCTGTGGTGTTTGTTTATATTGTTCTTTAGATTCCACATATAAATGAAATCATATGATATTTTTCTTTCTCTGACTTATTTCACTCAGCACAGTATCCTCTAGGTCCATCCATCTTGTCACAAATCATAAATTTCATTCTTTTACCATTGGCCGAGTAATATTCCATTGTGTGTAGGTACCACATCTTCTTTATCCAGTCATTTATTGATGGGTACTTAGGTTTCTTCCATATCTTGGCTATTGAAAATTGTGCTGTAGTGAGCATATGGGTGCATACATGTTTTCTTTCTTTTAATTTTTAAAAACAATTTTTCAGTTACAGTTGACATACAATATCATATTAGTTTCAGGTGTACAACAAAGTGATTAGACATTTATACAACTTATGAAGTGATGGTCCTAAAAAGTACAGTAGTCATCTGACATCATAAATAGTTATTACAATACTATGGACTGTGCTATTCTCTGTGCTCTACATTCCCATGACTATTTTGTAGCTTTAAATTTGTACCTCTTCATCCCTTCCCCACCTTCAACCATCCTCCTAGCCCCACTCCCCAATCTGGCAACCATCAAAATACTCTCTATATCTATGAGTGTGTCTCTGTTTGGTTTGTTCATTTATCCTATTCTTTAGATTCCACATTTAAGTGAAATCATGGCATTTCTCTTGCTCTGTCTGAATTAGTAGAGTAATTCAGAGTAATTAGTAGAGTAGGTCCATCCATGTTACTGCAGATGGCAAGATTTAATTCCTTTTTATGTCTGAGTAATATTTCATTGTATATATGTACCACCTCTTCTTTATCCATTCATACATTGATGGACACCCAGGTTGCCTCCATATTTTGGCTGTTGTAAGTAATGCTGCAGTGAACATGTGAATGCACAAGTCCCTTCAAACTAGTGTTTTTTAGGTTTCCTCAGATAAATACTCAGAAGTGGGATTACTGTATCCTTGTTTGTTTCTTGTGATAGAATTTGTTTTAAACTCTATTTTTTCTGATACAAGTTTTGCTACCATAGCCTTTTTTTTCCTTTTTTTTTCCATTTCCATTTTCATGAAATAACTTTTTCCATCCCTCTACCTTCAATTTATGTGTGTCTTTCAATCTGAAGTTAATTCTTCTTATCCATTAGCATGGTATATGCTTCCATTCATTTGTATCTTCTTCAGTTTATTCAATGTCTTATCATTTTCTGAGTACAGGTCTTTAACCACCTTGGTTAATTTTATTCCTAGGTATTTTTTTTAATGTAATGTAAATGGGGTTATTTTCTTACATTATCTTTCTGATTGTTGTTGGTGTATACAAATGCAACTGATTTCTGGATATTAATTTTATATGCTGTTACTTTACTAATTGATTTACCAGTTCTAATATATATATTCAGGGTTCTCTCTCTCTCTCTCTCTCTCTCTCTCTCTCTCTCTCTCTCTCTCTCTCTCTCTCTCTCTCTCTCTCTTTCTGTATATATGTAGCCAGGTCATCTGCAAATAATAACAGTTTTACTTCTTCCTTTCTAATATGGATTCTTTTATTATTTTTTCTTGTATGATGCTGTGGCTAGGATTCCCATGCTATGTTGAATAAAAGTGGTGAAAGTGGTCATCCTTCTCTAGTTTCTGATCTTAAAGAAAACACTTTTAGCTTTTCCATTGAGTATGATTTTGGCTGTGTGTTTGTCTGTATGGCATCTATTATGTTGAGGTATGCTCCCTCTACTCCTACTTTGCTAATAGTTTTTATCATAAATGGATGCTGGATTTTGTCAAATACTTATTCTGCATTTATTGATATGATCATGTGATTTTTATTTTTTATATTTTTATGTGGTATATCATGTCAATTGATTTGCGGATATTGAACCAACCTTGCATCTGAGAATAAATCCCACCTGATCATCATATATGATCTTTATATTGTATTGCTGAATTTGGTTCACTAATCTTTTGTTGTGGATTTTTGCATATATGTTCATTAGGTGTGTTGGCCTATACATTTCTTTTTCTTTTCCTTCTTTCTTCTTCTTATTTATTTATTTATTTATTTATTTATTTATTTTTATTTTTTATGTCTACCTCTGGTTTTGAATCAGGATATTGCTGGCCTTGTAAAATGGGCTTGAATTTGGAATATAAATCTAGCTTTTTGGAATAGTTTGAAAAGGATATGTGTTAGTTCTTCTTTGAATGTTTGATAAAATTCATGTCTAAAGCCATTTGGTCCAGGACTTTTGTTTGTTGGGAGGTTTTTGATTACTGATTCAATTTCATTAGTAGTAATGGGTCTGTTCAAATTTTCTGTTTCTTTTTGACTCAGTCTTGGAAGATTGTGTTTCTAGGAATTTATCCATTTCTTTCAGATTGTACAATCTGTTGCATTATAGCTGTTCATTGTGTTTTCTTATAATCCTTTGTATTTCTGTGATGTCAGTTGTCACTTTTCTGCTTTCATTTTTGAAGTTATTTATTTTGGTCCCCCTTTTTTTTTCATGATGATTCTGCTTAAAATCAATTTTGTTTGTTCTTTCAAGAACTAGCTCTTGGTCTCATTAATCTTTTGTATTTTTATTTACAACTCTGTTTCTTTTATTTCCCCTCTGATATTTATTATTTCCTCCCTTCTTCTCACATTGGGTTTTTGTTTTTTTCCTAGTTTATTTAGTCGTTGAAATGATTTTAAAAGGATATTATTTATTTTTTATTAAAAATATTAATAGGAGATAGTCAATTATCTGTACTAGATTTTTTATTTTATGTTAAGATGATCTATCTATCTATCTATCTATCTATCTATCTATCTATCTATCTGTCTATCTATATCTCCTCAGATATATATTATTTGTCGTTTATATAATATGATTTAAGAATTCATATATTAGCTATATGGTTATGGGCTGGGAAAGAAAATGATCCTCATTTACCAGCATGACCATCAGTGATAAACTTTTGAAAATTATGAAGCTATATATATATATATATATATATATATATATATATATATATATTTAATTTCAAAATTAGCATTTATCTAATTGATTGTGAGAGAAGAAAACACAATTTTAGCCTTATTTTAAAAACAAATAGCACATGTTTCCTTCAAGTACTGGTGCTAAAGTTAAAGAAATGATCTATCTCTCATCTTTAGGATGAGGAGTCTCATGAAAAAAGTCATTATTTTTCTGTAATAACATATACATTCTTCATTTGCAGAGTGAAAACTCAGATTTCTTCCTTTTGGAAAAAAATGCAAGTTGATTTCCTAATTTTTATTAAAATGATCCTTAAGTATTAATAGTGAGTATGACAAAAAAAAAAGTTGCCTCTATATATTCATTTGTTACAAAGGAATAAGTCTTTGTAGGTAGTAAATTAATAAAGAAAATGAATAAGAAATAAAGAAGATTTCTGGAAATGGGCATAGTTTTTAAATATTTTATGTGTGTGTGGTATAATTTAGTTCAACACTGTTTTGAAAATCACCAAGGTTTTAGTTTTCTAAAACTTTTTGCTGTCGCTAGAAATTCTGTGATAGTTCTTGAGAATTAAGGTGTATGAATTTTAAAAGCTACATTCTATTCCTTAGGAATTAAAAGAAGCAGTATGATATTGGTTAAAAGAGAGTATTGTACCATAGTCTTATGAACTCTGTTTCCCTTCTCCTGCTCCCTGTGAGATATGTTAGCCAAAGGACGCTGTGCAATATCATATTCGTAGAAAAATTGCCATCTAGAAATACGAAATAAATAAAAGATACATTGTCATTTCATTATCATGCTTTAATTATTTTGTAAAACAATAAGTAATTAGGATCACAATCAGAGGTGAAACGATTTTTCCAAGGATAGAAGAAACATGTTGATAACCACAGCTGCGATAGGTAAAATAATGGCCCAAGTATGCTCATGTCCTGATCTCTGAGACTTGTGAATATGTCACGATACATGGCAGGAGAAGTTAACCTTCTGGATGGAATTAAGGTTGCTAATTGCCAGGTAGGGTAATTATCCTGGATTCTCTGGGTGAGTTGGATATAACCACAACAGTCCTTGTACTGCAAAGGAAAAGCAGAAGACGAGGATCAGGGAAAGAGATGTGAGGACAGAAGGAATGTCAGAGTGATATGATGTGAAAAGTACTAGACTGGCAATTATTGGCCTTGAAGATGAAGAAAGAGGGCTAGGAGCCAAGGAAAATGGGTCACTTCTGGCAGCTGGAAAAGTCAAGGAAAGGGATTCTTTTATATAGCCTTGAGAAGGGAACACAGCCTTGCCAATACCTTGATTTTAGCCCAGTAAGAGCTGTGTTGTCCTTCCAACTTACAGAACTATAAGATAATAAATAAATTTATGTCGGTTTTTAGAGTTACTAAATCTGTGGTAATTTATTACATCAGCGATATAAAACTATACAGCTCCTATGTGCTATATTTTCCAAGCAGCAAAATAGGAATGTTGTCACAGTCAACTCCTCAAGCTGCATGGGCATGGATTGGGCACCAGGACAAGCGTTCAGCAGTTTGCACAAAGCTGGGTAAGGAATCTCAAACTTATTCCAGTTTATAAAATATAAAACATGCCTCCACAGCACAATGGTGTTGGAAAGCAAAAGAATATGCTTCACTGTGCACTGTGGGGGAACTGGCAGTACAAAGATTAGTTCCACCCAGAGCTCCTAATGCTGTCACTGAGGCCTGAAAAGCACCTGCTTACACATCATCTGCTTTTACCTCTGACTTTGGTTATTGGGCAATGTTTCAAATAGTACATTTTGTGCCAATCCAAAGCAGTTCTATTTTCGTTCCCTACAGATCCAGCTCTAGGAGCAGAAGGTCGTTGTGGACTAGCAATAACTTAGTGGTATTTTAATGAGAGATCCATGGAAAAAGATTGAGCTATGAAGTATGGCTTGAGATGAAATTAATTCCTGCTGTTGCAAAAGTAAATGAAGACTCAAGTAAAGGAAAAAGTTAAATTCCCCCTTGCTGCTGCCTATAATTGTTTCTCTCAGGATACAAATAAAAAAGGGAAAAAGTGGATGAGAGTCAAATATGTTGGAAAACTGCTTAAATTTAGTGCTGCCAAGTTGGCATCAGATTGAGCTATCTCTGGTACTCAATTGCCAACACCCAAAATGCAAGCCACTGAGAGAGTAACTTCACACATAGATCCTAAATCTGTAAAAATTGTTCATTCATGAATTGGCAAGAAGTAGATGGAAGAGACAGAGTATATAGAATGAACTTCCAAACTGGGAGTAAATAATTACTGAACTGTAATTTTAGTGGAAAAAATCGTAACTTTGTTCCCAAGATCTCTCTTTCTCTCTCCATCTCTCTCTCTCTCTCTCTCTCTCTCTCTCTCTCTCTCTCTCTCTCTCTCTCTCTCTCTCCATATATATATATATATATATATATATATATATATATATATACACACACACACAACAATAAACAATAAACAATAAACAATAAACAATAAAAGGAAGAAAAATATTAGATTCATTCACATGCAGTGTATGAATCACTTTCCAAGAAGCAGTATTAATTTTGCTACTGGAAGCCAGAGCATGACATGGTCATTGGATTAATCGGATCCTTACAAAGTAGATCAGATTGTGTACCCTGCCTTAGCAATTTATTTTTCCTCCTCTTTTTCAGTCAAACTAGTGATGGAGGGTAGACTGACTGCTTTAGATAAAATGTCTGAGTAGAGTCTCTGTGAATCTGATTCTTTCCAGGTTCAAAACACTAGGGAAATGAAAGTGACGTTTATGTAGTTTATAACTTATTTTCACTGTCTCTGATTATTTCAGATTGAATGGAGTTATGGAAATATGGGACCTTCTGACATCTCATGACTGATGAACTATAGCTCTGATTTTTATGATGATTGATTTTATTTCTCAATTGTTTTGATTTCTGAAAATTTAAACACCCACTTAGCATTAGATTGATACTGGTTATTTGTCATGTAGAAAATCTGACTTAGATTTATGGAATTGCTTGACATATTTCAGACCTACTTGTACATGTGAATCCCTATTATTTTGTTCATATATGAATTTGGAATAAAACAAGAATATCTGCTATAAGATTAGAATGAGAAGGGCTAGTTCTTATTTTTGGCACCAGTAGTTCTGGTGACAGAAAAATAGTATAGTTTATTACATTACTCCCAGAAGAATAGAAGAATGGATATATATAGCAATATCACATTAATTTAAGAATTACTGCTCTGAGAAGAACCACTGTCAGATCCTCAAATAAGTTTTTAAACAGTCATTATACGTAATAAAAAGAAAGAAGAGTTAATACTTGGCCCCGGCTAGTCAGCAGATATTAATTATCTGTGATACTTATACATGTCAGTGTGAGATCATCAAATACAAAAGATCTTCACTTTCACTTGAAATAATCATAGGGATTTTGAGATGGAACTGACCTAAGACATAACCTTGCTAACCATCCACCTAAAGTAGGAATTATCAATGTCAGTGTCTTCGACAAGTGGTCATGCATTATTCAAATACTGCAAGTGACAAGAAATTCAGTGCTTTTTGAGTCAGGTCATTCCATTGTTGAATAGATCAATTTTCTAAAAATACTATTCTGTACGTTGAGGAATCTGCATACTTTTTATATATATATATATATATATATATATATATATATATATATAGACACACACACACATTGTTTCATATATATATTCATATATATATACACATTGGTTCTTTATCTGAGCTCTATAGCTCTATAACTATTGTAGCTGCTAACAATGTTTCTCTCTATTGTATTACCATTAGTCCTATCTTTGGAAATATTTCCCAGGGCCATCGTGTATGTTGTTGATCATGTTTTGGATACACACTAATTTTTCAAAATACTCTTTAAACTTTAGCTTGAAAACTTTATTTGGCTTTTCTAGTGTAGAACTAAGGATGAGCTACTGGCTTTCAGTCTTTTGAACACCATTGTTCCATTTTAAAGACCATGCTTTTTTATTGTTACTTAAATAGTCTTGTTTTCTTGGGTCTCAGAATACCCTTGTGGTCTATTTCATCTTATTCTTTCTGAATTATTGTTCAACCAGACTGCCTCCCCTACCTCCCAGACCTCCATCACACACACACACACACACACACACACACACACACACACACACACTCACTCATTATTTGTAATTGGTTTTATAAATATGAATAATACTTCACATTTCCCCAATGCCAGGAAATATTATTGCACTTTTTTAAATTTATTGTTTCACACAATGTAGTGGCAGTTATTCCTCTAGCATAGTTTAATTTTTTAAAGTGTGGCTTCTGGGTCTTCATACGAGTCATCCATTAAAAAAAAAAAAAAAAAGAAAAAAAAGTTTGACAAGAATGAAGCCAAAGACTAGTCTATGTGACATATTATAGGATTACAATCATTTCTGTTAATCATCATCCTTAATGTAATACTTTTTTGATATGATATGCAAGTTTTATTGATACTTGACATAAAAATTTCCTAAAGCAACACATATTGTAATTAAAATCGCTAGGCATTTCCTCAGTATATGTGTTCTGACTGGAGCTTAAATTCCCTTTGATACATGTTGTTTCACCCATTTTAATTTGATGGCCTTTTTATGCCTTGTTATAAACCAGCATTATACTAGCTATTCTCACCATTTAGGGATAATTTACTGCATTATATTTTAGCTGTTTGGGTAATCATCATGTCATTATCAACTCTAGATTTCCTGAAAGTGTTATATTTGGTTAGCATCTCTCTTTTCTTTTTTTTTTTTAAATTCATCTTTGGATGTGGACACTTCTTTTACTTTTTGTGCAGATTATTTTAAATATCAGCTTTCTGTCACCACTATTTTTTTCACTGTAGTTCACCAGTCTTGTTGGTGATTTATATTTTTAGAATCATTCTTCTTTCTTCTGTTATAATTCTCTCAGAATGTGTCATTAAATTCTTTTTTCTTGATGATACTGAGAAGTAGATTCCTAATATTTTAGATGCCCTTGTTGGTCCCTAAGTTATCTCCTTCAACTATTATCATCTAATTCTGAGTTGTCAACTTGTCTAAGACCCCCAATTTCTTTTTGTCTGTAGCTCCAAAGTAAATCTGTTGTCATTGCTTCTTGTGCCTTCCAAGAAATTAAATTTCAAAAAATGAGATTTAGTCAGACGTTCCATTTGATGTGGCTTTTTCTTCCACAAATATCTCCATCTATACCCACAATTGTTGCAGCATTGACAAATTTTTAGCCTATTTTAGGTGTTCACAAATACTACCTACCATCTAGTTAATTTGTACTGCCATAATGGTCTTGCTTACTGAGTCCTTTGTTTTGCAAACTCACCTATGGGTTTATTATACTCCAAGTTTTCTGGATATTTATTCAGATGTATATATTTTTCAATTCTTGTGCAATTCTTCTATTAAGTTTGTTTGTAATTAATAATGCACACACTTTCTTGGAAATATATAATCAAGAGACTGATTTTACTATATGGGAGAACCAGTAAGGTCCATTAAAAGTCTAAATGAATAGACATGAGGACAAGGTGCAACAGGGAAATTAATGACTTCATAGAAATTTTTGTATTTAGCATTTTCAGGTGATGGAGTGTCTTCTGATGATGGATTTTCCCTCAGTTGCATTTCTGTTGCTTTCTTAAAAATACAACTTCTTAAAGAGAGTTTGATAGGAAAAGACTGTACATACTTAATATTTGACTCTTACCACACTCTGGAGAATACAGAGATGTAAATATCACTACTACTTCCTTCATGAGCATAAACAACAAAGAAAGGCAGTATAAGTATAGTTGGATCCATGGGTTGTAAGCACAGTGCTATAAAGATTCTAGGAAGAATATTATATTTGGTTGCTTTAGATGCAGGTTTTTTTTGTTGTTTTTTGTTTGTTTGTTTGTTTTGTGTTTGTGTGTGTGTTATGGACTGAATTGTGTTCTCCCCAAATTCACACATGGAAGCACTAATCCCCAATGTGACTGTACTTAGATATAGTGCCTTCAAGGAGATAATCAAGGTTAAATAAGGGCTTAAAGGTGTGGCCCTAATCAAATAGGACTGGTGTCCTTATAAAAAAAGGAAGACATAACTCAATGACGTTTTGAGCCCATGGAGATCTTTCATTACAGCAGATATAACTGATGAGCCCCACCCCCCCCCACCTTATTGCATCTCCTGCTTCTGCTGACTCCGTGCACTGTATTTGACTGTAGCACCCTCCATGGCAGCATAAATCTACACCACACAAGTCAAGTGGAACTCCTAGTCTTCATTCAAATAAAGCTAGTCATGACACCTTTATTTAGAAACAACTTATGATTTTAATACATATGATATAACATATATGGGTATATGAAGCTGATGTGTTCATTATAATGTATACACCTGAAATCTATGTAATTTTACTAACAATTGTCACCCCAATAAATTTAAAAAAAAAAAAAACACAAAATATATACACATCAGAATTGAACTGGTGAAAATGGCATCTAAGAACTGAAAATGGCACATACATGTCCAAAGACTATGAAAAATGTTTTACATGTATTATCCTATTTTAATCCCAACAATAATCCTGTAAGTCAGGACCTAGGTTTTTCTCCAGTTTACAAATAGGGACACTGAGGGAAAGAATGCTTTAGTAACTTGTTAAAAGTCCAAAGAAAAGCCCCACATTTAGATGTATCTTAAGACCATGGGCTTCACCATCATGGTAACTGATTTGCAAAGGGCACAAGTGTTGAAATATAATGAATACATAAAATATGATTAATTAAAATTACCCAGGCCTTCTGTGGGGATCGTCTGTTCTGCAATCTAACAAACCTCAGTTTCTGGTAGTTTAGATTAATGAGTAGGCCACGTGTGAGTACTTCCTCTCAGTTAGGATATGATATGATAATAAAGACTAAAAGGAGTGAGCAATGATCGTAATGAGACATATTGAAAGCTTTGGGAAGACGTGCCCTTAGTTTATGAATTCAACTAGTTAGATTGATATGAGACATATTCTAAGTTTTCCAGTATAGCTTTGTCCTAGTTGAAATGTACCCTTTAGAAATATATTATCTTACCAAGAACCTAAATGCAAAGCATGTACTAAAAACAGAATAAAACTAAAAATACTCTGGGCTACATAAGTAAATGTACTGAGGGTATTATTATTATTCTTATCACTATTTCAGGTATCTTTTGTGGAGGTTTGTTTAAAGATAAAGTGTTTTATTGAGGAAAACCATGAGCATATATTTAATTTAAAATTATTCTAATCCATGCATATATCAAAAAATGAAAACAGGACTTAACTTCTACCTATTTTTCACTACAGGGGAAAAAAATACAGAACTAAGTAAAAAAAAATACAAGTTTGAAAGGACTTAGAATGAAGTGAACAGTATAAATTCATTAAATCTGGAAACTAACATTATGCAGCAGTCTTACATTGGGTAAGATAGTGTAAAAACACTCTAACAAACCAAAGAATCAGAACCTAAGTTTGGACAATAGATGACGTAGTAAATGGCTGTATCTCAGTTTTGGCTTCATGTAGTATACAATGTCTGAGTCAGAGCCCAGTGGCTTACTTCCCAAAATCTCAAACTTCTGAGAAAACTCTGTTTAAAAGTAAGAGTAAGAAATTGCTACCAGAAATCTGAGCAACATAAGAGAACATTTGTTCCCCTTCATATCAATAATGACAGCTCTCTGGCAGGAAAGAAAAATGGATTCTGAAGTCTGAGAATGCTACGCTTTACATGTGAGTTTAGGCTAATCTCCACTTCCCACTCTGTCCCAAGCTTTAATTCTTTTCCTAGCCTCTTTTGCTATGCCTTTTCTTCTTCGCTTATTTAATCATTTTCTCTCCTTTTCCTCATCAATATTACTCTAAATTCCTGCCAGGAGACCTTTCCAAGTCTTGAAAATACAAGAATATAGATTAATTAAACTTATGAAGAACTCTGATTCTGGTAGAAATTAAAGAAGAGTAATAGGAACTTATTACTCATTTATGGAGACTCTACCTTACATGCCTCATTTTGTTTCATCATCACAACACACCTGGTTCTGTTTAACATACATAGAAACTGGGGCTCATAGTTTTGCAAAACCTGTCAAAGGATTGGAGATACATAAGCCAATTACATTTGGGTTCAGAAAATAAATCAGCAACTTTAAGACCATGCAAATGTTATTACTGAGGTACAGAAGAGAGACACCCAGTGAGATCTGAGTATATCTAAAGATAGAGGAGAACAAATTGTTCTAAAAGGCTCAGGGGAAAAGATGACATGAACTTAGTTTTGAAAAAAAAAAAGGGAAATGGTGATCTGGGCATAAGAAACAGTATTTGCAAAGGCACAATACTTTGGGAAACATAGGATATTTGGTGAAACATATTTTATGAACTATATCTGCAATCACAGGATAAATAGTGGAAATGGTAGGCACAGACTTTGAATGGAAATCAGGAACGAGAGGAAGAAAGATCTGGTAAAATATGTTACTAAATTTAAGCTTTATCCTGAAGGCAGTGAGCATCCACATAGAGATTTTTAGCAGAGTAATTGCACAGGTTGGAATTCTAAAATTTACTCAGAAATAATAAGGAACGGGGAAAAATAGTATAGGAGAGAAATGATGATGGTAAGTACTCGAGCACTAGTAGTGTAAATGGTTGCAGCACTTTGAGAGATATCCTGGAGTAACTAATTTTGTACCCGGCAAAGCCCTTTTATAGACAGAGTGCACTTATCAAACCTTGATGCTTGGTGATTGGTTTCTACATTCATTTTTTTTTTTTAATGACTAAGAGAGAATAGTTGGCATTCATATATGATAGTAGTACATTGCTTTTAGAATGATATAAATTTTCAAAGATTCTACTAGTAATGCAAAACAGATTAATGCTTCATCTGAATGTATTGCTGATTGCATGCGTACATGTGTACCACACTTCCAGTTATATTCCACATACTGCCTACATGAATTATGGGCTACGTACTACACAAACAAAATAGTTCTACAAAATGGATCTTAATAACATTAATTGTGTTTTCTTTACATAATAATGCTGTTACAAATTTGTTATTTTAAGCTTACTATTATTTAATTAAAGCAAACCTGAAGTAATAATAATAGTTACAGTTCATTTTCTGGGCTATGTTTTTGCTGACATTTAAGAAGAAAGGTATATGAAAAATTATTCTTAAACAAATCTTTAAACTATACCCCACAACCAAACACCACTCCTTATTTCTATTTTGGTTGTGTGGAAGTTCTCAGTTATTAAGCAATTGCTTTGTACATTGATACAAATTTTATCAGCAGTTGCATGAAATTTTTCAGTCCCTGAAAGGGATTCTGAATAAATTGGTTGTTATTACATCATTGTGTATTTCAATATGCTACTCACTGTGCAAAGTGGATTCTTGTAGTTCCTTTTGTTTAATAAGATATTTCAGCTTACTTATTTATTTCCTTTCTCCTTGGTATTAAAGTTCACTAAATGCAAAACATCATTTATTTTGCATTGTAGTTTTAGATCTTGTTTTTATTAATATCCTCTGTATTTTTTCTTTAACATCCTATAAATACGATTTTTAGAGCAAGAGTCTGTGCTCTTCTAAGACTTTTATTCTTTGACTTATACTTTTATTCTCTGACCTACCTTCTAAATTTTATTTTCTCATTTTTTCTATACTACAAACATATTGAAAACAATATATTTTTTCTTCTTCTAGTATTTGAATTATTATCTTTTAAAAATGGACTTTTATTTTAATTCCTTGTATTTTTTTCTTTCAATATCATTGTATCACTTGTTGTTCTTTTGGAATACAGTATACAAAAATCCCTCTCTATTCTGTTTTCATCTATACCTTAGGCAAAGTGTGTTCATAGTACAGTCCATTTCTCTTCTTTTAAAACCAGTAGTCAAACCTATAAAATAGGTCTCATTCTCCTTGTCTAACACCCAGGGTTATTGCAGTTTTCTACTCTAAGTTTCAGCAAACAAGCTAAGAAATACTGAGCCCATATATAAGGTCATGCAGCACAGTGTACACCGATGCTCAACAACTGTGTGTTTCTTGAGTAACAGACTAGTATACAAAGGTAGAGGCTGAAATGTGTACATCATAAGCCTTGTGAGTAGGCAAAAATGCAGCTTTTCACTCTTTCCTTTTCTGACAGTGGATAAATTTAGTGAGACAGAAAAATAACCATGTGCTTCATCATGGCAATCATTATGAATTTTTGTTGAAGATCTGTTATATGCAGAACAATGTTTCAGATTCTTGAGGATATAAAGAGTTATAAAACACAGATCCTGATTTTAAGTGCTTTTAAATTTGATGAAGAGTTAACAGTTATATGATACATACAACATGTTTTTTGGATCCAGAAAAGAATGAGGTAGAATATTTATTTACTATAAGAAACAGATTGGAAGTTAAACTTTCTGATGAGTTCACATTATATTTTCACTTTTCTTTGCTCTGCACTCTTTAGTACACTTCTTTAGAAAAACAACAAAGGCTTAGCCATACCCAGAGTGGGCTGTAATTGTGAAATGTGAGCGAGGGAATTCCCCTAAAGACACACACACACACACACACACACACACACACACACACACACACACACCAAGTTCAGGTATAGTATCTTTAAATCAACTTACAGTAACTCATCCTCTGATCAGCAGGAGTAGTGCAATGAAGATAAATAAGTTATAAATAATTCTAAGAAGCAGCATAAATAGCATTAAAACAGTTCTATATATATAAGCAGAGCATAAGTTAACATTGTCTACCTGTATGAAGAGTACAATAGATGTGAAATGGATCATAAAATAAAATTCAAGTTTATCTTTACAATACATCTATTAAATATTACTGAACAAAAGTTTAATTTAAAAATAAAACTATAAAATGAAATGTTTGTAAATATTTCGAATATTTAGCGTATTGCTAAATATTTACAATGCTCAACCTAACAACAACAAAAATATACATATAATCACTTTTGTGCTATTCATATGTAAAAGTCTTTACGAATCACTAAAGAAAATTAACATATCATACTATTAAATAAAAGGATCAGGTATTCAACTCTATAATAAGAACTAATTGTTTGTGTTTTTTTTTTCTCTAGCTATCCAATTACCTATCGCTATCATTTAACTGTCTATCCATCTATGTATCTGCCTATAAAGGTATGGCTTTATGGTAATTTCTGAAGTACAACTTTGTGTAGTTTTAATATTTTCTCTATTTTTTTTCCTATTTTCTAAACTTTCTACAAAAATTAGATGTTGGAATTACAATAATCAGAAAAAAGTGGCAGATTTGTGCATAAATTTTCATAACCTTCAAAAAGCTGTTTATGCCAAAATATTTCAAGAGACTTAGAATGGCGTAATACTCTGTGAGCCCTTTATTTACTTTTATAACTCCATCCTATGGAATCATCCAGAGACATAATAAATGATTATTCACGTGATTAAATTAATATCAGCATTACTTATAAACATTTGGAAAGAATCTAATTGCAAACAATTAGAAAATGCTTAAGTATTCTTTAAAACAATCATGAGATGGAATATTATACAACCAGTGGAATCATATTGGGAATTAATATTTAATGAATAAGGAGCATGTTCATAATCACAACAGTAAGAAGAAATACCGTACAAACACTATCTATAGTATGTCAATATTGGTTCATACACCGACACACCTTTAGGCCCACATCAGTCTTATATGTTCATAGAATAATACCAAAAGGAAATACGTTGATATAGAAGCACTTTCAATAGGATTTTGATTTTCTTTTTGTTATTTTAAAATATTGCACATCGAAATTATATTGCTATTCGGAGAAAAAGATAAGTGTTGAAAAATTTGAGCTAGTTGTCAATCTAGCTCAGATATAATTAGATTTTATAGGAATGGATATAAGAAAAGCGATAGGGCATTTTCTCATTGGGCTTGACATGTAATTATGAAAGTGAGACAGAAGAAATAGGAAAATGGAAAATGTAGTTAGTCCCCTGTGGATGTGTGAATTTCTTAACTACTAACTACTGGAAAACACACACTAAGAAGGCTTCTGTGGTTGGAAGATAAATTCATAATTTAAGAATGAGGATGTTGGAAGCTATTCAGAAGTCATTTTACTTTCAGCAGGACTAGATGGGTACCGATATTATATTGTCTTGTGGCTGAAAGAATAGCCTGGAGGAAGTTATCCTGAGTAATTTCCATGTGCTGCATTTATGTTGTGGCCTGCCAGAGAGTTTTTCTGTAAGTACTGTCAGGAGTCTTGATTGCCAGCAGGCTCCCTGGCCTGATGAATGTTCCAAGATTCCAGATTCACAGATTAGACACACAGGGTACATATCGAATTTTGATGAGCATCTCACTAATTACACCGTTGCAACCTTATGTAATTACCAAGAGGTTGAGGAGAAAAAGAAAATAAGCCTTGCTTGTTTCCCTAAATAGCCAAAAGAACTTATGCTGCTATATTCTTAAACAATGTCCATGTCTTTGTAGTATAATTTTGAGATTTAACGAAAGTAAGTGGATAGGAAAAGACAGGAAGCAAGGATCAGTATTTATTTTCCCACTTGTCCCAAGTAACAAAACAGATTCAATATGGTTTTAATGGTATTGTATATTTGAGTGAGAAATTTTCAAATAGTCCTTGACGTAAACTGCTGAAAAATTGGAGATTAAGTCCAGTTTTCTGATTTTCTAGCTGTGTGACACTGTTGTTATTTAAAACCTCTCAATTTCAATTTCCTTTTCTATGAAATCAGGACAATAAAATCTACTTGATAGGGTTGATGTGGGCTTTAAATAATATTGGCAGTACAATGCAAAGCACCAAATAACTGTAATATTGTTAATTCTCCACCCCTTTTCTTTTTGAATTAACCCTTGTAGTTAGTGAGACTACAGAATTTCTTTTCAGGTGTATATGTGTTCAATTTTTAGATCAGCCATGTATTAACTGGCCCTTTTTAACCCTGAGTTTGAATTTGTCATCTATAAAATGAAATGTTTTATTTATATAAACCATAGAATGTTTGAAAGTATTGAATAGAATCTGGGGATGTTTTATGTTCTATAATTTAATTTGCATGTAATTACCACAACTGTCCCTAAAAAGTACGTGTTATCAGAGATGGTAAATAAATTTCATGTGATCACAGAAGTGGTCAGAGGTAAAAGGCAGTATTCAGCCCTGAGTCTTTGTGACATCAAAGCCTCTTCCTATTTTTTCACGTTGCCATCTTATGGTTGGAGCACTTAGAAACCATCCCAACTTGTCTTTCTAGGTAACTCCATTGCATTGAATACATTTCTCTGGACTACATCGGTGAAATAAGAAGCTGTGTTAAATCAGTTCTTTGCAATCTGGATTTATTTCAGAGTTACGGATTCCTTCAACCATCTCAGGAGCAACTTTGTAGGAAATTGAGGCAAAAGAGAAGGTTCCATCTCCTTTGCTATTTCAAAAACAGCAACTTTTTTATTATTTATGTGCTTAAAATTTCATTTGTGCAAAAGATTCCATTATTTAAAACAACAACAACAACAACAACAACAACAACAACAAAAACAAGCTTGAAAACCACTAGATTAGATGTTCTGTAAGGACCTATTTATTCTAAAATATTTACCTTTAATTAAATATATTAAAAGGCCATATAGTAGTCAAATGGTCAGAATGAAAAACAGGTAAGTAAGCAAATTAATATATAACCCTAGAAATGTTTACCTGGAATACATGATAAATATGAGTGGTTGCATGAGGCAAATTTTGGGACAATTGCTTACACTGCTATTTATGATAAAAATTAAGTATTTGTATAAAAACTAAAATAAAGATTAATTCAACTATTTGTGTATGTCTAAAAGAATAATAGACAGCTTAATAAGGAAGTATCAGTAAATATATTATTAGCACCAGAAGCAGGGTTAGAATCAACAAATTAAAAAGCACATATTTCAGAGCAAACCAAGAAAAGTTAGAAGAAGCATTAGAAAGTGAAATAAAATGCTCCCCAAAGACACTGATAAAACTAGTCCTGATTATTCACGGACAGATGACTGATACAGCCAGAAGGAGCAAGAATGCATTGTTAGGGACCTTGATAGTTAGAGCTATGATTTGAAGGCTGTAAACAAGATGTGGATGTTTGTGTTCATTCACATGTTCATTCAGGGATTCACTCAACGTATATTTATTAAGAGTGATATATAGGAAATGAATAAGTGGTGAAAAAGTTATTGAATAGTCAAATCGCATTTCTAGAACTATTATTCATAATATCAAGATAATGAGTTATCAGGAAAGAAAGAATTAATCTCAAATAGATTAAAGATAATATTTGGGGAGATTCAATAAGTAATGAGAGAAATTTAAAACAACATTAGCACATGTATGGTGGGGAGTGCATAGTAAATCAATAAAACTAGATACCATGGAGAAGAACCTATGTTATTCTCTAATCCTGTCTATCTCCATTACTGCTACCCTAGGCATATTCTCTACCTGGAGTTTTAAAATTACCTTTTTAATTGGTCTCCATGATTCCACTCAGTCTCTGACTATTCCTTGCCCACAAAGCAAGCAGAGTGCTCTTTTAAGAACCAAACATTATGTTTTTCTCCTACTGTAAGCCTCCAATGGCATACTATACTACAAAGATCTTCGATCTACAGGCCCTTCTCTCTCCAACCTCATCTTCTGCCACTGTCCCCTGTCCGTCAATACTGACCCATGGGTTTTTTGTATATTTATCAAATATCTCAATTCAGTCCAACCTTAAAGCTTCTGTACCAGCTCTTCCAGTGCGTCAAATTCTCCTTCATATGGAGAATTCATTCTGTGAAGAACTTATTGTAACCCAAGCTTGCATATACTTTTTGCAGAATGTTTTGCTGACCACCCAATCTGAACGAGTTCCTCAGCCACTGCCTATTTTATCACTTGAATTTTCTGCTGAAACTGTGAAATTTATGTCTTTCATTCAATCACTATATTCGTCTATGTTTTGATGTTACGTGGTATATAATAGGTACCCAAGGTTGTTTCCAGTCCAAAATGACAGAGAAGAGTGTCAGGAAATATACCTATGGCTTAAGATTACTATTATAGGTGCTTGGAACATGTGAAATGGGCAGCTATCTAAAATATTCACCTAAACAATGCTTTCTCACAATTGTTACCAAGACTTGGTGAGAAAGGTCTTTTGTCTGAGAAGCATCAATAAAAGGACATTTCACATTAGAAAGAGGTCTAATACAGAGGGAAGAGGGATAAAATGTAATGCATACTCATATTGTATACATTTTAAAATATTTTTATCCCTGTTTATCAAATACTGGAACTGAGGCCCAAAGAAAACAAGGGACAAGACTGATGAATAGAGCTGAAGATGGAGATAATATTTAATTCATATTCATCTAATTCTGTCTTTCCTTCAAACCAGATTAGAAGCATCTTTGAAAATGCATTTTAAAAGCAACAAGTAGTATTACATTGTGTAGATGTACCACATATATTATTGCCTATTCAGAGCTGTCTTTCTCCCTGTTCACAGGTCTTTCAGGTGTCATGATTCCCAGGCCGTTTGGTAGCCCTGGAGCAGTATTTTGGAGCTTGCTCAGGAATCCATCGTGTCACAGGCAGAAATCTCAAAGATGTCCATTTGCCCTGCCTCTACCCAGGGTTTATATTTTCCCCAATTAAACCGTCCGGTTCTCCCAAAATTATCTGATTACAACCCTTTCCCCAAAAACCAGCTACCTGTGTAACTTTTTAATAAAAGCACATGTGTCTAGGAGCTAACACTTATTTCTTACATCTTACAGCCAACTTATCCCTCAACTGTAACCAATGGGAATTTCTGGCTCCTAGCTCACTTGAATATTGGGATAAACATACTATCTGGCGAGATATCATACTGCCCTGTTTATTTTATATATATATATATATATATATATATATATATATATATATATATATATATATTATATGTTTATAATATATATATATATATATATATATATTTATAATATATTTTATATTAGTGCCTATAAAATCAGTTTTCTCTAAATCCCACTCCATCCCTAAATTCCTTCCTCGGGAGCTGGACAGGGATGTCACTGTTCATCCTGAGCTTCATGTTTCTGTCCCAAGGGTCAGTCATCTACGTGCTCAGTCCACACACAGAACAGCATTGCGTTATGTCAGTGCTGTTTCCTTCCAAACGTTCCAGACTACATGGAAGTGAGATTCATACCCAGCAATTCTTTCTCCCTCCTCTTGATAAGACCATACATTAATACCATTAGTTCTTACATTTGGACATTTTTTTCACCATCTTTCCAATTATAACAGTGATTATCTTTGTACCCTAGTCATTTTTATTCATTATATGATACTAACTATACTATTTTACTTTTTAAAATATTTTTAATATTTTATCAGACTATTAGTATACTTGTATACTACTTCACCTTTACTTTTTGTCTGTTTTTTTTTATCTTATCACATTACACTGGAAAATAATTGAAATATTTTTTTTTTACATTGAACGCTGTAAAATTGATATATCCCAAACGCCTTGACTATTAGCCCATAGTATTTCATCAGCGATTAAAAAAAACAATTACTTTTTATGAATGGAAGCAATGTATATTGATGTTTTTGTAACACTGGATAGTAACAGTGGTTAACTAGACGGAAACTTGTCCTTAACTTTGGATGAACACTGAGAGAAAATTCTGAGAATGCCAGTGTTCTCACTCAGCACAGAGTAGTGGTCACTTTACCATTGGGATTCCAGATAAACTTCAAGAATTCAGCACTCTGTTGTAATAGCTGGTAGTGATACAGGCATGCAGCAAAAATGGTTTCTGTTGGTGGTGCTGACACTCCTTTTCAGGGAAGTGAGGATACTTTTCATTGTTTACCAATTGTTCAGTTCAGTTTTCCTTATATGTTCCCAAGAAATGGCCTTTGTACAGTCATCCAGAGATCAGAGGGAAACCATACCTGGCTAATGCTTGAGAAGACATGCCTCAGTATTTTATAGAGATGGGAGGTAATAGCTGCTATTTATCAAATACTTTCTGCCCACCACTGGGAGATTTTGTTATGTGCTAAACACTTTTACTAATACGGAAACTGAAAGTGAGGGAAGTTCGGGACAATATCCAAATAAGCAAAACCAAGACCATCTGAGCTACTGATAGAATAATTAAAAGCTGCACTTCAAATTTACTTCATGTTCTCTTTTTAATAAATTTAACTATCTATATTCATTCTATACATTTCAGTTAACATTGATATGTGTAAGTAAATTTTGTAAACTCGATGATAGCAAGAGTTCACTACTATACATTTCCTCATATTTAATTTATTTTCCAACCAAAGATTTCTTTGCTGATTCTTTACTACTGTAGTGTTTAAAATTTCTTTATTAGTGTGAACAGAACTCTTGTCATTTTAATTGTATTGCCTCAAGACTTAGAAAAGGGTCTAGAAAGATATCAAATTCATAAGTTGAGAGCAATAGTTGATAAATCACAAAGGTCCATAATGCTTTTATCTGAAGAAGTAATTAACCCCCCATTTGTAGAATACCATGCTGTTACTAAGTAATGAATAAATATTATTAAATCATAGGGCATGAAAAGAGTATAATCAACAATATCAAAAACATTCAAAAAGTCAATTGGCCAGAGATTTCATTTTAGTATTGAGTTTTGCTTCACTGTTTTTCAGTAGAATCCTCTTTACAATCTATTAAAGGATGCAAACCAAGATATCTGTTTAAAAACTCATTTGCTGTATTCTGCTTGTTTAGATATGTCTTCAGTAATTGCTGCATAGTAACTCACTGTACCATAATCTTAACAACAAGTACAACAAGAACAAGAACAACAAAATCAGTACTGGAAGGGAGTACAAGTAGAAAGAGTAAAATTCTCTAAGAGAGTATTTTCTGTGTATAGTAAATTGTTCTCAAGGTAGCTTTCAGCATGAGATACACTATTTATTTCTAGTCAGTAGTGAACAATTTAGAAAGTGAATTTGGTATATAGGCAGAAAAATATAGATCAATATTTTCCAAAGTTCTCTGACCATGAATTAGTTTTAATCTTCTAACAGTTTGAGACAATACTTTAATTGTGTCAGCTATAACACATACTCAGATTAAAAAGATAAAATATGGTTCTGTAAATAAATTGACTCCAGAAATTATAAAAATATGGTTATATGTTTTTTATTATATAAGAAAAGGACAAATCAGAGAACTATGTCATCTCATTTTATTAAATAGTACACACACACACACACACACACACACACACACACAGAGTTGGCTCTCAGGTTTGAACTACACAGGTCGATTTATACACAGGATTTTTTCAATAAATACCTGTACTATTTTTGAGTTATACATAGATTTTCAACTACAAGGCTACAAGGGTTTCGGCACCCCTAATCTCTGCATTATAATCACTGCATAAAATCTAACAAATATATATATATATATATATATATATATATATATATATATATATATATACATATTGAAATTACATAACATGGTACATGATATTATTAATTGATCAGTGGTCCAAAACATTTTCTGTAAAGGGCCAGATAGTAAATATATTAGTCTTTCTGGGCTATATAAGTCTATTGTCATAATTCAATTCTGCCACTGTAGTGCAAAAGTAGCCATACACAATATGTGAGCAAATGGATTTAGCTGTGTTCTGATAAAACTGTATTTATAAAAGTATGAAATGGGCTTTATTTGCCAATTTATGGACCTAGATTAGTAACTAGATTGTAGACAATACAAGGGTTAGCTAATACATGGTGCCCATGTATCAATGCAAGGAAATAACCAGACCATTTGTTCAACATGGAAGTTGCATTCTTTGATATACTGTATATTTTCTTAAAGTCAGATTCAATGCATAAATGTTAGAGAAATTTTATAGCTATATGTGATATCTCACCTGTGACTTAAATATATTTTAGCTAAAAACTATAGTTGTTATATAACAATTTACTTCTTTATCTCTTCTTCCTTCCTTTCTTCCTTTTTGCCTCCTTCCTTCCTTCCTTCCTTCCTTCTTTCATCCATTTTTTTGGCATTTATTTTCCTTAACTTTTATTTTTCTTTTTCCCATTTTTTTTAAATTAATATCTTACAAAATGCAATTATTTTCCAAACATAATTTAGGAAATTATTTTTGAAATGAATCAGCACAATAAGGCAATTTGTTTTGTATAATTGTAGGCATTTTTTTTTTCTTTAATAGCTATGTTCTTCAGCTAATTCTCTGACTTTTTCATTTTCCATTGCTGACATAACTTATTTCTTCATTTAAAGGTCAGTGTACCATGTTGGAGAAATAACTCAGTCCTGATACAGAAAGTTAAGGTTCTTTTTCAAAAATGTGATATTAAAAAATAAATTGACAGGGTTTGGTTAGTAAAGACAGAGATCTCTTATCACCACCAAATAACTACTACCCTTGATCATAGTCTATGTCCTATATATTCAAAGAGGTGTGGAAACGTTGCTTCTACTCTTCTCTAACATGATGTTGCAGTGTAGTCTTGAGCAACTCCTAACTGATTTAACATGCTTCAAATTTGGGGTTATCTAAAGTTCTTTCCTCACATAGGATTTATCCGTAACAAAACAGCAAGGTAAAACAAAACAGAACCAAACAAAAAATCCTTTAGACAAGTTCCCTACATTTACCATTCAGTAAATGAAGCTTATTTAGCTTAAAGTGTTTGGGAACAGTGAGAATGCAGGAAACCCTCAAGAACAGAACAGAAGGAGTGGAAACAAAACCAAACAGCTGTATATTAGTACTTCAGTCATCCAGGAAGCCAATACTTTTTCATGACAAAATGCCATAGCATCAGATTAGACATATTTTCCTACATGTTATCTGTTCTATTTGGTTAATAAAAGAATTAGTCAAAGAATTTTGAGTTGGCTTCTCAGATATGATGCTTTGACAAAGCAGAGAGACAAATAGAGAGAGAACATGCCAGCAAACCTGGAAATACATTTCTTTTAGTCTTTGTTACTGAGAAAAGTTGGAAACCATCTAGTGACAAAATAATTTATTGACTTAGGTGCCAATTTAGGCCTAGATTTTGCGCTCAGTATCTTTTACTCTTTTACACTTACTGGATTATTACTATACTGTGTATATATTTCTGTACACACTCATACATATAGGTGTGTGTGTGTGTGTGTGTGCATGTGTGTGTGTTTCTTTTTTGTTCTAGAAAATAAAAATAATGGGCTTCTGGAATCACTACTTAGAAATTAATTTTCCCCAAAATGCTTTCTTCTCCTGAATTATGGAAACTTTTAGTTTCAATAATCATTTAAATTGTAATCACTTAGTTCCAAAAAACATAAAACTTGAAATCAGCTCCTCTTCATATTTTCTCTCTCCTCTCCCAACCAGTGATTTATGAAGCACTCTCTATGATAGCTCTTATTTGTACTGCTTGCAATCTTTCTTCTTATTCATCCTACCTCTAACTGATCCAATTAGGCCCTCTTTATTCTTGTTCTGATCACTGCAACAGTCACTTAATTCTTTTAACTCTGGTTTACTCTCATTTCTCTCCAAACCTTATACACAGCTCCAAAGTCATGTTGACAGTATAGATCTCAACAGATTAAGCCTTTGCTTTAATACTTTAACGTCTTCTCAACTCCTTTAGGCAAAAAGTCCAACTGTAGTCCTTTACACATAATATATTATTTTATTTCACCAAGGCTTTTGAAGGCTACTTCATGGGTCTACACTTTCATGTCCCAAAATATCTCTTTTACTTAGTTTCCCACATCTTCTGGGGAAATACCTACTCATTTTAAGCAAAACAGCTTAAAAGTTACCTTTTGGCAGAAATGCCTTGTTTCCCCGAAAAGGAGACCTCGCTGGACAATCATCTCTAATGTGTCTTTTGGAGCAAAAATTAACATAAGACCCGGTCTTACTTTACTATAAGACTGGGTCTTATATAATTTAATGTAATGTAATATAATATAATATAATAACAGGTCTTGTATTAATTTTGGTCCTAAAGATTAGAGCTGATGGTCTGGGTAGGTCTTATTTTCGGGGAAACACGGTTGTAGAAGGCATCATGACTGCAATACTTTCCACTTCTATACATATACAAATAGGACAATACAATATAGTGTCTTCCCAAGAAGGTTATTGTATTAGCACATTGAGGAAGATGATAACACTTTAATCCTACCACAGAGCCCAAGGCAGTTCAACGACATCATTAAAGGATTTGAAATGTGGGAATGCATGTCAAAAATACAGCATCCATTGGAAATGATGACACATGTATTCTGTCCCAGCTCTACAGAAATATCTAAGGAGCTGATGAGTAACACAATGGATACCAATTTTGGTGTCACACAGTGCTAGGTTTTGTGCCAAAATCTATCATTTATCTCTAGTTTTTTTTTTCTTTTTCTTTGTTTTTTTGTCAAGCTACTTAGACTATCAAGGTCTCCTTTCCTAATATGTAAAATGGGGATAGTAGTACTTATGGATTATGGTTTTAGACATATTTATTAGTGCTAAATTTCAAAAAGTACTCATTTATAACCATTTGAATGCCTTGATATGAACTCTTTCACCAAAATCTCTATTAAAGATCACCCTATGGGAAGTTCATCAGTAACTTAAAGATGATTTTTGTGAATTCATTGTGTTAAGAGTTTCATTTTAAATCCATAAGTTCATAAATACCAACTAGATTTAGAATTAGTATCTACATTTCTCTTCTTTTTCAACTGCTGTGATATGAAGATAGATATTTCTTATTGGGAGTATAAACAGTTGAGTTTCTTTACCACATAGAAGATTCATGTTTAAAACGCCCTAAATTTGTATTTATTTCATGTAGATTTTTTTTTAAATACCATAGATGGTTTCTTAATGGGTAGTTCTTTATGTATTCATTACTTGTTTGTCTTAATGACAGGAAACCTAAAAGGAGAAACAGCCTTAAAACAGTCTCCTAATTAATAGGTAGAAAATGGAATTACAAATAAAATTTTAATAAACATTTTCTGTTATACATGTACAGTTAATGTATACATAAAATAAGTTCAGTATATTTACTATCTTTTTGCTGACTGCCAATATGATTTTCTATTAATCCCTAATTTTTTAAAGACTTCTGCTTGATATTATTTTCCTTTAAATATTGTCTCATAATTATTCTTAGTTATAATTGTAACTATGAATAATTATTCTTAAATGTTCAATTTTTTTGGTACATTTCACTACCACAGACAATATTTAGTATAATAGTTATAAAAGTATAGACAGCATGTCTCTTGATTCAGTTGTTTGAAAAAGGTCACAAAATTTTGCACACAAAACCACTGCAATTAGTAAAAGAATGTTTTATAAGAAATAAAATATTTATTACTGCTTGATCCATTCAATTCCTGAATAATAAGTATTTTGAACTTAAATTGAGAGAATTCCTTTAAGTAGACTCTGAGTATAATAAATACCGAGGTGCCAAAAAAGTGTATACACATAACTTGTATTCATCCTTTGTTACTGGTATATATCGAGTATTACAATTTTAATACAGTTTTTTTTTCCTTTCTTAAAACGTGTATACATTTTTTGGCACTCTCTTTATAATCCATGAGTGAAATGGAATATTTGTAGATGATGTGTGCTAAATGGGAACCAAAAGAGTTTGTTGATATCTCACAATTAAAGCCTTTATAGGGATATAAAATTCCAGTTTTTATTTCCTTCTTAAAACAAAAAAATTGATGATTTTTTTTATATTTGACTTTTATTTCTTTTCTGAAATATGTATTGTGACTTCATGTAAAAACAGCCTATGATCAAGAAAAATATAAAGTTTTATATGAATAAAATTAATTTTCCTCTTTAGTCTACAGATAAAAATTACATAAAATGGAGAAAGGACAACATTTCTAGATAATTAGAAAAAGGTTATCTTAATAAGCAGCTAAACTCAATGTTGTACTCATTCTCCAGCTAAAGCCTCTTCTTTCCTTAAGAATAACATAAACACTTATTTAACTAAAAGTATACATTTAGAGTGCATTATCTCTTAGTTTGTATTATTTGAAAACTCCCCGTGGTTGTCAGTGATTATTAATCAGTGGGTAAATCTAAATGCTTACTTTAATAGAATCTGAAGCGTGATTCCAGTATTGTACTAGGTTCCATTTGTCAACATTTTCTTCTTCAGTAGGTTACCACAGTATCTGGGTTTTCATCATTAGTAATGTACTTTTTTCTTCAAAATTTAAACCTCGATATGAATCAAAAAAGTATTTCGGTTACTACACTGTTTTATTGGCGACTTGTAACATTAATAATGCTAGAAGGATACAGAAAACAATGTTGATAGCTTTAAGCTCTGACAGAGCATAAATTTATTTGCTCCTTGATTCATTTTTTTGCATTATAATTGTCTAGTAAAATTACATAACACGTTTTAATCAAAGTTTACTTTTATATCAACCTTATAGAACTTGTAGTTATTTACTTTCAGTTGCATCACTGTGTATTCATGTTCTATCAGTGAAACGATTACCTTAATTAAAAAGATTATAACAATAATTCAGTGAACTGGGAAAATTATTTCATAGCATTCCACATAGACATATTTGAAGTGGTGATAACTTTAGCTTTAATTTCATTTTTAATAAATTATATTTTCACAAACTTTTTTTTAAGGTAAACAGTTGAATAAGTTAACAAACATAAAAGATGTCTTCTATAAAGGAGTTTTATGCCTGCATTTTATTAAAAAGAAATGATTTTTACCTCTATATCAATTAATTGCATTATACCTAGGCCAAATAGTATTTTCTGTCAAGGACAAGAGTTACGTTAGGAAGTTCAAGGTTCATTTTGTTAGCTATATGAAAATAAATTGGTGACAACTTAGAGTTAGCATCCAAGAACTCACAGAGTATTCTTCTAACTTGAAAAGGAAATTAAAAGTTATATGAAGAAAGATACCTCTCTCAGTAATGCAAACCTGGCATCATATCTGCCAATCATATCTGTAAATCATTAGACACAAAGACTCACACATACTTGATTTCCAACCAGCAGGTTCCAACGCAGTGTAATCGAACCTTATCACTTCTGATTTGTCTTTTATTCATTTTGTTGGATTTGTGCTTATGCCTTTCAAATCATTAAATTATTTTGACTATTATCTGTTTTTATACATACACATATGTGTGTCTGAAAGAGAGAGGTCACATACTGTGAAAAGTCTCTGAGATTTCAATAATAAATAAGCATTGAGACTCAGATTCTCCTTAACGTGATATCTATTAGAATGTAATTCTATATAAAATAAAGTAATATAAATGTAATAAACTTGCTCATCAAGTCTGAAAAAATACCTTGAGTAAAAACAGGATGTATGTTTGAGTAAAAACAGGGGATGAGGAGGACAGTCTGGAGCATACAGTGTATACAGAAGACCCATTGAGTGATTGATATATGGTGAGTGTACAGAGAGATATTTAGAAATAACATTAGAGACCTTTGAATGTCAACTAAAGAGAAGAAACTCTCTCTGAGAGGCAATGAGAATCACTGAAGGTGACTGAGCAGAGAATAGGAATAATCAGATTTGTGATTCAGGAAGATTTATATCATCCACACACATACAGGGTTTAAGTAGCTCTTAGTGGTAGGGGACCACATTGTTCTTATGCAGCCTCAGTGTTCATGAAGAAAAATACCAATAGAGCTCAAATTTTCTCTACGATTACACAGATATAAATTAGAGAAATATTTTTAATTCTTGAACTCAAATATCATTGTCTTTTCTGACAGCATGAATTCACAAAATTTCCTTTGATATATGTACATGAAGAAGGTTGGAATAGTAGAGTCTAAAAGATGCTTAATTAATAGAACTTAACTGACTCATATATAAATTTTTATATTACTCCCCATTAGAAGATTTGGATCACTATAAACCAAAAAATAATAGATTGGTTATTTTTTCAAAGCTAGGGTATTGGAATAAGGTTCTGGTTGAGCATAGAGCTACATTTTGCTGCTGAGGCTCAAAGTTAATAAATGATATAGTTCTAAGTATGAAAGGAAAGTCTAGAGAATCAAGCAGAGTTGACATATCAAAATTCAACAATGGGTCAGAAGTTTTGGGAGTTAGGCTGAATAAATCAGTATGGCGGAAAAGAAGTGGTTAGCTGCTTAAACAAAGAGAGTAGGAGAAAGGAGTCAGAATCAAGTGAAGAACAAAGGAAATTTTTTTGTCAGTACCAGCATCCAGATCAAGCAAATCTAATCTATAGTGACATAACCTGAATAACTAGTTGTTGGTGCTTTGAGATCTCATATTGCAGAGCTCCATAAAAAAGACTAGAATGCCTTAACATTTGAATTCAGTGAATGAAATATATCAAGAGAAAAATAAACACCACAAAATATGCTAAGAAATTGCAAATTGTTCTCCCCAAAGAAAGCAAGGGATAAGAAAATAAGTTCTTTTTCTGAAGCAAAAGAATAGTCAAACAAAGGGAAATATTGCTAATTATCTTTATCTGGGAACTTCATCAAAGACTTGGCATTTTGGGGTTTGTGGTTAACATGATTCATTACTTGTACCCATGCTCTGCCTAGATGTTCTTCAGTTTCCCTCTAATTATTGCTGAAGTAATTATGGTCAGCTATTTTAATGGTTTTGAACTCAAGGAAGAGGAAAACAAATTAAATACCAGTTACTTAATCATATCTTTTGGTAGCCTATGCAACAAAATGGCCAGAAAAGTTTTGATCAAAAACAGTGTCCCAATCCAGTCACAGCTCCTTTGTCTTCCTCTGTGTGTACTCTAGTGGTCTGTACCTAATTGATACTGATGGAATCTGGAAGACCCAGCTCCTTCTGGCACAGTCTTCTTTAATTACATATTTCTATCCCTTAATTCTAACAGCTCCTGATATTCAATTTTCAATCTGTTTTAACGTCTTTAAAGCTCTCATATAATATCTATTATTGAATATTCCACAGCCCGTATAGATATTGGGTAACTACGAAGCATTATAGGAGTAATGCTGTTATGAACTGTGATTCAAATCTTATACAAAGAAAACATCTTTGTTGCTGTTTTTTAAAATGTAGCATAGCTCACAATTTTGTTAATTTATTATTTTAAGGAAATGTATAGATGTTTTCTTTTAAAGGCCACCTCTGAGTGGTTTGAAAGAGTAACTAACTGTGGAAGGTTTGCAATGGACTATGCAAATATGAAGTGATAAAAGTGACTTACAAAGAAGTATCAAATCACAAGCTCAACCTGAGAAAAACAAACAAAATCTACTTATTTAGTGTTCAGAGACAGTCAGTGCCCAAACCTGGAGGAGAAAATTGGTTACTTCTGCACATCATCTTCCATAAAGACTAAGAAATATAAGTAGTGATTCCATACCCTGTGATTATGGATCTAAAGAACAAATGGGAAAATCCCATTTAGGGATTGGGAAAGTATTTTTGGTATAGGGAGAAATAAATATAAACAGCTTTGTAGTAAATAGCTTCAAGGTAAATGCAGAAATAAAAGAATATGCTTTTATTTCTGGATAGAATTTTAAAACATTGGTATAGAAACAACCAAGGTATCCTCAGGCTCAGAGGAGTTACTTTCTTTTCTAGTCATATGTCAACTATATACCCAACTGCTCCATTTCAATGGATAAGTAGTCCTTAAATCTGACTGCACATTAGAAAATCCTTGATTTTCAAGTAGCCAAGGCCATGCCTCGCACATGGAGAGTCTACTGTAATTGTTTTGGAATGGGGCTCACAGATCAGTTATTTTTTAATAGCACCCCAGGCGATTCTAACGTGCAGTAAGCATTGGGGATCGTTGCATTAGATGGAGGGAATAGTGATACTGTTAGTTTGTTCCATGCTAGACATTGTCGTAAGCTTTTTACTGGCATCATATCATTTAATCCTCCCAGCAATGCTACACTGCAGAAATCACTTCCCTCAATTTGCTTATGGACAGAGCAGACAAATTAAATAAATAATGTGCCAAAAGCAGCACAGCTTAGAAAGGTAAAAGGAAAGACAAACTAAAGCTGTATGAATTCAAAGCCAGTATTCCTAAGCATCTTTACTAATTTACACCCTTAGGTTGTAATAATAGAAGCATCCTTGGGTTTTTCCTCTCCTTTCTGGCCCAAAGGTGCCATATGTCACGACTCAGGAGAACAGTCACCACTTCTTCAGTTAGGTAAAATGTGAAAATCCTACAGGAGAATGTAAAAACTGTTTCCTTCCATCAGATTCTGATGAATAGACATATTTTGTGTATTCCAGGAAGTATTTAATATGTTTTTCAAATTATTGAGAATATATAAATAGTGCAAATTTTGCTTTAAAGGTTACATTGCATATTTCTTTTTAAATTTATAAAATCTGTATGATTTCGGACCTAAACAGATGAAGGTCTTTAGCTACAAATGGGTTGTGCTTTGTCCTATTCACCAGAGTTCCTGAGGATGACTATTGTCTCATATGCCAGTGCTTCTCATAGGTTAATAATGTTCACACAATTAACCTGTGAGTCTTATAAAAAATACAGAATTTGATTTAGTATGACTGCAGTGGAGGCAGAGATTTAGAATTTCCAGCAAAATTTTCACCGATGCTCCTGGTACAAAGGTCACAACTAGGGTATCAAGGATATATACCACCTGTCATACTAATTTATGTTACTTTAACTACACCAGTGGATTTTGTGTCTCCTACTATGGCTATTCTTATACAATCTCACATATAACTCACTCCCACTTTATTGGATAAAAATAAAAGCATATATTTATCATTTTTTGCCGTCTTTTTGTACAACAAAATGATTTTCCTTCTAAACCTGCCACATGGCAAACAAGAAAAAAAATCAATTTTGGATTTGGATAATGGATGTCCCAACCTAAATCCTCATAGGTGACATGAAGGGATTCATCTGATGCATACACACAGTGTGTTGCATTGCAAAAGAGAAACACAAAGTGCTATTTTTTTTCCCCAGCATTGAGTCTAAATTGACCCACCCCAGAATGGGAAAAAACAGTTTGTAGTTTCACAAGGTCTCCAGGGGTTATCCATTCAATTTCAACAGGAGGCTAATCACAAGATAATAGTTGCTTTCCAAGTTGATGTCCTTGGTAGCCTCAGCCAGGAAGCTAAAGTCCTCAAGTTCCAAACCTTGAGGGGCACCTGACTTCCTCTGTCATAAGTTGCAATCATTAAAATCCTCAGTCATGAAGACTTGTAGTTCAAAAACGTTATTAGGGTTGTGGGTCCCCCATATAATAGCACTTTTCTTTAGGAGCTTTTTCCGATCAGGAGACTCTGCTCTACAGTTATGAGATGGACAAGTACCAGAATATAAAATATCAATACCAACTGAAAATTCAGTAGTAGAAATCACAAGGATACATTACACTGGCCCGAAGGGTCACACCCACTGGTAATATTATTTTTTCTTTCTCAGTATAAATATTTCTCAAATGCCATCACTTGCATTTGGCTGTCCCTTTGCCCATGAGCCTAGGCAGGATGGAGACTTGGGTGCATATAAACAACAGTTCCATAAAAGTTTGAGTTCTTTCTTTCCCTGGGTTTTTTCACCTTTGTTGGATGAGTACATATGGCCGTCAGTACTTCAGGGGACAGAAGAACATCAGTCCCATCCGTATTTAACTAGTCTTTATAGCAGCTGAGTTTGGGGTAAAGAGAGTACAAATGATCAGGGGCATGAAGAGTGAAAGAAGTTCAATTCCAGTGAGCCATACACATTTTCCTTTGGTTTCAAGCAGTGTGGCAGCAGCAAGTGGTTCAATTAAATGAAACTCCCAAATTTTCTGTTCACCCCAAATCCTACACTGGTAACATCTTCATTAATGACACCATCTGTTTCAGCTTTTAGGTACCTGGAATTGCCAGCCACAGTTTCATTGCTTTCCAGATGTGCCCACGGGGTTTATACTCCTTGGCTGATTAGGGTTCAATTCACAGAGTTGTTCTTCTCTTTATGAAGTTAACATAAATCTGTTGCATCTGATGCTCCCTTATTAAAAATAAGATCTAAGTTCTTACCCAGTTTCAATGTAAGGGCTAAGGGAGTTCCCAAGGTAGAAGGGATGATCACAAGTATTTATCTAGATTTCTTTGGACCAATTTTTGGTTCTCCTTTGGGTAGCCTTCATCAGCATTTTATACACAATCTAGGGCAGTAGTATCCCAAATAATAGTCAATACTCCGTATATGGTTTCCAACAGAACATGGTATGTCACAGGGAAATCTCCCTAAGAGAGTCAAAAGTCTCTTATATAATAGCAGCTAGGACCCACTTCAAAAAACTCTGAATCCTTTTACTGTTATCTCCAAATGGATCTAAGTTCGGCATAATAAACTGCAGGAGTCTGGGATGAGAGTGTGGGACTCAGCATTAAGAACGCACAGCTGTTGTCTTTCTTCATTAATAAACAATAAATGTTCTGGTCCCTTTATCCTTTAATAAACCAGTCATTGTTCTAAACATTCATGTACTTCTACCTCTAGCAGTTGTAAACTTTCCTCTTTTAATACTAAGTGTAGAACAGATTCTCTGAAACTTTTTATCTGAAATAAGGCAGAGCCTCTAATGAACTTTTTGGTTCTGGTTATTATAATTGGGTGGACCTGAGGTTGGCCACCAGATAACTTACCTGCTGGGCAGTGAGTCAGCATCAACCTGGGCGTTGTCCATGGAACTATCTTTGAACCTACTTCTGGTTGATTGGTCTTCAACCACCTTCCCAATTTTTACTCATGAAAAGGCAATAAAATGGAAGACCATTTATTGCCTGGTTGCCCAAACAATTGGGTTAACCTGTTTGCTGCGAATCCTATGGACTTAGCTGAAATCCCCATTAATTGGCCCATGTGGTCCTCATCCTTCCTCTTCCAGAAAATCTGTCACTGTACCATGCAATCCTCATCAACTGTCAAGAAGTGGGAATTATCTGAGATTCTGCCCCACTTGTAAGGTAACATGTTTCTCTGCCACAATTTCATGCATGCTATTAAAAAAAAAATTCTGAGTCAGAAGAAGAAAAAAACCCACATTATTATTCACAACACTAGCAGTAGCCAGAGTAGCAGCACTTTTGCCAAAATCCTGAATCCCAATTCCAGTAGAGCAACATGAAGGGAGTCAAGTAACATCTGATATACAGTAGATTGTTACAAGGGAGGATCCACCAGCTGAGGAAATGGGAAATAATGTTAATGGGCTGTAAGCATTCCTCTGGAGCAAAACACTATCTCTAGCTCCCAAAGCCATACTGTACGTTCTTGAAAGATACTACAGAACAAAGGCAGGCAGTGCCTCTTCTCTCAGGACATGCGGGTGTGTGAGGCCCATGAAGAACTGTCTCCCTACAGAGACAAGTCTAATATATCACTAAACAATAATGAAGAGAGAACCAAACACACATGTAAAAATAAAGAAATGTCAGTTTGGATAACACAATTAATATCTCAGACAAATTTTATTTATAAGCCACATGCCTAAAATCAAAAGATGGAGAGATCAAGAGTAACTCTTCTGTGAGATTTTTCTCCTTTCTGTAGTTGCCACTGCTTTGAGTGTGTAAGTCCTTGGGAGAGGGAGAGTAAGTCGAGATGCTCCTGGGCAGCCTCAAATCATGCTTCTGTTGGGTTCACTTCATTTTCCAGATGAGATCTGGGGCACCCCTGATGTTATCTCTTCACTCACCCCCATAGAACTGGGCTGAGTCTGCTGTTTACTGTCATGCAACCTATCAATAGCAGCATGGCCAAGCGCAAGGCCGCAACTCACACTGGCAATGGCTTCTTACACCACAGCCTGTCTTCTACCTACCCAGAAAGTTCTTGTAGTCTTTATTTTGATTCTTCGTATATACCCATTCAAAAATCCTTTTTATTCTGTGGCATCTGGAAAGTTAGACTAGGGCAAGGAGCAGCAGCCTGAGCTAGTATACCTACCATCGTGACAACAGTGTCTTCTCTTTTGCTTTTATCTTTTTAGAGTTGTTCATTTTCTCATGCATTTTGGCTCAGAACTGATAAATTCATCTTTATTGAGCTATATAGAATGTCCTCCTTTCACTTACTACGTAATTGGATTTAAAGCTGATCGTGTTAGGCATTAAACAATCAATATATTATTTTTTTTCTTCTTGCTTTTGTTATTGTTGCCTGTGTGTCTCCCCATCCAAAATCTAGTTATCTTTTATTATATCCTGTTTTACTCTGCTATAAAATATAAATGCCCCAAATCAAGAAAAATAATAAAGTGCAATCTGGATTTAATTTCAGGATAAAAGGTATTTTAAAACAAAGAGATTTTTAACAGTCAAGAATTTTTTCATCAATAATGTAAGCTGCTTATTTTAAATTGTAGCACTATTACAGATGTGCATGATAAATTGCTTCTGAATGCATGCTATCCCACAGATTTGAAACATATGAGTAGGATGAATATCATATTGGCTATGAAGTAGCACAGCCCTTACAGAAAGGCTTGGCAAAATATAGAATATGTTCTATTTACTACCAAATGCTATCTCACTATTTAACAAGATTATTACAGAAATAAAAAGAAAGACAAGTCCTGACTTGGCTAAATAGTGAATTCACTATTCTCCTTGACTTGCTCTCACAGAAGGACATCCAGTGCTATCCAACTTAGAATCCCTTTGTCCTGACTTTGCCTGGCAATTTTCCATGCTTGAACCATTTCTGGTCTTATTCTTTGCAATAAAATTCACTCACTCTGGAACCAGTTTTCAGCTATTGTCCCAACATAGTTATGTCAGCTTCCTACTTTATCAAAGGTAGTTCTTAAGGAAGTAATAGTTTCAATCAGTGTTTCTTAAAATGTGATCCCACAGATATATAATTTTCTAGTCCAGGGCTTTTTTTTTTATTTTTTTAAATTAAACTTCCTATGTGATTATGAAGTGAACAAATGTTTGAGAAACGCTGCACTAAACTAAAAGAATAAATAACACTGAAGTTATAGACATCAGTTGAAAGGTATAAAAGAAAAACAATTTGGCAAGGACAAAGAAGTTCTGTCTTCCAAAACACATACCATGATGTTGATCAACTGGATGTTGTACACCTGGATATAATGCTTGCCAGTAATCAGTTAAAATATATTTAAATGTTTATTATACGTACTCTGCACTTGTATAATAACTGTGTAATATCTGTCTCCTGAATGCATGGTGGACATACCATACTTGTTTTGGTGTAAAACCACAAATGCTTTAACCCAACTACCCTATACAGTGTACTAGTCAGAGGGACATGGGATTTTGGCCACATTGGGAATACGTTTCAACATACAAATTTTGGGGACATAAATATTCAGTCTATACCACAACCCCTACCTCAAGTGATATCGGAGTCTTCTCAGAGGAAAATGTTTCCCCTATAGCCTCTGAAACCAATCCTCATCTTTTTGCTATGCCCCCATAATCTGCCCCAATTATCTTGATCATAACAACATAATTACTCAAGTTTTTATGGAATAACTACTAATTCATAAATTATATATACTTATTTTTTCTCATTCAACATCACTCTATAAACCTATACATGTGTATTTATTAAGTTGATATTTGCTTTCTTTCATGTAAAAAACAACTTTACACATATGTTCTATTTTGCTAATGAAATAATTCTCTCCACTATTCTATTTCAGCTACTCTTTCTTCTGGCCATTTAGGGGATCTTATGACCATAAGTAATCTTTCTCTGAAACTATATTTTATAGGCTTTAGAACTCTCCAATTTAGAGAGTTACTAAACATGCCACTTACTAGCCATGCTACATAAAACATTTATTTTTTATTGAAATTCAAAAAAAGGCCAGATCTTGTATTGTGTGAAATTCTTTTGGTCAAAGAGGGATATACAACTAGTATGTATGAAACTCTCCTCTCTTACCACCTTCCTATCCTTTCATTTTAGACGTGGACAAAGAGCACGCATGTGTGCTCCATGCTTTAATAGGCATCACATGTCTCGAGCAAGCGTGACAATAGCATTTACCATGTTTCCCCCAAAATAAGACCTAGCCGGACAATCAGCTCTAATGCATCTTTTGGAGCAAAAATTAATATGAGACCGGGTCTTATATTATAGTATATAAGACTGCGTCTTATATTATAGTAAAATAAGACCGGGTCTCACAGTAATTTTTGTTTCAAAAGACACATTAGAGCTGCTTGTCTAGCTAGGTCTTATTTTCGGGGAAACAGTGTAATATATTATAAAAATTTAAAAACACATGTGTGCCTTTTCACTCAGTTGACAGGCTCAAGAGTGACATAGCACAATTCAACTGTTTTAGTGAGTAAAACCTTTTAGTCACCAGAGAAACAGGTTTCACCATCTGTTGCTTTATGTCTTTGAAACAACAGGTAAATGAGTTATGTCACTGCTTACGTCTATGGGAATAGGTACTGGTTTAGAGTAAGGGAAGAATTTCAGTAACAGAGTGCGTATGGGGGAAAACAAATACATTAATGAACTTGCTAATTTATTTATTTTTTATGTAACCTAAATACCAAATGATTATTGTGTAAAAAACTATTATTTTCAACTTTCTCAGTAATGTCGGGGCATTCATTTTCTTGTTTTCTTTCTTCCCATGTACTAATTTATTTTCCAGAATTAATCATTAATTAGCACAATTTTCATAATGATTATGCTAGTTGGCTAAGGAGAATTTTGCAGTATTAAAGAATTAAATTTGTGCTATATTTGTCCACCTGTAGGTCCATTTATAAATGCATGAAACACGACAGCAGTTACTTACAATAACAACTGCATAGGCACTGAATGCTGAGATTGATATACTGTTTTTTAAAAACAAAAAGTTGAATAAAATATTAGAATGTAAAATATTAGTTTAAAATTTTTATTTAAAATTTCAATATGCACTAATTATAATTTGTATCTGTATTTTAATTTGAATAAATTTAGATTTTGATAATATAGCTCTCTTGAAGCCATGAAAATATTATTTGAACATTAAGTTTAATTTATATTTATGTAAAATCTTATCTAAATTTTGAATGCTTTGAATACAAATGCAATTGTTAAATCCTTTAAACTATTAATGTTAATTAAATGCCAATTATATGAAAATCTTGATCGTAACAACATAATTACTCAACTATTTATGGGATAACTACTAATTCATAAATTATATATACTTACTTTTTTCTCATTCAACATCATTAGCTATAAAAATATACATGTGTATTTATTAAGTTGATATTTGCTTTCTTTCATGTATAAAACTACTGTACACATGTGTTCTATTTTGTCATGAATTACATTTGTCAGGGTATATAATTTATTTAACGGCTTTTTTTATTACTATTACATGTATGAATATATATTCACAGTATATAGTATATATAGATATATACAGTATTTATGTATTTAGATTTATTGCTTTTAAATATATGAATATATATTCACAGTGTATAGTACCTCATTTATACTTTTGCTGTGGATGCTATATATATTAGAGATGAGCCGATTTTTCCCTCAAAACATGTAAAAGTAGAGACTCAGAAGTAAGAGTGAAGCTTTTAATTGATCTAAATTGCACTGTACTGTGTGTGTGTGTGTATGTGTGTGTGTGTGTGTGTGTGTTCATGTGTGTGTTTGTCAGGTGTGTGAAGATCTGCCAAAGACGACATGATGGTGATGGGGAGAAAGGAGAGAATCTAAAATATCTTGATTAAATAGCCTACTTAGAAAATCAAAAGCAAACACCATAACAAACACATTTCATTAAATCACATCAGCAAGGTCAGATAAGTTCAATAAATTGGGTATATAGTCCTAAATTGGATAATACAGTCCTAGGAAAAAAATCACATTTATTTTCTGCCATAATTAGGATAGTTATAATTTCAGATATAACTTTTTGTGGTTTTTCAACTATGTCAAGGAAATATAGTGGTAATAACAAAACATCTCAGAGGAAAGGAACTTTTTTCAAATAAAAATTTAATGTTTTGTGAAGATAGATTTCCTTTCTCCCTTCCCCCTCAAGATAAAAGAATAATTACTTACCATTCTCTACCAGTGGAGTTACATCTGCGTCCATTGATGGTGAAATGTTATTAGTAATGTTTCCTGACATTCATTTCAAACTGCCAATCTCTCCCAGAAATTTTCTAAATCTCCCTCATTTCTCTATTAATTTCTGGAAAATTTTTGATATGTATGAGGCACACCATGATAATATTTGTTACAAAATAGTTAAATAACCCAAATTCAAATGAAAATTTTAATATTTAGGATGATTAAGCCACTTCAGAAATCCTGCATTAGCCCTAGTCTATGTTCAGTTTCTGGAAATATCAACTATGTTTGCAATAATAATAATTTATAATTTTCTTCAAATGAACAGTGAGTAAATGATTCTCCACAAAATAATTCTTCCTTTAATATGTAACAAAAGTTTGATTCTAAGCTCACACATACTATGGAAATAATATGCCCAATTCATGGAGTTTTTATACCCTTCATACTCATTCAAAAATTAATGATAAAATGATAAATCGAAGAAGGACTTCGAGTGCATTGTTTGATGTTTTCTCATGTTAAATATATCACAGAAAAATATTTACTATCTTGATAAGTTTCATTTTCATATAATTATCCATCATTTGGGAAATCTGTCACAAATAGAGGGAGTTAGAAGGCACTGATATAGGGTTGTCAAAGGCAGAAGAAATAATTCAATTTCATCATTAATACTTTGCCCCAGTTTTCTGAAAACATGTTACTAGTAAAACTAACTACACTAACTGTATATTTCAGTATCTTTGGAGATCTATTTATTAATGAATGCAAACTCATTCTAGGATCATCTCAGCTTCTTGGTTTCTCTGCTGCCAATATAATTATTGAACCTTAGTAAGAGAACCACGTGAAAAATTCCTGTGTTTATTCACTTTATTTATTGATTTTGTAGCATCATCATTTTTAAACCAATATTATCAAATAGAACCTATTTTCCTGGCAATTTTGCGGAAGAAATATTTATTCTCAGAGAACATTCCAGATTGAAAATCTAAATATTAGTGTGTGGGGTGAGCACAGGGGAGAGGTTGACTGCATTTCACAAACACTAAACTTTAATTTTAGCAGGCATCTCTGACAAGGTCAAATGACTCTTTTGTTTGAAAATAACAATGAGGCAATATTTTCAAAATTATTTTAACCTGCATTCAGTTACAAAGAGTATATTTTGTTTTATTTTATAAGCCATATATCACACTTGGCGAAATTTTTCTTTTCTAAATCTAATTCATTGTTGGATCTTATATCACTACTGTAAGTTTTATCATCATTCAGAAAACTTTTGACTTAATTAATCAAAGGGAAATACTGTGGAATTAAGGAACTTAATAGTTTAAAAGAATTTAACACAAAAGTTTAAATAATTAAAATGATCCCTATAAAGGGCAAAGATAACTCAAAAGAAAGATGTGGAATAATAACATAAACTTTTTGCTAGTCACAAAAAGTCAAATACTGCATGATTCCACTTATAAGAGGTATTTAAAATAGACAAATTCATAGAATCAAACTGTGGAATAGTGGTTGCCAGGACATGGGAGAAGGGGAAAATCAATAGCCATAAAATTTCAGTTAAACAAGATGAGTAAATTCTAGAGATCAATATTGTAAATATAATCAACCTCAATATATTATGCATACAAAAATTTGTTAAGAGAGAAGATCTCATGTTAAATGTTCTTACCAAGATAAGTGATATGATAGGAAAACTTTGAATGCCCTGGAAAGATAAAGTGCGGACACTTTACATTATGATATCCTGGAAAGATTTTCCTGAAATCTGAAGAATGATTAAGAATAAATTAGGCAGTGGATCAGGAGGGAGTGTTTGCAAATTCAGTGAAATGGACAGAAGTTTGAAATGGGGAAGAGATTGTAATAAGGCCAGTGTGATTCTAACCCTGAAATTGATTAGAATAATAGCAAAACAATAGACTACAAATAAGTGCATATACTTGATATTAATGCCTTTATTGGACTGGATGATTTTATACTTTATCCAGAAGACAATGAGCAGCTATTAAAATCTTTTAAATAAGAATAATATGATGATATAATTTATTTTTAAAGATCTTTATGGCTGTATTATAGACAGGAAATTACAAAGATAAACATGGAAGAACTGAAAGAAGGTGACCAAAGACCAGAAACAAGACAGAAGTAACTCAAAATAGGGAAGATTAGATAGAGATGGAAATGGCTGGTCACATTTGGAAAATTTGAGGAGATAATTTTCAAAGGAGTTAGTGATAACTGTATAATGGGTGAATGTGAAAGAAGTGTCAAGAAATACTCCTGTTTTCCATGTTCTACAGTTTGATTTCCACTTTATTTTCTGTATATAATTATACAAGAATGGAGAGCTGGAAGACGTGATTTAAAAAAATAATATTTAGAGAATAGAGACAGTGAATATGAGTATGAACAAATAGTATGGGCTAGAGCCCATAGCAGGGAAAAAAACTAACTTTGAGGTATAACTTTTAAATGTTAGGTATAGGAGAAAGTGCCAAAATAAGACTGAAAAATGGCCAATACACAAATAAATTGGTGCACCATCATAAAAGCAAGCGAAATTGAGTTTTGCAATACGGAGGGATGGAAAACAGGGTTAACAATAGTTCAGGGGTCAAGTAAAATGGGGTTGAAATTTTCCATTGGAATTAGAGATCCTAGGGATGTCATTACTACAGAGAGACAAAGGTGAAAGCCAGTCTCCTGTTGATTAAATAGAATTGTGGCCCTTTGATTCCTTCAAATCAGAAAATAAAATTATGAATCTATCAAAATATCAGGCCAACATTTTACTTTGTGAGAGTCAGGATCAGTGATGGAATTAATAACACTAATGTCTAGAAATTTCTCCACAGATGAGGCAGAATCTGAAGAGTATATGCTGAATTCTACCAAATAATTCAGATTTGTTTTGGGTCTAGAGTTTTCATTGGCCAAGAAAATGTGCTGGTCTTGAAGAATTGAAAGCAGGAGAAAAACATATGAGACATATAGGGATTCTCAAGTTATCTGTTTGAACACATTATATCATCTGAGCATTCTTTGATTTAACTATATTTTCAGCACTTTTTCTCCTTTCGTGATATTTTTTTTGGGGGGAGAGCTATCAACAGAGTGCAAATTAATGGATATATCTAAGAAATCAATTTTGTGGAATAGGAGAAGAGTGTAAGGCTTTGGCTTTGTTATCAAGGGGCTTACATATGTAGATGTGTGTACATAAAGCTTTCAAAAATTCTGTTTAGATCAAAGAAGGTTATAAACAAATAAATGATTATGTTAATGTTTTTTTCACAGCACAAGTCAGCGCATGCCATGGGAGTTCAAAGAAATAACAGGTGTCTTCCTCCTGGCTCTGAGCTTTCTCTGTTAATCATCCCAAGAAGTGTACTGTTTCTTGGACATCATCTAGTTAATTTTTTTTTATTAGAACATTCACAGAAATGGGCAACATTACCATGTAGCATTAAATCTGTTAGATTAACTTTTACGTTTAGTTCAAGGCATTTCATAAGTCCTGGATTTCTTACTCAAAAAAAGGTTTTCTTTACTCTACTAACTTGAGACAACTCTTAAAATCTTCTTCAAAACTTTCATTGTATTTTTCTCCATTCAAGTATTTTCTTCTACTTTTACAAATGTTTCTATTCTCTGACAGATCTTTTTTATTTTCCTGCCTCTCGTTCTTTCCTGTGTGTGTGTGTGTGTGTGTGTGTGTGTACATGTCAATTACATTAGGAATTAAGGTCCTATTTTGGTGATAAAGCAATAGAAGAACTATACATTTGCTAAAGTATGCTGATTAAAAATAGTGAGAAACAAAAGTATATTATGGGTCTTTTAATGTGAAAGCTGGTAAAATTATTATCTGAATGAAGCATAAATGATACAATCTTAAATAGGTCTAGAACTCCATATCTGAAATCCTTGAGGCCATTCATATTTTGGAATTCAGAATTATTCAAATTTTAGAAAGACAATACATGCACAGATTATACTATGTAATATTCCCAGGAAGTTTTAAGGCAACACCCTATAGTTATATAAATTACTAGTACTGAAGTTAAACAGTCATCCACTGAAGTGAAAATCAGAAACAATTTCTGTTTAGCCAGAGTCCAAATTATATATTAATATATTGATAAATAATATAGTGGATAAATACAGACTTCAACTATTCTAATACTTCTTAATTAAAAGAAAATGTTCCTGTCTCCATCTATCGTCTATCTATCTATCTATCTATCTATCTATCTATCTATCTATCTATCTATCTATCATCTATCTATAATAAATATTCATTATGTCAGGTTGTTTGGGAATAGTAGAGAATAGGCCACTCCAGTGTTGACATCTTCATGTCATCAGGTGTCATGTGATGAGGGGACAGTAACAGGATTCTCAAGTAATGAGGCAGGACTTCGATAGGCTGCTTTTAAAGAATGAGTTCAGTTTTGCCTTTCTCATTAAATAGCCTCCTGTCTAAGTAGTCTCTAATTAAGTAGACTGCCATAACCTTCTGCTGATTTATAAATGGATCACAATCAAGAAAAACAATGAGTTGGTCACAATTTTTCCCCATATCATAGGGATTTTTCCAACTTTATTCTTTTCACGATCATCCTTTAAAAAATTTCTTCATCATCCATGAGATTGCACAGCAGGTGCATTATTACTGACTATGTATTCTCTTAGTTTTCCATAAGGACTGTGGTTTTTGTCAGTTATCATCTTATCAAATTTGTTAGTGTAATTTTCACCTACTTTTTAATTTGCAGAAAGCTGTTACTATAGATTTTCAGATATTTTTCATATAATGCTTCTTAATTCCTGAATACTCACCCTTACCTTTAATGTCTAGTTCTTCTTATATATTCTAGCTTACTTTATCAGCAACAAATCAGTAAAGTTGTATAAGTTTATTTCTTTATTGTCAAATCTACATAATCAGTACCAATAATTATTTGTGTGTGTGTGTGTGTGTGTGTGTATTCACTGTTTGTGTCACCATAGAGTGCCCATTTTTCATTAGTTCTTGTTACCACTATCAGGCTCCAGTGTAAAACAAAATCAACTTATAATGTATCTGTTTCATTAAATCATGTGTTAAAGACTTAATGTAATATGGGATTTTCTATATCACATTCTTCATTAAGATACCTCACAAATACACCTTGATGAAGCTTCTGCAATAACACCATTTCCTGAGATATTGCTAGTAAAATTTGCTGTAATTTTAATTTTTTGAAATTTCTAACGGTGTTATTTTTTTTAACACTTTTTGCCAATTCAGTATAACCTGCTGCCACAAAATACAAAACAATAAATCAAATATTGATGAACAGAAGTGTGTGGCTACTAGAAATACCAAATCTCAATAAGTATCTCCTATCAGTTCAAATAAAATTTTGGCACAAAATTTTATTATCAAATTTACAAAACAAGAGGAAACAAATAAAATTTAGGTTTTTGAGCTGTTCAAGTTTTGAAATTGCCCTCAAAGATTGTAGATCTACTTTAAATTTAACATCAGTTAGGGGGAAATACCATTTGATAAATCAATACTTATGATTAATCTTTAAAGAAAGTAGATACTAATAAGAGACACCTAATACTACCATGTTTCTCTGAAAATAAGACCTAGGCAGACAATCAGCTCTCAATCAGCTCTAATGAGTCTTTTGGAGCAAAAATTAATATAGGACCCAATCTTATTTTACTATAAGACCAGGTCTTTAATATAATTAATATAGTATAATATAATATCAGGTCTTATATTAATTTTTGCTCCAAAGATGCGTTAGAGCTGATTGTCCGACTATGTGTTATTTTCAGGGAAACACGGTAGTTGTTTAATTCACTTTATTATGGTAACTAAATCTCGCATTATACACTTACAGTCTTTTAGTCAATATTTTCACAGATTATGAATATCCCCATGTACACATATATAATACCAAGAAATACTACTTTAATAGCTTGTAAGAAATTTATATTTTATGTGCTAAAAACTCATAATTTACTCGTATTAAGGAATGCATTTAGACTTACGCCCATAAGACATCTAGGAAACAGTTTGTCTCACAGCTACTGACTTTTTTCCATAAAAAATGTGCATGCAAAATACAACACATAGAATGTATGGTAGTTAGAGCCATAATATTTAGGAAATTTTGGATTTTTTTTCTGTTTGACTGTTTTATACACAATTTTCTCATGTTCAACATCCTTTTACTCTATTCTTTATTTCACAAAGTGGTCTAAATGGTTTCCATTCACATTTCTAGAAAAGCAATAATTTAGAGTATTAGCCATCCTATTTATTCATTCACTAAACAAATTTTTATTCAGTTCTTATATTGAACCAGTCACTGTTCTAGGCATTCTGGACCCAGCAGTGGAGGAGTCAAACCCCTTGAATTTATGAAGGATTAAATGAGTTAATACAATAAGATGCTTAGAAGAGTACCTGATACATAGAAAACACTTAATAAGTAATAGCCACTAGTAATATTAATGGTAACTATATTTTATTGTTAAGCAATTCTTGTATTCGAAAGTACATACTATAAATATATACAATTATAGGATTGTTTTATATGACAGCTATTCTTTGAAATGAACACATCAGGTTAACAAGGATGGGGTACACTTTAGTTAGAATAGTGAGAAAAAATTCCTTTCAGGAGCTAAGATTTGAATTTAAAACTAAATGATAATGTTTCGACAAAGCAGCCAAAAGCATACAATGGAGAAAAGCCAGCCTCTTCAATAAATGGTGCTGGGAGAATTGGAAAACCACATGCAAAAGAATGAAACTGAACTGCTATCTGTCGCCATGTACCAAAATTAACTTAAGCATAAGACCTGAAACAATAAAGTGCATAGAAGAAAACATAGGTACTAAATTTATGGACCTTGGGTTCAAAGAGGATTTTATGACTTTGACCTAAAAGACAAGGGAAGTAAAAGCTGTAATAAATGAATGGGACTATATCAAACTTGAAAGGTCCTACACAGCAAAAAGAACCATCGAAAAAATAAAGAGGAAACCAACCGACTGGGGGAGAATATATGGCAAACGACGCCTCTGTGAAGGGGGCTAATATCCAAAATATTTAAGGAACTCATACAACTCAACAATAACTACAAAATAAACAATCCGATTGAAACATGGGAAGAAAACCTGAATAGACATTTCTCCAAGAGGGCATACAGATATATGTAGGCCAATAGACATATGAAAAGATGCTCAACATCACTAATCATTAGAGAAATGTAAATAAAAACCACAATGGGCTATCATTTCACCCCAGTTAGAATGGCTATCATCTGCAAGACAAATAATAACAAGTGTTGGAGAGGCTGTGGAGAAAAAAGGAACCCTCATACACTGTTGGTAGGAATGCAGATTGGTGCAGCCACTATGGAAGGCAGTGTGGAGGTTCCTCAAAAAATTAAGAATAGAGTTACCATATGACACAGCAATCCCTCTTCTGGGTATCTACTCAAAATATCTGAAAACATTTATCCATAAAGATACATGTGCTCCAATGTTCTTTTTTGGTGGCCAAGACATGGAAACAACCAAAGTGTCCTTCGATAGATAATTGGATAAAGAAGACATGATATATATATATATATATATATATATATATATACACACACACAATGGAATATTATTCTGCCATAAGGAAAGATGAAATAGTACCATTTGTGACAACGTGGATGGAACTTGAGATTATTATGCTAAGTGAAATGAGTCAGACAGGATACAACAAGAAACATATGATTTCACTGATATGTGGTATAATGAAACTGAAAACAACAATGGAACAAGACAAACAAATGAAGAAGAAAAAAACTTATAGACACAGACACTAATTTAGTGGGTACCAGAGGGTAAGGGGGGAGGAGGGTAATAGATGAGGGTAAAGGGGATCAAATATATGGTGATGGAAAGAGAACTGACTCTGGGTGGTGAACACACAATGTGATATATAGATGATGTATTACAGAATTGTACACCTGAACTCTATGTAACTTTACTAACAATTGTCACCTCAATAAACTTAAAGTAGAAAAGAAAAACAAGAAAAACAAAAAAACGAAATGATGAGAAATAACTAGTCCTGCAGAGTTCTGGGGAAAGAGTATTTCAAGTAGAGTGACATTTAATTGCAAGACTTACAAGGAAGGAGAGAGATTGGTGTGTCCTGAGGCTTGGAAAAAAATATAGCTGGCACATAGTACACCAACAAGATGATAGGAGATGAAGTCAGATATCTGTAGGTTATTATATACCATTAAGAGCACTGAGTTTTATGTCAATTGCAATGGGAAATGAATGCAGGGTTTTAAGAGGAATGATATTAGCTGATTTGAAGTTAAAGACATCAACCTTGCTGCCGTTTGCTCATGTGTGGGGCAAGAAGGCCAGTTAGCAATCTAAAACCATAGTCCTGGTTAGACATAAGGTTGGTTTGTGCTGGCATTAGCAAGCCAGCTTACCTCTCCATTAGCAATGGAGATGGTGAATTCAGGACATATTATAGAAGTAGCACTGATAGAATATGCTTATGAATTGTATATAAGGGAAGAGAAGGAGAAGGATCAGAAATGGGTTTTGAATTGAACATCTGAATAGACAGTGGTAACATTATTCTAGAGAAATGAGTGTTTGTGCTTGTGCGTGCACGTGGGTGAGTGTATGTGTGAAAATTATGATACTCTTTTTCTTTTAACTATTCAAATAAGATAATGTTCCTTATGTAGAAATCTGTGTGATAAATTTCCTCGGTTACATTTACAGGAAAAAAAATAATAATTAAAGCAGCCTGCTTTTTTTCTTTAACCAGTCAATGATTTTATTAGTACACAGAATGTTTTCCCTTTTAAGTTGGCTACCTGGAAATGGAGAGATAAATTTCATGCTCAAATGCAATAAATGATTCACTCCAGATATACAGTACATTCCTGCCCTTCTCCCTTCTAAATGTTTCTTTTTAGCAAACTTTTTATTTTAATTATCCTGCTTCATATGTATTTTAATATTATGTTACTTCAAACTAGTTTGGGCACTAGTTACTCCATAAATCATAGATGATTAAATAAGTCAATCAGTGAATAATTAACAAATACCCCTTGCTTCAAATTCAGTCCATCAACAAATTTGGATAAATAGCAACACCACATATAAAATGCACTAATTAAAAAGGTTAATAGGATCTAGTGCTTGATGAAATTATAGAATCAGCCAAATCTGACAAATGAATTATAAATTTCTAACTCACTTCCTGAAGAATTAGCATTTGAGTAATTGAGCATATTTTTCTTACTGAATTGACAAAAAAAAAAAAAAGTTAGTAAAATGTAGAAACAGCCAGGTTGCCTTAGCCATCACTTTTAATGGAAGCAAAGGGGTAAGAGGTTATTTTAATTCATATACAAACCAAGAAACTCAGTATGCATGGATTAAGAAATACCCCTTGAGAATGTTAATTGATATACTCCTCTTCAATGGCTGAATTAATGGAGATGCAATGCACGCATTTAATTTTAGCCTTAAAAGAGATATATAAAACTTAATTTACTATGTTATACTTTTAGAGAAGCTTATAATTCTGGCCCTTAAGTGCTTTACAAACACTGAACTCACTTATTCTCTGTCATCTCAGGAATAATAGCACAACCCAACACCCATTTGCAAGAAAATAGATTACTGGTTCATCCCCTCTCATGTGCCCCACAGCAGGACTCTGGGCCAGGTTGCCCAGTGCCAGACATGGCTCCACTACACACCAGCTGAGTGATGTTGGGTGAACTGCTTGTCTTCTACAGCTTCCTTTCTCATTTGAATCTAGACATGATATAGTTCTTCTTTCCATAAAATTATTGATAATTATATCATCACTTAACAAACTTTTTCAAAAAGAATTAAGTGCTAAATTAAAATTAGCACTATCAAAATACCATTTTTCCCCCTTCTGGGCCCAATGACAGAAATGGTCGCAGGTAAAGCAAATGATGATAATTTAAAATAACTTTTCTCATGGAGACTCTTCTTACATGTAAGCAAAGAGAAAAATAAAACAACAAACAAGAAATACTTGAATCACACAAATAGACAGTCAAGATTATCTAGAGACCACCTACACTGTGTCAGGCACAGTAGCAAATGAGCAGCAGGGATATCTTCTTCATTTAGCTTTACATTAGCTAAGATAAAAACAGACAGAAAGTATTTGCATGAGCAATGAGCCTAAGATGGAGAATGTTGGGGGATGCATACCAATCATCAACGGCTTAAAAAAATACATGAGCTGTGGTTCCAGAAGGATAAATATAAATAAACTGAATAAACAGAGTCAGGTGGGGAGAGTTTAACACAGGAGGAAAAGCAAAGATGATATCCAAATAACAAACAAGAATATGAAAAGATGCTCAACATCACTAATCATTAGGGAATTACAAATCAAAACAAATGAGACAGCACGTCACATCCATTAAGATGGCTACTATTAAGACAAAACAAAACAAACAAACTAAAAAACAAGTGTTTCTGAAGGTATGGAAGAATTGTAACCCCTGTGCACTGTTGGTAGGATTGCAAAATGGTATAACAACTATGGAAATCAGTATGCAAGTTACTAAAAAATAATGAATGTAGAACTACCATATGATTCACCAATCCTGCTTCTGGGTGTATATTCAAAAGAATTGAAAGCAGGTTCTCAAAGAGAGATTTGCACAACCATGTTCATAGCAACACTATTCACAATAGCCAAAAGTTAGAAGCAGCCCAATCAATGTACAAGGTGTGATCACAAAATACAGTAAATGTTTAATATAAAAAAAGTTACAGTAAAAGACACATTGCCATTAATCCCCCTCTAAATACCCTCCCTCATTTCAAACACACTTATCCCATCATTCTTGCCACTTTCTGAAGCAGTTCTGGAAGTCCCCTTTTGTGAGTGTCTTTAGTTGCACAGCCATGGCTGATTCAATGTCCTGAATCGATTCAAAATGTTTATTTTTCATGGTCATTTTGACTTTGGGGAAGAGCCAGAAGTCGCATGGTGACAGATTCAGTGAAAGGTGGATGAGGAAACACCATAATGTTTTTATTTGACAGATATTACTGTAGCAGAAGCGATGTGTGCCAAGGAGCATTGTCATGATGGAGGATGAAGTAAAGACACCCACGAAAGTGGCAAGAACGATGGGATAAGTGTATTCTAAGCAAGTGGAAGTATTTTTTTGGGGGGAGATTAATGGCAATGTGTCTTTTACTGTAATAAGTTATTTTAAATTTGAACATTAACCATATTTTTTATCACACCTCATATATTTATGGATGAATAAAGAAAAATTGGCATATATTTGCAATGAAATGTTATTTACCTTTTAAAAAGAAGGAATTCTGTCAAATGCAACAATAAGGATGAACCTTAAGGACATTATGCTAAGTGAAATAATCCTGTCACAAAGAGACAAATCCCCGTATACAAGGTATCTGAAGTAATGAAATTTATAGAAACATAAATAGAATGGTAGTTTTCAGGGGCTTCAAAGAGGGGCAAAGGAAATTTGCTCTTTAATGGATATAGTTTTAGATGTGTAAGATACAAAAGTTCTGGAGAATATTAATGTGAATATATTTAACACTACTGACTACACTTACAAATGGTAAAGATGGTAAATTTTATGTTGTGTTTTTTACCACAATAAATAAAGCAAGCAAACACAAAAACAAACAAACAAACAAACAAAACACATGAGGAACAATGTTGTAATCAGTCCAAAGAAGTGGGATAGAAACGTCATCGAAAATTTGTTCAAATGTTTAGACCCATGTCATTACACATGCACTCGGAGGGTGTGAGAAGCTTTATTACTCAAATAATAATGAGGCTTTCTGGGGAGAGTAGGTTAGATTCCAAAACAGGTCAGGAACGGCATAAGTGAACAAGAAAGAAGCCTGGCTTGGGGCAGAGTTAGAGTGTTCCTGCAGTCGGAGTTTGTGTGGTTTGTACTTTCCTGTAACACCAAAGGAGAGATTGCCAAACTTTCTTAGCTCATCCAGATGTGGGGTAAAAAAGATAGTAAGAATAGTGGGGCTTGAAAGTCATCAGTGGTCAAAAAAAAAAAAAAAAAAAAAAAAAAAAAAAAAAAAAGCAATAATAAAAAAATGGAGGCAGACTATTACAATTCATGACTGTTACAGACTGTTATAATTTATGATGTCTGATGACTGAAACATTCCACACTTCATTTAATTACATTTGGACTCCTTTAAGTAAGCAACCACTGTCTTCTATGATGCTTTTAGACTTGAGGGTATAAGTGAGGTAAAATTTCCAATGAATGCCTTTTTTCATGAGCTCATCATTGTGGGGTTTGAATAGTGTCTTGTATAATTGCTTTATTTGTAAAGAAATATGTGTAACCTTCATTTACTATATATGAGGTGAGAGATTCCTGGAGTGGTTTTCCCAAAGGGGAAAAACTTGGAGAAGGAATTGTTCTTGCTGTTATTGACCAGACCAGATAGCCAAACCATTGGCAATAGCTCAAGAGTCTAAAAATGAGTACTTGGTAAAAGTTGTTGGCCAGGGCTTCCAGTGCTAAAATGCATGTCTGAATTATCCAATCCTGTATCAGGCACATCCTGGTTATAGGAAGAAAAGCAGCATCTCCCCAGGGAGCTCTATCATGTATATGGTGGCGGTGTAGTTCCTAAAGTGTAAGTATTCCCTTTGCTGTCCAGTCAGTAGCCAAGACAACCAAGGGGGGGGGGAGGGAGAGAGAGAGAGAGAGAGAGAGAGAGAGAGAGAGAGAGAGAGACAGACAGACAGACAGACAGGCAGAAAGAAAGAGAGAGAGAGAGGGAAACAAAGATCCTAATTGTCCAGCACCACGGCTTCTGGAAAGGAACTGAATGAATACAGGAGAGAGCACCCCTTCCTGCAGGCAGAGTGTGCCAGAGGGCCCAGATTTAGCATTATTTTGTAGCAAGGGGATTTTTGTGACTATGCCAAGCTTGCAGGTGCTGCAAAGCATAATGTGCAGTTGGGTACAGAGGGTCACAGACCCAGGGCCTATGAGAGCCTCTTGTTTCCAAGAGAGTTCCGTAGCAGCCAGCAGTTGCTGCTCAATGACGTATAGCATGGGGCTGAGAAAAGCAGTTCCTTGTACCAGATGTTCATGGGTAGTTCATAGCCATCATGAGTGGCCTAGAGATTCCAGGATGCACAAAAAGAGGTTGCTAAAGCCTCAGCACAGAATGAATATTTAGGGGACACTAATGGGAGTGCTTAGTACTATAATTTGGACAAATGCTGGAGTCTTTGTTTAAGGGGACTTCATTCTGAGTGGGCCAATTTTCAAGTAACAGCAAACAATAAGCTACCATAAAATGTGTAACAGAAATATATTGCCTCCAGAATTCCAAAAAGGCCTAAAAGGTGTTGGGTTAGTTTTAATCTTGTGGGTACTGAGAAGGTCGGTAACTTTCTTGACAGTGTCAGGGATGGAGCAGCACTTGACTTACCAATTATTTTCAGGAATGTAACTAAGGTGGCAGGGCTTTGTGCTATGTGGGGGGCAAGTACTGATCTACTTTTTGTGAGCTCCTTTGAATTTGTATGTCCTGAATCAGTATGTCAAAAAAAATCTCATCAGAGGAGGGTGTCTTCAGTATGCTTTTGTACCTGTGCTATTAGAGAAAGTTTAATGTGCTTATAATCTTTCCTTCCAAGGTTGTATGAGGTCTGAAAATTAAGTTCACAAACTCATCCTAGAAAAAGTGCTACATACTTCATTGTTGAATATCATGACAGTCACCTTTGAAGTATTCCCCTTGGGAAGCTATGCACCAATGCTGTCTCAAAGTCCACCCTTCAAAGTAATTTTGGAACTCTTTCTGGAATAGCCATCAGAGCTATCATCATACTACACCTGAATGTCATCAAAATATCTTCCTTTCAATATATCCTTTATATTTGGGTAAAGAAAGAAGTCTTTGGGGGCCAGATCAGGTGAGTAGGGACGGTGTTCCAACACAGTTATTTTTTCCTGGCTAAAAACTCCCTCACGGACAGTGCCGTGTGAGCAGGTGCATTGTTGTGATGCAAGAGCCATGAATTGTTGGAGAAAAGTTCAGGTCGTCTAACTTTTACACACAGCCTTTTCAGCACTTCCATATAGTAAATCTGTTTAACTGTTCGTCCAGTTGGTACAAATTCATCATGAATAATCCCTCTCTTATCAGAAAAGGTTAGCAACATCATAGCAACAAGTTCGCGAACTTAATTGTCAGACCTTGTATGTGATAGGAAAGCTATTGAGGTGAGAGATTCCTAGAGAGGTTTTCCTAGAGTATGTGAGTAGCTGGGTAGAGATGCATTGAGTCCCTTCAGAGAGGAAGGCTAACTGCAGCTGAATATCTCTTGAAACAGGCATCAAATGGAACATACTAGCCAAATCTGTGACTACAGTGTATTTACCTGTTGCTGATTGGAGAGTGTCAGTAATTTCAATACTATTGATTGATAGAGAGATGGAGACACATAAAGAAAGACACATGTCCCAGGGCCACTTTAAGCAGGGCCTCAATCCCATAGACTCTTATCCTTAAACGCCACTTACAACCTCTTATTTAGGTTGGGATTAATCTATAACAGAGGCACAGTAGAACTTTGTAAATGTAGCACAAACAAGTACACATCAAAGTGCAAGCTTGCCAGCAGGCAGCAACACAGCTCAAAAACAGCAAGTGGCAGAGCCAGACAGCAAGTCAAGGCAAGAGAATCACAATCCCAGGGTGGGTGTTCATTGCCTAGACACTCCATTTACCAACAGTTGTGTCTGCAGAGGCAGAATAGATACTCACATTCAAAATCTGGTTCAGATGTTGAAGCTAATGATGCAACACAAGTACCAAGAGTGTATGAAAATGTTGATTACTCACACAATGAGGCTTTCTGGAGAGAGAAGAGTTGGCTCCCTTGAAGATCCAAGAATGGCATGAGAGAGCAGGGAAAAGAGGCTGAGTTGGGGTTTTATGGTTAGAGGGTGGGACCAGGGTTAAGATTTCCCCACACATGTCAGTGTATGTGGTTTGAACTTCCCGCAGGCATTCCAGGAGAGAGAACATGGGCTTTCTTATCAACTTACACAGATGTGGGGCCGAAGGGGAAGGGAAAGAGGTCATGTTTGAATACTGTCAGCAGTGAAACACCCTGACAAAGGAGTTAGACTATTACAAAGAGCGCTGAGCAAGGCAGTGTAGAGAGAACATACGATTTTGAAGGAACCAGGTGTGTGGCTCAGCGATAAGAGCAAAGTTGGAAATACAAAAGAAAAGACTTTGGTGAAATAGGCTAGTTTTTTTAGGCCTCTCTTTTTAATAGCAAAAATATGCATTCTTTGCAATGACAATAACTTGGAGAAATCTGTATCAGAATACTTAAGAAGTACTTTCACTACTATTGGGGTATATTGCATACTACATTTATGAAAAAATGTTATCTACTCTTCCTACTTTCTGAATAGAAAATTCCTAGAATATGCAGGGATAAAAGGAAAAGAAAACAAATGAGTTCCAGTCTAATTTGGCTAACTTGTAGCTATTTTATTAATTCTAGTTTATTTTGATTTGATTGATTATATACGTTTTATAAAGTTTCCATTTAAATAATGCATATCAACAAATGGGATGTATTATCTTGTAATATATAAACGCATAAAATTCTGAAATTTGTAAAACAAGATGAATGTAGCAGTTTAAGTAATTTTTAAAAATGTGTTTTGTAATAGTGACTAGCATTTGTCTTCGCATATGGCTTTTTAAAGACTTTTGTATACATGATCACATTTGATCTAAAAATAGGCTTATGAAGACAAATAATATATTGATCATATGCATATATGTGTATGTTGTTTATGTTTCAGTTCATATTAAAAAATCAAAGAATACGTTTTGTTTTGCTCAAAATTAGACAACCAGAATAAAATACGCATCCTAACTTGCAATCTGATTCCTTCTTTACTGTGAAACTTTTAGATTCAAAAATTAAAAATTTGTATTAGTTTCAATTGACGTTATGAATATATGAGAGTCAAGCCAAAAAACCAGAACACACTCTAGTTAAATTAACAGAGAATATTTAAAGTGGGGATTTGGTTATGAAGATATGAGGTAACTGTAGCTACCGTGTTTCCCCGAAAATAAGACCTGACTGGAAAATAAGCCGGATTGTAGTGCTGCACTTCCGTGTGTGTCTCCTCAGTGCCTCCTTCTTTCTACCACCTATTCTGTGATACATGCTAATCCCAAGCAAATTTGTCCTTGTAGAGATGGTTCTGCCCCTTTACAGTTAAATAGATATGACAACAGGTGAGGATAAAAATCAATGTTAATTCTCATTGACTTGTGTTCATATGAAAATAAATAAGTGTTCCAGGTATAAGGAGACAGAGAAACAAAAAAGCAAAGGGAGAAGTAAGATCTCTGCTCAGCTTTTTTATTTGTTTTGTTTCTATTACAAATAAATTCAATCTCCAATGATCTGTTTTTTTATTTTTCCTTTGCCTCGTCTTTCTTCGGAAATGTCACAACATTGCCACCACTGTGTTGTGGTGAATTGAGTGGTGAAAGAATAGCATCTGATTGACATTTAGAGGATCCATTTTTACCTGTGAAATACACAGTGTTTTACATATATATTATATATAAACACATATTATATATATGTAATATATATTTTATATATACATATACATATACATATATATATATATATATATATATTTACTTCATACTAACTTGCTACCTATTCGTGATCTTACCCTTTTACTAATCTTTCCTTTCATTGTAATATTTTCAAATGCAATAGAACTATTTGTAGGGATAGTACTCAAGTATCAAAGACTAGTTAGATTTCCACTCATTTCCAAATTCAAGTCTTTCATAGGGGCATGTAATTAGCATAGTAATCAGAACTAATTGTACACAATCCTCAGGTCAGTTTTTAAATAGGAACTCAGAAGACTTTTCCAGCCACACAAACACTTTTAGAAATGATGTACAGGTGTACAAAGCCTCTACTCATAGCTTATTAAATCAATAGCACACATAAGTCATTAAGGAAATAACAGCAGAAAACATATAGGGAAGCAATACTTTCATGGAGAAAATCATTCAGACTTCAACTTGTGTGCAAAATAATACTCGAATCACAAGAGGGGAGGCAGTAGGTGAAGTCACTCTTTATCTTCAGACAACTTACGTGGGACAGTTTACTCATCTATAAAATATGGACAATGACATCATCTATATTATAGTGTAATTCTGAGAACTAAATGGGACAATATGTGTAAAGTGCTTAGCACCAGGTTTGGATTAAATGGAGCATGAGTTATCACCATGATGGTGAGGTCAGTTTGCCCTTTCCTCACATTTTGGGAAATTGGAGGTCAGACTCACTCTGGGAGCTTCCTTCCAGTCCCAGCCTGTGTGGATATGGGTGTTGGTGCAGTAATAACACTTAGCTGAAGACATGGGATTTGGGACATTATGGTAGAAAAGAAAAAGCATTGGACTTGGAGCCAGGAAAACTAGACCCGAGTTCTGATACATGAATCATTCTCTGTAAGCTTCAATTCATTACTTCATTTGAAAATAGGTACAATGATATCCAAAGAAGAAGCATGGCATACTGATATGCAAATTATGCTTCTAAAAGTTATGTTGAGCTATAAAGCGTTGTAGAGATGCCATGGTTTATCATTATTAATACTACAAGTATAATCAGAATTATCATTTGGTACAGAACAATTTCTTAGTTGGCCTTCTGTTTTCCTTATAGAGGCTTCTAAAGCAGCCACTAATCTGGCAGTGGAAAACTGCCCTTGGAAGCAGGCTTCTGAGACTGAGAATGAGGAGTCAGGATATGGGGAGGGGTAGAGGACTGCCTAAATTATCCTTTTATTTCCCTCATCGGCCCTGATATTCTAGCAATTGTGGGATTTACAAAGTAAAAGCCCTTTTCATCATTTCAGCAGATCTTTATCTGCTATTGACCAATAATTAGAATTATAGAATTTGAGTTAGGAAAAGCCACAGGAGTCAACAAATTCAGTTATTTCCAAATGTCCCTGAGCATAAGAGATACTTGGGAACCTCTTCCCTACAGTTTCTGATTCAAAATGGCTGTGTTGTGCCCCAGGAATTTATCTTTTCAACAAATGCTTAGTTAATTCTATTGATCTAACCATTTAAAGAATACTCACATGTTATTTCCTTGGAGCAAAAAAACTTTGAGACAGCATAGCAAACAAATGAATTGCAAGATCCCATAAACTGAAAGGAAGCTGAAACCAGCTAGTAGTAGGCTTGTGTTAAGAATCCAGATCTCTTAACTTTCAGACCAGAGCTCTCTTCTCTTTTAATTGAGGGCCTGACTCATATGAAGCAATAGCTCCTGTCTTTGTATTGGTTGGTATTCATCAGTCTATACTTGATAAGAACAATACATGTCAAAATAGGGATTTTTTTTCCCCTTATGCACTTGTGAAGAGTAGAACAAACTACCCCAAAACCTTTTAACAAATTTTTGTTTGTGAGGTGAGTTAGGATTTAAAACCAGAACTTGACAAGTCAAAGAGAGTTATAAACTGAAATAATACTTCTCCCTCAGGATAGTGTTTGTTTGTTTGTTTGTTTGTTTGTTTTCCATTCAGTAGACCAACAGGTAGTGGAAAAGACAAGTTGACTCACTTCTGGAAATGTTCTTTAGCACTATAATTTTATAATCTACCAACTCTTTCCCTTTTGATTCCAACTTTCCTTCATTCACAAGAAGTGATTAATACTTACATGCACTCATATGGGACCAAGGGACAAATACAAGGGAAAAATACAGATACAATGTCTTAGTGGATTTTAGACTAAAAATGTCATTTACAATGAAGACTTTTTAAGTAAATGAATGGAAATTTCAAATTTACCCGTATTACATCTAATGTTTCTGTCCCTGACATCAATACTCACAAATCAATAAAAAAAAAGAAGAAAAAAAAAGAAATAGTACAATGATAAACATACATAAACAGATAATGAGAGAAAAACATAGTTGTAAAGGGAATAATTTTATTCAAGATTTTGATTAGTCAGGGATATAAAAATAAGTCGTCTTTGGGGCCTTGCTTCTTTTCCATACACTCTAGCTGGAAAAAGGCCTCTCAGAGTCCCCAGACCAACCTGGGGTTCTCATGTGAACTCCCAGTTCTTGGTCTGGGAGTCAAGGCCAGGAGCTTGCATTTCAGGACCCCCATAGATGTCTCAACTCTTCTCCTCCCCTTTGAATTAGCTCTTCCCTCCCCATCCCCCCAAAAATAAGTCTTTTCATCTAACAGATTTTCAGTTTTTTTTTAAACAATAAATGAAAATTTCAAAACAGTCATTATACAAAAGAACTCCCAGACTTTTCTAGGGGATAGTAAATATTTACTGGAAGGCAATTTTGCAATTTATAAAAATCCTTACAAATGTCAATAGTCTGTAATATGATAATTCCATTTTTAGAATTTTTTTTAAGGAAATAATTGAAGAAATTATCTAGGATGTAATAATTTATTAATTTATTCATTCAACAAGTGTTGAGCATCTGCTGTGTGTCAGGCAATGTTCTGGTCACTGGACATGTATGTATGAGCAAAATCAAGTACAGCTCATGCTTTTAGGACTTTTGCAGTCTAATAGGGGAGTTGAGAATTAACCCAATGGTCACAAACAGATGCATACAAGGAAAGTTTCATACAATGAAAGAACACACTGTTATCAGACCCTTCTCTGCTTCCTTTCGGTATAATTTCTCTTGGGAAAGTAACATTTAAGTTAAGATTTAAAGAGCAAAATATGAGTGAACTAAGAAAAGTGAGTTTGGGACAAGGAATAGCACATGCAAGGCCCAGATTGACAAGGATATTCTCTGTTCAATATACTGAAATATGATTTTTATGGCGAGATAAGGGTGAAAGGAGAAAGATAAGTCTGGAATGGTAAGCAAGATGGAACCCTTGAAAACAGATTACAGATATTGTTATTTTAGCCCAAAACAATACAAGACCCTTACACATGCTGTCTACAAGAGACTTACTACAGATCGAAAGACACACAACTGACTGAAAGTAAAGGGGGATGGAAAAAGATATCTCATGATAATGGAAATAAGCAAACAAAAAAAGAATTCTCATAGAATTAAATTTTTGAAAAGACTATAACAAGAGACAAAGAAGGACCCAGTAATCCCACATCTGAGTATTTATCCAAAGAAACCCAAAATGCTACTTCAAGGGGACATGTGCATCCATACAATCATTACGGCTTTCTTTACAAAGGTGAAGACGTGGAGGCAGTCTGGATGTCCATAGATGCATGAATGGATAAAGGGGAGCTGGTACATATATACAATAGAATATTGCTCGGCCATAGAAGGGAATGGATTCTTGCCATCTGAGGAGGCATGGATGGACCTGGAGAGTACTGTGCTGAGTGGAGTGTAAGACAGAAAAAGACAGATGCAATGCGATTTCACTTATATGTGGAATCTAGAGAACAAAATAAACAAACAAAATAGAAACAAACTCATAGATACAGAGAACATTTCATAGTTGCCAGATGGGAGGGGTATGGCAAGGTAAAAAAAGGGGAAGGGTTTAAGAAGTATAAATTGGCTGTTACAAAGTAGTCATGGGGATGTAGGGTATAGCATAGGAATATAGTCAGTAATATTGTAATAACTATGTATAATATCAGATGGGTATTAAATTTATTGGGGTGATAGATGGGAGAGGGATTGACAGCAGGGTGAAAAGATGAAGGGATTAAGAAGTACAAATTGGTAGTTACAAAATAGTCATGGGGATGTAAAGTAAAGCATAGGGAATATAGTCAATAATATGGAAGAACTATGTATGGTTCCAGGTGAGTACTAGACTGGTCAGGGGGTTCACTTCTTAAATTATATATATGTCTAACCACTATGCTGTACACCTGAAATTAATATAAAATATTTCTGAATGTCAACTGTTATAGAAAAATTTAAAAAGGGGGAAGGTATATGGGAATAAGAGGTTCAAAATTTAGGTAAAAGCAAATAAGTCGTGGGGATGTAATATACAGCATAGGGAGTACAGTCAATAATATTGTGATAGCATAGTACGGCAAAAGATGGCTGCTAGACTTCATGGTGGTCACTTCTTAAGGTATATAAATGTTGAATAACTATGGTGTACCCCTGAAACTAATATGATATTGTATGTTAGTTATATTTTAATAAAAAATCTTAAAAATAAATCTAAAGAAAAATACTCTAGGTCTTCTGATGCTTACAAGAAATAAAAACAATAGAAACTTAGTGAACAAACTTAGTAGGGATTACAAGAAACCAATGTTTCCCTTGAAAATGTTCTTCCAGCTGCAGTGTAAAGAACAGATTAGAGAGAGTCAAGAAAAGATTAGAAAACTAGTTAGTTAGCGAATGCTGTCCTGTGAATTAGAAGTGACTGGTTTATATCAAGGTAGTACAGCAGAGGTGGAGAGAAATAAATGACCTCAAGCATTATATAATATGTGAAATATGTAGGATATATTGTGGATTGGGTATGGGGAAGGGTGGAGAGGGATTATTTTAAGAATGACTTCAAGGCTTGCTGAAATTATTGAAAGAACAATAGGCCCAATCAGAAAAATTAGAGAATCATAGCTGAAGGCAGAATTTTGATAGATTGTGGGGAAAGAAGATCAACAGCTCAGTTTTGAATCTGTTGTGAAGGACTTGGTTCTAAGAATTCTAATTGGTTTTGTTGGTAATTCACTTGAGTATTCAGGGCTAGACTTCCATGGAGAAATCTGCTATAGAGACAAAAATATGTTTTCTGGGTATTTGATGATTATTGAAGTTACGAATATGAATGAGATTCTCCTGAAAAATGTGTAGACTGGGAGAAGAAAAGAAGAAAAATTGGCCTAGGAGACTTGAGTTCTTTGAGGACTCCAACATAAATAGTAGTGGATGGTTCTACAGCAGAAACTGAGAAGAACAGTCACACAGCTAGAAAGAAAATCAGAAAATGCTGGTGATAGAGAAGCAAATGGTCAATCAATGGCATTTTAAAGAGTGAAAAGTAATCAATTTTTATAATTAAGTACAAAAAAATGAAGGCAAGGATTGACTGGATTTAGTGAGCTAGCACAATTATATTGTTCTGATAGTGTAAAGAAGAGAAGAGCCATGTTGGAGTTGAAGAATGAATGATTGTATGAAAATGGAGGCACTGATGATTGAAATGCTGCTAAAATAGAAAAAAAGTCAGTCTTGTAGTTGAAAGAGGAAGTTGGGTTAAGGAAGAAGTTGTTGGTGTTGTTACCTTTTTTTTCCCTTTTATTTTAAGATGAGAAAAAACATGAGATAATTCAGTGGAGGTGAAGGGAGAAGAAAGCACTGATAATGAGATTTCCTAGGAAAATAAGAAGTTATAGGTTCCACCATGTCACATAGATTAGCATCCTTTATCCTAACAGGATACTTGTGTGATGTTGATGTTCATTAAATTGAGGCCTTTTTTTTTTTTTTAATACTAGGGAAAAGTTAGAAGTTGTCAAAATGTTAAGCCAATATGGAATTGACTACCTAAAATATTGTATTAAATATATTATAATTTAGTCTTTAAAAATATATAGATTTTTATTTATTTAACTGAAAATATTCTCACAGTAATAGAATTGTCCTAGATTTTCTATTTTTGCCTATGCTTAGCAAAGTGTTTTACACATAATAGCTGTTTAGTAAACACCGACTAAATAACTAAATAAGTAGAGAAATAAATGAACTAATTTAGAGTAAATAATCCCACTACACCAACTTGTATACAAGGAATAGTCACATACTGAGAGTAATTCTTCATTTTCTACAAATTATTAATAGCTTAATTTAGATGCTAAACCCTCATTTCATGGAGACTTGTAAAAAATTCTGTCTCAAGGTCCACCTATACTGTTTTGCTTCTAGGAGCTGATTCAGAGTTTTAGGGAGGTACCTGCACTCAAGGGTAATGCTTATCTATGAGCTACATGTATGTTCTGACTTCCATTGTCCTTTCAAATCTGTTACTTTGTCTCATTAATGTAGTGAGACTCTTGGAATGTAAGCCTAGGGTGTAGAATACAGCCTCCTAGTACATCAAGCAGCCTTTGCCCCAGAAAATATCTTGACTCCCTATCAAGAGGGTTAACATAGGCCACACTGGCTTATGTGACTAATGACTATCTCTCTCATCACCAGAAATGTTAGCAAAAGAAACGTCTCCTCTCCTTCATCCTCATTCTTCTCAATGGGTTTGGACTTTTGGACACAAAACACAACTCTACAGCAAAATTGCCCCGGATCATAAAGCACTACCTCTTGGGGATAGGGAAATCTCAGGGTCAAAAAACTAGTATCTGAAAAATGATCTGATCATATACATCAATTCTGTGAAAGTCATGAAACTATGAGATAGATGGACAGATACATAGATAAGGAAGATTGGTAGAGCTTCTGTATAGGGATATGGTGTGGGTATTTTTAAAATTCGTTCTATTTTGCTTGGTTAATTTTCTTTTTTCTATTCTAAGTATTTTATAATATATTATTTAATAAATAAAATAGGGAAGTATTGGAAAAATAACTTTAATATTCTGGAAACATAAATGATTTTTCTTTGAAAAGCAGGGGAATGACTAGAGTTGATACATGACAGAGTCCACTAATGACTTCAGCTTCTGGAATGGCCAGAAATATAGGTGTAAGAAATCCCTGTTTCATGTTGGCTCTTAAAACTTTATGCAATTGTTGCCTTGGGGATATACTATATTAATTACAGGCTGTACTTTTGAGTATTTGTCTTCCCTAACTAGTCATACTATATGTGTTACCTATTGGATAATATATTTTTTTCTTCAGCGGACTCCATCCTGCTTTCCATTTATGAGTTTTGGGATGTATTATGAAGACGTCTCCAGTTACAGTTGGAGGATGGGGTCTAATAAATCACTGAGGAGGGGAATTTTATAGGGAAAAGGAATGTTTTGTACTTTACCATTTCTAAAATATATAATTGATCCATAAAACTTTTGCGTTATGAAAAGACCTTGTGTGCATGTTGACATCGTTTTGAGCATAATCTCAAATTGACCAACCTTTAGAAAATTTGGTGTTATTCAGACTGAGATACTGTCCATATTTGTAATCATCTAGCATCTTCTTCCTTTTACTTCACTCTATTAGCACTTTCTGATTGAGTATTAGAATTCTGTTGTCTTTTTTTTCTCCATAACTAAACATTAGCTCTGATGAAGTTCGTCTCGGTAATGCTGACAGGCATGTTGCCAGCAACAGAGCATTCGATGCTTGTTGCTGTTGAACCTCTCTGCTGGACTCAGTACTACAAACCAAAGGAGCATATTCTGATCTTCTCCATCGGGAAAGTCAAAGTGAACCATAAAATGATAGCTTCCTACTGTTCCTCTGGTTTGATTTTTAAGAATTATACCTGACCATTCTTTCATCTTCACTTTGTGTTAAATTTCCTTTTCTCCTAAGGCCAATAGCTTAGGAAGACAGAAGCAAAAATAAAGCCTACAAATATTCAAATCTAAGAACTCTGTCAAAACAAATCTTACCAAAACGAGTATTATGCATATTTTTTGAGAATCTTGTCTTTGGTTCCCTCGTGACTTTTGGGAATTTGGATCCAAAAAGTAGCTGTCAGACATCAGGCCAAATCTTCAGCTTAAGGACTTTGGGCAGCAGCTACTGGGCACAGAAGCAGAAAGAAGAAGCTGGGACTAGGAGAGTCAGGTGTTCAGTGAAGCTCAGCAAAAGGCTAAGCAGTGCATCCACAACAGACAGCAGACACGTTTAGTCAAATAAAAATTGAAGATCACCGTGAAATACCAGCTTAGAAGCCATACTGTTAAGCACAAGTCCCAGGCGCATGCATCCTGGGATCATGTTTTCAAACAGTGTTTCTGTGAAGTGTGGGACTCACAACAGTGAACAGAGGAAGGAAGATTTTAGGCTTTGCTCAGTCACTATTCAATAAAAATGTATCAAATTGTGATCACTTTATTTTATTTTTAATTACCTTTCAAACCTTTTCAAGAAAAACACTTCAATTTAAAGCTATGCATTTCATAACTCTCCACTAATTTCTTTCTTTTTCTTTTTCTTTTTTTTTTTTTTAACAGAAGGAGCCCTAGTCTCTGGTTCAGAAATTTTAAATATTTTGTAATTTTCATCGCATTTATATCACCTCCTATTTATGGCAAATTATATTTCCATTTTAATGAAATAATTTCTAAATATATTTAAAATAAATTTATTTAAAGAGAAATGTGAGGTAAATGATAGTTTTAATGTAGTAGAGCTGATACTTAGATATGGCAAAAGTCCTAAAGATGGCACTCAAATGACAGACATTTGGGAAATATTGTTTTGATCAGGATGATCATATACACACTTTTGCAGATACACCAGATTACCCCCACCAATTACAAGCTGTATCTATTGTCACGTAAGACAGAGTACTGAATACACGCACATACACTAGTACATACACAAATAGATGTTATGGTGAAGGGTTTGGGGAGGGGAATCTGCCTTCGACTTTTTTTCTCTTCTTACCTGATTACAAAAAAAATTGGATTTTGGATTTATCCACGAAGAGGAACAACAACAACAAAAAAAGCTGTCTACTTTATATATGTAACTTCTCTGAATTAACTTGACCCCATAAGTGATCCAGTTTCAGATTGTCAATGGCATTACCCATAGTGATGACAAAAGTGTTGGGTAATCCTAATCTTTTGATCTCAGGAAGGAATGCAAGCTTTTATGCCTCAATTCCACAAATAAGTTTTCTAGTCTAATAACTCAATAAATATCACCCATAAGGTCATACTTTTCGATGATATTGTGAAGCAGAAACAAGTTAGGATAGTAGCAACTGTCACAATTCAGCCTATATTCTAATACTAAGAAACAGACCTATCTTTATTTTTTTCATAATTTATAATATATTCAACTCTTTATTTAGCAAAGTCAGTCTAAGCCCCTGTTTTTCTTAACAAATTAAATATAATATACATTCATAAAAGTGCACATATCATAATTGAACAGCTCAAAACTTTCATAGTCGAAACATGTTTATAACATAACACAAGCACTTAGATCAAGAAACATGATATCACCAGTATCTCAGAACCCCCTATCATTATCCCTTACGGTCTCTATAGTCTGACAAGGATAACTGCTATTTTTGACTTGTAATAGCGTAGATTCATTTTGACACATTATGTAATTTATATAAATGAGATAATGCAGAATATGCTATTTTATGCCTGATTTCTTATGTTCAAAAATACCTCTTTGAGATTCAACATTATATTTTTCAGTGCACTCATAGATTATTCATTTATATGCTATACACTTATGAAAAGATGTTTACCTTCACTAAGAATAGAGAATTCCAAATAAAAACTATACAGAAATACCATTTTTATCTATCAGATTGGTAAAATTAAAAAAAAATTAAACAACACAGTGTATTGGTGAGACAGTGAGATGCGACATTTTTATACTTTGTGGGTTAGAATACAAATTAGTATATTCCTTATGAAAAGCACACACAATTACACATATATTTACTTTTTCATTCAGTCCTCTCATTTCTAAAATATTACCCTGCAGATACACCTATCACTATGTATATAATATATATGTATATATATATATATAATATATATATAATGCTACATTAAATCACATTATCTATCTATATAAAATGTGATTTAATGTAGCATTATTTATAACTGAAAAATATTGGAAATAATCAATATGTCCATAGATAGGAGAGTGTTTCAATAAATTGTAGCATCACCTTATAAAGGAGAGCTACATAACTAAAAAAGAAAAACAAACAAAAAACTATAAAGAGTTCTATGAATAGACTTGGAGTGATTTCCAAAATATGTTTTTAAGTGAAAAAGCAAAATGCAAAACAGTGTCTATATTATTTAGTATTCTACTTTTGATTAACTAGCAATGTGAAATTTAAAAAAAAGAAAACATACATAAGTGTAGTGCTTACTAGTGCAAAAAAGAAACATGGGAAGCATATAAACTAGGGACTACTGAGAATGATTAATTTCAAGGGATGATTAGAATGGAATGAAAATGGTAGAAGCAATTGGGGGGATCTAATTTCTTCATAATCTCACTAATATTTGTTACTTTTTACTTTTATTTTTTGGCGATAACCATCATAACAAGTTTGAGGTGATATGCCAATTGTTTGGATTTGCATTTCCTCACGATTTATGATATTGAGCATCTTTTCATATACCTGTTGACCATTGTATATCTTCTTTGGAGAAATATATATTCAAATCCTTTGTTCATTTTTAAAATCAGGTTATTTATTGATTTACTTACTGTATTTCCCGGAAAATAAGACCAGGTCTCATATTAATTTTTGCTCCAAAAGACACATCAGAGCTTATTTCCAGGGGATGTCTTATTTTTTCATGTAATATAATCTACATTTATTCATGTACAACAATCTACATTTATTCAAATACAGTCATGTCATCTTCTTCTGGAAAATTGTCCTAATTCTCCAAAACCGAATTCCGGCTTGAATTTTTTGCGACCCCATTTCCTGTCGAATCATTGGCCCCAATCTCTCATGTCCAGCAATAGAGCTCTCCATAAATGAGAAATTCTTGTCCATGTAACTTGCTCATAGTGCATTGGCAACACAGCTGTCAGTGATTTATCCCATGAATTCTTCACCCAAGTCACGACCTCTTGCATGCTAAGCTTCACAAAGTTTCCACCCTGATTTTTCTCCATTCTATTTTCCATGTAGTCATTGATTTCCATGTGCAAATGGCCTTTGAATGATTTGTTTATTGCAATATCAAGAGACTTGTTTATTGCAATATAAGGCAGTCATTCCTGTGCAAATCATTATTTGATCTATTCTTCTCTCCTCAAGGAAGTTCTTCATGTCTTTAGCGCGGTGAGTGCTGGCTGAATCCCAGACTAGCAGACCTCTTTGTTCACCTCACAAAACAAGTGGCAACATTAAATCAACCCACTTCCTTATATCTGCTTGTGTGCACCAGGCTTTTTCAGTTTCAAGATCATAAATGCCTGAAACACGTTCAACCTTATCTTTCTTGCTCTTAGTGATGATTAGAGTTAGGGCTTTCTTTCCATCCAGACAAATTGCCAAAATACAGGTAACACGTGCACTTTTGTAACCAGTGGAAGAAATGTAGATTGACGAAGCACCCCTCTGATCAATTGTTCTTTGAGGTCTTTGGCCCTTAAACACTGCATTTCATCCATAGCAATTATGTTGGAGAGTTGATATTTAGAACAGTCAATGCCATCAGCAAAGGACTTGAACGCAAGTGGATGTTTAATAACTTCTGTATCTTCCAGCTTGAACAATGTTGTCAATCTTAGAGACAGTTCATATCGCTGAAGGAATCCGTCCAATCAATGTTGTGATGCTTTGAATTCTTCTGGGGATATTTCTAATTGGTGGTGCCATTGCAAGGGCAAATGCTTGAATATCCGCCCTGAGCACAACCGAAGCCTTTGCTCTCCTGTCAGCAATCCACTCACAGATGATGTCTTCCAGCTCAGGAAATAATGGTTGCTGACCTGATCCATGCTTGTGCTTCTTAGCATTTCTCTCGTCCCCCTATTGACTGAGGTTATCTTACTCTGTTCACCACTTTTGGACCATTTGGAGATCCAACTTCTTCTGTTTGCAGAAAGCCATAAGACTCTTGTTCTGGGAGTCCTCCAGGATTCCTTTCTTGTACTCGATGGAATAGTTTTTTCTTTGCACTCATCTTGTCTGGGGGTCAAAATATTATTCCCTTTAAATATACCATTAAATCAAGTGTTAATTGAAGACTTACGAGACAGGAGTGACAACAAAAATGATGACAGTTAAGAATGATGGTCCACAGAAAAGCGACAAAAAATTGCAGGCACCAAAATTCAGAAAACGTTGCTTTATTTCACACGAGTGTGTTAAGTACATCCATTACAACACATGGCATATTGAATTATGAAGATCCATATTAGACACAACCATGTCCATTGGTTATCAAGTGTGCACGTTATTCTTGCATTGTCTGTACTCTGGTCATTTGGCAGTAAGTCTTGAGTTCATCTGTTTACATAGGCGTTTACCTCTCGTCCAAAGATGCCTGCTTGGGTATTTACAGATACTTAATTATATTTTATTTTATAATTTATTTTAAGTATTAATGTCAATAATATTTATTTATATTTAATTATATATCAATATTATTATTTTATAATTCAATAAGCCTGTTGTGTGTTGCAACAGACATACTAAATGCATCTGTCTGGCTGACAATCTTAACTGGGGCTTATTTTTGGGGTAGGGCTTATATTACAAGCATCCTGAAAAATCATGCTAGGGCTGATTTTCCAGTTAGGTCTTATATTTCAGGGGAATATGGTAGTTAGCTGTTCAGTTATAGGATTTGCTTATATATTTTGGAAATTCATCTTTTATCAGGTACATTGTTTGCAAATATATATATTTTTCTGATTAATAGGTCGCTTTTTCACTCTGAATGATTGTTTTATTTGCTGGGCAGAAGTTTTTAATTTGATGTATTCCCACTTGTCTATCTTTGCTTTTGTTGCCTGAGCCTTTACTATCTATCACATCTAAGAAATCTTTTCCAAGCCAAGGTCAAGAAACTTTTCCCCTGTTTTCTTTTAAGAGTTTTACAATTTCAGATCTTACTCCCCCACACCACACACACACACACACACACACACACACACACACACACAAAAGAGCCACAAGGACATTTTTTGAGGCAATCCTTATGTTTATTATGGTAATGGTAACACAACTATATACATATATTCGAACTCACCAAATTGTGTACATTAATTATAATCTTTTTTTGTATACTAATTATATACCTCAATAAAGATTAAAAAGTAAAAGAAAGAAATGGGGGAAAGTGACACTTCTCTAAGTATACCTTTTAGTAATGTTTCATATATTTAAAAAAGTTAACAGGTATGGGGAAAATTAATATTGAATTCCAACAAAAACAAGTTAATCAAGTTTTATTTCAAATAAATATCATAACTACTCTAAAGCTTAAAGAAATAAATAAACCCAAGCACAACATAAATTAATATATCAAAATAACGAGTGATTAATAAATAAACCAAAAAACAAATAAAGGAAATAGAAAAACTCTTTTTGGTAATATAAGGTAAAGTGGTAAATGTAGAAATAATGATCAAATTACAATGCCTCTAGTCATCATAAATGTTCAAGGAGGAATTATCAGCTGAAGATAAAATGAATAGGTAAAAGTTTGAGTTTAGAGTTACTTCTTTGGTCTCAAAATATTTTCATACTTGATATTTATTAAATATAAGGGAAATTAATAAGTTTATAGTGAAGGAACTTAGCAGAAAACCATCTCAACCAAGGGTCTGAATTATCTTACCGATAATGGAAAATATTGTCCTCATACTCAACCTGAAATTACACACCAAGAAGACCACAGCATTATTCCTGTGATATCCCAGTCCAAACTGTATAACCTGAATCTAATAATGAGAAAACAATAGTGAAGCCCAAAGTGAGGGCCACTTTACAGAATAACTGTCATATACTGTTCAAAACTATGAATATACTCAGCAGTTCAAAATGACAGTATAGGAAGATCCTGAACTCACCTCTTCTTATGAGCACAACAAATATAAACCTATATGTGGAGCAAATCACCCTGAAGAGAACCTGAGAACTAGCTCAACACTGCTCCACAACAAAGGATAAAAGGGCCACATGGAGGCAGGTAGGAGAAGAAGTGACATGCTTTGCCAAAAGAAGCCCCCCTCCTGGCATGGCAACCCTCAATCAAGAGGAAATTTAAAAAAAAAAAAAAAAAAAAAAAAAGAAGAAGAAGAAGAAAAAAAGAGAAAAGTCAATAAATGGAGATTCTACCCAAGGAGAAAGGGGTTTTTGTACCCCATACCAGGCACACCAGCCTTTGTGTCATGCACCGAAGAGTAGAGCTTCCCCCGCAAGTCCCTGACTTTGAAAATCAGCAGTGCTTATATTCAGGAGAAACATAGGACTGTAGGGAATAAATATACAACCCTTAACGGGCTTGCACACAGTATTTGCCCCAAGAGCAAGTACAAAAACTCACAGTTTGAGAAAGGCCTACACTATATGTGAAGGACATTCACTTTCTGATCTTGAGGTATCTGCTGGAGGGGCAGAATTCTGCTGGAACTCTCTACGAGGATGGAACCCTGGTGGTTACCATTCTTATGGTTACATTCCTTGTTAACTTGTTGGTAGCTTTGCTGGCAGACTCCATTTTTGCACTCTCAGTAAAAGCTTCTAACAAAAGTCAATGAATAAGGCCCAACTCCTGTCCCTGAACTGCTCATATCCAGCATTCACAGATGCAGCAGGTTAGCAGCCCTGCCCTCCCATGCTGTTCACAGGACTCTGCCAGAGCCAACAGATGCAGCCCACTACCTCTGGTGGTCATGGGTTATTGTACTTCTGGGCCTCACATGACATCTCCTATACAAAGTTTCTCCTTCAAGACTAGGAAAGGTATTCATCTCCAGCTAGCCTGGAAAGGCAGACCTACTGTGTTTCCCCAAAAATAAGACCTAGCTGGACCATCAGCTCTAATGCATCTTTGGGAGCAAAAATTAATATAAGACCCGGTCTTACTTTAACATAATATAAGACTGGGTATAATATAATATAATATAATATAATATAATATAATATAATACTGGGTCGTATATTAATTTTTGCTCCAGAAGACACACTAGAGCTGATAGTTTGGCTAGGTCTTACTTTCAGGGATACATGGTAGCATAGCACACGTGGGATTCTCATAGGCTTGAATCCACTCCAGCTCTGACCAGCCTTCCAAAGCCACTCAGCACACAGTCTATGTAGGGGATACTCCTACACAAGGTTCCTCCTTCAACAATGGGAGAGGTAGCTGTTTTGCCAAATTAACGGAAACAGACAGAGAAAGTCAAGTGAATAAGAAGATAAGGAAATATATTCCAAACTAAAGAAAAAGATAAAATCCCAGAAAAAAAATATTATAATGAAATAGAGAAAAGTAACTCACCTGATAAAGTATTCAAAAAGAATTCAAAGTAATGGCCATAATGATGCACACTGAACTCATGAGGAAAATGGATGAACACAGGAGGACTTCAAAATACTGGAAATCATCCAGTCAGCAAAGCAAAAGAAAAATAAATAAAAATAAACAATGAAGATAGTTTAAGGAATGTCTTTAACAATATCAAGTATATCAACATTCACAATATAGGAGTCTCAGAAGAAGAGAGAGAGCAAAAAGGGGCAGGATACTTATATTATGAAGACACAGTAGCTGAAAACGTCCCTAAACTTGGGGGAAATAAATGGTCATCCAGGTCCAGGGAGCACAGAATTTACCAAACAAATTGAACCTAAAGAGACCCATTACAACAATATATTATAATTAAAATAGTACAAATTAAACATAAAGAATCTTAATGGCAACAAAAGAAAAACCAGTCACATACAAGGGAACCTGCCTAACACTATCAGCTGATTTTTTTTAGCAGCAATGTTAAAAGTCAGAAAGAAGTGTCATAATATATTTTAAGTACTGAACAGTAAAACCTTACAACCAAGACTATCCTACCCTATAAGTTTATCATTCAGAATTGAAAGAGTGTTCTATAAATTTTCTGGGGCCAAGAGACCAAGAAAGAGACTGACAACTGCATTACATCAAGAGTTTATTACAGGAACTCACATAGAAGGAGCATCTTGGGCAGTGGCAAGACAACTTCGATATCCTCCCTACCATGTGGCAGATGCTAAAGGGTTATATAGAACAGATAGTACTTTTAGAATGTGTTGAACTTAGGCAACAATAAGCCTAAAGAGACTGATATATACCGGAGGTGACAAAAAATGTATATACATGACTTGTATTCATCTTTTATATTAGCATATATTGAGAATTACAATTTTAATACATTTTCCCCTTTCTAAAATGTGTATACATTTTTTGCACCGTGTGTATGTGTATAAATACGCATGAAACTCATGATAACCACAAACCAAAAAACTACAATAGACACACAAAAAAATAAGGAGAAAGAAACCCAAGCATAAAACCAATGAAAACCATCAAATCACAAGGGAAGAAAGAGTCAGAAAGGAGCAAAGAAGAACTACAAAAACAACCAGAAAACAACTAACAAAACGACAATAATTACATACTTATCAAAAATTACTTTAGATGTAAATGACTAAATCCTCCAATCAAGTGACATAGGGTAGCTGAATGGATAAAAATAAGAAACAAACAGTAAAAACAAACCCATCTGTATGCTGCCCACAAGAGACTCACTTCAGATGTAAAGACACACAGACTAAAAGTGAGCCGATGGAAAAAGATATTTCATGCAAATGCAAATGAAAAGAAAATGTGGTAGCAATATTCATATCAAACAAAATAGACTTCAAACAAAACTAACAAGAAAAAGAAGGGTATTGCATGATGATAAAAGGGTTAATCCAAGAAGATATAACATTCATACATATTTATGCACCCAACATAAAAGCACCTAAATATATACAGCAAATATTAACAGACATAAAGGTAGAAATTGACATTACAATAATAGTAGGGGACTTGAATACCACACTTACATCAATGGCTAGAACATCCAGACAGAAAATCAATGAGGATTGATTGGCCTTTAACCACTATTAGATCAGATTGACTTCATATATATATATATATATATATATATATATATATATATATATATATACACACACACACACATACAGAATATCCCTTTCAAAACTGCAGAATACACTTTTCTTTTAAGTGCACATAAAACATTCTTCAAGATAAATCACATTAGGCCACAAAAAAAGTCTCAGTAAATTTAAAAAACAATTGACATCATATCAAGCTTCTTTTCCAACCACAATGGTATGAAACTAGAAATCAATTATAAGAACAAAATGGAAAAATAAAAACACAAAACACACACACACACAAATGAAAAAATCAAAGTGGAAATAAAAAAAATATATATCTTGAGACAAATGTAAATGGAAACATAACTTACCAAAATCTATGGGACATAGCAAAAGCAGTTCTGAAAGGAAAGTTTATAACGATGCAGGCTTACCTCAAGAAAAGAACCTCTCATATAATCAATCTAACTTTTCATCTAAAAGAACTAGGAAAAGAAGGCCAAAGTTAGTTGAAGGAAATAATAAACATCAGAGTAAACATAAATAAACGACACAAAACAAATAGAGGTCAATGAAACTAACAGCCATTTTCAAAAAAAAAACACAACAAAAGATAAACAAATAGGTAAACCTGTAGCCAGACTTATCATGAAATAAGAGAGACACCCCCCCCTTAGAAAAAATAGAAATGAAGAGAAGACATTACACTGACAAACACATGAATACAGAAAGTTAGAAGAGAATACTATGAACAATTATATGCTAATAAATTCAAAAACTGAGAAATAAATTTCTTAGAAATAAAACTTAGAAAAAATAAACTTAGATAAATTTCTACAAAAATATAAGTTTTCAAGACTGAGTCAAGAACAAACAGAAAATCTTAATAGTCCAATTACAAGTAATGATATTGAATCAGTAATTTAAAAAGAAAAAAAAAAAGATTTACCCAAAAAACAAAAAAGTCCAGGACCAGACAGCTTCACAGGTGAAGCCTATTAAACATTTAACTAAGAGTTAATACCAATCCTTCTCAAATTATTCCAAACAAATTAAGGATCGTTTATTCATAAAACATACACACTCACTTTTATGAGGCCAGGATTATCCTGATTCCAAAACCAAACAAAGACACTACAAAAAAAAAAAAAAAAAAAAAAAAGGAAAGCATTGGTATTTCTGATGAACACAGATGGAAAACTTCTCAACCAAATTAGCAAACTGAATTCAACAATACATTAAAGGATTATACACTGTGATCAAGTGGGACTTATTGCCATGATGCAAGGTATGTTCAATATGTGCAAATCAATCAAAAAGTATACACTATATTAACAAAGCAAAATAAAAATTATATGATAATCTCAATTATACAGGAAAAAGTATATGATCTTTGCAATGGATGGCAGAAAAGAACTTGACGAAGTTCAACATCCATTTATGATAAAAAATTCTCAAAAAGGTAGGTATAGAAGAACTTACCTCAACATAATAATGGCCATATGACAAACCCACAGCTGGCATCACACTTAATGGTAAGAAGGTGAATTATTTTTCTCTAAAATCAGGAACAAGACAAGGATGTTCACTAAACCACTTTTATTTCAACATAGTATTCAAAATCCTAGCCACAGCAATTAGGCAAGAAAAAGAAACAAAAGTTATCCAAATTGGAAAGAAAGAAGTAAAACTGTCATTATTGCAGATGACATAATGCTATGTATATAGAAAACTTTAAAGACTTCATAAAAATTTAAAAGAAATGAATTTTGAAAAGTAGCAGGAAACAAATTTTTTATCAGAAATAGATGCCATTTCTATGCACTAATAACAGCTACCCAAAAAGATAAATTAAGAAAACAGTACCAATTAAAAAGTACAAATTTGCAGCTGCTATTGAAGGCAGTGTGGAGGTTACTCAAAAATTAAGAATAGAAATACTGTATGACCCAGCAATCCCTCTCCTGGGCATCTATCAAAAAAATAAATAAATCTGAAAACATTTATCCACAAAACAAATATGCTCCAATGTTCATTGTAGCTTTATTTACGGTGGACAAGGCATGGAAACAACAAGTGTCCTTTGATAGATGAATGGATAAAAAGTTGTGCTATATATACACAATGGAATTACTATCCGGCCATAAGAAAGATAAAATAGTACCATTTGCGATAACATGGATGGATCTTTGGATTATAATACTAAGCAAAATGAGTCTGACAGAAAAAGTAGAGAACCCATATGATTCCACTGATATGTGGTATGTAAAAGTGAAAACCACAAAAGAACAAGACAAACAAATGAAGAAACAAAAACTCATAGACACAGGCAATAGTTTAGTGGTTACCAGAGGGTAAGGGGGTGGGGGTGGTAGATGACAGTAAAGGGGATCAAATATATGGTGCTGAAGGAGAATTGACTCTGGGTAGTGAACACACAATGTGATATACAAATGTATGTATTACAGAATTGTACACCTGAAATCTATGTAACTTTACTAACAATTGTCACCCCAATAAGCTTTTATTAAGAAGAAGAAGAAGAAGAAGGAGGAGGAAGAGGAGGAGGAGGAGGAGGAGGAGAGGAGCACAAATTGATAGTTACCAAGTTGTCATGGGAATGTAAAGTACATCCTAAAAATATAGTCAATAATATTGTAATAACTGTGTCTGGTGTCAGATGGATTACTAGAGTTATTGGGGTGATCACTTTGTAATTTGTATAAATGTCTACTCACTATGTTGTACTCCTGAAACTCATATAATATTGTATGTCAACTGTAATTGAAAAAATAATAACAATACTATTACTACTACAACTACTACTACTAGTACTAAAGTTTTAAAAAGACCAAGAAATAAAAGAAAACAGTACCAACTACAATTCATCAAACATAATGAAATACCTAGGAAAATTTAATCATTGACGGGAAAGATTTTCTCTGAAAATTGTAAGACATTGACGAAAGTAATTGAAAAACAACACTAATAAATGGAAAAATGTACTGTGCTCATGAGTGTGAAGAAATAATACTGTTAAAATGTCCATACTACCCAAAGCATTGTAGATATTCAATATAATGCCCATCAAAACACCAATGGCATTTTTCACAGAACTAGAACAAAGAATGCTAAAATTTGTATGGAAGCATAAAAGACCCTGAATAGCGAAAGCAATCTTAGATGAGAACAATGCTGGAGACATCATGCTCCCTGATTTCAAAACTATAGGGGTGCCAAAAAAAAAATACACACACACACACAACATTTAAGAAAGGAGAAAACTGTATTAAAATTGTAATATTTAATATATACCGATAACAAAAGATGAATACCAGTCACGTTTGACTTCTGTGATTACAAGAGGTGCTCAAAGTGGTTACCATCAGTGTAATTATAATACAGTTTTTTTCCTCTCTTCAAATGTGAAAATATATTTTGTCATACCTCTGTATACTAAAAAGCTATAGTAATCAGAACACTATTTGTACTGGCATGAAAAGAGACACATAGGTCAATGGAATAGAATAGAAAACCCAGAATATACTTACACATATTTGGTCAATTAATCTACAGCAAACGAGGCAGGAATATGCAATAGAGAAAAGACAGTCTCTTTAATAGATGGGTTTGAGAAAACTGGATGGCCACATGCAAAATAAACCATTAAATTCCTAGAAGAAGAAACTATAAAATTCCTAGAAGAAAACATGTGCAGTAAGCTCTTTCAAATTGGTTTTACCGATTGTTTTTTTTGACCAGTCTCCTCAGGCTAGGGGTGACGAAAGTAAGAATAAATAAATCTATCAATCTAAAAAATCTGTCTATAAAGGTTTTACACAGAGAAGGAAACCATCAAACAAAATGAATGGCAACCTACTAAATGGGAGAAGATATTTTCAAATCATACGTCCAATAGGGATTATATTAAAAATTTGTGAAGAACTTATAAAACATAACATAAAAAAAGTTTAAAAAATGGGCAGAAGGCTTGAATAGACACTTTTCCAAAAAGTGGTACAGATGAACAGACACATAAAAGATTCTCAACATCACTAATCATGAGGGAAATGCAAATCAAAACCACAATGAAGTATCACCTCACACCTGCCAGAATGTATCAAAAGACCACAAATAACAAGGGTTGATGAGAATGTGGAGAAAAGAGAACCCTTGTACAATGATGATGGGAATGTAAATTGAGGCTGCCACTAGGTCAAATAGTATGTAGATTTCTGAGAAAATTGAAATACAACAGCCATATGATGCAGCAATTCCGCTCATGAGTACTTGAAGAAATCCAAAACACTAATTTGAAGATATACAGAGGCTTTCAAAAAATGCATACACATTTTAAGAAAGGAAAAAAAGCTATTAAAATTGTAATACTCAATATATATGATAACAAAGATGAATGCAAGTCACGTTTGACTTCTGCAATTACAAGAGGTCCAGACACTTCTGATTATGGTGAACTACTGCTTGAGCAATGTTGACCATCTCAAAATGTGTATACATTTTTTTGGCACCCCCGGTATATGAATCCATACGTTCACTGCAGCATTATTTTTGATAGCTAAGATATGGAAGTAACCTAGCTGTCCATCAATAAATCAATAGATAAAGAGGATATGGTATATATAGTGGAATATCACTAAGCCCTGAAAAAAGAATGAGATCTTGCCATTGTGGTAATATGGATGGACCTACAGGATATTATACTAAGTGAAGTAGTCAAAGAGAAAAAAACATGTGATTCACTTATACATAGAATCTGAAAACAAACAAATAAACAAATAAAACAAAACAAAATCAGACTCATAGATGCAGGAAACAAACTGGTGGTTACCAGAGGAAGGAGGAGTTTGGGGGGAGGGGAAATAGGTGAAGGGAATTAAGAGGTACAAACTTTCACTTATAAAATAAATAAGTCATGGGGGTGTAAGTACAGCATAGGGAATACAATCAGTAATATCGTTAACTAGATGGTAACCAGACTTATGGTGATCATTTGTAAATCTATATAAAATAAATATCAAGCCACTATGATGTGCACCTGAAAGTAACAGGATATCGTATGCCAATTACACTGCAATAAAAATATATCAACATACTCAGGTTCTAGGATTGCAAATCTATTTTAAAATCAAGTAGTCTAAAGAAACATGACAAACGGGATGCAAAACACAACAAGAGATTTTATTTTTTTTATAAATGACATAAATGGGAAATAGAACAAATTAAATTTTTGGATACTAATTAGAGAATTATATCAAACTAATTACCTGAATTTTAATAGTTTTAGAGTAGTTGTGTAAGAAAATGTCCTTGATCCTTAGAAATGCAGATTGAAGAATTTAAGATACATGGATGTCATGTCTGAAAATTATTGCCACAACTGTTATTGTTATGGGAAAAATATACACACATACCATATATATAGAGAGAATATATATATAAATTATAAAATATCAACTACCAATATACACATGTATATATGGTGTGTATATATATGTATATGTATATATGCATTGTATACACACATAAATGCATACATTACATGTAAGTACACATAACACCTATATTACATATACTATATATATATATATATGTAAGTATATTAAATTTGGGGGTATTGGCAGTGAAAGTAATATAGGATTTTTTATATAGGAATTTTTTATATTTTTTTGCAACTTTTCTGTAAGTCTTAAATTATGTCAAAACAAAATATATATAAAAAAAGTTCTCAACCAGCACACTTCGTTCCAAAAGTGTCAACGGATATCAGGTGCCACTCTTCAGTGGCAAATGGTTTAGAGAATCCAATGCTAGGAATGAATAAAGGTAGTCAGAGATCAGTGCTAGTGCAATCAAGCTAATTTTGACAGGTATCTTTTTCAGAAGATCTTTTAAATCAGTCATGCACTGTGATATGCATTCCTGTGCTCTAAACTTGTGCCTAGAATTGGACAAAAACCCCACGTTCAAAAAAGAAAAAAATGCTGGTGACTTTGACAATGTATCACTATGCCTCAGAGCTGATCAATCACTAGAAAGTGGACATTAGTTGATTGAGACTGTCTTATACATTCCTATTTTCAAATACAAATGTCTCTTCAATAAATAATTATGGTGCCTTTTATAAAGTGTTTAGTGGCTCTTATATAATAATAATTTGTCTAAATTGGCAAAGTTTGCTAGACTTTCACAAGTGTTTTTAAAATAGAAATTTTGTTAATGTATTTACATAATTAGTATTTATTTAAGGCTGGTATAACATACAAGCTTAATTATTTGCAATATAATAGGATTTATTCTAATTGTGATAATTACAAATTAGACTCGATTCACTCTTCTTTGGAAAACTAAATAAGTGAGTGGACTGTAGTCAACTATAAAAGATGTAAATATACTGGATTTTTTTTGAAATACACTTCTTGATATCAGTATTTCATTGTTAGCTTCTGAAATTGTGTGTTTTGTGTAAAATACTTGTATATTTGCAAAGTTTAAAAACGTCATTTCATAGTTTCAGCTTCTTTTTTCCAATGGGGAACATATTATAAAACTTGGCTTGAACAGCCAAGCTGACCTTTAAATTAAAAAATAAAATAAAGAAACCAAACGGTGTTAGTGTTTTTGATTTGACAGACCTCAAAGACACATTAAACTTCTTTCTAACAGCTAGAGGAGAGAAAACAAGTGAGTGGTGGTAACAGCTTATAATTCTAACCTTTTCTGAAGAAAACATTGACTCTGAAAGCCAGCACAACAAATAAAGCTTCTACTTGAAATTCATAGCTATCATTCTCATCTCATTGCACTTCAGTGGTTACAGAAAATCAAAACTCCTTATTTTGGGCTACAAAGAGCCTTGGAGGGAAAAAAACAAAACAAAACTTTGTTGACAGGAATTTTCTGATATAGAAGAAATGTATTTAAAAATAAATAAATCTAATTAGCCATGGCTTTAATGTAAGACTTCTGGTAAATGTAATCTGAGTGGAGGCATCTATATTCAAAACATTCTTATTAAGTACCTACTATATATGCCAAGCTAATCTGAAAAATTTTATCTAAGACAAACTTTTGAATATTGTGTCAGTGACTGAGTGATCAGCTATGATGATATTTATAGAGGAGATGAGTAGTGCAAAATACAAGACAAATTATAAAATTAGAAATGAGACAGAAAGTGTCAGTTGTCATAGAATACAGATAATTGCACTTCATGCTCATACTTCTCTTGGATTCTAATAGAAGCTAAAATACTTTTTTTAAAAATAAATTTGCTGATTTAAATAAAAATAGGTAAGCGACAGTAGGTTAATTTCTAAGTCTTTTCTTTACAAGAATAAATTTCATGCAGTTTATATGAGACTATCAACAGAAGCCCTTTGTTATCCAATTGGGTTAAAATAAAAAATATATTTTTTCCTGTCATATTAACAATCTAAACATCATACTTTTACTGCATTGAGGATTAACCTGGCATTATATTATTTCTATTATATATAATAGCTATGCATGATTATGTATATTTTCAATCTTTTTTTCCTCTCTCTTAATGTTAATTAAAATAAGTGTCAAAAAGACTACCCAGAAATTGAAGATAAAGGAGTCTATTACAGTGTCTTCTACAAAATGAACACGTGAGAAACCTATGTGCTAAGTTATGCCAAATTTGGTTTAGCTTTATTTGCATTAACTAATTATTATGTTGCATTTTGTTTTATAAAGCTTTTCTACTTTATCTTAAAATAATGTTTTAATTCTTTAGAAAACAAATAGATAAAAAGTTTTCATGAAATTGTTTGTTACTCAAAAATTTCAAATATAAAGGAAAGAAGGACAGAGAAAAATATATTTCGAGTTAGAAACTAATAATACTTAAGAAAGATTTTTATGAGGTTAAACATGAAAATAAGCTACAGGAAACTTATTTTAACAAGCTGTTCTTAAGAGTGGCTAAATGAAGCATCATACCCTTTGATTCCTGTGGAGAGCAGATGAAGCAGAAGAAAATAAGGACTCCTTGCAGAAAGGGTGAAGGTAGCTCCGACCACACTGAATCAGTTAAAGTAAACTTAATACTGTTTTGTTCACAAATGTCATGTCCACTGCATTTTCCTTGGTTTTCTTTCATTTTAAACCCTAGGAAACCTGAAACCCCCAAATAAAATTCCTACCCTTTGCTCAGCTCTGTGGGTTTGGAAACTTCTCTAGGGTTTAGTTCATTTTTTTTTTTTTTTTTTTTTTTATTCTTACCAACTGGCATAAGAATTAGACACTGAACCCAAATGAAACCACAAAAATCGGTCTCAAAACAGCCTTGACTATCAAGAGAGAGCAAAATGTTAAGTTTATAGGTTCACTGAATGGTTCAGGGTTTTGTGAAACTATTTTGCATTATACTTGGCCCCTTTTTATCTCTATTTTCAGGTCCAAACTTAAGAATCCCTCAGGATTTAAGGTTTCAGTTTTTAGGACAGAAGCTTGGATCTTAACTAGAGAAACTTTCTTGCATAGATACTCAAGGAAGATAATTATATGTATTTGGATCTTATAAAAAATGTAAATTTAAATTTATCTAAATCACATCATAAGATTACAATGAAAACTGGCAAAATGCAAACTAACCTTCCTTATTGTGTGACTACGTTTGAGAGAATATCATTGACTCACTCGCTACATTGTCCAAACCATAATGAGTGGTGTATAATGTAGGTATTTAGGTAGTTAAATAATTTGAGAAAAGTAAAATGTACTTACTGTTTTTGGAGTAGTTTAAAATTGTAACTGCAATATAAATAAATCTTATTGACTTTGTATTTAAGAATAGGAACTAAAATTATCATTATATTGTCAGTGATTGTGAGAATGAAAGTAGACAAAAATGTTATATTTATCTTTTCTATTTTGAAAATAATCTATCCATTTTTATTTCTACCATCTCTGACTTATGGAGTAATGGCCATCTGCTGTTCCCATATTTAGGTTCCACTAATGACGTCTCATTCAAGCTTGTATGGTTTTACTTTGTTTAAAAACCAGCACCAATACCAAACCAGAACCAAAATTCCTTCTATTGACTAGACGTCTGTTAGGATTAAATTTGAATTGAATTTGGCTCCTTAATTAATAAACACACACACACACACATACACACAAAATTTTAGTGGTTGTAACAAAATAAGGATTTGACTTCCTTATTTTCACAAACAGGAAATCTGGAGATAAAAAAAAATAAAGGATAAATGAAGTTATTTAGGTAACTAATCAAGGACATTAAGTTTCTTCTCGTTTATTATTCCTTCTGTTTCACTACATAGAACTTTTCCTTTTCCTCCTACTATTACAACTATTTCTAGGAAAGAAGAGCAGAAACATAAATCAACAGGAAAAAAAATCACTTATCTATCATCTTTTTTATTTTATTGGGAGTGAAAAACACATAACATGAGATGTACCTTCTTAACAGATTTTTTAAGTGTGCAGTCCAGTATAATTAAGTGTATGTCCGTATCCCTTTTCACAATCTTCCTTGGAACTCCAGCCAACAATTTCCACTCATTTACTTTGACCACAGAACTGCATCAAATGACAATTTCCTACAGGAAGGTAGTCTGTGAAGTCAAGCATTTTTAATTAGATACAATATCACTGTGAAAAACATTAGGGGTAATACAAAATGAGGGAATATATATTGTATATTGAACCACAACCAGCAGTGTCTGTTGAATACAGTTGATTAAAAAAAAATCAAAACTATAGTTCTTCCCCTTTACTTTTATATATCTAAAGCTTAAGGGGTATGCAAACTGATAGCTGTTGAGTGTTCTAGAGATGCAGGAAGATATTAGTATTTAAATTTTAAAAGAACATTGTATGATAGGATAAATAAAAATGAATAGAAACCTGCAAACTGTAGTGGAGGTCCAGGAGCAGGGGGAAGAAAGAAAAAAAAAATATATATATATATATATATATATATATATATATATATATATATATATATATATATATCCTAAGGACAACAACAGAGGGAAAGGAGAAAAAAAATCACAGAGGGAAGGGGAAAGACACCTAAAAGTTGACAATAATGTTATTAAGAGCAGACTCCTCTTCTGTAACCCTAGTGTCCTGAATGGAATGAAATGCTATTTTATTTGTGCTCAGGGAAAACATATATCAATGTGGAATTTTATCATTCATGAATAAAGGTCAAATAAAGATATTTTGAAAGCAGCTACTTTTATTGTAGTGGAAACATGCTTGACATCCCAATATCCATTTTACACAATTAGTCCAACAAATTATGATCCTTTCATTCTCCTTTACATTATACAGGTGGACTTCAAACTTACTGGCATACTTTAATCACCTGAATTCCAGTGTGTAGATTCTATTTACACAGATAAAAATCAGGTTTTCTGGGAATGGGCTCCAGGCATGAGTATATGTTAAAGTCTTCTATGTGATAATGTGGAATCAAGGTGAAAACCACTACAGTAAATGATTTGCAACCTCAGCTTTAGACAAGTTCCATCTGAGGACAGTTGTCCAGATACTGGATTTTTTTTGTTTGATGAATTAGTCCAGTCATATCATAAAAGAAGATCTTAAAATGTGTGATTGATAAGGAGGTCCTTTGTTTTTTTTTCCACTGAATGATACCAGCAGAGTATCATGATGAAAAAATAAATAAAACTTGAGACCTTGATAACATAATTGAGGCTCTGGATGAAGAATGGGATAGGCATTACTTTTGGACTTGGTTCTATAATATCATAATTTCTCTTAATAGTTTTTTTCAGTTTGATTTAGATCTTGATAGTTTTTATTTGAATTTGCCACTATCTAGATTAAATGCATTTACAAGTCATTTAATATTCAGAAGAAAACCACAAAGATATATTACATTTCAGAGGAAAAGAAATGAGCAGAGAAGGGCAGAGTGGGATACAAGAAGAACTGATAGGAAAAGAAGAAATAAAAACATTGACTTGTGCACTGGAAACCTATGTAACTTTACTAACAATTGTCACCCCAATAAACTTTAATTTAAAAAAAAAAGTGTTGGTGTAACCAAATAAGAATTAGTGACTTTGTGGATGACAATTAAATGCAATATAACTCAAAGAGTTATAACTAAGATATTACTAAAAGAGTAAGTAGACTAAAATATTATGAAAGGCATAAGAAATGTAATTTTAAACGTTCTAAAGATTAATTTTGGTAGCAGAATAGAAGTAATGGTCAAGATTAGAATTTGCAGTGTTGTAGTTATGCATGTAAGAAAAATAAGTTTAACCTTTATAAGGTTCAGGATAGAATGTAAAGAGGGTAGGGAAAAAAGAATGACATTATCAATCCAAGGTATATAATAAATGGATATGGAAAATAAAGTAAAAGCATAACACATGGAATACAACATAAGACAGTGGAAAGAAGTACAAATGCATCATTCATACTAATAAACTATCAGAACATAATGGTTAACTCCAAAAATATTCAGGTTGGGCAAGCATTTTAAAATATTACAATATGATGTTTATAAACATTACTAAACTGCAATGCGATAGAAATATTGACAGTATAGGGATGAGAACCACATGCCAAGTTAAAAGTTTGTTTCTGTTGTTTTTTTTTTTTTTTTGTATAAATATTAAGTCGAATACAGTCTTTTTTGAGGAAAAAGTATGGATATAAAGAGAATTTAACTCTCCTTCACTTTCATTTTACTACTATAGCACTCTTTAAAAAAAGCCACATAGTATATGATCAAAAATATTAACGAGTCAATTAAAAAATAATAGAAACACTTCTTCAGGAAGAATTTTAAAAGTCCGACCATGTATCCACACCATTTATTTCTCTCTCTCTCTCTCCAATCTATCTATATTTGAAAACTTGAAAAGGATAAAAAGTGAAAATTAATGATGTAAGACTTCAAATCAAGAATAGGAAAGGGAAGAGAGAAAAATCAGAGAGAAACTAAGATGAAAAAAAGTTGGATGAAAGAATTCCTAGCCATTAGATTAGAAAAATAACTAAATAGAAAATAAGGACAAAAAAGAGAGGTTAAACAAAGCCAAATTATAAATCATGGGGAATGAAAAAATACGTATGTGTGAGAAAAATAAATTACAGTTAAAATTAGTAAGAATGAAAAAGAAAGAAACGTTATTATTATGGACTGAATATTTATGTCCCCCCCCAATAGTCTTTCTTTTCCAGCTTTATTGAGGTATAACTGAGATATAAAATTGTAAGATATTCAAAGTATAAATCATAATGATTTGATGTACATATACATTGCAAAATATATTTTATACATATATGTTGTATATAACTTATAAATTGTATCCCCTTAGATATTCGTATGTTGAAAACTTTAACCCCCAGTGTGATAGTATTTGGAGATGGAGCCCTTGGGAGATATTTGGAGTTAGATTAGGTTATGATGTCGGAGGCCTCTTGATGGGATTAGTAACCTTATAAGAAGAGGAAAAGAAAGAGATCTTTCGGTTTGCACCCAGACAGAAAGATTATATGAGAGCATATTGAGAAGGCAGCCATCTCAAGCTAGGAAGAGAGCCCTTACAAGAGGAATCTAATCAGCTGGCACCTACGACTTGGACTTCCAGTCTGCAGAATTGCACAAAATAAATTTCTGTTGTCTAGGACACCCAGTCTATGATATTTTGTTATAACAACCCAAGCAAATTAACAAGTAGGTATTAAATTATGAGTATAGTATAAACAATTAACTTACAAGAGAAAAAAAAATTAGATGTAAAACAAACATTCCAGCAAGTATAATAATAGCAAAATGGAGTCAAGAAAAAAAATCTAGTAAAGAAATTCAAACCATAATACTCAGATTTTTGTGGAGGAATGTTATCAAATTTAAAGGAAGACAATCCCTTTCATTTGCAAACAGTGTCACAAAATAGGGAAAAAGAGGACTCAAAACTTGGCCAGTGAAGTAAAAAAAACAAAAAGGAAATTGTAGGGCACACTGGTTAAGGAACATAAATGAAAAAAATTCTGAAATAAGTACTACCCGATTAATGAAGCAATGCATAAGAGAAAAGAATCACACCAAGTAATTTTTATTAACAGAATAACACGGGGATGTTAACCTTTAAAGTAATTAACCTTATTAATTTATTCAGGATAAAAAGCAATATAACAGTTATCTCAATAGATATAGAAAAACAAATTATTTGCTAAAATTCTTATTTTCATCCAAATTTTATTAAAATAAAAGTGAAAGAAACTTACTAAATCTATTTAAATGATCCACATAAAACATGCAAAAACTTTGTAATTAATGAGGGTATCATTCATTTTAAAGGCAGAGAAAAGGATGAAAAACTACAAGTCAGGACATTGTAATTACCTTTAGCTAGTAAAACAATAGTAGATATTACATGGAACAGGCATTTAGAAACTGGAACAACAGCAATGAAAATCATGTCTTTTCAGATATCATGCTTATACAGAGAATTTAGAATGTCCTACAGGAAAGAAAGTTCAGTAGGATTGTTGTACATTTTATTATGCAAAACCATCATAATATATCTGGAAAAAGTCAGCGATGTACTATTTAAGAACTTCATAATTTAAAAAATAAATGATAAGTTATTTCAGAATAACAATATGTGCTATAGCTTTAAGGGGAATGTCATAAAAATACTTTGTATGTATACAAATATTAAATAACAAAAGTTTTCAAAATGTAGGTATATTCTAGACATATATATATATGGAGACTGAATGTATTAATGTCAATTTCCCCCAAATTAACTTGTAAATTATTTGCAATTCTAATTGAATTCTCAGTTGGATTCTTTCCAGAACTTGAGAATCTGATCCAAAAGTTCATATGGATTAAAAAGTCAAATATAGAGAAATAATTTTGAAAAAGAAAATTGTATTTATGTGGGAAGCAGAGAGAGAGGGGATCACTTGGTCTGCAAGGTATTCGGACTTAGTACAAAGATTTAGTAACTGCAATCAAATGATATTTGTAAAGGGAATTAAGATTTGAATATAACAAATATAATCAATAGTGTTGTAAAGAATACATAGAGTGTCAGATGGTTACTGGATTTATCGGGGGGATCACTTCATAGATTATATAAATGCGTAACCAGTAAGTTGTATACCTGACATTAATATAAAATAATATTGAATGTCAACTATAATTAAATATCTGCATATAATATATATAGTATGCAGATAATATAATTATTATCTGCATATAATTATAATTGCATATAATTATATGTATATATAGTTACAGAATGGAAAGTACAGCATAGGAATATAGTCAATGATATTGTAATAGCTATATATGATGTCAGATTGGTAGTAGATTGGTTGGGGTTATCACTTTGTGAGAGGTGTAAATGTCTAATCATTATGGTGTTTTGTACACCTGAAAGCAATAAAAAAAAATTATAAAGAAAAAGAATCAACTATAAATGAGAGCTCAGAAGGAGATCCAAATCATATAGAAACTTGATATATGACAGAAGTAGCTCTGATTTTATGAGGAATGGTTAAGCTAGTCTAAATAAATATGATTTGTGCCTTTGGCTACACAGGTGAATAAATGGTTCCTATTTTGCACAGTATCCCAAAACAAATTCCAGATGAATTAATGAAATAAATGTGAAAAGCAAATTTTAAAACATTTAGAACGCAATAAGAGGTGTAACCAGCCATCGATCAGTGTTTAAAAATAAAACTGTCTTTCATATTACTTTTTTAAAAAGGTAAACAATCAAATTAAAAGCTGGGAATAAATGTATAAAGGTAGGAAACCTGAAGAATTAATATATATGTATATATATATATATACATATATATAGTATTTATATGAAGATATAATTTAGTTATGAAATACAGTTCATTTTTATTTAAAGTTATGTTTCCCAGGTTTTAGCAGTTCTGCTAGCCTGAGGACCACAGTTTAACTAACAAGATCTGAAGAATATCATCACATTCAGAAGGATGCCTGTAATTCTTGTTGGCAATTAATTAATTGGAAGCTTCATAAAAAGTGAATCACAGAATTAAAGTCTTCTGAGTCATACAGTAGAATACTGTTTGTCGATTAAAATGAATGAACAAAATTTAAATACAACAACCTGAATACATTTGGAAAACTTAATCTTAATTTTAAAATATTGCAAGAAAACATTTACACCAAAGTAGCAAGTTAAATTATAATACATCTTACTATTCTATATGTAGTTATGTGTACATGATTATTTACATAATATGTAAATGAATACATAAATTACATAATATGTAAATGCAAATGAATGAAATATACCAAACTAAATAGTTTCCTCAAGGATGGGAGGAAGGGATGTGGAATGAGTGGACTAGGTTTTATCTGTAACTCTCCATGTACATGAAAATTATAATCAAATCATTATTTTTTTCAATTATAACAAAACTCCAGCATTTAAAAAAAATCTAGGTGGTAAGTACATAGGTACCTAGTATATTATCGCCTGTGTGTATGAAACATTTCATAATTAAAAGAGTTTTAAAACATAGTCACCTTATCGATACCAATTTCTCAATAGAAAATAGACATATCTTACCAAACTGTTATTTTTTTCATATAATGGTACTATCTTATACATCACTTACTTGTCATTCTGTTATCAACTGAAAATCAGATCAAAACTATTCTTAAAATGTAACTGTGGTAGTTAGTTTTACGTATAACTTAGTTATGTTACCCAAGTAGTCAGTCAAACACTAGTCTAAGTATTGCTGTGAGGCATTCTGTAATTGTGGTTACCATCTAAATTCACCTGACTTTAAGGAAAGGAGATTATCCTCAATAATACGGTGGGCCTCATCCAGTAGGTAGAAAGGCCTTTAGAGCAAAACTGAGGTTCCCACCAGGAAGAAGAAATCCTACCTTAAGACTGCATGCATTAGCATTTGTCTGAGATTTTCTAGCCTGCAGGACTGTCCTAGGAATTTCAGACTTGCCAACCGCCCCCAATTATGTAAGCCAGTTTTAAAAAATAAATCTTGTGTGTGTGTGTGTGTGTGTGTGTCCTGTTGTTCTGCTTCCCTGGAGAACCCTGACTGATATGATTGTAAATCATGATTCCATCTCAGTTAAGACCTACATATATGTATAAACATTGTATAACTTTATTTTAATTTGTTATTTTAAAGCAGTGTCATCTGAGGTGTATATGTACCTGCGCATGCATGCACATATATATTTTTGTGTGTGTTGGTGGCTCTTTTTTGGTGGGCTTTTTTCTTATTTCTATAGCTTCTTCTGTGTTAGAAAACAGTAGGTTACTGTCACAGCATCCATCTCTCACTTCTCTGCAAACAAAATCACAACTAGTTCAGATGGATATCCCTCGGAGAATGTGACCCTCTGCCCAGTGATCGATCAAGAGTTGAGCATATAACTAATTTCTGGGCAATAATACACAATGATAAGTCTGCTGGAGGGTCTACAGGGAAACTAGAGGAAATACTTCTTTTTATCCCTCTGTATATTGTGTTGTCTAGATGAAATACCTGGAATCGCTGCAATCATTGGTCAACTATGCTGGGAGCTAGACTGAATTAAGCAAGCATTTTGGAATAGTTCCCATATCCATATTTTTTAAAGCTAATCTAGGCTAGATTTTTCTGTTACTTGTGGCTAAAGCCCCCCCCCCAACTGCTACATACATGTATCTCTTTATTTAGAAATTGTGACAAAATATGTCACTTATCAATTACCAAGTCCACTGCATATCAACTGACAGGGTAATTTAAAACTTAAGTATTAAACAGCAGGATATTATAGTATATTCAATGCAACCTAATATCTTGGTAGAGACTCTTCAAAGACGCAGTTTCAGTGAATTCAACTAATGACACTTAATTGCTGATTTTTTTTTGGCTGGTTTCAGTCAATTGAAGGTATTATTAATGTGGAGTACAAATGGATCTGAATTCAAAAAAGCATTCATTCCAATTCTATGCTCATAATACTAATAGAATATAGGCCAATCTTCGTTAACTACTGAAAATACCTCTCAACCATATCAGATTAATTGCATAGTGATAGAAATCTCTATGTGTAGAACAGAATATTGCCTTATCTGATTGCTCACCTTTGATTCTTTACCAAATTAGGAGAATTTATAGAAGAATTACCTGAGAGATTATGCCGCTAAATAACCATTCATTTTCTTTTATATACTGCTTAAATTAGGAATGTTCACTCTTTTATATTTTTATGAACATAGAATATAATACTATCTGTATTTTTATGAACATGGAATATAATACTCTATCTTACTATGGATATGAGTTAAACATTAAAATGACAAAAAATAGCAACAACAATAACAACCAAAACAGTTTTTAATCTAAATACTTTATTTAAAGGTCTAGTATCTACACTGATATTTCTCTGAATGGTGCCTGTCTTAATTCACCTAATTATGGCACGTTTTTAATTAACTACATATTTTCAGTAGTCAGTATGGAATGAGAGCTACGGACTGTTTATATTTCATTCTGAGTTGGGATGATGTTCTGTACCTCACCCATGAGGTTTGCTGCTGCTGCTGCTGCTGCTGCTGTGTGTGTGTGTGTGTGTGTGTGTGTGTGTCTGTGTGTATGACTCATATATTTAAGAAGTGGACTTAATTCAGTGTTTCAACAACTGCATAGGAATAAGTCAGTGGAAGTTGGAGTTCTTGGCCAAGGCCTCCCTGCTGGTGGAGCTGCATCATAGGAGATCAGGCTCTTTTACTGAGGAGCAAACACACTATTTGTTTCTCATACTGTCCCTTAGGCCAGAAGAATCCCGTAATCTCCTGCCTCCTGAGAGTCGGTCTGGGGAGGGATGGCTCGGTTTTATCCTGTTCTCAGAATTTATGGGAGTTCAATGAAAGAAATAGACTGGGGTGCTCACTACTCACTTTGTTTATTTTCACCAAAATTTTTATAATGCTCCCTTCTCCACCCTCTGCTGTACCTCTTATCTCTGATAGAATAAGAGAGGCCAGTTTCCTACCCCTGAGAGAGGCAACCTACCTTCTGACACAAACTTCTAACTGATCTTCCTGTGTTCACAATCCCGATACGCTGGCCTTCAGTAATGGTAGGGATCTCAAATTCCTAAGGATGGCTGAGGTTCTGTGTCATTAAGTGTCTTACTTTTATTAGAGCTCCTCTGTCTTTACCCTTCCACAGTCAGACTGTGGTTCTTCAGTCTGGAATGTAAGCTACACTGTGTCTGTCCTTTATCTCACTTCTAGTCAACATTTATCTAATATTCTGTACTTATTATCTTTGTGGTTTTATAGCTTTTTGATTATTTCACTGTTATTTCAGTGAGTTGTCAAGAAGGAGTAAAAATAAATACAATATGTCAATTTTCCATATTATAAATACAGATACTCTGTAAAATCACATTGTCATTATTTGCCAAGCACTTTTACAATTTCATTATGTGTTGTTCTATGCTTTAGAATGATTACAGAAAAGAGAGCTAAATGACCTTGATGTATTTAAAATTCACAGCATTTGATATTTTGCAAGGCTAATTTTAGCTTTATTATATACTTACCAATATTTGTAAAGTAAATTTGGTATTTTAAATATTAAATATATCAAATGGTATACATTCACATTATAAACAAAACAACATGATTGATAATATTGGTATTGAATAAACATAGTCAGAAGCATAATAAGTGCATTTTACCACTTTCTAATAAATCAAAGTTTAACAACTTCTTTTTACCACACACAAGCAATATGTTTTTATACCAGATCTGTTTAAAAACTAACAAAATGCATTTGTAAAATTTAGAATCGTCTTCACGGATTTAGTGAAGCTTGTTCTATGCTGACCCATTATAATGTCTGAAAAATGGAATATTCTGAACTTAATGAATATTCACAGGTTTTAATAATACATCAAATACACAATTTGTTCAGAAGACCAATAAAGTGCCCCAGAAAAAATGAGACATTGTTATCCCCTGCCTTCTACTCATTTTCAACCAAAGGAATCTGTAAGAAGAAGTCAAAACAATGCTTCCTTGTTTCAAAATCAAAATTCTGAATAGTCTTTTATGTCTGCTTCACAGCCTAAGTATATCATAATAATTGGGCATTTTCAGAATTTTTTAGCATGTGTAGTTTTGGTATTATCCTATACAACATGATAGAGTTACTTGAGTCACTCTGTGTGTGCTAATAGTGGCATTTCTGGCAGCTTAACACATGAAAGCTTGTGACTCAGAATGCCATAGTTTTTTCATGATATGTGCAATAGGGCATTGTTATCATTCCTTGATAATCAAGATTACTTATAACCATAAGTATAAATATGACCATAAATATTTTTCTTGGATAGTTTTTAATTGGATATTCAATTGAAAGTCTCATTTATTTTTACCCACTATTCACTTAGGCAGATGAAAGAATGGCCCTAACACTATTTGTTGTGATTTAATAATATGATATGTATTGACTGTGTTGAGCCATATTTAGGTGTTGTAAACTTTTGTTCCTAAGTCAATCAGATTGCTGTGATTTTCTAGAGGCTGTAGTTTATTAATTGGTTACACTTTATTTCAAATATGTCTGATAAGAATGATCTGAAACTTGTATTTTCTGTTATAAAATGTATATACACTTAAACCTGTAGTAGAACAATAAGCAAGTCAGTGTTTTGTTTATGCCAAATAGTAATTCCCTGGACAGAGATAGCCATATGGGCTTGTATCTGAGAGTCATAGAAAGAGAACCATGAAGAGAAACTCTGGTAAGTTTAGATACAGAGGACAGCTTGAGAACAGTAGGTAATTTGTGTGTCCCTTTCTTTCAGAGTACATATTTTCTTGCCCTCAGCTAAGTGATCAGGGGCTACAAGTCCAACTGCCTTGGCTCTAACTTGCAGAATATGAGACATGTAGGTTCAGAGGTAATTGAACCTACCTCTGAGAGACAATTTTCCATGGGTCTCCCACATTTCTGCATGCTTTGTGAGCTGAAGAACTGACCTGTGTCCTGGAATATCTTTTTAAAAATTTATGTACAGTAAACATTCTTGGAAGACAAAAATATCATCACCTTTTGGAGCAAAAGGCAGGTTTGCTTACATCCTTGGAAACTAAACATATTTTCACTTTCTGGATAGTTTGCTTGATATTCTCTGGAGCAAAAGACAGACATGCTTACTGTCTCTAGTAATCCATTGTATGTACAGACATAATTTGGTCTTCTTTACATTTTCCTGGGGAAATAGTTATTGAGGAAACAGTAATGAAAAATGCTGGTACTCTGACTACAGCTATAACTGTGAGTAGTAGCAAAGCATTCTTTGTCTCTGACCTAGGTATCTTACATATTTTCTCAGTGTTCATTAAACTATCATGATTAACTTGGTAGCTTGTAAGTCAGGTAAAATCTCATACTGCACAGTTCTTGACAGAAGGAAACTTCTTTTTCCTTGCTTCAAATTCCCTCACTCACCTTTCCCCAATTTCTTACAAGACTTGGCTATGTATTTTGCTTTTACTTGCTACTTTATTCTTAGAAATATTGAAAGAGGTCTTGTTTAACGTATTTTAAGGGAATGTTTAAGCTGAAAATAATTTATTGATTTAAGACATTAACTTTTGGAAAGATAGTTCTAGTCAATGAAGTTAAAACTATATTCATAAAACATTGTTTCACCAAAAAAAAAATGCATTTGACTTTTCAGGTTATTGAAAGCTCAGATTTTATTTTTGCGTACTTTTTTTCTTTTCTCTGACCTTAAAACCACTTGGTGTCAAAAGCACATTACCACCCAATGCTAGATTTCACACTTTCTCAGTAGGGGTATTTGAGTATGAGGAGCTATAGGTCAATCCCATTTCAATATGGTTTTTGTCAGCTCTACAGATCTAGTCAAATTCTAGCCAGGTTTCTCACCGGAATTCTATTTGAGCTTTATACATCCTAAAGGGACACTAATGTCAGTGTGAAATGTTCTTCTCTATGTTTCTAATAGTATTAAAGGCATTTAAAAATCTGCTATGAATGCAAGTGACACTAATTTGATTGTTAATTCTAATATGTGCTTCGGTGCATATTCATGTTTATTACTTGCATTTAATGACTGCAGATGGGTGGAAATGTTGCAAAAGTCAGTGCCATCCTCTCTTGGGAGCTAGTATAAAACTCTGATATTTGGGTATTAATATCTGCAAATAACTTTGACTTATATTCTAGGTTAAATATATTATTTATTATACATTGTGATATGTTTATTTTATATTATAGTAAAGTTTCAAGCTTTGGAATATCATCTCAAATAAACCTGTATCATAGAAGCCTCTTTTTAAGAATACTACTCTTTTTAAGAAACTACAATATTTCCATCCATTGTACAGGCAAGTTTTAAAAAGTATACGCCTGTGTTTATGTAGAGAAATAGACCTCATGGTTCCATCAATATTACCACATATGTTTTTCAAAATAGCAAAAATTATATAGATATTCATTGGTTATCTTATTGATTTGTGGGCAAATAATACACTACAAAGTTTTTTTGTTTGTTTTTTAAATCTTCACATCATCTATTTTCGTCAAGTTTTAGAACTATACATTTCTTTGTAGGATTAAAGTCAGTGCTATATTATTTCAGTATTTTAGAATTAAAGAAATTAAGACATAGAAAACGATAGTTTCTCAGTTTATAAGGTCACTTAACGGGATATAATATTAGAATTCTGATTCAGAGTATTGTATCAACACATCAGAATTTCTTTACCAGATATATATATATATATATATATATATATATATATATATATATATATATATGTATGTATTTACAACACACACACACACACACACACACACACACACACACACACTCTTGGGCCCATTCCAGGAATTTTGGTAGTAGCAGGCATAGAATTAATGTCAGGTGATTCTGATGAATGTCTAGATTTGGAAACACTGCTCTACATAACATCCCCTCCTTCAAAACAGGAACATGTTCACCCACCAGATTACTAGAAAAGAAAGAGTACTTCAAAAGGAAATGGATGTATCCAACAACGAATGCCATGGAGAAGTTTTCCAAGGAAGTGTGTACTTTGTAGACAGTCTTCTTTGTGGACAATTTAGATACACTGAAAAGTTTTCTAAGAATCTAAACACATTGTATCAGGCTTATATTAATTATCTTTTTCATTCAAAAATTATATTTTGGAGCATATATTGTCAGACCGAACTATGATACTGAGTAAAGATAGACTCAGTATCTCATAAGAGGATGTTTAAAAATAATTATACTAATAAATATTTAATTATAAGAGAGATATCTGAAGGACAGATGAGAGTATAAGGTAAAAGAAGTGTTGTGGTGTTTAGAGTGTGGCGAAATGTCCTGAGAATGAGTTGACTATCTAAGGTCTATACTCTAGAGGTTAAGTGGGAGAGTAGATACAAGTTTTGAAAAAGTTCCTATGAAGAAACTATTCTTGTCACATTTGAGGCCCAAGAGTAAGTGAAGATGGAAAGAGAGTAATCGTTATGGATAAAGATAGAAGAGCACCAATTGGATTAATAAAATATCCAGAGAAAAAAGATTGAGAGGGACAACAGCAAAGAATAGTTATCTTGAATATTAACGTTTTATCAGATATATCGTTTGCAAATATCGTCTCCCAGTCAGTAGATGACTTTTTTGTTTCATTAATGGTTTCCTTTGTGGTGCAAAAGATTTTTAATTTGATATAGTTCATTTGTTTATTTTTGTTTTTGTTGTCTTTGCCCTAGGAGACATATTCTAAGAAATATATTGCTAAGACCAATGTTAAAGCATTTATGCCTATGTTCTTTTTCTTATTTTTTTTCGTTTCTTTTTTTTTAAGCAGTTTTATGGTTTTAGGCCTTACATTTAAGTCTTTAATCTATTTTGAGTTTCTTTGTATATAGTGTAAGAAAGTGGTGTAGTTTCATTTTTTTTGTATGTGTCTGCCCAGTTTTCCCAATACTATTTATTGAAGAAACTGTCTTTACCCCATTGTATATTCTTGCCTTCTTTGTCATAGATTAATTGACCATAGAAGTGTGTGTTTATTTCTGGGCTCTCTAGTCTATTCCATTGATCTTTGTGTCTATTCATATGCCAGTACAATGCTGTTTTGATTACTCTAGCCTCATAATATAGTTTGATAGCAGGTAGTGAAATAAGAGGTTAATATCCAAAATATATAATGAACTCATATAGCTCAACATAAACAAACAAACAAACAAACAAACGAAAAACACGCAAAAAACAAAAAACCTGATTTTAAATGGGCAAAGGACACGAATAGACATTTCTCCAAAGAGGACATACAGATGGCTAACAGACACATGAACAGATGAAAAGATGCTCAGCGGCACTTATCATCAGGGAAACGTAAAGCAAAACCACAATAAGATATCATCTCACATCTGTCAGAATAGCTGTTATCAATAAATCAGTAAACAAGTGTTGGTGAGGGTGTAGAGAAAATGGAATCCTTGTGCACTGTTTTGGGGTTATAAACTGGTGCAGAGACTATGGAAAACAGTATGGAGGTTCCTCAAAAAATTAAAAATAGAACTATCCCATGCCCAACCAATTCTTCTTTTGGGTATTTATCCAAGGAAATCGAAAACACTAATTCAAAAAGATATATGTATTCTATGTTCATTGCAGCATTATTTACAATAGCAAGATCTGGAAGCAACCTAAGTGTTTATCGATAGATGAATAGATAAAGAAGACATGGTACGTATGTACAATTGCATACTATTCAGCCATAAAAAATTGAATGAAATCTTGCTATTTGCAACAACATGGATGGAATTAGTAGCTATTATGCCAAGTGAAATTAATCAAACCGAGAAAGACAAACACTGTATGATTTCACTTATATGTGGAATGTACAAAACAAAATAAATGAGCAAACGAAACACAAACTCATAGATACAGAGAACAAACGTATGGTTACTTAGATGGAAGGGGGTTTGGGGAGGATGGTGAAAAGGTGAAAGGGATTAAGAAGTATATATTGCCAGTTATAAAAATAGTCACAGGGATGTAAAGTACAGTATAGGGAATAGTCATTAATATTGTAATAATTATTTATGGTGCCAGATGGGTATGAGACTTATTGGAGCGATCACCTCATAAGATACATAAATGCCTAATCACTATGTTATACACTTGAAAGTAACTTAATATTGTATGCCAATTATAATTGAAAAATAAATTTAAAAAATATTACTAAAAAAAACCCAAAATTAAAAAAAAGAGCATGATAAAACCATTTATTTATTTAGAGTATGTGTATTGAGCCCTGAGTATATTCCAAGTTATTTGCGCAATATTCTGGAATATGAAATAATTAAAACATCTTGCCATCTAATTCAGAAGATCATACATGTATTTGAAATAAATTTGTGAATATGACTATAAGAAACAAATTTTAAATTTGTGTTTGATAGTTTGATAAAATAGTAAATGCCTTTGAAAGAATATTAAACAATATGGCAGTATATAAAAGGTACAAAAGTTTAGTGCACAAACTTTTTCTAGGTTGCCAGAGAGTAGCCTTTTGTCCTTAAGCATTCAGCATCTTTGTGTAGCATATACTAGTGAGAAAATGACAACTACTGTTTAGATAAATTGGGGGAATTGCTTACATGGAGGGTGACGAAGAAGTCTTTTATTGAAAGTAAATTTCCTGACACTTGTATTATTAACAATACAGCCATGGTTTACTGAGTCCCATTATCATTGCAAATTTGTGAACGTCACTTTCCATCCTTCTAAAAATTCAAGATATTATTTCATGTTCAAGTACAGCTGACAGTTTAGTTGAGTAGTTAATGTCAAATATTTCTTCAATTATCTGTAACCATACATACAGAACAGTGAGATGACAAACTGGAAAAAAAATTACACTTTTGTTTCCACCTGTTTTGCACATAGTTAAAATGAGTGGTAGATTGGTGCTGCTGAAAATTGGAAATGTAAATAAAATTCTTCAACTGGACCTGTTTTCTTTCAAGTGTTAAAGTAGGTAGGTTATGACGGGATTTTCACATTTGTAGGGCTTATTCCCTGGACAATTTACCAAAAGTCAAGATTATACTTTTGCCAATAAAAACAATAAAACTACATTTCACACAGTTTGTGGACTCCTGCTCCATTCTTTATAGACATGATCTTCATAGTTCTTTCCGCAGAAAGATATTATAAATCAAGTTCTGCAAATTTTATTCTTTCTCCTTCACTAAGCATTTTTACTCTTCGCCTTTCATCATGAGCAATCCATTTTTTTAAACAATTGTCATAGTTGTTTTTTGAAAATCCATTGAATTATGTGGTCACCTAGTTTCCTAAAAGAATTTAATTAAAAAAATTCATTTTTCATTTTTTCACTGTAGATCAAAGGATCTTTATACCAGAGGGAGAAACATTGTACAGTAATAGATCACACACATATGGTAGAAAACATACAACCTCAAAAATATGGTTCTGGAGGAAAATAATTTTGAAATTATATATTAGGGGCAGATTTTTTATATATCCCTTCAGCTTAACAAAAAATGTTTGCTCCCCCTTATACCCCAGAGGAAATGAAAAGTAGGAGGTCCAGTAGGGATTGTTACTTGCACCTTGTATCTGGGGAAGTGTTCTCCAACACCTCGCTTTCTATGCCATTTGAACTTGGCATTGAATGCCCTTTGTGGAATGCAGGTTTCTTTATGCAATCTTAAAAATTCAGTCTTAATCAGTAACATTACTTTTTCAGTTAGTTCTATCTAAGACATTAACATATTACCAAATATGAATAGAATTTTAATTATTATTTAAAACATGACATACTGATTTTTTTCTATAATTTACCACCTTTCTGCTTTTTCTGCTTTGTTTGGGTGAATACGAGCTACCTGTCAATTAAATGCACTTTATAACAGGCTGACTCATTTTCCAGGGCTAGAAATGAATGCTCAATGATTGCCATGGCAGTTAATATAAACATTGACCTGATCAAATGCAGAGATCTGTGGTGACATTAAATGGCCACCGATTTAGCACTCCTGTGGAGGTTTTGCTCCTGGCCACTGATTAAGCATAGTCCAATGTCTGTTTTTGTCTACTTATGTTGATTTCCTCTTTGGATCTCTTCACTGGCACTGTACTCATGGCTCTCTGCTGTTTACATGCTTTCTAGCATTTATTGTCTTGGTGTTCTTCTCAGTATAGCACCATAGTTCAACTGTATCATATCCTTCCCAACAGAAGGTTAATCCATGTCTTCATCATCACTTGACCATCCTAAACGTGGTTTCTATAATGTTATGTTATAAGAGTGACAAAAGCAATCACCAATGACCCTAGGATTTTTCAAGTTGGTATAGAATGCTAATAAAATGTACCATATGCTTCTGTGAGCCACAGTTTATTTCTGAAATCTATGCAAGGCACTAAAGTTTTAGTTTGGATGATGATGTCATTGAACAGAATAGTCTTCTGGAGAAATCAGTGGAACAGAGTCCTTATTATGGTTGTTCAAATGCATATGGGCACTCCTCTCACTAGAGCATTTATTAAAACAAATGACTTCTGCTTCTTAAATGTATGCTAAGAATTTAGGATTTTGGGGTATAAATGAAAGCATACACTAATTTATTAATATTATTTTTATTAAAAAGAAAAAAGATGTAGTTAAGAGCTACTGCAAATTAATGACTATACTGATTGTTTCTTTCTGTATCCACCAAATATATGTATTAAATATTCTCTGTATAATGTAACTCTGTACCATTTAAATAGTTTCTCTTTTTTTGTGTGATTTCTGATGTTTAATCACTATATTTTATGATTAGTATCCATATCCTCTTTCAGAAGTCTCAGCAATTAAAATTACCATACAGGTAAAATTATTATTTAATACTCACTTAATTTTAGTCTATTACAAGAATATGTTTTATGTATTCACAATACGAGAAAAATGGGGAAACATGCATTGGGTTCTATAACATGCAAACCAAAATTAATTTTAGACTGCAATAAAAAATAATAAGTATTTACTTGAGCAAAATGAGCTGTAGCCCATAGCCCAGGACACACAGATACAGGTAGCAATCAAAATTGTGTTCCACCGACAAAAAAGAAAGACCACATTTATAGTGTAAGTTCCTGCCCATGTTCCAAGTTAGTTTCATTTTATGTAAGTGAGGAATCCAAATTGTGCAGCTCTGATTGTTCAGTATAGATGTCAATGAGGATATAATTTGTGTAGTTCTGACTGGACAGGGCTGGGTTCAGTTTGTTGGAGGAAAGACTAAACTAGGTTTTTCCTGCAGTGCTTGACTCAGATGTCATAAACAAGCAGGGCCTAGTATGGGAAGCTGAGTTCAGTTTGAGGTTCTTCCTGGTATGGAGAATACAAGAAGAGCCCCCGTCAGCAAATGGTCATTAGGCTCTTATTACTTGTAAAATCTGAGCACTCATTTGACCATGGAGAATCCATCTCAGCAGATAAATTCCTTATCAGGGTTCACATCAAATGAGTCTTCTCAGGGTCCACAAATAAATTAGTGATATTTTGGGGTCTTCTGTTTCAAATATTCATAGTCGGTTTCTATGAAAATTTGAATTTGCAGTTGCTAGGTGAAAACAGTAGTGTTAAAAAGACTTAGTTACAGTTCCACTGACTCTATTAAGAGGGGTGGTAGACTGGGGGAATGAGGTTATCACTTTGTGAAGGGTATAAATGTCTAACTATTACACTGTTTTGTACACCTGAAGCTAATAATAACAAAAAAAAGACATAGTAAAGAGCATGGTTAATTGAAAAATATATGGGATCATATGGAGTATATTCTATTCTATAGTGACATAACTATGCTATTATTTACATAAATATGTTAATGTATATGTTTGTATAATATATAATTAATAATGTATCTATTTATATAATATAATCTGAAGGATGGTTCCGTTTCCTTTCGCTACATTCAGTTTCTAGAATAATGTTTTCCAAGTACACAGGGCCTAGACTGAAACAGTATACATTTTTAAAGTCAATAAAAGAAAATGGACAGTTTTTATGATGTCATTTTATTAAAGATAGAATTGACCTGAGTACCTATTGTCACAACATATATATTATATATATGTGTGTATATATATATATGTATATATATACATATATATATATGTATATATATACATATATATATATATATATATATATATATATATATATATACACACACACACACACCGAGGGTGCCAAAAAAATGTATACAAGTGGACACTTTTGTCAACGTTGCTCAAGCAGTAGTTCGCCATAATCAGAAGAGTCTGGACACTGGCAGTATCCACTTTGAGCACCTCTTGTAATTGTAGAAGTCAAATGTGATTTGTATTCATCTTTTGTTATTGGTATATATTGAGTATTGCAATTTTAATAGAGTTTATTCCTTTCTTAAAACGTGTATACATTTTTTGGCACCCTCTGTATATTACACAGATGTATATATTATGTGTATATATGTGTGTATGTATAATATATATACATATATACACATATATATACATATATAGTTAGTTAGTTAGTTAGTTAGTTAGTTAGTTTTAAGTCTCATTGCATATGGGTCTCAATGGCATTATTACTGGCAAAAAAATTAGGCAGTTTTCTTTTAGATTTATTTTAGGATATATCCCGTGAGTCTTCCCCATTATCTATCACTGACCGTTAATAATTTATAACTGACCACCAAGGATATATTTAAGGCTAAAAGATTAGAAAGACAGAAATGTAACAGAGGATTTATAATATGTACATAAAAATGGAAGTCTAATTTTATGAGTTGTCATAATATAGGCTTTTATCTTAGTTGAACATTTCTTGTTTCAGGCAAACAGTGCGATGCTTAAGATTAATGTACAAGGTTAAAGATTGGTCTACATCGCCTTGAATTTGAATAGGAGATTAATATTTTAAAACAGCATTCCAGTAGATAGAATTTCCCAGGTCACATTTTAATAATTCTCATCTGCATGGGGTAACCAGTTTTCACATCACATACTAATTTCACACTTGGGACATTCTTTTGTAATATCAGATGTGAATGTGACTCATGTCTCTTGGAATAAAAATGGAGTTGTCCTTTATTACTGTTACAGAAGAACTTTGATAATAAATTAGATCTTATATTTCACTCTATTATTATTATATTTGATTTGATAATATATCACTTTCTTTTCATATATTTTACCTGTAATTGACTACTAGGGCGAAGCCACATAAGATTAACCATAGGTAAATAGACAGATAGTGAAAAAGACAGAGACACAGATAAATGGGGATGGTAGAAATGATTGTTATTCCCCTGTCTTTGGGATGACTAAATGCCTACAAATGTAAGTAAAAGACTAGCCACCTGTCACTGGTAAGAACTCTGAGAAATCTATTAATCAAAATGTACAGGTTATAGGCTAAGATGTTGGGTATCGTATTGTAAACTATGTGTACTGCTTCAGAGACGACGCTCTAAAAATACCGTCCCTTCCTATTCGTTTGACATGCATTGTGGCAACACAAGAAAGGGTTTCATTTCTCAATATTTACAATCTAGAACCCTTATTTAAATTTTTTGTGGAAACATTTTCCTGTTTGTTTGTTTGTTTTTTTGATGAACCCATTACAAGACTGGCATAAACTTCATCTCACTTCAGAAGAACCACTGTAAAAAAGGGACATTCAATGCGGAAAGTGGTATGTGATCCTGATTATCCCTTACATTGGAAAACGTACTGATGTTGGATTGTTATTCCCTTTACTATGTCCCAAGTAGATACAAGGAGAAAGACACATCTCTGTCGGTGGGAGGTAAAGTTCCAACTATACGTATGGACAGTTTCACTGTCAATCAATCTCAGAAATAGTAGCTCTTACATAATTTGGACGGCAAAGTGTCATAGTGTAAGTTTCAAATCTAATATCACCAACATAATAATACTCAAAAATGTTATGATCTCATCTTCAACACTGTAATATATATTAATTTAGAAGTACTGTCATTACCATCAACATTATTTTATCATCATTATTATCATTCTAAGCATGCTGTTACAAGAAATCTCAGGAGTGGAGCTGGGAGCTAGTTTTAATGTGTATGTGGAACTACTTATATTCCTTAAAGTAGTTGAACCACTGTTTAGCTTAATGCCCATTTTCCAAGTTCCTGTTTCTGTAGCTACCCAATGTGGACTGGGAAATCAATGGCTGAGATGATTCTGATGCAGGTGGTGAATGATCAGATCACTTTTAAGAAATATTGGAATAAGTTGAAGGACAAGTGTTTTTTTTTTCCTTTGTGCTCCGGAATTCTGGAGAGTAAATACATAAACCACTTCAATGGGAAGCTGGGAGTAATTGGTCTCAGCCCTATAGAGGAGGCCAGGAACTATGTAAGTGATGCAGCAAGCAGAGGTGTGTGCCCATGGCACAACACAGAGGCATAACCAGTTGTAGTTTCATGTTAATGTCTGCATTGCACATTAGTGTGGTGCTAATGACACCAAGGTCACCAGTTTGATCCCGACATGTGGCACTGTGAGCTTCACCCTTCTTTAAAAAACAAACAAAAAAAAATTCTCAGAGAAAGACTGATATTAGCTTGGCTTCGGGAAACTTAGTCTCGGATTTTGACAGAGTAGAAAATCGAAAGTCAAAGCTTGAAACCCATCTACCAATAAAAGTCCACAGCTGGGCAAAGTGACTGATAAGAGATTAAGCAGTAGTATCCTGTTAGGATAGGAGGAATGGGAATTTTGTTGGGATCATTGTTTAGTTCGAGAGAAAGATAAGAGAAGGAAATTGTAATGAGAACAAATGAAAATGAGAAGGATGGAAAAGGCAAAGAAAGATGATGTGATTTTTGCAAACCATTACTCTCAATGATAAAAAAGTTTGTTAACAATTTTAAAGTTTTTAGATATCTGTTTTTAGATGCTAGTATTTAGATGTCTGTACAGCTTATATGTACTTTCACACACTCATCTCATTTTATCTTCACAGAACCATCAGGTGATGGATTTGGAAAGAGTTGTCAACTTTTTTTTTTTTAATGAAAATATAGAAACCTAAATGATTTCCCCTGCTTCGGTTCCCAGTCATAAAACATCTCACTTGTCCTAACTAGCTAGAACTTAATAATAATAATAGAAAGCACTAGGAGTTATATCTCCATATTAAGAGTAACTCAGCTAAAACCTGTGAAGTTACTGTTTGTTTTCACATTTATTTGATCAAAAGACTGAGGCATAACATCTGTAAAGTAAATATTACAGAAGGAAAGATCATAAGTTGAATAATAATAAAGTTTTGATCATTAAGTCTATGGAGAACAACTATAGTATCTTGAGAAAGTAAATGGTTATAAACTATTCAATATTGACTTTAATAATACTAAACGGGATATGAGTCTGCAGCATCAAAGTACTTGTATCCAAGTTAGTAATGAACTTATTTTAGCCTCAAAACTGTTCTTTTACTTGCTTGTTACATCCATTATTTTTCATTAGCCTTCTTATTATTGGGTAATAAATGGTATGAATGTGAACATAAAATCATAGGCTGTAAAGTTGTGCCAGATGTTATGTGAACCTAGAAGAAATTTCATATACTACTAAGATTATACTATACTACCCTTTCTTTCCCTCTAATGCCACAAATGATTTCAATGAAAATGGGTCATAGTAGCCAAGAAGAACTCGATATTGAACTTTATAAAAGTACAAGCAGATCTCACTGACAGGCAGTTCATCATGCTTCTGCATTAACGTATTAATTTCAATTTCAATCTTCCTGTAAAACAAAAAGGAAGAAACTTATATTATGGAGTAATGGCTTTGTTGAAGTGACATAAATTATAGCTGAAGATATTAAAATTATACGCTAAAGGCTACTTCCTACTCCTTTACACAATGTATTTCTTTCCAGCAGAGTCTGGATTTCTTTTCAAAATAACCTAGATTCTTATGAAACCAGGCTCTCTAATTTTCATATAGGACTACTGCAACATTCTGAGAAAAAGATTATCAGAGGTAATTGGTGTGTTATTTTGCAACACTTGATAAGATTTCTCATTGGACATATCCTTGAAGACCCTTTCATGCTGATGTCACTACTTCCTTTGAATCTGAAAGCTGCAAAAGCCCTATGTTGGCAATCAGGGACAAAGTCAAGTAATAGTCAAAATTATGAATTTGACAAATGAGATACTTGGTTTCTTCTGTCTTTTCTTTTTCCTCTTCCCAATTATATTTCATATATTTTATCTACATTTTGTTCAGACTTATTTTAACACCACTACATATTTTGTTGAATATAAATGATATCCTAAAACCCACTTTAGTTGCAAGAGTTACAATTCTGAATATGGCAACAGGGTTTTCTTTGGCTGGAAAGTTGGGTTAGGGAATAGGAGTCGCCTGAAGTAAAAGCAAGTTGGAGGAGGCAGCATTGGGGATAACATGGATGTTTTAGGTATTGCAAACATTTCATTTTAATAAGAATAATATACATTTTTTAAATTTCAGTTTTGAAGTTATGAAAAAATATATAAACATTAAATAGCGCAAAATAATTTAGGATGGAAAATAAGTCTCCATTAGAATACAAGTCATCGGTCCTATGCAGTAAAGACAGAAATCATTAACTGCTTATTTGATATCATTTCTGTCCATTTCAAAGCCTCTGCAGGCAAATAGGTATGTGTACATATATGATGCAAAGGTTTCATTTTACATTAACATTCCTTGCAGATTTTGTATATCAATATGTATAAGTTTACCTCATTCTTTTAAACAAGATAATGTTTCTGTTAGTGACATTTACTAAATTTTCACCAAAATTGTTTACACTTGCCATAAAAAGACAATGGTGTAATTGATATCAGTGACTATATAAAAGAGCAGATCTATCCCCATAATGTAATTTCAATTTGGCACAGTTTTTTCAAACAGTTTATTCCAATTTAATTAAAAAGTGTGAGAGTGTCTGTGTCCATGATATTCCAAAACCAGTAATATTTAGGTTGAACCCTATAAAATTGCAGATTTATAGATTTAAATGGTAGAATATTTAATATTTAATATAGAATATTTAATGGCTATGTCAAAAGATTGAACTAAGTATTATAATATTTATATTTGCCAAACTTCTATGTGAATTGATTTTTGAATATCTATAGTAAAAATAAATAATAATATTTTTAAGACTTCTTTTGTATATCTTTCATATCCTTTGAATACTTTTGTGTTAGTTATTTTTTTATCTTATCAGTTTGCTCATTTTTATGATATATAAATAACCTATGGAAATCATTACTGTCATAAATTTTGCATTTTTTTCTGCACTTTTATTTTACTTCAGATTGAATTTTGTTATATATAATAGTTGTAAAAACTGTCTATAAACAAAGTGATTAGTCTTGAATTTTATTTCAGGTTTATGAAAATCTTTCCCTTTCTAAAATCAAGTGTGTGTGTGTGTGTGTGTGTGTGTGTGTGTGTGTGTATGTGTGTGTGTGAATCTATTATATTTCTTTAGTACTTTTATGTTTTCATTCCTTCAAATTTAGAATATTGATTCACTTGACCTCTTTTTAATTGAAGTATAATTGACTTACACTACTATATTTGTTTCAGGTGTGCAACAGTATTATGTACTGAACTTTTTGTTATAATAGGTAAGAGAGTGATCCAATCTCATTTATTTAATAAAAGTTAGAAAGTTATCACAAAATTTTAGTGAGCAGTACTCTTTTTCTGCAATGATTTAGAATGCAAGGTGAAAATATACGTGTCTACTACATTTTTTATTCACCCTGGTTTTCTGTAATGATATGCTGATCTTTTTGTCTCTCCCTATGACAACGAGTCATTTCAATTAGTGCATGTTTAATATTGATTTTGGAAAATTATTAAGTAAAACTTTCCGTCATGATTTCTTCTGACAATTTTTATATATCTAGTTTTCTTCATAGAGCTAAGTTCTTACAAGTTGCACATTCACATTTACAAAAAGAAAACTCTGTTATTTGTGGGGGACCTCTACCTACATTTTATGTGTGTGTGTGTGTGTGTGTGAGTGTGTAAGGAGAATTGACATCTTCATAAAATTGCTGTTTTAAGTCCAAAAACAATACTGTATTTCCATTTAAACATATCTCCATTTAGATGTTTAGTGAAATAGTAAATATTTTATATAATTCCTCTTCATTTAAAAAAAGTCATCACAATTTTATGGACTATGTTTCCCCGAAAATAAGACCTAGCTGGACAATCAGCTCTAATGCGACTTTTGGAACAAAAATTAATATAAGACCCGGCCTTATTTTACTATAATATAACCGGGTATATAATATAATATAATATAAAATAATATACAATATAATACTGGGTCTTATATTAATTTTTGCTCCAAAAGATGCATTAGAGCTGATTGTCCGGCTAGGTCTTATTTTTGGGGAAACAGGTACACTAGCTTCAAAAATTAGAAAACAGAAATAACAACAACAAACTGTTAACTTTAGAAAGACAATATTTTCTTGCCACAAAGACCCACAAACAGTTTCAGGCTCTAAAGGCAAATACTTATAAGTCTTTAAGAGCATTTCTTCTGTCAACTTTCTGGTTGTTATCTCCATAATATGTCTGCATTTGTCAATTAATCAAACTTTTAATATGTCTTTTTCCAGATACCTAAGATGGTGAATTATATTAAATAAAATATATTACCTAATCTCCTTTCACCATTTTTATCATTGCCTTTATATCAGTTCATAGAAACTCTATATGGTTAATAATAGACTTCAAACTTTATTTCTTTTGTCTCTATCTTTTTTCCCCTCACTCTGGAAATTTAAAAGGAAAATTGATTGGAAAAAAACAATCACTTTGTTATTTTGTGAACACTCTAGGAATATCTAATTCAGATAAACAGTTAAAAATGTGTAAGAAAATGTTAATTAACTGTGATTCTTTTGCTTTAAGAAATGTGAACAACTAAATTTAAATAATAGCTTTTGTTACTATAGTTACAAGATAAAAAGAAAAGGCTTTGGTTCAAGATAAAAGAGGAGCTTTCAAGATGATTTAAAGGTTCTTTCAAATTTGGTTCGTGAATATCAGATTTGTAAATTGTATTTTTGAAGTTTATTTAACTTTTTGATGAATAGATAAAATTTTGGACTAATTGAAATGAGTTAGTAATTTTATTTTAAAGATTACATTTTATCTAGGCTTTATTACATGAAATGACATTCTTGGTTAGATAAGACTAAATTTAAACTTTTACAAATTCAAAGTTTCTAAATATACTGGCATTCTGTCTAAAAACTGTTTACAATTACAATCTAGAAAATAATATTGAACTAAATGATGTTATGATGATGGATGTCTTTTTAAAGGTTTTTAAAACAGAAGATTTATTGAGATATAACTAATACACAATAAACAGCATATATTTACAGCATGCAATTTGAAATGTTTGTACATATGCATACACCATGAAACCATTACACTATCAGGAAAAATAATATATTAAGCACCTCCAAAAGTGTTCTTATCCCCTAAGGTAATCTCTCCCTTCTGCCTCTCCATGGCCCACTCTTGCCTCCCGGAAACCATTGGTCTGCTACCTACCACTATAGATTAGTGTGAATATTCTAGAATTTTATAAAAACTAAATTATACATTATGTGCTCTCTATAGTCTGGGTTTTTATCACTGAGAGTAATTGTGTTGAGATTAATCTATGTTATAATGTGGATCTATAGTTTATTTCTTTCCATTGCCAAGTAGTATATGGGTACTTACATAGGACATTCCACAGTTGGTTTATGCATCATTTTAATGGCAGTCAGGTCAATTCTCTCAGATGTTCTTGGTAGCTTTACCTATAAACTGATAACTAGGTATTGAATGTGCTTAGGAATATCTTCCTTAATCCTAGATTCTGCCTTATTAAAAGCTGACATTGTTAAGTATCCCAAAGGACTCACGCAAAACACAGTCTATGCGTAGCCTTTCCTCAACATCCTCTTAAATAATTCTTGCATAACCAAAAACCTGGAGACCTAATTTTCTGGAAGCAACATCAGAAAAATCAGATTCTGAACCTTGATGTAGAAGGACCTTATCAGGCACTGTTAACGACCAGCATATAGTGAATGTTGTTAAGTTTTTATCCTTAGGTTCATGTATCTCAGCTAAAGCAACATAAAACATACTGAAATAAATGTCTGAAAAAACTGTCCTTATTAGATAGAGACCACAGCTGAGGGTTCTTAAGTACCCCCCTTAAACAGACAATCTTTGAAAGGAGCTAACTTCACCCAAGACTTTGAATCAAGTAGATGACTGCATGAGATGCTGGTAGCTTCCACCTGAGATCCACAGAACATGTGCACAGATACTCATGCTTTAATCTTCACTATTTTGTTGTTTAGTTTCATAGCTATTTTTTTTTTCTTCTTTTGCTGGTGTTAGGCTACTTTAAACTATGTTACTTATAGGATCTCAATTCTTAATACTGCTTTCTGTATCATTAGTCTTTCCTTGGTATGAGTCAAATGTCTGCTTACACTTTGCTCATGATTTGGCTAAAACATAATGATTAAAGTGACAATTGTGTATCCTTTAGACGCCACACTATTTCCTTTGGCACTAATTCCTTATAATAGATCAATCGGCTTCCTAAGTATTTATACCCACTAAGATACTTTCTAGAAGACAAACATTGCAATAATCCAGACAGCCAGAAATATGACCACCCTATTATGTCATACTTTCTTTTCACTAAAATGGCATTCAGGGACCTACAAGTACTGTGGCATTTGGCTATTGTAGCTGGACTTTCACAAATATTTGAGCAGTCCTGGAGAACAGATAGTATGTATTTGAGGGTTGTCTTACAGACTTTACGATAAATGTATAACATATAGACTCAGGCTTAAATTTACAATTGAACCTTGAACAACATGTGTTTGAACTGAGTGGTCCACAATAGAGACATTTATTTTCAAATAAACACTGTAAATGTATCTTCCTTATGACTGTGTGAGGGTCACCACCCATAACCCTGTGTTGTTCCAGGGTCAACTATATTTTGTTTACATCTACCTAATTTTCTGTGTGTGAGAAACATCATCACTTGATGACAAACTACACTTCATAAATGGCATCAAAGCATTTTAATTCTAATTTGCAAGCCCGTTGATTATTTTGGCCAAAGACAGGTTATTAGATGGTCCTTCAGGGCTGGTACTAGATTTCCAGCAAAGAAGACCAACATATTGGAAAAAATATGTTATCTGGGAAACTAATGGTTGTCTTTAGAAGAGCACCTGACATCACCTGGGTCCATTTTGTCTTTTTCTTTGTGCCCTTTTCTATTCATGTCCTCCCACTCTCAATCCCTGATGACTACTAATCCGTTTCTTCTCCCTACATATGTTGTTTTATCAGAATCATATGTAAATGGAATCATATAATATGTTGTTTTTTGAGACTGGCTTCTTTCACTTAACATAATGCATCTGAGATTCATCAATGTTGTTGTTTATATTGGTAGTCTGTTCCTTTTTATTGCTGAGTATTCCATTTTATGAATGTAATTTGATAGTTTTTTTTTTTTTTGAAAGCACTAGCCTGCCTCTAGCTCTGAGACATTTTCTTCTAATTTTATTGTTTCTTTTCTATCTTTGTTTTCTATTCTCTTTCTAGTACACTTTCTCTTTCATGCTTGGTTTATCCTCAAATATTTGGCACATAAATGAAAGCTTAGTTTAATTATTAACATCAAAAGTTGGTGTAGATTTATGTTACCTCCCTTTGCCATATATATATATATGCATCAAGTTATTTTTGGATGTCACTATTAGATGGATATTTCTTCCATATCATGTGTTAGAGTACAAAAGATGACCCAATATGGACTGTCATTACCACATTAGAATTTCAAGTTTCCCCTCAGAAATATTACTTAAGTTCTTTGGAGATAAATTCTCAGTTTTATGTTTGGATATAGATACTGGGTTGCCAAGTATTATGCATGGATTCAAGGATGATAACTGGGGTAGCTTTTCCACAGATGGTCCTTCAAGTGAGTATTCCTTATCATTACTAGCTGCTCCTGCTCCTTGTATATATGCCTAGCAATTTATCTGCAGGTTTCTTTTTGGGAAACCTGTACTATCTCTGCTCCAGCATTTTCCTGTTTGTTCTCCAGAAAACAGCTACTTTGGTTTTGGTTTATCTGTCTAAATGTTTCCATACAGTTTTCAAGAAGTCTTTCAAAGCGTTTCGTCTATGGGATCTCTGATCTCCTAGTCTCAAGAATGTAGGCATTTCTCTTTTCACTCTTTCAATGTCATTCTTGAAAGGCCAAACATTTATAAACTCAGATTACTGACAGAAAAGAATGGAAGTACGTACTGCCATACTAAAATATTTTTGTATTCAACTTCAGCTTTGTCATAAAAATGTATGGCTTAATTACTATAATTAATTACTATGACTATCACAAAGTTAATATATACATAGAAAGTGTTTTCTCTGTATACTTATTACATATATATATGTATATATGTAATATATGTAAAATATGTAATATATGTAAAATATGTAATATATGTAAAATATGTATATATGTAAAATATGTAAAATAAAACATGTATACTAAACTGTACACATGTATGAACTTTTTCCCATTTTATTTAAAATGGTAATATATGCAACTTGTTTAGTTTCAACTATAAATTATGAAACAAAAATAATTCCTTCCTAACATATTGTCTTTCATATTTTTATTAAAAATAACTTTGACTCCCTACAGTAAAATTGATATCGCATAATCATTGAAAAAATACATTTATTTCGTATTTTAACTTTTAACTAAATGTAGATCAGCCTTTACAATGATATCAAATGTTTCACCTTAGACACAATGAACTTCCAAAATCTTCCCTTAGATGCCACGAGATAGATGAACAAAATCAAACTATCTTAATATGAACTGCTTTTCAAATTTCAGGATTTGACAGTGATGAAAATGTAGCATCATTTAATTGTTTGTGACATTCTTCTGACACTAATGAAATCAATATGTGAACACTTAGTGCTTCAATTTTCATTCCTGAACAAGAAAATGTGGAATCAAAACTAAATGCAATTATGTTAGAAAAATAGTTTAATGGAGATATGATGTTTCACAGAAGGCTATGTATATATTCCCTCTCTGCAGATTTGCATATTCACAAAATAATTGTAACATTTTGAAGTAGATGCTAGTGTGTCTCCAGTAGATTTGTATCCTCAAATTCTCATATTCAGTGATATCGCTATGGCCTCCATAGGGAGAGTATATATTAACAAATATTTTAGACAAGTTACACTTCCTTTTCAACTTTCTTGCAAAATGGAAAGTCATCAACTTTTTATTAAACTTGTACTTATTCCCTCAAACCCCCTTTTGTATCTCATTGCTGCTGAAAGCGATTATAATAAAATAAAATACAATTACTAGGTAGCAAAATAAACAAATAGTTGTACAATTATCACGCACAATAAATGACAGAACTGTTACAGCAAGAATATTTAGACTATTTCAAAACAGGTTTATAGAGGTATAGTTTACACACCATTCTGTGTACTTATTTTAAATGTTTCAATAAGTTCTTGTTTCATGTTTTAATAAATTTAGAGTTGTACAGTCATCACCACAATCTAATTTTGGCATATTTCCATCCTTCTAAAAACAAAACTCATGCTCTATTGCAGCCACACTGTGTTCCCATCCTAGGTGTGTGAAACTTTGAATCTACTCTTTCTCTCTATAGGTTTGCCTTCTCTGAACATTTTATGTATAATAAATTGAATCCTACAATATTGGTCTGTGGTATCTGGCTTCTTTTGCTAACACTGTTTTAAGGTTCGACCATGGTGTAGCATGTATCAATACAGTGTTTCTTCTTAAAATTTCCTAGACAGAAATTTTGAGACTCTTTGTCCCCACACATGTGTCATAAACACCTAATCTATAAACTCTTTCTGTTGTCCTTGAATCCCTTATCTTGCAACTGCCTAGATGCTTCAAGTATTTCTTACAATGCCACAGCACAATCGTCACTTATACCAGTGGCGGGAAGAGGCAGTGATGTCAAATTCTTCTCTCAGCACCACCCAGGCCTGGACAGTTGACTGTCAGAAATGGGAGATGAATTATCCCAGATCTTTCAGATTTCACAACATATTAAAGTGGCAACGCTGCTTACTATACATGTGCTGCATGTATTTCTAGACCATATCAAATGTTTGGAGTAGAAGACAAGGTCTTCCAAATTTATTCCACCCTATTTTAATGCTGAGTATTGTTAATAAATGTGGTTTTAAATTTTAAAATGTGGATGTTGTGACAAGAGGCATAAGCTGAGACTCTCCTGCACCAACTACCATGTATGGTCACCCTAAGCCTACTGTACAGTCTGGAGACATAAACTGGCCTCTGCACTTTCCTTGTTAGGTTATCATAATCGTTGTTGTTGCTACTGAATTTTTTGCATATTCTATAACTATGTATCATTGATATATTAAATGTTACTGATTTTTTGCTTCTTATGGTTGATCCCTAAAAAGTACCGTATTTCCCCATTTTATCTGAAGAAATTTTTATTGTCCCTTTTCCATGTACACAATCTTATGAGGTGCAAGTAATATACTCACTAATTCAGAGTCAGTATGGAGAGGAAAATTGGACACACAGGGGCCTATATTGTTTTACATAAGAAGAAAAGATACAAATGGAAGGAAAGATGAAAAAAGAAAATGTGACTGATCTTGGGAGATGTCCTATAATTATATGTACTAGCTTGACAAAGGCTGCTTTTTTATGCCTCTATTGTGAGACAGTCTCATCTTCATATTTCAAAACAACTCAGGTCTGGTTTATAAAGCCAATCTAAAAAAGTATTGTCAAGTGCCAGGAAAAGAACAAATCCAGTTACTATAATCTATTTATATTTAATTGTCTAGCAAGAAGAAACAGAAGAGGAGAAGAAAATGGGCAACCTCTTTGTACCCTGCTTGTCAATCAAAAGAAAAGCAAAGGAGTTGATTGTGGTTCCAGAGCTATCACTGAACAAGGCAGCTTTGGATTACCATTAAACTTGGTACTGTGCAAATTATTTCTTACAAGTCACAAAGAGAGGCTAATGAGCATCGTGGTGAGAACACTCTATCACTCATCATGCAGCTTCAAAGCTAACATTAATTCAGAGGCTATGTGAATGCAGCTCACTAAACAAAAAAGACTTCCTTTCCTTAATTTTTGTCATGTGGTATTTTATATTGGGGACACAGAATCACAGCATGCAGCCACACAAACTATTTTATATCAGGCAGGGGCTACAAGAGCAATATGCTGAACAAAGAAACGAGTTCGAAAAAAACAAAACAATATTTTCAAGATCTCCTGAACCAATTCGGATATAAGCAAGGATAGAAACAAAATCCATCTCATGACGTGGGCATGTTGGTAAAAATGAAATGAATGAAATGGAAATTAGGAATTCTAAGATAACAGTGTTCCACCAAAAAACAACAAAAAAAGTAGTCTTCTCAATCTCATTCCTTTAAATTGTCAGAACTACAATTAACCGTCTATCCCTTTAATGTATTAAAATAAAACATGAGCTAACAGACGGATAGTTTTCATTTTGAGTGCCACTTGTATGCCTCAGTTCAAATATCACTACCTTTATGTCACACTCTCAAAATATTTTGCTTGATTCTAATTTAGGGTAAATCTAATTTATGGTAATCTCAATTTACAGAAATTTTGATGCAAGAAACAGTTTAGCTTAAAGAGGGGAAGGGAAATTTCTTCCTTATAAGAAGGTGGACCTCTCAAAATTAAAAGAAATTTGAAGGTGGGGAAAGCTTGCAATATATGTCAACTATAGGTATATTTTTAGAAGAATTTGATAGACCTTTGTGCTAATGGCACTTTTTCATATAATTCAGCATGACTTTAAATTTTGCCACAAAAAAACTGGACTGGCATGGCCCATTCTGTGGATTCATACATCTATGTTCAGAGCTTCACCCTATTCCAATCACTTGTGCCTTCGTGTTGTAGCTTGCACACTGTGGACGGATGGCAAATTTTTAAAAAGCAATGAAATTGGGAAATACATGATAGGTTTTTCTGATATAGTCTATTTTATAGATTATATTGTACTTTGCAACCAGTACTCCTGTATAATTCCCATTTTAATAAAAGCGTTTTAAGCACCAAAATTTGTTCCACAATAGGTTGCAATATGAGTACTTAGGCATTTTTCACTAAAGAACACATGTAAGATTTTAACTCAACATGTCTAAAGATATTTCTACTAATGTACCAATGGATACTTCTGGATACTTATTACAAACTCCTTAGGCTTCCTAGTTGAGAATTCTTGAAGTTCACTTTATGAAAGGATTGTGCTTCTAATTCACTATTTTACTGATTTTCAAATATACAAGGCTAATGGATACATTCTTAAAAATAATCAAACAATAATAATAAAGACAAATTTTGTCAGTCCATGTCCCAAAATTTACCCACAGAGTGCATTTAAGTAAATCACCTTAGAGATTTCTTGAATTTCATATTTACATGTATACAATAGAAATATATCTGAGGGGATTCATATTTTAGATATATGATTATTATATACATATATTTATATTTATACAAGTTTTTTTACATGTAAATTATATGCTTTAGTTTTTCTATATCAGTGCATATCTTCCTTCCTCATTCTTTTTAACTTTTACACAGGATTCTATAGTATGGCTATAACATAATTTATCTAGTACTTTCCAGGAGGTATAAATTTAGGTTGCTTTAAGTGTATTAAAAATGTATTCTTTGGAAATATTTATATATAGTACATATATATATATATATATAGTATAATATATATACATACCATATATATATTTTATATATATGGTGTGTATATATATATATATACACACACACACACAGAAAGAGAGAAAGAGAATTAGAGAATCGTTCACATAAAGATTGCTTTTATTGTTTTCTGAATGATTTCACAAAATTCCAGCAGTTAAATGTCACAATGCTGTTTTTACTTCTAACTTGGTAGTCCAATCCCCAGCCAGTGACTAATGCTATTATAATGAAGATAGAGCTTTGATAAATGGCAGAAATTGCAGCTGTGCCTATGTAGAAATCATGATATCATAGCCCATATTTCCCAAATAGTTACCCTTTAAAAATAAAGGTATATTTTCACAGCTATTATAATTTGATTGAAGGAAAATTCAGGATATAAGTGTCATAAATTTTGAGTCTGACAAGTTTCCAACTTTTGTCAACCATTTTCTGGAATTAGATGAGTATAGTAGTACATAAACTCAAGCAATGTTTAAATTTTATTAAGACAGAAATTCATTGACTTGCATAAAAATACTCTGTATCTTTTTTTTTTTTTTTTTAGTTTTGTCATTTACTTGACAAAATTACATACTAGAGATTAACATTTAAGATGGGGAGTACAAAAAACCATTCAAGATTAACTAATGCAATCGAAAGGTGGCTTAATGGTTTGGAAAGATGAGAAAATGTATTAATCTCTTATTTTCTGAAATCACAATTTTTTGAGGTAAGATAATAAATGTGGTTTCATTTCATATTTTTAAACTCACATTCAGATAACCTCCTGGTTAACTTGTGTGTGTCTAACAAAGGCTGTCTTTTCCACTTCACATTGAAATCACTAAATTATGATTTCTCCAGAATAGTCATTTCTGTATGAATAGAGACTGAAAATATTCAATGATAACAGCAAAACCAGTTTTAGTCTCTCTTTCATCCCTTCTAGGTCAGAGTTTTGACAGAAAATGTTACAGAGGTTTCCTCATAAGATTTGTAAAAAGAAATATGGTCCAGTTTTCGAGGCAATATAATCTGGATCTGATTTCCACTTTTTACAAACCATGTGATCTTAGAAGAAAATTTACTCAACCACCCTGTGCTTCAATTATGCCTTCTGAAAACAAGGGATGATAATACTATTATCCTCAAAAAGGACTATTTAAGCTTTTTAAACAAGAAAATAGCTTGGTACAGTGCCTGGAATATTAAGCACTAGATATGACTTTATCTTCCTAACATTAGGCATTGCATAAAAGTTCTATTTTATATTACAAAAATAAGTAAGTTTCCCTTACCAATTCTTATCTTTCTCAAACTTGAAACTTTCACTGTGAAACAAATCAGTTTTACTTGTGCATAATATTTAACAAACTCATGTTTAAATCAAAGCTTGAAAACAATGATCTCAGCATAGTGTTTAGATAATGGTAACTTCACAGTGATGAATGAAGTGAAAAGTACCATTGGAATCATTAAACTTCTTGGATACTTTTTATATTCTCTATGAATTTATGTGATATCAAACATTGAAGTGTATACAATGAAAGTACATAAAGGCATGTGTTTGTTTTTTTGTTTTTGTTTTAGTTTTTTACCTATCATTTCATTCTTTACACCTTGTATCAAGTGATCCACAATTGGAGACACTATTAGTACTCTTTCATATTTGTTCTGTGTCCTGCCAAATAATGTAACTTTTTGAACATTTTCATTTCTTTTTAGATTAGAGAAAATGAGAAGGATAATAAGGATTTTGTTCCTAGATGAGAAGCTTTTTGCTGCTGCCCACAAATATAACTTTTGATCTTTCCTTTAAAATGTGCCTAAAAAGTATGCTCTTTTACAAATGTGAATATATGTAGTTTTGATAAATGCAAAATTAATATTTTCTCATGGTATTCCAAACATATCGAGCAGTGACATATGTATAATTATTGTGATTTTGCTATAGAAACTCACATAGTTTGTTGTCTTTGAAACTGTTGTATATATGAATGTATATGTACATGTACATGTATATGTATATATATATATACACATGCACATTTGCCTAAGTGATTTGCGGTGATTACTATTGTTGTTGTTGTTGCACAGATATGTTTGATCTCTGCTGAGCATAGCTTTTCTCTGATCACTGAAGGAGTTACTACAGATACTGTGAATTAATCTGTGTCTCAGTTACTGACAGGTGGAAATGCACCTCTCCGCTGCCTCACTGGACTGTTCATGACGGTTTGAGTACAAATTATAGAATTGGAATTTTCTGTCTGAAGCTAAACATTTTTTGAAAACTCGATCTGGTCTTTTTTAGGTTTAATATATACATATGTGGGTTTCTGTAATTTTTATTTACATTTTTCCACAAATCCTTTATCTAACTTTGGTCCATTTCCTGTTCAGAAAGTAATTTATTGCTTTCAGAATTATCAGTATATTTGCTTAATCCTCTCTTGCAGATTATTTATAATTCCTAAATCCTATTTGATTACTATCCCAGTATGCAGTGTTTCTGGCTCTAATTTAGTCTATATAATATTCAATGTTCATTTCAGTATTAGACACTTGATTATGTTTTTGTTGATATGTCAGAGGTTAATCAACATGCCTGTAGTTACATTCACCAGATGTAAAAACTGGTATTTAAATGTAGAGTGTGTGTGTAGATGAGCCTTTTGAGATTCATAATGGCAGTAGTGGTGTTAAGATAATGTTGAAGTCACATATTCTAAGACATGTAAAGGACCTAAGTGAATAATGTTGTCACCTAGAGTCTGAACCTTATATGACAAGCTGTGTTGCTCTGTTTTTTGTTTGTTTGTTTATTTGTTTTGTTCTCGCAACAGAATATCCTCATACTGATTTTTAAATGAGAACAATATTGTTCGAGATGTTAAGTACCTTTTCCAAAGTTACACAGTTAAAATTTGTCCAATGGCAATATCGTACATTTTTCTTTTTCAGTATTCTGTATATTTTAGTGTCCTTTAATTTAAGAAGAGTTGCCACATCTCTCTGGAAAAGCATATGCTAGGGCCACTGAAGAGAGTGCGACAATAGGACACCTGGATTTTAAACTAGCTCTACTACTCATTAATTCAGTGAAATTACATATTTAATTTTAAAACTCTATTTCCCCTTATCTGTAAAATATAGAGATTATATTAGATAACCTCTAAGTTCCCATTGGGCTATGAAATTTTAACTTAGTCAAACACCCTATAATTTACTCTTTTTTCCTAATTGTGATATCCAAGCTCCCAGTATTCACTCCTCAGGAATGCCAGGCTCCATCATGGCAAAAGTGCTAGGACCTTATTTTATAATCACATTCATGTTCTTCTATCATTCTGGTAATCTCTTTATTTTAAAAGAGTCTGACAAATTATGAAGCATTTAGCTAATTGGATTTGTCTGTAACTCTCTTAGCCATAGGTTCTCAATCTTGGTACTATTGAAATACTATTGTGGGTTAGATAATTATTATGTTGTGGAGGGCTGTCCTTTGCATTTTAGTATGAGTAACACCACCCGTGGTGCAAGAAACACTAAATGTGGTGGTACTCTCTAATTGTGACATTTAAATATGTCTCCAGACATTCTTAAATATCCCTCTGGTGATAATCAGTAATACCCTTATAACAATATGAATTAAATATTGTTATATGCCAGCCTTCTTATTGCTTCTGGTTTTAACAAAAAGGAATGAATTTTTCCTCTTATGGGTAAATTATTAAACTTGGCCCCAGAACAAGTGTTAATTCTCCTTAATCTAATGTTGTTCTCCCTAATCCTAAACCCCACAGGGAATACTTTGGGATAACTATAGTCATCAGTTTATCCGTTGATTCCATGACATTTGGGAATACATCCATCAAAACTCTATCCTAGTTTGGGGTATGTATTAAATTTCTGTTCCCAATCAGATGATGTAGCTTTCTTCTAAAAAATAATAATAATAATAATAATAATAGTAATAATAATAAAATAGGAAGAAAGGCAGAAAGAAAGAAAGAAAGAAAGAAAGAAAGAAAGAAAGAAAGAAAGAAAGAAAGAAAGAAAGAAAGAAAGAAAGAAAGAAAAGGAAGAACTGCCAGTGTGCCTTTATCTTTAGAAAATGGAAAATCTGAACTAAACACAACAATTAAGGCTTTTTTTCTGGATTTTTTTTTTTTCCATTTCTGCCTCTCTCCCTAACTATATGGGGGTAATGCATTACGTATAGACAATCAGCTGAAATCTTCCCTGTTCCCAAGCTCTTGTGGCTTTCCATTAAATGCTTAATGTTGTTTAAGAGAGACTTTCGTAGCTCATTATAAAAACCTGCTGCCTTATGTTACAATTGAGGCTTCCAGGGAGAAACACATTTTTTTTTTTTTTGCTATTGTTCCCATTTACATGGCACATCTCTTTTGAGAAATTCAAAGCACTTTGCTATCTTTAAATAAACTGAGTTACGGTTTATAGAGAGATAAAGGGAAAATGAAAGGGAGAGATAAAAAGACAGAAAACAGAAAAGTTTAGAGAGAAAATTCTTTTAGAGTGTGGTAGACTCAAACAGGTCATTTGTTTAACTTTCTACATTGGGAAAACAAGCTGAGAAGGGAAGTTTTTTTCCTAAATTATTTCATTTTATTTCTTAGATATAGAAAGAAGAGGTTCCTGTAGTCAAAGAACAATTCCTACTTTCCAGACTCCATAAACTACAGCATCTAAGGTTAATTGTGGCCCTTTTTTCTTAATAGATGGCTAATGCAGTCTTTTTATTTTCTTTCACCTCCTTTTCTCCTCCCTCCATGTCAGGTTCTAGTGAGCAAAGTTCTTCTTGCACATAAGAAATCTGGCTAGTTAGAGATCAGTGCAGACGATGTACAGAGCCTGACCTTAGTTCAACACATGAAAACAAGATTTGGGGCCGAAAATTAGGGATGTCTTAGAGATATCCTTTTCATCCCATCATGCGTACTTCTGAGAAAAAGAAAGGTTGACCCAGAAATCACATTTCAGACTTTTAGGTTCTCATTCTCCTTGTTGGGACCAAGCTGATTATCTACTGCTCAGGGGACCAGGGGTTCTACAGTGGTTGCCATGGATTATAAATATTTCTCTGGGCCTTTGAAATGGTCTGTGAACAAATGTACTTTTCATTGTCAGGATAATAAAAGCAATAATATCGCTAACAAATTATTGTAAGGGAATTTAGGTTTTTATCTTTGTAATTTAAGCCTACTTATCCTATTGCCTTGTTTTTTTTTGTCTTACACACACTTCCAACTTGTATTTGTATGTATTCTCTATGAACTTTAAAGATAAAGTGTCCATTTCTTCATTTTTAGAGTAAATTTTGGATTCTCTAGTTTATCAATATCTCTATAAAGTTAATAAACTAACAAAAATTGTACCTGGTTGCGACTCTTTGAGAATCGCAAATCATAATGAATTTTACTTTTCTTTAGTGAAATAATTTGATTTTTAAATGTTTTTCTCTAGTACTTTGGGGAAACATTTCCTATCAGGGGGAAAAAAAAGCATATCACGATAACAAATTAATTTCACTAACTTATTTGATCATCACAAGGACACACTCATTATCCCTATCATACAAATGAGGAAACTCAGACACAGAGAGAAGTTCAGTACCCTGCCTGAGATCACATAGCTAGTAGGTGGCTGAGTCATGATTTGAATGCAGGCAGTGTGACTCCAGAGCCCATGCTCTTTGCTTTTATCCTTTTATTCCCAGTAGACAAGTAGCCATTCTAGTGCTATCATTGTTTGCCTCTGTTTTCTTATGGGAATACCACTGTGCAACACTCATTATTTGTATCTGCCAACTTTTCATAGGAGAAAACATTATATGATTGAAAGAGATCTGGATTATTAGGAAGAAAAACTGGGGTCATGTTTGATATTTATCTGCTTTGTGATATTCTGCAAAAGAAATTAGTCTGCTTCTTTATCTGTAAATAAAGGTGGATGTTACCTGTCCAACTCATTATTAGTTTTTGGGGTATAAGAAATTAAATTATATATAGGAAACATTCATTATAAATGTTAAATGCTCTATTAACATATTATTTTCAGTCCCTTCCTTCATCACCTACTTTCCATTCTTATCAAATCTCAAAACTTCTCTTCGTTATGTTGGTTCTATAAAACCATACAAGCCCATATTGTGTGTATTATGTGTGTATGCATACATATACCAAATTTTTCTGGAAGCCACTGTGTCTATTTTTTCTCCGCTCTATTCTTTAATCTTTTCAAGTATAACTTCTGGCCCATAAATTGACTCACGGCAGCTTGTGTTAAAATCACCAGGAAATTACAAGACTTAAATGCCATAGGAAATTTTCATATTTTATTAATTTGATCTCTTTAGCACTTTTCAAGATGTTAATTACTTCTCTTTCTGGAACATACTCTTCAGGATGGTCCCAAGACACAACAGTTGCCTGTATTTCCAACTTTCTTTATGACTTCTTCTTGGTCTTTGTTTTGTATTAATTTCTTACTTGTCTTTAATTTCTTCAAGATGGAATTCTAGACACTCTTGTTTTCTCAATCTATTTTATTAATTTAGGTGATGCCAAACACATGCAAAACTTTATTACACCCTATCTAATGATGGATTACAACATTTTAATCAAAATTATTATCTTTAATAAGAGTTCCAGACACATTTAATGAGCATCAGAGGCCAGTTTAATAGGTCATCTTGGAAGTTTCAAACCCAACTCTTCAACATGCATCTATAACCACAAACATAGTTTTCTAGATCTTTTCATCTCATTGATTGTTATAGTCATGTCTCTAGTTGAGCAAAAATAAATATAGGCTTTTTTTTCCTTAATAGTCATTCACTCTCACTCCCTATATTCAGTCCATCATTACATGCTGTCTACATTTTCTTCTAAATATCTCTAGTAGAAAAATTAATGAACATTCTCTGATACAAGTCATTTTTTTTTGGATTTTATCAATCAGTTCATAACGCATGTTCACTATATTCTACTGTGGTAGATCTGAAACATGGCAACAACATTTTTCTTATTCATACCCCCTTGCTATGTAATGTTTTGTTCTCTCCCATTCTAACTCTGGGTTCTGGCATGTGATTTGATTTTGTTACTGGGATGTTACCAAATGACACACGAAGAGGGACTTGAAAAACACCTGTACAGTAAGAATTCATTCTCTTTAGTTTCTTGAGATTCCCTGCCTTTGACACTATGTGACAAAGCCTTAGTAACCTATTCAATGATGAATGATATATTGCCCAATCACCCACGTAGCACCACCGCACAGACAACTAACGTCTAGAAGTAGAGTCATCTAGCTGACTGCCTTATGGCTGCACATTCGTAAACAAGTGCAGCTTAGTTCAGTGTAAATTGCTGACCCACAGAAGAGTGAGCTAAATAAATGATGATTGTTTTAAGCTGTTAAGTTTTTTGGTGATTTGTTGCATAGCAAACATAAATAAATAAATAAATAAATAAATAAATAAATAAATAAATAATAAAAAAAATTAAAAAAAAAAACAACTGAAACCTCTCTTCTAAGCTTTTTCCATTCTGCATTTACAAACATTTTTGGTAAAGCAGTCTGGTCATGTTACTCCTGTGTAATATTTTCATAGCTACCAGTCACATTTAGAATACAAACTCAACTCCATACCATGGAATAAAAAAGGCCAGCATATTTTGGCTTCTACCAACATCTCCAATTTAATTTCTAATCCTGTTTACTCTTGCTCTCTGTACAAACTACAATAGACTTTTTCTTCTTTCATTTGTTTTCCATGCTCTCTACTGGCACATTTAGTCATGATGCATCTTTTATATTTCAGTATGATCATCACTTTCACAGGAAAGATTACACTGACCTCGCTGACAAGGTCAAATCAAACTATTGTTACATATTTCCTTACAAAATGCCTGGCCCTATTGAAGCTCTTCATGTTGTGATATTACATTTGTTTGATTAATATCTGTTTTTATAATAGAATGTAAACCCCAGGAAGTCAATAACTTCATCTTTCTCACTGTCTTATTTCCAGTGCTTCACATAGTGTCAAATCCATACTACACACTCAATAATTATATGGAGGAAGAGATTAATGAATTTAGTCAAAACATGTTTAGTATATAATTATAAAATTTGTTAACTACTAGACTAACAAGATTACTATCTGGTTTTTAGAAATAAATGATGGTAGTTCTCCATCATGTGAACATATACATTGTCAAAATTTAGTATGTTTAAGAACCAGTTGGATAGTGTGATAAAATAAAAAAATCCTGATCCACAGTCCCAAAGAAGGTGATAAGGAGATAATGGAATATTGCTCATAAGAGTCCATTTTTACTAAACACCCAAAGTGATTTAAGTGTACAGATTCACGGAATTTAAGAAGTATCAACTATAGAATTTTGCTCAGTCACTTTAAATACCAAGCTGTTTTATCTATTCCACTTAGAATATTTCTGGTTACCTATTGAAATGTGCTCAGAAAATAAATTCATTTTAATATTGGTCTAAGGAAATTATAAATGGGAATATAAATATGTGTTAACAAACTATAACAAAAGAAAAAAAAAGTCTACTTCACTTAACCAACAAAACTTTTTGATTATTTTCCATTTAGATTTATCCAATCTCGTCCCTCACTTATTATCGTTGGTAATTGACAACTAATTGCATATAAAAAGATGGAAACCCATCTTATTCTAAATCAAGGAAATCTGCTAATTCACAAAGGGATTCATTCAATCTTAGCATTTGAAAGGGATTTTAGGTCCTTTATAGTTCAATTTACAAGTTGTGAGTACATGTCCTAATGGGATTATTTCTGATCAATATAAAGACCTCAGTTGGGAAGGATTTAGTCCTCAGTAACCCCAAAGTGCAAATGCTTACGTGAAAGAGATATTATTTTGTTGTTGTTGAATATATAGGCTCTGCTACATTCCTTAGTCTAAAGGACTCTATGGCATTTCTTGGGGCGGGTGGGCATGTGTATCACTCCTAAATAATGAAATGGCAAGAGACAAATCTAATCAACTATCTGTTTGGTCTGTAAAAGGAACCACCAGAAAATCAAGATGGAAAGAAGAATTGCTGGGAAACTTCCTCTTGTTTTCTCATTTGAATATATCGTGTCTTTTTCTTTGTGGTGATTTTAAGTAGTATAGCTGAGGATTGGAAATTAAGAATGAAATGGTCAGGATATAGATAATGAATTAGGGAACACAAGTTTATAACTTCCATATGATTTTGGGGAGACATAAATTCTTAGAAGTCAAAGACAGGCAAACATACTATTTTAATTATTATGATTTCTATAGAAAAATCTCCTTTGTCCTAGAATTGTTGTTTTATTCAGTCTGTTTGCTAATTGGGTAGGACTGGCTCTTAATATTTTACATGCTTCTTTCCCTCCAGGCAAGGAGACTCCCTATCCTCTTAAAGTTTGGCAAAATTCAACAGTAATGATCACAAACAACTGCCACTTGAAAAGAAAGGCATTGATTGCTTTTAACAAGAGATGACTTCTCATTCAGAAACACAACACTTTTTATCAAAGATGGGACCCAGGATATGGTGGCCCTAGTAGGCACTCAGTGTATCTCATCTTTTTCCACCAAAGGGCTCCCCTTTGGTGAGCTGCCATATGTATACCAGAATGAAGCCCAAAAATGGACTGAGTAGCTAAGGATCTGCTGGTCAGACAACAAGTCAGCTCTTTGGCTTATTTAGAGCTCCTAGCCCAAGTTAGTTCTCTAAGATGATGTAATACTCTCCATAAAACTAGAAGGGTGTCAGGACATATAGGTCTACAGAGATAACATGACCAGACTGCTTTAAATTGTTGCTAAATTAAAGTATTAATGTATAATATTACCATTACCACAGTAGTCAGCAAGCAAGGATCAAGTAGTATTATCATCTGTTACCTGTACTTTGCGCCGTAAAATTGTGTTGGTTTACCTGCATACTGTTTATCATCACAAATGGGAGTGGGAGCTAGCACTGTGAAAGTAAAAAAAAAAAAAATAATTAAAACAACAACAACAAGAAAAAAAACCTCATGGATTTATGGGAGAGTTTATATTGGTTTACTATCTTCTTTATGAGAATTTAGATAAGTATCTTGATTATCAAGGGAAGTCAGAGAGTTTGCCTAGGAGTTTATAATGGTTGATTCCACTTTGTGTGTTTATGTGTTTCCACATGTATGCACATGTCCATGTCTGTGTATGTGTTTTTGTGTTCATTGGCATGTATTGAGTGTTGGCAAGGAACTTGTGAAATGCTACAAGTAAAAAGTCTCTGCTACTTTCTTTCCATTTTCCTTGTGATCATAACAACATGATAATAATGAGACAGAGATTTCTCTGATCCTGTGGAAGATATACATAAGAGGGGGAGAAGTTATTACTTTTTGTCATTTAAACTCTCCATGGAATCAATGCAGGCTTCTCAATAACATTTGTAAGTATCATTTTGAAAATTATTTCACTTGGTTGGCTTTGCAAATGTCATTAGCTGGAATCCAGTCCCTGATGCTTTATGAACACTGGATTCAGATCCTTAAGAACTCATCATGTTTTTGCTCAGAATTATCCACCACTCAGCCCCTACTCTTTGTAGTCAATGGACATTGTATTCTATTAGACAAATAGGTCTTTGAGGTTGATGCATATTAATCTACCATCATCTAGTTCAAAATTTGGTTTAGTTTTGCTGTCTAGAACTATGACATGCCCGAACAAATTGGTTTGCCACGGTTTCATGGATGTTGGTAAAGAACATGAGATTCCTGGGTCAGAGACCAATTCCCACAGGACACGTGAGCTGGGCTGGATTAGACCTCCACACGCAGTGGGTTGTGTTATTGTACAAGAGCCTTGCTTATACAAAATCTGAATCTTAAATAATTGACAGTGAACCTCCCCCTCTTCCACTTCGAAGGGGGGCACTGTCTGTATCTTCCAAGGTTGTTTTCTATACAAAGACACTTACTTGAAAAGATAATCTGAAACAAAAGTTTAGTTGGTGTCTCACTCACAATACATGTACAAACATAACAGATCCATGAGAGTCATTTCCCAAAATTGACTTTTTTTTCCCCCTCAGAAACATAATTTGAGTCAGTTTGCTATTTGGAAGCTCTTAAAATAGTGTCTAGGTCAAAAGTTCCTGAATATGAGTGCTGAGAATGCCTTATACAGATGCTGGTTCCATGTTTTTGTAACGGACAAAAATATTGGAAGGATTTTCAGGTTGTTAACATATGGAAGGTGTAAGAATATGAAATGTGTCAGAATAAGATATTCTTAGAAGATGATAACATAAGCCCTATGAGGCAAAAGACCCTCCTTTTAAAATTGATTATATCATTTTCTCATTTCTCAAAAAGATACAACACCATCTTCTTGAATTTCTTGAATACTCTTGTGGGAGAAAGAAATATATTATTTTTCAGAGGTGTCTATCTCTGTGTTTGCAAGAGTCATTAGCTACAAAACTACCCACTGGGAAGTAATTCCAAACCCCTATTTGGAAGTAACATAGCACAAAATATTAATTGGTTTGAATTGAATTTTCATGTTTAAATCCTATCTGTATTACTTAATTAGTGCTTTAGAAAGGGAATGAGGCAAGAAGACATTGCTATCATTTGACTTTTATTTAGCAAATATTTATTGAGAACCTACTATGGAGTGGGCACTATGCATGAAGCTGGTCAGAAGAGACAGATTTATTAGGAAGATAAAGAATTGTAAGTCTCCAGGTCTCTGACCTTCTAGGGCCCTCAGCTATCCAAGGCCTTGGGGGTGAGTCCAACAATGGCTTCACTTGGTCATATCACTTAGGCAAAATCTGCAGAAGTTAAGACTGACATCTTTTTCAATTATGATTTGCACTTAGTAAAGATTACTATCTTTTACCTTTGATTTTCTAAGCCCATCACACTTCTTCTGATGAGTGGCATTGAATCAGTCAGGGATATTTTGGGGTCTAACTAAGATAAAACTTGAAGTGATTCACTGTCACATACATACAGTGTTAAGTTATTGCTAGCTGTCCTTGTACAAGAATAACTTCCTGGATAACTTTTTCCAACCTGTATCAGCTACCCACAATTCATGCTACAAAAGTTCAGTGCTAGAGGCAATATCTTGATATGGACATATTTGATGGTACTGTATGTGTGTGGGCATTGGCAGATAAATGTGATTTTAAATATATGTCAGAAGTTGGTCTGGATTTTTTTTTTTTTTTTTTTTTTTTTTGCTTTTTGTGGTGTTCTAGTGTTTGTCACCTCTTTAAAATTTAAAATGTTTACAATTTTTTTAACTCATAATTCTATATTTATTATACATAAGCTCAAATCTGACATTGCTAGGGACATGATGATGAGCTAAAAAGATAATACTCTTTGTCAACCTGGAGCTTAGAGTCTAATAGACAATGTAGCTATTAATAAAATATTTACACACATTGATTTAAAAGTCTATCAGAAATAAATACAAGCAGATGAGTGTTCCATAGTGAAATGGTGAAATGAGCACATGTAGTAAGAGACCCATCTTTGTCTAGAGGGTAAGATATGTCTTCTATGTGGAATTATTCCTTGAAGAGAGATGTGAATTAAATATGCATCTGAATTAACAGATGACAGTGGTGTGGGCAAAAAGGTACTTACTTGAGGTGTTCAGGAAAACATGTACGAAGACACTTTGGAAGGAGGAAACATACATTTTGGGGGGAGGGGCATCTTAAATCTTCCAGAAGAATATCCATTTTTACATATTTTTCTTACTGGCCTCCAATTATATTGTAGTACTCAAGAAAACATGCAAAGGTAATGAAGCTCATCTTGTTTACTGTGTGAGAAAAGATACTGGCAAGGATAAACTAATTTCTCCCTTCCTCCCTCCCTCCCTCCCTACCTCCCTTCCTTTAGCTAATATAGAAAATAAACTTTGTATTGGTTTCAAGAAGAATATTAGTCTGTTTAAGAGTTATTTTCTTCAAGCCCATTGTCTTAGGTTATGAATCGTTACAATTTTAGGAGGCCTTTGGGTAGCCGTGTGTATACAAACATTAGTTCTGGCTACAGACTGCCTGTTAGTTGATCTTTAGCTATTCCTAAAAGTTTTTAAAAATTATTTAATCATTCTCAATTTCAAAATGTTTCACCATATCATTGAATGTTGTATGTGCTTCCTCTAGTGGCTAATTCAGCAGTTAAATGTTTTAAACATTTTTATAAAGAAAACAGTGTAATAGACAATGGTCACTGACATAGATGTCATACAGTTGATATATTTCTTATTGATGAAATAGTTCTTATTCTCTAAAGCTCCATTTTCTTGCCTTCATGAATACTTCCTCCAATATTGTTTCTCTATAATTAAAAAAATAAAAAAAGGTGACACTATGAAGAAATTTTAGTGGAATCTCTCGGTGTCTCATTCAATCCCTCTCACCAGACAAGTAAATCCATCCCATAGTTGTTGTGAGTTTAGCTACTACTGGTTCAAAAAAAAAAAAAAAACAAAACAAAAATGTTTCTTCTGAAAATTATCCAAGGAATTACTCAAGGCCAAAGTTTCTCCACTTTTAGGGGGCACCAGACTATTCTCAAAGGCACGTCAAAACACAATAAAGAGCCCCATTCCACTTTAGGATCTGGAGTGAGGAACGATAATTTGCATTTCTGTTAAGTCCCTCAAAATGCTGATGGTGCTGGTCAGGGATCTAGGCTTAAGTGAGTTGATTTACTTGTGGTTCCTTTGTCTTCTTCTCGTGGAATGGCCTAAGCGATAGAAACATAGGGGGATTCGTGGGTGTGATTTTTGCTTAAAAGGCAAAAATCCTCTTTGAATCATACCAAGAATAGGCTTTCTCTGGGTGCACAGTATCGCTCAGCTCTTTCTCCTTTACTATATTGGCTTCATTCACTGTCTCAAAGGGTGTTTCTGAAGCACAACTCCAAAAAAATCACATGCTGGAAACCCTGGCTCAGCTCTGCTTCTAGAAAATGATTTTAAGAAAGACCAAGAGTGTTATTTTTGTTCAAAGAAATTAAACAGTTTTTATAATCATGAATTGTCTTGATTTCATGCTAGTACTTTTACATTGATGGGTCAGTTTTATTAAACTAAGGCCAGAATATAAACCCATTCTTGTTTTGGGATCAGTGCTAACTTCTTAGATTAGCAAATGCTGCTCAGGATTTAAAAAGCAAACAAACAAACAAACAAACAAAAAACTTCTGTTCTTAGACCTTACTGCCTCCCTTCATATCCCCTACTCTTACCTCTTACAAAAACTGTCAAATAAAACTACATTTGGTATCGTCACTTATGACATATTTTTAAAAAAACAAATGCAAACATACATTTAAGAATTACAATGATTATACTTATGTTTTTCATATATTATCTGGTGTGTTAAATAAGGAATTTAATTGGGAGTACTTTTATAAACCATAAGACCTATAAAATTTGAAGTGACATTATTGTTATCTACACTTCTAACTCCTACACTAATAGTTATTTTAACAATGGAAATTTTTATAAGTACAAATGAGACTTTTCATAGTTTCATAATTAATATGCTAATTAGTTATAGCTTTATTTTCTATCAGATGCGTACAAAATTTTTGTGCCTACTTTGTAAATAAGATAGAGTCCTCGGTCTTTGTCTTACATTCTGGTGAGAGGAATACAGATAATAAAAATATTAATAAATAAAGTTTTAGATACCGATATGTGCTATAAAACAGTTGGGCAATGTAATAAAGAATAACATGGGGAAAGGGGTACATAGAGGAGTTGCTTTAGCTATTCTGTTCAGAGAAGGCCTCTTTGGAGACCTGAAAGAAAAGAAGAAGCCAGCTTTGGGAAGACCTAGTAGAATGACAATCCAAGATGAAAATATTATAGGGTAAAAGACCTGAGCATATGTAAGAGACACAATAAAAGCCATCAGGAATGAAATGCAATGATTGAGTGGAATAGAGGAGAGAAAAGAGATCAGAGATATAGGTATCAGTCAGAACATATAGTGCCTTGCAGAACAGAATTTAAGTCAATGAATTTATTCTGATTGCAATCAGACGCCATTGGAGAGTTTTAAGAAGAGGAGTATGTCATGAGATTTATGCTATCCATAGCTAGAAACAGTAAAATATCAGAAATTCTGTGAGAGCCCAGCTTGTTAAAGTCCCATCTGTCAAATTGTAATATATTTATCATTTTAATGGGCCCTAATCATATTTTGAAGGTGTTATATATTCAGACATTATCTTGTAAATCATTGGGTTTTTATACCACCAACATGTTGACTTAGAGGTACAGGTGTAGGGAATAAAACTTTAGTAGGAGAATCGTCCTGCACATCTCTAATCAATCACTGTTCATAATTAGCTAAGCAACTATACACATAGGTATCTTCAAGTTGCTTCTCTCTAGGCTTTCATGCCTCAGCGAAAGCTTGTAATATTTATTGAATAGTAAATTAACATCACAGTGCTTCAAACACCATGTTTCTTAATTCTGTTACAATTTCAGCCCCTTTGCCTTCCCTGCTGCACTCCTCTGACAATGGAGCCAACTTACAAACTGAATGCTGAGATAGTTTTGTCAGCTTGGCAAATCATTTCAATTTTCTCCCTTTGTTTGGTAGAAATAACAAAAAAGATTCTCTTTTAGTATATAAAAAAATTAATAGTAGATATTGTATAGAAACTTAATCCTAAAACATATATAGGCAATGCTGGATCATCTTTCACAACAAGAAAAGCCATTCCTACTGCAAATGTTCTAATTCCCTTAAAGTTCCATTCAGTATACTTTCTGAGAAACATCAGTTGCAGCAGAAAGCAATCTTTCAAAAGGACCTATTTGATAAGCTTTAAATGGATAACAACACTCACACATTTACACTGATACTATATACAGGAAAAAAAAATTGCCATTACTAAAGATACAAATGTTCTTAATCCGAGTATCTTCCACCGACTCATTTACAGGATAGGAAGAATGACTGGGAAATAGACTGCTTTGAGTTAATTGAACATAGCAAAAAAGGCCCAAAGATTTTTATACCGATAGAGCATTAAAATATATCAAAAGAATAATGAGTTTAATTTAAAACAGGAACAAAGAAGCATTTGAACTTTGGTACCAAAGGGGGAAATCTATAATTTAAAAATAGGTATTGAGTAATGCTAAATCATACAAAGAGAATCTGACTAGAGTAGAAAGAATAGGGAAGAATATTTCCTCTGTTCCTCTATTATTGGGAGTGGGATGGGGTGAGATTAACTAACATTATTGTCCCCTTAAAAATTACAGATATGATTTTGTTTTGCTGCAAATTAACCATGTAAGCAAAGAAAGGGCAATGTTATTAGATATAGTCCACAATGTTCTACCACACACGGAGATAAATATCAGTCGTGATGTTTTAGCTCAACTACTTCAACAGGTATGTCTCAAGTATATAAACTACTGATTACTTGTTTTTTAATTGATTTGTGTGTACAAGATGCTAAATCAACAATCCTTTTTTTTTTTTTTTTACATATTTCTAGAATGGGGATAAGTCTGCTTTTCTGTGAGGTTTGGAGTCAAGAAAAAAGATGTTTCTACAAACCATACTGAACTCGCAAACGATACATTATTAACTCAAAATAATGATTAAATACAACTATGTCTCAGTTTACAAGTGAATGTGACAAATTATAGAAAATAATAGGATTGTGGGTTTCTTTTGTGTCTTCAGGTATATAGTTACTTTATTAACTTTACAAAAGAATTGTGGGAAAGCCCACATTTTTAGCTTTCATTATTAGATTTCAGTTTTAAAACATTGCACTTGTATTGCCTTTAATGATATTTCATTTATGAAGCTTGCTTTGGGAAGAACTTTGCTTTAGTTTTCTTAGGCCAAGTTTCTGAATGGAAACCAAACTCAGTGTAATTAAGTAGCTTTCCTTCAGAATGAAACGTGTGGACTGGCCCTCTATTTTCCACAATTAGGAGGGAAACATCCATAGAAACTACAATACTTTAAAAGGCATGAGATCAGAGAATGTCTTAACACTGAGCCTTGTTCATATTATTAACTCAATAAAATTTATTGAACTGAATTTTAAGAAAAAATAAAGATTTATGCCTGGACGGCTTGTTACTTAATGCTTACCCCATTGCACAAATATTTGTTCCCACACATTTGCACATGAGATAGTAATATGGAAAGCAAAACTAAAATGTAAACTCTGTGCAAAATGTACATGAGAGACCTATTATTGAGGTATATTCTTTTGGATAAAAAAATTGGTTGTAGAGCTGTATTGAAACTATAAAAAAACTGTTTTGAATAAAGAAAGCAAATAAAAGCAAGCATATACCTAGCGCCAGTGTCATTTGATTAAATACAGTATTGCTTGTTCATCATTTTCTCTCATCTATGTTTTTATCACCACTCTTCTACATACTGACACTGAGGATTCACATTAACGCATGCTATATTTGTAAATAACATAATTTGAGATAAATAATCTTGAATTGGAACAATGTTAATAATGTATGTAGTTTGAAAACTGGCCATTTTGCCTGTAGTAAAATTAGCAAGTAAAAATAATGGTGTCACTTGTATCAACATTTAGTAATTGTTTTCTGTTTGTTTTCATGTTTAAAATGTTGAAAATTCTTAGAAAATATAATGTACATTATTTTTCTAATTACATGTATACTTATCAAGACTGAGTTTAAATAGTATTATATCACAGACATATATGACTGTAGAAATGTCTAGTGCTTTCCATTGTTTACTAAGTTTATGTATTATAGGTTTACACTTTTCTAGTGTATATAAGTCATTCCACATTATTTGCAATTTTCTAAGATGTGAACTATATTAAAATTGTGTACTCTGTAGATCTGGCATGTTTCAATGTAATAAGATACCCATTTTAACTCCGTGCCGTAAACTTGTGTATGCTGTCAGTTTCCACCACTGGCGGTATGGGAGTCTGGGAGTCCTTGTTGAATTCTGGCAAATAAACCATGAATGAGGGGAATATGCTATAAAATGAACAAGGTAATCTGGAAAACATTAAATAAAAATGTATAACATGAATGCAATTAAAATTGGAAATAAATCACAATGAATTAGTTAATAGCAGTTTTATTATGTTGTAGAGGAACTTTGAGAACTGAAGAAAGTATTAAATGGTTAAGTAATTCTCAGTGATAATTTACTACTAAAATAATAATAATAATAATGTGTTATCCTAGATCATTGATAGGCCCTCGACTTATATATCAGTTAGGAAAAAAAATTTTTTTTCCATGTTTGTTACACAAATTTGAAGGGCTAGTAAATGATTGATTTTCAGAAAAATTCTACTGTATTCCTAGTTATTCATTTTTAGAAATGAATTGTATACTGACAATATGGATTATATACTGATCAGTTAGTCCTGGTTAGCATCTAATTAAAAGGCTATTAATTTAACATTATTTATCATTTGCTATTATTCCCATTTCTTAAATTTTTGGATTTTTATGTTATAATTCCAATCTGCCAAATTAATAGATCACTTTAAAATGATTAATTAAAGCATAAAATGTTCTGAAATTATAATATTAATAATTATATTTTTAAAATATATGGAAAATATAGGATAAAATACAAAAAATGAACTCTGGAAATATAGAACATAAATCTGTATGTTCTGGGATAAGGAAATATATGAATCAAATATTTCTGTATGAACACCTCAAAAATTGTAAAAGGAGAAAACAATGTATATCTTAAAAATTTTATGCATTAGACCAGCTATCTATTCAGTGTCCTATTTATCTGTATATTACACTATATTGTCAATATGTGTAAAGGTTTCACATCATTTTAGACAAAGTACAAGAATCATTTTGTTAAAATTATTGATTTTTAAAATTCTGTTTTGTATGTTTTACTGAATAATCAAGAAATGTTTCCACTAGCTAAGAGAAAAGTGCTCAGTGCATTTTGGTTCAGAGAAGACATAAAATATTTATTCATAGCACTTGACAATACCAAAAAAAATAAAAAAGTAAAAGAAAAAAATCCATTTCGGTTATTTTATGTAGCCTGCTACATTGCATAATGGTCAGGGAGATAGTTAATATCTTGTATAGTTAGAACCTATAATTTCCTAGATAAAAAATCATTCTTTTTTTTTAACAGTGAGGAAAAATTATTTAGTTGTTTTAAAGCAAAACTCTGATATGAATAATTTGAAATGACTCATTCTTTTTTTTTTTTTTTTTTTTTTTTTTTTTTTTTTTTTTTTTTTTTAGACAATACATTGGTGATATGTTATTGGGTATATATTTTAAAAATTCTAAATACCCCACAGGAATGTGGAGACTCTTTTCATGGTTTAAATATAAATAGAGATTGGTTAAATCTTCATTAGGCTCTGGCTTGCAAATTGAAATAACATTTAAAATTTTGAATCTGATATATACATAGTGTTAGCATACTACATAAGATTGTTAAAGATTTTCTCCTTATTTTCTGAGTCCATGCCAAATATTTATATGGTGAAGCCATCAAGCACTTGCTGCCATTCCCCAACCAACCTGTAGCTGTGAGTGGGAGTTTTAAATGATTATATAGTAAGAAAAGGAACTAACTGAATAAAGAATCTGAACTAAAGATCACTGTGCCAATCACCAAGACTCAAAGAAACCCTTTAGTGTTCATTAGGCAAACCATGTAATTCCTCTCAATGATGTAAAATCATTACTTTTATTATTGGCATCATATTAACAGAAATTATTTTATCGACTTTACTTAAAAACTATGCTTTTATTACTAAAACTTACCTACAATGGGGTTGAGCTCCAATTCTATGTTGAAGAACATTATTATGGCCTCAGTTGCAAAAGCTTGAGAAACACTGATCTAAGTGAGTTGGTGAAAAAGAAAAAAATATAAATTTGGTGTATAGCAGAGTAATTTATTAAAAGTGGAACATTTCTGATTTATATATTTTCCCTGCTGTGGCCATCTCATTAGACTTTGTCATTGAGGTTATTTATTTATTTATTTATTTATTTATTTTTTGCTTCAAATCTAACTGTTATTTTGTGTATAATATGCCTATGTACATATATACAACATTATAATTGACTTTCCTAGCTGAAGTTCAACTCATATAATTACTAAGATACAGAGTTTCCCATAAATCCTATTCTTTGCCTGTATCTTTAAAATATACAACTTTATTTAAAGTATAAAGGAATTTTAAACTGATCTTGTTAATTCACAATGATGTCAGTATTCTGGTAGGAAAAACATACTTTAGTAGCTCACTATTATTCTTTGATGTGGAAAATAAACCTCTGGAAAAGTGGGACACAGTAGACATAAACATATCATCATTTAATGTAATAGGTTTACTAAATTATGTTGTATGACAATGACCATGATTAATTAACCAAAGCTAATGCATGATTTTCTAGAAAAAAAATTACCAAGAGCAATTTTGCCCATATCTGTGCTATAGTTAGACAAACCAATTTCTATTATTCTATAAAGTATATCTATCTGATCTTTATCATGCCTTAAGGAATTATTTCTTAGAATTGGAGGCAATACTGCATTTACTTAAGAGAAAGCCCAGTAAAAAAATAATAAAAAAATCAGATGCGTTTAACTCTTGTCTTTCCAATAGCCTCAATTTTTTCAGTTGTAAAGTCAAAATAACAGTTCTATATATATAATATGATTTTGTAAGGTTTAAATATAATAATAAATGCAAATGGCGTATAATCATGCATGGGGCATTTGTGGGTATTCCATATTTAGTCAATCATTTCAGTACTCTTCGCATTATGTTTTTAATTATGTGCAGATCAATATTTTAATAGTTGTATTGACAAAAATACAAGAGAGTAAATCGAATGTCAAAGTTAAAATTTTCTGATTCAACATCTTTCCATTCTTTATACGTACACATTTTTGTGTGTGTATTCACTTAAATAAAGACAGAGCCATACACAATTTCTTTATATTGTATTCCACTCTGTTTATTTTGTTAATAGTGATGGATACCTTTTGGATAAAATAATTTTCATCAGCAAGCTTTGAGAAACATAAGGAAATTATATGAAATGGTCATTTCCACACTAAGAACCAAAAATAATCAGAATAAGCTATAAGATCATGGTTTTGCAAAACTCGTTAGAAAATTGATGACACAAACCCATACAAGTAAATAAATATATTCCAGAAGGCCTCAGGTTCTACTCAGAACAGACACAATTGTTCCCGTTCCTGGTAAAACTGAGAAGGAAGATGAATCCACAAGAGAAGTAGATGAGGAGACACTAGTTGGATTCCTTAAACATTTAATGTGATATGTGGGCTGGTAGGACACATTAGAACATATGACATTTATAAAAAAATGAATCGCATCTACATTCACTCCTTATTTGCCGTTATTCATTGTATGTGGTGGTGATGAAGGAGGCAAGAGTACTGAAAGATATCCATTAATAGCTCTAAGTCTTCAGCTATAAAACAGTTCTGGTCAATCAAGGTCAAAGAGGAATGCTTTGGACATTCTGTACTTTCATCTACTAAATACTGAGATAATGGCAAAAGAACTAAGACACATGCTTCTAAAGAATGTTCTATACCTTAAACTCATATAGCATTATACAAGATCTGCCAATTAAGTTTGCAAACTCATGCTAGAAAAAGTGCTACATACCTCATTGCTGAATATCACTATGGTCACCTTCGAAGTACTCCCCTTGGGAGGCTAGGCATCAATGCCAGTGGCTAGTCCACCATTCAAAGCAGTTTTGGAGTTCTTTTTCTGGACTGGCCATCAGAGCTGTCGTATTACACTTGATGTCCTGAATATCATCAAAATGTCTTCCTTTCAATATTTCCTTTATCTTCGGGTAAAGAAAGAAGTCATTGGGAGCTAGATCAGGCAAGTAGGGAGGGTGTTTCAATACAATTATTTGTTTACTGGCTAAAAACTCCCTCATAGACAGTGCCGTATGAGCTGGTTCATTGTCGTGATGCAAGAGCTATGAATTGTTAGCAAAAAGTTCAGGTTGTCTAACGTTTTCATGCAGCCTTTTCTGCTCTTCCAAATAGTAAATGTGGTTACCTGTCCAGTTGGTACAAATTCATAATGAATAATCTCTCTGATACCAAAAAAGATTAGCAACATCATTTTCACTTTTGATTTGGACTGACGGAACATTTTTGGTTGTGGAGAATTGGCTGACTTCCATTGTGCACTTTGATGCTTTGTTTCAGGGTCATATTGGTACACCCATGTTTCATCACCAGTGATAACACAGCGCAACACATCGTCTTGCCTCTCCAAAAAGTCTTGGCATACTTCGATTCTCCTTTGCTTTTGTTCATAAGTGAGCTCCTTCGGGACCATTTTTGCACACATCTTTCTCATGCCAAGATTTTCAGTTAAGATTTTCCTAACTGTTTCTCTATCATATTTACTTGTTCTGCTATGTTTTTCACAGTCAGGTGATGATTTTGATGCACAATTCGACAAATTTTTGCAATGTTTTCGTCAGTTCTTCTAGTTACTGGCCGCCCTGACCACTTTTCATCAGTGACACATTCTGTCCCCTTAGAAAAATATTTATTCCATTTGTACCCTGCCATTTTATTCATGGCATTACTCCATAAACTTGGACTAACATGTCCCTGATTTCACTTCCACTCTTGCTGAGTTTAACGAGAAATTTAATGTATGTTTGTTATTCTAATTCAAACTCAGACATTCTCGCGATGACACACAAAAAGATATAATGATGAACCCCACTCAGCAAGACACTGCCACAGGAACACAGCTGTGAGACACTGATATTCCAAGGTTAGGAAACCTAACTGAGCTGTTTGTACAATGCTGCCAATTTAAGTGCACTTTGGCAAGTTTGCGGACATAATTGTCAGACTTCATGTCAGGGTCTGTGATGCGAACTCCTCTTGTTCCTCCCCCTCCAAATTCACTGATAATTCACAAATCAAGGCTTTCTAAAGGCGACATTAGTAGAAAACTTTTATTCCTCAATAACCCATTTAACTGAGCCAGGGTAAAACTTTTCTTATGTTTAAGAAATAACACCAGGTAATTATTATTCTTATACAATATTAAGTTAAAAACTGCTAAATAACTTGAGATTTGTGAATTTTTAAGTATTTTTTGAAAGTCACTTTAACTCTTAAATAACAATGAGAACATTGTCATAAAAATAAATTTAGAGATTTCCTAAAATAAATTAAATTATATAATTTTTCTTTATAAAAATAAATTTGAATGGAGTTCTGATTGACTCAACAGTCATTATAACCAAAAGGTTTGATTATTGTCCTTGCCATCTTATTAAATCAAGTTTCCATGTCTGCTAATTGGTTGATGTTTATTGATTAATCTATTAAATTGTGATTGGAAACTGTCATAATTTCCCATAGATGGACAGAAATACACACACACGTATTTGTTCTGTCCATGGAAAATTACATATACTGTATACATACATATATTGATGCATTGAGATTAACTCTGTCTTTAGGTCTATGGAGAATCACAGCAACATCAGATGTATTTAAAAGTCTTGGTCATCAATACATATTATAGAACATTTGCTAAGACCTATGAACATTCTGAGCCAGGGCTATTTAGACATTTGATTTTGCGAATTCCATTTTAGTTGTCTCTAGATGTGTTTTGTTTTTATTTGTCCTAATAATTCTCCTGTTTTTCTAATAAACTAGACTCAAAACTTCAATGTTAGATTAGGGTAGAGCAGGAGGGCTTCTATAAAATAAATTAAATCTACTTACCTCATATTTGAAAATCAAGAGTACTTGAAGATGAAATTGTAGAATCAACAGAAATAGAAAATATAACTAGAGAGTTTTGTGAAATTACAGAGAATTGTGAATAACCCAGAAAATTGCAGGTGGGCAGGTTCTTTTTAGATTCCCACTTTAAGAAAGAGAGATGGGTAAGCTCTACAACACATGGTGAAAAAATTCTAGACTCATTGATTAAGCATATGACTTTAGAAAACTAAAAAAGTCACTGCAAGTATGAATTTATTGACAATTAACATCCACATAGTAATTAATAAGGTTTTTCGGAGGTTACTTTAATCCCTAGGAAATCCCAATCACTTTACTCCTATATTATTTCCAAATAAGGTAAATGCAACTCAATTTGTATCTATAGTTTCAATGTAGTAGACGGATTTCAGTTCAGTTTAAGGGAGAGCTTTTAAAAACCTATGGCTCTCCTATGAAACGGATTCCCATGCTAAGGAATGGAATTCTACATTTTAGAGGCTTGATGCGAATCTCCTTGAGCTTTTCCAGACATGATTCTTCTGAAACAGATTCTCACAATAACTAAGGTGCGCGACAGCATATATGCAACATTTTAGGTGGTGCATAAAAAACAATCAGGCTAATATGTATTCAAAAGTACAATTAATATATTTAATCTGATTTCAAGGATGTTATTTTCTAGGATGAGGCTAAAATAGATAGTGATTACAAGACTTATTAGATTTAAAAAGAATATTAATTTAATAGTAATGAAATTACTATGTGATGTAAAAAATGAGACAGTGATAATAAGGGGACTAAATGTAGAGAACATGCTAAATTCTCCAATTTATTAAGGCCTTGCTAACTCCTACATCTTTCTCCTTTTATACTATATTTTGGCCTTTAAATAAAGTTTCTCTATTTTACTCTCCTCATATTTTGTCTAATCAGTGTTCCTTCCCTCTTTCTGAATAGCTATTCAGTAAGTAGTAATGTATTTCATTTGATTATGTATATTCCAAAAGTTTTAACTTTTTCCAGATGTTTTCTTGTTTTGAAAAATATTTAATTTTACTGGTTTTATAAAGAAATGATTTGATGTAATTCACCATTTTAATGGAATGTTATCATGTTTTAAAAAGTTCTCATATCGATGAACTAAATGAAAAACGTGTCCCCAAAGCATTCAAACTTTCAAAATCACAAAGCAGAAACAATGATGTTTTGTTCTAAAATCCCATTGGTAGATACTGGCAGAGCCTTTTATAATTTGGAATAATTAAATCATCTTGAAAATTCTTTATCAATCCAGATCCAAAGGAGATAAACAAAAATGTTGGCAAAATATTTTAAACTTTGCATTGTCTTAAAAATAACTGATTACACATATAATAGCATAGGCAGTCCTCAAAATTGCAAATATATTGTCTTTTTAGAGTTCAATTTTAAGTTAATTATTTATAACTCAGAACATATACTTCAATGGGAATAACATTATTAAATCTGTTCAGTTCTCTCTTTAGTCCTTAAATGCCTACAAACTCTAATGTATCAAAATGAAAGACTAATTCCACTGGCCTGAATTCTGAATCGTAGGATGATAAGATTATGTAATAGCAAAAGGAAGAAACAGAAATTCCTGATTTTTCCTGAGAATAGTTAAATATTAAATAAAGTTACAGTATTATTTATTACCATTGCTACCATTATTATTGGTATCTGCTGTTTTCCCTTTCAGTACCTTTGTCTCACCCAGTTTCCCTTCTCTAAAATGTTTTGTTCACTGTTTGCTAATATCCTGTGCCGTCCAGTCAATCTATTCAACCCACCTGCTTCAAAATGTTTCATAGTCCAAAATCATTGACCTTTTACATGATCAAAACTCCTCTTTATCAAAGACTGGTAATTTAGCTATATTTCAGGAAGAATGAAATATGATTTAACTATTTGACACTAATATGTAATTATTGTCCCCTGAAGCTTTAAAGATTTTTTAAAAGATTATATTTTCTAAATTTATAGTGATTGTATCTATTAGCAGTCCTCTCTTAAAACAGGATCTGGAATTTATCTCCACCAAGGCTGATTATTTCTGGGTTAGTTTGAGTATCATTCATTTTATTATCATTCCAGTTCCTTCCATTATCCCATCTCTGAATTTATAAGCCACCAACATTTCTACATCTTGTTTCTTTCCCACAAAAGCTTCTGTTGCCAAAGTGTTGAGCTTTGGTGGCTTGGGAAGGGTCAGAGGAAACTAGGGTCAGTGAAAAGGATACAGGAGGTTATTTCAGTCAGTAAGTGAAGAATATTTGCAATAGACATCATTGTTAGGAAGTGCATTAATCAGGCTTCTCCAGAGAAACAGAGCTATTAGGGAAGGAGGGATGGTGTGTGTGTGTGTGTATGTGTGTGTGTGTGTGTGTGTGTGTGTGTGTGTGTGTGTGTGAGAGAGAGAGAGAGAGAGAGAGAGAGAGAGAGAAAGAGAGAGAGAGAGAGATTGAGAGAGAGACTTTAAGGAATTGGCTTATGCTAAGTGTGAAAACTGTGAGGCAGGAAGGCCTGCTGGAGAACCAAACAAGAACTGACATTGTCGCTGGAGTCTAAAGGAAGTCTGTAGGCAGAATTCCTTCCTTCTTCAGAAACCTCATTCTTTTTCTGTTAAGGCCTTCAACTGACTGGATGATGTTGGAGGTTGTGGAGGTTAATTGCTTTACTCAACATCTATTGATTTAAATGATAATTTCACCTAAACAAATACTTTCATAGCAACATCTACACTGGTGCTTGACCAAACAGGTGGGTACCTTAGTCTAGGCAAGTTGACACATAAAATTGACCATCACAGATTGCCTGCCAGGACTTTAAAAATGGTGTTGTGGCAAATTAATGATCAAAACAAAATAAATAGACTCATAGATACAGAGAACTAACTGATATTTGCCAGCGGGCTGGGCAGTGGGTGAAATGGACAAAAAAAGTAGAAGGGGATTGAGAGGTGCAAATTTACAGTTATAACATAAATAAGTCATGGGATGTAATGTACAGCACTGGAAATACAGTCGTTAATATGGCAATAACTTTGTACTGTGACAGATAGTAAACTTCTCATGGTGATCACTTCATAAGGTGTATAAATGTCAAATCACTATATTGTATACCTGGGACTAATATAATATTGTATGTCAACTATGTTTCATTTAAAAAGAGATTCACATTCCAAAAAAAAAAAGTGTTTTGTTTTTAAATATATTTAAATGTAAATATAAATACTCCCATTTTAATGTGAGCAATAGTATCATAGCATAGGAGTATACATATATTTTTTTACAAAATATATTCTTTTAAAATTAAATTTTGCAAAATAAAAAATAATAGGAGACAGAAAATAAATCTATTTCCATTTTGAAATTTAGTACTAATTATTAATAATGGTCTATATTATTTATATTCTTAATGATTTATGTTATTTAATAATTACAAACTCTCACCTGTGAATTTAATAGAGATGATGCTCATTGTTTCGTCTCTCTCTCTTTCTCTCTCTCTAAATATGTATACAGACTATATATTCATATAAAAATAGATATTAAAAGTGCTGTATTTCTTAAAGTGAATCTTGTGGTTACTTCATCCAAAGAGATGAATACAAGATTAGAGAATGTTTATATTTTGTAACAGGATAAAATTCAAAGCAATCGTGGTACTTTCTCCAAAAGAAAATAATTCCATTCTAGGATCTAAATTACCACTTGAATTAATTTGGCAGCATACTTAATTTATACAGGACATAAACTTTTTAACCTGGAGTATGCAGATATTACCATCAACATTACTTCATTTTTCTTTCAACAATAAAAGGCAATCTTTTAAGGTTTAAAAGACATAAAGATTTTAAAAAACAAAAAAAGATGCTGAAAGCTGTGGTTCACTGGCATTATACCAAACACAAACAGACTTGTACAATTTTAAAATAGTGATATTTTGTTTAATGAAGTTCCTTTCTTTAACAGATTATAACTAAAAAATGCTGATTTTAAATGAAATATTTTTATCTCTGTATCTATGGCAATATAAATCACTCCGTTATGGTTATTATAATGCTGAGCAATGATAAAGTCATATACACACATAATGAATACAAATGAAAGGTAACAGTTAGCTAAATAATGTGTGCCACATAGATGTATGAAACACTAATTTAGAAATTTCTAACAACCAAAGGGAATATCAATGAGAAATAACCTAGAGCAAGAAAGAATCAGTTTGATGAATTGGGCTATATTAAAGAAGTTCAGAGACTTTTTCTTTTTTTCAGCTCTAGCAATAAAATAGACAAAACTTTCATGTGCGATAGTAATATTTTACTCTTGGAAAATGAAAACTTCGAACCTTTTCCTTTAGGGAAGAACTTTGCACCATTGGATCTTTGGAGACATATTCAGGATGAAAAAAAATCAAAAGATTCATTTTACTTGGAGCATTAGAAAAGATGAAACACATGGGGCCCCTGGTATTCCTCTCATTTAAGTTCAGTGTCACGATGGTTTGATAGGGCCTGAACATTCATTTAGAAAGATATGCCAAGTAATTAAAAAAATTGCAGGTAAGTTGAACATTTGACCTATTTGCTTATTTTAAGTTCTGCCTGGGGATCACTCCTATTCCACATTGTAAGCTATTCCACAGAAGTTATAGGCCACGCATATATTTTAGCATGATGAATGTTGGTCTTAAAAGGCGAGAGCATGTCCCATCTGAGGCAGCACTTTATATCAGTGTGGAAACAGTGTGAGATTAAGGGTTCCTGATGCATCCTAAGGAATCAGGAAAGGTCATACTTTAATACAATGAATATTCAGAAGGAATGACACATAAATGTATCATGTCCTCATCAATATCTCTAAAACAGTCTTATATAAGCTAAAAATACACTTTCATTTTGATAGTCATATTTGCTCACCTTTATGCTTTAATTCACTCATTCATTCATTTATGTGTTTCTTCCCTTATTCAACATATTAATTGAGTCTCCATTATGTTTCCAGGAACTCTTCTAAGTCCATGGACAGACACAGCTGTGAATGAAACAAAGAAGAATCCCCAATCCTGTATAGTGACAGGAGATATAAAATGAGCAAAATAAGTAAACTATATAGTGTCTTAGATGATTAACAGTAACACATGATGGGAATAGAGAGTGGTGTATGGGGATGGTGAGAGGCAATTTTAACAAGTATGGTTACAGAAGGCATTGCTTACAAACTACCACCGTGTTTCCTCAAAAATAAGATCTAGCCAGACAATCAGATCTAATGCATCTTTTGGAGCAAATATTAACATAAGATCTGGTCTTATTTTCTATAATATAAGACCGGGTATAATATATAATATAATATAATATAATATAATATAATATAATATAATATAATATAATATAATAAATACAATATAATAATATGTAATGTAATAGTTTAATATAATAATAATATAATATATAATATAATATAATTAATATAATATAATATAATATAATATAATATAATATAATATAATATAATATCAGGTCTTATTTTACTATAAGACCCGGTCTTATATAATATAATATATATAATATATAATATAATATAAGACCGGGTCTTATATTGATTTTTGCTCCAAAAGATGCATTAGAGCTGATTATCCAACTAGGTCTTAATTTTGGGGAAACACGGCAATTGAGAAAAGATCTAAGGAATAAAAGGAGAGCCCTGTGTTAATAACTGGGGGAAAAACCTAGGCAGAGAAAAAAAGCAAACACAGGGGACCTGAAAATGGGGATATGATTGGCAAACTCAACAAACAGAAAGAGGTCCTGTTGCTGTATTGGAGAAATGAATTCACAGAAGGGTCTAGACTTTTCAGGATCTTGTAGGCCCATGCTTTCCTTCTGAGCTTTTCATATATTGGAAGTCATTGGGGGACTTGAGATAAGGATAAAATGATGTTACTTAGATTTTAATAGTAACATCAAACTACTGTTTTGAGAATTGACTCTCTGTGGTCAAGGAAGAAAGCAGTTACAGGAATTAAAGGACTTCCCCAATAATTCAGGTGAGAAATGGTAGTGGCAGATGAGCTGCTGAAAACTGGTCAGACACTACATGAATTTTAGCTGAAGAAAAAACAGGATCTGTGAATAGGAGGATTTCCTGTTTCTCCCTTACGGGCAGAAGTTTTTTGCTTTTACCTACAGTCAACAGATTAATTACAGGATTTGCTGTTAAATTTGAATTTTAGATAAGTGATAAATCATTTTTAGGATAAGTACGTCCTATGGAATATACTGTCCATGCACGTGTGTCCCATGCAATATAAGAACAGATTTATACTAAAAAGTTATCTGTTTTGTATTTAAAACTTAAGTTTAACTGACAGTCATATTTTTATTTTCTGAATTCAGAAACCCTACTTGTATCTTTTCCCTGGTTACAGTGGATCTTTACTTGCATCCTATTGTTGAGAGTGTTCTTTTATCTCCCAGGTGCAGATGTATTTTCCTTCTACCAAATCCAAACCCCTCAGAAGCAATGCATTTTTCTTGGTCCCTGGGAGCTGGAGCTTTCTTTCCTTTTGCAGTAGCCTAAGATTTTTGCTCCAAGAAGAGAAGATTCTGAGGGAAATGGACATAGCTTTCTTTCTCTAGCCGTAGCTAATCACCTCCTGCAAATTTTATTACAGAGAATGGCTCTCCTTGGTTTTCTGCCTTGCCCACATTCCTTCTTATGAACACTCTTTGGAGTCCATAAATTCACCTTGGTTTTGGAGGTCCCAGTTTCTCCAAACGGTCATCCTGTTCCGCATTTAGCCTTGAAGAACAACAGGTTAACACTTTAGCTAATTTCTTCTTACTCTTTTATAGCATAACCACTCTTTTTCCATTCTCTTCCAAGGTGAAAAACTTTCTGTGTGTCATCTCTTCCTGCATCACAAGGAGTGATTGTCACACTTTGGAGTTCAATTTATTTCGTTGCCTTGTGGCATCCTATTTCTGACAGGTTAAGAAAATTTATGATTTTACAGATTATTTGGCCTTGACTCATTGTTAGGGTGGAAGCAATATCATCTTGCAGCTCTTACATGCTTAGTGGTAATCAGACCATTAAAAGCTAAAACAAAATGTAGACACATTATTACACAGCTTTTTGTTTGTTTTTTTTCTAGCCATCATCTAGGAAGACAGAGATGGGAGTGTCAGTTTCTTCGTAACCACTAAAAACAAATAGTTGAAGGGCAGTGCCAATAAGGGGAGCAGAGATTTAGGGAATTAGGCAAGTAAACAAATAAAAAAAACAGCGATCCTTAAGCCAATACTCTACCTTTGCCTTCACTTCATTTCTTGCTTTTGTTCAGCCTGATAGCACTAGAAATGCTCACGGAAACATGTTATAGATATCCAGTATAATATGATATTTAATCACGTATAGCTCTCAATCTCTATCTAGCAATTCATTTATTTACCTCAGGGTGATTCTCTGTAGAAGTTTTTTTTTTTTTTTTTTTTTAATTGTCTATTCTTTCCTAGGCCTCTAGTTTTGTGTCATTTTCAATATCATTGTTCTCATTCAACAGAAAGGGGACATTTGGTACAACTTCCTCAGTTTCTTCAAATATAGTTTATTCTTGTGTTCACACTTCATTGCTTCCTTTTCTCCTGATCCAAAAGGAGATACTTCCCTACCAAAATTGTCTGTTACCTTGAAACATTCGCATATTTAACAAATTGGTATTCTTATTTTCCTGTGATTGATCTACGTCTTTACTACTGCGTATTCCCAATCCCCCCTCCATTCTTATGATATTGCTATCATTCATTTTAGTTATTCATGAGCTATAACTACCCAATGTATTGCTGCTCTTCTATTTTGAAAAAAAATATCATGGCTCTGTTAAATCAATTAAGGATGATAAAATGAAAAGATTTTATTATACCATTCTTGCAAAACAGATCTACCAGCAACATTTTCCCTTAGTTTTTGTTTATATGAAAAAAGTTTTTATTTGTTCTTCACTTTTTAAAATAATGTGAATGGATGTAGAATTCTAGCTCATTGTTGTGTGTGTGGTTTTCAACAATTTATAAATTTTAAGCCATTCTCTTTTTGCTTGTATAGATTTTGGAGAGAAGTCTGATGTAATTCTTATCTTTTCTCCTCTACAAGTGGAACATCTTCCCCCCTCCACCTGGCTTCTTTTAAGATTTTACATTTCTCTTGATGTTCTGCTGTTTGATATGATATGCCTAAGTGTATACTTTTTAGCATACCCTGGTTACTGTATTCTGGGCTCCTTCATGTTCGTCGATAATTTTGGAAAATCATCAGCCATTATTAGTTCAAATATTTATCTTGCCCTTTTCTTTCTTTCATCTCCTTCTGGTATTCCCCATTATGTGTATGTTACAGCTTTTCATTTTATATTATTGTATTTAGGATTTTATTAAAATATAGCTAAAATACAATATTATATTAGTTTCAGGGATTCACCACAATTATTCAACATTTATATACCTAAAGAAGTGATCACCATGATAAGTCAGGCAACCATCTGACACTGTACTATACAATCACAATATTATTGACTGTATTCCCCATGCTGTGTATTACATCCCCATACTTATTTGTTTTGAAACTGGAAATTTGGACCTCTTATTCTCCTTCACCTCCCCCCACACACTTTTTTTTTTCGTTTTTCAATTACAGCTGACATTCAATATTCTTTTATGTTAATTTTGGGTATACAGAATACTTGTTAGACATTTATATAATTCAAGAAATGATCCCCTTGATTAGTCTAGTACCCACCTGGCACTATACATAGTAACTACTATATTATTGACTATATTCCCTATGCTTTACATCCTTGTGAATATTTGGTAACTACCAATTTGTACTTCTTAATCCCTTCACCGTTTTATCCTGCCTCCTAACCCCTCCCACCCCATTTATCATTCCAATAAATCTGGTACCCATCTGACACCATACATAGTTATTACAATAATATTAACTATATTCCTTATGTTATGCCTTACATCCCCATAACTACTTTTAACAACGAATTTTACTTCTGAACCTTTCCCCTTATTTCACCCAACACACCCACCCCTCCTCCCATCTGGCAACCATCAAAATATTCTCTGTATCTATTAGTTTGTTTCTGTTTTGTTTGTTCATTCATTTTGTTCTTTGCATTCCGCATATAAGTGAAATCACATTGCATCTGTCTTTCTCTGTCTGACATATGTCACTCAGCATGATACCCTCCAGGTCCATCCATGCAGCACAGATGGCAAGAACACATTCCCTTCCATGGCTGAGCAATATTCCATTGTATATGTGTACCACCTATTCTTTATGCATTCATCCATCAATGGACACCCAGGCTATTTTCATATCTTGGCCATTGTAAACAATGCTGCAATGAATATATGGATGTACAGGTCCCTTCAAATTACTGTTTTGGGTTTCTTCAGATAAGTACCCAGAAGTGATTTTACTGTATTTTTTTTTTTTTGGCTCTTGTTATAGCCTTTGTTTTAAAGTCCATTTTGTCTAATATAAGAATTGTTACTCCAGCTTTTGTTTTTCATTTCAATTATCATGAAATAACTTTTTCATCCCTTTATTTCCCATCTCTCTGTGTCTTTCAGTCTGAAGTGAGTCTCTTACAGGCAACCTGTGTAAGGGTTTTGTTTTCTTACCCATTCAGCCCTCTTATGTCTTTTGATTGGAGCATGTAATACATTTACATCGAAAGTAATTGTTGATAGGTATGTAGCTATTGCCATTTTATTATCCACAATTTTGATCTTTTCTTCTCCCTGTCTTAAAGAAGTCCCTCTAAAATTTCTTGTGATACTGGTTTGGGGGTGATGAACTCCTTTAGCTTTTTTTTCTTTTCTGGAAGCTCTTTATCTGTCCTTGGATTTTTAAATGATAAGCTTGCTGGGTAGAATATCCTTGGTTATAAGTCCTTGCTTTTCATCACATTGAATATTTTGTGCCAATTCCTCCTGGCCTGCAAAGTTTCTATTGAGAAATCAGCTGACAATCTTATGGAAGCTCCCTTATAAGTTATTAGTTGCCTTTCCCTTGCTGCTTTTAGGATTCTCTCTTTGTTTTTCACCTTTGTCATTTTAATTATAATGTGTCTTGGTGTGGGCCTGTTTGGGTTCATCCTGTTTGGGACTCTCTGCACTTCCTGTACTTGTATGTCTATTTCGTTTGCCAGGTTAGGGAAGTTTTAAGTCATTATTTCTTCAAATAGGTTCACAATCCCTTGCTTTCCCTCTTCTCCATTTGATACCCCTATGATGCAAATATTGTTACTCTTGATGTTGTCCCAGAGGTCTCTTAAATTATCCTCATGTTTTTTTATTATTATTTTTTTTCTTTTTGCTGTTCTGATTGGGTGTTTTAAGCTACCTTGTCTTCCAAATCGCTGATTTGATCCTCTGCTTCATCTAGCCTGCTGGTGATTCCTTCTAGTGCATTCTTCATATCAGTTATTATATTCTTTATTTCTGACTGGTTCTTTTTTATGGTTTCTATATTTTATGCTTGCTATCTCCCTGTTAAAGTTCTCACTAAGTTCCTTGAGTATCCTTATAACCATTGTTTTGAACTCTGTCTATGGTAGGTTGCTTGCCTCCGTTTTTCTTGAGTTCTTTTTCTGGAGTTTTCACCTGTTCTTTCATTTGGGGCACATTTCTCGTCTCCTCATTTTGGCTGCCTCTCTGTGTTTGTTTCTATGTATTAGGTAGCTCCCCTATGTCTCCCAGTCTTAGCTGGGTGGACTTTTGTAGTAAGTGTCCCATGGGACCTTGGCAGAGTCTCCCTGGGCACCTGCTCTGGGTGTTCCCAGAGTGTCCCTTGTGTGGGTTGTGTGTAACCTTCTGTTATAACTGAGCCTTGATTACTATTGGCATGTCATTGGGTGGGAATGGCCCTGGGGTTGACTGGCTATGGGGTTTGCCACATCCACAGCTTATGTGCTGCTGTGCAGGGGGCTTAATTCACTGAATGAGATTTGCCCCAGCAGACTCTGTTGCCTGTTGAGACTGCTCTTTGGTTGTGCCTCTTGTGGGTCTAATTGGGCAGTACTCTGCTGTGGTATGAAGCCAACCTCCAGATATGTTGTTTCTGGGAACTCTTGGGAGGGGTTCTGGTGAAGATTCAGGTCACCCACGGCCTGTAACTGACTGGGGACTACCTGGTAGGAACTACAAAGTGATTTGTGGTTGTTTGTAGATTCTGCTAAAGTTGGAGGCACGTGGGAGAGGCCACGCTGCAAATTGAGGATGGCTGCCACCAGTACCAGGTCTGGGGTAGCTCTGCAAAAAGCCTGGACATCCTAAGGCTTGCTGCCACCTGCTGGTTCTCTTAAGGTTCAGCTACTGATAAAGCCTTGTAGGTTACCTGAGTTGAGTGAGGCAGGTTCCCAGATAGTCACTAGAGTGGGAAGAGTTGTGGTCACCAAGTTAATGTAGACTCTGTTTTGGTTTCTTTGCTGAGCCTAGAGCTTTTCAGTAAAAATCTCAGGGCACACTGAGGCCAGTTGCTGACTATGTGGGGGCTGCAGACTTTGAAAGCTTTCCGAGAAAGAGTGTAATGTGGGCGGGGCTGACCGCTTGCGAGAAAGTGCCTCTGGTATTGGAGGAGTTGAAGTTGGGGGTGGGGTCTCAGCCCAGCTCATCAGGCCAATCAGATTCAGATTTATGTGTGGGGGTGGGAGGGCTCAACACAGGAGAGATGGCGTCTGCCAGCAGGCTGTACCGGAGGAGGACCTCACGCAGGGAAAATGATGACTATACTCCAGAACTCGCCCTAAGACCACACATCACAGTCTGCTCCCTATATTCCTCCGATACGCCTTGAGTCACTGTCAGTTTACTGGAGCCCAGGTGAGTGCCCGGGAATGAGAGAGTCTGTGTGTGGGCTGTTTAAGAGGACATTTGGGTTTCCTGCAGCTCTCTGTCACCCCAAATTGTCAGAAACCCCACTGTTTTTCATAACCAGATGTTGTAGGGGCCTCCTCTTCCTGGCACCCGTACTTCAGGCTGGGGAGTCTCATGTGGAGGTCCCTTGCTCCTCTGGGGGAATCTCTGCGGCTGAGATATCCTTCCTGATTCTCAACCACCACACTGAGGTTTGCGCCCGGCCTATTTTGCATCTCTGCTCCTCCTACCAGTCTCAATGTGGCCTCTTTATATCCTTAGTTATTAAAACTTCTATTCAGCCAGACTTCAGATGGTTTTCAGATTGTTCTATAATTTAGTTGTAATTTTAATACGTTCAAGAAAGGAAGCACGCAGTGTTTATCTACTCCGCCATCTTGGATCTCACCTATATTACACCTTTTATGATAGTCCAATGGTTCTGGGATCTTTCTTCTTTCTTTTCATTTTTCCCTTTGTTTTTCAATTTGGGAAGTTTCAATTCACATATCTTCAAGCTCACTGATTCTTACTTCACTTGTGTCCACTTTAATGATGAATCCAAAGCCATTTTTTAAATTCAACTAAGTCTTTTATTTCTTGCATTTTCTTTTGATTCTTTCCTAGGGTTTCCATTTTTTTGCTTACATTACTTATTTATTCTTGCTTGCTGTCAATTCTTTTCATTAGAGCCCTTAGCATAATAATTATAATCATTTTAATATTTCCTGTTTGATAATTCCAAAATCTCTCCCTTATCTCATTCTGAATGCTTGTTTTGTCTCTTCAGACTCGTTTCCCTTGCCTTTTAACCAAGTCTTGTAAATATTTGTTGAAAGCTGAACATGATATGTCAGGAAATAAGATCTGAAGTACAAAGGCCTTTTGTGAGAGATGATATAATTATCTAGGTAGGGATTATGCTGCATTTAATGTTTGGTGTACCTAAGGGGTCAGAGGTTTCAATATCTTCTATGCTGTTACTTTTGTTTCCACTGTTGTCTTTTGATTTTCCTAGAAACTCCTTCTTAAATAGAGTCTGTCTTTGAGCTCGCTCAGTTATAAATCACTGTTATGATACGGGAGAACTGTTGTGGTTGTAAAATATTTAGGAGAGGATGCATTCTATAATTGTGTGATTAAGTGTTTATTTTGGGGTTTGCCAATGTCCCTGGATTGTAAATTTTAGGAGCATTTCTTAGCCTTTTTTATTTTTTCCTCCCATTTTCCCTGTGTGAGATCTGAAGGCTATTGGTTGATGAAATTGTCTAATTCCTGTGGGGACAGAGCCAGGAGTGCAGTTTCCAGGCTCTCGGCCTCACGGGGAAAGCTGTGCTGGCTCTGGTAGTAAATGTCCATCAACTGTGATTGGATAGTCATCAGCTGTGGCTACTTGGCCGTCAGCTGTAACCAGTGAGCCATTGGCCACTAATATAACTGCCGTGGCTACGCTAGCAGAAAATGGGGGCTAGCAAGAAGATGGTGGCTGAGCTAGCAAGAGCGGATTATAGTGAGCACGGTGGATTGCAGCTAGCAAGTGGGGTTGGTTGGCAGAGAGAAGTGGACGGCAGGTTGTGGATAGTGTGGCTCCTGCTTCCTGTGTCTCCAACCCAGCTGCCACCGAGACTATAGTGGTATGACTCCCCTATCTATGGCTCCGTGGGTGTTCCTTTTTGGCCTCACCATGTCCTGCGTTCTTATGCGGGGAGCGGGACCAGAGACCCTGCAGGCCGCCCCGCGTGACATTCCTCCTTTTCCCCCAAGTTGGATAAGCCTCTTGTAAAGCATTTTGCCTCAACAGCAATTTGCTTTAGAGAACATAACGATGTGGACATATTTCAAAATTGTTCTTTTTTCCTCCCTTCCTCCACCAAGAGAAATAGGTGATTTTTCTCTGACCTTCATCAAGAGAACCTGATAGGGCTCCTACAGGTAAAATTCGTGAAAATACAAAGGTCCTTCTTAAGACTGGACACCTGGGAATTTTTAACTCTCAAGCTAGCCCACATTCAGCTTACAGTCATTTGTCAATTGCTGGTAAGTGTCCCATCTGTTACTGCTCCAGTGACTTCTGTTCCCTGTACGATGTGATTTTCTGTGTTTTTCTGTATTTCCAGTTATTATGTGAGTGGTTTGCTAAGTGACCTCACTTCTCTAGTGGATCTAATAAGAGCTGTTGATTATTAATTTGTTTATTTATTTTTTGTGTGTGTGAGTATGGGAGTGATGGAAGCCATGGCTCCCATATTGATGGCTTCCAATATCTTTACATATCAGAGCAGCAACTGAACTTGTCTTTCAGTGTTTTAAAACATACTTTTTATAGTAGTCTTGAAATGTTTGTCTTATATTGCAGAGTATAATATATTTTTGTATACCTCTCATTTTATGACACTTGCCACATGTCTCAATTAATTACAATAAACATGGAGAAGGGTATTATTTCCATCCCATTACTCCTTAACATACTGTGTTTCCCTGAAAATAAGAGTGCGTCTTATATTAATTTTTGCTCCAAACTACGCATTAGGGCTTATGTTCAGGGAATGTCATCCTGAAAAATCATACTAGGGCTTATTTTTGGGTTATATCTTATTTTCAGGGAAACACAGCAAATAAGTCCTAGTACTGAGACCCTGTCTTATTCACATAAACATTTCAATCTGTGTAGTTTTTGCAGCATATATTTGTAGGAGGCATGCTGCAGTCATGCATGAATGTAAATGTTTAATGAAGCACCAACTCTCTAATTTTGATACTTAATTTTTTTCTGTTCATATATAATTTCAGATATATAACTTCTTAAATTAAAAAAAAAAATTCAAGCTTTTAGTACTAAATAGATTTTTATTGACATATAATGTGTATTGTGTAAAATGTTCTTTAGCTTCTTAACTTTAATGTTTAAGGTCAGCAATGCTTAATAACTATGCTGTTTTTTCTTGATCTTTGCCTCTCCTTGAACCAAATCTACCTTAACAGATAGGATTTTAGAAGATTTCCCCTAGAGAATTACTTGAAGCTATTTAAGCTGCCATCAGCTCCTGATTTAGCATTTTTAATAAACTTCCTAGGGCAAAGGATTAATTTCCCTGGACCCTCTTTATCTTTGATGTAAAAGTATAATGTCTAATCAAGGATGGATCATTGTCCGCCTGCTGTTTTCCCAGTGTGAATAAGTAGATACAAGTTCAGGGAATGGAGAAAAGCCAGGGCAAAATAAAAGTATTCCCTAGCCTTAAAATTTGTTGCTAAATAAAAACAGCAACTAATACATATGAATGCAAATAGAATTACTTTTACCACATTAAAATGAGCACATTAAAGAAACATATGTCTACCGAGGCATTTTATAGCCAAATAGTTACGTTAAATTGCCTAGAAGCTTATTGATCCTTATCTAAAAATCATCTAAAAACAGAAGTTCCACTGTCTTAGCAAAATGGTGGTTCACACGGTGATCCAGAAATTTTGGGCTATGGCATTATTAGGGACACTTGAATCAGTAAGTCAACTCTCAACAGTTCATAATCATTATACTGGGAAAAAAGTCTAAGAAAACAAGCATATTTATTCCCACTTTGACTTTATATATACATGTTAATATTCAGAACCCAATGATTTCACCTCATACCAAGTTATTATTTGTGAGATTCCCTAGTCACAAGTTTTGGACCCACATAAAACCCTTTTCGAGAGAATGAGAAATGAGATGAGATACTATGTATTAGCTGGGAAGATGTGTAAGAAATGTTGGCAAACTACATACTAAAAAGGACACTCTTTGTTAAAATCACACTTCCTCTCAAGGTTTCTAATAAGATCTGATATAACTTATTTATGACAAAAACATAAGTATTCTGTGTTAGGCACAGAATATTCTGGCATAGTGCCGTTAGTCAAACACAAGCCAGAGAGATCAAAAGCCTTTTTTTAATGATAATTGATAATGATGTTATCTTATGTGCGTCACTCCGTTTGTCCTTCTTAGTGAGGGTGACCATATAGATTATTGTCCAAATGGAAAGAAAGCACTTACTGGATAGGATGTTGAGACAATAGGCTTAAATTGAGACAATTTCAAGAAGAAAAAAGAGAGAGAAAAAGTATATATTTGGCAAAGTATTTAACAAATTTCAGACTTTATTTTCCTTCAACAAAAAAGAGAAATGTTCTAAAATTATCATTTTTTTCTATGACAGAATGTGTATGCTAGTAAAATGATAGCTATGAAAGATTTTTAAAATAAACATGAAATCCATCTTTTTATGGTCAATTTTAAAAATAATAAAAAAATGGTAATTTTCAAAAGAAACTGGTACTAAAGCAAAGGCATTTTAAAATATGCTTGGAAATATATCTCACATTAAGGTTTTTTGTTGTTTTTGTTGCTGGAATTAATGTATTTCACACCAAAAAAATTCCATTATCTGCAGACTTCTACAAATTGGAAATTTATATTCAGACTTTTCAACAATTTCAACTGGAAGGTATTTAATGGGATGTGAATCCATATAATTATGTATTTTACATATACATGTAATTTTAAATTTATTTTTTTAGTTAATTGAAATTTTTGTGTAGTTATAGGGTTACAAAATATTCCACAAAAAGTACAGAGAGCTTCCATATACATCCTCACTCCAATCTTGTTTTCCTTGTTAATATCTTTCACTATTGTGGTACACTTGTTACATTTGATGAGCAAGGATTGCTACATTATTAGAATCCATAATCACATTAGGGTTCACTCTTAGTGTTGTACCGTCTATGGGTTTTGATAAATGTATGACATGTATTCATCGCTACCATATCATACCAGATATTTTGACTGCCCTAAAGAAATCCTGTGGAAAATCAGTAAGGACATAGCTGAACTCATCACCATCAATCAACTAAATATAATTGGCATCTATATTCTACTTCATTGAACAACAGCAGAATTCACATTTTTACAAAATTACATGGAACATTTAATAAGAGAGACCACATTCTGAGACATAAAATATACCTTAACATATTTAAAATAGAAATCACGCAGTGTCTATTCTCAACCACAATGGAATTAAACTAGAAATTGATAACAGAAGAGGGTAAAGGGGTCTAATATATGGTGATGGAAGGAAACTAGACTTTGGGTGGTGAGCACACAATGCAGTATACAGATAATAGAGAATTGTACACCTGAAATTTATATAATGTTATTAACCAATGCTAGCCTAATAAATTTAATTTAAAAAATTTTAGTAACTGGAAAATTCCAAAATACATGGTGATTATATAGCACACTTCTAAGTAATGCCTAGGTTAAAGAAGACATTTCAAGTAAAATTTAACAATATTTTGAACTAAGTGTAAATGAAAACACAACTTATCAAAATTTTGGAGATGAAGTTATAACAATACATAGAGGGACATTTATATTATTGCATGCATATATTAGAAAAGAAGAAACATCCAAAAATCAATCATCTAAATTTCTACCTTATGAAACTTGAAAAAGAGGAGCAAATTAAGTCTAAAGTAAACAGAATAAAAGAAATAATAAAAATTAGATCAAAGAATTGATCTAATAAAATTGAACAGGAACTTAATAGAGAAAATCAATAAAACCAAAAGCAGGTTCTTTGAAAACATCAACAAAATTTATTAGCATCTAGCCAGGATAAGTAAGAAATAAGAGAGAGGACACAATTACTAATATCAGAAATGAAAGGGGGGCATCACTACAAACCCCAAGATAATTAAAAAGAATAAAAAAATACTATGAACATCTTTATGCCCATAAATTTGATAACCTATGTAAAATTGACAAAGACACAGTCTTTGAATGACACAATCTGTCAAAGCTCACATAAAAAGAAATAAAAGATCTGAATAGACCTATGTGTGTTAAATAAATTGAATTAATAATTAATAACCTTCTAAAACAGAAAGCGCCAGGCCCAGACAGAGCACAGATAATTTTTAGGGCAATGGAAATACTAGGTATGATATTACAATGATGGATATATGTCATTATATATTTTTCCAAACTCATATAATGTACACCTCAAATCATGAATGCTAGGGAAATCTATGAATTTGGGGTAATTAGGATTTGTCAGTGTAAGTTCTTCATTGGTGAAAAAATAAAAGTACCATTCTGGTAAGTGCTATTGATAATGGAGGAGGCTATGCATGTGTACAGGCAGATGACATATGAAATCTCCATACCTACTTCTTAATTGTGTTGTAAACCTAAAACTGTTCTTAAAAAAAAAAAAAAAATCCCTTGTGCTCCACTTATTCATCTCTTCCTACCTTTTGCCAGAACTCTGGCAACCACTTATCTCTTTACCATCTCCATAGTTTTGTCTTTTCCAGAATGGCTTATAGTTGAAATTACATAGTACACAACCTTTTCAGTTTTCTTTCAGTAGCATGCATTTAAAGTTCCTCCATATCTTTTCATTGTTTGATAACTCATTTATTGTCATCACTAAATAGCATTCCCTTGTTGGAATGCACCACAATATTTTTTTATCCATTTACCTATTGATGTGCATCTTGGTTGTGTGAAAGTTTTAGCAGTTATGAAAACATTGCTAAATACTTGTATTTGTGTACAGGTTTTGTGTGGACATACATTTTCAACTCTTTGGAGTAAATATCAAACATTGCCATTGGTAGATCATATGGTTAACAGTAGTTTAGTTTTGTAAGAAACTGCCAAACTGTCTTCCTAAGTGGCTGTACCATTTTGCAGTCCCACCAAAATGAGTGAGACTTTCTGCTGGTCCACAACCTTATAAATGTAAGTATTTCATATATAAAAATTACATTATCTGCACTTTCAAAAATTGGAAACTCGTATCTATATTCTTTAAATAACATTTCAAAGTAAGAGTTTCAACACTTGCAAATAATGTATAATTGGTATTTTTTTAAAACAGAAATTTCAAGTTTCTAAGAGCAATTTAATGTTTTCAAGAAAGTTAGAAATTTACTTGCCAATTTAAAGATAAAACCACACAACCAAAAAAATACTATGCCTTTTTAGTGGATAGATATTACAAATATCTATAATATTTTAATAACAAAGCCCATGATTAACTTGCTGAGTTTTTACCTACATAACTTTGTTAATTATATTTTTAAGTTATGAGCATTATTATAGTAAAGATGTAAAACTAAGTCCTAATTAGAGACACAATATAGTCTATAAAAAATATAAAACCTGGATTTTTCAAATATTGAAACATTTATTCCAATATTGTCACTTAAAATCTTATTATTGCTAATATTTTGAGTGAGAATTGATATTTTTACTAATAGATAAAATAATTTAGAATACTCTTTTATTGCACCTTTGCATCATCCTTTAAAAATTTTTATTGTGTTTTATTTTATTTTATAAAACATTTGAGGAGGCCAGATTAAAAATACAATTTGTGTGTGTGTGTTTTTTTCCTTATAAAATAAAATTTTAATGATGTTAACGATTTTGAAAACTATATTTGGTACTTTTTAGGCTTATATTATGATGTGGTATTTTGCTTACCCCTCTGCAATTGAAATGTGATATAGATATCTTGAAGGAGATCCAAAGAAAAATAGCATGGTATATGATCAAAAGTCTGAAAAATAAGCCTTATTAGGAAAGAGTAAGCACTGGGAGAAAAGAGAAGCAATGACTTAATTGTTGTTTCCAAAGTTCACAAGAGACATTGAATGAAACTAGCTGGGCTTCTGCCATTTCCTTCTGAAGATCACAGTGAATATGGTATAAATTGGACACATTTGGTGTTAAGAATCATGTTGTCAGTATAGACTCTGGGTCACTATCAATAAAGATTTTAAAAAAAAACTGAATTTTTGCATAAACTGGGGAACAATTCTGACTGCAAGTCTAAGACTAAACAGGTGCTCTTGACACTTTTAGGACTGTGCTGCCAAGGGGAAATGTCTCCTTCCCCAGTGACCATCCCTTTGATCACCACTACCACTCCCACCCCACTCCTATCTACAATAACCTGAGTAAGAGTCTCAAAACGTTCTTTCAACTTTCACGACACCTAGGTTGTAGACCAGATTGGAATGTCAATATCCCAGCAGAACACCAAACTTTCCAACAGTATAAAAGTCAAACTAATATAATTCATGCTATAATTTATGTGTTGTTCTCATTCCTCCAAACACTGGGATTTCAGCAATAATCATTTTTCTTTCAAAAATATTTTCTAAAAATTGGGTATACAATTTAAAAAGAATGCTGGTGGTAGAATTAAAACATTGCTATTTTTCTTCTAATATTAAGCTTATTATTATACCTGGAAAAAAATTGGAAAAAAAAATAAAATTACCTTTTGTACTACTTTCTTAAAATTGCCCTCCCAATGTGAACCAACTTTCTGCAGTAATATTTTTAAAGTGTTCTGGTGCTGTGAAGAATATTTAATTATGTGATTATCCTTCATGATGTGTGTAGTTAATTGCCCTTACGTCAAATGTAAATGATTTTGAACAATAAAAGTGAATGAGTAATGTTCTGGCTGTGAGCAACAGATGTCATGTGGATTTAGATTTCTTAGTCATTTATAAATATTTCTTTTCAAGTCTAGAGAAGCAATTAGCTAAGATTGTAGACTAATAGCTGTTGAAATCTGGATTTAAGAATGAAAAGCAATATGAATCAAGGAACTGCAGAACTGAGAAAAAATTTACATTATATTCATGTTTTTAAACATATTAAAACATGATTTTTGCTCCATATATGAAGCCGTGTTTTTCTCTGCCTCTGACCAGAGCCTCATATGGCCTTGCACACAGTAGACATCTTTTGTTTATTGAATGGTAAGAGAAAAATAGTGGGCATGTTCTGTTAGCTGGCAGACATTCATTCCCTCTTTTATTTGAAGATAGAACATATTTTCTTGGTAATTAACTACTCACCTATTCTCCGCACACATAATTAAGGTAGGGTTATTGCAATTCTGGATCCAGGGATAGTCACGTGATACAAGTCCAGCCAACTAGAACATCACATCTCCCACTCAGAGTATTTGACTGAGAGATAGGAATGTGATTCAGGCAGTGTCAAACTCTTGGAACTTTTGCTTCAAGTATTAGGAAAGAGGCAGACAGTCTTTTGCATTGAAATTACTGAAGTGACTAGAAAAGCTTGGCGCTCAGGGAATCACCAGAAGGAGACATTTTGCTTAAGAGAGAAGCCAAAAGAGAAGGAAACAGAGCTGTGAGGCAGAGAAAGATAAATATTGATGAAGTCTTTCGAGCTGCTGGATCCTGCCTGGGTAATAATTCTTTCTCTAATTGTGACAAAGATTATGTTAACCAAACTCTAACCAGATTCCCCTGATCCCTTTCTTGACTAGGCCTCAACTTTTGCCTATAAAGACTTGAACAAACCTGAACAGTTTCTAACAGCTCAAGGTCTACATCCCTGGGATGACCCTGGCTCCCCTTAAAGTATCTGCTGAGGAAACACAAGGCTGCCGAAAGAATATACTATTTGTTCCAGCCAATACATGAAGATAGGATCCCAGTCACCCAGTCTCTGTGGGAGGGTAGGAGCCTAGCTTTAATAATAAGCACCAGTTAGCAAACTCAGATGGGTTTGGCACGGGCCAACCTCCCCATCCTCACCCTCTGCCTTCTTGCGTTTGGTAATTTTTCACGTCCCCTACTCTACTTAGCCCTGTTCATCCCCTTCCCTGTGCCCTTATTCTCCCTTGAAAAACCCCAGTCTCCTTTGAACAGGTAAAAGTAAAGTTCAGTTTACACTAGACCTTTCCCTGTTGCAATATTATGTAACTTTAAAATCTGTTCTTACCACTTTAACTGGTGTTCAGCTTTGTTTTTCTTTGACACATTGTTTATGAGACCCAAAAAAGCTGACTTATATAGCAAATTGAGTTTAGTTTCTCTAGCATTTGCAACCACAAAGAATCATTTTTATTTTATTTTTTTGACTCTGTTATATTATCTAGAGTTTGGTTTCCCCTCTTCATGTGCCTACACTCATATTATGTAAAGATGATCACGATGGTACTATCGTGTGGCAGCTGTTTCACAAAGATCCCTCCTTATCTCTAGGAAGAAAAAAACCATGAAGCTTGTTGGATAGTTACTTTGAGATGGGCTAGATTGGAGGGAAACTAAATGGTAAAAAAGAGCTTGTAGACAAAATATTTTCTAGGATGTTTACTAACTATTGACAGCTAGGACTTGTCTTTTCACAATCACAATTTCTTAATGGCGTCTTTTATTGTTAGATGTTTCCTATTCAATAAAACCTCAAGATTTTCCTTCATCTCTCTCTCTCTCTCCCTCTCTCTCTCGCTCTCGCTCTCTTTCTTCCATTTTATATACATAGACTTCCTCTAAAAGCTTTATGTCTGTCTAAGCACATGTATAACAGGAAAAGTCTTGTGCTTCAGATTAATGTAAACTAAATGAATTAATACTAACTCATTTACACTCCAAATTATGGTTGGAAGAAGTAAATAAGGACTCTTTCTTTTCTTGCTGTACTTCAATTTGATCCTTACCAAATATTATATTTAGTGTGGCTTTATCTATGCAGAAAAGAAAGAATCAGAGATGAGCAAGAGAGAGAAGTAGAAGAATGATTTGTAAGCTAGAAAGTATGAACTTAAGATATTTCATGGAGACAAAAGAAGTTTGAAACATGATAGGAAGGTATCAGGAAGATGATTAAGCATTTTTTATATCAGTGGAGAAGTAGAAGTACATAATTAATTTTAACTTGAAGGAAAAGTGAGAAGGAAGGACTTATTGAGTGTGAAAGAGTAGGAGCACACAGACTTGATAAGAGAGGTGTAAATTTCGTTTTCTCCTAGATGTCATTAGAAGAGGAAGGTTTATTAAAAGTTGGAACCATTTTTATTCAGTAGCTATTCTGGAGCATGAAAAATACAAGATAAAACAGAAGTTCTTTTTCCAATCTGGCCATGTTTTTAATATTTTCATTTAGTAATTTTCATCTTGGAGTGAAAGGCAACTTAGTCTTAACTATCACCAATACTGAGACAACTGTTGTAATCAATTCTGTTCCTTTAAAGTACTATAGTATAAATGTAACTATTGACCTACAGGTACACTTGACTTTAAAAAATACTCAAATGATCAATGAACTGTACCTACAAACATATACTGTATCATCATACCAGGAGTCTCTATTTCTATGAAAATTATATGTTGAAAAAATAATATTAATCTTCAGAAGATAGATGGTTTCTGAAAGCACAGAGGGCTTTGTGTAATACAGGAATACCTGTATAATTCTCTCAAACTTGATTGCACATTGGAACCAACAAGGACGTTTAAAAAATAATACTGTTGCTTGGCTCTTTCACCAGAGATTCTGATTTAATTGGTCAGGAATTAAAGTTGACTATTAAATTTTAAAAGACAATATCTCCTTAGGTGGGTCTAATTTGCATCCAAGTTGAAAATGTCTCATTGGAGAACCCAGGCCAGGGGCAGGCTTTACAGTGACTCCCAATGTACCTGCTTGACACTTGGAAATTAGAGATTGAATGGTGGTAACATGCACATTCTATTAAAGTCAATAGCTCTCTGATGAGCTATTGTATTGAACTTAAGCAATATTTATTATATAATATTTAGATACCAAAAATGTGAACAACTTTTAAATGAACTGTGGAAGAAAACATATATGCAACCATTGTGAGTTATGGGACTTCTTGTATATTATTAATGTAATGGAACAGAAACATTCCCTTAATGGAAACTATTTTAAATACATTATACAGCTGAAGGTGTGCCTCAAATTTTCAGGTAAATTGCTGGAATTGGGCAACTTATATGTTAAAATTAATGCATTTGTAAAGTTTTAGAAAATTACATGAGAGTAATTTTTTGGTGTGTGTGTAGCAATGATGTGAACTGGTTTTCAGATTTGTCTATGATTCTTGTGGCTAAGTATGTTTTCATTATGTAGCTTGTAAGATTTTATTTCATTTGTGCTTGTAGAAAATTCAAATTACCTTTAAGATATATTTAACTGTTACAGATTATTCTCATTTAGGTAGATCGTATTATTCATGAGAAAAATTTATTGTCAAACACTTTGTAATTTTGTAGAGCCTTTGAGGAAATATGCCCTAAAATCATCACCTTATTAAATAAGGCATTAAAATATTTTAATAAGTATGTATTATTTATTAGCAAGTGCTAGGAAATAATTATTACTATAAAATAAAGTTAGTATCTGGGGCCTTCATTTGGGTATTTAAATTTTATCATTAAAAGGTATATATAATTATTTTTAAAATATTGTATTCACACACAAAAAATTGAGAAGGTAGTAAAGAATATCGTTTAGTACAGAGTCCTTCCTTATGGATAAAGACTAGATACATAGAAGTGGAATAGTTGACGCAAATAATACGTGCTATTTTAATTTTGAAGGACATTACCAAGTTATCCTGAATAAAGTTTAAACTAACCTTCCGACCGACAATATATGAGAATAACATCCCCACCAATTAACATACTAACCTTCCGACCCACAATATATGAGAATAACATCCCCACCAATTAACATAGACATTAATATGGTAGGTATAAAGGGTATTTTACTATACTTTTGATAGGTTTGTCACACTGATTTATATGAAGGCTTTGCACTTTTTAAAAAAGTGTTTGTAGTTGTCAGTCTGTGTGTGTGTTTGTGTGTGTTTGTGTATGTGCATGCATGTGTGTACACATATGTATGTTGCAGTTTTTTTCCCTACTTCATTGTTTGACTTTAGATTCTGTATTTTGAGAAACAGAAACTTTTAAATATTGCATAATCAAAGTTATCAATCATATTATATTTTTTTTATTTTTATTTTTTGCTTAGAAAAGTCTTCCCCATTCTGAGATCATGATCATAGTAATCTCCCATGCTTTCATTTGTTATTTTTGTGGTGTAAATTTTTAATGTTTCCCTGTTTTTTATTGAAATATGAGGTTGGACAATTAAGTTTGTGAACTTGTTGCAGTGATGTTGCTAACCTTTTTTGATGTAAGAGGGGATTATTCATTATGAATTTGTACCAACTGGACAAACAGTTAACCAAGTTTACTATTTGGAAGTGCTGAAAAGGCTACATGAAACAGACGACCTGAACTTTTCGCCAATAATTCATGGCCTTGCATCACAAAAATGCACCAGCTCACAGGGCACTGTCTGTGAGGGAGTTTCTAGGCAGTAAACAAACAACTGTATTGGAACACCCTCCCTACTCACCTGATCAGGCACCCAATGACTTCTTTCTTTTCTCAAAGATAAAGAATATATTGCAAGAAAGAAGTTTTGATGACATTCAGAACATCAAGGTTAATACGACAACAGCTCTGATGGCAAATCCTGAAAAAGAGTTCCAAAATTGCTTTGAGGGGTGGACTAATTGCCAGCGTAGGTGTATGGCTTCCCAAGGGGAGTACTTCGAAGGGAACCATAGTGATATTCAACAATACGGTATTAGCACTTTTTCTAGAATGAGTTCATGAACGTAATTGTCAGACCTCGTATATAGCACTTGGCAAAAGAGAGATAGAGATAGAAATACAGATAGATAGATAGATAGATAGATAGATAGATAGATAGATAGATAGATAGATAGATAGACAGATAGATAAAACAAAGTAACTATTTATGTAACTGCAACCTAAATAAATACAAAGAATGTTACCAGAATCTTAGGAGTTTAACATTTGCACTCGAGGGCTGAGGTAAAAAATTACCAAACATTGGGTGGCTTAATAGAGGATGGGGCTAAACTCTCACAGTTCCAAGGGCCAGGAGTACATAATCAAACTGCCAAATGGGTTGATTTCTTCCTTTTGGGACATTCATAGTGAAGCTCTCTCAGTTTTCATCTTCCTTTGGGAAGTACTGAATCAGTTGTATTCAACAGATACAAAATTTCTGTTCTTTGTAAAAAAATTTTGATGAATTGTGTATTTAGGAACGTGTCCATTTAAAGTAAATATCCAAATGTATAATCATAGATTTCATCATAATATCTTATTACCTCATTTTAATGCACATCGGGTCCAAAGCTGTGTCCCATTTTTCTTCAATGTACCAAATGCGAACTTTGTAGATGCTCTTTGTTGTATTTCATTTCATTAATTTCTCCTTTATTCTTTACTCTTTAAGTTTCTCTAGATTTAATTTGCTATGCTTGTTCTAATTTATAAATCATAAAATATACTAAAATAAATTTTCTCACAAACATGGTTTTAATTTTTTTGCATGTTTTTATGTGTAATCTTATCATTATTTTTCAGTAAAAATTATTTTTTAGTTTTCATTGCACTTTTTAATTTGGCCATGGGTTATTCAGTGTATGACTTCTTAATCCCCCAATAGTCAACTTTTTAATTTTGTTGTTTTTAATTAATTTTTATTAGCTAAATTCTATATCTTACATTAGGGTTCAATTTTTGTGTTGCACAGTTCTAAGTGTTTTTACAAATGTATAATATTATGCATCCACTATGATGGTATCATACAGAACTGGTCACCATTCTAAAAATCCACTGTACTTGCTCAATTTATTCTTCCTCCACTTCCCCAGCTGCTTGCATCCACTGATCTTTTTACTATCTCAAACGTTTTGCTTTTTGAGAATATCAAATAAATGATATCTTACAGGATGTAGCCTTTTCAGATTGGGTAAGTTTTCTCTTATCTTCTAGGAGTTTTATATTTTTGTGTTTTAAATTTAGGACTATGGTCCATTTTGAATTAATTTTTGTGAAAGGTGTATGGTCTATGTGTAGATTCTTTTTTTTTTTTTTTGGCATACAGTTGCCCATTTTTTTTCTAGCACCATTTGTTGAAGGCTATCCTTTCTCCATTGAATTCTCTGTGCTCCTTTGTCAAAGATCAGCTGTCCCCATTTGTGTGTATTCATCTATTTCTTCTTACAGTTCTATCAGTTTTGTCTCTAATCTTTGACACTTTCTTGTTAGACATGTACACATTAAGGATTGTTCTGTCTTCTTGGAGAATTTATTTTTTTTATCCTTATTTCTGTTCTTCATACCTGACAATTTTTCTTGCTCTGAAATCCTTTGGTCTAAAAATTAATATAACTATTCCACCTTTCCTTGGATTAGTGTTGGCATGGTATGTAATTCTCCTTTCCTTTAACTGTAACCTGTGTCTTCATATGTAAAGCAGATTTCATATAGACAACATAGTTATTTACCAACCCAGTCAAGATTAAGAAAAATAAAATAATTGTATTATTCTTTGGTATTCCTTTGCTAATACTCTTCCTTATGTTATGTAAATCTGAGTTTCTGCCCTATTATCAATGTCATTTATTCTGAAGAGTTTTACATTTCTTAAAGGCAGGTTTATTGGCAATGACTTCACTCAGATTTTGTTTTTCTGGGAAATTATTTCTCTTTCACTTTCGAAGAATACTTTCAATGGATACAGAACTTTGGTTTGGTGTTTTGTTTTATATCAATATTCTAATTTTTTTTTTTCACTCCAATTTCTTTTTACTTGCGTGGTTTCTGAGAAGTGTGATGCCATTTGATCTTTGTTTCTCTGTAGGCAAGGTTCCTTTGCCTTTGGCTCTTTCAAATTTCCTTTTTTTCTTTGATTTTCTGAAGTTTGAATATGATATACCTTGGTGTAAATTTAAAGAAAAAAATTATATCTCCGCTTGGTGTTCTTTGTGCTCCTTCGATTTGTGTTTTAGTGTTTGTCTTTAGAAGAATCAATGCCCTGCTGTTTTACTATTTGTGATATTTTACACATTATTGTACATATGTTGTTAAAAAATACACCAAAAGAAAGGTCCCTCAAAGGACTAAAAAAGAAAAATTGAAAGCTTTAACGCATCTGAGTAAAATGCATATTTCATGTCATGGTAGTAAGTGCTGCATTGTATTAGCAATTTAGCTATAGGATCAGTGACTTTTCTGTCCTTTATTGAATTTCTAATATCCTAAGAAAGTCACTAATGTGATAAAAGTCTTAAAGTATTACTGACTTTCTATCATGCTCTTGAAGTGAATTTTTATAGAATTAGTAAAAACAGAGTTTCAGAATACCATATAAACTGACCAAAATGGTAATAAAAAATCAATAATACAGTTTGTTCAGCTGATCTATTTGAAGCTTCTCATATTTCACTTTCAGATCTTTCCTTTCAGTGGTTCCTGCCCATTGATGAGTACAAGTTACAAAATCTCAACTTCCTCTGAAATAATGTCTACTTTTCAATAGATTGTCATACTAAAAACAGACTCTGAAAAATGCTGCTAGTATTATTTACAGAAAAGAATGATAACAAATATTTGCAACACAATAAACGTTACTACCAGATTTACAAAACCTCCAGCAAAAATAAAGTCCAGTGAGTGAATCACCCTCTAAAGTTATTAAATTTGTTTTAGGTCTTATGCATATGGAATGTTTCAGTGTGATGGATTGAATGTCATGTCTCACGGGAGTTGCTTTTGTTTTCTGTAAACACTGAATATAAAAACTAAAAAAAAAAAAATAACAAAAATATTTTTCTTCAGTTCTAGAGAGACAAAATAATTGTTTTTTTTAATTACTTTTTTCACTTCCAGTTGATATTCAATATTATTTTATATTAGTTTCAGGTGCATAGCCTAGTGGTTAGACATTTATATAATTTATGCAGTGAGCCCCCTGATTATTCTAGTACCCACATGACACAAGGTATACTTGTCACTACATTACTGGGGAGCTGGGTGAAAAAGGTGAAGGGTTTAAGTACACATTGGTATTACAAAGTAGTCACAGCTATATAAAGCACAGCATAGAGAATATAGTCGAAATATTGTTATTCCTTGCCACCTACTCAATTTTACTAATGTTAATTCATATATTATTCATATATATTCATATAATGTTAATACTCATATATTCAAACTAATTTCATAGGTGGACTTTTTCTTAGCAGCAATTTTGTAATATTTGAAGAAAATGAAAATCTTAAAATTTGATTGATTATTGAGGATTTTATCACTGTCTTGTAAAATAGCTACTTTGGGTTACTTAGTGATTAGTGTTTCTTGACCAAATATCTTTCTTGTATACTCCATGCATACTTAAATGTCAAAATGTAGTTTGGAAGATAAAATTTAAGAAGTGATAAGCATTAAAACATTTAGTTCCATAAATTTGGGGGAAACATCATAAACATTCATTTCTCCACATTTTTTTTGGTCTATTAGACCACAAAGTGGAAATTGGTGATATTAATGAAATAACTACTGTATTTCTCCAAAAGTAAGACCAGGTCTTATATTAATTTCTGCTCCAAAGGACACATTAGGGCTTATTTTATATTACGAGCATCCTGAGAAATCATGCTATGGCTTGTTTTCCCGTTAGGTCTTATTTTCAGGCAAACATAGTAATAACAGCTAACTTTTTTTTTTCTTTTTATTTTCTTTGTTTCAGGTGGACAAGACAATGTAATAGACATTTATCACTTATATCCCTCACACAGTGACGGCCCCCCTCCCCCCATCCATTACCCCTCTGACATCAACACACAGCCATTACATTTCCACTCTCTCTATTCCTAATGCTGTACTCCACTTCTTGTGTGTGTGTGTGTGTATATATATATATATATATATATATATATTTGACATTCATTATTGTTCAACTTCAGCTTCATGTGCACAGTGAAGTGATCAGGCATCTATATCATCCCTGAGGTGGTCTCCCTAATGAGACAAGTGTCCATCGGATACCCTACAAAATCTTTACAACATTATTGGTTACATTCCCCAAATTGACATCCGTTTCCCCGTGGCCATCTTGTGGTTACCGACTGTGCTTTCTAATCCCCTCACCTTCCCCTTTATCCCCAATCCCCCTCCCATATAGCAACCCTCAGTTTTTCCTCTGTTTCTCTGAGACTGTTTCTGATTACTTCATTTATTCTTTTCTTTAGATTCCACATATAAGTGAGATCATATGGTATTTGTCTTTCTCTCTCTGATTTATTTCACTTAACATAATGTTCTCTAGGTCCATCCATATTGTTGCAAATGGTAAGATTTCTTTCTTCTTTATGGCCGCGTAATACTCCATTGTATAAATGTACCACAGTTTCTTAATCCAGTCGTCTACCAATGGGCATTTCAGTTGTTTCCATGTCTTGGCTATTGTGTATAGTGCTGCAATAAGCATAGGGGTGCATAAAGTTTTTTGAATTAGTGTTTTGGATTTCTCCAGATAGATACCTAGGAGTGGAATTGCTGGATCATAAGGTAGTTCCATTTTCAGATTTTTGGATACCTCCATACTGTTTTCCATAGTGACTGCACTAATCTGCAGTCCCACCAACAGTGCATAGGGTTCCTTTTTCTCCACGTCCTCTCCAGCACTTGATATTTGTTGATTTATTGATGATAGCCATTGTGATTGGGGTGAGGTGGCATCTCATTTTGATTTTTATTTGCATTTTTCTAATGATTAGTGAGGTTGAACATTTTTTCATATGTCTATTTGCCATCTGTATGCCATCTGTATGTCCTTGTTAGAAAAATGTCTCTTCATGTCCTCTGCCCCTTTTGTAATTGGGTTGTTTGCTTTTTTGGAGTTGAGTTGAGTGAGTTTTTAATAAACTTGGGATATTAACCACTTATCGGATATATTATTGGCAAATATCTTCTCCCATTCAGTAGGATAATTTTTGTTTTATTGATGGTTTCCTTTGCTGTGAAAAAAGTTTTTAGTCTGATGTAATCCCACGTGTTTATTTTTTCTCTTACTTCCCTTGCCTGAAGGGATATATCAGTAAAAATCTTACTCCCGGTAATGTCTGTAAAGTTTCTTCCTATATTTTCTTCTAGGAATTTTATGGTTTTAGATCTTACATTTAAGTCTTTAATTCATTTTGAATTTATTCTTGTATATGGTGTAAGGAGGTGATCCAACTTTATTTTTTTGCATGTGTCTGTCCAGGTTTTCCAGCACCATTTATTGAATAGACTGTCTTTACCCCACCGTACATTCTTGCTTCCATTGTCATAGATTAAATGACCATATAGGCATGGATTTATTTCTGGGCTCTCTATTCTGTTCCATTGATCTATGTGTCTGTTTTTATGCCAGTACCATGCTGCTTAGATTACTGTAGCCTTGTAGTATAATTTGAAGTCAGGTATTGTTATACCTCCCACTTTATTTTTATTTCTCAAGATTGCCGAGGCTACAGAGGGTCTTTTATGTTTCCATATAAATTTTAGGATTGTATGTTCTATTTCTGTGAAAAATGTCCTTGGTAGTTTAATAAGAATTGCTGCATTGAATCTGTATATTGCCCTAGGCAGTATGGGCATTTTAATGATATTAATTCTTCCTATCCATGAGCATGGTATGTATTTCCATCTATTTGTATCTTCTTTAATTTCTCTCTTCAGTGTCTTATAATTTTCTAAGTACAGATGTTTTATTTCTTTGGTTAAATTTATTCCCAGGTATTTTATAGTCTTTGAAGCAATTGTGCGATTATTTTCTTAATTTCTCCCTGTGATATTTTATTATTGGTATATACAAATGCAACTGATTTCTGAATATTAATTTTGTATCTTCCTACTTTACTAAATTCATTTATCAGTTCTAATAGTTTTTTGGGTGGATTCTTTAGGGTTCTCTCTATAAAGTATCATGTCCTCTGCATATAATGACAATTTTACTTCCTCCTTGCCAATTTGGATGTCCTTTCTTTCTTTTTCCTTTCTGATTGCTGTGGCTAGAACTTCCAGTACTATGTTGAATAGAAATGGAGAAAGTGGGCAATCTTGCCTTGTTCCTGATCTTAAGGGAAATGATTTTAGCTTTTCCCCATTGAGTATGATGTTAGCTGTGGATTTATAATATATGGCCTTTATTATGTTGAGATAAGAGTTTTTATCATAATAGCTAACTAATTTCCTTTAATCCCTTGGTTATTTTACGTTTCTTCCCCACTATCTTTAAATCTTCAGGTTGATTTTTCATTTTCTATTTGGTTGGTGCAAAAGTAATTGAGGTTTTTGCATTTAATTTTAACTTTTTAAACCGCAATTACTTTTGCACCAACCTAATATGAAATTGATTCTTAATTACGTTTATTCATGTTCTGCATTTATTCTCTTTGTACTATATGTTATTTAATTTAAAATCTGTACTAGACTTTTATAATTTCTCACAAGTTTTTGGTGTTTAGTTGTTTGTAGTTGATTAAGAGAATAAAGGCAGTGAAAGATCACCAAGATGTGCATTATAGCAAATCCTGAATAAAGGACTTACACATCATTCCACTCTATCCATTTCTGTGTTCCTTTAAACTGCCTTCATGTAGTGCTCACAGCATGCCTCTAATCATAGTGCTATGTACATTTGTTTTCCTTACTAGAACGTAAGCCATTTGTAGACCATGGCATTTAATCATAACCCAATGTAACCCAGGAAATATAGAACCAACATAAATCATATCTAAAAAAACATTTCAAATTAATGCAGTCATTTATTGCTTAAGATCACTTTTTCTTCCAGAAAATTGATGTCTCACTGAATTTAGTCTTTCATGGTTTATTCATAGGTGTGTTTATTTGATCAGATAAAACTAAGAGTGGCACATAGGTATACTATTATAAATATGAAATTCCAAAAAATATGTCAGTGACTTCCAGCCAAAGACCCACTGGAACACACTTACAGTTTAACAAGTCGGGTTTACTGTTCCTTGCAACAAGGAAGACACTGCCTGGGGAACCATGAGAAGTCTTGGTAAGATAATGTTAGATTATTTGAAGGAGGGTTTAAAGAAGTGGGAATTTATTCAAGATTGTATGTTATCAAGAATCTGGATAAATCTATGACTGGGTATTTTTAAACCTAATGTATTGGGAGGAAAGTAGACAGAAGGAAAAGCTGTAATTTATAAATAATTAGTAGTGAAATGTTATCATTTTGTGACTCAATAGTGTTTCTGTTTTGTTTGTGTTCCGACATGATCATATAATGGTCTTGTGTTTGTTTTGATCCACCATGGTCAGAGTGACCTTTTCTGATGTTGATGTTCTTTGAAATTGTTTGTATTCAAAAGGAGAACACTGAAGTCTAGTCGTGAGTACCAGGACAGTTCATAGTGACACCAAAGCCTAGCTGATATTATTAGGATAGGTCGTGGATGTCAGAAATTATTTTTCTCTTTCTCAGAAATGAACATATTATTTTACCATATGTACTAGCAAACAAAATATTCATTAAATCTAATTGGACTTTGTATTATAAAAAAAGAATTGGAAAGAGTGCCTTAAGAAGTTTTATGGAATGATTTTTTTCTTCAAAATTGTGTATAATACTCAATTTTTTAAAAAGTAACCTAATGAATTAGAGAAGTAGAGAATCAAATATAAACAATTATTTTATATGGGACCTTAGTCACCGTATATGTAAAATGAATTAATTTTGCTCTCTATTTCACTAACATTATGTCATTGTTTCTAACAAAAAATGCTAACATACATAAAAGCAACTTTCCATGTTCCTGAATGAGCCTCATTTACAGTCTTTAGCATCATCCCATGAGATGATGCCAGACACTGGGCAGTTTGAAACTAATTTTGGATGTTCTTCCAATTGAATCTTCCAGAGGAAAAACTAGGTCTTAGTTTATTAATGTGTATACAAACTGTTGCCCTTTCTCACAAAAAATTGCATTGTAGATACAGAAAAGAAATCATTGTGAGCTTGTAATTGTCAGTTTAAATATTATTAGTTTTGTTAATAATAAGTGAATGTTTGACAAACCAAGTGCAGAATACAGACTCCTGTGTGTGGAGGCTTGACAGTCTCGGCATGAGTGGTCAATCACTGCAGTCCCGTAAAAAAAGAAAGAAAGAAAAAAGTAAAGAAAAAGGAAGAAAAAAAGATTGAAGTTTCATGAATGTGAAATTTAAAACCATATTCCTCAAGCTCTCAGTGAAGGACCTCTTAACTAACTTAATAAAAACGCTCCCTCTTATGGACCTGAGGGATAAAGTCTCAGAAATTGATAAGTGACTACCTTAAAGCAAAAGAAAAGGCTCAGCCTTAGTGAGATTATCATTTCCACAAGTTCAGCCTCACAACTGCATCAGGGAACTGATAGTAATTTTATTTGCTTTGTAAATCTAGAAAGAAACCTGAGCTTTTGTGCAGGGTTAAAGACAACTATTACCATACAGCCTTGATGCTTTGAAGTGCCTGGCTTAATCTCAGCAAAGATGCAGGCTTCTCAGTTATTTTGGTCATCCTTCCTGCCCAATCTCCCACCTCCCAATATTGTCATAAGTAGGACTGAAACAAAAGTGTTCAAGCTGAAGAGCAGATTTACGACGGATATCGAATGGAAAAAGTTAATTGGATATTTTCTATGTAAGGGCACTGATGCAATTGTTAACTGTATTCCAGTCACAAAAGAAGTCATATGTCTAGAAACATGATGATATAGCCCCTATTACTGGTCAATTAAGAGATAACAACAGTGTGGCAGTAATTTGCCTCTCCATCTGCAGCAATCTGTCACTAACTCTAAAAGCCACTTATCTTAGGAAGGCAACCCTAAAATAACCTGAAGAATTAAGAACAAAATATAACCAGCAAAGGAAGATTTCAGCAAAGAGTTGCCCAGCAACAAAATTAATTTGCCATCCATTAGACATTATATTGTATGTCCTAAATGTTTCTGTTTCATATAGAGGTTGAAGATAAATCTTGCCTTTAATCTATAGAAAATAATAGGAAAATTACCTTTCCACAAATTGAACATTTGAAATACTTTGTTTTTTATTACTTCCAAAAATATGTTTCCAATTTTCAGGTAATGCAAACATGCAAACATTCTGATTGTCCAGCCTTACTTTATGTTAAAACATACAAACAAACAAAAAACAAACCAAAGCACTCATTTTCAACAGGATTTAACCATATCTCTCTATTAAATCACCCTAGAAAATTTCTACAAGAAATTATTAGGTGTCATTTTTCTCATATTAATTTATAAAGTGAATTTCTTACTAGTTTAATGACAAATGAACCTACTAATTTATATAATTTATATATATAAACCTACTTAAGCCTGTCGGAAGGTACTATGTTTATTTCCATCTTATAGATAACAAAAGTTATAAGAATGGTTAAATTGCTTGTTAGAGATTACATAAGTAGTATTTAAACATAATCCATGTTTCTAAACTACCATCCAGTAAGAATAGTATCAAAACTGTAGTCACCCAGTTAACACAGGAAAATTCAGTGCTACTGCCCCCAACAAATTTATGTATGAATCGTAAATTCTCAGTTTACACAGGATAATTATTTAGTTATTCTCCCTAAAAAAATATTTATGAGAATAATAAATATTGGGAAAGTGTTCAATCAAAGTCAATTATGGAAGGCATCATGAATTTGTCTATGGTTTTCTTTCATTTATTTGCTTGAGAGTTTAAGGAGTAGTGTTATTGACTAATAGATTAATAGGAGGTTAACATGGTAGTAGTGTTTATTAACAATAAAATCATGATCATTTTCTATTTTTATAGACTGTTATGCATAAATACCAAATAAAAGAAAGATTACATTCGAGACATTTAAATTCTTTATGATTTTTTTTGTATGCAAAAGAAAGCTTATCTTCTTCATCTTAAAAACCAAACACGCTTTCTTTAAAAAAATAAAATATAATAAACAAAAGTTGACTTTATTTGCTGCAACTGATACCTTATATTTCATAAGACCTGTGTAATTATATGTTTTCTTGATCCTCTCAATATAAATACCCAAGGATGTCATAAATGTGGAAACTATTTTCAGAGGAAAAGTAACTAATCATGATCTTCCTTCTTAAAATGTCTTATGGATTCTAAAAGAGGAGAATTTTCTTCTGTGGTTTTAGCAAAGTTACCATATTCATTTTCAACAAGAATATTAAATACCATTGGAGCTTGAAACCCAAATATATATTTGCTAAACAATTTGCTTGAAAAACTGACAACTATAAAAACATAAAAGAGAAAAATTAATAACAGGAATATATAATCTTATCAAACTCTTCAACAAACTAACACGCTAATCTCTTCGGTATTTTCTATCAGATTTACACATTTTACATTGCTTTAATGGTTGACAAATGCTCAGTAAATTTCTCTGTAGGAAATTTGTTTTCAATTTTCAAATTTACATTTGACATTTAAAACTATCATTACAATTCTCACCATTGATGCATATCCGAAGTTACTCTATTTTATTTACTGTGGCTTCATGCATATGAGAACACACTGTTAAATTTAAAATATCAAGTTTACAATTCTTCCATGTCATCACATGAACTATTTGAAGCAAAACTTCTTGTCAACAATATGTGATATATAAATTTGATGAGAGTATTTTTCAGTTAAATTACTATGGGATTATAGGTTTCAATTTAACACTGAAAAATATATTCCATGTTTCCTAAAGTTCTGGTTATATTTGAAAGATTATTTTGGTTTTCATTTGAAATGTGAAACTTAGTAATGGTTTTTATTTGGAGGTAATATTTTTTGGAAGCAAATAACAGGTCTGCTAATGCTAAAAAGTGCCCCTGGAAATGGACACATAAAAACAACTTGCACAGCAACATAAAGAATAGACTGCATAATATTAATGGCCAGTAACTCATTCTTCAGAGAACTTCTTGTATACAAAAAAGGAAAAAAAATAATCACTATACAATAAATTTTCTCACATTTTGATAGTTGTTTTTTGGTCAATTCATAGTGAATTGTATGTAGTAAATGCATACTATCAATATTTGCAAAATTAAATTGATGCTATTTAATCTGCAGCTCAAGAAACCAAACTGCTGTGACTAAGGTTTCCAAAGTACATGAAGCTCTTCTTTCATTGGATCAGACATATTTTGAACAGACGTGTTCAAGGTCTTGAGATATGCTTAACATTTGAGGATACTTTGCTAGTAATTCAGACTGTTGTCTTTCTCCCAGAAGAATCTGATCTGTACTGAATATTGTTCCTCAGGATACAAAGGAGGAGTAATCTGTCAGATCTCCTATGACAGAAAGATTAAATCTTAACCAAAGGAATTATAGGTCTGCATGAATCTAAAACAATATTCAACTGACTTAATGAAATAATGTAACAATAATAGATTTTTATCCAACCAAATCAGTTGTTTAAAGATGTATGTGTCTATACTAGCAAAACAAAAGGGTATGTGTGGTGTGTGTGTGTGTGTGTGTGTAACTTATTTGTAACCAAAGAAAGTAATTGCTAAGAATGCTTTTCAGGATACTTAAAGAGAAATATCCCTCATAGTTAAATTTACATTTTCATTTAATGGGTAGATTACATTTGACTTGGTTAGAATTGAAGGTTGGGTCTGGCACAAATTGTTTCATCTTTCAAATTGCATCTAAATTTTAAATTGATTATGTTTTTAAAAAATCACTGTAGATAAGTGGAAGGGATATATTCCTTTAAGAAATGGTTTGTCACTGATCTGCTTTCTGTCTCCATAGATTTTCTTTCTGGACATTTCATATAGATGGGATTATACCATATGTAGTCTTTAATGTCTGGCTTCTTAGTGTGGTGTTATTAAAGTTCATTCATGTTGTAGCATATATCAGTGTGCTTTCTTTTTTGTTGCTGGATATTATTCCATTGCATGGATATGCTACATTTTGTTTGTTCATTCATGACTAGTATTTTCTCCAAAACCTCACCAATATTTGTTCTCTCTCTCCTTTATTTATTTTTTATTTTTATTTTTATTTTCTATTATAGCTGTTCTAGTTGTGTGGCAGTATTACATTGTGGTTTTAATTTCTGTTTCACTGATGACTAATGATGTCGATTATATTTTCATGTGCTTTTTAGACACATGTATATTTTCATTAATAAAATGTCCATTCAAACCTTAAAAAAATAATGGTGCGTGAAACACTGAATGCAGCAACATGAAAGCATAATCGTGTTCTCATGGGGATAAACACCAAGTTCAATTTCATTGGAAAATCAAGAATCACAACTGGGAAATTAATGTTCTACTACAAAACCTTCACCAAAGTGCCTGTCCATAAGATTCACTCCATATACATTTGCACAAATGTAGATGAACAGATTTCATCACAAAGTATTGATTGTTCTACCTGAAGGGAAGACATGACAGAAATGCCAGGAGGATCTTTTAAAATTCAAGAATAAATGGAAAGTCTTTGTTATTTTTTTTTTCCCTCAGAAAAAGGTCTTTGAACACTGGCAATAACTGCATTTAGTTACTATAGCAATTAAATTTACTTTGTTATATGTGAAATATATGAAAACCTTACATATTCAAACATACAGGTAATTGTCCAATCCTTCTACATTTTAACATAAATATTACTATTTGTATGCAGGTGTATCTAACGATAACTGTATATGTAGGTATATGTATGTATGTATGTGTGTTTGTGTGTGTGAGTATACATATTCCAGTTTCTTTGTAAAACTCAGAGTGAGAAATAAATTTTTCTCCTGGTAGTGACATACTGGCTACTATGAGATAAGAGGTTCTAAATGTACTGGGTTTCTTTATACCCTGGATGCTTGCTCAAAGGAAAGCTAAAAACTACTGTTTTATTCAAATTTTCAACTCTGTAAAGTTCCTCAAACAGGATTTTTAAAACATTCCTTTTCTTTTAATTATTCTTCATGTTTTTCTCTTGAATTTTAAGTTAATAACTTTCTGTTTACTATTTATACTTGCATCACCTTGATGGCTTCTTGGTAGCTTGTTATATTTGATATAGGTAGCAATCATTTAAAAAAACGTATTTCTCTTGTAGAGTACAGTGTAGGGAATAGAGTCATTTGAATTGTAATAGCTATGTATGATGTCAGAGGGGTAGTAAATTGGGGGAGGGTGGTTATCATTTTGTGAGGGGTATAAATATCTAACTATTACATTGTTTTGTACACCTGAAACTAATTTTAAAAAGTATTAAAATAAGATTCGTAAATTGATGTAAAGAAAATGAAAACTAGGCTCAGACTTAAACTGTTGTTAAATATGTAAGATATTATGTAGTTATCTTAGAAATAGAGGACAGAAATTAATATTTGAAATAATGACAATAACAGCAAAATACTAAAAATAAATTTTATTTTTTTTTTACATTATGTAAGATCTTTAAACCTACCAAAGACAAAGATAATCAGCAACAAAAATTATGAAAATACTTAAAAGGAAAAACGAACATCTCAGAAGCATATGTTAAGATTTCTGTTGGGTTTTCTATCATCTGTATTCTTGGGTATTACTTTCTTACCTTAAACTTTAAACAATTTGCTCCCCAAGAGGAGTTGTTTTAGACTTCAAAATATTTGAAAAGTTTAAAATTTAAATGTGAATATATATATATATATATATATATATATGGGCATCATAACTGTTTTAAGTATTCCTTTTTTGAGCATTTTTCAGTGTTTAGTTACCTTCTGCTCATACTTCAAATTTGTAGCTTTATAAGATTTTCTATCAGTATGCCACCATTTCATAGGGAAACTATATTAAATGGTTTCAGAATATTTAATGTAACAGACTTATGCCGTGGTAATAAATGAAGTTTTGATGGTTTTGTACATACTAAATTCAAGAAAAGAAATGAACTATTTCTGGAAATTAGAGAAAGCAATGATACTTTAATATCCTGTGACTTAAAAAATAAAGAACAATTTAACATAATGGAGAGCTGTTCATAAAATTTTAGTGATTCATAATACTATTCTTTGCATCAAACAAGCCATGTTGCCCAAGTTTGCCTTGTAAAACATGGGCCTAGGAGAACACATTTCAAATTTGTTAACAGTGCTGTAGTCCACATTTCCTTTATGATAAAATGAGTTCTTGAAAATATAAGATATCATACTCAGAGGTTATGAAGTCAAATTGTTTAATAAGATTAGGAATAAGAAAAAAATTCAGTCATATTCTTACAATTAAATTTGTCAAAGATACAATATATTTTACTCATTTTGTACGTCACTGGAAGGTCATGATACCGTTTTAAAAACAAACTACAAAAATGAGATGGAGCTTGATACTTTTAAATTATTTATGACGAAAGTCAACATTTACTCACAAAGTAAATATCTCCGTTTTATAAGCATCGACAGATTTCAGAAGATTTCAGTTCTTGTACTTTTAACTCTAAACTGATAACGCTATTATCCTTACTACAGTGGATTAACAGACCTAAACTTTCCACAAATTATTTGTAGTTCCACTATTATCAAAATTTTTATGTACCAGTGAAAATAATCTATGTTAGAAGCCACCATTTTCCCCAATGTCTTGAAGACTTCATTACCATTCAAATTTCCTAATATTGATGCATTGCAATACCAACAAACCATTTAAAGAATAAAATACTTATTTTGAATAAAATTTGAATGTATTTTTAGATCTATTCTCTAATTTTCATTTTGTGTTATAATTATGTCTAAAAATAACAGTGGAGTTTTAAGCTTTAATATTTGTTCCTAATGGATATTCATTACTGATATTATGTAAGCAATATTTCTTAATTCTATCTGAATATGTGTAAAATTAAGGTGTGCACATATAACAAGAAATTGTAAAATATATCAAATTGATTAAATCAGTATTTTAATACACATTACACATACTTAAATCCTCATGTTTCCATATGATTGTCAGTTACTAATTTTACTGTCACAAAAATCAGTCAAGTTTTATGGGTAATAGATTATATATTAGGTAACAGGATTAAAGACTGTACAAATCCACTATGTCAATAGGTTGCTCAGACTATTTTATTAGGAAATGAAGTGAACTGAGAAATTTTTAATACATTAACACTAAATTGTACTTAGTTCACCTAATAAAATGTTATCATGAACTATTTTTTACTTTACAGGTATTTGAAAGATTGAAATGCAAATGAATGGTAAACTACCTTTGAATTATTGTATCTAGGCAAATGGGACTTGAAATATTTAATAGAGAGGAAAAAAAGAGAAAGGTGAACAGCTAGAGTTGCACAAACACATTGCTATCACTTTAGCTCACCACGTTGCAACTTCAAAAAAAGAGGAAGGGAAAAGTGAGGTTCTGATTGTTTTCAAAATCTTCACAATTCATATCCTATTCATCTGCTAGAAAAGTTATTTTCCCTCCTAATGGGTTCATCCAAGTTATTTTTCCCCATATTTTAAAATTGTGTAACTATTTTATGCAGCCTTGTACAACAGGAAGCAAAAAAAGATAACTTTTTCAAAAGGTATTAGAACATTTGATATTAATTCAAATGCTAAATGTTAGATTTTGGATTAAAGCATTTTTTATTTGGCCTAGTTTTGTAAATTGAATTTTTATTTTATGGTTTTAAAGCCTTGTGTTATTTTCCTGCCTATCACGCCCTTTACCTACTTGAAATGGATCATAAGATTTATAATCACTGGTAAAACATTCTATTCTGTCAGAGATACTTTGTGTCTGATATTGTGTTGTGAAAATTCTCAATCATTATTGTTTCAATAATTGCTTCTGTTCTTTTCCCTTTTTCTTATTTTTTTAATTACACTTGCATATTTATTATACTTTGTATAGCTGTCCCACAGTTCTTGAATTTCTGTTCTGTTTTTATTTATTTCTTTTACTTGAGTTTATTTTTTGTAGTAATTATAAATATACAATAAAATTGACAGTACAGCCATGCTGTACTAGGAAACTTCTGCTCCCACAGATGCATACCTTCTTCCGTTGTCAACATCACATACAAGAATGGTACACTTGAACCAAGGACAAACCAAAGTTAACACATCATAATCACCCAAGCCCGTAGTTTACCTTACGGTTCACTATTGGTGGTGTACATTCCATCGATGGGAAAAAATATATATAATGACATGTATTTATCATTGTAATATCATGCAGGGTATTTTCACTACTCTAAAAGTCCTCTACGTTCTGCCTATTTATCTCTCCCATCCCACCCCAAACTCTGGCAACCATTGATTTTGTTTTTACTGTCTTTGGTCCATTCCTTTAATCAGGATATTTGTTTTCTTATTGTTGAGTTTTCAGAGTTCTTTGTATATTTTGGATAATAGCCCTTTATCAGATACGTCTTTGAAATGTTTTCTCCCAGTATGTGGTTTGTCTTCCAATTCTCTGACTCTGTCTTTTGTAAAACAGAAGTTTTTTTTTCATTTTAATGAAGTCCAGTTTATCAACTATTTCTTTCATGGATCATGACTTTGTTTTCATCTCTACAATGGTATTGCCATACCCAAGATCATCTAGGTTTGCTCTTATGTTATCTTCTAGAAGTTTTATAATTTTGCACTTTAGATCCATTTTGAGTTATTTTTTGTGAAGGTTGTAAGTCTGTGTCTGTATTTATTTATTTATTGCTTGCTTGTAATATTCAGGTGTACTAGCATTCTTTGTTGAAAATACTGTCCTGCTTTATTATATTGCTTTTGTTCCTCTGTAAAAGACCAGTTCACTGTATTTTGGGGGCCTATATCTGAGCGATCTATTCTGTTTTATCTACTTGTCTATTCTTTAGACAATACCACCCTACCCTGATTACTGTAGCTTTATAATAAGTCTTGAGGGGAAGTAGAGTCAGTCCTCCAACATATTCTTTTCTCTTTCAATATTGTGTTAGCAATATTGTGTTAAGGTCTTTTGCTTCTTCATATAAACTTTAAAATCAATGTAAAGATATCTATAAAATAAATTATGGGGATTTGGGGAACTGTATTGAATCTATAGATCAAGTGGGGAAGAACTGACATCTGAACAATATTGAGTCTTCCTATTCATGAACATGGAATATCTCTTCATTTATTTAGTTCTTTGAGTTTGTTCAACAGAGTTTTGTAGATTTCCTAATATAGAACTTGCAAATATTTTGTTAGATTTATACCTAAGTGTTTTATTTCAGTGAATGCTAATGTAAATTGTTGTGTTATTAGTTTCAAATTCCACATTTTAATTGTTAGTATATAGGAAAGCAATTGAACTTTGTATATTTCCACATATTCTGCTACCTTGCTATAGTTACTTATTATTTGCCAGGATATTTTTTGTCAGTTTTATCAGATATTCTACATAGATAATCATGTCATCTCTGAACAAAGACAGTTTTAGTTCATCTCAATCTGTATACCTGCTACAACAAGTAAACAAATTCAGCAAAGTTGCAGGTATAAGACCAACATAATAAAGTCAGTTTCTTACACTAGCAGAGAACATTTTGAAAATAAAACTAATAAAACAATTCCATTTACAATAGTGCAAGCAAGAGTAAATTCATTTGGAATAAATTTTAACCAAAACATTAAAAAATTTGTACACTAAAAACAAGACATAATTGACAGAAATAAAAGATGATCCAATAAAAATGAAATACTAGTCATGTTCATGTACTCAAAGATTTAATATTATTAAGAAGACAATACTCTGCAACACACTTCAGTGTAATCCCATCAAAATCCCAATTGCCTTTTTTGAAGAAATGGATAAATGGGGGAGAGGCTGAGTTCAGGAAAGGGCCTAACAGTGGTGGGCACAATAGAGATAAAAGCAGCCTCTGCTCTCAGGGCCAAAAATGGAGGGGCAAGAAGTTAGAATAGTTAAAACAACCTTGTAAAAGAAGAACAAAATTGCAGGACTGACTCCAATTTCAAAACTATTGCAAATCCATAATATCCAAAACAATGTGATATTAGCATAAGCATAGTCATATAGACTAATGGAATATACTTGAGAGTCTAGAAATAAATCTATACATCTCTGCTTCATTGATTTTTGACAAAGGTTCCCAGACCATTCACATGCAAAAATATGAAGTTGGGATATGGTAAATCTCCATGACTTTGGATTTGGCAGTGGGATTTTAGATATAACACCAAAAGCATAAGCAACAACAACAACAAAAAAATGAATTAGACTTCGTTAAAAAAAACAAAAAACTGCACATCAAAGAACACTATCAATAAAGTGAAAAATCAAAACAGAATGGAATAAAATATTTGCAAATTATATATATATATATAAAATATATATAATATATAGAGAATATATATAACATATATATATAATATATATCAGAATACGAATAAAACCATTTTCAACTGATTAATAAAAAGACAACACAATTAAAAAAAGAACAGTCAAATGACTTAAATAGACATTTTTCGAAGGAAGATAGACAAGTGCCAAGTAAGTGCAAAAACATTGTGTTCAACATCATTGCTCATAAGGGAAATGCAAATCAAAACCATGCCAAGATCTGTCTCACACTAGGATAGCTATAATATTTTTTAAATAAACAAAAAAACAAAAAACAGAAAACAAAACACGTGTTAGCAAACATGGAGAAATTTTAATTCTTACCCATTGGTGGTAGAAATGAATGATGGTTCAGTAACTGTGGAAGACAGTTTGCTGTTCTTTAAAATGTTAAACATAGAGTTAACTTGTGACTCAGTACTTTTGCTCACGTGCTTAAACCGAAAAGAACTGAAAATTGTACACTAATGTTCTTATTAACTATTTGCAGTAGCTAAAATGTAGAAACAACCCAAATCTTCATCAACTAATAAATGGATAAACAATATGTGGCATATCTATAAATGGAATATATTCAGCCATAAAAAGGACTGAAGTGCTGATACATGCTACTGAATGGCTGAACCTTGAAAACATTATGCTATGTGAAAGAAGTAAGATATAAAAGGCTACATATTATATGATTCCATTTATATAAATGTTTAGAATAGTCAAATATTAATAGACAACAGATTAATTGTTCCAGGGTTTGGAAGGAGAGGGAAAATGTGGAATGACTATTTAATAGGTATGTGTTCTGCTCTGGGGATGATGAAAATGTTCTGAAATTAGATAGTGTTGGCAGTTGCGTAATATTGTGAATATCCTAAAAGCCAATTAATTATACATTCTAAGTTAGTTAAAATGGTGAATTTTATGTTGATTGTAACTCAATAAAAATAATCATGTTTTAAGATATAAAGAAAATAAAATCTTATTAATTTGAAAATGACCAATATTTAATGTGAAGTCTTATGTACTAGAGATAATCTGGGTTTTAAAAAGTTAATGAATATCTTAACCAGTCATCAAATAAAAATCAAACACAGGCAAGCAAGTAAGAGAAGACTCTATTTTGAGACTATAGCAAATAGGGAGAATACTCCGACTACAAGATGTAAGGAGTAAATACAGCTAAAGAACTGGTTGAGAGTGCAATTGGGTAAGCAGGTGGTATTACGGAGTTACTACACAGGGAATGCTTTTCTTTGAGGACAGCAGATCCTCAGAAGAGGCTATCATGGTGGTCACTTGGTGTTCCAGTGCTTGCTTTAGCTCAAGAGTGAGCCAAAATCAAGATCTTTGGGGAGGAGAGACACCTAACTATAGTTTGGTCAAGTTCATAGATTTTTTTTTGTCCATATTGGTCAAAGTTTATTAGTAATATGAAATACCACAGGAGAAATACCCAATCATCAAAATAGGATGATCTGTTATTTAATTTACTTGTTTGTTCCTTACACAGAACAAGTATATGCTCTTTTTAAACATTTCCAATCTCTTTGGTATTATATGTCCCCATAGAAAATCTATGCAGGAGTATTTTGTTAAGATGTTTTCTGCTACTACAGCTACTTAAAGTCGCTAGATTTATACTTCTTTAGAAAGAACTGTAGAGTTCATAAAACTCACTAATTCAAGGAGACCTTTCTTCCTAGTTATTTCAAATTAATGAGGCTAGCTAAATGCACTTGAAAGGATCATAAAATAATCAAAAGGTAGATAGCAGTTGAGATTAGTGGAGTTTGCACATGTGCTAATAATGAATAAGATTGCAGATGTTCAGAGTTTCGTAGAAAATTTTGAGGACTTCAAAATTAACCACTTCAGAGTGCTTTTTAGTATGTTACTTAAGCTGTATTTATTATCAACTGATTTATTAGTAGTGTGTGCCAAGAAATTCCTACAAGGTAAAGGAGGCAGAATTCCTACAACACTAAGCGGCTTGAGCTTCAGGACTTCTCCTTTCATGGCCTCATCCTGGAAGGAGCTCTAGCAATGGGTTGTCAAGTTCAAACATTTTTGTAAATTTTGTTGAAATAAGGTAGCCATTTAAAACCACGGGGTTTTTTTGTTTGTGTGTTTTGTTTTGTTTTGTTTCTCCACTCTGACTTTCCCCTCATTTTCACTTGCCTTTATGTCATGGTGGTGCTGATGGTGCAATGAGAATTTTTTGGATTTATCTAAGAGAAAGTTATTTTGGAATGTATTTAGTTGGAGTTTGAAAGGGTATAAAAATGTGATTCACATTTATATTTTTATATATATATATATGTATGTATATACACATATATACATATGTATATATGTGTGTATATATATATATATATATATATATATATATATATATATGACTAAGTTATTGTTAATGGCCCAATGAAGGAATGAGTTCTAGAAATACTTCTACTGCTGCCCATAGTGTTGACTGCACAGTGATGTATTGTGTCACAAAGGTCTAGGTGGTATTGTGGTATGGATATGTCCTGTGGTCCCTGGCTCAGAAAGTGTGAGAGTGGTAGAAGAGAACTGATGGATCCAGAAACTTGACAGTGCAAAATACTTCCCTACATTAATTGTGTAAAATTTGGTACTTAGCAATATTTAGTCAAAACAGAAGTTCCCTCCTGCACAGTATTTGAGTATAAATGTTCCATATGATTTTTGATAGAACATCAGATATATTTATAAGGCAGAAACCCAAATTTGTACTTAAAAATAATACATGTGTGTGGTGTCATGTATTTTAGTCATCCCAACTGTTGATAATAATAATAAAAACATGTATTTTGATTACCGGTGCTAGAGAAAAGATTGAGTCATCTTTCCATTTTCCAAATTGAAAAAAAAATAAAGTGTTATATAAAGAATCAAAGAGCATGCTGCTAAAAATTGCAGGGTAGCATATTTTAGTAGTGTGAAAGGGAGTTAATTCATGTGAATATGATGGTATTTATTAATTTTTTGTAATGATTTTAATTTGTTTCCCTGTGGTAGAATGAATAATGTCTCTCAAAGACATCTGGGTCCAAATCACTGGAATCTGTGAATATTATCTTATGTGGCAAAAGAGGCTTTGCCAATATAAATACATAAGGATCTTCTGATGAGGACACTATCCTGTGTTATCAGGTGAAACTTAAATGCGACATGAGTGTCCTTAAAAGAGAGAGGCAGAATGAGATTTGACATAGAAACAGAAGGCAACGTGAGGACTCAAACAAGTTACTATGCTGTTGGCTTTGAGCATAAAGAAAAGGGTCATAATCAAGGAATATAAGAACACACCTCAGGAAGATGGAAAAGGGAAAGGAACATATTTTTCTTTAGAGATTTCAGAAGGATCAAGGCCTTGCTGACACTTTGGCATAAAACTAATTTTGGATTTCTGGCCTCCAGAACTGTAAGAAAAATGAATTTGCATTGTTTTCAGCCACCACATTGGTGGTAATTTGTTATAGGAGCAGTAGAAAGTTAACATACCTCTAGTAAAATTTTTTGTTAATGTCTTGTGATTTAATTTTCACTTTCAAAATAAACAGATTTGTTCCAAGTTTACATTACTAATTATGTATACTTTTTCCTTAACGATGGCTTTCCGAATTAAGTTTCTGATCTTACAAAAGTTGGCTCCAATCCTGATAGGGTTGCACAAATACTTTAAGAACAGCCATCCATATTCATTAATGTCACCAATGAAGTCATTAATGTAAATATAAGCTAAGTGCCTTTTCGATATCAGGCACTGTGCTAGTCACGATGGGGAGCAGTACAGTCATAACTTAGATTAAATATCTGGTGTGTTGCGTCCTGCAGAGGCTACCACGGCTACAAGTTGATCTGATAAGTAGAAGATTGTGACATTCGGTGCTCCTGTACTACTTTGGGCAAGCTACTTAAATGCTTTTAAGGTTGGTTTTCTTAATCATGATAATAAAGGAATTAGATTAAAAGTAATTATCATTCTACATTCTGTGATCCCACTAGATATTTCTTTGTTGTTTTTAGACTCCTAAAATTACAGGAGTGTGAAAAAGATAATGTCATATTAATACTTGCTTAGAGAAGGCTTTTTAAAAACACAACATACCATTGTATTCTTTATAGGATATCAGGGAAATTAAAAGATATAATATTTATAAATAATCTCAATTGTTTGCAATGTTGAAATCAAAATTAACAAGGGATTTTATACGTGGAGGAAGATAAGAAAAATGTACTTATTTCTAAGAAGAGAGCAGTATCTTTATTTCATGCTCTCCTTCTATGCATTTAATTCTTTGTCAAGATATTCCTTTTTTAAAAAGATAGGTATAATCTTTTTTATGCAATGATATCTAATGCAAAGGTATAATCTGTCTCATTCATTCTCTCACTTTTTTGCTATCCTTATTCTCTCTTTCTGTATTTCTCTGTTATTCTACAAGGACATGTAGGGACTTATAAGAGTTGTGCACAGTAGCACAATTACTAGTGGTCACTGTTTAAAATTTCTATTTTACCATATGAGGGCCACTTGACATTTTCTTGACATGTTTCTCAAGTTAGTTGTTAATTTCTCTTTTATTGGAAGTACACTAATAAGCAAACTTGAATAAGTTCTGCTATGACTGCTTTATCTGATTTTTCCCTTCCTAGGGATAGTGACAGTAAAAATGTGACCTGGTGATCTTAAAAAATTTTATTGAAAAAGTATATATAGCAAAAAACGTTTCTCTCTCTATCTCTCTCTGTCTCTCACTCACTCTGTACATATACTGTATGTGTGTGCTTGTGTACGCATGTTTATTCATATATATACATATATACACATACATACATGTATACAATTAATATAGAAACTATTTCTCTCAGGAGAGAGCTCTTGCTAAATTAACCCAAATTCACCTCTTTCTTTATTTTCAATCTTGATTAGTAACCCAGTGTCTGAACTGACAGTAAACGTTAAGTTATTTAAAACTTTACAGATTTTGTTAAGGTATTAAGCGTAGGACCAACATGCTTTTTGCTTTGTAATAGGAAAATAATTGCTGATTTAAAGAATTATAAATATTTCCTTTTGTTAAGCATTTTATGAACCTTTCTACATGCCAAAGTGTGTTAACTTAGTTAAAAGAAATAGTTTTAACTAATTTTAAATCAAACAGAAAACCTTAAGAAATTATGACAATGTTGTATCATTTTTCATGTCATGTTATTTAATAGGAAGATCTTAGTGAGTTCAATATGTCATTGATGTTTCTTAAAATTGACCTGATGTGGGATATGCTTATTTTTCTTTTCTATCTAGACTTATGCAAATCGCACAATTTTTATAAATGCATCCCTGCCAAAGGAAGAGGTGTCTTTTATTAAAGAATGGATTAAGTGTATATTCACTGTAAAAGTTTCGTTAAGAAAATGAATGAATGTGTGCATATGAGTATATGAATGTATGTTTAAACTAGAGACACTAAATAATGGAAGGGGAATTTTCCTTTAAAATTAGTCTTTCAATGAAATGTTAAATGTTAAGTATGAAAATTAGGACAATAAAAAATTTAGAGGAAATCAAACTCATGGCCTTGGAATAGGCAAACATTTGTTAAATAAGTCACAAAATTCTAGTCATAAAATGAAAAGTATATGAATTGGACAGTAATAAACAAAAGAACTTTTGTTCTTCAAAGTAATCCAGCATGGGAATTAAAAAGCTACTCAGGAGTGAGGAGAGTTTATCCCAAGTCTTACAATACATATTACTGATAAAGGATGTAAATCCAGATTGTGAAGAGACATCATACAAATCATTAAGAAAAAGACAACCAAATAGAAACTGAACAAATTTCTTGATGAGACAATTCATAAAAGAGTAAATCAAAATGACTAATAAACTCATGAAAAAGTGCTCAGCTTCATTATTCCTTACGAAAGTACACATCAAAAATCCAATGTGGTACCCCTGCACACTCAGCAGAAGAGCAAAAGTTATGCAGATAGACAGCATTAAGCATCAGTAGGGATGTGGAACAAGTTACACCATGGAAATGCAATTTTATAATATCAGAAGAACTTTTTGGAAGTTTCTCATAAATTTAAACATACCCTATTTCACAGCAATTAAACTTCTAGGTACAATTCTAACGAAAAATGCGTCCAAATATTCACCAAAAGACATTGATCAGACTCTTCATAGCAACATTCATCACAATATCAAAAATCTGGAAACCAGCAATGTAACTGATCTAGAGCAGAAAGAAATACTAACAAGTAAAGAGAATAAATGATTTAAAACAACAAACAATAATATGAATGAATTACACAGAAGAAGTCAGATTCAAAAGAAGATTATCCGATTGACACAAAGCACAAAAGCAAGCAAAACCAATTTATGGCACTAGTAATTCACCCCTGATGCAGGTGAGGGAATCTGAAGTGGGCTCTAATTCTATGCGCTGGCTATAAGTAATAAATTTGATTTGAAAAAAAAAAAAAAAAAATTCATCAGGATTTATACTTACGTGTATTTTATTACACATATATTTTACTTCAATTAAAAGTTTGAAAATGTATTTATATTCCCTACATCCATTCCTATTTTCAATAACATCTGAGGCTTATAAAAATCTTTTAAAATATAAAAAGCTTATTTTATTTTTTTTATTGCTCCCTCGTATTATTTTCTCTTTGCTGTATTTGGCTATATTTCTTTGTACTCAAATCCTCCAAATAACATAACAATACCATGGAAAAAGTTCAACCCAGACATGGTATTTCAAATTTGAAGAAAGAACACTCCTAAACAAATGACTCTTCCCATAAGAGTCCATTCTGTACTGAAGTTGAGTATTGACATTTTTACTGGAAGTCAGCAAATGGTGAGAGCCTACTATGTGTAAAGTAAACTAAAAAAGTACTGATTGGGAATGTCTGACTTGAAATTACTCAAAGGCATTTTCTAGATTAGATCATCAGTTTTAATATAACTCCTGTTTTTTGTTTTTGTTTTGTTGTTGTTTGTTTGTTTTTCTTCACACTAGGAAATGTGTATTGTTGCGAAACAAATAGGAGCTCAGGAAGACTCTGCCAGAGCATTGCCTAACTTGTAGCAAATGATTTTTTGACACTGTTTTCGGGTCCAGTTATTCTGAAAATATCTAAGTATGCTTTGAATTGCTTAATATTTAAATTTTCAGAAAATTATATAATTTTTTAGGTGAGGTAAGGAGAGGTCACAATCTTACCTACTACATTAATTTATATATTATTTTTTCCTTTTTAATGTTTCACAATGCTCCAACTTTTTACATGAGGGACAGTTCTCACCAATATTAGTTACCAGAGAGGAATTATTTGCATCATTACTCAGTAACTCAGTTCAGAAGATTTGGCTGGGCCCTGCTCTTCTTCCCTAACCAGGCTAAGGTGATACTGTCTCCATCTTCCCAGTTTGGCCCCACCGAATTCTGAGGAATTGCTCTTTTTCCAGATGTAACAGGAGCAGGTTATCTCTGCCTTTGGACATAAACACTCATATTCTCTTTGACCTTTGATTAATTCCTGATGACAGCCAGGTGACCTGAGAGGTTAACATACTGACACAACTGCCTAAATGACACAGAATGCTAGTGCCAACATGCAGAGCACTTTAGTTTCAGCACTCCCATCCTCACCTGAGTGCTGATCATTTCCACTGGAGATTTACAAGCTAGATAAAACACTTTTTTGAAAAAGGTCTTTCTGCTAGTGAATTAAACTATACTTTGAAAACAGTTGGACCGTGTGAACATTCAGCTACATTTTATTGTTTTAAGCGCTTGTAGAATGTCACTGAAAAGTGCATACTATTTTCTTTCCTAAGTTGTTTATTTCAGTCTGCTTTAAAATTTCACCATTATATGTCAGTGGAAAAAAGTTAACATTTATTGGCCCCTCTACTAGATGAGTTTTGCCCTCTTTCACTACCTCTCTAAAACTCCTGTGACAGGAGTCCAGAGTAGACTTAAAATGAAGGACAGTAATTTAATTTCTGCTCTCTCCCTTCACCTGGAGGCAGTCCTCACCATCCAGACAAACAAAATAAGTGTGATTCTGGAACTGGAACATTCGATCCAACAACTCAATACACAACTTTCTTGTGTGTCAAGAAAACGCAACAGCTACTCTTGCCTACGGCTATCCGAAGTGGCATTTTCTGAATTTATGAGAGGAGACTCAGATCTGGAAAAGATAATTTCTTTAGGAATTTCTATCATTCTTTAATGTATTTCCTCCTTTGAAAAATTATCTCTGTTATGTAGTATCTTTTTACTGCAACATTCTTGAAGTTTTTCCTAGCTTGTAATCCCCAGAGTTTTTATAAGAAGCATTACAATTTGCTAATTTGACTCTTCTTCCTTTTAGTCCTTACATTATGGAAACATAGGTGAAGGTTCACGTATGGTGAATCGAATTCATTCTTTACTCTTAAAAATAAATAGTCCGTTCTCAGAAAGAGTCACTTAATAAATCCTAATACAGAGGCAGTGCTTTTTAGTTGTCAATGGACTTTTACTTACCATCACATTTTCATTTTCACTCTCATAATGATTTTTGGAAATTTTTTTTTTTCTGAGATAGCTGTGTCTATTTCTATTTTCAATGGAAAAAAAAAAAGACATTGCCTAACTCAAGCACTCTGATCCACCCTGGACTCTAGTAAAGTGTTATTATTTTTACCATACCGTTACTGAATAGTTTGTATAGCTAATTGCCCCATCTTTTTATGCAGATAGACAGCATTAAGCATCGGTAGGGATGTGGAACAAGTTACACTATGAAAGTGCAATTTTATAATATCACTTAGAAGAACTTTTTGGAAGTTTCTCATAAATCTCAACATATACAAATTTAAACAAATTTAAACATATACAAATTTAAACAAATTTAAACAAAATGTATCATGAAAAAGTACTCTTTTTCTCATCAAGTTTCTAAGGAACTTGGTCTTGTTGGGTCTTGTTTGACTGGGTCTTGTTGGGGGTTTAGCATAGGATATGCCACATAATACGTATTTATGACTAAGTTCTAAATATAATAAACAGAGTTAGTTAAAGGTACCAACTAGTAAGTGGCAGAGTATTAAATTTGGCCATCCACTGTAAGTTTTGAGCTCTTTTCACTAAAATATGTTGCCACCTAACCTGACAATTAGGCAACAAGACAGTAAAGACCTCTGTATTAAATGACAGATGCTTTGTACAACGTAGATAGTCTAGATAGTCAAATGAGAATAGAAATGAGATAGAGAAGGAGGTTTCTTGTAAATTTTTGTTTTGTCACTTTGTATTTTCACTTCCCAACTGAGCAGATCACCCAATCCACCTCACCTTTATTATTTCTCTTAGTGAAAAACACTCAAAACTCTGTTTTTTGGGTTTTTTTTTGCCTTTTTAAATATAAGCTCCACTGTATTTTAAACTTTCAGAAAATGTGTCATGAAAAAGTACTCTTTTTCTCATCAATAATGAAAAATGCATCCCAGCTGAATTGTAAGAATTAGGGGTGGAAGTTTTCAGCATGGATTGAAGGAGAGGCTCAAAGTGAATTCAGAAATAAGTGCCTCCATAATACCTAGTTGTGAAGAGAATTTAACATGTAAATTAATTTTCTTCCCCCAAAAGTAAAAAGGAACAAAAATGAAGTAAAAGAATTCTTGACTATCTTTGAAGAATACAAGTGTTGGTTGAATGAACTTTGAAATCATTGCTGAATTTGTAAGAATTACATAGTTTTTCTCCCTTCAAAACAAGAATAGCATTAAAAAGAGTTTTGCTCCAAGTTCATAAACTTTTGGAATAATGTCTTTTAAAACTGAATGTCGTTCGGAACTGTGTTGTAGCATTAAGTGCATGCATTTTATTCAGAAAAATCTTTCAATGATTGTTCAAGTCAAAGCACCTAGATCTTTGTTTTAAAATCATTGAAATCCACAAGTTATACCACAGAAAAGTAAATGTGTGGACTTTATATTTGAAATTTTAATTTAGTATTTTCCATAGAAAAAGAAACAGGAGAGAAAGAGAGAGAGGAGACGGGGTGTATCTGATCAAGTCTTTTCAGTTGAGGTTATTTTCTGTATTTTTACAATAATGGGGCTGAAGTGAACTTTGCAAGGTCATCAGGTCCAGCCCTCTGCCTTGAGGTGAAAGTTCATCACTGAGGCAGATGAGAATCAGTACTGTTTGTTGAGACTCCCCCCACGGAAGACCATCTCCAGCCTCCTTCATAACCTTTGGATCTTTTTTTCTTATGGTTATTTAAAAAGGTTGAAATTCATATGGGTTCCTGAAGCCTTGAGGTTCCTTTAGGAGAATTGAACTGTAAGATTCTGAAACAATCAACCCCCCATTAAAGACATCTTTGATTACATTCTAGAGATTGCTTTCAAGTATTCAACTAGGAGAAAACCACACATTTTAAATTAAACAAAAGAAAAAGAAAAAAAAAAAAACCCACCAAATCATTAGCATACTTAAATCCTGCTCAGTAGTGTTACTATTAAAATGGTTCATTCATTTAATAGGAGAGATCCACTATCTAATTCTTGGTACAAAAAAATGTAATGGTTATCATTGTGTTTTAGATTCAATTGGGTTTGGAAAGAAAAGAGGACTTACTCTTTCTTCACATTAATTTCTTTGAGACAAAAATCCTAATCCATGTAGAGTAGGTCAGAGCAGAAAACTATTTAACTAAGACAGTTAAATGTTCAAACATAACAAAAGCAGATAATATATAATTGTTATTTATAAAAACTTATAGACTGAGAACATATTTAAAGATCTCATATCTAAGTTGAATTCTAATTGATAATGAATTATTCTGAGACCCTGAGCTAAGATTATCTTCATGCCCAATATTTACACATAGTTCCTAATTTCAAAATCAATAAATCTTAACTTCTTATTTTACTTTTGTTTTCTAAGTTGTTGCACTTTCATTCTTATTTTAGTTTCATATCTCCCCTCTCCTCTATGTATTCCCTTTCTCACAAGACACACAAATGTTGAGACTTACTATATATTATGGCATACATATTTGCCAACTGAATGATATACTAAATAGATTGTGAAACTTAAATATGTTCATGTTTGCAGCATTTTTTGTTATAACAGTTTCTATGGATGTTTGAATCCATCTTTGATAGGCTTACTTCAGATACTTATAACACAACCCATAGATTAAGCATGTAGAATCCTCTAATGTATTTAAAGTTTACAGATATTTTCATTGCTCTTGGTATTTTTCATATGTATTTTTAATTTATGGTAAATTTATAAACCCCATTGTACTTGCATAAGTTTTGCTTTGTTTTTTTTTTTCATGGTGACAACATTCAGAGATAGATAAAAGTAGAAAGAAGATTATAATATAAAAAACCTCACCTACCCATCTTCCCACATTAACCTCAGCAATTATCAGCATATATTCATATTCCACTCACTTCCTTTCCCTATACATCATGATATTAAAGCAAATTTGAGATACTATATTATCTCTCTTTTAATTCTAAATGAGAATTTTTTAAATGACAAGGTTAATCACTCAAGTTTCAAAATGATATTTCCACAAAAATTGATAATACCCTAAATAACTCAACTTTACTTTGAAAATGTATTATTCCTGGAATTGACTATGTGATCATAAGCAAGAAATAAAAATAATCATGACACCTAGAAATATTTAAAAGGCAGATGTGTCATGATCATATCCTGCAAAATTAGGTTAGAAACATAGACCAGATATGTGGGCCATAGATATCTACTAAGCAAGTAGGAATATAATTTATATTTGATGTGGGGATTTATTGTGTTCATATCACATTAATTTCTTTGAGATGAAAATTAATAAGGAATTGCTATTTGGTAAAACTTTAGTATTCATTTATACATATAAATTTGGAAAAATCCACAGCAATTCATCAACAAAGAATAAGAAGAAGGAAATAAAATTGTTATAGCATAGGGAAATTAATGAAAAGCAGAGAGAAAACTATCCCAGAGAGACAACAAAGAATTTAAAAATTTAAAAGAATTTGTTTTCATAATTATCTTAGACAAAGACAACTAGATGAAATAGGATATAAAATCTATAAAATCTATTTTGACTATTAGAGTCAATATAAAACATTGTTTTTTTAATAGTGATTTTGGAAAATCTTTAGGAAAGTATTGCATATTAATTCTCTGTGTTCTCTAAGCATGTACTCTAGTGTTTCATTTGTTCCTTTTGTTTTTGCTTTGACACAGCTCAACCTGGGCAGCTGTAGCATCATTCACCACACAGTGATATGCAAATGGAAGGAGGGAGTTGGGTCCATAAATCCTTTGCTCAGTATACCTGACTCTCCTCCAGGGAATATATGTAGTTAGACATCCAAGCCTTACTTTCATGGTATAAATTTACTGGTATAATATAAACTGTGAAGAATGTTACAAAATATCTTAATATAAATTTGTCAATGTGTAGGGGACATAGGTAACAATATATTTAATGACTTTAGTAGAATTTCACATGCATGCATATCACCAAATGACTAGAGATCTGGATTTTCAGTGCAGCGATATTGCAGAAGTATTTATGCTGCAGCTGGTATCACAAACATGCAAGGTGTTCTCAGTTCTAGTGCTTAAAATATCTAAAAGATACTCTAAATAAATGATCCACAAATATATGCTGGCTTTTTCGGAAAGTGAGTTGTGCTGTGACCAAGCTTTCTTTTCAAAAGGAATTATGGAAAATGTTCTGGATTTTTAAACAATGAGTATCCTAAAGCTCATTGATCTCTGTAAAGATTTTGATAGCCATCACTCCCCCCGCTTTAATTAGGTTTATTCAGGGAAGCTATAATCTCTCCCAGTGAAGTCTTATTTTGAGGATTGTAAGGGAAATCCATGGAGGAAATTAAATGCTGATTCAATGATAGGCCTTTTCAAATACGGTAGCATCTTTTTTCTTTCCTCATCTATCATTATATTTATGACATTGCTGGTAGAGCTTTGGGAAAATTAAGGTGCTCCTGGGTACAATAGTAAATTTCCCGTGAAAAAGTGTGACCCTAACTTCATCATGCCATCTTTTTGCCCACACTGAAATCTGAAGGATTTGTCTAATCCTAATTTAGAGAAGGGGAGATTTTTCAATAAAACTAGTAATAATTATCCTTTATTTATTCCAAGTTTTAATCTATATACTGTATTTCCCCGAAAATAAGACCTAGCTGGACCATCAGCTCTAATGTGTCTTTTGGAGCAAAAATTAATATAAGACCCGGTATTATATTATATTATATTATATTATATTATATTATATTATATTATATTATATCATTTCATATTAGGCCCAGTATTACATTATAGTAAGAGTGGGTCTTATATTAATTTTTGCTACAAGAGACGCATTAGAGCTGATGGTCCGGTTAGGTCTTATCTTCAAGGTAACACGGTATAATATATATATATCATATATATATGTTATACATATATATATATATATACGATATATATACATATATCGTATATATATATATGTAATATTTATATACTATATATGTAGTAGTATACTACTATAGAGAGTAGTATACTACTATAGAGAGAATGAAAGTGCATATATACATACACACACATATATACATACACACACCTTATACAATATGTATAATGGCTACACTTTGGGGTAGAATAGATTAGAATTGGCACTAAATAAATGCTACACACACACACACATTTACAACACTTCAATGTGATTATTATCCTTATTTTCTAGGCACAAACACTAAAATTTAGTAAGTTAAGTAACTTGCTCAACACCATGTCCCATTTAAGTGGTGAATACAGATTAATAAAATCTTAGTTTACTTAATTCATTGCTCAAACTTCCCTCCCTCAGTGATATATTCAGGATTGAACTAATCCTTAGGACAAAGGAAGTATATAGGTTTCAGAGTCATTTATTATTTTTTCTATTTTTTGTTTTTCTTAAAAGGAATGAAAAAAAAAAAACAAAACCATTAAGAAGCCTACAACTATAGGAAACTTAGTCCATCATCTTGCTGTAACAGGATGTTTCTGTAATGTTAGTTTTCAAGAAAATAAACCAGTGTGCTTGGGCATAGGGAAAACAAGCAAGCAAACAAATAACAAATAAACAAAAAACCATGAACACACACAAGAACAACAAAACCCTGAGGAACTAATAGAATGAACTGAGTCTTTTTCCTCTACTAATTAAAACCGAAGGAAAAATGGATGATTTGATCAATTTATTTGATGTGAGGAACCTTCCTTGAAAGCAGAAACCCAGTTAGAGCCTCAGCTCTCAGCAAAGGCTGGTAATCTGCTAGTGTTCAGCAGTATTGTCAGACAGTTAAATTATCTAAATCCTTTCATGCCATTGGTTATATACATCCTGACTTGAGTCTCCTGAGGCAGGATTCTGCCTGCAGCCCTACCTCCTGGCCTTTTTCCTAAGTAGCAACCAAAGGATTGTGGAGGCAGGAGCAAGGTTCTCCCCGACCTGTTACTGCCTGTGTCCTGTTCTGATTGATCTGTGCCTACTCATACTGATGGTTATGTGATTTGAAAGTTCTTGCTGTTAATTAAAAATGAAAGGAAATATGTAACTGATTACTGGATACAATGAGGCTAAGGACAAAAGCAGTGGAGGAAATTTCAAAGAACAAAGGACAATGGCTTTTATAACCTTTCAAACAAGTTCTACATACAGAATTAATTTAAAAATTACAGTTTTCAATTGCATTGAAAACTATGTAAAAGAAGTATGAACAAAAAGTATTAATGTACAAATTTCATACCTTTAAAAACAAAGCTAATTGAACACCTGAAAAAGAAAACGGGAAAATATGGGACAGTTTACTGAAAAACCCAAATAAGCAAGAAAAAAATATATAGTATAATTTTACAATTAATCAAGGAAATAAAAATCACTACAATGGTATATCATTTTCAGCTAAGAATTCAGCATAATTGAACTTTTAAATAGTGAAATTCTTCAACTTGAAATGTCAACTATTTTTCTCACAAGTGTAGTGAGATACTCAACCCAAAGATTTTTAATATTTCTTGACAGTGCCACTCAAAGATACTTATAGTTTTTAAAGAGTTTTTGTGTATTTCTAATTATTGAGGAGTAGTTGTTATGCAAATCAATGTTTACCATATAAATCATTATTTAAAATGTTACCGTCTATAATATCTATAGACTGCACAAGTGAACTAACTGAAAAATCTCAATTTCTGGACAAGATATGGTTCTTAATATCCTTTTCAAATCAAGGTGCTTTCTCAAGCCTAATTTGACGTTAATTATGATAATTAGATTAAATATGGTTTGAATATTTGCTTTCCTTGATTCTAATATTACATTTACATTGCGTTATACCAACTGTATTATATATGTGTATTCTGTTACCTTATATCGTTTTTGGAAAGAAGTATGGTTCACATTTAAACATATAAATTAAATTAGGGTAAGTTTGAAATATTCTGTCCTTAATTTTTTTAAGAACTATTATGTGGTCAAAATAGTTTTTGCTTTTAGGATATTCTTAAGTAGATTTTAATGAAGTCTTCTTAAGAGTACCTTCTGCCATATCTGCTACTACTTTCCAATGGAGTGTCGCTATACAAACATGAATTTTAAAATTATAATTGCTTTTTGTTAGCAATAGAGATGTGAATGAATTCTATTTCAACCACAATGCGTATACTTCTTAAAAGCCTTCTTTTAAAAAAAAATGATGCCTCTAAAATGATTGTTAATGGAAATATACCTCATCACTTTATAATTAAACAAACCTACAACAAATTAAAGTGCTGATTGTGAAGGCAAAATAACACTAATCTATAATTATAATCAGGAATAGCAACAACTGAAAACCATAGCCAACCACCAGAGATTTCTTAGTTAAATCCGAACTAAGCCATAAAAATGCACTCATATTCTTTCTAAATTTCGGTAGGTCTTAATCATTTATTTAATAGTTTCCTAGTTGTTTGGACATAAAAACAAAATTACATTAGGTTTTCTGTCATGTTTTCTACAAACCAACAAACAAACAAAAAACAAAGAAACCAATACTTGAAAGTTAAGTCAGTAACCTCCACTGAAAGAGCACTTGTTATTCCAACTAGGATCACACCATAAAAATCATTACTGAAAGACAAAACAAACAAACCAGGTAACAAAACAAAACAGTATGCTTCAAAACTCCTGTTGTCAGCATGTCCTGGCACTTTCAATTGAATTCACATATATCGATGTTATTGATTGAGCATTTTTCTACCTAGAGAGACAAATATGATTACATATATCTGTATTTACTAATGGCACTGACATATAATTTTCAGAGGCAAAGTGTAGACATTAGAGGATCTCAGATAATTCTTCTCTACTAAAAATACATTCCTATAGGTAGAAGTTAATTAGCATACTATTTAAATGATCTGGATTGCTTAGGTTCAAATGTCATTCCCTCCATTACTGATTATTACCTTATCCCTCTAGAGCTCCGTTTTCTCCTCTTTGGGGAATTTCAATAGTATGCTGTCTCCTAAAATTGCTGTGAAGATTAAATGGCGTAATACATGTATACTGTTTTACATGATATGTGAGACATAGTACAGACTCAAGCATTTTTTCACTATTCTTATCGAAAATGGAATACCACTGCATGAAAAAAATCATTGAAAAAACAGTCTAAGTTTTCACATTAAAATATTGAATGCATCTTCTTGCTCACTCCAAAATTCTTTTGTTTAAACATAGTGTCACTTTAGAGAATTGACATATTTTATAAATTGGTTTGACTCCGCCCTTGCTTTGAAAAAGAGTTCATAAAAGAGATGTTATTATACTTCTATGAGAAAATTATGCTAATTATTCACAGAATTGTTGAATATTTCAATAGTATTTCTAGTGGTTTCAGATGATCTATGAACAAGATATAGAGTACACATGTGCCAGCCAGATATAAATGCAAATCATTACTTTTCCTCATTTTCATTCACTCACATGTACACACATATACACATATGCTTAAATATTTTGATACAAATTTATATCAAGTCTAAGAAAGAAAATTAACAAAATCTAAGCCTAATTCCTTAAATCTAAAATCAAATCATTCTCAGATTAGATAATTTCTCATAGAATGAATAAATCCATGTTTCTATTGCAGATTAAGTGCTTAGAAGTTTGTGCTTAGAATAGTGTCATGTCCAGACAATGTATTTATTGACACATTTTTCCCCCAGTAGGTCCAGAAATAGCATTTTCTTTTTCAAATTTACTGTTAGCATTTAGTTTAGGAAAAGCTTTGTATTCATGTGATATTTTTTTCTCTAAAGTGGGAACAGTCAGTGATGATAAAACAATTAGCACACTGCTTTGTATGTAATAGATTTTTTTATTCATCAATGAAGGATTGAATGATTTGGATGGCTAGAAGAATAAGTATAAAAATTTATAAGAATATGCATGACAAGGGACCACCTTTCCTTGGAAAGAGATAATCAAATTTGCTTGACATAGAGACTATGTATTATTAAAGTTTGTAATTAAATTTTTTTGTCCAAAAATATCCCTTTATATTAGAATGGATAGTAATTTATCTAGTTATATCTTGTGCATACCCAATCCTTATTGGTCATTTCATTCACTCATTGAAAATTTAACCAGAAAATAACCTAAACTTTTGAAAACAATATAGAAAACTGGAAATACAATTATAAAACATAGGGTAGAATTTATATGATTACATAACCTCTTTCAAACTTCAGGAGGTTGCATTTGCTTTCTAACTTATGGATAATGCAAATGACCAAGTAGATATAATATCAGTGATCACCTACTCCAGATGTTTCCAAATGATGATCAAATGGACTGCTACAGGTTTGGCTGTGTAGTGATCACTTAACAAAAAAAAAAAAAAAAAAAAAAAAAGATTTGGGAGCCTCAGTCATGGAGAACACTTAGTAGCTCTAAAGTGGAATATAGAAATCTTTTATTTTACCCCTACCAGGTACATCTAAAATAAATAAATAAATAAATAAATAAATAAACAAATAAATAAAATAGTCTAACAACTCTTTTAACATATAGGAAACCTGGAACCCCAAGACATTAAGTAACTTATTCAAGTTCATGAAACTATTGAGGAATAGAATAACAACTATAAATAATTGACCTGACTTATAATCTTATTCTACAATATATTATCATTATATTTCTCCTAGTTTATATTTATGGTATGTTCCAATGCATGCATCTTTCTATTTATAAAAGAAGTATATTGCAAAAAAAAAAAAAAATTCTGTTGAAGACAAGGAGTATTTCTTGTTTTCCCCCAGCTCTATTGAGATAGAGTGAGGTATCTAAAAGGATCTTTATTGTGTGAGTTGAGGTATAAAATGTGATGGTTTGATATATGCATACATTTCAAAATGATTACCACAATAAGTTTACCTAACACATCCATCACTTCACATAGTTACCATTTTTTTGTGTGTATGTGGGGGGGGTAGTAGGGGGTGGGAGGGTCAGAATATTTAAGATCTACTCTCAGCAACTTTCAAGTAAATGATACAGTATTGTTAACTATAATCACTGTGCTGTACATTAGATCACTGGAAATTATTCATCTTATAATTGTAACTTTGACCAACATTTCCCCAGTTCCCTCAACCCTCAGCCCCTGGCAACCACCAATTATCCTCTGTTACTATGAGTTTAACATTTAATATTTTCCCTTTAGAATTATTTTATTAAATCATAAATGTACAACAGCTTCTTAACTCTACACACACTTAAAATTTTTCAAAGGAAAAGTTGTGTCTTATTACACGATGATCCTAGCTAATAGCTTTTTAAGACTTTCACAAAAATCTTAAAAAATGTTTCACTGTCACCTGAAACTTACAAATTTAACATTGTCAGAGAAGGAATGCTTCTACACTCTTAAAAGACCACAAGAAAAAACAATTAAAAAGCTAAGAAACTGTCTCAAAGACATATTTTTTACAATCCTCTTCCTCAGCAATGTTATTAAATAATCCAATCCATTCACAAAATGGCTCTCTACATCTGCTCTGGTGTCTTCTGCCATATCACTGCATATATAAGCATGACTGAAGTAGGAGTTTCCTTACCTTTGTATTTTGATAACCTGAAGCTGTTCTGTTACCTCAGGACTCTCATCCTCTCTTTTTTATACAGTGGACCCCTGGCAAATAGGAAGAAGCTCAATATCAGCGTCTTCCTCCATAACCGCTACTTCCTGCAGGACCATAGTTTCCTTCATCATATCATTCCCCCATGTTCCTGCTGCCACCAAAATTTCCACTGTGGATTGGACCCTAGTTAGACAGTCACTGGTTATAATTTCCAAAATTATTGTAATTTGCTCTTCCGTAATTTCCTTCTCCATAGTTGTCATAACCACCACCATCTGTAGAACCAACCCTAGTCGCTATATCCAGGTCCTTCACCACCATATTCTCCTCTCGTTCTTTAGATTCTATATGTAAGTGAGATCATATAGTATTTTTCATTCTTTGTCTGACTTATTTCACTTACTATACTGCCTTTAATTTTCATCCATCTTGTCACAAATGGCAAGATTTCCTTCTTTTTTATGGTTGAATAATATTCCAGTATACATATATGCAGCATTTTCTTTATCCATCGATTGACACTAAAGCTGTTTCCATATGTTGACTATTGTGAATAATGCTGTGATGAATGTGGAGTTGCAGATATCTGTTCAAAAATACTGATTTAATTTCCTTTGGATATGTAACCAGAAGTGGGATTTCTGATCACATGATAGTTCCATTTTTATTTTATTTTTTAAAAAATTTTTGAGGAAACTTCACACTGTTTTCCACAGTGGCTGCACCAATTTACCACCTCACCAACAATGAAGAAGTGTTCCTTTTTTTCCCACATTCTCACAAGTACTAGTTATCTAATTTATTTTATTTTATTTATTGATTTATTCATTTTTGGTAATGGGCATTCTAATAGGTATGAGGTGATATCTCATTGTGGTTTTGATTTACATTTCCCTGACAAGTAGTGATGTTGAACATCTTTTCATGAACATGTTAGCCATTTGTATGTCTTCTTTAGAAAAATGTCCTTTGCCCATTTTTTAATCAAATATATGGTGATAGAAGGAAAATTGACTTTGGATGATAAACACACAATGCAATACATAGACGATATATTATAGAAATGTACACTTGAAACCTATATAATTTTACTAACCAATGCCACTCCAATAAATTTAATAAATAGATTTTAAAAGCCAGATGCTTTATTTTGAAATCATGTCAAAAGAAGCAATAGAAATAGACTTTTCTACACACCTTTTCCTAATTTAATCAAAGCTAAAATATTTTTATTTTGCTGTTTATTCTAGAAATTTAGTGCTCTTTCAGTTTATTGATTTCATCCTAAAATCCTCAAATTTCAGTTTTTATGAAGCTGTTAAATGTTTCTTCTCTGTATACTGGGAACTTCGTGCTAAGTAACTGATTATTTTCCTTTCAAGTAGAAAGTACTACTACTTTGAATGATTTTTGTCCAACTTTTTGTGTCTCAGACCCCTTTCTTTTTTACTGTATAACTGTTCCTTGGTAATCTCATCTACTTAGCACATTAAGGTTCATAAAATTTACAGCTATAACTCTAAGTTAAATATCTCCTAAGGTTTAGACATATACATTAAACTGAATTTTATATATCAACCTGGATATCCCAACGATTCTAACTCAATTTGTCCAAAATTACACTCCTCATCTTCCTTCTGTGAGTGGTTGCTTTTATATTTTCTATTCCAGTCATTAGTATTATCATTCACCTTGTTGATCAAAACAGAAATACTGTATTTCTTAGAAATGCTACTTACTACCTTGAATATTTCCAGTGAATATCCATCCATATGTTGGCACCCCATCCTTAAATCTCTTCTTCTCTGCCATAATGAGACATCCAAACTCTAAAACAGGTCTACTGACATCCTTTATGAATCTAATCTTGCCAATTCCTTCAACTTTCTCTTCCAGATATATGCACAGTTTATTTATTTATTTTTCCCCTCAGAAAATCCCTCCGTCTTCTACTTCTCAGACAATACACCTCTTCTCCCTAATTCCGTGTAACCTTTAACATTTATGTCAACTACCACTTTCTCCAGGCATATTCCCTTGGCTGCATACGTATGTATTGGTTAGGCATCTGTTCAGTATACTGAGCATATTCTATTGTAATTGGCTGTTTATTGGTCAGGATCCTCATCTTTGTTCAGTAAGACATGTTTCATAGAACGGTTTTACTCTACATGCGATTCATGACCAGTTACCAGTCCACAAATTTTTACTAATCTGAAGTGAAATAAGAAAAGAAATTAAAAGTGTTTAGATACTTTTAAAAAACAATTTGACAGAGTAATCTTATGTTTGATGGATATAGTAAACAATTTGGCCATGTATTTCTACTTCACTTCTCTAGTAATTCATTTTCACTGTGCCACACAAAAATGTCAGTCCGTGATAGTTTGGGAATTACTGCAATTGAGTTGGGACTTTGGAGCCAATCTACTCCTCGGTCCTGTTATATCACCAGAACTTAACACAGAGCTTTACTCCTAGTAGTTACAATATGTTTACTGATTTATTGAATAAATGTAAATACTAATGAATATATCTATATATACAACCCTCACTTAAATTGATAAACAATGCTTAAATGAAGCAGACATGGCAAATCTTGAAATGCAAGAAATATTCTGAAACACAATACTCATGAAAAAGCATCCTCTATATTTGGAGCTTCTAACAACTTCCTCAGTTGCAAACCTGCTTTCAAAATATTCGTATTGAATAAAATCAGATTTTGGGACACCTCCTTTTCTTGCAAAGTTATAATCTACAATATTTTTGATTTACCAGTCTTGCATCAGAAATTATAACAAACTCTTAGGAATGTTAAACACTTTAACTGACAAAAATATATTCCCTGCTTTCATGATGGGTAAAGGAAGAGTCTAGATAAATTTTACAACTTCTCTGAGTTTTTCTTTTTTTTTTTCTGTATTATTGTCTTTGTCCTCTAAACTCTTCCCTCTTCCCATCTTTAATTATTTGTCTTGTCTTAACCAGAATTTCAGGAAGAAATTTCTTGAGTTACACTTTCATAAGAGATGGATGAGTGTGTTGATGAAGATGAGCAGTTTACAAATTAACATTTTTTTTCTGTTAATGCTGTAATGGATTATGTAGTTTTCCATTCAGACCCTGCCTTTAGGACCGAGGCACTCATTTTTAGCTACTGCCTGGGTTTTTAGCTATTGAGTATTCATAGCATATTCTCTCCCTGGGAAATTTGTCCTTGCTAATAATGGTGCCTCACTCAAGGTTATACTCTGTTCCTGGGAGTTTCCCAAATCCAGTGACTACTGACATGGGGTACAAATAGCCAGTCCCATTGCTTTAATGTGGAACAAGTGTGACTCCCTCCTAGCTCCTTAGCATCTCACAGGATGGGCTGAGGTCTTCGTTGTCACTTGATTGCATTTCAATTTCCCCTCTCCTCACATCTATTTTCTCCCTCCCATAAAGGAATAGTCCGGAGAGCACTCTCCAATAAACCACATAAATGTATCGCTAAACCTCAGATTCTATTCTTAGGAGAAACCAATTTAAGAGAATGAGTAAAATATGTTAGATTTGGATCATATCTTAAAAAAGTATGTCAAAAGACATGTAAACTGAAATAAGTTTAAAAATATGGCAGAAGTCGCAAAGAAGAGTCATATAAACTGGTCACAACACATTATACAGATGATGTATTATACAGTTGTACACCTGAAACTTATACAATATTATTAACCAATGTTACCCCAATAACTTTAATTTTAAAAAATCTATATCCACCCTATTTACAAAGTATTAAAATGTAAATAGGATCTCTGTGAGTAAAAGCACAATGGTGACTATCTGGCGAGTTTGTTCTGGAACTTCCTTAAACAAAAGAATCATGTTGAAAACTTACAACAAATTCAATTAGTTTGAGTCAGGTCCCAGGAACCTGAGTTTTTACCAAGGATCACAGAAGATTCCAGCCAGAGACTATAAACCAGCTTCTGAGGGGAAGTCCTATCAGTGTAGATAAAGTTTATTTATGTGTCCTCATTACTGAAACAAAAACAGGAAACATGGTTAAAAGTAGCAAGAAAAGTAAAATTAAATTTTTATTCAAAATAATCATAAAATTTTGCACAGCAAAAGAGATTTTTTTCATGAATAGGAACTAAATCAGATTAACTTGTAAAAAGTTAGCTTCATATTACAAATTTTTGAGTACACATTTTTGAGTACATGCCCTTTGGACTATGTGGAAATCAATTCTGGTTTTAGAGCGAGGACAATTATTGTTCTTCTTTGTAAACAGCATATATGTTGTTAATGTGTGGAGTTTTGACTTAAGTACTTTTTGTTATTCTCCGTTTGGTAATCTTTTTTTTCTCTTTAAATTAAACTTTATTGGGTGACAATTGTTAGTAAATTTACATAGATTTCAGGAGTGCAATTCTGTAATACATTATCTATATCTCACATTGTGTGTTCACCACCCAGAGACAGTTCTTTTTCCATCACCATATATTAGACCATGTTTACCCTCCTCTAACGCCCCACTTCCCCTTACCCTCTGGTAACCCCTAAACTATTGTCTATGTCTATGAGTTTTTGTTCTTTCAGTTGTTTGTCTTGTTCTTTTGTTGTTTTTAGTTTATATACCACATATCAGTGAAATCATATAGTTCTCTACTTTTTCTGTCTGACCTTATTTCGTTTAGCATTATAATCTCGAGATCCACCCATGTTGTAACAAATGGTCCTATTTCATTTTTTCTTGTTGCCTAATAGTATTCCATTATGTATATGTATTTCACTTCTTTATCCATTCATCTATCGAAGGATGTTTTGGTTGCTTTCACGTCTTGGCCACCGTAAATAAAGCTGCAATGAACATTGGAGCACACTTGTCTCGGATTTTGGGGGTAGATACCCAGGAGAGGGATTGCTGGGTCATATGGTAATTCTATTCATAATTTTTTAAGGAACCTCCACATGACCTTCCATAGTGGCTGCACCAATTTACATTCCCACCAACAGTGTGTGAGGGTTTCTTTTTCTCCACAGCATCTCCAAAACTTGTTACTATTTGTCTTGTTAATGATAGCCATTCTAACTGGGGTGAAGTGATATCTCATTGTGGTTTTTATTTGCATTTCTCTGATGATTAGTGATGTTGAGCATTTTTTCATATGTCTATTTGCCATTTGTATGTCCTCTTTGGAGAAATGTCTCTTCAGGTCCTCTGCCCATTTTTCAATTGGGTTGTTTGTTTTTTTGTTGTTGAGTTGTATGAGTTCCTTGCATATTTTGTATATTAGCCCCTTATCGGAGGCACTGTTTGCAAAAATCTTCTCCCATTCTGTTGGTTGCCTCTTTATTTTGTCAATGGTTTCTTTTGCTGTGCAGAAGCTTTTAATTTTGATATAGTCCCATTCATTTATTTTATCTTTTACTTCCCTTGACTTTGGAGTCAAATTCATAATATGCTCTTTGAACACAAGGTCCATCTAGGTTTTCATCTATGCAGTTTATTGTTGCAGGTCTTATGCTTAAGTCTTTGTTCCATTTTGAATTAATTCTGGTACATGGTGACAGATAGCAGTCCAGTTTCATTCTTTTGCACATGGCTTTCCAGTTCTGCCAGCACCATTTATTGAAGAGGGTGTCTCTTCTCCATTGTGTATTTTTGGCTTCTTTGTCAAAAATTACCTGTCCATATTTATGTGAATTTATTTCTGGGTTCTCAGTTCTATTCCATTGGTCTATGTGTCTGTTTTTCTACCAATATCATGCTGTTTTGATTATTGTTGCCCCATAGTACAAGCTAAAGTCAGGAAGTGTGATACCTTCAGCATTGTTCTTTTTTCTTAAGATTGCTTTGGCTATTCGGGGTCTTTTGTACTTCCATACAAATCTGAAGATTTTTTGTTTTATTTCTTTAAAAAATGCCATTGGGATTTTGATGGGGATTGCATTAAGTCTATATATTGCTTTGGGTAATACAGCCATTTTAACTATGTTGAATCTTCCAATCCATAAGCACGTAATGTCTTTCCATTTCTTTGTGTCTTCTTTAATTTCTTTTAAAAACGTTTTATAGTTTTCAGTATATAGATCTTTCACATCCTTGGTTAAGTTTATTCCTAGGTATTTTATTTTTTTTGTTGCAATTGCAAAATAAATTTATTTTTTCTTTTCTGAGATTTCATTGTTAGTATATAGGAATGCAATGGACTTTTGTACATGGATTTTGTAGCCCGCAACTTTACTGTATTCATTTATTGTTTGTAATAGCTTTTTGGTGGAGTCTTTAGGGTTTTCTATATATAGCATCATGTCATTTGCAAAGAGTGAATATTTAACTTCTTTATTCCCAATTCAGATGCCTTTCATTTCTTTTTCTTGCCTGATTGCTCTGGCAAGGACTTCCAACACTATGTTGAAAAGCAGAGGTGATAGGAGACAGCCCTGTCGTGTTCCTGAACATAGAGCAAAAGGCTTCAGTTTTTCACCGTTAATTATGAAATTAGCTGAGGGTTTGTCATATATGGCCTTTATTATGTTGAGGTAGTTTCCTTCTATACTTATTAAGTGTTTTAATCATAAATCAATGTTGTATCTTGTCAAACACTTTTTCTGTATCAATTGATATAATCATATGATTTTTGTCCTTTATTTTGTTTATGTGATGTATCATATTGATGGATTTGCGTATGTTGAACCATCCTTGTGCCCCCAGGATGAACCTGACTTGGTTGTGATGAATAATCTTTTCAATGTATTGCTGCATTCAATGTGCTGAATTTTGCTTAGGGTTTTTCCATCTGTATTCATCAGAGATATTGGTCTGTCGTTTTCTTTTTTTTGTGTTATCCTTACCAGGTTTTGGTATTAGGGTAATGTTGGCCTCATAAAATTAGTTAGGGACTGTTGTCTGTTCTTCAATTTTTTGGAAAAAGTTTGAGTAGGACAGGTATTAGATCCTCTTTGAAGGTATGGTAGATTTCACTAGTGAAGCCATCTGGCCCCAGACTTTTGTTTTTAGGAAGATTTCGGGTGACTGATTCAGTTTCCTTACTGGTGATCGGTCTATTTAGACCGATTCAGCCTAGGAAAGCAATATGTTTCTAAGAATTTATCCATTCCTTCTAGGTTGTATTTGGTGGCATATAGTCCTTCATAGTATTCTTGGATGATCCTTTGTATTTCTGCGGCATCCGTGATAACTTCCCCTCTTTCCTTTCTGATTTTGTTTATTAGTGTCATTTTACTTTTTTGCTTAGTGAGGCTAGCCAAGGGTTTGTCAATTTCATTAATCTTTTCAAAGAACCAGCTCTTTGTCACATTAATTTTTTCTATTTTTTTTTTTGTTCTCTATGTCATTTAGTTCTGCTCTGATTTTCATTATTTCCTTTCTTCTGCTGACCTTGGGTTTCATTTTTCATTTTCTAATTCTTTAAGGTATAGCGTGAGGTTATTTATTTGGGTTTTTTCTTGTTTCTTGAGATAGGCCTGTAATGATATAAATTTCCCTCTTAAAACTGCTTTCACTGCATCCCAATAATTTTGGTAGGATGTATTTTCTTTCTCATTTGTTTCTATGTATCTTTTGATCTCGTCTCTTATTTCTTCTTCGACCCGCTCATTCTTTAAAAGTATGTGGTTTGATCTCTGTGTACTTGTGGTTTTTCCTGCTTTCTTTTTGCATTGATATCCAATTTCAAACCTTTGTGATCAGAGAATATGCTTGGTGTGATTTCAATCTTCTTAAATTTGCTGATGCTAGTTTTATGTCCCAATATATGCTCCATCCTTGAGAATGTGCCATATACAACAGAAAAAAATGTAGGAGTCTGATGTTTTAGGATGAAGTTCTCTATAAATGTCAGTTATGTCCATTTCATCTAATGTGTCATTTCACTAAGGCTGCTATTTCACTATTTATTTTCTGTTTGGATGATCTATCCGTAGTTGTCAATGATGTATTTATGCCTCTTACTGTAACTGTGTTTTGGTCAATTTCTGCCTTTAGTTCTGTTAGTAGTTGCTTGGCATACTTTGGTGCTCCCTGAGTGGGGGCATAAATATTGATGACTGTTATGTCTTCTTGTTGTATAGTCCCCTTTATTATTATGAAATGTCCATCTTTGTCACTTGTTACCTTTTTTTCATCCAGATATCTGTTTAATCTGATATCAGTATGGCTACGCCTGATTTTTTCTGAATACCATTTGCTTAGAGTGTCAATTTTCACCCTTTCCCGTTGAGTCTATGTTTGTCCTTGTAGCTGAGATATGTCTCTTGGAGAAAGCAAATAGTTGGGTTTAGTTTTTTGATCCAGTCTGCTACTCTGTGCCTTTTTATTGGTGAGTTCAGTCCATTTACATTTGGGGTGATTATTGATATATGAGGATTTCCTATCATTCTATCTTTAATTTTCTGGTAAGACTGTGTCTCCATTGTTTCTTTGACTTTTTGTTGTTGTCTATTGTTTCTGCGTGGTGGTATTCTATGATTTTGCCCTGTGTTTTTTATTTTATTATGTTATGTATTTCAATTGTGGATATTTTCTTTCTTTTTTTTTCTTTTTCTTTTTTGAGTGGTTACCATTACATTTATGTAAAAAAAAGTTTTATATTTAGAGTATTCCATTTTCTTCAACATGCTTACTTTCTCCATTCTCATATTCCAGTTCAGGCCTTTACTCTCCCCCCTTTTATATTTTGGTTGCCACAAATTGTCCCTGTTGATGGTGATCGAATAGCCTCCTTTAGTATTTCTTGTAGTGCAGGTCGTGTGTGAGAAAATTCCTTCAGCTTCTGTATGTCTGGAAATGTCTTTATTCCTCCTTCATATGTAAAGGATATCTTTGCTGGGTGTATTATTCTTGGGTCATAATTTCTCTCTTTCAATAGTTTGACTATTTGGTTCCACTCCCTCCTGGCTTGTAGAGTTTCTGCTGAAAAATTTGATGATATTCTAAGGGGCTTTCCATTGTAGGTTACTGTCTTCTTTTCACTAGCTGCCTTTAGGATTTTTTCTTTGTCGTTGATTTTTGACAGCTTCAATACAATGTGCCTTGGAGTAGGCCTATTTGGGTTGAGGTAATTAGATGTTCTGTTTTCTTCTGGGATTAGAGGATCCAGTTCTTTCCACAAGTTTGGGAAGTTCTCATCGACTATTTGTTTGAATATACTCTCTGTTCCCTTCTCTCTTTCTTCTTCTTCAGGTATGCCTATTATTCTTATATTGCTCTTTCTGATGGAGTCAGAAAGTTCTTGTAGAGTTCTTCCATTTCTTTTACGTTTCAAGTCTCTTTCTTCTTCCATCCATGTCATTTACAGGTTTCTATCTTCTGTGTCACTGATTCTTTCCTCCATCTGGTCAACTCAACTACCTAAGCTGGCTATTTCATTCTTCATTTCTTCTTTTGAGTTCTTAATCTCTAGAAATTCTGTTTGGTTCTTTTTTAAAATTTCAATCTCTTTGGTAAAATGTTCATTTTGTTCTTTGATTGTGTTTCTGAGTTCATTAAATTGCCTGTCTGTATTTTTTATTTGTTTGTTTGTTATTGTTCTTTTGCATCTCGCTTAGTTGTTTAAGAATTGTAATCTTGAATTCTCTACCATTTAAGTCACATATTTCCATATCTTTAAGTTCCTTTTCTGGAGACTTTTCATTTTCTTTCTGAGTTTTCTTGTTGTCTTGCTTATTCATGGCAATTAATGATTTATCATTTCTCTTCTTAGACATCTACAGGAGTGGGTTCTGCAACTTGTTGATAGAAAGAGGTCTTTCTCTTGTTTTCCAGTAGTTGTTGGTAGAATGTTTTATTTTCTCTCTTACTGCCGCCTTTTATTCTCTCTCACACTGTAGTGTTATCTTTTTTCTGCAGTATTCCAGCTTCTCACACAATGGGGGATTCCCTGGAAGGCAGGCTTCTCCTCTGTGGACAGTTCACCTGGGTCATCAGGCGCTGCCTTCATGGGGGGATGTGAAGAGCTTCTGAAGTTGCAAAGCTCTTCCTGCACCAGATTCAGAGCCCATGTGTTTCAGCAGCTCTGTTTACTCCTGCAGGTATCTGCCCAGATAGGTGGGGATAAGGGCCGTGTGGGTTGTGAGATGTGGCTCAGAGCAATGGAGGCGACCACCACCACAGCCAGTCCTGCTTCCACAGCTCCCTCTCCTTTGACAGAACTAGTTGGGCTGTGAGTCAATGTCTATGAACCACAGTTCTCAGAAGTGCAAATATTCTGTTCTTTTGATCTGACACTGCTACTATTCTGCTTTTACCACTGGGCAGGTGGGAGCAGGATGAGCTCTGGGAGGGTAGGGAGGAGGCAGCTAATCTCAGTGCCTAAGACTTCCTGTTCTCTGTTGGGCAGTGAGGGTTTAAATCACCATTTTCAGCCCTCTTCCCTCTGTCTTTGCTCTGAGGTCTCTGCCGTGAGTGCTAGGTTGAGCCATATTATATGCTGTCCCCTCAGCCCTGTGGGCCATAAGCAGAGACCTAGCAGTCTAAGTTCTTCTCTCTCCCACAGCTACGGTAGCTCTGGAATGCAGTGAGCTCGGAGCACCGAGCTAGGTAGGTCTGTGTCCTGAGCCCAGCCCGCGTGGCCCCGTCTCCACACTTCTCCCTTCCCTCCTCCCCCACTTGCACAATTTGCCCACTTTTAGGTGATTCCAGTAGTGCACCTCTTAGTCTTGCCTGTCTGCTGCGCAGGGAGTCCTTAGTGGAGTTATAGTTGTTCGATTTGTTGTAAATTCCAGGAGAGATTTCAAGAGGCTCACCTCACGCCGCCATTTTTATGACGTCCCTCCTTTGGTAATCTTAATTGCTTCCATCCCTGTAATTGCTACTGTACCCTAATGACTTCTCATTGCTTGTTTTCAAATCTAGATCTGCCCTTGGAATATCAGATATAAACACATATATTTGTTGGCTTTACTTTTCTGATTGTCCCACAGTCTTGTCAAGTTCAGCATATTCTAAAGTTTACTTTATTTAGTCACCCAAACAGACCATATCTTATGTTTTATATTTCAGATAATATTATCTCCACCCTCCCAGTTGAACAAGCTCTTCATCAAACCTGCTTTTTCCTCATCAGCTGTACACAACTTGTTATTAAATAATTCTTAAAGACTTCATCTCATATATATCCCTTGGATATAATCCTTCTTTCTTTCCTTGCTGATAACTGACTTAGTCTAGGCCTCAGTCATCTCTCACTTAGATTGGTGCAGTCATTATTTACTTGTTTCCCTGCTTCCAGTTTCTTCCTTTCAGTATACCAAGCGGCCAAGGGTGTTACAGTCCTGAAACTTCTGAATGTGTCACTCCTTTATTTAAGAAGTCTTTTTTTGTTGTTTTGTTTTTGTATGTCGGAACAGTCTCTTTGTAAACTTTATCCAACAAAGTTTTGTACCTACATTTTACATAAATTAGTGACAACTCCCATGCTCTGGTTATTCAATTCTATCTTACCAGTTGCTATGGGTAGATATAATGTTTCATTTAAATTAAAAAAAAAAAAATAGAAGTGAGAAATTTTAAAATATTTTAATGGTATATTTTAAACATAATAAAAAATACATGCTAATATGTGTTACATGTTTTATAAAAAGTAAACATGTTTTTAAAAAAAATTAAGAAAGGGTGGTATGGATGTCACAAATCTCTTCCATGTCTAGTTTTTTTTTGTTTGTTTGTTTGTTTTGTTAGTTTCAGGTGTACAAAATAATGTAATAGTTAAACATTTACACACCTCACAAAGTGATAACCTCCCTCCCCCAATCTACTACTCCTCTGACATGGTATATAGCTGTTATCTTATTAGGGAGACCACATCATGGATAGCGTAGGTGCCTGACCATTGCAGTGTATACCTGAAGCTGAAGCTGAATAATAATGAGTGCCAATTATAATTTAATTATATATATATACATATCTATAGACACAGGATGTGGAATACAGCATAAGGATTACTGAGTGTTTTGATGTTCCCTTAAATTTTGTACCCAAAGTGAGTAGATATCACTTGCTCACCCTAATCTCTACCTTATTAAACCTCATTGACTATAGCATCAATGCAAAGTCAACACAATAAAAAAGGCAAATGACATACTAATAGTGTTATAAACATAGGTCTGACCTCATAGACCTCTTGACAGGGTCTCAGTGACTGTATTTGAATCACATTTTAAAACCACTGCTTTGGGCTAACATAATGAAAAATAGTTAAAAATAACTTTAAGTCTAATAATTTACCTCCCTATCCCACAAAAAGAGAGTACAGCATATTGGTTTTCAAAATTGTCACTATTCACCTTAAGGAAGGATATTAATTCTTCAAAGATCAACATATTTACAGTTGTTACAAGGAACATTAAATGGAGATATTGAACAAAGTAGGTAGAAACACTCTCAATGTAGGAGGGAACCATCTTCCTATGTCCATATCTTATAATACAGTAAACAAAATATGTAAACGTATGTTATTCACATGTAACTCAATAAAGACCCTTTTCGGAGTGACTTTCTAAATATTAGCCATGACATAGGTGATTATGTATCAGGTGACTGTAAAATTGTTCAAACTGATAATCTCTAACATTGTTCATTATCATTATCATTAAAATGAAGCATTTCTAACTATTTCAAAAATTATAAACTCCTTGAAATTAGGATCATACTTTTTATACCTTGAGAGTCCCTATATCATTATCATAATCTAAACAAATGTTTATTAAATTGAATTGACTGTATAAACTGAAAATCCACTGTGAATGGATGAATGAATGGATGATATAATTTTACTTTCAAATCTTGAGCCAATAAAATTTATTAAGTTTTAAAAAAACTGTCTTTCTTATGATATAATAAACTCACATGAAACTCTAGAAACATGTAAAACTATTTTCAAAAATGTATCATGACTAAGAAAAGAAGACCTTAGCAAGAAAAAAACAAATTTATATGGACACAAATAATTATCCGTTAAACTTCACTTCAGTTGATAAAAGTTGTATGTGGATAAACTGTACATATTTCCACATTTTCAAAAATAAAGAAATTGTATGAGTTAAATTTTAGAGCAGAGTAATTAGAAATAGTCCTTAAAATTCTGAATTTTCTTCATTACAGTTATTTGGTTAATTATTAACCCCCTATTCCTACCAGTAGAGGAAAAAGTCAATATGATTTAATAATTTTCTTGCTTATGTTTTGATAATTTTCTTGCTATGAACAATAGCGTTGTGAATTATATCAAATTAAGTTGAGTTAGGCTACAATACCAGATAGCTAGAAAGACAATTTTGCCTAATTAAAGTTAAAATACAAGTTGCTGTTAGAACCATATTTAGGCTGTTTGTTAAGTGAGAAATATCACTGAGCAGTTAGGTCAGTGCTAGAGTCTAGGAATCATATGACTTAGCATATAATATCAACAAGAATGTACATTCATTAGGTGTTCAGTGTTGACAATAAAAGCAAGAGAGTATTCAAGTAATGCTAATAAAGAGTAGGGATGAATAGTTTTAATCACTGTGATTAACAACGATGACAGCAACAAAATCATGGCTGTATTCTAGGAAATGTTTTCTAGTAATTTATTCCATTCAAACTACCTCAAGAGGTAGCAATCTTACTGGATGGAAACAGAATGACTAAGAGCTTCACATAAACAAGAAAGCCAGAGGATTTATAAACTGACATTTTATTCCAGAGGTTTTTATATAGACTTGCTGTATTGCTTAGTAAGGAAAATTCTTTTAGTCCAGAAAAGGATTTAGACTGAAAAGCTGCGTGTTTTTTTTTTTTTGTTGTTGTTGTTGTTGTTGTTATTTTTTAAGTGTTTCTACTTAAGTGTTATACTTTATGAAACTAAATCAGGGTTAGGGAGAAATGAAAATTCCTCCTTAACAAGATAAATGCAATCAATTTAATGAACTCTTCTTAGAGACAAGGATGAGATGGAAGAAATTATTTGTTCATTATGCTAATTAAAAAAGGGGATCTAATGTCTGTGAAAACAAAACTGATTAAAGCATATTCAGTTTGTCTGGTTAGAGTTGTGAAGTACAAAATCCACACATAGTGTGTAAGCCGTGGATATTGACTAGAGACTGCACATAATTATTATTTTTTTGTATGTGGTGAATATGGTTTTTTGTTTTTACCTGAGATTGTTTGACATATTAAACACATATGGTAAATAGAAACTCAAGAAAAGAGAGATCACTGAGCAAGCCAGAAGGAAACTCTTAATGTTCCATTGCAATTAAGCAGCATATAAACTAAGGCATACAGAAAAAATTCCTAGTGGCCTTCTTTTATGAAACTGCTAAGAGGCCCAGTTGAAACAGTGTTCACAATATATAATGCTGGCTTGACAACAGAGAAAAATGGTTTTCACCAGCTTTTTTCCATTAGCCAGTCAGAGGGAGCTTGCAGGGATATAAGAGGTTAGTCATCATTTACCAGCTCTTTTTAATCCACCCCCATCCTTCATGAGGGCTGGAAAGTGTTCTTCTTGCACTCGTAGTTTCAATTGTTAACAAAAGTCCTAGTATGTGAGTAAATATGCGTGACATTGAACTCTGAGCTGCTGAAAAGAAAATAGACAGTTTATTTCTGAATGAGATTAAATGTAGATTTTAATCTCCTTTCCTAGGAGTCAAGGGATCAAATGGACTAAAATTTGGAATAATTTTAAGTGAAGTATTATGCTATATTAGAATAAAATGACTATTATTTCCCAAACATTTTACATGATGAATTAAATATATTTCAAATTATAAGTACAGAACTGATGAAAACTAGAAATTGTGCAAGCATTTATAAAAAATAGTTTGATATAAACGATAGGTATTTGTTAAGTAAATTCAGTATTCCCCACTGGCATTTTTCTAGATCTATTTCATATAGCTTAAAAACTTTTTCTAAGTAGGGCAGATAGAAAACAGTTCACATATCATGCCATTTTAATGAGTTAGTTTACTCTTAAGATTTTGCTTAACCATGTGCTTCACTGTGTGGTTTTATTCAACATATACAGTCATTCATTTTTAAGGTAATGTGATACACTGAAGAGAATCATGGAACTCAAAGTCAAAAGACATCAGTTTGAATTCTGAAACTAACACTTACCAGTCTTGAATATTAAATAATACATTATTTCTCTTACCATATTTCCACATCAGTAAAATTGAATAATCTGACTCTTTCTATGTAACTCACAGTGTTATCTTTGGACAACATATGCCAGAAAATACTCTGCTAACTACTTACACAGGAGTCATTTGGCTATCTATTAAACAAGTATTTTCTAGATCCCAGAGGTGATTTATATAATTAACATCTGGAGGTACACACCAAAAACCTGATTTTTAACAAGTATCTCAGCTAAAATTTGAACTTTGATTTGCAGTATAATTTCTAAGAAATAATATATTATGCAAATTAATAGTTATATATATATATAGTAGTTTTATATAACAGCAATATTATATCTATGCTTCTAGAGTTCTCCTTTACCTTCCAAAAAGTTATACCTATTAAAATAATAGGGCATTACCACCCTTCGTGCAAAAGCAACACACTTCAATTTGATCTGTAGGTAAATAAAGAGTATCCTTACTCCATTATCATTATTTTTCTTCTTAAAATGGTCATTTGGTTTTGTTACATAAGGGAAGTGGCACACACTATGAATCTTTTTTTTATTATTATTAAAATTTATTGGGGTGACAATTGTTAGTAAAGTTATATAGGTTTCAGGTGTACAATTCTGTGATACATCATCTGTATATCACATTGTGTGTTCACCCAGAGTCTGCATGGTGAACACACTATGAATCTTGAAAATTAAATCTTTTAATATTTGAACCCACTCAATAGCATCTTGGCTCTAAGATAAGTTCTTCTCAAAATGTGGATCCAAAACCAGCATCATCGTTATCGTCTGGGAACTTGTTAGAATCAGAAAGTCTGGAGTAGCGCTCAATAAGCTCCGTTTTGCAAGGCTTCAATCATCAGGGTGCATACTACATGATGGGAGCCGCTGCTCTAAGGTAGTTGGACTAAGGACTAGTATTGCAGGATAATTTGATTCATTCCCTATGATATATCCTACCTACATGGAGCCTCATTGATCATCAGTCGGAAATGAAGCAAATATTATTTAATTCAGGTTCACACATGGTATTTTTTTTTCTTAACTTTGGATAATTGGGGTAAGACCAGGGCTGTTTTTCACAACATATGCTATTGTCAAGCCACTCCATTTATGTCTCCTCAAAGACCGCTCAGAGAGTTCTCTAATTCTTATATTTGGGGATAGACTTTAAGGTAACTCCTGATAACCCTTAAAGATAAATTCTCTGGCAGGAGGTATCTGGTTCCTTTAGAAATAGGCTTGATCTTTTCTCTGTGCCTAATTGTACTGAAAGATTAGCTATCTTTTCTCTTCTATTGGGAACAGAGATAAGGGAACTGACTGGAGTTTATTTTCAGCTGGAAGCCCACAGGGGAATGAAAGTAACGCTAATGGTATGCTGAGAATTCTATTCTGACACCATTTGAGCTCTACATCTAAAACATGTAAAACAAATTCTAAGCAGCCAATTTTTATTCAGTCTCGTTTATTCGAAATTTGGGAGAGGTAATATACTAGAAATTAATTTTCTTCCACCTAGTTTTCTTTAATCCAGCTTATGAAGGGAAGACATCTATGCTATTCAGAATATTTGTGAAATAAAATGATTTGATTTTTTAAAGTAAAGATAACATATTGTAATCCAGTGTTCACTTGGGGACACTGAAATGTGGTGCTAACAACACTGGTTTTAGTTAATATACTGTAAAGTCTTCAGCTGAAATGTACAAGTGAGAGGCTGACATTCTGTAATCCTTTTTCCCTTGCTTTTCCTCTTCCATTTTCATTCCTTTTCTTTTCTTTCGGCCCCTGGATCTGCTGTCCTGAATTCTCCTTTTTCTACGTGGGCCATGCTGGAAAATACCTAGCTCTTCTTTTCATCGCTGCTGCCCACTGGGTTCTTTCTGATTGGCTTGGTTGGGATCTCAGGGAGACATCCCAATTCTAATCCCTCTCACAAGCACATGGGAATGTAGACACAGATCCATAAAATACAGTAGTGCTCTCATGTATACGACTGACTAGTCCAGGTTGGACCCATCATCCAGGGCCGGTCCAATTCCCTGTCCTGGGAATTAGAAGAACAATGATATTCAAACCATAGACTGCTGTATCCATGGAATTGAAGCCATTTCAACTTGGAAGGTGGGGTCAGTTTTGTCTTGCTGTATAAACTGGGAATCATAAAATTTTATTCTTCAGTGACAGAAAGTTAAAAAGAAAAGAAAAACAAAAGAAAGAAACAAACAAAGAAAAAAAAAAGGAAAGAAAAAATACCCAGAGGGTTGCAGAGGACAGGACAGAGATGGAGAAAGGGAATTTTGATGCTATTTTAGTTGTGGTTCTAAATTATTCCTGATGTTAGTATTTACTCCTGTGCTAGGGTCTGGGAAGTAACATTTAAATTGATTCCCCTTTTGAGATAAACTAACTCAGTTGGATTATATTTCTTTCAAAAATAAACAAATTAATATAATATAATATAATATAATATAATATAATATAATATAATATAATAAATATAATATTATCCTCAAGTTTCTTTTTGCAAATGGACAGTTAAATTGGTTTTTGTGGACTAGGATGAGAAATCTAAAGAGCATATCTCATACTTCTGTGTTCAAATGTGTTCTGAGTTTAAAACACTAGTAAATTTTGGTACGACAGCTCTTGTGAAGGACTATGTTTGGGTTCTTTATTGATATTTTAAAATATTATGGCGCCTCCAATATTTCTTTTCATTGTAATTTGAAGTTCTATTCCTTTGAAAAATGGGTTAAATAAGTTTAATTATATTTTGAGATATTTGTCATGTATTATATCTAAGAGTAAATACACAAGAGATGAATGATAATACATACTGCATATATATATATATATATATATATATATATATATATATATGGATGTTCTCATGTATTCTGATCCAGAATAATATGAGAACCAATTTATCTTATAAATAATGTTAGTTAGCATCTTCATATCTTAACATACGTGTATATATGTTCAAAACTATCTGAAAAAGGACAATATCAAAGTTGGAAACAAACAGACAAAAAACATATTTGACTTTAGTAAACTTAATGACTCATAAATTTAACACTCAAGGTGAGAAAATAACAAGTGTTGGTCAGGATGTAGAGAAATGGGACTCCTCATACACTGCTGGTGGAAATGTAAATTGATACAACCACTGTGGAAAACAGTATGCAGGTTTCTCCAAAAATTAAGAATAGAATTACCACATGACCCTGCAATGTCTCCTCTGGGTGTCTACCAAAATAATCTGAAAACATTTATCTGTAAAGATATATGTATTCCTATGTTCATTGCAGCATTATTCGTGGGGGCCAAGGCATAGAAACACCAAAGTGTCCTTCAATAGATGACTGGATAAAAGAGTGGTGGTACATATCAATATATACAATGGAATATTACGCAACCATAAGAAAAGAGGAAATACTGCCATTTGCAACAACATAGATGGATCTTGATATTACCATACTAAATGAAATAGGCAGAAAAAGTTGAGAACCATATGATTTCACTCATATGTGGAATATAAAACTGAAAGCAACAAATAAACAAAACAAATAAACAAAAACTCATAGATACACACAGCAGTTCAGTGGTTACTAGAAGGTAAGAGGGGTTGGGGAGATAGAAAGAGGGTAAAGAGAGTCAAATATTTGGGGATGGAATAAGATTTGACTTTGTGGTGAACACACAATGTAATATATAGATGATGCATTATAGTATTGTACATTTGAAACCTACATAATTGTATTAAATAATGTCATCCAAATAAATTTAATTAAAAAATCATAAAAAAAGAAAAAAAAAACTTAAAAAGCAGGCAAAGACACATTTTTGAATTTTACTACAATGTTCCTAATAAAATGAATTTATTGTAAGTTCTATAATGTTATAGATATGTGAGACTATATTAAGGAAATTCACATAAATTTTTTTGTTGTTCTTAAGATAGTTATAGATCTGAGATTAAATGTATAAATATTTAACAGAAGAAACTACAATGAAAAAAGGACAAAGTTTTGTTAGATGCTGATTCCAAAATACTTTCCTAAGTGCACACTTCCCTCTGAAGTAACATATTTTATGGTTCTTCCTCCAAATTGCAATCACTGGTTTCTAACCAGGCATGCAAATAGTGTTATTTATCAGCATTTTATTTCCCAATTTATTTGCCATCAAATTTAGTCTTGAATTTCCAGATTGTCCGTGTGTTTCTAGATAATGGCATTGTTGTAGATAAATTTTTTATAGTTTCTACTTAGAAATTTCCAATTAGGAAAGAAGAAGGGGAACTGACATGTATTGATTACTTATTGAGTGCCAATCAACATCTATAGATTACATAATTATGACAGACAAAAACCACATACTCATAAATTTACATCTTGAGATTGAGAATTTCCCCTAAGTAGCTGAAACTCAGAGCAATTGAAAAACATGCTAAACATTTCAGAGCATTGAAAATTGAAGCCAGAATTTCAGTGACAAGCCTCGTGCTCTTTCTAATACATCTGTCACCTGTTTTAAGTAAACACTAATATGCTGAATACACAAAACTGAATTTCACATCACTGAATGAATGCTTTGATGCAAATGTTTGCTTGATGGTGTAGGACTGACTTTCATAGTTTGAAACCCTTCTATTTTGGTCAAGTCAGATTCCATGCATTTTTTTCTTTTTTAATTTAATTTTTTTTATTGCTAAATATTGAGGAACAGTGTGTTTCTCTAGGGCCCATCAGCTCCAAGTCAAGTCGTTGTCCTTCAATCTAGTTGTGTGGGGCGGGGAGCGCAGCTCATTGGCCCATGTGGGAATCGAACCAGCAACCCTGTTGTTCAGAGCTCACTCTCTAACTAACTGAGCCATCCGGCTGCCGCGTCTGTGCATTTGTTGAAGTGAAGTGGAGATGTGTAAAAGAGGAGATGGCTCTGCCTTATTAATTTTATGAAAGTAAGTTATAGAAGACTTGATTACATGGCAAATTATTTTGGTAGATCTTTTTTAGATGTTTAAGGATATACACTTATTTTTCTCTCACAAAGAATGAGGACTAGGTCTAAATCATAAAATGAGCACCGTAACTCATTTCTTTTAACTTTCAGCAGTTATAATATTCTCCTGCTTGAAAGTTGAAGAGTTCAATATATGCAATCCGCACCTAGAAAAGACTAACTTTGGTGTTATATAGACTCTGCATTTCAATTTTAATGCAATTATCTGAGAAAAAATAATTACAATTATTATAAGGAGGTCACTACAACTTGGTTAGATTGCATTAAACAGATGTAAAGTACATATGTGTTTTGTGTATTAACAAATGGAAAGTAATGAATTCCACGCTCTTGAACAAATGTACTTTTAGATGAGTACTTTTAATGAGAACAAGGTAACAATAGCCAGAGTTTGCTGACACCTAGTTTCTCAACAAAGTAACAACAAAAAAGATATGCCAAAAAGGCAATTTTTAGTTGGGAATTTCCTAAGACAAAGTAATAGCTCTCTCCCGAGACTATATTTGGGTGCTCCCAGAAGACCTATTTTTGTGTTGGATTCCAGCTGTATGTGCAGTTTCTTTCTATATGGTGAACTGTTGTTACAAGGCCATGAAATACAGAAATTTATGATACTGAGAAAGTATTGTAGTCCACTAGAGATGAGGGTCAATTAGAGATAAATAAATCTTGACAAATATTCTGGAATATATATATATATATATATATATATATATATATATATATATATATTTAATCAACCTTTCTGAGGTAAGCCACATTGTGGGGAACTGAGCTACATGATATGGATGAAAATGGGTTGCTCCTAGTTAAACTCCAGGTAACCTAGGCACATGAACCATCTTATCTAAAATTTCTGTTCAAAAAAATAAAGAATGAAAAGGAAGGCAGGGAAAGAGAGACAGAGAGAAAGAATCACATAGGTCATTTGATCAATCAAGAATAACTGGGAAATTTCGCACCTTAACATATATTACTAACACTGAGTTCTAGGAGTAGTCCAACAAATCTTTTCTACTTTAACTTCCAAATGATTTTCATGTTATGATACCTTTGGTCCTCCTGTGCTTTCATTTTCATTCTCTGCTGACTTCTTATTTTATAGGCACATACAATTCTACTACAACTTTGTTTCAGATTCTTATTCTTTCTAAGTTTTGGTGCATTGAGAATCCAGCACCAAACAACTAGAAGTTTAAAGGAACAAAAATGCCAACACTTCTTTCCCATACAGTGCCAGGTGGTTGGATCCACATGGTCACACTCTAGTACAGATCACCTATCTAGGTGTCAATGAATTTCAGTAAAAGTCACACTTCACGTTTAACAGTTGAAACTTCCTCTATGCTGAGTTATTCACATCCATTTTCCATTCATTGTATACTTAACTCACTCAGTCACCTGAGACATCTCTTGCTCTTTCAATACACATGCATGAAACTTATGTATCTACACAGAATAGGAAGTATTATCATCTATTAATGTGAGTTACTGTAAGAGCAAAAGCAATTTCTTTTGGTATATGTGTTGTGTCTATTTTTTTCATGATGAGGTACAGATTTTTTTTTTCTAATTAGGCTAACATTTAATGATATTCCATATTTATATGTAGTACAAGGTTTTTAAAAAACATTTTCTACAAACACTGTTATCAAATACAACACAAGCCTTATGTCTTTGTTTGGTTTTTTTAGTTAAACTTTATTGAGATGACAATTGTTAGTATAAGTTACATAGGTTTCAGGTGTACAATTCTGTAATACATCATCTATATATCACATTGTGTGTTCACTTCCAAAGTCAATTTCTCCTTCTATCACCATATATTTGATCCCTTTTACTTTCATCTACCTTTCCCCTCCCCTCTTACCTCCTGGTAACCACTAAACTATTGTCTATGTCTGTTTTTGTTTCTTCATTTGTTTGTCTTGTTCCTTTGTTGTTTTCAGTTTTATATACCATATATCAGTGAAATCATATGATTCTTGACTTTTTCTGTGTCACTTATTTATGGTAGCCAAGACGTGGGAACAACCAAAGTGTTGATTGGATATATACACAATGGAATGCTATTTTGCCATAAGAAAGGAGGAAATAGTGCCATTTGCGACAACATAGATAGATTTTGAGATTATCATGCTAAGTGAAATAAGCCTCATGTCTTTTAATCCTATCTTTTCTCTTTGCAATAGTGCCCAACAGTAAACAAGGAGTAGACAAGATGTCTTTTGTCTTTAGGATCAGTGCTCTATATAGGCAAAATCCAAAACCCAGTATGAATTATTTAAACATCAGTGTCTCTTTGAAAAATGTGCACAAAACAACTTACTGCCATTCAGTCAGCAATAGCAGTAATCAGGGTCTATCTCAGGAGGGAGTGGAGGATCATTTGCCCAAGACGGACAGAGGCAGCGACTAAATGATCATGCTAAGATTGGAACCTAGATCTATCTGAGTACAACATTTATATGCTAAACAAACAACTAATTCTGTTGCCTGATAGTACTATGGGCCATATTCACTTGTTTTGGATTCTGCATCACTTGTGTTCTTTGTGCATTACCATTCTCTGGTGTTTGAAACCTAATTCTAACTCAAGAAGTGATGTACCATTTATTTGGTAGAGAAGAGCAATATTGTAGGAATATATTGCCACAGCATTGCTGCATAACAATACCACCTGAAAATTCTGTGGCTTAAACAATAGCATATATCATTTTGCTCACAAGCTTGCAAACTTTCTGGGTGGTGTTTGTAGTTGATTCTCACCTCCACATCTACATGCTAGAAATGAAGATTTGTTGATCTTTGCTAGACTCTTTCTTGTTTCTGGGGTTTCAGCTAGGACAACTAGACTGGCGTGGATCTGCTCCATATGTTCTCTTCAGCAGTGTAGATCAGGTAAGAGTCCAAGAGAAGAAAGAAAGCAATTAAGGCTCTTAGACTCCGATTTGATAATGGAACATCATCACTTTCACCATACTCTATGGGTCAAAGCAAGTTAAAAGTTTATCACAGAGTCCTGTGTAGAGAAATAGACTCCTGTGGAATCAATTCAACTGTGGATAGAGAGATACATGGAGAAATGGGTATTTTTAAAAATTATTCTACCATAAAAAATCTTACACATACTTTAAAAGATATAAAAATGTCTCTTGTAAATGCTCAGTCCTCATTTCTAACTTTATAGTTTAGTATTCAATTTTCAATAGACTGGGAAATTACTTAAAATTAATTCTAGTTTTCTCAATGAAAAATTACAACTGAAGACTTTAATTATTACTCTTAAAAATAGAATGTATGCTAATGTCACAAGGTGAGTAACATTAAAGTCACATCTCTGTGTTTCACATCTAACGCTGACCTCCTAAAACAGTGAATTCAGCAACTTGATGTTATGCTCCAGGAATCCCTCTTTAGAACATAAATGTAGCAAAACATTGTTTTTAATTAACAAAATGCCAGGCTCATATGTTGCCCACATCCTCATTGGAACTCCTGTTGACATCAACAGGAATTATCTTGAGTAACATATGGTCCTAATAGGTAACACTTATTATTTTTAATAATTATTTTAACTCCTAAACAGTAGAAGCCTTTTAAATATAACTTTGCCCTTTCCTTTAGTTATGACTCTTTTAAAGGGTCTGAGGTTTATTAGCAAAAGCTTTGTAAGAAACGTTTGAAAGCCAATTAATTTAGACAGAAGACAGTTTTCTAATGCTGACATGTATATTTTTAAATCAACTAATGTTATGCAAAATAATATTTGACAAGACATTTGAATTAACTATAATAGTAAAACAATTTCCTGTAAATTTTTATTCACTTTTAACTTCCGCTGATTTATTTTTATATATGCTCGAAATTTGAGGAAGAAAACAGCTTAGTTCACAAATATTTTCTCAAGTTTTATCTGATGGTGAAATAAACATATTTATATCATAAACAATATATGATTTCTTTTACTAAAATAAGTTTAGTGATATAACATCATCCAAGAATATGCAAAAAAATAAAATGCAGTTCAAGAACACAAACATCAAAGTATGACAGATAAGTATTAATTCGATCTCTGCAATAAAATGAACTGGATAACTATAAAGTTTCTCTACATAGTCACAGTTTATATACAGGAATAACCCAGTTTATATAATACAGGAATAGCATAGGTTCCATATACTGCATATGACATGAGGATTAAATAACTTTATATATAACAAGGATTTTGCTTAGTGTCTGACAGAAAAAAAAAATCACCCAATAATTACAAAATAAGGTATACTAAGTAAACAAAAAATTTTCAGTTTTGTATTTATTTTTGTCCTAATTGGTGATAACCTTCTCATTCACTTACTTTCTCCTTCATCTTTTCCTTCTTCTTCCACCTTTTCTTCTCAGTATTAATATTAGAAAATGTGATTACAACATATGTAATAAAACTAAATAGATTCACTGCTTATTATTTTATCATCTTTTTCCTTCAACTAGACACACATTGAAGTAATGTGTAAAAAAGCAGATGTAGTTGATATTACATTTGGAAAGTTGTGATGTTTTATGCTTTTTTCCTTTTTATTTAAATTTATTGGGGTGACATTGGTTAATAAAATTATATAGGTTTCAAGTGTACAATTCTAAAATACATCATCTAAATATCACATTGTATGTTCACCACCCAAAGTCAAATCTCCTTCTGTCACCATATATTTTGTCCCTTTTACCCTCCTTTATTACTGTTGGAGATCTTGCACATAAGGCTTTTCATAAACCATAGGCACCAACTCCAGAGAATCACATTAATGACCTAGCAGGAAATTCACTATCACTTTTGCAAATTACAAGAGCACTTTAGCGAGGTGGGAAATGAAGATGACATCTAAGCCTGACTTCCTATTAGGTCTTCTTCAGTAAAATGTTGGACTGCTGTCAACTAATTAATATATGGTTCATGATAATACAGAGGTCAGCAAGTCAATAAATGTATAAAGTAAATTTTTTTCAAAAAGAAATCTATATAAAGACATATAAAAATATTTTGTTAAATGTTTTTTACATTGCCTTTAAAATAATACATTTATTAAAAACGTATTTTTTAAACTATCACAGGTAAAATGTCTCAGAATAATTTAGGGATAAAAAGATTTTCATTATTAGTGGTTGTTAGTTTTATTTCTCAGTATGTGAAATTAAAAAGAAAATGTGTTTTCACACATTTTGAGGAAAAAATCATAAATATAAAATATCTTCATGGATGATTCCAGATAATCCATAGATCCATAGATCCATAGAATCCTTAGATCCATAGATCCATAGAATCCATAGATCCATAGAATCCATAGATCCATAGATCCATAGAATCTATAGATCCATAGATATATACTAGTTATATTGGACATGGAAAATATATTTGATTCATAAAAAATAAATTTCTAATTTTGTTATAATATTATTACAGTATTTAAAGTTTGATTTACATTTGAATTTAGTTAACTGGCTTTTTAAGCCTACTATGGAAATAGAGCTAAAAGTTTATCATTCTTACCTTATACATATATGCCAACTGGCAATTTATTCCTTACCAAATGGCAATTTTGAATTTCACATTGATATTTGGAAGCAATCATTGTGTGGTATGTGTATATGGACATTTTACAAGAAGGTGGGGAGGGACAGAGGGGAAAAGTGTATAAAGGATGTACCAGTTTTGCATTCAGTTAAACAGATGTGAAATACAGACACACATCCTGTCAATACTCTCTTTGCATGCCTAAGGAATTGGGATATTTAGGCCTCAGCACAAAAATACCCGGGAACCAAAGTCTCCATCTATCTTTCCAAAAATCACCAATATTTTTGATAATGAACGTTAATTTGATATCGCATTGTAAATTTTCCCTCTATGATCAAGACTTTTTGTGATTCTTTTAAGCATACTATTGTTTTCCTTTTTTTTAATGACCGGAAGAATTTTAAAATAAATGTCAAGACTTTCGTTGTGTTTATTATGAAGGTTTAAAGTATGTAGATGTATATTTATACACCACATAATTACAGATCCCCTCCTACGGCTAATCATACATGCATATCTATTACACTCAGAGCTTCCATTCCTTAATCAAGCATTCTGTGATTATGCAAAATTGAAAGGTAATGAGGTACACCCTATAACAGATAGAAAATCAGTGTTGTTAAATGAACTTCTAAAAAATGAAAAAATGATTCTTTTGGTCCTGAAAATTTAAAGAAACTAATTAGTGGATTAACCACATAGAATAAAGTGACACATTTTCATATATTGCATTTGTTTTCTCCTTGCATTTGCTATCTTTCCTGATTATCTGTGACTAAATATTCCCCCGAATTCTGGTCACATCCGGGAATCAGAAAATTGTGAAGTAATAGATAAAAGAGGGCTTCAATCCAAATACACACTTGTCATGTCTATTGCCGCCTGCTAGTTCGAAATTTGTTTTAAGGAACCACTTTCCATGGAGCTGTGATCCTTTCAAGAGTCAATAGTAATATTTTAGGTTTTGGCATTTTCACTGCCAGGGTATGATCAGCGGCAGAATATTTTGTAGACATAAAGAAAGGAACTGCATTTTTTATAATTTGCCATTTCTTATACTGCTTCCATGAAACTTATATTCCTTCCATGAAACTTTGTTTTAATCATTGCAATGAATTATGAGTTGGTCATTTGCAAGTTAAAGTACATTTTTGTTGAAAGTTTTTACGTTTTACCCTTTCAGAAAGGAACTCATGGCTTGGGAGGAGTTGGAACAAAATACTAATGTGTTGTATTATCCAGCTATCTCTGTTAATAGCTCTTAATAGGATGAGTTAGTAAATACTTCATCTTCAAAAATCAGGAACACATTATAATATGAACTTTATTTTTTATAAGATATAAGAGTGAGGTGATGCGATTACCTCATTCTTCTTAGGTGACTCTACTCTTAAAATGGGCGGTGGAGGGGACAGGGGGGAGCCTGACATGGTCCATGAGGAAATCGGTGTTTCCAAATATAAAATCAGATTGTCTCAAAATTCTGTCTCAGTAACTTGAAGGTGATTTTTGGAAAAGCTAATATTAGAAGGATTCTGTTTTTGTAATGTGAGAGGGTTATTTGTTTCAGGTAGAACAAAAAGTCAGAAGTTTAAAAACAATATTCAAGGGCTAATTGTGGTCTTCATTTGTTAAATTGCTTTTTTTTGAATATATTATACCCTGTTGATTATTTTCATCAGATAGGTACTTGTATTTGAAGAGCCTCATCGTGTTTTACTTTTCTAAAAATCTCCAGTCCTTTTCTTTCTCTTCAATAATCTCTGATGTCTTTGTCATTATAAAGTTTAATTTATGGCTCACAGTCTTTTTGTTCACTACTACAATGTTCCAATTGAACTTTATCATCAAATAATATTTGAAGATTTTTTAAATGAAGATATTTTCATTTCTCCAAATGTTTCTTGCCATTCAACAAGTGATATCCCTGATCCCCTTGAGGAGGTAATAGACAGAACATAGAGTGAAAAAGTCAGTTAAAGTGATGAAAAGATGTTTTAGCTTATAATAGATACTTTGATTTGAAATAAAACATTTTTGAGATGAACATTTTATATAAACATAGATGTATTAAATTTGCAAAGGCTCAATTTGGAATATTCATCCAGGCTCTATATTGCTAAAGTCTAGATTACTAGAGAATAGATTTAATGAGAATAAACTGTGAAGTAGGGAATGGTACATGTTAAGCCTGGGGCAAGAGGGCCACGCAAAATAAATTCTAGATATGTTGATGAGAAATCCAATGTCAAGTGGTTTGTTCCCTCGTCATTTAATGGCCTTGCAGGAGACCATCTTACATCAAAATGGGGAAACCACATGTTGAATCTCGCACTTTAATGAATATATACTCAAAACAGTCTGAGTTTTTGAACAGAAATAAGTCCATATTTACTAGTAAAGATTATGATAAAATGGCAAAATTTAATACTTTATTATACAGATATTTATTGAGCGTATATCATCATTTGCAGAAAGAAACAATGTGCTTGCTTTCATGAAAGATATTTCTAGAGAAAATAGAAGGCTAAGAGTAAGAGTTTGTAAATATCAGCAGAATTAGGTGTTTCTTTGCTAGGTTGAAATTGTTATAGAAAATTAATACTACATTTCTGTACATCTGAGTAGTGAAGGTACATTTAGAGTGTAAATTTAGAACTTATCGATACTGTCTTAGAATTCTTACACAAAGTTCCGCTATGAACTTAAACTTCAGAGAATTAAACTTTAGAGAATGAAACAAAGGCTCAGAAGAAGAAACAATTATATTATTTTTAAAACAATAGCTGTTGCCTGTTATTTGTCAGAATCAACACTTTTTCTTCCTTTTTTTCCATTAACAGCAGTGGTTTTCACATGACCCCCAGTTGTTTCTGCATTCATTGTCTGGAGGTACCAAGAGAAATCATACATGTATTCTGTTGAAACATAAGGAAACATTTATAGAAATTTTAGTTAGAAAAAGAGAAGACTATAGATAGATACTTACATAGATAGATAAATAGATGATAGATAGATAGATAGATAGATAGATAGATATAGAAGATAGACAGACAGACATAGTTTTGTTATCTAAATAGCACATCCTCAAAACCAGATTGAATGCTTATCTACTTAATTGGTAATAACTGTTATAGTTCCTGGTACATTGTAGATGCTCATTTTATGTTGTAAATGTATTAAGCTATTCATCAGCAGTCATTAGATGCCCTGTAGTATGACTAGGTTTATAGTACTTATTTGGTGGTTATTGTGTATGTATATTTTCATTTTAGCTGCATATTCCCTGAGGAAATATACTGAAGTTATGAAAATTACTATTGTTTTATAGAACAGAAGGGCCTTGTTGGTCAGTGGCACTGTACTCATGAGGTCCTAGAGTTGACTCCCTGTTCTGTTAAAAAGAACAATGAGATCATTAAATTCTACACAAAAATGGAAGAAAGACACACTGAGAAAGCAGGGGGAGTACCAAAGATACACTTTCCTCTATTTTGCAGTTTTTGCCCAGGGCTTGCTTTGTTTTCCATTTATGATTTATGACTATGGGAGATCCTGAGCACTTACATGATTTCACGTTATTATCTTTCTGCTTTCTGGAAAGGATTACATTTCAACAGCTGACATTGCTGCAAAGTTATGTTTAGAATGGAAGTACTCCAGGACTTTCAGTTCATACTTGGGAGACTACTTGTCACTTAATAGTATTGTGCATAACACTTGTGTGAAGAAATTTACAATATTTAACCATCTGCAAATATGTATGTGTGAAACAACGGGAGAGGGGCATAAACACACAGAACGATACTTTAGTTGCCCTTTTCTTCCTTAGAGTAAGTGGAAGAAGTTTATCTCCCAGTCTCTACCACTCAGGCAGCTACTACAGCTAAATGCCAGCACTATCACCTACACAGTGTCCATCGAAGATTTAGCCTGTGTCATAAATGGAGCCAGGCAGGAAATACTTTTTTCAAAAAGCAATGATTTTGTTCCTGCCCTCCATGGAATATTTGGAGTGAACGAAGCCTTTCTTTTTATCAGAAAAAGAACTTACCATGTAAAACAGAATGCATTAAAAACTAAGACCTATTTGGGAGGAATGGATAGAGAGAAGTTGTCAAGGGAAGTCTTTTCTTTTCCTTTTTTTCTGTTTTTTTTTTAATTGTTTTTTTTTTAATCTTCATGAATAAGTGTTTGTATATGAAAAGGAAACACAGGTGATAAGTAGTAAAAGAGTTAGATAAGCCATTACTCACTTAACTTCCAGTTAGTAAAATATATAGAACTATAAAATAAAACATATTTTATGAGTTTAAAATACCATGAAAGAGAATCAGGAAAAGTATGTCATCAGATTTACTTACAAATCTTTAAATAGTTTTTTGTGGTCCATTTTCAAGTTTGAGAAAATATCACTATCATCATTATTTTTGACAATACACAGTTTATTAGGAGACTAAACAGAAAATGCCCTTGACTGTACTGTGCTAAAATAAAACAATTCAAAGAGATACTATCTTTTACAGCATACAACAGATACAATGTTGTATTCTTACCAGAAGAAAACAAAAACAACAAAAACAAAGGAACATTAAAAACTGTGGTAGGTTTTTGAATGTGTCTAATACACTGTGGTGATAGTGTCACAGGTATTTCCATATATCCAAACTCATCAAATTGTACACATTCAATATGTTTAGTTCTTTATCTATCAATATTACATCAATAAAGCTGTTAAAATAAAAAACCCAAGAAAAGAAAAGACTAGCTACATTCTGGGGAAAATATTTGTGAACATACTCATGTTCCATAGGTTTAATGCATATAATATACAAAGAACTCTTAAAATTCAACAGTGAAAAATAAATAGAAATACAATTTAGAAATGAACAAAAGACACGAACAGACATTTCACTGAAGAAGATATTCAGCATACTTAGTCAAAAGGAAAAGGAAAATTAAAGCCACAATGAGATATCACTAGACTTCTGAGAATGACATTTTAGAACATAGTGATAACAACAAATGCTGGTCAGAACTTGAAGAAATTGAATCATTCATACTTTGCTCATGGGACTGTAAATGGTAGAGACAATCTGTAAAACAGTTTGGCACTTTTTTATAAAACTAAACACCCAACTACTGTACAACACGGCAATTGCACTCTGGGGTGTTTATCCCAGAGAAATAGAATTTGTGTTCACACAAAAAGTGATACACAAATGTTCATAGAAACTTCATTTGTAATAACCATAATACTATAATATTCCCACATGTTACTCAATAGGTGAATGGCTAAACAAACTGCTTCTATATATGTGTATGTGTACATACACCATGTAATACAACTCAGCAATAAAAAGGAATGAACTAGATGTATGTATGTAACATCTTGGATGAATCTCTAGGGAACTATACTGAGTGAAAAATACCAATCTCAAAAGGAATACATAATGCATGATTCCACTTATATAACATTTTTTGAAGCAAAAAAAATGTTCAAAAATTGAGAACAGTTTAGTGGTTGCCAGTGGGTAGAAACAGGCAGGAGGGACATGGGTGTGATTAAAGAAGGGCAGTAGGAGGAATCCTTGTGATGTTTGAATGGTTCAGTATCTTGTCTGCATAACGTTACAAGTAAAACTGGGGAAAACTGAATAAGACTGGTGGATTGTATCCTGTTTTTAATATTATACTATAGTTTTGCAAAATATCACCACTAGGGGTAACTGAATAAGGTGTACATAGGCTTTCTATTTCTTATATCTGCATGTGAATCTAAAATTATCTCAATACAAATTTCATTTAAAAAGAAAACAAACTGAACACTGAAAACTGAAAAATAAAAAATACATTCAGTTTTTCCTGAACAATTTTTCCTGAACAATTCAAAATATTATTCATGAAACCATATGTTCTCCAACTGTAATTCCATGTATGCCCTAAGGAGTCTCAATCCAATGCCTTGACTATAAGCAGTGCTTTTCTTTGCAGTTGCTTTTACACACTTTGGATTTAGTGAAGTTTATGTAATTAAGATCTCTGAAATCTAGAGATATAAAAATTAACCTATGATCTATAAAGCAAAAACATTAAATAGCTACTTTTAGCCTTTTTTTAGGTTTTTCAGAAGTTGGATATTATTTTGCTCTTTGGCAAGTGCATTTTTGAAGAGTATAGGCCAGTTATTTTATAGAATGTCCCCAATTTTTTTTCCCTGATGTTTCCTCATGATCTGATCTTGATTACAATTTTTTTTGTAGGAATACCATATTTGTGTTTTTATTCAGGAGGCCTATGATGTGGATTGACCCCATATTAATAATGCTGTCTTTGATCACTTTATTAAATATCCACCAGATTCTCCACAATAGAGTTGTGATATATTCCCTCATAAATAAGTGATCTATGGAAAGATACTTTTAGACAATCTAGCTATCTGATCTTCATCAACTTCCCACCTAACCTACTCTCCAATAATAATAATATAATATTATCTTTAGGAGAGATATTTTTGGTTTTCTTTATATTCGAAAGAAGTTGTTATTATAGAACTTAAATATACATGCAAATTTATGAATATATTTATATATAAAATATACATTTACACATATTTAAAGTTCCAAGTAGAAAGATGTTTTTCCTTTGTAAGTAATTCCTATTTTTATTGCACAGCCATGTCATATTTTTGCGTGAAATTTCTACTCTGTCATTTATTGATTTTTCTGTGAATTAACGAAGGATCAGTTGTGAATATTTTAAATTGTGAATGTTTTAGTGTATTGAAAAAATGATATATTTTCTATTATTATGATATAAAATATAATGTGTATCCATATGATCTACCTAGATTATTATACATCCAAAACTAATGTATTATGTTTGAAGCAAGGCTGGCGGTTGCCTCTGGACAGGAGGAAATCCGTTGTGATTGGAAGGCACTATCAGGTATTGCTAGGTTTCAGTCGCTGGGTTGTGATTGGAATAGCATACAGGGTGAATGCTAGTTGCAGTTTTTCTTGTCCTAGGCATGGTTATCCAGAAAATTTCAATTTGTGAGGATATATTGGCTTTTAATTTTCTGATATGTGCATTGCCTACATTTTTAGTTCCTAGAAATTATTAATGTAGGCTCTAGAAAAAGAAAAAAAAAGAACTTTTTTCTAGAATGTGCAAGGTTGATTTCTATTGCATAAACAGGGTCAGGCAATTGTATTAGTGTTTGAGTAAAATATCTGGAAATATATGTAAATAACATGGTTAAAATTAATTGGAAGGTAATGAAATATTCATCAAGCTTTAAAACAGCTGGATATGCAAGAATAAATATGACATTATGTCAAAGTGTTCACAGTTTAGTAAGAGAGATAAGAGAGAGAAAAAAATCATTACATACCTTGTGTGGTAAATTCTACTATATATGAGGGCACAGTTGAAGTTGTGAAGTCTGCTAGCAAGCAAAGGAGGCTGACAAGAAATGCTCAGAAAAGTTGAAGAAGATAGTGTGGGGATGAAAATCCTAAGGAAAAATAATGAACTGAAATAATACAAAAGGTCTTTGGGTACTTTGAGGAAGAACATTTGTAGTGACTGTTGGGAAAGAAGAAAGATTGATATGGAACATACTCTTTTGGTGAGTTTGGATAGAGGAAGAAAGACATAAGCTGTTTTGTTTTGTTTTTAATTTGGTAACATATGATAGGAAAACTGCAGCTAGTTTATGGTTTCAGGTGGAAATCCCAGCAAAGAAAATAATAAGTTAAAAAAAAAAAAAAAAAAAAAAAAGCTTGAATACTTGGAGTACAATATTTCTGGAAAGGTTCAAGACCACAGGAACAACATCTCTTCTTCTGGGTATCTAAAATACAGTGAAAAATAGAGACAGTTAAATTTAAGGGATTTGAATTAAAAATTATTTCCTGTTGTTTTACATTTTGCTTTTCTCTCTGACCACAATGACCTGCCTTTTCCATTCCCCCCACACACCTTATTCTTTCTAGTTTGATCTTCACTTCTTTAATATCTCTGGTCCCTGACTTGTCCTATGTTTACAACCTATTCTGATCTGATTCTGTCACCCAGTAAGCACCTGGTGAATCACTGCCGCTGCTCCTATCAAATTCCACATTATCACATTGGCCCTAACCTACAAATCCTTTCTTTTATCCTGTCTTCTACAATTTGACTTCTCAATCCCTGAATTTCAGAACTTGAACTTTCATTCCTGCTGGACTGTGAAAGATCCAGGTTGAAATCATGAAAGAGGATGGCTGAAATAGACTGGAGAGTGCAGTCAGGCTCCCACAACAATGAAGACATTATCTCAGGTAGTACCCAAAGCTAGATTTACAAGAAAAATTGTAAGCCAGGTGTTAATTAATATGAGTGTTATCACCTAAAGTTTACATTGACAAGTAGGAGTTCAGATAGTGGTACCAAATCATTTGAAGCTCAATGGAAAAATACTTTGTTTGTTTGTTTGGTAGTGAAAGGTTCATGATCTGGATGGGTCTGGAAACATGGGCCTGCATCCTGCCTGATGGGGTCCTATGAGAGAAAACAGAAACTTTTTCATAGACCTGTAAGAGATACTGTTTTTCTTTTTTCCTTTTCTTTTCCTTTTCTTTTCTTTTTTTTTTTTTTTTTTTTTTTTTTTTGGTCAGGGGGCAGCTTTATGTTAGTGCAAAGAGGACATGAGAAATAGGGGGGTCCTCAAAGTTCTTAATATTTCTCAAAAAACAAAAACAAAAAACAAACAAAAACCAAACCAAAACAAAAACTGGCAGAGATTCTCACAGGTTGGCTAAGACTGGTCCTCAACTCCCAAAGTAACAGAAAGTTATCAAAGGTCTCAGAAACACTATGTGAAATCTATGGGGAAATGTTTTTCTCTTTGTTTATTCTCATTTCCTTTTTGCTGCATTCATCTACAGAGGACAATTTTATATAACACTAGCCTGTAAACCGTGTGACTGGAGTCGAAAATTTATTCTTAAGAAGGAGCAGGGTGAAGCAGAAAAGGAGTAGTTTGGATTTCAGGCCCACTTTCCTGTACTTTTCAAGACAACCAGAGTTACAGAAACTTACAGCAGAATAGAAGGTAGTAATAATTAGTTTTAAAATAGGAACTGCTGAAGAAGCAAAGAGAACCTGGATTGTCAAATCTCTGCTTTCTTTTATATCTAGTACTCTCCCATTCAAAGCAGGTTGGCTTCAGAGGAGACAATTAGACTCCCCTGCCATCTTCACTCAAATATGTGTTTTAACATATGGCGATTTAGATGTGGTTGCTTGTCTCCTTAAATGTCTCTCTAAGACAATTTACCGGTTTTATGGCCAGTTTTAATGTGCTGCCATGTATTCAGTACTTGGCTGCCAGATACTATTTTAATACTGGCATATCTCTTGCAAGGAAACAACCTGATTCATTATTATTAAGTTATCTTTTTTTGGCAGTAAGTTCTGCCTGGCTTAAAGATTATGTAGAAGAAGAAGAATGTCCTTTCACAATCATGGTTGCCTCCTTGACATTTCTCTGATAAACTTGTTTTGTATTATCTCCTGTTTCCTTTGTAGAGCTTTTCCTCCAAGATTTCATTACCGCTTGGGTGACAAGGATTTTGTTGTTGTTGTTGAAGTAAGTTGGCATGTGCTAAATTGCCTCTGATAGAAGAACTCAATCAAAACTGACATTGTCTGTCTCGTGTTTCACTAAAATCCCACTAGGTTGTAATGTTTTAATTTTTTAAATTTGGGTACTGCAATGAATACTGAATCAACAACTCTGGCTCACATACCAATTCAGGGAATTAGCACAGAGCTCAGAAACTCTTGAAAGTAAGGTGCGACCCTGCTGAAGATAATTCTGGCTTCCAGGCTTTCAGGGAGGATATATTAATTCATTAAATTATTCAAGCATGCTGCATACAAATGCTGACAGGGATTCAAAGGTTTGTTGTCTCTTATTAATCACTTTATTATTCATATCATTCTTTCACTAGAGGCATTAGAATATGTTTGATTAATATCTCATTTCTATTATTCTTGTGAGTAATGTTCATTGGCTCTGCTCTAGAGAACTTTTTGTTTCCTTTCAAGTAAATGTGAACAGAACAATAGATAATTATCAGATCTGGGTGTTGTTTTCTGGGATTGCACAGTGTTTCCTAACAACCATGGCTAGCACACCTAATTCATCCTGTTGCTAGGATGCTGTTGATATGTGGTGACTCATCTTCTTCATCTGACAAGAGATGAAGAGTCTCTGAAGATCACTTGACTGAAGGCAAATCTTAACAAACTCATAGTATTCCCTGGCTACTTCATTGTTCCCTCATTTGATGGCTTTTTTTTATTGGGATCCTATCTATTTGATCTGAATGTCAATCAAGAGGAACTATTTCTTTCATTCATTCTACTAAACACAGAGAGATGAGGAGGATTTTAGAAGACTCTTGATGCTCCAGATATTGAGCTCAGTATTGCATATATTACTTACTCTGATCCTGAAGGCTCAACAATTAGGCAAATCTTAATGGTTTATATTCAGGGCAATTTGCTTTGCTTTTTGAAGCTTAAATTATTTTAGAGGAAGTTTTGAATTGACTTAGGAAAAAAACCCAGATTTGGATGTGTTTCACGTAGTAATGTTATAAAACCAGATTTTTGAACATTACTGTTAGCTAATGTTTTAAAGAGAAAAACAAAACAAAACACATTTACCCTAAAAAACAAGGTAAGCAAACTGAGCCTGGAAAACAATGGAAACACAGTTCATATACAAGCATGTTTCACATCCAAAAATATCCGTTTTCAGTTGCTAATCTTTTTTTTCCCCACATTTCCTAGATTCAACAACAATTTTTTTTTTTTTTTAAATGTAGTTAATAGTTGCCCCTGACATTCGGGTCCTGCCCTCTCTCAGATGTCTTGTCCTGTATTCCCTTGGCTGAGGGGCTCACCACAGGAAGCTCCACAGAACACGATGCTTCCAGCGAACTCCTCAGAATCCAGATGGTTCAGACCAGGTCCTTCACAAGCTTGAGTATGTACCTTGTACTGAGTATTTATTGCCTTGTTGCTTCCCTTCCGAGCACTGCATTGCTCTTGTATGCTTGTTGTTTTTCTGCATTCCTAAAGTTAGTAAATAATCAAAGAATTGGGCAGAAGATTGCCCCACAGAAGTCAATGCCATCTCACTTACCCAGATTTCAGTTTTTTGGCTGTCTTAATTCTACAAAATATTTAGCTATAAACAATCCCAGATGTGTGAAGAAAAAGCCATTGAATGAGAGCTTCAATTTACAAATGCCAGTAAGTCAGCATAGAATCATAAGAGAAAGAAGTAAAGGTAGGCTCTCCAAGCAAGGCTGCTTTGGGCAAATTACCTCATCTCTTTGGCACCCCTTTACACACTCTTTTGTGTGTATTAGAAGAACATGGGGAAAATAAGAAGGGAAATGGCACTTGGGGAGAGAGCATAGTATAATGGAAAAATTCATAGGTCTTAAATTCAGAGAGACAGTTCCAAATCTTGGCTTTTCCACTTATGACATTGGGCAAATTATTTAAACTTGAATTTTATTCCCTTCATCTGTTAAGTAGGAAAAAAATATCACTTGCTTTAGGTTTATTTAGTGGTGTTTGTGATTTCATCTGAAGTTCCTGACCTGTAATATAACCTCAGTAATTTAGATTTTATATTTCCTTTTTTAAAAATTTTAGTCCAGGTTCTCCTTTCTTGAGGGCACGTGTCATTTTCCTCTTTGCATCCTTCACACCTGGAAGGTGGGGGGAACCCAATAAACATGTGTTGTGTGAATCTATGAATGAGCAACTCATCCGTGATATTCCTTCTGAGAAATACTGGACTTTTGTTAAGATATTTTTGTAACTCTTATTTAATCTTTTCTAATAAGGCTAGATATCTAGTTTCCCAGGATACAGCAAAAAAATGGAAAAATTAGAATTGGGCTTCAAGATTGTTAGTTAGGCACATAGACATTAGTAAAAGTTACAGATGACAAGTTGAAATACAGAAAAACTGAAAATCACTTGAGTGTGACTTGCTCTACAACTCTGTAAGCCACACTGATCCCATCTGGTATTGTCATATAGAACAGATTGGCATTCACATAGATAGATACTTTGAGCTTTAATGGAAAGGTTAAAATTATATTAAACCCATTCTGCTTTAGACTGCATAAATGTGTGTAATAAGTTTCAGAAATATTTCTATTAAAGTGGTTACTTTTAGTACTTGAAAAGTTAAGCTTCAGTTATCTGTAAAATTAACAGATGTGTACAGATCATTCCCCATCAATGTCAGATTAATAGAATGTTCTGCCTGTTTCCATTAACAGTCATTGTTCTGCCACCTTTTGGCATTTTTCCCCTTCCAAAATATGCTACAGTGATGGATAAATTTTTCAAGGAAGATTCCCTTTAGGAAAAGTAAGATCTACTTTAAAGCTAGCAAAGGCCATCCTAGACATGTTTTAGGTGATCATTCAAACTTTCATACTTCACTATGATGTCAAGGAAATTCCCAGGCTCAGCCTGGCATCAGTGCCATTGTATATGTTTGTAATCTGAGGGAGACATCTGTGAGTGAATTTAACAAGCCCCAGGGCAGGAAGGCTGGCATTTTTCCACCTGAATGACTGTTTAAGTAAAAGCAGCACAAGGGAGAAAGACAGCATAGTCTGTTTTCTTTGTAATTGGTGTTGGCTTGAATGTATGCAATTTATAAACTGTCTCAAAGGCTGTGCATTTTCAAGAAGACAATGCTTTCACATAATGTTGGAATCATCAAAGAGCTGGAAGATATAGTAAAGTTTTAACTATATGAATAGTCTAAACTTTTCCTTATAACTTTTCATACATACCACATTTCTCATACTCACAAATAGACAACCATTTCATTTGAGACACACACACACACTCACACGCACCCTAACATATGTGACAGTTACCATGCTTTTTTGGCTTCCTTAATAAATGTATATATGTTAAGTATATTCACATAAAAGTACGTCCCAAGTTCCATTAGGTGGTTCATTGAGTGAAAATAATTTATAGATAGACTGATGACTATTGAATATGAAAGAAAATCTAATTATAAAAAAAATCATGCATATCTTTTTAATAATCCTATGTAAATTAGAATTTAGAAATTAGAAAAAAGTGAAAACTTTACTATTGTCTAAAAGTAGAAAGTAACTGGGAGGCTAGTTTCAGTAGTTATTTCTTAGAGTAACTTTAATATATTGTTAATACTGGTAAGGGTTATTTGGTATAGGTGCCAGACAGAAGGTGCAACTGGTGGCAAATTGTGGAGGGGCAATTATCATCTACTGCAGAGCTAGACATACTATGTGGGACTTTATATGGGACTGTCCTTCTCTACTGATCTCACATTTTTATGAGGTAGAGAGAAAAAAAAAAAAAAAAAAAAAAAAACTGCCTTTGGGCTCAAGCAGTAATCAGGCTGAGTCTAGCTGCCAGTTTTGAGGAGAGTGCAAGGAAATGTCATCCCCCTGACCCTTGCAGACATTAGGGGTCTTCGGCTCCTGTGAGCATATTGAATGTGGGTCATTCCTTTCCCCTGAGAGGAAAGACAAGTCCCCAGTCCCGGTTGGGTCATTGCCAGACAACCTATAATGAATCTCTGAAATTTTTCATCTGATTTTTCCTAACTGCTTGTTTCTACAAATGGCTATAAAATTATTAAATATAAATTTAAATCTGAGGTTTTATTATTATTTTAAAGAAATTATGAATGCGACGGAGTTCATTTAGAAAGCATAGAATTAGGAGGTTACTATAATTTTCATCAAAATCCTTCATTTTGCATGTGAAAAAGAGTGTAAGGGTTGAAGTACCCATTGGGATTTCTGACCCTTTTTGACTTGTGCTTTTAGTCTATAACCATCTTTTCAAAATCTAATCAATTTTCTTAAAATAAAGTATGTCACACGTCTCAGGCTTTACCAGCCATAGGTCACCATTTTCCTTCTAAGTTTTCCACTTTGTTTTTATACTTTCTATAGTGATCCAAGCCTCCACCACCTTCACTGACACAAATGAAGCTGTTAACGTATACTCTGTTACTAGGAGTTTCACGAAAGGTCTCGAACTCATGCCCACAAATCAGTCTGTCAGCTGAAGTTACCGTATGGAATGTGTATGCCATTTTCTCTACTACTATGACACTTTCTTGTTAATATCTGATCTTGTGAATCCTCACCCTTGGCTTTGCTGAGGATTTGATCCGCAGAATATGCTGATGGCAGTGTTCCGTTAGTCCAAATATTCTAATTATAAGGGGACAAAATCTTTTCTGTGTTATGAAAAGCCTAGGGGAATGACCTCCAACATGCCCCAAGAGCCCTATAATAATGTTTATTTTGGCTCTAAAGCAAAATAAAAATCAAATCAAACCAATCTAAAATGTCCTCAAAGGAGATGACTAAATAAATCATGCTAATTATCTATCTATCCATCCATCCATCCATCCACACACACTGAGGCAAAGGTATTCAAATAAGGAAGTGGGTCTATGGAAAAAAAATCCCCAATATATTATATTAAATAAATAGATGGTTACAGAATGGTATTTTTACATTTAAAGTAATGAAATTCTCCCATGCAATACAATATTTATTATTTGGGTAGTTAATGAGCCAAATGCAAATAACAAAAAGGCCAGAAAAAATACAGAGCAAATTCAGAAAACTAGTTTCCTCCCAGAAATAACGAAGGGATTAGGGCTGGGGATGCTGATCAAGAGAACTTTTATGTAATGATTTTTTTTTACAGGAATTTATTAAAGTATTGCCTGTATAAATCAATCAACTTTGCTACTTGTCTTGCTGAGCCCATGAGAATATGAGAGGGAGTTGTGGGTGGCCATATGAAAGGGCCAGTGCTGTTCAGGAAACTAATTTTTGTTTTTAGTGTAAAGGTAAATTTACTTATTAATAAGCAATTGCAGATTATCTTCTAAAGCAATACACAAACAAGTAGACTTTCTTGCTCAATATATTTCTTTTCTCCCCAATCTCCTCTTGGGAAGTCTAAGTTGCAGTTATCAACTCCAGGAAGCTTGTACTGTGAATACCAGTGCCACCCAATTCTCTGATTTTTCCCTGTCGCTAGGAGGCACTGTTTCATTTGGATGAATCCCCATTGGGCAGTGTATAAAGAAATTAGTTTAGTTGCATTTTGCACCTTTACATATCATCTGTAGTAAAAACAATTTCTTGTCGACGAGAAAAGCTCTTGCCTGAGGACTACGAGTGCCCATATCCTGGGTAAGCACATTTATTCAGGCATGCTCAGTCTTGAGCAAATTTCTCCTTACTCTCCACAGAGCCAAATTTTGAATCAGGAGCTCCAAAGCTCCTGGTGATACCAGGAGGTAACATTTCCTAGTAAATCTCTGCCCCTCCCTACTCCTTTCAGCAAAATTTCTCTGATTCGGTCTCTAGGTATTCCTCTCTCCCCAGTAAAGTCTTTAGGGGCATGATCCCTACTGATCAGAAGACTAAGGTAGCGTTCAACTTCTATTTGATAAAGATGTAATTGTTTTTGTCTGGTTACTTGGTTTTGCTCTTTTGGTGACTCGAAGTGAGTATGTCACACTCTGTGATAAAAGTATCTGAAGTTACAGAGTTGAATTCGTCTTCAAAGCCCTAAGCAAACAATTCAAATCAAAATACAAAACATTCATGACAAAATATCAAACCAGTTTCTTCCTTCAGATAAAATCACTTAGGTTCATAATTGTGCCTCCTTTTCCTTTCTCTGGGGTTTTTATTCATTAATTAATTATTTTTTTAAAATTTCTCTGTACTTCTCTCGCTTGCCCCTGTACAGTGAGCCCTGCCCTTCAACTTCAAACCTGCTCAGTTTCTCACTCTCACTTAAAACTAATGACCTAACAAACAAACAAATATGCTTCAGCTATCGTTTACTGTTTCTCCTTTGTTTCTTGGGGTCCTCATTTCCTTATCTGCCATTCATTTCACTCCTGTTAACTGTAATTTGTTTATGACTTCAACCACTCCAACTGAGGCAGGGATTTTTAGGTATTAGGGTAACACATTACTCTGATAATCTATTGAAAGCTTTAGGGTCCACCCACGAGGAAAAAAAAGAAATGCACATACTCGCAATATACTCACAATATACTCCCAAACTCAATGTGAAAGTCCTGTTGATGTATTGACATTAATTTCTCCTGAACTAAATACATTGAAAGTAAAAGTTATGAATCTGATAACCACAACTGTCTTTTTCTCTGTTTTATCGTTGACAAGCATCGTTTCCAGATGCTTGTAGATATATAATAGATAAGTGTCACTTGCCATGGAATATGATGAACATTTTTTACCTTATTAATAACCAGAATTTATTGAATACTACCAGTAGAACATGCAATAGCTGTGCTTTTATATAGGTTTTATGTGTAACTCACATGGATTCTGGAATCAATAGCTGTCTATTATTACCAAGGCACCATTCAAACTTCACTTCAAATAGCTACAAGGAAAATGACAGTCATCCCAGTATTTACTCAAAACACATGAAAAAATTGCAATTCATAAACCTCCAGCAACACTTCTCAGTACTCATACTCTTATTTTCACAGTCCAACCTTTTCTGAAACTTTTTATTCACCAGTTACATTCTAATTTCTTTCTCCCCAAACTACCATCTACTTATTCCACTTCTTTTCATCTTCCCTCTGCCTCAGAATTGAATAATATAGATTGGCTTGATCTCTTTATCTAAGTCATTTTCTTTCTCTTCAAGTGTTCATTACTCTGCCTTTTTGTGCCTGTAATATTAACTGCACAAAAAATCTAGGACTTCTCTAAAGAAGATCAGTTTTCTACAGAAGTTGGAAGAGAGAGGAGGAATAAGTGGGAGCAGACTACATTCTGTTTCTGAACCATAAATAACTGTAGGCTTTCTTATTATCCTTCTGTGACTTACCAGAAACAAAAGCTTAAAAGGTAAAGCGTTGGCCCACAGGCTCACTGAGGGCCAACACCAAGACTCATCCAGGACCATTTGATTCCAAAAATGTTCTTTTACACAATACTACATTACTACCAGCCTGAAACTGTAATAATTCATTTAATATATATTTAGGGTTCTCTATTATGTACCAGGGATACAGAAATTAACAGAAAACTATATAAAAGCTCCCGACTTTGTGGATTAGATTTTTCAAAGGGGGGAATATAAAATAAAGAGTGAAAATAGCAAAGAAAATATGTAACATTTACAAGGTACCATAAAATATAGAGAAAAAAAAATAAGGCGGGCGGGGTATCTAGAGAATGAAAGGTGGTGAAGAGGTTGTAGTTTTAAATGGATTGGGTCCATCTTTGTCCCCATCTTATGAGAAGGGAACAATTGAGCAGTAATTTGAAAGAAGTGAGAGAATGAGCCAGACAGCTAACTCCAGGAGGATCATTCCTGGGAGATGAGATAGTCAGTTTAAAGGCACTAAATCATTCTGCCGTTCAGAAAACAACAAAGGGGCTACTGTGGCTACAGTGGAGTAAGGCAGAGAGGTGTATGAAATATTTTGTGTGTTTATACGAGTATATTTTTCTAAGTTAATGGCACATTATTTTATTAATTCCTCCAAAGGGTCTCTGGATCTAAGAGGTTAAATTTTACTGCCTTGGGGAAAAACGTGTTGGTAAATGTTTGGGATACTCATATTATTCACATTAGCTGTTACATTTGACTGTGTATTGTTCACTCCTTGAAATTCTTTGTTATTATATTCCATAAAAGTGTATGCTTCTGGATCTCCTCATAGCCCTTGAAATTCACAAAGTTTTCCATCATCAGCTCATATTTTTCAGCCTAAGTGATTGGCAAATATTCATTGAAAATATAAACACATAGAAAAGTGAATGAATCAAATATCTGGAATCTGTGCATTTAGCAACAAAATAGAATGTCATGTTATATGAACCCATCAGAGAATTGATCCATACATTGTCTTTGAGCTCTTGTCAGATATTTTCTTGAGACTGACATTTAAGACAGGCAGGCTTTCTATATTCTCAAAGTTCTCTCCTTGTCAAGAGTTAACTCACAAAATGGCATTACTAAGTTTTCAGCTGCCCTTGATTTTTATAATTAGATATTTGTAAGATATGTTACCTGAAAATTATATTTCATCTTGGAAAATTATAATTAAATATATCATTCATTAACTTTTTCACTCCTCCTTACATGAGGATCCATTTGACATAGTTCTTCTAGAACTCAGTGCAAGAGAAACATTTGTTTTAAAAATTAACTTCCATGATTTTTTTATTGTTTTGTTAATGAGAATAACCTAAGCCCAACCCCTCTCTTATCTGCCTGTCTTCTATGGTGCTCAAAATTATATTGAATATTTATTGAAAATCTGTGATAGAAAGACTACTGTGAAGGGCAGATTGATTGGATAGTGATCCTGTTTTCATAAAGCTCTCAGGGAACTATTCAACTTATGTGTAAACAGTGGCACAAGAAGTAAAGTGACAACTTTAGTGAGGTTAAGGACAGATTACTTTCAATAGGGGAGAATTACAGCAGTTAACTCTTAAAAGTAAGTATCTATCATCAGTTAAAAATGTTTTCCCCTTTAATCATTTTATTCTGTAAATCAAAGCTAAGTCACATCCTTTTCACAGATAGGCAAGGGGTACATCATTGCTTATAACAATTGTAAACCCATATCATACTTGACAAACACATACTGATAATCTCCTATGTAATTGAAGAATTTGTTCTAAATTGGATGCAAACAAAGACAAACTTCGCTATCTAAGAATGATGAAATAAGAAAAAAAATTAAAGGAAGTTGTGAAGATTTCCTGGAAAGGACAAAATAATAGTCCTGTATTATATAGTTGCTTACCTTTCTGAAGTTAGAGAAATGAACCAGATACATTTTGGGGTCGATTGTTTTTATAGATCTCTGTTATGCTATTGAGTTTCCATATTACAGTAAGTGAAAGCACTATGTATACTTAAATCTGTATGCATACTGACATGGAAAGGCTGTGGTGTAGGTGTGCCCCTATGTGTCTTGGTGTGTTTCTATGGGTCTGATTTATATGTCTACGTAGAAATGATACTTGCCTTGAATGAAATCTGGAATTTTATCCAAGATTTGATTGGCATTTAAGTAAGATTTAACTTATCAATGTGAAATAAGTAAAATCAGTAAAAAGACAAAAATAATAGAAGCATGCTTTTGAAAATAAGAGACGGAGTCATAATTAAATATTTTAGAGGCTGTAGAAGTAATTATGTAGTTTCTCACAAAGTTGCTGTTTTCGGATACTGTATTCACAAGATGGAATTTTGGTGATTTCCATATTTAAGATTTAATTTTTTATACATTGAGAGAAAGTGCATTTTCACAAAAGTATCATTTGTTCAATATCTCATTTAATTTCAGAAAATAGTTTGCCAGGCACCAGATTATTGACACAAAACTCCTTCAGAGGTACATTCTCTCACTTTTTACTGCAGATAACAGCTAGATGTTGATGAAATCATACTTATTGGTCAAAACCTAACTTAGTTGACCTTCAGCATCATGGCGTCATCTCTATTTCATGATAAACGAATTCAAACCTCATGAACTAAACTATTTTTATCATTAGATTTATACAGAAAAAAAGGGAGCATAAATGTTAACTATTAATAAGTTGGTTACCACATCTAGAGACTTTTCTTGGCCCACATTTTCCATTTGCCAACACCGCAATCAACGTTCAGCTTCCCTTTATGATATACAAAGCCTGTTATAGTGCCATGATTCCATAAATGTGATAACCACTGCTAAAGGAGCCTTAATAGCTAGCTCATCTCATTTCACAGTTTGGGGTGGGGGCAGGGTGGCTATGTTTAGAAGTCCTTTAAAATAAGGGTTGCATGGCAGTCTTTTTTGTCCACACAATCAGCTCACCATGATGAAAGAGGAGCTTACATAAAATACAGTTATGATCTGTAGGATACATCCTCATTACATTTTTAGATCTCCATTTCAAAGACATCAGGGCTCCTTTCCTCTCATAAAGTAAGACCTCTCTAAGGAGCATCACAAATGGGCTGTCATGAACTGGATCATAAACTGCATACTGGTTGATTAGAGAAAAATAAAAGGCAACATTGGGGTTTGCTCCCCTGGAAGTTGGTATGCTTACCACTGACTTTTACCCTTACCTGTCTGTGTTACCTTTCTCAGCACTCCATCTCATTTCCTTTAGATCAAACTGGCATAAAACATCCCTGTAGGTGGCTTTATTCTCATGGTAAGGTTTGTGAATTTGAGTGCTTTGTTTCATAAAAGTCTGACAAATTCAGCTTTCACTCAGCTTCTGAACACAGTTGATAACCAACTAAACACGAATAGTAAAAAAGCTGACAGGCTTCGCATAGATTTTATCTGCAAGTAAAACATTTCAAAGAATTTGAACCTGATGATTTTGACAAAAACTCCATTAATTTACGGCATAGGCTGTTAAGTCAGCTGCAGCTTAATACTCAAAACTTAGGGCTAGGTCTAATGAACCTGAACAACAAAATTTCTTTGTATTAAAAAAAAATACTTTGAAGATGTCACATCTCAGTTATTTGAACTCAGTTGCATCTCAGATATACCCATCTGCGAACATCAGCAGTTGATGTCTCTTCAGATTCTAGCCATTCTTAAAAAATAAGAGGGAACAAAGTGAGAGTCACTCGTTGAGGCTGGAGTCCAAAAAATGAGAGGTTTGTGAATGTGGTTTAATAAAGAATCAAGACTATGAAATTATTAACAAGTTATTATTTTAAAAAAACAAAAAAATTAACATGGAAACATGAAAGCTAACTAGTCATGAAAAAACAACTACAAAATTAAACAAAATGCTGTGAAATGTTAATAGCCTGACCTGACCAATGTGAAAAAATATCATGAATTGTGGAAAATATCTAGAAGTCACACATTAAAAACCATACAATGGATTAGAAAAAAATATTTTACCAACACCAAAAATATAGATTAATATGCAAGGCATAAATTTAAATTTATCTTCTATGAAATTATATTTTTCATAAATTATGGCAAGTTTTAAGTGCATATATGTGTGAATATTTTTCCAGATTAAGTAGTAGGAAGAGGAATGGGATAGGAGCAGGTGGTTGGCAATATTTTGGGAAAGGAGTTAATTTTGAAGCAGCTGCTGACAATTTTCCTACAGTGTTATTCATCATTTTTAAAAATTAAAATGATTATAATTACCCTGATATGTCATATCATATGTGACTGAAAAGGGGAAATGATGATGGAGATGGAGAAAATGTCCATATCCCCGGAGTAGATGCTCATTACTCTATGAACTCCTGAGAGGTAGGCTTCCATGGGATGTCGCCCCAATGGATGAAGCTCAGATGAGTGATAAAATTGAGCAGAAGGCCTGCAAGTGCCAGTGGCCACCTGATCAGAGCTCATTTAGTGACTGTCATCACTTTGTAGCAAACATGCAGTTAATACCTAGTGTATTTGACACCTGCTATGTTAAATTAGTATCTGCAGAATTAACACCTGCTGTCAGCCACCCAGCATGAATGTTTCTTCAGAATGAAGGGGAAATGAATTATTTCTCTAGAAATTTGTGTAAATTATTTTTGTGCATGGAGGATTACTTGGAAAGATCTTGGGACCGGCAGTCAAGATTCTTCATTTTTTGTAGTGTTAGCACTATTAGCATAGTAACTCAGAATCTCTTTCTGGCTGTCAAAATAGAGATCTCAAAAATGAGCTTAATATTGTCCCTAGAAACACACAAGTCACTGAAGGTAAAAGTGAATAAAAATCAATACAGTTGTGAAGTGGTATGTTAATTGTCCATTGATAATAATCATGATACATTTGTCATTTTAAATTCTTATTGATTATTTGCGAATGGAAAAATCTTTATCTCTTTCAGTACATTTTCTTATAAGAGGGTATAGTATACACACACACACACATAAACTCTACTTATTTCTATTTATAGTGTCTATAATATGACACTAATGTCTTTTTAAAACATAATTGATATTAATATTATGTATTTACATATTTATTATAAAATATATGCACATATACCAAGGAAAAGTTACTTCTTTAGCATCCATCTCCTTATACATAAAACAATATTACTATTAGTATTTATTATTATCATTATTATTCTATAATAAAGAGAAAGCACCTCAGTACAATGTCTGATATTGTAGCGAGCAAACTCACTACAATATCCTGAACAAACCAGCAAACAAATCTTAAAACAAAACAAAAACAAACCTAAAACACTGTTATACTACAATGACTTCTACGGTGTATCATAGGAAATAATAAATGTGCGTAAGACTTGCAAGTTGCTTTAGATTTTTTTGTTTATTTTGATGCATAAAAAAATGTATTAAATGCTGTGGGAAATTCTACTACCAAGTTTCCCCCAAAATAAGATCTAGCCGGACCATCAGCTCTAATGCATCTTTTGGAGCAAAAATTAATATAAGACCTGGTCTTATTTTACTGTAATATAAGATCGGGTCTTATCTAACACAATATAATACTAGACCGGGTCTTATATTAACTTTTGCTCCAAAAGATGCATTAGAGATGATGGTCTGGCTAGGTGTTATTTTCAGGGAAACACGGTGAGTATAAAATAAAGTTTCTGAAACTGAAAAGCAGAATGAAGGTCTGTCCATGGAACACCTGAAAACTAGAATCAGAAGGATGATCTGTATTCTCTGGGTGATAACATGGATTGAGGGTTTCAGAACAAAATGCCTCTTACTTTCAAATGGATCAGAAATCAAGGAAAAATTGGTGTGTAGAAACTGGGTGAGTTTCGGGGAAAAAAATGTCATAATACAGAGGGTTCAAGAACCGGCCTGATGAAGATAGTAGCTCCTGTCCTCCTGTCAGGATGAAAGTCTCCTTATTTATTATTATTGAGATACTTACATATAAAGTAGCCAGTCCCTAGAAACCAAAACATAAACCTGTTTTCTTGTCTGAGACATAGGCCAATGTCATTAAAAATTGACACTGCTTGAGTTTTGACTATGTGGAGAATTGTCAAGAACTCATTGTGATGCTGTCAAGGCTGCAAAGATAATATATATAAAACTTGAAGAAACAACAATTTTAGAGGTTAAATTGCCCCAAACCCCCCTTAGATAGTTCCTAGAAATCTTCTTAATTAGATTTACAAAGATCCAGTTTAAAGACCTTCTACTTTTAAAGTTATTTTCATAGAGAGAAGCAGACTTTTGGAATTCAATCAAGTCCAGTGACTTTCAGGCTGAGATCAATAACATTATATATATATATATATACTGGTTATCAGAAATGTAGAATTCAGGATGAGACTGGACAAGTTTTACTTGCTAAAGCCTGAGTGAATAAAAAAAAAAGAAAAAAAAGGAAGGAAGAATTAATTGAGCTAATGTTAACATCAGTAGTTATCATATCACTTTAGAAACTGAAAAAAAATCATGTTCAAGAGTCTCCTTAGAGGTAATTGTATAGAATGATCTTACCTCAGTGAAGGAATGGCATTCTGAGAACCACACAATAATGGGTATTCAAGTCTACCCCTCACTCTCCCTCCTGGAGGTGGGTTTCAGTCTCATGAAGAAAAAGAATATACATCATTTAAAATGCAAAAATGATTTTATTAAACTCCAAAGTACACTGGGGCATAGTCAGTATTGTACTGGGTACCCTGAGTCCTAGAATACTGCACAATTTGAACTCCTGAAATGGAGTTTAAAAATTGCTATGACCAGATCAAAATGAGAAATGTCACAACGGCTTTAGGGAGCACTACACATTTCTACAAGCAGAGGATATGGGAATTATACCTGTGCACCTCCAAAATAATGGGTGTATTTTGCAGAAGGCTAAAGTGCTACGTTTCAGCGAATGGAAAGCACTAAGGCAGTAAATGACATAAAAGAGTAATATGATCTCTCTGCCCGCTAGGCCCTACAGTTACTTTCAATCTTCTTTGGGGTAAATTGAAAGTTATATTATAATGACCTATAAGGTCCTGTGCCAACTAGCCCCTTCATTAGCTTTCTCTTCTTATTTCTTCCTTCCAGGGCAGCTTCATGGACATGATCTGTGTAGCTGCACATAGCCTATGCTTAATATAATGCTGTACTTGTTCCTTAGAATTCTGAACAATTTTATCCTTAAACATGTGATTTGGAAGTGAAATCCAGTGGATCATGGAGCAGGTGAAGAGATTCCCATAATATGTCTGCTATTCCTTGCAGCCAGTTTTCATATGGCCTTTGCAATGACCCATGAACATACAATTCTGGTGGTTGCATAGTACATGGATCTTAAGCAAGATGTAAAGTGAGAACAAGGTAACGTGTTGTGTCTGACTAAGAAAATAGCTTTGTGCTGACAGCCCTACAATACCATTCTTCCATTCGAATAAGAACTTACTATGAAAGGAAAAAGAAAAAAAAATGGCATTCTAAGAAACACAAATGATCAAGGAAACCTATCATGTTCTTTCTTCCTAATGTAAGACTCCTGTAAGCCAACCACATAACACTGGAAATGATGACATAGAAGGAATGGAAAAGATAGGGTAACCTATAGTTCTTTTCCTTTTCAGTCCATCTTTGCTCAACAGTAAGCTGAAGGTAAAGAGGTTTGGGAGAATTTGTGTGTACTAGGAAGTGACATAAAAGCAGTTGAGTTTGTTGTACTGCTTTACTGTTTTGATCATGTATATATATATGCTACAAAATTCAAATGATTCTACATGAGTTAAATACTCTTATACTTGCATTTAAAACTGCTATTGCACAATATACAGTTAATAAAACTAATGCTAATAATTAAGTGTAATTTTTTTTTAACTTAAGACAATATTAAAAAATAACACCATGACAAGTCAAAAGACAGACCATGGAAGAAAGGGTAAGTATATATATAGATATAGATAGATAGATAGATAGATAGATAGATAGATAGATAGATAGATAGATAGATACTGCAGTATTCATAACAGTTCTTTTTTTCCTGCTTTTTCAACAAGGGACCCCACATTTTCATTTTGCACTGAGAATTAGAAGAGAAATTATGTAGCCAGCCCTACCTATTTCTTCCCAACTACCTCACTCTTAGTGCAACCATACTTGCTTTCTTGCTTTTTCTTGAACTTGCCAGGACTGCTCCCATTGCAAGGACTTTACACTTATTCTTCCCTCTACTTGATGCTCTCTCTTCCCAAATGTCCACAGCAACATTTTTCACTTCCGCCACATTATTTATTTTAATAGTCTTTCGATTAAAGCTCTCCCTGTCCATCCTGTTTAAAGTGTTATCTCTCTCAACAAAGCAACTCTTAATTCTTTTTTCTCAGATATTTATGGTACTTATCACCTTCTAACTTATTATGTATTCTACTTAAATAATTTACCTATTGTCTGTCTGCCAGATAAATATTTATTGAGAAAAGAAATGAATCACTATCCAGAAACAAAGATCTAAGGAGATACAGAGTAAATTATTCATGATTTTTCCCTTTAGAAAATATCATTTTAACCAAATGGAAAATGTTAGGCCTCTTGCCTTTTGAGTTAATATTCAAAATGAGATTGAACTTGGTGGTCAAATGGGATCTTAGCCTTAATGTAAAACTTTAATTATTCGTCAAGAGAATAGATTAATATGTTTCTTGTGTAATAAAATTTAATTAAGACAAATGTAAGTTATGATTATCATTTATTTCATGTTATGTCTTCAACCAATTTAAACTCTTTTGTCTAACTTTTTTGTTTTTGCTTGAAATTAGTGAGCAGGAAACATTCTGACTAGCGAATGGCAGGTGTTCATTGTAATTTAACAAAGCAGGTGTCAGATTATTTACTGGGGAAAACTGCTACTCCTTCTGGAAAGCCTTTTACTTTGGGGTTTCTCCTAATTAAAAATACCTAGCCATCAACTGTCAGTGTTGTCTCTCCATGGGACAGCAAAACCTTCAGGGAACATGACTTGAGCAATCTTTGCAATAAAGAAAGAAAGGGGTAAAAAAATTGTTATTAATTATTTAGAGATAATTCTTCCTCTGCTGTCAAAATTATAGATGCATAATATAATTCACTCCTTCTGGAAAAATATTGTACAGACTCTAAGAGTAGTACAAGCTGATAAGTAAATTAAATGCCAAAAATGATGCATAAGAGAGAGCCAAAAATGCAATGTTAGATTATAAATATCATATGTCATGCGGGGGACCCTGCTCAGTGCACCATGTGTCATGCGGGGCGGCAGGCGGAGTCTCTGGTCCCGCTCCCCACATAAGAACACAGGATATGGTGAGGCCAAAAAGGAACACCCACAAAGCCATAGATAGGGGAGTCATACTAGTATATTCTCGCTGGCGGCACTATACTCTCACTGGAGGCTGGATCCACACTGTCTGTAACCCACCCTCCTAACTGCAATCCGCACTTGCTAGCTCAGCCAGCATCTTCTTGCTAGCCCCCATTTTCTGCTAGCGTAGCCACGGCAGTTATATTAGTGGCCAATGGCTCACTGGTTACAGCTGATGGCCATCCAATCACAGTTGATGGCCATTTACTACCTGAGCCAGCACCTTTCTATGTGAGGGCGAGAGCCTGGAAACTGCACTCCTGGCTCTGTCCCCACATCATACGTCTTTCATTATTCTGTTTCCTATAAAACTTCAAATACCTACACACAAGTAATATATTCTAGGCTACCCCAAAGAGAAACATAGAGGTTAAGTGTGTAACTTAATAATAATTTTATGTTCTGACGATAGAGCTTTTCCTAGTGTTCTAAGACAATAGTTATAGCTTATGTGGATATTAGCTTGTAGTCACTGCACTGTCAGTGTGATGTATAAGGACTTTATATATACAATGACTTATGTTGCAAAGATAGAGCATGGAACTTCATCTTCATGAAATAAAACTTGGTTAATGAGACCAATTTCATAGAGAATGGTGTCATGAAGCTTAGGAGGTGTTCTGTTTGTTTTAGTAGCTGAGAAATGTTTACAGAAAAGATTATATATATATATTTATTAGGAAAAAGTTAAGCTTTTATTAATTTTTATATCTTTATTTTTGAATTATACTCATATATGCAGCTGTGTTTTGTTGTACTTCCTTAAATATAGAAACCTCAATTGTTGAGCCCTATCAATATGAAGAAATGCATACTAGGTTGGACCATAAAACCTGATGACATGAACACTGACTAATGTTTAATCTAATACATTTCTGCTAGGATTAACTGAATGTTGAGTTTTTTTAAGTAAGCTTGATTTTTTATTTGTTTTTCAGGGGCAGAGACGTACCTGTAGTAGTATACATAGAGAAATGAGCTGAATGAATCTGGCCTAAAGCAAATTGGGTAAAACTAATGAAAATTATTGTCTTTCAAATAATTTAAGATTTGAACTGTGAAAGTACATTAAGTCAGTTCACCCTATATTTTCCCATGGTATTATAGATTTGATACTTAAGTTTTCTGGTTGTGAGCTATAGTAGCAGAAATATACAAACAAACAAAACACCAAAACAAACAAAAAGACAAACAAAAAAAAGCCCTGCCCTTTTAATTAAAGTTTATTGGGGTGACAATTGTTAGTAAAGTTACATTGGTTTCAGGTGTACAATCCAAATGTGGTTATGATAGATGAAAAGAAAAAGAGTCCTCATTGCTAAAATTACAATCTAAAACAGGTCATGATAGTAACTTAAGACTGTATTTACCTTTCATATAATTATTTAATTGTAACAAATTCAGAACGATTTTAACAAACGATTCTACAAAACTTTAAATTAAAAACCACTTTAAGATCCAATCATCTGTTGAACAGATCAATCATAACCATACACTATTCTTTCTAGTAAAATCACAAAGCTTAACGTGGTGAAAGTAGTTTAATAATGAAATTTATAAAGGTATAATTTTATCTGATTTTATCTTCTTACAGACCACAATAATGATCTAGTTATTTTATTAAACATTAGAACTACTCATTTGAATCAGCTGATTATAATAAGATTGAGTACTTGGTATTTGACGTTAAATAGCCAATCCATTTTATTATAGAGATCCTGCCTAAAGTTCCCCTTATAGCTATTAAAAATTTAACTTGTCATAATTTAGGCAATGAGGGATCTGTTTAATCTGTTGTAATAATTTTAAGTGACTGTGTTTGACAAGCACTCCTTTGCTGGTTTCAATTAGTCCCTAATGTAGACAGCCAGATCTGATAATTCAAAGTGTTTCTTTTTTAAAACCTGAATTATCTGGTTTGGTTTACTGCATTGGCTGAGTTAATTGAAAAGTTGCCAGATACCCACTTCATGCTGTGCTGTGCAGACAGAGCAATAACATATTTGATATACCACATAATTTGCTGGATAAATATGATGAAAATAAGACACGTTATTACCATATTTATCCTCAGCCCTTCACACAAAACATGACCTCGCAAATCTGGTCTCCAATTTTGGTTATCATTATGATTATTGCCATTAGCCAAGACTTAACTGATGAGTTGACAATTTACAATAATCATTCAGGGCAATAATTCATAAATTTTATAAAAAGATAAGTTAGAGGAATTAGCAACTTAGAAATGTATATCTAATCATTTAGAATGATTTTTTTTTTTTTAGCTGAATATGTTTCCTACCTCAGAGCCTCAAATTTGGTTATTAGATGATCCTTCCAAATGATATGTTTCTATAGATATTTCCTTTAAAGTGTCATTTTATCACAGATGTTTCAACTGCTGGTAAAAATATTGTTAACTGATCAGGGTTTTAAAAAAATGCATATTATATGATGATATGTTTTTTTTTTAATTTGTTATTATTATTTTTTAGTCAGGCCTTTTAGATGAATGAAAGTTGTCTTTACTTCCCTTATTGGTCTTTTTATGAAGCTTCTCAATACCTAATATAATTTTATTGGTATTTAGAAACTACACATTTACTTTTTTTATTCTCTCTCTCTCTCTTTTTTTTTTGTTTAAATCATGTATGTTATAATAAATTGTTGAAAAATACAGGATCAAACTTGTTGAGAAGATGTTAGCTTTCATAATTTCATAATACTGATTCTCATTTTTATAGAACGAATATTTGGATTAACTAACTACAGTTAAATCTTGTCACTTATTTCATTTTCATAAAATAAAACACAATTCGTCACTCCTATGAAGGAAGCTGGAAAATTGAATCTTACAAATGTTTCAGGGGCTCAAACTGATTTGGTGAGACTATGTGGGAATTATGGGAGGTATGGCGTCCAGAAAAACACAGAGTGACATAATTTTCTTTGGTAGTTAGTCCATACTGATCACTGTTCAAGTGTTACTTGACCTTGACTTATATAATCCTGGCTGATTCCCAAGTAAGTAACTTCTCTTTGGCTTTATCATGAGAGTGACCCACTAGACCACTCTCAACCTTTAGGTTTTCTAAACTGGCCTGAGTTAGACCACAGTCCAGTTTTCTAGCCTACCACAGGAAATACATATCAAGTTCTCAAAAGAGTTCTCTTCAAGAGAAATTTCCACTAGATCGCAAGTGAGATGTGGGCTTCCTAATTGAGATGGGGGAATGAAGGGAAGGTGGAACTCACAGCTCATCAGCAGCTTCTGTCAATGTAATTCTCCACAAATATCATCATCTTTGAATCGCATTCTTACTACAGTTCTTAATGGGAATCACTTACCTAACTGGGTCTTGGTCTTATTTTGAAAGCATTAAATAGTGAGTTGTTTTACATCTTACTTGATATTTGCTAAATATCTCAACTGAAACTCCCATTTTAATATTCTCTGCTTCAGTTTCTTCATCTGTAAAATTAAGAATGTATTTTTAAACATTCTATGTGGAAAATGACTTCTTAAGGCTATTATGACAATTAATTGAGTTATTTAGAAAATAGAACTTCTTAAAAAATTAGATTTTTTTCCCTCTGAAGCTATCAAATCTGCCTGATAAATGCACAAATGATTAAATTGCTGCTAAAGGGAGATTACACATAGCATGGCTGGAGATAACTACCTTGAGTTATAAATCTGAAACTCTGTATTTCCTTTCCTTGTTTTCAATTATTTTTACTACGGACACTGACATCTACATTTTGACACAGACTTTTGACCTGATGTTAATTTACAACTGTGGCTTAGCAAAAAAACTGAATCTTGTCCATGATTTCTTCAGTTTTAATGTTGCAGAACAAAGAATCTGAAATCTTGAGCTATTTTATCTGACAAACTTTTAATTAATCAGGATCCACTGATCTTATTTCAGGTAAATAATTTTATGTGATTGAGCAGACATTGCTAGTTGCCTACCCAGTCTATTACATAATTGTTCAAAACAATTATTGTTTGCTTTTTAGGAAATTATACTTTTCTGTGCCAATGGTATCAGACTAGCTTTAGCCAAAGAAATGTGAGCAAAAGTGATATGTCTCAGTTAAGTTTAATTTAAGACATTAAATTACTAATTTTAGTTCTATGCTGATTAACTTTTTACACACATTGAGATATATACATACTCATACCTAAAACACATGAATTACATAATGAATTGTGTTTTCTAAAACAGACTAGCAATTTCTGGATCCAAATAGAGAAATGAAGCTGGTTTACAAAACCTCCATGCAAAATCTGATAAAATTAAAATATGAATATAGAAAATAAAATAGACCAGGAACTCTTAAACTAAGGAAATAAATATTACGATAAAATATACTTAGATATGTTCTTTATTGAAAAAAGAGAGACGGCTTTAGAAATCAAGATGATTCTTAAAGCAATGTTGGGGAAGGAAAAGAAATTGAATGGAAGAACTCTGAAACATATCACTGATAACTTTCATCCAAGCTATGAGTAATGTAGGAAGCCCCCAATAAAGGGAGGGATAGAATTCTCTCTGAAAACACTGATTCACAATAAAAAAGTAAAAATGGCCATGGATTTTTTTTGTGTGTCTTAATGAGACAACAGAGGGGAAAGACAAAAAAATAATGCTGATTACACTAACCTATTTATTTGTCAAAAGAAGGAGGTAGGTGAGTTGTGAACTTTTGAATAGAATGTGGAAAGTTATGAGACACTTGTCCTTAACCTAACACAAAGAGCAAGACAGATATGCTACAAAATCATAGCTATTATGAACTTATTAGAGAACAGATTATATATTAAAAAAAAAGAAAAAAGAAACTTGAGGAACTAGCATGTAGAGAGTAACTTGCCAAGATAGAGATGAACTACAACTATTTTCAGCCCTTTTGAAAAAAAATGAGATAAGTGAAATCCATAATAGATGGTTCTTTGGGAAATATGGATCTCATTAGATTGTTAAGTAACTTTTATTCAGGCTTTGAAATCAACTACTATTTCAATTAATTCTTTAACAATCACATACTAAGAAGAACCAAATACAGGCACAAGTTTAAGAGAAAGCATAAGAGATTAGGAAAATAAGAGTAGCAAGCCAAAAAGAGAAGCCAGCCGAATCATGAATGTTTGGACTGGCTTGGTATAATAAAAGAATACTAAATTACTCCAATACCACAGCAAGTTTGCAGCTACTCCTCAGTGTTTTCTGTGGATCAATCCTGAATGAATGGAGATGTTAGGTGGTATGTCAAAATAAAAGACAGGGCAAAAGAGCAGGGAAACGTAATCTCTGAGATATGTGAGACCTTCACTATCTACAAAATAGTGAAACAGTGAAGATTGAACACCAATCAGGAGAACGAATCCAGATCAGGCAATTCATTTTCTTGTCGAGAGGCAATTCTCATAGGTCTCTTGCATTTCTGCATATCTTGTGATCAGCACCATTAATAAATAGCCTTTTGTTCTGGATTATTTTTTCAAGAATGTTTTATAGCAAACAGCCTTCGCTGATAGAGAGAGCTATCTGCCAGTATAATAAAGATAATTTTCTTTGCAAATGTTTTGCAAGTTTGGTTGCAGTCTGTTATATAAATTTGGGTTTCCTAAGTTCAGCGTTACTCAGTTGTGATGTGTACCCACAGTGTGTGTAGCGTCTCACTGGGGCCTCTGCCACTTTATCGCCATGGGATTTGGTGCGGGATGAGATCCTCACTAATGTGAATATACAACTCATGTTACCTGCTGTCTTGTGGGTAATAAAGCTATTGTCTTTGACTCAGTAATCTCCTGACTTGTGCCAGTATCCATGAAATTCTGGAAGGCTGATGTGTTAGTTTACAAATAGAGAAAAATTTTGTGCTCTTCACAGTTTTGATAATTTCATCAAGTAATAGGCATCAGCTATTAAAGGCTGGAGGCAAGAAATCAGGGATGAGAGAGACGTCACAATGTGTGAAAAGACCAAAGTGGCACTGAAGACCAAAGAGAACTTACCAATGGCATCAAATTATGGCAGACAGTCTGAAACCCCCAAATAGATCTCTGTCATTGCTCAGACTCCAAGCAATGCTAAAGGGATAGTTCTGATCTCACACTCAAAGTGTTTGAAAGCATTTGTGAACCTAAACTAAGACTGCTATAAAGTCCAAATACAGTTGAATTAAGTAAGAGATAAAGTCAGCCCTACACGTTACTAGTTTTCCCCAATTTAAGTAGCATGATCTTTTATGAAAATGCATATTATTAATTCAGTTGTCACATAGCCAAGAGAAGAGTCAACAAAGAAGAATCACAGATGGTCTGAAGGTTGAAATTATCAGGAAGAGACTTTAACACTGATAAACATGTTAATGCATAAAAGAAAAATATGGATAATATTCATATGCAGATAGAGGATGCATTGAAAGGAGAAAAGGAGAAAATAAGTACCTGATGAGAAAGAAGGAAATAGAAAAAGAAAGAAAAGAAGAATTGTTTTGATAGTTTTAGCAATAAATTGACACATTTGATGAAAAAAAAATCTTTGCGTATGAACCTAGGTCCAATAGAAATTTAAAAAAATAAAATATCAATAGAAAAAAATGTAAAGAATATAAAAAAATGTAATTGAGATACATGGTCAATAACAACTGATATCATGTGCAATTTAGTACTTAGTTAACAGGAGAGCGAATAAGGAAAATTTATTTTTCAAAAGATCAAGGAAAGGAATTTCTAAAACTTGAAAACATTTCTTTTAGTTTCTTCCAATAGAACATGTAAACCACTTGACTTCTTTTTAAATTCTGCCTGATGTCCACTGATGATATTAGGTAACCATATTTAATTTCTTCTTAAAGAAATTTATATAACATATAAACATAAATATATAACATAAATATATAAATTCATAAAGAAAATTATATAACAATTTTTACATATTTATAGATGTCAAAACTTTTTATTTTACTGTCAGTGTCATCATAGGTTTTTTATTATCAAGCTGAAGCTGAAAGGAACAATCAAAAGAGCATACTGAAATGGAAAAATAAAATTGATTTTTAAGTCATAAAGCAAGAGTAGGCATGGTTGATAGGATTATATTCCCTAAATGAGTTTTCTTAAGTTCAATAACCTAATAATCAGCTCTTAAAATTATCATAAGTATATAAAATTTCAATATTCTAATATAAATTTCAAGTATAAGCCACATTTTTATAATCTTACTTTTATCTAGATGCCTAATTTTATAGTTACTATATTAAATCACCCTTAGAACATAATGGCTAACTCCTTTAAAACCTTTCTTCAGAGTTCACAGATCTCAGAAGAAAATTTGTGTATTCAATAATTACATTGGAAGATTCACTCAGAGGACATTTTTCTTAGGTCAAATTAACAATTACTTTGACATCAAAGTAGCAGCAGCATCATGGAATTAAAGAATCCCCAAACTGCAAAAGGTAGAAACTATCAATCCGTCACCCAATTTAGTACTTGAAGCATAAATTTCCTTTCTAAATTAATACATACTGAGAATAAACAACACTTAAAGTACTATTCTGAACAGATAAATATCCGATTCTTTAGCACAATAATTGAGAAAACATTGGTGATTCTCTGATGACCCTCTTTGCTTACTGATTTTTTTTCCCCTTGAACTTCAAAATCCCACTGTTCTTCTATACTTTCTATTTTACTACTGTCCGCTATATGAAAATCGTGGAAAAGTGAAGAGAAGAATTTACATGATGAGTATTCAGCTAAAGTAGACATAGATGGGCACTTAATTCTGTGACTGACAAACTAGATTAGAGTTCCCAAAAGGAAATGAGGCAACCCTGATAGTTTGTTTCACAGATTCTTCTCACACTGAATAATATAAGATCTACATTGAAGGCATAAAGAGGATCTATCACAATTTAAAGCATTTGTAAAAATAAAATAATAGTTCTGGCTTGCATATTGTGTTCATATTGTCACTTGAAAGCAAGCAACCGTGGCCATAGTTAATCACCCCATTTTTTTGCCTTCTGGGAGTTTCCAAACTGATCACCATTTTGAACACCAAACTCACTGTAAAATTTGAAATTTAAATGTGGTACATCCAAATTCTGATTTGAGATAAAAATAAGGGCACAACAATGTATAAGTCTCCTCAAAAATAAGAGAAAATATGTTGAAAAAGAAATCATATCTATGTTAAGAAATACAGGATGGGAAGGGACATTTATTTTTGACACCTAAAGTAAATAGTATTTACTTTAGAATATTCCTGTGATAGTTAAATAGGGTTATTTGTATTAAGATTCTTAGCACATATCCTGGAAGATAGCTCACATATCCTTATGGCTCACAAATTCTTTCAAAATATATTTATTTAATTTTATCTATGTCTAGGTATTCTTTTAGGTGTGGTGGATACACAAATGAGCAATATAGATACATTCTCTATTATCATGATGAGGCAGACAATGAACTAATAAACATATAAATATATACTATGTATTGGGTGTACTACATATTATGTTATGAAACAGATAGAAAAACTGATGCTGGATAGGAGAGAGTGACTAGAGTAAAGGCATGGAAGGCATGTTGTTTTTCATAAAGTAATTATAGGAGACTTTCCAATAGAGTGAAAGAGTCCAGATCATACAATATCTTGTAGATGTTGTCATAAAGTTTTTATCTTATTCTATTTTTTCATGGAGAAAATACAAGAGCATATTGAGCATAGGGGAAACAAAATCCAATTTAAGTTCTTTTTGTAAAGATTTTTATTAAAATATAGCTAACATAAAATATTATATCAGTTTCAGGTATACATCATAGTTACTCAACAGTACCCACATGGCATGATACATAATTATTACCATATTATTAATTATATTCCCTATGCTAAAGAAGTGATCACCATGATAAGTCCAGCAAGCATCTGACACCATACCATGCTATCACAGTGTTATTGACCATATTTCCTATGCTGTTTATTATATCCCCAAGACTTATTTGTTTCACTCCTGAAACTTTGAACCTCTTACTAATCTTCATCTTTTTCCCTTTAAAAAAAGATTTTCAATTAGAATAGACGTTCAATATTATTTTATATTAGTTTCAGGTATACAGTATAGTTGTTAGACATTTATATAATTTACAAAGTGATCCCCTTGACCAGTCTAGCACCCATCTAGCACTATACATAGTTATTACCGTATTATTGATTATATTCCCTATACTTTACATTCCCATGACTATTTTGTAACTACCAATTTGTATTTCTTGATCCTTTCACCTTGTCCCAAACCCCATACCATCTATCATCCTGATAAATCTAGTACCCATCTGACACCATATGTAGTTATTACAATATTATTGACAATCTTCCTTATGCTACACCCTACATCCCCATGACTGCTTTGTAACATCAAATTTGTACTTCTTAATCACTTGCCCTTTTTCACCCACCTCAATACCCCACCCATCTGGCCACCATTAAAATATTCTCCACATCTACAAGTTTGCCTCCGTTTTGTTTGCTTGTTTCTTTTATTCTTTAGAATCCACCCACAAGTGATATCATATGACATTTGTGTTTAGCTGTTTGACCCACAAAGCTCAACACAACACCACCCAGATTCATCCATGCTGTCGCAGACGGCAAAATTACACCCCTTCCGATGGCTGAACAGTATTCCGTTGTATATATGTACCACCTCTTGTTTATCAATTCATCTATACAGGGACACCCAGGTTGCCTCCACATCTTGGTCATTGGAAATAATGCTGCAATGAACTTAACAATGAGCACATCCCTTTGAGTAGTATTTTGGGTTTGTTCAGATAAATACCCAGTGTCTTTGTCTCTAGTTATTGTCTCTGTTTTGAAGTCTATTTTGCCTAGTATACGTGTTGCTATCCCAGCTTTCTGTTTGTTTGATGTTTCCATTTTCATGAAATATCTTTTTCTATCCCTTTACTTTCAGTTTGTGTGTGTCTTTTGATCTGAAGTGAGTCTTCTGCAGGCAGTATGTGTAAGGGCCTTGTTTCCTTATCCACTCAGCCCTTCTGTCTTTTGATTGGAGCATTAAATCTATTTACATTGAAAGTAATTGTTGATAGGTATGTAGTGATTGCCATTTTATTATTCATTTTATTTATTTACTTACTTATTTTTGTTTCTTTTTTTTATTTATTCATCTTAAAAAATTCCGCCGAAAATTCCTTGTAATACTGGTTTAGTGATGATGAACTCCTTTAGCTTTCCCTTTGCTGGGAAGCTATTTATTTTTCAGTTGATTTTAAATGATAACTTTGCTGGGTAGAGCAATCTTGGTTGTAGGTCTTTGCTTTTCATTACTTTGAATATGTTCCGCCAATCCCTTCTAACCTGCAGAGTTTCTGTTGAGAAGTCAACTGGCAATCTTATGGGAGCTCACTTATAGGTAGTTAACTGCTTTTCTCTTGCTGCTGTTAAGATTCTTTCTTTGTATTTAAACTTGACATTTTAATTTTGATGTGTCTTGCTGTAGGCCTCTTTGGGTTTTTTTCTGATAATTCCAATCTCGGTAAATTTAGATGGTCTAGTATAACCCCTCCAAGACAAATGTTAAAGGAAGTTGTTCAAGTTAAAGAAAATGATATAATCTATATGATAGTGTATTTTTTTATTAGTTTCAGGTGCACAAGACAAACTAATATTTAGACGTTTATCTTTTACATCCCTCACATTGTGTGAACCCCCCTCCCCCATCCACTATCCCTCTTCTGACATCGCACACAGCCATTACATTACCACTGTCTCTATTCCTAATGCTGTACTCCGCTTCTTGTAACTATATACATATATATATATATATATATATATATATATATATATATATATATATATATAAACTTGTAGTTGACATTCATTATTGCTCAGCTTCAGCTTCAGGTGTACAGTGCAGTGATCAGGCATCTACATCATCCCTGAGGTGGTCTCCCTAATGAGACAAGTGTCCATAGGATACCCTATAAAATCTTTACAATGTAACTGATTACATTCCCCAAATTAATTTTCAGAACCCCGTGGCCACCTTGTGGTTACCGACTATTTTCTAATCCCCTCACCTTCCCCCTTATCCCCATCCCCCTCCCATCTAGCAACCCTCAGTTTTTCCTCTATGTCTCCAAACCTGTTTCTGATTAGTTCATTCACTTATTCTTTTCTTTAGATTCCACATATAAGTGAGATCATATGGTATTTGTCTTCTGTCTGACTTATTTCACTCACCATAATGTTCTCTAGGTCCATCCATGTTGTTGCAAATGGTAAGATTTCTGTCTTCTTTATGGCTGAGTAGTACTCCATTGTATAAATGTACCACAATTTCTTAATCCAGTCATCTACCAATGGGCATTTTGGTTGTTTCCATGTCTTGGCTATTGTGTATAGTGCTGCAATAAACATAGGAGTGCATAAAGTTTTTTGAATTAGAGTTTTGGATTTCTCCGGGTAGATACCTAGGAGTGGAATTGCTGGATCATAAGGTAGTTCCATTTTCAGATTTTTGAGATACCTCCATACTGTTTTCCATAGTGGCTGCACCAATCTGCAATCCCACCAACAGTGCACAAGCGTTCCCTTTTCTCCACATTCGTGCCAGCACTTGTTGTTTGTTGATTTATTGATGATAGCCGTTTTGACTGGGGTGAGGTGGTATCTCATTGTGGTTTTTATTTGCATTTCTCTAATGATTACTGAGTTTGAGCATTTTTTCATATGTCTGTTTGCCATCTGTATGTCCTTTTTAGAAAAATGTCTCTTCGTATCCTCTGCCATTTTGTAAATGGGTTGTTTGTTTCTTTTGTAGTTGAGTGAGTTTTTTATAAATTTGTGATATTAACCCCTTATCAGATATATCATTGGCAAATATCTTTTCCCATTCAGTAGGATCCCTTTTTGTTTTATTGATGGTTTCCTTTGCTATGAAAAATCTTTTTAGTTTGATGTAATCCCACATGTTTATTTTTTCTCTTACTTCCCTCGTGCGAGGGGATATATAAGTAAAAATCTTACTCCGGGTAATGTCTGTGATGTTTCTTCCTATATTTTCTTCTAGGAATTTTATGGTTTCAGATCTTACATTTAAGTCTTTAAGCCATTTTGAATTTATTTTTGTATATAGTGTAAGGAGGTGGTCCAGCTTCATTTTTTTGCATGTGTCTGTCCAGGTTTCCCAGCACCATTTATTGAATAGACTGTCTTTACCCCATCATACATTCTTGCTTCCATTGTCGTAGATTAAATGGCCATATAGGCATGGATTTATTTCTGGACTCTCTATTTTTTTCCATTGATCTATGTGTCTGTTTTTATGCCAGTACCATGCTGTTTTGATTACTGTAACCTTGTAGTATAATTTGATGTCAGGTATTGTTATACCTCCCACTTTGTTCTTATTTCTCAAGATTGCTGAGGCTATCCGGGGTCTTTTATGGTCCCATATAAATTTTAGGATTATATGTTCTATTTCTGTGACGACGTTGGCAGTTTGATAGGAATTGCGTTGAATATGTATATTGCCTTAGGCAGTATGGACATTTTAACTATTAATTCTTCTTATCCATGAACATGGTATGTGTTTCCATCTATTTGTATCTTCTTTCATTGCTTTCTTCAGTGTCTTATAATTTTCTGAGTACAGATCTTTTACTTTGGTTAAATTTATTCCCAGGTATTTTATAGTCTTTGAAGCAATTGTAAATGGGATTTTTTTTTCTTTCTTTCTTCTTCTTCTTTTTTTTTAATTTCTCCTTCTGATGTTTTATTATTGGTATATACAAATGCAACTGATTTCTGAATATTAATTTTGTATCCTGCTACTTTACTGAATTCATCTATCAGCTCTAATAGTTTCTTGGTGGAGTCTTTAGGGTTCTCTATATATAGTCATCTGCATATAATGACAATTTTACTTTTTCCTTACCGATTTGGATGTCTTTTATTTCTTTCTCTTGTCTGATTGCTGTGGCTAGAACTTCCAGCACTGTGTTGAATAGAAGTGGAGAAAGTGGGCAACCTTGCCTTGTTCCTAATCTTAGGGGGAATGGTTTTAGCTTTTCCCCATTGAGTATGATGTTAGCTGTGGGTTTATCATATATGGCCTTTATTATGTTGAGATATGATCCCTCTATTCCCACTTTCTTAAGGGTTTTTATCATAAATGGCTGCTGGATTTTATCAAATGCTTTTTCTGCATGTATCTATATGATCATGTGATTTTTATTTTTCATTTTGTTAATGTGGTGTATCACATTAATTGATTTGCGGATGTTGAACCACCCTTGCATACCAGGGATGAATCCCACTTAATCATGGTGTATGATCTTTTTAATGTATTGCTGAATTCTGTTCGCTAATATTTTGTTGAGGATTTTTGCATCTATGTTCATTAGAGATATCGGCCTGTAGTTTTCTTTTTTTGTGGTGTGTTTGTCTGATTTTGGGATCAGGGTGATAGTGGCTTTGTGAAAAGTATTTTGGAGTCTTCCCTCCTTCTGGATTTTTTGGAAGAGCTTGAGGAGAATAGGTGATAATTCTTTTTTGAACGTTTTGTAAAATTCACCTGTAAAGCCATCTGGTCCAGGGCTTTTGTTTGTTGGGAGATTGTTGATTACTGATTCAATTTCCCCCGTGGTATTTAGTCTATTCAGGTTTTCTGTTTTTTCTTGAGTTAGCCTTGAAAGGTTGTATGCCTCTAGAAATTGTCCATTTCTTCCAGATTGTCAAATTTGTTGGCATATAGTTGCTCATAGTAGTTTCTTAAATTTTTTTGTATTTCTGCAGTGTCTGTTGTCACTTCTCCTCTTTCATTTCTGATTTTATTAATTTGGGTCCTCTCTCTCTCTCTTTTAATGAGTCTGGGTAAAGGTTTGTCAATTTTGTTTATCTTCTCTAAGAACTAACTCCTGGATTCATTAATCTTTTGAATTGTTTTTCTGGTTTCTATTTCATTTATTTCCACTCTGATCTTTATTATCTCCTTCCTTGTATTCTCATTGGGCTTCTTTTGCTGTTCTTTTTCCAGATCCCTTAAGTGTGAAGATAAACTGTTGATTAGTGATGTTTCTTGTTTCTTTAGGTAGGCCTGCAATGCTATGAATTTCCCTCTTAGGACTGCTTTCGTGGCATCCTATAGATTTTGGGTCGTCGTGTTTTCATTTTCGTTTGTCTTGAGATATCTTTTGATTTCTTCCTTGATCTCCTGGTTGACTCATTCATTATTTAGTAACATGTTATTCAGTCTCCATGAATTGGTGTATCTTCCGGTATTTTTCCTGTAGTTCATTTCTAATTTCATAGCACTGTGGTCAGAGAAGACAATTGGTATGATTTTAATTTTCTTAAATTTATCAAGACTTGTTTTGTGGCCTAACATATGGTCTATCTTGGAAAATGTTCCATGTGCGCTTGAGAAGAACATGTATTCTGTACCATTGGGGTGAAATGCTCTGAAAATATCGATTAAATCCAAGTGGTCCAATGTGTCATTTAAGGTCATTGTTTCCATATTGATTTTCTGTCTGGAAGACCTGTCTTCTTGTCAGAGGTGTGCTGAAGTCCCCTACTATGATAGTGTTATTGTTGATCTCTGTCTTTATGTCAGTCAATATCTGTTTTATATATTTAGGTGCTCCTATGTTGGGTGCATAGATGTTTACTAGGGTTATGTCCTCTTGTGGGATCGATCCCTTTATTAGTATATAGTGCCCATCTTCGTCTTTTAATATGTTCTTCATTTTAAAGTCTATTTTGTCAGATATAAGTATTGCAACTCCAGCTTTTTTCTCATTTCCATTTGCATGAAATATCTTACTCCAACCTTTCACTTTCAGTCTGTGTGTCTTTTGATCTGAGGTGAGTCTCTTGTATGCAGCATATACAAGGGTCTTGCTTTCTTATCCACTCTGCCACCTTATGATTATTGATTGGAGCATTTAATCCGTTTACATTCAAAGTGATTTTTGATAGGTACATAGTTATTGCCATTTTTAAATTTGTAGTTAGATTGTTTTCATCTTTCTTATATTTACAAAAGTCCTTTTAGTATTTCTTGCAATGCTGGCTTGGTGGTAATAAATACCTTTAGCTTATTCTTTTCTGGGAAGCTCTTTATCTCTCCATCAACTTTAAATGTCAGCCTTGCTGGATAAAGCAATCTAGGTTGTAGGCATTTGTTTTCCATCATTTTGAGTATCTCCTGCCACTCTCTCCTGGCCTTCAATGCTTCTGTAGAAAAATCATTTGATAGTCTTATGGGAGTTCCCTTGTATGTAACCCTCTGTCTTTCTCTTGCTGCTTTTAGGATTCTCTCTTTGTCTTTAACTTTTTCCATTTTAACTATAATGTGTCTTGGTGTGGACCTGTTTGGGTTTATCCTGGTTGGACTGCACTTCCTGGATTTGTATGTTAGTTTCCTTCATCAGGTTAGGGAAGTTTTCGGACATTATTGCTTCAAATATGTTCTCAATCCCTTGCTTCCTCTCTTCACCTTCTGGTATTCCTATGATGCACATGTTGTTGTGCTTGATGTTATCCCAGAGGTCTCTTAAACCATCTTCATTGTTTTTTATTCTTTTTTTTTTCTGTTGTTCTGTTTGGGTGATCTCTGCTTAACTTGTCTTCTAAGTCACTGATTTGATCCTCTGCTTCATCTAACCTGCTGTTAATTCCTTCAAGTGAGTTCTTTATTTCAGTAATTGTGTTCTTTAGTTCTAACTGTTTGTTCATTATGATTTCTCTGTCATTCCTTATGTCATCTCTAAGCTCCTTAAACATTCTTATCATCAGTGTTCTGAATTCTGTCTCTGATAGGTTGGTTACCTCTGTTTCATTTGGTTCCATTTCTGGAGGTTTCTTCTGTTCTTTTATTTGTGACGTGTATCTTTGTTTCCCCATTCTGGCTGACTCTCCGTTTTTGCTTCGATGTATTAAGTAGATCCCCTAGAGTTCTTAGTTCTTGCTGAGTTATCTTATGTAGTATGTGTCCTTTATATTTGACTTGACTACTTTGTTCTTCTCCTCTGCGTGTGCTCCAAAGGTGACTCTGGTGTTGTGTATATTGTCCTGTTAAAGGAGATCTTTAATTGCTTTTTGCTTGTGAGTAGGTGGGGTTAACTCCTAGGCTGACTAGTTGTGAGACTTGGGTCAGCCCACCGCATGGTGTTCTGTTACATGAAGGTTGACTACTTAAATGTGGTTTGGCCTCTATGGGCTCTTGTGCCTATAGAGAATTCCCTCTGGGTGTGTCACTTGTAGGTCAAACCCGGTAGTACTCTGGTTTGGTCTGGAGTTGCCCTCTGGGTATGTTGAATCTTGTGCCTCTTAAGCTGGGCCCTGGCAGGGCAATTTCAGAACAAAGCAAATCACCAAACACAACAACAACAACAACAACAACAAAGAAAAAAATCAAATACATTCACATGTAAAAACAACTGACAACCCACACTCAACACAGGGAAAGATATCAAAGCTATAAAGACAAAAAACAAACAAACAAACAAACAAACAAACAAACAAACAAAAAGTAGCACCAGTCTTGGCTTAAGCCCACCAAGTAATCTCCAGGTTGCCTCTGCTTTACCAAAAAGTCCTTTGTGTATTGTATAGGTAGAGCCGGTCACCTGGGGCCCAGAGTGACGTTGGGACTGCAGATTTAGATGCGTGTGTCTGAGGGGTCTGGATGGTAGTTTCTACAAAGTCAGTGCTGTTTCTGCTCTTGCCTGCACATATGCGCACTGAGAGTAGCACCACCAGCCCTGTGTCCAGTTCTCCTGAGTCTTAGGGCACTTCTTCCGTGTGTGTGTGTGTGTGTGTGTGTGTGTGTGTGTGTGTGTGTGTGTGTGGCGGGCAGGAGATTTTTGAGCTGCTGAAAGCCCAGAGCTGCGTCTGCCACCTACTGCTGATCCCTAGGAGTGCCTCCACGGTTGTAATTGCCCTGCCCTAGGCAGGCCAGAAAAGGTGGTGGCTGGGGGTGGAGGAGTCTCTTCTCTCCTAGCCCAGCAAAAATCACACTCTTCCCAGCCTCTTCCCAGGGTCAAAGCTGCACGCCGATCTTCCCAGAGCCTGAGCACTAAGGCTCCTCTGTAATCTGACACTACTCCTCAGTTCAGGGGCCAGTTTAAATCTCTGAAAGGGCGGGGGTAGGATTGGAAGAGCGGGGGATGGGGGATATGTGAGGGTCCCAGGTATAGAGTTTGTGTCCTTTGTCCAACCTAGGGCCCAACTGGCTGCCCCCTCAGTGGGAGAGATCAGCTGTGGGATGCAGGGAAAGAGCCCACCTCCTGGCTTTTGTGTTCTCTGTTCCATCCTGGGATCCCCTGCGTCTCTGCAGCTGTGGATGCCGTTGGCATTTCCACCACCACAGATGCTGGCCACAGATGCTTACCCCGTTTCCACCGCCGCAGATGCAGGCTACGTCTCCACTCCGCTCCCTTCCGTCTTCCCCTGCTCGCCCAATTTTCCCACCTTCAAGTAATCCTTGCATGAGTCTCTTACCTGTTCTGCGTGATGAGCAGAGTCCTTTGATGGGTTATAGATGTCCCGTTTGTGATAAGATCCAGAGGAGAACTCAAAAAGTGTGCCCCACTGCCGCCATTCCTATCAATGTTAGTGTATTTTGATTGACCTTTCTCTCAAGTATCATTCAGATTTTGTCAATTCTTTGTGTGTTTGGATTCTATCCTGGATTTTTGATTCTATCCTGGAAATTTTCAACATTATTTCTTGATTATCTGAGTCCTCTTATAATTCTACAGAAGATATTAGTTTGCTTTTCTTTGTTTTATTAGATGTTGTGGACTGAATGGTTTCTCCCCAAAATTCGTATGTTAAAGCCCTAACTCCCAATATGATAATATTGGGAGATAGGGCCTCTAAGGGAGTAATTAAAGAGTGGGGACCTAATTCAATAGGACTGTTGTTCTTATAAGAAAAGGAAGAGACACCACAACTCTTTCTTTCCACACACACACAGAGGAAAAGACCATGGGAACATGCAGCAAGGAGGTGGCTGTCTGAAAGCCAAAGGAGGCTTCACCAGAAACCAACCCTGCTGGTATCTTCACTTGGATGTCTAGCTTCCAGAAGTGTGAGAAAATAAACTTCTATTGTTTAAGCCACCCAGTTTGTGGTATCTGTTACAGCAGGGTAACACAGTAGTCAATCAACTAGTTTAGGGTAAAACTAAAAGTCTTATCTTGCCTTCTGTGAGTGGTGGTTCCACTGTCAGTTCATTTTTCAATCCCTCTGCTATGACGTTTGGATCCACCAACACATGTACCTCTTAGAAGTTAGTCTCGGACTCGGTCACTATTATATAAGATATTTCAGTTCCTAATGGCTTTATTATGCTTATTTATTTATTTATTTATTTGTTTATTTTTAGTGTCTGTTACACATGTGCACAACTGGACTGTAAATCCAGGATTTATGTCAATTCACATGCAAAATTAAGGAATGCCATTATCTTTGGGATTCATGCCATACTCCTTGAAAACATTTTCCAGTATTTTTTTCCAAAAAAAAACCGTGGTTTTCTTATAACTTTAGCCTCTTCTACTATTGTATTTCCATTTCCCAGATAATTGTTTGGATAGTTGTCCTCTTCCTTCATTTTCAAAGTCAGGAAAGCGGAGTAGAGTACTTTTCATGTTCTATCATGATGACCCACTCCTCATTATCCCTCTGCTGCCTTCAAAGCTCCTATGGTTAGATTGGGTTCATCCTGATAATCTTCCAATTTTATAGTCATGGATAAGGAATCTTCATGCCACTTATAAACTTAATCACCTTTTGTTATATAAGGAGCATATTCACAAGTTCCAGGGATAAGGATGTGGACATCTTTGGGGGAACTAAAATCTTTGGGGAAATGAAAGATTTTAAAATTCATGTTCTAGCACAATAGAAACTAAGTTTTACTGAGGCAAAACACTGGTAATTCAGTGACTATCATACACTTAGATAATCTTTTGGCACACCTGTGTCCTGGCTGATATAGCCAACAAACAAACAGAAAAAGTATAAATGTTGGGCCGATCATTTGTGAAGGACTTCCCAGAAGGAGTGGTGCCTGAATTGAGTTTTGAAGGATGACTTGTAGGAATAAAGACAAGTAAACTCTCATATATAATGCAGAGCAATGACTGGATTAGATATGTCTTATAAGACATCCCATCTTCTACAACTAATGCTCCTAGTAGCAGTGTGATAGTTCTAGAAAGAAGCAGGCAAGTGACTGAATTAAATTGATACAAAAAATGACATGAGTTTAAACAAAGTATAGTAGTAGAAATGGACAGAAGAGAAAAATACTTTTAGGTAGTGAGGGTTGATATCAATGGCTACAGAGAGGTCATTTAAGGAAACAAAGAAAAAAGGTCTGTTGATCCTGGTGTAACTACAAAGATCAGAGGTGACCATTGGAAAATAGTTATTGGAATGATTAGACAGAACTTAGATCAAAAGTATGTTGAAGAATAAAAGAGAAAGAAGCAAGTAAAAACATGTTAAGTTAAATGGAATGAGGCAATAAAACAGGAAAATTGGAGTATACAAAAAAAAGCAGGCATCAAAGAGTGCAAATTTATAAAATTTAAGTTCAAATGCTATTTCTATGTTGATTTAACAGTGCATTTCTGAATGCATGCACATTGTTAAATGCGCAGTTATACATCGGATTAGACATATTTTTAATCAAGAGGATTTTGGGTCAGTATCTTGCAGTGAATGCTAATGAGACATATTGCATACGTTGAGAATGATTTTCATTTGTGCATCAACCCTGTTAATAATAGTATCTAATTAAGACATTCATTAAAAGTCTATAATGGTAACTTAATGGGAAAAAATCCAATAGAACTCCATTAGGTTCTCCTTGTTACCTTAAAATTACACAAGTTTAACAAATGCCTTAATTAGTTGGTAAAGGAAGGAAATTATACAATTTAATTTAGGATTATTTAATGTAGGGAATATGATTTTCTAGCACTAATGCTTAATTTTAGTGATACATAATATAGATATATTATGAAATATCTTTGATTTCACTATATGTCAGTAAAGTAAGTTTCTGTGGAGAACGTGAAAATGTGATGTATAATTCTAAACAGACATTTATAAAACCTTTATAGTAGTTCTCCTGTAGGTAAAATTCTTATTATATTGTTTTCTTCGGAACTGAAAGTTCAAGTTGATAATAGAAATTTGCTTAGTTTTCAAAGACTGTTAACATCGTGTTGTATTAGGAAAAATGCAGAAAGAACAAAAGAAAAATTTTGTTGAGCTGAAAGACTGGGTTTTCCTGCAGTGGGTACAATCACAATGCTTTCAGTTCTAGTTGCAGCTATGGTTACACTTTTGTTTCTTAATTTTAATCCTATCTTTCGCCATTTTTGTTCTTGTTTGTTTATTTGTTTACATGTTTTGCTTTTCCTCTTAAAGGATATGGTGCTTAATAACATTTTATGATTAATAATAACATTGATAACAATATTTACCTCCAAATATCCCATAAAGGAGACTTGACACAGTTGTATAACTGAAAATCAAAGAATTTGGAGAATAGTCTTCAAGGAAACTGATAATTAAATATTGAAGGTCATAATACTCCTTCTAGATAAGTTCTGAATGCGAAAAATTAATCAAAACTAATGGCCTTAGGAACTTGCCATTTCCTTTTGTATTCAGATGTTATAAAAAAGTCTTAGAGAAAATACTTTGTGAAATATCTATTCAAAATCCAAGTCATTCCTATAATCTGATGCCATTCTGGATCACTGGTCTGGGAATCTTGAATGGCTAACTATAAAATGGGAATAGCAGTTTCCTTTAAATTTATGCTGGAGATTTACCTCAATAAGTTTCCCCAGAAGCAGAGCCTGAGATGGTGATTTTTAGTCAAGTGCTGTACTAGGGGAGTGTTCTCAGTAGAAGCACAGTAAGGAAAGTACTGGAAAGGAAGATGAAACAAAACAAAACAAAACAAAAAGTAACGATGCTCTTTCAGCTAGAGACTAGTTTCCATTTGATCACGCAGGGAAATGCTGAAGCATACATTACACCACAGAGTTAAGCAAAGGGAGAGCTGAAATACCCTTGCGTTCCCTTGGTTGTCTCAGGGCTGCCCCAGAGCAGGAGGAGGAAGCCACAAGGCCTCAGACATGCAGTGTTCATTCACCCAAAGGCAATTCACTGGGAAGGGGTAACTTTCAGATGTCAGCTAACACTCACAGCAGCTGGTAAAGCATTCTGGATGTTTATTGTCTAGAATAGTAATTCTTCTTCACTTACTCAAATGTTCTTTTAGTTCTCGGCTTTACCTAGACTTTTTAAATTAATTAGAACTTGTATTTGAATGTTTATAAGTGCCAGCGAGTAGTTGATTTTCAAACACTTTCACATGCATATTATTTTTCCCTTTAATTAATTTAAAAGTATGAGATAGTCTTAGATTGGATCTTTTATGATTTTTATATCCCAAAATACCTAGTTCAGAGTTTATTAATCAAAGAAATAAACGTGAACAGAGACTCAATCACAATTTCTAAGTAAATTATCAGAACATTGTTACAGGCTAGAAATAATAAAACTGCCAAACACATTGCTATAGCTATTTCATTTTGTTAAAATTTTACTAAAACACATGCCAAAGAGTGCGACTGTGCAAAAGAGCTAAAACAAACATGGAAAAATAAATATATGAAAACACATTTTTTTCTTCAAATCAATGAAATACTTTACATAAAATAACTGACTATACACTAGAATATTTTCTTTTCTTTCACTTTTTTACATAAATATGTGGTATCATTTGTAGTTCATAATTTCTGGCAAACCTTTGTCCAGGAGAGGTTTGTTTGTTTGTTTGTTTGTTTGTTTTTTGTGGGGTTTTTTTTAAGACAAGCTACTTCCTCTGCTGCAGTAATTTGTCCTGAATGCATAACCGATACCTATCACCTTTATTTTGGAGGGTATGCTCAAATCATTGAGAGTGGCACTAATTTTGTCATTTGCCTCAGGGACATCAAATTGTTGTTGACTTTCTTTCTGGGTGGGCAGCAGTGTGTATGGGAGGGCAATGTCAGCATGCATAAAGTGATATGCAAAGTAATTCATAACCTAACAAGTTTATTAAAATATATGCCAATTGAAGCAAACAAACAATAACTACAAAGTCTTACACAGGAATAAGCAATAGTTTAAAGTTAAGAGTGGCTAGTGAAGGGCTCATGGAGAAGGTGGTCAATGACAATGGGTGTTCAAAGGATAGTAGAAACTGGACAAAGAGAGAAGTATGGGAGCGTTTTAAAACATGAAGATAAAATGATGGCAAGTGTACGGGAGCAGGGATGTGAAATGCATGTGTTTTGAACAGTGGACAAAGTTGACTGGGGTTAGGTGCTTTTGTATAGATAGAGAAAAAAAAAACTAACAGTAGGAAGAGGATTGTAGAGGGTCTTGCATAACAGGTGAAAGGAATTATTCTCTTTTAGAGAGCAAAGATATTTAATAATCCTTTGAAATAAGAATGACACAAACAGAGCTGAACTTATAAAGAGGTTCACGGCCACAATGTTCTAAATGGTATTTACTTGGTAAAGAAATTATTCAAAGAGACAAGTTAAGCAGCGATTTTAATGTGGTCCTGAAGTAGACACCCTAAAAATAGTAAAGATTTAATTTTATAATTGCTTTAAAAAAGAAAATTGCTGATGTTCCAGTCACGTTGCATACAGATTTCATTACAACCACATCACAGATGTCACTGACAGGCTAAATCCCACCTCTTCCTCCAAGGAAATAAAGAAGAAAGGGTGTACATATGTGCTGGTTGCATATATTTCTGCTGCTTTCTTGGACTGACACAAAGAAACATATGTGCCTATATGCTATTGGTAGAATTTCCATCCCCTTATTTCAAAATAATTTTGACATAAAGGTTATTTCTATGATAACAAAACTGAACCACGTTGATATTAGGGATGGGGATATATATGTCGTGAATTTTTCACATTTCATGAAGATTACAGAATCAAAGAATTACTACAGCCTGGTGCCAGAAAACAGAAAATAGAATTTCATACAATGACAAAACAGGAAACACAGAAATCAACTGGCTGCAACATAGACTATGTAGAATAAAGGAGCTGCACTGGAATTAAATTGTTTTGATTCAATGTGTCTTTGTATTTATCATTCTCATTTCTTTGGTACATAAATGAGATTGTGGACACTAAGGGCAAGGTCAGTGTCTTTGTGGCCATGATATTATGCCCTATGTGCAGTTATCAGATAACGTGTGCTAAATTGAATTATTAGTATTTAATTGAAAAGTTAAAGGAAAGAACAAAAAGAGGCTGCCTCCAACTTACAAAGGTGTTAGGCTCCTAAAAGTCACCTAAGCCAGTGACTTAGAGTACTACATGCGAGTTTCTCATGAAAGTAAAAAAGTTGATTTATTGATTTATTCATTTCAACAATTCTTTATTGAGTACATGCTAGACACTTTGCTAAATATTGCTAATAAAAATTGTAAAGTTATTATCTCCGCTCTTAAAACTGCCCATTTTATAGTTCGGTGGAGAAGAAAACATGTCAACAATTCAATCAACATAGCCTGTCAAATTCATAGTCTAATAAATGTGTAATTTCGGTATAATGGAAAAAGACAGGCAGGTACATTTTCCTAGCGAGGCAAACACGAGAGCTCTACTGAAAAGTCAGTCATAATATCATTCTTGAAAGCATGTGGAATACCACAAATAGACCTAGATAGGAAGAAATCGAGAAAGGACACACTAGCAGAGGAAAGATCATATGTAATGGCCTGTGCGATTAAGTATAACATATTTGTGCAAAAACACATGTTTTGATTGAGCAAAGGAAAAATTGACAGAAGCTTAGGCCAGATAATAATGGTCTTATAGGCATAGAATGCTGAGGAATCACTGGGAACTGTTACCCAATGGAGGAATAAGATACCAGATAATCAACATTCCTAAGGAGAAAAAATTTAAAGCAGTGACAGTGGTTAAGAGGCTCTTAAGATAGCCAAGGTCAAAAAAAAAAAAAAAGGTAAGAACTTGAACTAAGGCAGTATCATGGAGTAAAAAGGAGTATTATGTATTTTTTGAAAGAAATTAAAGCAACTGGATGTTAAAGGGGAGAGGATGAAATCGGGAAAATTCTTTCCTTTCTGATATAAGTGGCTGGTTGGCTGGACGAATGACACTTTCATACCAGCATTGAAAGTTCTACTTAGTTCACAATATTGCCCAAATATTGAGCTTTCATATCCACAGTCTGGTGTCAATGCTATCTTCCCTGGAAGGCTGGATTGTAGGGCCAAGGAGAGATTTCCCTGAATTTACATGTTTCTGTCTCAATGCTCAAGAGAGCTAAAGTTGTGGTGGTAGAATACAGGGAGAGATGGGTACTTCTATCTTTTCTTGTTTCAGTTCCCTGGTTGGAAAATATTTGAGCTAAAGCACATTTGTTTCTAGAGTTTCTTTATTCTCAGCCTTTGTGTGTCACAAAAAGGCTTAACATGCAGAAACTATTTTGTTACTGATGATTATGCTCCGAGGTTAAGCTACATTACATACATATGAGATTGGACAATTAAGTTTGGGAACTCATCCTAGAAAAAGTGTTACATTCTCATTGCTAAATATCACTAGGGTCACCCTCGAAGTGCTCCCCCTTGGGAAGCTATGCACCAGTGCCAGCGCCTAGTCCATCCTTCAAAGAAATTTTGGAACTCTTTTCCTGGAATGGCCGTCAGGGCTGTCGTCATATTACCAAATGTCTTCCTTTCAATATTTCCTTTATCTTTGAGTAAAGAGAGAAGTCATTGGGGGCCAGATCAGGTGAGTAGGGAGGGTGTTACGATACAGTTATTTGTTTACTGCCTAGAAACTCCTTCACAGACAGTGCCCTGTGAGCTGGTGCATTTTCGTGATGCAAGAGCCATGAATTGTTTGCGAAAAGTTCAGGTTGTCTAACTTTTTCATGCAGGCTTTTCAGCACTTCCAAATAGTAAACTTGGTTAGCAGTTTGTCCGATTGGTACAAATTCATAATGAATAATCCCTCTGATATCTAAAAAAGGTTAGCAACATCATTGCAACTAGTTCGCGAACTTAATTGTCACATCTCGTCTATACCAAAGTTTTGTCCTACATAAGAACATCTTCAAAACTTTGAAATGAATACAAGCTCTCTAAGAGAGCATGCACCTTATATAATCAGGGGCTCAGGAGGATAAAGGTAAACACATGTTTCTGGCTTCTCTGGCTTCATAAGTAAACCTAAGTGAAACAATAGAAGATGTAATGTAGATTGAGTGGGCATTATGGAACTAGAACATGCCTCTATATTCTTTTTTTACTACTTTGTCACTCTATATTCTCATTTTCTGTTTTTCTCCAATTCTGTTTTTCTTTGGTAAGTCTTATATTTAGAACATGGTATAGCACAAACATATCACATAAACAAGTGATATAACACGAATGGTCTATACTTTATTGTCAGCTACCAAATTAAACTTTAAGTGAAGGTTAGAAAGTACTCCAATTCAATTATCACTAGCAGGGCCTACCCTTCTGCATTATATTAAGGGGACAATGAGAACACATAAGTGACAGATTAAGTGTTTTTATCAAGGAAAGAAAATTATCTTCCATTATTTCTCAATTTATAGGTATTTCTAGACCATAGTGTATAAGGGCAAATCAAGTGAGACATAATAAATATGCAACTTATATGAACTGATATAAGTTAGCCATGATAACATGGCTAACTTCAACCAAGCATAGTGGAAGAAAACCAAAACGAAGTAAAAAAAGCAATAGCAACAAATACCTGTATGACACAGTTAGGTATCCTTAATCATGAAACCATTTTTAATTATTTTTAAATTTTAATCCTTAGTTAAATTACATTGTATCATACTGCACAAACTCTACCCAAATATTTTTCTCATTTTTTTAACCAAGATAGAGTTAATTAAACCATGCATTTTTCTCCCTCTAATTACTCTTTAGTTCTACTTTTTATGGTTTTTCAATCATGAAATCATCATCATAAGATGGGTACCACATTTCCAGGATACAGAGTTAGTGTGCGCATGGATCAGACTTAGGTAAATATTGTTACATTTGGTCACATTCCTTCTTCTAACCAATAGATTTTCTCCTCTGAATGCTTGCATGATCAGTACTGTCCCCTCAATAGAAAAAAAAATTAAAATAATTATTTTAGTATGTGAAAATTACTTAAATATGTCTATTTTCTGTAGAACTCCTTTTTCCTCCACAAATAGGTTCACAGATAATATCCATACTACTGCGAAATGTGTAGCAAAAATACTATTTTTTCATTTCCTAAAATTATTCTGTTTATTTCAGTAGGAAAAAATATAAATTGTAGTCGATTGCAGTAGCGTTAGTTTGATCCTACAATTTGAGCTGTCTTTTTAAGTAACTCTCTTTTAGATTACTGTTCAGTCTTTAAGAACAACTCTCTTTTCCTCTTTTTCTCCAAGTTTATGATCCTCCTTGGATCCTATTGGTTGAAGGAAAGAAAGTGCCTCTGATCTCTGCCTGTTATTATTCTTGAGCTGCCTTCAGTTTTATTATCTATTGGATATTATCTATTGTGACTTTTTGTTGTTGTTGTTGTTGTTGTTGTTGATTTACCTGAAGATTAGTTCAAAATTAGCTTCTAATGGTTGAAGCAGAAGGAATTCATGGTCTGAGCTTTCTCTCTGCTTAGTACAATAGCCTCCTGGAAAGGCTTTGGTCCAGCTTTGCTTTAGCTTCCACTACTGGTGCTGTGGACTCTTTAAGTTCTAACTTAGATTCACAGAGTTGAATCTAAGGTTGTCTACTCTGTCAACCTCCGTTACGCCACCATTTTGTACCTTAGAGTGGAAATTCTCTTCTGGTAAGTTATCTGGTTAGAGACCCTCAGCTAAATATCATACCTTCCATGGAGACAATCAGGGAACCTCCTGGTCTCTTCAATGACCCATGGTAACTAGAGGAAAAGAAAAACTTAGGACTCCCCAAGCTTTGTATAGTATACCAACTACTTTATTTTGATGACCATTCAGGCTAGTCTGGGGAACCTGTAATATCATATCTTTCAAGAGTTTCAAATATAATAATTCAGGCAAAAGCCCCAACACTTGGTGTTTTTTCTTCAAGTAACCCTAACACACCTTCTTCACACTGCACTGAAGACTTAAAAGCAGAGATTGCTGCCACACATATTTCCTCTCCTTGTTTTTCTTTCTTATGTAATTACCTATTGCTAGAAGGGAAATTCTTTTGTTCTTTTTTCCGTTCGTAATTGGGAAAAATCAATTTTGTATCCTCTTCCCCAGGACAGAGGCGCTCGTGGATTATCCTAGGAGCACAAAGTACATCCTTTCTACACTGAGGCTGAAAGTTGATCTGAGACATTCAGTGCTGAAAGTTGATATGATGAAGAAATTCAGAATCATTTCTCTTTATATAAGTGTAGCCTTTAAGATCATGGTGGTGCTGTACAATAGGATTTTAGATATAAGCATTTATATATTAAATTTTTTAACCATATTAATGGTACTAAAATCCTTAGCTTGGATTAAAATTTGAACATTTTTATCTTCATTCTTTTTAAAATAACTTTAAAGCACTACCTTTTCCTCTGCCCAACCTCCCTTCTCAAAGACAAACGAGCCAAAACAAAGAAACGTCAGATAATTAGATGTCTCAGGCTAGCTAGACAAAAAATATATCAGCAAATATTCATTAATGTTTCCCAAATTATTACCTATATTTTACATTTTAACTCAGTTATCTGCTCATATCCCTGATTAGTTCACATAATTTTTGTGATGTGAGCATTAAAACAGTATTTTAAGCCTGTTTCTACTTATCTAATGAGAGTGTTTACCAAACTGTTTCCTTATGGTTGAGGTATTCTTTCTTTTTTTTTTTATTTTTTTATTGGGGAATATTGGGGAACAGTGTGTTTCTCTAGGGCCCATCAGTTCCGAGTAATTGTCCTTCAATCTAACTGTGGAGGGCACAGCTCAGCTCCAAGTCCAGTTGTCATTTTCATCCCATGAGGGATTTGAACAGGCAATCTTGTTGTTGAGAGTTTGCAATCTAGCCAACTGAACCATCCAGCACCCCCTCCAGAACCATCCAGCCACCCCTCCAGAAGCTCAGCGGCAGCTCGTTTTGTTCAATCTAGTTGTGGAGGACGCAGCTCACTGGCCCATGTATGAATCCAGCCGACAACCCTGTTGTTCAGAGCTTACGCTCTAATCAACTGAGCCATCCAGGCGGCCACCCCAGGTGTTCTTTAGTTATGAGTCTATGTATGGATTTTGGTTAAGAATCTTTGAAATTTGAGTGGAGAAGTTTTATTGTGTGTGCATTCAATAATTGTTTTCTGAACAAAAGAGCAATATTTTTAACAGTATCTCACAGGTAACTCTGGCACACAAAATATTAAGAATCTTTTCACTGACTAGAATAAAAAAAAAAAAGAAACAAGAAAGTCAGTTAAAATAAGTAACAAAAAGTGAGGAGGAGATGCTCATTAAATCGTTAAAATGGCCAAGCTATAGTTGTGTTGATGTAAATAATTATTTTTATGACAATCTTTAGCTGCCTGTCTTTATACTCAATTTTTTCCTCTGTACAAATGCACTGGTCTTCTTCACCTCACTTGTCTCCCCCCAGTTTCTATCCATTGCTTTCTCTAATTCACTTCTAGTATAACTGTCAGAGAAATCATAAATGCAAACCTGATCACATCATTCCTCCATTCAAAGTACTCTGAGGGTTTCCCGGTGCACTTTAAAAAAATTGCAAAGTTCTTAACATAGTATTCAAGGTTCTTTATGGTCTGGCTACTAAATGTGCCAGTCTCATCAAGTGCTATTTTCTGTCTCAATGTGGATTTCTTTTATATCCATTTAAGTTTATTCATTCCTCTAGGACCATTTTACATGTTGTTGCTTCTGCCTAGAACTCAGACTGCCCAGATCCTATTCATCTTTTAAGTCTCATTCTAAATGTCACTTCATAAGAGATTGGCTGTGTCCTCAACTAGATTATAATTTCATAAATCAAGAAACGTATAAATCTTAATGCGTTATTATGCTCTCCATCTCTTGTTTGGTATTTCATAAAATTTGTACATTCATTGAATAAGACAATGTAAGGATAAAGTGTGAAAGCCAAAAAGAGTAACTAGAGATATCTGTACTTTTAATGTAAATAACTGGTTTATAATGATTTATTTTTTATTACATCTTCTTCACTCTATATTGCCACAGTCATTTTATTTTGAACACTAAATTAGTGCCAATTAGTTATTCTTATTAGTCAGTATCCTGAAGGTAATAGATTGGTGTAATTAAAAAGGGATAAATGATAAAAAATTAATAAAATAACTGATTATAATGGTGTAGGACAGTTTAATGGAAATCAAGAATTATGGAGCACTCTCAGATTAGCAATAGAGAGAAACTGAAGAAGCAAGAAGCAGGAGTTACCCAAACGAAGGGAAAGCTGGTAGCTATTTAGAAAGGACCATGTATGCAGAACCTCCGTCTATAAATAGAGGAATGCAGTCATCGACAACGCAGGGTGGGCCATGTGGGAGGTAACTAAGACAAAAACACCTTGCGCTTCTCTCTCCTCCTGCCTGTTGTTCTCTTGGTGCCTCTTGTTAATCATCCCAATCAAAGCCAGAGAAAAGGGGATCCTATTGATATAGTGTAACAGAGTTCAACAATCTAGACCACGGACCCTGGTGGAAAAGGGTGAGGAGTGAATCTGGAGGAGAAAAAGATAACAAGGGAGTAAATAACAGGATCAAAGAGGATAAAGAATCAGACTGACCTTCTGGGAATGTCTTGACTTGGCTAAGTTGTTAGGGTTTGGTGCCTGTTAACTAATAATCTCAATTAGTGACTCCCATCATTTTTTTTCCCCCGACTCAGTATTTTGTTGTCTCCTCTATGCTTTCAGAAACAAGAGATTATATAGCCAAAAGAAATCTATGTAACCTTTAAGAGTAACATTTTATTTTAATTATATGGTGTGTGTGTGTGAGTGTGTGTGTGTGTGTGTGTGTGTATTGTGTGTATATTGAATCTATTGTTTGTATTTTTTGACTCTTACACTGATTCATTTATGCATAGCCGGTAAATGACCCAGTTATTAAGATGGATAAAAATGCCAACTTATATAATCATTTGATGTTACATGTCACTGTTGACCAAATATGTTGCCATTTGTAACTTGTTTGCATATTTTTATTATTAAATAGTTAAATCTTCATTCAACTATTTATACATTTTAAAAATTATATATAAAAATTATAAATATAAGCATTTTCTAAATAAAAACATGTTTTATTTATAATACAATTATCCCAGACTAATAAAGGTGTAGAAAAGAAAATAATTATTACAGAAAAAGAATAACATATATCTATGTTGGAATTAATATCTTTCAGGCTTTTATCCATTCACTTAATGTTTTCTATACTTATCATTGAAAAATCAGTGAGTACTAACTATAGGATTATTATTTAAATCTATTCTATAACAATATAATCATACCTGAATTATTCCTGTTTATGCCATTTGCTCCATAAATAACTTACTTAAGATTCAATTTAGTTTACCATGCCAGAGAAAAGATACTGTTTTAGTTTTTATTTTACATTTGTTACATATATGAGAGGAAATCCTTGACATTCAAGATCCTTAAAAGTATTTACTCTTCTACATTCCATTTTAATTCTTTGTCTAAAATATTGTATTTATATCCTAGCAAATCTTTGATTTTGCTGTTCTTCAATGTAGTTGTTTTTACTGTTCACAGAGTAATTTACTAAAATATAATCAGATTATGTTATTTCCCTGGTTAAAAAAAAATAAAAAATAAAAAAATGGGGTAATGACTCTCCAAAATATTCAGGATTAAACATGAACTCTTCAAGTTGATAGTATAATCATTAGTGTAGGCATTGTTGCTTACTGTATTACATACTACACAAAAAGAATATAATTACACAGAGGTGTTTTATAAATAAGTTATGAATTTGTTAACAGGATAAGTAAAACAGTTTCCAAAAGATAAATTTGATAGTGATATGCTCACTGGATTGGAAAAGAAGTGGGCTATGGAGTTGACCGTATCTGAAAGAACTGCATTAATTAGGTTTAGAGTAAATAAAGGTGCATTCTAGAAAGTTGAAAAATGAAAGGTAGCAACATTTCAAGAAATATTTCAGAGGAAGTACTAAAAAGTCTTAGTGTTCAACTGAATTAGAGTGGACCTCCAGAGAGAGAATTCTGAGATCATCTTAATTTTTCAGGTCTGGGACTTAGGAAATAGTGTTGGGAAGAACAGATTTAGAATACGAGTGGAAGATCTTTTGTGGAACAACATGATCAGTCATGTTTTAGATGCTTTTATTTTGAGGTGAAAATGAGCCATTCAAGTGGAAATTCACCCTATAGAGCTAGGAATATAAAACGACAGCTTGAGGCCACCACTAACAATAAAGAAGTTAGCACAGAAGTAATAGCAATTCAAGTAAAGTAACATAAGAGGAATATTTTTATGACATGAAAACAAGAGAGATAAAAACTGAGAGAGGAACTGAGTCATGTTTTCATTCTTTTTCACACTGTTCTTGTGAAGCTTCAAGATCCATATCAAATATGGTAAGACCTTTAAGATTTTTTCCTAAATGTTTCACTAAATAATAGATATATATGTAGATAGATAGATGATAGACCTTTTCATTTATGCCCTCGTAACCCTTGCTTCTTCAATTAAATGATTGCTCAAAATCATATATATTTTGCACATTTCCTTGAGATTTTACCCTATTTGCAAGTTAACCTGTCATTGTTTGTGGATTCTGGGCCCTGTCTTATACATATTCATCCCACTACTCAAGTACTAACATAGTTTCTTAAATAAGAAAAATGTTTCCTTTTTTTAATTTGAGTATACTCAACAATGGATATCACAATAACATGACCACACACACAAATTATATATATATATGTATTTATATATGAATGAATTTGTGACAAGAGTGTCTCCAATTTAAAGCTAGCCATTCTGAATCTCAACCAATCTCACTTCAAGCATTTTCCCTGTGTCTAACTCATCAATTTCTCACTTTTTATTTGTTCATTCCCATTATCAAACAAACATGGTATTTTTTATCTTAAAAAATAAAAACTACTCTCCCTTGATTCTACATGCTCCTCCAGCTACCATACCAGATCTCTACTGCATAACCAAGATTCATAAAGCAATGGAATAAATTCTTGCCTTTCCCTGAATTCTTCAATTGGATTTTATTCCAATAAACTCATGGCATTTTTTTCTGGTAAATATCCACATAGCTACCTCTGTTACTTAATCTCTCAGGAGAAATCAATTTCACTGACCTCTTGTTCCTTTTTAAAATTAATTCTTCTCTTGCCTTCTGTGACACCACAAACTTATGTATTTCCTTCTACCTCACAGTATGCTCTTATTCATTCATTCTTTACTTTTTTGTAATTAACGTTTATTGGGGTGACAATTGTGAGTAAAGTTACATAGATTTCAGGTGTACAATTCTGTAATACATTATCTATATCTCACATTGTGTGTTTGCTTCTACCTCGCAATATACTCTTATTCGCTCTTTGATGACTGCTCCTGTCTTGGTCTTGACCTCTAAATGTCAGAGTGCTCTCTAATCTTTGTCCTATGCCTTCTTGTTTTCTCTCTTTATGTGACACCATTTGATCTGAAGGTATTAAATAAAACCCATATGCCATGATGTCCACATGCATCTGAAGCCCTGGACACACCCATAAACTCCAGACTGGTATCTCTACTTGCCTAACTGACCTGCCCATTGAGACTAAAAATAGTTTCTCAAACTTACAAAAACTCAATACTTCTTTACACTATCTGTGTCTTCTATAGTCTACCAACCGCAGCCAATTTTACCATCAAGTTTTGTTCCAGGAAAGACTCTATAAGGTATTCCTGACCTTTGATTTTCCCTAATTCCCTACATCCCACTGATTATTCTCCCAAAACATATAATAGATCTGTCCAAATTATCTGTCCCAGTTTATAGACATTGACTACCTCAATCAGTTTGCTCCAGTTGCACAGCTTCTTTCTGTTTCTCTACTAAACCAAACTAGTTTTTAAGGGACGCTTATTCTAGCTGTTTTCTCTCTGTGTAATGTGTTTATCCTTGCTATTTGCTTAAGTGGTCCTTAATTGGTATTCAGATCTTAAATTAAGCTCTGCCCTAACTTAACTAATTTAGTTTTAATTGAACCAGAACGAGGTTGATAAAGACTCTTCTTTATCAAACTTTAGTCAGACTCCTCTGAGCCCTTATTTCAACTAGTCCTTGACATTGGTCCCAGTCCTTGTCTGGCCTGTCTAGCCTAGTTTTAGCAATAATCCTGCTAAGCCACTTTAGACAGAATTCCCCCATCAATGATCATTGAACACCCCCAGTCTTGCTTTTAGCCAGAATCCTGTCAGGTCATTTTAGCAAAAATCTCCCTTCCCTCGAGGTGTCTTCTTAGTAACTTTCCATCCACTGATCCCTTCACTTTACTCAATGGTTATAAATCCCCAATTGTCTTTTTTGTATTCCAAGTTGAACCTGATCTCTCTTCTCTATTGCAATACTCTTATTGAATAATCTTGAATAAAGTCTTCCTTACAGTTTTAAAAAATGTCAGAACATTTTTGTCTTTAACAAAATTTAAGCACACCATTCAATCTAAAGTAGTAACCCAGTGACTATCATTCTCTTCAGATTAATTTATTTCTCTCTATAGCACTTACACTGCCAGGAAGCGCTTCCTCCCTCCCTCCCTCCCTTCCTTCCTTCCTTCCTTCCTTCCTTCCTTCCTTCCTTCCTTCCTCCCTCCCTCCCTCCCTTCCTCTTTCTTTCTTTCCTTCCTTCCTTCTTTCTTTCTTTCTTTCTTTCTTCTTTCTTTCTTTCTTTCTTCTTTCTTTCTTTCTTTCTTCTTTCTTTCTTCCTTCGTTATTTTATTTCCTTTATTTTGTCTTCCTTTTTTCCCCTTCATTCTCCTCTCCTTCTTCTTTTCTTCACTGTCTCTCCATATTATAATGGCGGCTTCATGGAAGCATGTATGCTGTCACTCTTTTAGTCACTGTATTCTCAGTGATTGAAGAGTAGTTGCTATAGACCAGGCTAATAAACATATGTTGAGTCACTCATTAAATCATTACAAAATTTAAGTATATTAAGATAGGAATAAAGATGAAAGAACTAAAATTTAGAACTAAAATAAAGAGATGTTTGTCCACAGGGGAACAGTACTACACAGAACATTATAAATGAAATGATCAACAGGAGGGGGTGTATTGTGGGTTTAGGGTAGATAGTAACTGAATAAAAACAAATAAGATCATGTAAGAAGAAGAAATAACTAATTAATTACTCTCCAAATTAATCTAACCTCTCCTAATGCTATTCAAATTCACACCTTATAGTTAGTGACATTAGGGCCTCAAATATGCTTGTTTTCTCTTCTCACATCTCACAAATAGAATTAATACAAAGAATGTTTAGTCCAGGGTTTTTAGTATACCTTAAAAATACTCAGTTTAGAATCATTCTGGAATGATTCTTTTAGCTGCTATTACAGCTAGAACAGCATAGAAAGACTCACTAGTTGATTGATCGGACACCATCTCAGTGATATTTGCTTCTTGTTACAGTCACACCACAAGCCCATAGTTCTCTGTTCAGTTTTTTTATGTCCACAAGTACAATTGTATATGTTCTCCAGGGTGATTAAGCTCTGGGATTAACTGATATATGAATCTGTTATGACAAACAGTATAGCAATCTATTCATTTAAAATAAAAGTGTAACTGAGAGTACGTTAATGTATCTTCTTTGTCCCATAATAAAATCTACTTAGGAAAGATACTGCTTTGGGACTTTCTTATTAAAGCCAGGTTCAGAGTATATTACAACAGACTATGATAATCTGATATATCTAGCTCCATGGCAAGCCAAAAACTAAAGAAGTAAAGTAATGATAATAATAATAATAATAATAATAATAATAACAAAACAGCAACAACAACAACAATAATATTAATAATAATAATAACCCTATTGACCAGAATTTAAGTTTTCAAACATAAAGGTTTATTTATTTTTAAGTGTGATAAGAGGGAGAACAAATTACCAAAAGCATAATATGCAAATTTATACTTGGAAGTCAATCTGTGTCTAGAAACTTGAAGTCAATCATACTTACTGAGTTTATTTGGTGTAATGTCCTCACATGTGCCCATCTGAATAACTATCAAAATGAGAATAACCTTGTAGGGTAAATATGTACTTGAAATGCTCCTGTGGTCAAGTCAGAATTATGTCAGGTTTGAAATACATCTTGTTGGTGATTGATTGATTGATTGATTGATTGATTGATTGATTTTTGAAGCTTCACTGTGCCTTTTAGAAAGTAACAAGGAGGAGAAGAGAGAGAACCTCAGATGCCCTATGGAGTTCCAGACTCCTGGAAGACTCCTGGTGGAGAGAAAGAGAATTAAAAACAGAGTGGTTCAAAGTGTTCCTGTTAATTTGCGAAAACCTGGACTGTGCTGCTGTGGTTCTGCTGCTTTGTTTCATTTTGATTCTATAAAACATTTAGTTTATTTCCTATTTTCAAGACATTCAGAGGTCATTTATTTGCCAAGTGTAATATCACAAAGTAATGATGTTGTGAACTTTTGTTTCTATTGCTTTAGCAAAATATTTTATATCTATTTTTAAAGAAAACAGTTTTATTCAAAATCTTTTTCCAAAAAAAAAAAAAAAAAACTATAGCTAATTTAAAAGACTCAAGTTTCTTTTCTTCTAAGACAAGAAAATAGAAAATATAAGGCAAAAATCCCTGATCGTTCTTTCTTCTATCATCTGTTCCTTTGCTGCTGCAATGAAGCAATCATTTTAAGCAATGTCATGACAGTAAACCAGCAGCAGCATCTTTTAATGTCAGGTTGCACCAAAATCTGTGGCAAGTTTAGTGGAGACCTTTATGAGATATTAATCTTTTTTAGCCCTATCTTACTGAACTGTTAGACTCCTCAGGCAGTCTGTCTTTAAGAGTAATTGCCCTAAGGTCCGAATGTGGCTGAATCTGAACCAACCACATTTGTGGAAATACACAATTGGCAAAGGAGCCTTAACAAAACATACTCAGAAATTCCAATAAAAATATGTAACCGATTTATGCATACCCTGTTTCTCTGAAAATAAGACCTAACCAACAGTTAGCTCTAATGTGTCTTTGGAACAAAAATTAATGTAAGACCCGGTCTTAGAGTATATTATATAAGACGGGGTTTTTTTATTACAGTAAAAAACGACGGGTCTTATATTAATTTTTGCTCCAAAAGACGCATTGGAGCTGATGGTCTGACTAGGTCTTATTTTCGGGGACACATGGTATCTGTTATTAATTTAAACATATTTATTGAGAACTTACTATTTTCTAGGTTGAGGGGTATAACGGTAAAAAAAAATCAAGACCCTTGCATGATACTTATAATCTAACATGGAAGAGACAGGAAAAAATTATTAAACAAATATGATAACTTTCGATGGCATTTTGTTATGAAGGTATCAAACAGGGTTGACGTGGTGAGAAGAGATAAATGAATAGGGTCAGATAAACTGACTTTAGATATACTGACAGATAACTTCAGGCAAGTGACATCTCTGAGGAAGTAATATTTGATCAAATCTGGATAAAAAGAACTGACCATGTGAAAACAAGGGACCAGAAAATTCATGTGAAGGGAACAGAAAGTATAAAAGACCATAATGCAAAAAAGAGCTACGCATTTTATAGATTCAGCAAAAAAGGGGGGCTAATATTAATGTACTACATTATATCAAGGGAGGCGTGGTGGGTGACGAGGTCTGAAAGGAAATCAGAATCCAAGTCATGTGGCCTCATGCTTGCTATGTAAGGGAATTGGAATTTTATTCTATGTACAATGGGAACTCATTCAGGTACTATAAATATAATCTTAGAATAACATGATCTTAGGTAAGTTTTTAAGAGACATACTTTTATTTTTATTTCTCTTTTTCATTTTCTCTCTTCTGTTCTATTTATCTTACCTTCTCAGTCCTTGTGTAGTGTGCATGTGTGTACACGCATATAAAATCAGCCTTGCAATGGTCCTTAGGCCTGTGAAGTCCAGCCAGGTTGAACACTCAGGGACTCATCAACATTTTCTTTCGACTAATGATGTGATACATCCCAGATGTTAAGTTAACCCATTCCCAGATGTCCTCCATATTAAGCAATCACAGATCTAATGAATTGTAACTTTGTAAGGTGTGTTTTTAAGATTAGTGAAGTAAATGGAGTGTCAAAGAGATTTAGTTAGGAGGTGGAAAACATATGTTTGTTTTAGGGTCACTTTTGAATATGTGTGAGGTCAATAGAACCTCCAAACATATTTTTAAAGTCTGGTTTTTTTTAGTGGAATTGTATAAGTAGCTATGGGATTTTTCATAGATTATTTACTTTCCCACAAGTACAATATTGTTACAATATTGCCCTTTGTAATAGTAAATATTCATTTTAAAACTTTCTTTAATCAACTTTCAGAAGGTCATCAACTCTAAATATGAAAGTTTCAGTTTCATAAACCTTCAAATGCTGTTAGTGTGTATTTGTATGTGTATGTGTGCACATTTGAATCATTGTAATTCAGTTACATCAAAATATAAAAATTCAAAGCTCACAAATGTTGTGCTTCATTAGAAAATCAAGTGCCAGTGGATACCTGCTTAGTTTCTAATGAAAAAAGGACAGTGGCTCCAAAGCTCACTCCCAGAGAAGACCCAAGGGATTTCCAGACCATCACTTATCTACTGACTTGATCCTCCCTCAGAGAACCTGAGGCCTTTCTTTTTTATCCTTCTCATTCATCACATTTGGAAAAGACTCAGGGGATAGCGACAAATAAGGATTACTAACATTGCTTAAACTTTCTTAGTCTGCTTGTCTAGTTGTAGACTTTAGATACACATACAAAATACTGAAGTAAATCTCAGAATTTGTAGGATCATTAATCACCAACAAACACAGTCTTTTATTGAAATCCTTGACAATTTTCAGTAGATCAAAAGGAAAGATACTTATTATGAAACCTCAAATATGGTTTATAGCTCTTGAGGCACGTAAAATATAAGATTACATGAAAGTTTAAATAATATTAAACAATGAAAAATCAACTTATAAAGCACATCTCCCATTCATCTGATTTTTTGGGGCATTCTGATTTTGTTATGAAAATATGACGTGTCTTAATGATAGCTTTTAAGCAACTCTAGAATTGTTGTTTAAAATACTATTTAATACAAAATGACTAATTTGATTCACAACAGGGATTTATCTGGAAAGAAAATTCTAATAAATCTTCCATCACAGTAGGATATTTCGACAAGTACAATAACAAAAGCTGTGGTTGGTTGTCTTTACAAGTGATATCTTGGCCTATCACCATAACTCTGACCATAGGACTTGAATTAGCTCCACACAGTTTAATTATAAAAGCTTGTCTTTGACTCTTGAGGAGATACTTATGAATTGGTGAGCACATTTGGTTGTCTGAATTATAAATCATTTTTAACTATCTCATCATTTTATGCATTCATATAAGGATATTTAATATATTTAATGAAAGCCAATTGAATGATAGTGAAACTAGTTAATTCCTTATTTTTTGAGATAGTGGATATCATTTAAGGTAGAAAAATCGATGTATATCCCTCTTTATTGTCCTCCTGAGGAAGCAAACTGCCTGAGTATAAGCAGCACAGAGTGTCATAAGCTGTTTCAAAAGTGGTTCTGAGGGGAAAATATAGGAAGATTATAGGGAGTCTCAAAAGTGTTTACCACTCTTTTGGCAAAAATGTAGAGCTTCTGAAGTTCCAGTCGCTCTACCTAGTACCCCCTGTTATGTTCAGCGATGTGCAACAGAGGAGATCTCAGAACCTGGGGATCATTGTGAAATTCAGGGTTTAGGTGCTCCTTGACGTAACATTCGGGGATTCTACTGGCGTGTAATGAGCAAAGGCCAAGTTCATTAGATAAACTATGAGGAACTGTCACGCTCTCTGCGACATCTCAGTAGATTCAAAGTCTATTTAAAATTACGAAGTAGTAAAGCTGAATGTTAGTATGCAGTAAATTTTCTCTGAATACAACTAGTGTATATACCTTAGAAAATTTTATTTTGTCCCGTTTGGAATTTTGCTAATAATTATTTACCATTAAGAAAATTTTGATTTTTCAGTTTAATAAATTTGTTTCAGTCTGAATTCATAGTTATACTATGCATTTGTACAAATATCTAATTTCTTCAGACAAATTCACATTATTTCATTATAAATGTATTTTTATTTTCTATATAATGAAGAGCATATATAAATTATTATTATTATTATTATTTTATTGAAATTTATTGGGGTGACAATGGTTAGTGAGATTATATCGATTTCAAGTGTACAATCCTGTATTACATCATCTGTATAGCACATTGTGTGTTCACCACCCAGAGTCAGTTCTCCTTCCTTCACCATATATTTGACCCCCTCTGCCCTCTTCTACCATTCCCCCTCCCCCCACCCTCTCGTAACCACTAAATTATTATCTGTGTCTATGAGTTTTTGTTTCTTTGTTTGTCTTGTTCTTTATTTCTTTCAGTTTTATATCCCATATATCAGTGAAGTCATATGGTTGTTTAATTTTTCTATCTGACTTATTTCACTTAGCATAATAATCTCAAGATCCATCCATGTTTTTGCAAATGGCACTATTTCATCTTTTCTTATGGCAGAGTAGTATTCAATTGTGTATATATACCACATCTTTTTTATCCAATCATCTATCAAAGGACACTTTGGTTGTTTCCATTTCTTGGCCACCGTAAAAAAACTGTAATGAACATTGGAGCACATATATCTTTATGGATAAAAGGAATGAGTTTTCAGATTTTTTGGGTAGATACCCAGGAGAGGGATTGCTGGATCATATAATAATTCTATTCTTAATTTTTTGAGGAACCTCTACACTGCCTTCCGTAGAGGCTGCACCAGTCTGCATTCCCACCAACAGTGTACGAGGGTTCTTTTTTTCCCACAGCCTCTCCAGCCTTTGTTATTATTTGTCTCCTTGATGATAACCATTCTAACTGGTGTGAGGTGATATCTCATTTTGGCTTTTATTTGCATTTCTCTGCTGATTAGTGATGTTGAATATCTTTTCATATTTATATTGGCCATCTGTATGTCCTTTTTTGAGAAATGTTTCTTTGAAATTACATAAGTGGTTTCTCCTTGTGTATATGAACTTCATTTCCGGGGATCTGAGGAGGACTTTTGAATCATTACTTTTAAACCAACATCGTTGTGTCTGATAGGATTGAAAACCAATGTTGATAGAGGTTGTACAGGGAATAGCTACTGCAAAGAGTCACTGTACTTAAATTATATAAAAAGACCTGGGTTGCAATCTTGGCTCCGCTTTGTATAAGTTTCTGTGTCTCTGGGGAGCTTTGAAATTTTGAGCATATGATTAGTCACCTGTGAAATAAGAATGATTTCCTGTAGTGTACGTATATCCTGTGATTTATGAGAATTACATGAAAGTTTGCATATGAAAGTTACTTTTTGTAAATTTTAAAGAATGATACAAATAGAGGATATTCTTATTATTGCTCAATAAATTCTGCAAGTGCATTTCTTCCTTCTATGGGTTTATTTGATTTTTAAGATGGTAAGAGGAATCTCTTTATCACAGATATTGGGACTCACTACCATAAAAATAACAGAATTTTCTTCATTCCTAAACAAGCATTTTAAGCCCATATTTAGTACAAGCTATTGTCCTAACTATGTCCAGAAGATACAAGGAATGAGAATGACAAATGTGTTTTGTAGCCCAGCTACTTTTATCATCTATACATAATTAAATTTAGCATCTACACAGGAAAATTCACATATAAATTGGCACTTTCAGTATCTCTCTTAAAGGAGAAGTTCTTGATCTTTAATTAATCTGCATATTTTAGTAAAAAGTTTGCCTTTTGAATAAATAATTTTGCTATATACATAGATGACATGTAGATAGACATAGATATGGATGTAGACACAGATATCAATAGAGATAGATAGCTTTATCACAGTCTTTTCACAAAGACATTATCGCTACGTTACCCTCTAGGCTGAATGCTCCCCATATTCACTGAATATTATCCAAATAAAACGCTACTTCATAAATACACGGATACAGCTCTACTTTTTAAAAGTGTACCTATGTTGTACCCATGTAGCCAAGAGACATTTTATTAATTGATATCCTTGGTTTTAAACAACACAGTTTAAATGATAATATGGATAACTGTGTGTTCCATGTAGTGATAAGGAAAACCAAACCAAAACAAACCTCAAAGGCTTTATACAGTACGTGCTGGAATATTTTGTAACTTTTCATTTACTTCTTACACAGATACATGATTAAAATTTCTCATAAGTTATAGAATGACGTTATTAGAATTTCTTCAAATATAAGAAGTATTTCATAATATAAGCAAGTATTTCAAAAAATCTATGCTTTGGATTTTGTTGATGGAAATGATTAGAACTGCTTGGCGTCACATTGTTTCAATATTATTTCTGAAGTGTTTATAGTCATGTTTTTATTTTATTTATTTATTTGAATTTTCAATGACTCACACCTATCAGCAAAGAAGTGTGATTTAGCAAAACACTCCTAACCTTCTTTACATCAGTCTGAACTAGTCTTCAAAATGGAGCCATTGTTTTTTCCTTTTTCCATCTTTTCTATTATATCCATTGATTTCCCACCAGAAAGTACAAACTAAATGGATATGCTATGTCCTTTCTAGTAATGAAATGAAGGTAAAATTCCATTTTAACATTAAATTTATGAATTCAGGAGATATTTACTTGGAGCTACTTTATTCAAGAAATTGTTGAAAGAGAGAGAGAGAAGAGTAGAGAAGAGAAGAGAGGAGAGCATTGAAGAGAGAGAAGAGAAAATAAAAGGAAACCCACTTCTCTATGTCCCCCAGAAAAGATATGTTGCAGTTTTTACCTCTAGTACTTCGGATGTGACATATTTGGAAACAAGGAAATGTAGTAAGTTAAGATAAACTCATTAGGGGGAGTCCTAATCTATAGGACCTGGTCTCCTTATAAGAAGTGAGAAGTGTGTGCACAGAGGTACAGGGAGATGCCATGTGGGGGCAGAGATTAGTGTGGTGTGTCTTCAGGCCAAGGAACACCAAGGATTGCCTGTAGTCACCCAAAACTAAGAATGAGGCAGAGAAGAAGCTTCCCATTTGAGCTCTCAGAAGGAACCGACTTTGCCAACACCTCAATTTCAGAATTTTAACCTTCAGAAGTGTGAAACAATACATTACTATTATTTTAAGACATCAATTGTTACAGTAGCCCTAGGAAACTAATACAAATTGTCGACATGAGAAACATCCAAACCTGTAGAGAATTTTCTAAGTGTTTATTTGAGCCAAACTGACAACATATGCATGGGAGCAAGACCTTAAATGCTCCAGAGAATAACAGTGTTGTAGCTTCTTTTATGCATTTGAAATTAAGGAGGGAATTTAAGGAAGATTACATGAGGGTGGGGGAAAGCAAAACTGGGATTGGATTACAGGATAGTTAACAAGATTATGTGCTTTCCTGAGGGTGGCTAAGGCTTATTTCAAAGGTGTGCTAACTTAGATGCACAGGGCTTTCTTAACACAAAGAGAAACCTTTTATTAAAAAGTTATATGCCTGGGTCTAGACTACTCACCATGACCTGCCCAATTAGGAATTTAGATCACCCTGTGAGGTTTCTTTCCATAGAATCTTTTTTTTCCCCCTACAAAATTCTGGTACTGAGAAGCAGGGTGCTATTGTAACAAAAAACTAAACATGTAAAATGGCTTTGGAACTGGATAAAGTTTAAATTGCTTTGAACAGGCTGTTGGTAAAAATATGAATGTTAATGTCAATTCCGCTGAGTGCTCAGAGAAAAGTGAGGGGATCTGTAGAGAAAGCTTATACATACACATATACCTCTAAAGTACACACACACACACACACACACACACACACACACACATGCATATCATTGTATAAATGTATATGTAACTGTGAACAGAATGTTGCTAGAAATATGAACATTAAAAATGTCTCTGGTGAAGTCTCAGATGGGAATAAGGAAAACTTTAGTGGACACTGGAGGAAAGATTTTCCTCGTTATAAAGTGGCAGAGACTTGGCTGAATAGTGTTCTGATATTCAGTGGTGGAAATTAGAACTTTTAAATAAAGGACTTGGATATTTAGGTGAGATTTCCAAAGTGTGGAAGGTACAATTTGTTGTTTTTTTTCTGTCCCACTTTTGTAAAACGTAAGAGAAAAGAGGTATGTTAAAGCAGGAACTGCTGGGCTAATGGGGAACTATAGTTTGATTTGGAAAAGTTTCAGCCTATAGATAGCTTGCTCTGGACACAGAGCCAGGAGTGTAGCTGGGAAACTATTTACTAAAGAGATTGGCTATGGTTCATGGATCCAGTGAATTATTTCAGCAGAAGCCAGGAATAGAGATGTGGTTATCCAAAAAGGATCTGAGTAGAATCCTTTTATCTAATGGTGTGAATCCCCTGGATACGCCATGAAGACTCACAAGGTTATTCAGAATTGATACCAGCAGAAACAATGCCAGCATAGACTGAAAAGGACAGAGACTCAGCCAAATGAAGGAAGAGGCACCTCTAATCAAAACCCTGGATACAAAGGCTTGGACCCTCTATATCTCCTGGCTTCCATAGAGTGGATCCAATGCCCAGGACTGAGGTATTGGGGCCACTCCTATGGTCCCAAAAGACAGAGCATCAAGCCACAGAAAATTATTCTCAGGCCTTGGAATTTAATGGAATTTGTCCTGCTGTGTTTCGTGCTTACTGAGGACCCATGGCCCCTTTTGTCCTTTCTTCCTTTTAGAATTTCTTTCTTTTAGATGAGAATGTTTATCGTATGCTGGTCCCACCATTGGTTTAGAAAATAAATTACTTGTCTGGTTTTAAAGATTCACAGATATAAAGGAATTTTGCTCCATGACAAATTGTGCCCAAGCCTTTTCCGTCACTGATTTAGGTGACTTAGATAATGATATTTGGAACTTTGAGTTCGTGATATTTAGATGAGATTTGGGGCTCAGGAATGACAATAGAATGGGTTAAGTCTTTTGGGAATGTTTGGGAATTTTGCATGCAGGAAGGGCGTGCATTTTGGGGACCCACAGGGGAGTCTGTTAATGGGTTGAATTGTGTCCTCTAAAAATATGTGTTGAAATCTTAACTCCCAGTATCTTGGAAAGTGACCTTATTTGGCAGATGAAATTAATTAAATGAAAGTGAGGCCATTAGAGTAGGTCTTAACCAAGTCAGTCCAATGTCCTTATAAGAAGTGAAAAATTCATATACAGTCACCGGGAGAATGCGATATGAAGATGGAGCAAAAGATTGGAGAGATGCCTTTTAAACCAAAGAACACCAAAGGATTCTTGACCATCACCAGAAACTAAGAGAAAGGCATGGCACCGATTCTCCCTCAGACGTCTCAGAAGAAACCCAACTCTGGCAACACCTTGATTTCAAATTTCTAGCTTTTAGAACTATGACACAATAAATTTCTGTTGTTTTAAGTCTCCAATTTGTGGTACTTAGTTTTGACAGCCCTAGGAAACTAAAAAAGGCACTTAAAATGAATAAGCCAATGTGTAAGATATACTGAATAACCTGATTAACTCACAATTTTTGGCAGAATTTAACATATATGAATAACAATAATGCAATTTAGAATTAATGGATATTGTCCAAAAAAAAAAAAAAAAAAGAACACCTATGTAGAGGCTGGATAACTTGCACGAGACTAAAAATAAGAAAAATAATTTGAAAAAAAAAGGCCATCTGAGATCTATAGGATGTTTTGTTTATTTAATTTTTAAAATATATTTTATTGTTATTACATATACACTACAAAGTGAACTGATTTTAAGTATGGAGTCTAATAAAAATTTTACTGAAATTTTATTAAGATTACTTTAGAGTCACATGAAGTTGCAAAATATAATACAAAGAGATCCCTTATATACTTTGCCCAATTTTGCCCCAATGTAAAATTTTACAAAACTACACTATACTATCACAACTAGGTTATTGACACAGTCCAATAATCTTATTTACATTTCCTCAGTTTTAATATATTCGTGTGTGTGTGTTTGTGTGTATTTATTTTAAGTTCTTTGCAATTTATCGTATGTGTCGTTGTGATCCTGAGCAGTTCCAAAACCACAAAAATCCTTCATGTTGCTTTTTGATTACAGGCACCTCTTTCTCGTCAGCCCCATCCCTATCCTTAATTTAACACTAATCTTTCATTCATATCTAACATTCTGTCATTCAAAATGGAATCTTACTCAATGTACAATGTAACTTTATGGTGGGATTCTTTCCCTCTCTCTCTTTCTCTCTCTCTCTCTCTCTCTCTCTCTCTCTCTCTCTCTCTCTCTCTCTCTCTCCTCAGAACAATTCCCTGAGGATTAGTTTAAGGTAGTACATGGTGAATGTAGGTATATCTATGCATTTCCTTGTACTACTGAGTAATATTTCATAGAATACATGTACCACAGTTTAACTATTGATCTATCTGTTTAAGGACATCCAGGATATTTTTTGTTTGAAGATAAAACAAATCAAGCTTCTATAAATATGAGCATTCAGGTGTTTGTATGAACATAATCTTTTCTCTCTGGAATAAATTTCCATGTATGCAATCGGTGGAACATGTGGTAATTGTGTCTGACAGTCAGCTAATTAGCAAATAATTTCCATCTACAACTTAAATTCCTTTATGCCATGTAATCCAGTATATTCACACGTTCTGAGATTATGATGTGAATATTTTTGTGGGAGGGCACCATTTGCTTAACACAATTATTTTAGTTTTTTTAGGGCCTATGCCTTCACACATCATTCTATAAAAAATCAATTTCTACAAAAAGATCCTGCTGCAATTTTGATAGGAAGAGATGAATTTGGTAATAACTGACATAGTTATTATGTTGAGTCTTATAATCCATGGACACAGTTTCTCCATTTACTTGGGCATATCTAAAATTTATTTCCTCGGCATTACCTTAAACAGACAATATACGTATTTTAAGTAATACCTATGTGTTTCATTTTATTTGTAGCATTGTAATGGTATTATGTTTTAGATTTTGGCTTCCACATGTTCATTGTTAGTACAAAGAAATCCAATTTAAAAAAAAGCTTTATTGAACTATAACTCACATAACAAAATTCACACTTCAAAGTGGTCCTTATTTGCAGAGTTATGCACCACTGCCACTATATAATGTTGGAACACTTTCATCATCCCAAAAGGAATCTCATACCCTTAAAACACTTAACCCTCACTCCATCCCCACCCATAGCATATGGCAATCCCTAATAGACTTTTGTATCTGTGGATTTTTCCATCTGAAATTTCATATAAAATGAATCATGTAATATGTGACGTTTCTGTATTGCTTCTTTCATTTAGCATGTTTCAAGGCTCATCCATGTTGTAATATGTGTTAGTACTTCATTTCTTTTTATAGTCAAATAATATTGCATTTGCTTTGCCACAATTACCTATCAATTCCTATGCTGATGGACATATCAGTGTTTTGCTCTTAGAAATAATGCTGCTGGGATCAACTGTGTAAAAGTTTTCATCTTGACATACTTCGGTTTTCTTGTGTATATTCCTGGGTCATATAGTAACTTTTTTATTATTAACTTATAAGAGGATGTCTTTTTCTGACAAAACAGTTTTAACTTTAGTCAGATGCTTTTTGTGTATCTACTGAGATGATATTGATGATATGTGGTTTTTATTTCATTCTTTCAGTATCGCTTATTATATTATTGATTTTCAAAATGTTAAATTAATCTTAAAATCTGGGAATAAGCCCTGATTGATCATGACACACTATTCTCTTATATATGTTAGATTCCTTTACATGATATTTTCTTAAGCATTTCTATATTTATATACCTATACTTATGATTGATATTAGTCTATAATTGTCTTTTTCTAAATTAATTTTTTCAAATTTTGATTTATGGCCTCATAAAATGAGATCTTCTTATATTATTTGAAACAGTTTCTGTAGCGTTAGGTGTTATTTCTTCCTCCTGTTTATTAGGCAGACTGCAATAGTGAAGCCATTTATAATGGTAGGTTTCTTAGTGGAAAAGTTTTAAGTTTATGCATTTAATTTTTTAATTATAGGGTTTATTTTGATTTTTCTATTTCTTCTTATTTTAGTTTGAGTTCTGCTTTATGATAGATTTTTCCATCTTGTTTTTTTAATTTATTGAGAAAATTGCTAATAATACCTCTTCTTTTTCATTTTAATATCTGTAGAATCTTCACTTTTGTCCTCTTGTTGATTTCTAATGTTGGAAAATATGTTTTCTTTCTTTTTTCCCGATCAGTCTTGCTAGGAATTATTCAGTTGAAAAGATCTTTTGAAGAAACAACTTTGCGTTTGGTAATTGTTCTTATTATTTGCTTGTTTCTTCTTTCATTGCTTTACTCTTTTGTATTTATTATTTGCATTTTTCACTTAACACAAGTTTAAATTGCTCTACTTTGAGGGTTGGAATTTAGTTAGAGATTTGCTTAAACTCAGATCACCTCTACTGTTTAACTCTTTGACGATTATGATCCCCTCGTTCCATTAGGGTCCTAAGACTAAATACTTCAAGTGTGTTAGATGTCAACATTGAGTCTGATAGACCTTAAAATTCTGAGGTTACCGGACTAAAACACTTCCAGCATACTATATAACAAAACTGGATGCTTAGAAAGCACACAAGGATCTCCTTTTGCCAGGGGCTCCAGATTAAGAGCACTTTCTACACGAATAAGTAGGAAGTAGAATAGAATGTGATACAGGTTACATTAACGTGGATTTGGTGAAAGAAATCAGTGTCATAACTGAAGCTGCACTTTTTATAATTAATTTTGAATTTATTTGTGCTATCATGTTAGGAATTGGGTAGACAACAATGAGGTAGTGAAGGGTTAAATTTCTTTGGCAGGATTTAGTAATTATAGATATTGATTACTTTAAAACATCATTGAGCTGACAGGATAAGAAAAGCCCACTTGTCTCACTGTTTGGTCCTTTTATTTCTCACAAGATAGATGAGTTAATAAACAGGGAGCAAGCACTCCCATAAATTCAGCATCTATAATATTTGTCACCTTCGGAATTACTTGGATGAGAGGAACATCCTTTATGTGAATCCATGGGAGAGGATTAGCAGACTTTCCCTAGAATCTGTATTCCATAGTGATTAATGCTATGTTGATGTTAAAATAGGCAGAGTCATTAGGCAGACATATGAGGAGAAAGAACCATGTTTCCTGTATAGTGCATCCCAAACATGCTAAGCCTCTTTGAAAAGGTTATGGTTTTACTCAGTCACATGGTTTTGTTATGTCTTAGTCCCAGTAGCATAGTTTCAAGGAGCAAGATGTTAAACTGAATATTACACGCACAGACACAGATAATATCTTAAATTGGAAACAGTGAATTGTCTCCAAGTTAGAAATAGAATCGATGGATATTTTTTAATGTTAGCATAAAGGTCAACTAGTTAAATTTTCTCACTTTAAAAAGGAGGGAACTGAGAGTTAGGGAGGAAATATAATTTTTCCAAGGCCACCTAAATATTCAATGGCAAAACTCCTTAACTATTCCCATCCAGGTAAAGAGGAAGTAGACTTATTTAGTAAATCATGGAAGATCTATTCTGACTTTGGATAGCTTTTTCTTTTCTGTTTTATAAAAATATGATAATTATAAATATCTAAATTTAATTTAGTCTGTGGATTAAATACTTTTTTGTAAGTAAATGTTCATACTTCTTCACATTTGGAATAAATTTGATAGATATAGAGAATAAGGAGGGTTTAGTTTTCTAAAATGTGCACTGAGTAAATGAAAACTTGAATGTAAATAAAAAATAACATTGTTTAATTGATGAGTTATTTTTAAACAAAAAAAAAAGGAGAAAAAAACAACAAAAAACAGAATTTCTAACATATAATTGTGCCTATTATAAGGTAGTCTGATCTAGCAGATTCAACTAAATATAAGTTCTGCAATAACTGACATATCGTTGACTCCTTATTTATTTGATGAGTGTCCGGATTCTCCTTTTCAAACCAGATGATTGTGAAACAAGATTTCTGGGCACACTAATATGGAGTTATATTGTTCCACTAGTCCTGGGCAGAATTTATGCAATAGTCAGTAACCTTGGCAATAAATGTACGTCTTTATGATCAGAGTGAGCTGTTCATAACAGTGGACATGTCAAATGACATGAATTGAATACAGTCTATATTTTTATTTGTAATTTGGGGTTTTATTATACCTCTAATGAGAAGCCAAGAGGGTTTACTTTTGTATCTATAGAAGACTAATTCAACTGATCAATATTTGTCCCCATAATAACCATATTTCAGTTTTTACAATGTCTCCTCAAAGGTAAGAATGAAAACTCATAACTGTCTTTAAAGGTAAACAGTTTTCTCTCCACCAGCTTCTCTGTCTGGCTTGCTTGAGTCTAGAAACAAGCAATAGGGAGAGAAGGGGTGTGATCAGCTTCTTCTTTTTTCTGTGCTCTTCATCACCCCTTTGTTAGCTGATACTTCGGGCTCTTCTAGAATCCTACATAGGGAATATTTAGAGAGAAGAGGTAACAGAAAGGGACAGGGACTTTCTTTCCAAAGCAGTCAAGAAATAATGGGATTTGGTGAAAGTTTAAAGCTAGGTTTTCATGTTCTATTTCCTGTGATCACATTTGTTAATAAGCAGATGAAAGATAAGAAATCCAGTTTTAATGGTTTAAAAAAAGTGATTATAGTCTGAACTGAAACTAGAGATATTCACAAGATCAAAATGACAAAAAATTGATGTTGATGAATAGGGAGAATTATACTTCTTGGGAATCTGGGTTTTGTGACTGACTGATATCTGCAGGTGTAATTTGTGGTATATATAGAAAGAAAAACTCCTCGATAATAAACCAGTTTCTAAGGTATGGAACTTTTCTGGTGACTCTGACCACCAGAATAATAACCATAGTATGTGCTTAAAATTTCCCTAGGCAACATATACATGTCTTTAAATATTTGGTGGAGGAGATGAGGTTTGTTTCACTAAATAAGAAAGGAAAGATAATAATAACATGGAATAAATTAATTCACATTAAGGAATGAGAATTTGGATGAGTAGCTATATTATGAGAACTTGGATTGTTGGGGGAGGAAATGGCTTTTCTATTTGTATGACTTTGTACAATTTGCACTTTCTCTGAGCAATCTATGACTCCTGAAACTCTGTTTTCCTCTCTGTTGCCATGAAATTGGACATGATGAAGATGGAGGGCAATGGTAGAAACGTGATTTATCCTTGACTCTTTCTAATGGGAAGGACAACTTCTACACTGGGTCAAAAATGGCATTTATTCCATTATTAGACAGATATATGAACATGGTGATAGCAACACCTCTTGTATGCCTTCACTAATGTAAGCAGTTACATTTTCACCAGTTCATACTCAACTTCTATAGGTTACAAGAAAAGAATTCATTTTATATTTCCTGAAGAACTACATAGGGAGCGTGGCTGAACTACATAGGCAGATTTTGGCTAAGCATGAAGAAGGGCATTCTAACTATCTAACTAGAAAGATTCAGAATGAAAAGACCTCCTTGGAACAAATTTGCGTATATTAAGTGAATGTGTTCTACTAGCGAGTGGACAAACACTTGAGGAACTTTATAAGGACAAGTCTTTAAACCTCCATATTTATGTAACTATTCACATATTGGCATGCTATTTCTTCTATTATTGAATTAACATTTTATAAAATCAACCTTAATATTATTTACTTAAAAACAATCAAACAAACAAACTTGTCTTCAACCTAAATAATCATATTCACGAAATCCAGGCATTTGTATGCTAGTATTAGCTTATGTTTCTATTACATATTTTAAAAATTGATAGCTATTAAAATTTTAAATATCTATCTATATACCTTATAAATCATCTTATACACCAGCCCTGAAAAACAGTATTCTAATATGGAAGAAATGACCATTAAGCTTCTTTCCAGCCACGGGATTTCATAGATTCCTAAAATTTACATTATATTTGTACTTTTGTTTGTACATTTAATAAATATTTTCATATTAATGAGCATAATTATGTATGGCATATGTGATATTGGTGATTAGTAGTTAAGTCTGACAACTAATAACAAGTGTTGGAGAGGCTGTGGAGGAAAAGAAACCCTCATACACTGCTGGTGGGAATATAAATACCATGTTTCCCCGAAAACAAGACCTAACTGGAAAAGAAGCCCTAGCATGATATTTCAGGATGACATACCCTGAACATAAGCCCTAATGCATCTTTTGGAGCAAAAAGTAATATAAGACCCAGTCTTATTTTCGGGGAAATATGATAGTACACCTGCTATGGAAAACAGAATTGAGGTTCCTCAAAAAAATTAAGAATAGAATTACCATGCAACCCAGCAATCCCACTTCTGGGATCTATCCCAAAAATCTGAAAACATTTATTTGTAAAGATATATGTGCCATTATGTTCATTGCAGCATTATTCATGGTGGCCAAGACATGGAAACAATCCTTCGATAGATAATGGGATAAAGAAGTTTTGCTACATACGGAATATTACTTGGCCATAAGAAAAGATGAAATTCTGCCATCTGTGACATGGATGGATCTTGAGATTATCATACTGAGCGAAATAAGTCAGACAGAAAAGTCAAAAATCATAAACTTCACTTATATGTGGGATATAAAGCTTAAAGCAACAAACAAACAAGACAAACAAAGAAACAAACACTCATAGACACAGAAAACAGTGTAGTGGTTACTAGAGTTAAGGGAGGAGGTGGGTAGTAGAAGAGGGTAAAGGGAGTCAAATATACAGTGACAGAAGGAAAACTGACTCTGGGTAGTGAACACACAATGCAATATACAGATGATAGATCACATAATTGTACACTTGAAACCTATATTATTATTAACAAATGTCACCTCAATAAATTTAATTAAAAATTATTTAGGTCTGAGCATGGTTGCCACTGCAATAATATTTGGTAACATACATACATATGTGTGTGTGTGTGTGTGTGTGTGTGTATGTGTATATATATGTATATATGTGTGTGTGTGTATGTGTGTATATATATATATATATATATATATATATATCCTTTCATATAAACTTGTCTAAAACTAGATGGGTAGCACTTCACTGCTTTATAAATTAAGCCCAATGGGCACTGCTTCTCTAAGCAATGTATTCATGCAGTAAGATGTATTGTAGTCCAAGTTTGTTAACCTTTAAGAAAATAAATTTACTTACTAACACTTTTACATGCTTTTCCTTGGTTTTATAGGGTCTTGGAAGATCTACTGCCTCTCATCTTTTCCAGTCTTACCAACTTCCTCACTCACTTTTACTTCATGTTACAAATATGCTGGTTTTCTATGAGATTTCTAAATCTTTACTTTGTCTTAATTTCCACATCTTTTCATTTTCTTTGACATCTTTCTCTTGTTTTGCACAATTCCCACTCATTCCGCAGTGGCACACGTACAAGAATACTTCTCAGACTGTCTTTTTTAAACACTCAAGTTATGTATTTGCTATGCATTCTCAAATTTTCTTCTACTTTCCCTTTTGTAACAAGTGAAACACTTGTAATTGTTCAGCTTCTATTCACTGGCTTTTTTATTGACTTTATTTTGGTATACGGTTCTATGAAGTTAAATGCATGTGTAAATTTGCAAACCATCATCAAAATCAAGACACTAAATAATTCTTTCAGTCCAAAGAAGTTCATCTTCCAATCTCTTTATAATCACATTGCCCCCAAACCCCTGGCACCCACTGGTTATCTCTTCACCATTACAGTTTTGTCTACCTGACAATGCCATATAAAGACAATAAATATCTTTTTAGAGACTACCTTCTTTCACTCAGAATAATGATTTGAGATTCATCTACGTTATTGCATGTATCAATAGTTTATTTCATTTTTATAACTCAGTAGTATTGTATAGTACTGTTGTACCAGTATACCAGGTCTGACAATTAAGTTTGTGAACATGTTGCAATGATGTTGCTAACCTTTTCTGATATCAGATGGATTATTCATTATGAACTTGTGCCAACTGGATAAACAGTTAACCAAGTTGACTGTTTGGAAGTGCTGAAAAGCCTGCATGGAAAAGTTAGATGATCTGAACTTTTTGCCAACAATTCATGGCTCTTGCATCACGGAAATGCACCAGCTCATACAGCACTATCTGTGAGGGAGTTTTTAGCCAGTAAACAAATAACTATATTGGAACACCCTCCCTACTCACCTTATCCGGTCCCCAATTACTTCTTTCTTTACCTGAAGATAAAGGAAATATTGAAAGGAAGACATTTTGATGACATTTAGGACATCACGTGCAATAAGACGACAGCTCTGATGGCCGTCTCAGAAAAAGAGTTCCAAAATTGCTTTGAAGGGTGGACTAGGTGCTGGCATAGATGCGTAGCTTCCCAAGGGGAGTACTTCAAAGGTGACCATAGTGATATTCAGCAATGAATTTTATAGCACTTTTTCTAGGATGAGTTCGCGAACTTAATTGTCAGACTTCATATGTTTGTTCATTCATATATTGAAGGAAAGTAAGGTTTCCAAGTTTAGTGAATATTGATAGAGTTGCTATGAACATTCATGGACACACTTTTGTGTAAACATGGGCTGTTGTTATTATTTTCTCTATTGCAAATATCCAGGAGTGTAATTACTGTGTCATATGGTATGCGTGTTTAATTTTATAAGAAATGGTTTTCCAGAATGGGCATACCACGCTGCCTTCCCACAAGCAAAGTATGAAAGGTCCTGTTGCTCTGCAACCTCTCAACTCTCTGGTATTCTCAGTATTTTTAATGTTAGCTATTCTGATAGGTATGCAGCGGTATGTCACCGTGGCTTTATTTTGTATTTCCCTGATGACCAATGATGTCAAATATATATTTTATGTGCTTATTTGTCATGCATATATCCTATTTGATAAAGTGTTTGTTAAAATTTTTGCCCCTTTTTAAATTGGGTTGTGTTCTTATTGTTTTGTTTTGATAGATCTTTAAAATTTTTTAATACAAATTCTTTGCTGAATATATGACTTGTAAATACTTTTCCAACTCTGTAGATTTATCTTTTCATTTTCTTTGCAGTGTCATTAACAAAGCAAAATTTTTCAGCATTTTAATAAACTGTTTTCCTTTAGAATAGTTTGAGATTTACCAAAAATTACAGAGATAATAAGGAGAATCCTTATATACCCAATATGTAATTTTCCCTATCATTAACAGCTTACAATAATATGGTGCATTTGTCAAAATTGATCAACCAATGTTTATACATTCTTATTAACTAAACCCATACTTTATTCATATTTCATTGGCTTTTATCTCACATCCTTTTTCTCTTCCAGGATCTCATCAAACACATCACATTATATTTAGTTATCATGTCTCCTTAGGCTCCTCTTGGTTATGACAGTTTCTTAGACTTTCATTGATTTTGATGTCCTTGACAGTTTTGAGGAGTAATTGTCATGTATCATCTAGAATGTCCTTCAATTGAGATTTATCTGATATTTTTTAACATGACTATACTGAGATTATTGATTTGGGGGCAGAAGACAACAGAGGTAGAGTGTCATTCTCATTATATTATAAGAGCACCTACTATTAATATGAGTTACTATTGTTCATGTTAACCTGGACCGACTAGCTGAGGCAGTGTTTGTCTCATTTCTCTCATGTAAAGTTACTCTTTTCCCTCTTTTCATACTGTACCTTTGGAAAAATGTCACTATTGTCAGATCATGCTTAAAAAGTAAGTAGTTTTACTCCACTTCTTTGGGGGCAAAATATCTACACAAATTATTTGTAATTCTTCTGCATGAAATATTTGTCTATTTTCTTTTATGTACATACTTATTTATAATAATGTATTTATATTAGTATAAACTTCTGGGTATTTATTTTATACATGGGCTATAAACCACCATTTCTTTATTTTGCAGTTCAAATTGTTCCCACCTTGGCCGTTGGGAGTTTTTCAGTTGGCTTTTTTGTTTTTTTGACATCTACTTATCATTGAGGGATTTAGTAATAATTATAATAATAATAAATAAAAGTTCTTCCCCACCTGGTATGTGTGTGTGTGTTTGTGTGTGTGTATATTTACCTAAATATAACACAGTAATCAGTGTATGCTAGAGACAATGGTCATTTGCATACCTTTACTTAGTTATAGATGAGAAAACATGACAAAGTAAGGCAAAAAAGAAAAAAAGTGTGGCCTAAATATGTAATAATGAATTTCAAGAGTTTAGTGGGTGATTGCATTGATGGCAGTAAAGTAGTGGCTAGGGTGAATAGTAGGGTAAGATCGATTTTGACATGGTACACAACAATGTCCAGTATGCTCTTCTTAACCAACAGTGCATATTCAATTCCTTTACTACTGTCAATGCAATCACCTGCTAAACTCTTGAAATCCATTAGTATTTAGGCCACACTGTTTTCCATACGCTGTTCTCCATTCTTATTATCATAGTTCAGTCCCTCATTGTTTCTTGCTTGAATTCTGAAAGATCCCATAACTGATATTTATACTTTTAGTTTTTACTTTCTTAAGTTCATTCTCCATCAGGTACATTTAAATAAAAAGATACATTTAATTATGAGGTACTGTTGAGTATTAAGACATATTACATACTTTGGTATATGATTAATATAGATTTAAATTCCTCTACTCCCTCTTTGCTTTGAGCAAATTGTTGAACTTCTCTGAGTTTCACTGGCCTTATGTGAAAATATTGACTAAGCATAGGGTCATTGCAAATATAAAAAATAGCTAGTATCAACATTATTACTGCGTGTCTACTGTGGGACAAACACTAAACTAAGTAATTGGTCTGTACTTTACAATATCCTCATGAGGTGGAGATTACTTATACATGTGGAAACTGAGACACAGAACAATTATATAATTGTTCAAGTTCACATAGCTAGCAAATGAAAAAGCAAGGAATCACACAGGTATTTTGAACTCCAGTTCTTCATGTTCTTTAAAACCATACTGGCCAATTTCAGGCTGAGAATGTTGTAGAGCTAAGACAAGAATTCAAGTTTTCTAATATTTTATACTATATAATATTATTTGCTAAAAGACAAAATATCTAAAAATCACTAGTAAATTATCCAAAATAAACATTAATAAATAGGAATGGTTATCTTTAATATTACTTTTATAGCATTATTATTTTATCTTCTGTTAAATATATTTTGTGGATTCTAATTACCTAACTTGTCATGATAATAAAAAAACCTATCATAATCAGTCTCTGATTTTATATTCAGGCACTTATATCTATCTTTATGTCTACCATTCTGTCTTGCCATCTATTTCTCTGTCTATCATTCTCTCTGTTATACACACATGCACATGAACACACCCAATGACACACATTAAGTTAGGACAATATTTTTTTGTTTGAAAAGGTGTTTTACTGCTCTTTCCATTTATGCTAATTTCTATGTCTCAAATAACACAGGACCTTTTTAATTCTAAATAATGCTTAATATTCATTTAATATTTTTATGAAATGTTTCTTTCTCCAATCTTCCCTAACCTTCACTGTGTTCCCATATTCCATTACTGTAACATATATCACTCTATATAACATTCTTTGATATGTCAAATTGCCCTTCTGGCAATAGATTTTTGAGGTCAAAGACTATGTTTCTCACACTATATGACACATTGAAAGCACAATTGTTAATAATTAATAAGTGGACTAATATCATGATGTAATTACTAATCTTCTCCAGAAAAATATTTTAGTTTGAACTCATAAAATTATATTACCAAAAAACGGGCCTGTTTTTTCCGTTTGGTAAGATAGAAGCTACAAAGTATATTTGACTGAAATTTTCAATTTTATGCCTTTCTTTTAAGAATTTGTGGCAGAAAGAATATGTGTACACATGTACACACATATTTATGCTTAATTTCATTGTTACTTTGTCTACTTTTGGCTTGAAATTCAATATGATGTCTTATTTAAACAAATTAATGCTAATATCTACAGAAAGGATGACACAATTCAAAGGGGAATGACCTGTTATGAAGATTTTCCTAATTATTTATACATTGAATTGATAAAAAATGAAACCAACCTGGGAGATATTAGTATTTGTAATACAATTAAAACCATCATTTTAAAAAGCTTCAGATTTGTCTAAGGAATGCAACAAATATTAGGATAAAATATTATTAGAGAAGCTAACAGGGGATCAGTGCTAATAAATATGCTAATTGTGTTCCAACGACTTTAGAAAAAAAGACTACCCTTGGTACTGGGATTCAAAATAAGGAATTAATTTAAAAGTATTCTATCACTAATACAAATATGTACCATCACTAATGGTCTAGACTTTGTGGTAAAATTCTCTATGGAATAGTGAATCAGAACGTAAATAATTAAACAAACCTCAATATATCACACTGCACTTATAATCTTCATGGTAATGAGTGAAAAATGTTTTCTTTTTGTGAGTAAAGTCATCATATATTTTACTATGAGCCCTTCCCTAAAGGGACCTTTGCTTCTCCCTCACTTTAGTACATCATTAAGCTACATTATATTTCTGATTAGTCTGCATATTTGCACCTAGAATGGAATAAAATGGATTAATCACTACTACAAGTCAGTTTGGAACTCACCAAATTAGATACATTTATGTTATTTAATTTTTTTTTTCCTTTTATTTCTTCAGAGAGTCAAGTTTGCATTTGAAAAATATACAACACTACGTTGCCAAGTTGAAATGAATCAATTTTATAATTTAAAGAATAACAAGTGACTTCCAGAATTAGTTTAACTGATGAAATACATTTCATTAAATATATATTTATCTATAGTTTTCATTTTCTTAGGATATAGGTCACATAATATATGAGATATTTATATTTTCAGATAAAATTTCATTTTAATAGTTTGACTAGTTATTAGAAAATTTACCACTAAATAAAGGAATGAACAAATTATTGCAAATTGTTCCACAATTTAATTAAAAAGAAACTTCTCAACTTCGGTAAATAATTTCATAATAATAGTGCTTGGCCTGATTGAATTATCTCTTTCCTGAGTGATTACTTTTTTCCTTGAAAACCTGAAGCAAGTGATTGTATAAAAGATGTACAATTTTTACTTTTAAATCATGTTTTAATTTTGGAATATTTATTATTTATATAAAATTATTCCCCATATTAAAAAAATATATAAAAGTACCATCATTTAAATTGAAATAATTGTTAATTTAAAATTAGGATATACTTCCATTATGATTTCTAATTCCAGTTCATACTGACTAGTTCATAATGCACAAATTATAATCCATATATTTAATCATAAATTGGATTTGTTCTACATACCAGTATCTAACTTGGCAGAATAAAGTGGTTTCATGTCAGAACTAAGAGAGTATGAGTTGGGATGACTTCTGAAACACTGACATATTGTTTAAATATTTTTTAAAAAATTCAACTGCATAACACATTGTGCAAATGTAGATTGAATATGAACAATTACAGAAAAGCTGTAGCAAGCTTTCACTAATTAAAAAAAAAGTTAAATAAATGAGAATGTATTAGGTATGCGACATCATATGTGACCATAGTTTTTCTAAATAGTTGGCTAAAAACTTCAAAAGTATACTTAGAATTATGTATGAAAATACAGTATTCATAAAATAAATCTCACTAATACATATAGAAGTTCGATTTTGGTTAAAAGTGCTCAAAGGATTGCTAGAAAAAATACTTGCTTTTAGTAGACACACATACACACAAACACACACACATACACAAAATGTTCTCCTCTACATAAGCTAATAAAATTGAAAGATTCAAAATAAGATCACTTATCTATTGTCCTAATCATAATAATTTCGTGTGCTCCTAAATATGCTCCTCTTTTCACAAGGTTTTCTCTGATGACAAGATTAAGAACTCCAAGTGTGATTGCAGCCGTGGAGGAAGTCACAATAACTATTGATTCACAGGGGGAATTGAAATGTCTGTTCACCCTGTCAAATGACTCTTTCTTCCTCTGCCTTTGCTGCTTTCAGGATCACATGATTTTTCTGCTAGGATTCAGCACCCCAAGCAAAGTACTGTTAAATGCAGGAAGCTTCTCTATAGAGCTGATCTGTTGTAGGAAGGGTCATGCTCACTGAGATCTTATCCACCAACAGAAAACATTTTCCTTAATCCCTATTCTGGATGCCAATTCTAAGCTATTGGCATAAGAGGAAGACCTTGACTTTTCTTCAGTGTTCCTGTCGTAGTAGGTGTTCCAAATTGAAGGCAGCTAACATTACAGTTTTTTTTTTTTTTTTTCTATAAAGAGCTTTCAGGTTGTATCCACAGTGAACATCATTTTTACCCAAGTCATGTCTTTGGTGCTGAGTGAGGAGCCATGAATGCTGAACTGAGAGCTGTTCAACTGTTGAGCTCAAGTCACCTTTATGAATATTTTCTCCTTGGGTCTTTTGGGATTCTCTCTTCTTTGAAGTATACTCACTCAGGGTCACCTCAGGCATTGGGAATTTTAAATACTTTTAATACACATTTAAAAAGTTGGTGTACAAGTAATGTTTTCTTGTCAGAAGAACCCTTTCCTTGACTCATATTCTAACCTTCAAATAACATGCTCCAGTGAATATGGGAATTGAATGAATCTCTCTTCTTACATATAAGGCTCAATCTACTTCCTGAACATAAAATCCTCCCTTCACACTTCCCCTAGAATCACTGCTCCATTGCTATAGTCCACACATGTACAATCATATATATATATAATATATATATATTGTACATGTGTATTATATATATATATATATATATTATATATATATATAATATATATATTTAAAGGGCCATATTAGTGATTCCTATAAGAATAGTGAGATTCCAGTTCTCAGGGATTTTTATTAAAAATACAAATGGGTGGTCATTTTCAGTGTGCAGTTTTCTTGACAATTAATTTCATTATTATAATAATAAAAAAATAAAAGTTCTGTCATACCACATGCCTTTTTTTTTCCAGCTAAATATAACATAACAATTAGTTTTGGGACAGTGGCCGTTTGCATCCCTTTACTTAGTTTTGACTCAATTTTTTAGGGGAGGAAACATAGAGCAATGCAGGAAAGGAAAACGATTCAGCCCAAATAATAATGAATTTCAAAGTTTAGTAAGCCGTTGCAGTGGCAGATGGGAGAAAGTGTAATATTTGAACTACATAAATGTTATTAGTATCTGAATTTCTACCTTAGGAAACAATGAAAAAAATCGGGAAAATGCCTACACCTCAGATCTTCAAAAATACATACCAAACCATGGGCTGCAACAAAAGCATATGCAGAGGAAACACATAAGATCTCAAATAAACAATATAACTTTACACCTCAAAAAAGTAGAATATACTAAGCCCAAGGTTAGAAGAAAGAAAATAACAAAGATCAGAGCGAAAAGAAGTGAAATAAAGACTAAAAGATGATAGAAAATATCAACACTATTAAGAGTGTTTTTTTGAAAAGACAAACAAACTAGACAACCATTAGACCCTTCAAGAAAAAAAGAGGTTACTCAAATAAATAAAATAAAAAATGAAAGAGGAGACATTTCAACTCTTACCACAGAAGTGCAAAGGGTCAGAAGAGACTATATGAACTATTATATGCCAACAAATTGGACACCCTAGAAGAAATTTATAAATTCATAGAAAGCTACACTCTACCAAGACTAAATCATGAAAAAATAGAAAGTCTGAACAAACCAATAACAAGGAGATCGACTCAGTAATCAAAAATCTCTCAACAGAGAAAATTACAGGACCAGATGATTTCACTGTTGAATTCTACAAAACGTTTAAAGAATAATTAATACTAATCTTTCTCAAACTCTTCCAAAAAATAGGAGAGGGAACACTTCCAAACTAATTTCATAAGGCTAGCATTACCCTGGTATCAAAACCAGACCAGGATACAAGAAGACAACAAAATTACAGGTTTATATGACTGATGAACACAGATACAGAAATCTTGAACAAAATGTTATCGAACGAAACTCAACAGTACATTAAAAGGATTATGTACCATGAGCAAGTGGGATTTACTCCAGGATGCAAGGGTGGATCAATATCTACAAATCAGTCAATGTGATACATGACATTAACAAAATTAAGCAACCCCAAACCCACACTAGTGACAGCCCTCTGATTTTTAACTGTCACACGTGGGTATGGGCACCAGCTCGTTCTCCATCTTCACCCCTCCTACCACTCTCTAGGTGGCTTTTCTATTTGTCCTCAGTTATAGGACTTCTGTTCAGCTAGAGTTCAGACAATTTTCAATGATGGTTGTTTTGTAGTTTAATTGTAATTGTGATGTGGTCATGAGAGGATGCAAGCAGAACATTTATTTACTCCACCATCTTGACTGGAAATTCCCAAACTGATTTTTTTAAAGCATTAGCAGAAAAGAGAATAAACATTATCTTCTACAATTACTTTTGAGATAAATAATACTAGTGGGATGGTGAATTCATTTTATTTAATAGATAGCAAATCTATCATATAAATATTAACATTATTCTACTAGTGGTTAGGATGAAAGGGGGAACAGGCCAAAGGATACTTTTGAAATAGAATCAAATTACATTTCACAGTATCAGACAAGTGTAATTATCTGATAATTTGTTTCTTGCTCTGGCATTTAAACCCAGATTTGGCCTTTTAAAATGCTAAAATGTCTGAGTGTTATGTTGACTCAATTGTTTGCTGGACTCTGCTGCTTCGAGGGAATAGAAGTCTTAATGGAAACCTACCAAAGTCATAATTCATAACTTGCTTTTATCAGCAGACTGTCAAGGTAGGAAGCACAGGCTTGAAAATAAGTGTGTGTTCTGTCATCATCATCAAACAAAATTTTAGTTGCTGAACCTGAGGCTTTTGCATCCCACATATCATATCTAGCAGTTTTGGTGGCCTTTTGATCTGTCACAACTAATAATAATTTTTCTTGTTCAGTGGTACCAGCCCAAAACTTTTGAGAAAATGACATACAAGGACCACTTATATTAACGATGTTTTTTTTTCTCTCAACATCAGTGGAATAAGGGGGAAGCTATAGTAGAAGTTTGCTATATTAGAAATACCACAGACTTGCTAATGAAAAAGCATGTTACACAGCTCAGCCTGAGACAGTCAGGAAGCAAAGTTATCATCAGCCTTTTAAGCAGAAATCTAAATAAAACAGAGAATGCTCTAACCGATAAGATACTTTATTTATTATGACAGCTTTCAAAATGGCTCTTTGAAAGTATTCAGCAAACCGTATCTAATTTCTCCTGTCATTAGTAGTTAGTCAAACACTAAATGATTGATTAACTCTTCAAAACTGAGGTGGAAACATTTTTTTGGTATACATGGCCACAGGAGATAAAAGGTCAAGAGTTTGAAAAAAGATGGTCTGCCTTTTTCTTTCTTTAACTTCCATTCTGATGAACAAAGGGAATTGTCTATGTATTCCTGTGGCTTTTTGTTCAATGTAGTACAGTCACTAGTATGTGTTATATATAGGAAAACATCTACTGTAGGGATGGCTTAGAATGACCCTGATTGAAAAAGAAAGAAAGAGAGAAAGAAAGAGAGAAAGAAGAGAGAGAAAGAAAGAGAGAAAGAAAGAGAGAGAAAGAAAAAGAGAGAAAGAAAGAGAGAAAGAAAAGGAAGGAAGGAAGGAAGGAAGGAAGGAAGAAGAGGAAGGAAGGAAGGAAGGAAGGAAGGAAGGAAGGAGGACTCATCTTCTGTATAATATGCTCTTTAGGCATTCTGTAATTATCTTTTATAGAATTATCATTTATACTCAATATACATGTAAGAATATAAGATTTATGATGGTGGGAAGATTGACTGTGGTTCACTGCTCTAGTCTCAGTGATTTTCATGAGGCCAAGTGCATTATAGGAGCTCAAATAACATTTGTAAAATGTTTGAAAAAATAAATAGTCCATGGTATTGGTTTTTGTACATTTTACCCAAATTTTCTCTTTAAATATATGTATACTTTTTTATTATATTTCATTCAGCATCATTTAGCATAAAATTAATTAACTGTCCTTACTATCCAGAAGCTTTCTTTCTTTTTTTTTTTTTGTTGTTTTGTTTTGTTTTTACTTTCATTGTTGTTGAATTTCAAGGAATCAGTTATTATATCTACACATCAGGTAACATCTTTCCTTAACAATGCAAAATATTGAAATGTCTGAATGTGGAATCTTTTCTTGAAAACCCTGAGTAAAGGCTTTGGTACAATTTCAAATTCCTTACCAATCTAAATAAATGTCATGTATGTATCTGAATAGTCTACCAATTTTATGTGTGTATTTAAAGCAATTATCTATTATACATGTCTGACTATTTTTTAACTGGATTGTAGGTGTATAGTATGGATATTTACTGAGCATATCTAGACTTGAAAAATTATATCTTCTTAATTTACTTTTGTAAATTTATGGCATTAATTGTATTGTATAGACTTATCCTTGTCACTTTCGTTTGTTTCTTTAAATCACTTAATCTTTCTGGTTATCATTCATAAAGTCAATAAGACTCTATGTCTGAGGCCTTCTTTCTCTTAGTTTAAATAAGAGACTTTTACCTGATATCCAGTCAAGGATCTGAGCTTCAAGGAACTTAGAATGATTTCATTCTTATTTGACAACTAAGTTTACTTTGTAGCTAAGCTCTAATTTCAAAAAAGTCAAAATAGAATGACTTTATCTAGGTATTTTGCTTTTCATGCTTCAGGTTATAAATCATTATTTTCTTTACAACATGTGATTATGGAATTCATATTAAACATATCAAGAAAAACATATTGGTCCTCAAAGTTGATTATGTTGACTAGGAGGAGTCATTGGAGAGTAGAGTTTGTCTTATCAGTAATCTGAGTAACACATTCCTTAGCATTGCTGAAGTGTACTGGTTAATGGGATGTAGACTCAGTAATAATAAAGAAAGCTTTCTACTGATAGTATTCATTAAAGGTGAAGCTGACTTGTCAAAACAGTAATCATTACTACAAAATATAATTTAAATACATCATTCTAACCTCATTTAAAGAAAATATATAATTTTATTGAACTCTATTTCGAATCCTCTTCTGAAGTTTCAAAAGAAGAAAAACTCAATATATGGTAGAAGTTGCTTCTATCCTAATTCCAGGGGCAATGCTAATTATGTATGATATATTTTTAGACTTAAAGAAAAAAAAAAACAGTTCATCCTTGTCATTACCCTTATAACCATTAACTGAATATATGCAGAATACTGTATTAAATATTAACATGTTTTCAGACTGAAGGTTCTCAGACAAAAGCTTTGAATTATCAGCAGGACAATGACAGTTGGGACAAATTAAGGAAAAAATTCACAATTCATATATTTGGGCTGTGATTATTTTATTAAACTCTGACTTGAATTATAAAGCTAAAAATGGTGTCAGGAAAGAGAAAAATTCTTTAATTACAAATCTAGAATGTCTGCTTTAAAGGAAAGTAGTCTTCAACAACAATACAATTTTAATTGGTTTGGTGTGTGTGTGGCAGCTGAAGTCAATGCTTCACCTGTAAGCTTAAAGATCTCTCTACCATTTCTATGCTGTGCTTTCACTTCCAACAGCCAACACCTGCAAGAAGAGCTACAAATACCTGGGATTTTCATCTTCCTGTGGAGAGGTTTAGTTACACACTTCCTACTCCAGCTTCTTTGCCACTCACTGTTCAGGACTGCTCTGAGGTAAGACTGTCTTCACAATCTTCTGTGGAGTTGAGCTTAATTGCCTTCCATGGGACTTTATTTGACATCAAATATTTGGCTTCGCTTCCCCCTCTTGCCTGTCTCTTTCCCCACTCCCTTACGTTTTGTTTGTTTGTTTATTTGTTTGTTTTTTCCTGGCAGTACTTCCTAATAAATCATTTTCACATGAATACTTATCTTAGGGTCAACTTCTAAGAGTTCCTTTTAAGAGAGTGTGGTAGTCATCAGTGCTACTTATGAATTTTTCTACTCTCTGCCTTCTTTACAAAAGGTATGGTTGAACTTCCTGGCTTCCTGTGGTTGGGTGATGAGCCAAGTTACAAGCTCTAGCAGGGGTGATTTGAGCTGCTTCTGGCAATTAGATTGCCAGGATGAAACCCTTTAGAGCTCTTTTCCCTCTCTTGTGGTGACCAGGAATGTTTCAGATAGAGGCTGCTTTATCAGCCTGGGACATAGGGTCACGGAGACAAAGCAGAGCAGAGCTGCAGCTCTAGCCCATAGTCAGAGTGAGAAATCAACTTCTCTTGCGTTAGCCACTGAGAGGTGAGAGGTGTTTGCCATACTACCTAGTGTATCCTAACAGATATAGAGTGTGAGAAATAGAAGAGTCAAGGATGACTAAAATTTCTGCCTTGGGTTATTGATGGATGGTGTCAATATTTTTAGGGGGTGGGTAAAGCAAAGAGGATCTGTGTTTTGTTCATTTATTTATTTTTTTCTAACTGGCATATAAGATTATTTTCAGGTACATAATGTAATGATTCAGTGTATCTATATATTGTAAAATGATTGCAACAATAATTCTAGTTAACATTTGTCACCATACATAGTTACACATTTTTTTCTTGTGATGAGAACATTTAAGATGTACTCTCTTAGCAACTTTCAAATATCCAATAGGTATTATTAACTATAGTTACCATGCTGTACCTTAAATCCCTAGGACTTACATTGTTTTTTAGTTAAACAATGTATTTAGTTAAACAATGTTTTGGTTATTGTATTTGGGAAATTTACTATAGTGAGTGATCTCTAATTTGTCTTAATATAAGTTATAATTTTTGAGTTATGTGTTTTCTTAATGCTATTTATAATGTAAGTTAGTAGTTAAATTATTTTTAATTTCTAAAACCTACAAGTTGATATTTGAAACAACATTAAGTCACTTAGGTGTGTTCAGCTTTCTTTGTTGTTTCCACACTTCTATTTGTAGTTGAATTTGTAAAAAAAAACCTCCAGTTTTTCCATGCCAAAACAACCAAAATGCATTCTGTGTGTTGTCATTGTGTGCTGTGTTTATATTCTTGATCTTCTATGTGCGACATAATTTCTATCATGGTAGTGCATAAATGATGTCTTGCACAGATTTGTGTAAATGAGATCTGGTTTTGCTACACAGCTCTTATGTCAACAGCGAGGCTTTGGATATGTTTGTGTATGAGTGTGTAAGATAGCAGGGCTGGGAAAGGCATGTGAGTGAAAGTTCATGCAGATGTTTGTATGCAAAATTTTCATAAGCAGTAAGAAAGAAAATGTTGTAAGTTCAGGAAGCAAAATGACAGGCCTGATTCTGTGCTTAAATGTCTGTTCCATAGGGAATAAGGAAAGTCTGATAGTTTCATAAGTCGAATGAATGCCAAACCACCTGATTGTATATTGGAAGTGATGTGGTACCCCAGGGAGAAAGGAAATCTACACAAATTAGAGCATCATCGTTTCTTAGAAATCACTGTGGATATGTAGCAAAAGCTAGTGTTCTAAAAGGCTCTGTTGTTTATTGCATTTGCTTTGCTTATCAGAGGCATAGAAAGGCTTATATGAAGAGGAAAGCTAAAGCTATATGTCGTGTCTAATATTTAAGCCAAACCTAATGGTTCTATCAAGCAAAGGAGAAATGCAACTCCCAAATGTCTTAATATTTTGATTTCTGAAGAATTGTTGAAGCACGTCTAGCAAATGTATACAGGATGATTCAAATAACATTTTAGTTTCCTAGGCTCTGGTTTTCCAAATAGCAAGGTGTCCTCCTGGCCTTTAATCTTAGCTCTTTACCAAATTTCTGAGGAGTTTATTCCAACTTCACTGTTACTGAAGGCAATTCCATTTCCATTAAGCCCTCAATGTATGTGTTTGTCAATTTGTGACACCAGTGCAAATTTAATTAAATAATCTTAAATACATATACTTAAAAAGTCAGATGAAGAAATTAAAGTCCAGTTGTTCGCTTGCAACTGCTTAATTTATGCTGGATTTTATTTAATTGAAAGTCAATAACCTGGAAAGGAAAACCATATTCACTTGAGATTATATTAGGAACTGTAAAGCCTAATCAACTGCATGATCACAAGTGTATCTATTTACTTCTTTCTTTCAGTATAAAGTAATATTTTTGTCCTTTTCAAATATGTGTATCAAATTTATATGCCATTTTAAAGTAATATTAAATTATCAACATCTCCAATTACATTTGAAAACAAATGTAACTTTAGGCTTTCAAAAGCTAAATTTATCAATGCCACACATATTTCAGTTTTACTTTAGTTACATTTTATTGTCATGTGTATAAAAATGATTTTTAAATCTTGTTCATTTTAACATCATATTAAAGAGGTAAATAAACTTATGCCTTAAATATGAGGTCTCTTATACCCACCTGAACGCTATTTCCACATAAGCCTTGTGCTGAGTAATCACTCTGTATAATTTAGTTGATTCTTGTTTTTCATCTTTATCGGTATATTTGCATATACTGGTGCTCAATAGAAGGGATAAGAAATCAAAATATTTTTACTTATTAGAATTTTTAAAAATCATTTAACTTCAAAGGAGATTTATATAACTGGGAAGGGGATTCTTACAGCATTTAATAGTGAGGACACTGGAAACTGCCTGCCTTGAGTTAGAATACTAGCCCTATCCTTATTGTGTGACTTCTGAAAAGTTGCTTAACTTCTCTGTGTCTCAATTCCACTACTGTCAAAATGACATAGAAGCAGAATATACATATGATTTTTTATTTGAGATCGAAAACCAAGGCAGTAAATATTTAAAGTTTAAAGAAAAATCTGGAAGTGTCTTGATCATACATATGAAGCTGAGTCAGGAAATGAAAAGCTGTAAGAGGAGCCAAGATGTCATTTTTTTGTATGAAACATTGAGAAAGAATTCTAACTTCCTTAAATATCAATTTCCTTTGTTGTTCATTGGGGATGATTATATATTTTTTCTCATTAGTTCTATCAATGAAACAATGCATTTTGGAATTCCTTACAAGTTATAAAGTAATATGCATGCTAATTATTAATATAACATTAATAATAGCAATTACTGAGACCTTGATATGCCCCATTTCTTTGATAAGCAATCTTTTTCATGCTAGACAAGTTTATACAAGTTAACTAAATTAATATAAAATAGCAATATCATAGAATATTGAGATTCTACCAAACAAAACACATGCATCCTGTTTGATGAATTTACAAACCAAATTAGCACGTGTAATAAGAGGCTTACCTGCTAATATTATTATAGTCATGGTATGTTTATCAAATATATATGTTATCCTTTCACTATGGCAATATAGCTAGTGTTATAATCACTGATATCTCAAGTTTCAATTAATCAGATATTCTAAAGTTTCAGATTATTTGCTTCAGTAGGGATGCAATTATTCTGAGAATGAAAGCTAGCAAAGGTTGATTTTATGTATTACAGGTACTATGTTTCTTATCACTGTGTTTCCTCAAAAATAAGACTGAATCTTATATTAATTTTTACAGCGAAAGACATGTTAGGGCTTATGTTTAGGGGATGTTATCCTGAAAAATCATGCTAGGGCTTATTTTCTGGTTAGGTCTTATTTTCGGGGATACATATATGCCAATCAATTGTGCTACACAGTTTCATAAATAACAAAAAAGGAGAAAGTATTAGGGCTAGATCTTGGGTTTGCCTTTGAGATTATCTAGCAGATCTAATGAGTCTTACTAGATTTCTCTTCTGGGGAGGCAGGGAGAAATACTAAGGAACACAAAGAAGGGAATGCTTTGTAATGTTTTCTCTTGATGCTTTCTCTGAGTTTTCCGGTGACTAGCAGTTTTCTTTAACATCCTTTCCTCTTTATGTTTTAAAAAGATAGATGTTTGTTTTTATTATTATTTTTAATATTTATTCTTTGCTTTGAAATTCTACTATTTCTTGGTTAGCTTTTTAACATTTTGACTTACTACTAGGTTGGTAGATTAAATGCCCCTACTGAAGTTAAACTTGTGGTGCACTTTTTCATGGGTGAAATATGTTTAATGCAGTACCCCGATTCTATGTTGGTAAGAGCAAAGTGGAGATTTTCAGGTAAAATTGTGGATTGAATGCTGGTGTCTAATTTCACAGTTAAGAAAAATCCTTCTGGAAAAAAAAAAAAAGTTAAGGGAGATATTTCAAGGAAATAAAATTCCAGGGATGGTGAGAACTAAAAGGGAGCCAGGAACAACAAATTTGAAGGTAGAATGCAGATGGAATAGTGGTTAAGTGAGCAAATAGACCTAAATTGTCAGACCTGCCTGAGAAATTCAAATACTGTCACTAGAGATACAAACTGAGAATCATTGTGACTTACACTACAGAATATCTCACAGCCTTGGGAATGGAGAATAGCAGATACTGCTGGGAGTTGTGGGGATAAAGAGATGCTACACTGAGGAAGACCAGTTGTAAGCAGTTTAAGAGGCAGTTAGGTAGTGGATCTCCTCCTTAACACTACACAGCCTGGTCACGGCATATTCTAGAAGGAACTGAGAAGTTCATTTTCTGGAGCAGTTAGAAGAGTGATACTGGCCTGGGATACCTTATGTATATTTGAGGACAAGGTGATCACAATGGAAACTTTAGGTGGAGGGGTTATTAAATGACAGAATGCATATCCTATGCTGAAAACCAGGAACTCTCTAAACATTTGACTCTCAGTATACAGGCAGACAATTTTTTTTCAGGTTGGAAATTATATGAAAGTGCAAAAATATTGCTATCAGGGGGTTCTTCAGGTAATAAACTTCACAGCTGAGAAGCCCCACCCATCAACAGAATTCTCTATCATCTGTTGAATGCTACTCACAAGTAGATATTCAAAGATTAACATAAAAACAGAAGAAAGCCTCTAATGTAAAAGAAAGAAAGAGAACCAATTGGGACTTCCAGTTTCCAGTTCAGGTATAAGAAAACTGGAAGTTGCTTCTCTGTGTTAAAAACAAGTAACACACTGGAAAACTAAAAAAATCAACAATCCTCAGAGCTATCACAGAGGTAAAGTCACAGGGCAAGCAGCTGTCCCCAAATTGGAGAGAGACAGGTGCATACAGAGGATCTCTACTTACCAGAGCAGAAATTCACAAGTAGAAGTCACTGCGGGAACCAATGCTGGAGTAGAATATCACCATCTAACTGACGAATTGCTGGAGGCTCAATGGTGGACAAATCTGAGAGTTAAAAACTCTGGGAGTACCTAATACTAAGAGGGCCCACTGTTGTGAATTTGACCTCCTGAAGGTCTACTAGGTCCTCACAGTGAATATCAGAGAAAAATCCCCTTGATCTTCCAGCAGAAAAGTAACCATTTTGAAATATGCCAGAGCCTACCCTATCTGAATGAAGGGGAATACACAACTCCAGTCCCTCTATCCATCCTGTCTCACCTAACGGGAAAAGAAAAACAAACAAACAACCAAAAACCTGAGAAGCATTGGTGAAGTTCACAGGGTTTACCAAGGACAAAGGTTTGCCAAAAGACTGAGACATACTTATAGGCTATATAATGGCTCCCCATTTTCCACTGCTTGCCACTTCATCATTAAAGGCCTATTTATCACAATTCCTTTTATCTATAATGTTCATCTTCCAACAAAAAAAAAAATTACAAGACATAGTAATAGGCAAAAGCACAGTTGATTACTCAAGCATCAGAAACCAGAATCAGATGACAGGAATGTTAGAATTATTAGACCAGGAATATAAGAAAACTATAATTAATACATTAAGGGCATTAATGGAAAAAAGGGGACAACATGCAAGAACAGAGGGATGATGTAAGCAAAGAGACATAAATTTCAAGAAAGAATAAGAAAGATATGCTAGAGGTCAAAAACACTGTAAAAGAATTGAAAAAATGCCTTTGATGAACTCATTAGGAGACTGAAAGCAGTTAAGAATCGCTGACCTTGGAGACATGGAGGAAAAATCTTCTAAAATTAAAAAGCATTGAGAAAAAAGACTCAAAAAACAAAATAAAACAAAACAAACAAAAAAAAAAAAACAAAGAACAGAACAAAGAGCAAAGACAATACAATGAAGCAAAAATAGTTTCTTCAACTAGTGGTGCTGGAATAACTGGAAATCCACAAGCAAAAAAATGCATCTAGACACAGATATTATAACTTTCACAAAAAGTAACTCAAAAAGAATCATAGATCTGCATGTTAAATGCAAAACTATAAAAATCTTAGCAGATAACATAGGAGAAAACCTAGTTGACCTTGGGTGTGAAGATGACTTTTTAGATACACCACCAAAAATATGATCCATGAAATAGTTGATAACTTGACCTTATTAAAATTAAAGCTTTCTGCTCTGTGATAGATAGTATTACCAGAATTAGAAGACAAGTTTCATTTTGGGAAAAAATATTTCCAAAAGAAAACACCTGATAAAGGATTGTTATCCAAAATATACAAAGAACTCTTAAAACTCAGCAAAAAGAAAAGAAATACCCATTTTTAAGAGAACCAAAGTCCTTAACAGACACATCACCAAAAGAGAGATATAGATGACAAATAAGTATATGGAAAGATGTTCCACGTCACATGTCATCAGAAAAAATGCTACTACATACCTTACAGATTGCCCAAAATCTGGAACATTGAAAACACCACATGCAGGTAAGGATATGGAGCAGCAGGAATTTCCATACATTACTGTTAAAAATGTAAACGGTGCACCTAGTTTGGAAGACAATTTACCAGTTTCTTACAAAGCTAATCATACTCTTACCATAAAATCCAGGAATTGTGTTCTTTGATATTTACCCAAAAGAGGTAAAAATTATGTCCACATTAGCCTGCATGTGATGTTTATAGCAGCTTTATTTATAATTACCAAAATTTGGAAGCAACCAAAATATTTTTTAGTGGATGAATAGATAAGTGTGGTACATCCAGATAATTGAATATTATTTAGTGCTACAAAGAAATATTTTATCAAATCATGAGAAACTGTGGAGGAAACTTAAATGCATATCACTAACTGAAAGAAGCCAATCTGAGAAGTCTATATACTGCATGATTCCAACTATACCATAGTCTATAAAAGACAAAACTATGTAGGCAACAAAAATGTCTATGATTGCTAGAGAGGGAGGAGGAAAGATGAACATGTAGACCATAGAGGAGTTTTAGATGGGTGAAAATACTCTGTATGGTATTCGAATAGTGGATATATGTAATTTACATTTGTCCAAAACCACTGAATGTACACAATACCAAGAGTGAACTCTTAGTAAACCAAAACACTTTTGAAAATGAACATTTTTTAAAAACATTTAGAATAAACACTATATCAAAACTTTCACCTGGAACCTATAGATTTAAGGCAAAATAAAGCTTGCATTTAGCTATTTCATAAATGCACTCTTAGACATAGGTTTCCCTCTATTTGAAATATTCTGTCTACTGACACTATTCAATACTTACTTCATCAATGTAATATTTAAGATAATTGTCCAGCAACTTTACTCAGCATCCTGTGGAATCATTTAGGAGGACATTATATGGTCAATATTTAATACTGGAAAAAAGTGTGTGCATGCAATTATTAAAATCCACAAAGTGGTTTAATGTTTTTCTAGTTTTGACTTTGCATTTACTGATATAGTTACAATGCCTTCTTTTGACATTTGAAAACACTTTTCATTGATGGTGGCTTAACCATATATTTCTTTTATAAGTTATTTTAAATGACTTCTTATTCAAAATATAGATTTTCACACAATATTTCAATTTTTTCTTTCACATTTTAGCAAAATAAATATTCATTGGTCAAAAATACTTAATATGAAACAACACACAAATTCCCAACACTAGAAATATTTAATACACTCCCTCTCACCTTAGTTTTCTATACTTACGTAAATTAAAACCAAACAAACAAAACTATGTTTTTAACAGCACAAATGTCCCAATAAGATCACGGCTCTGCTGATTATTAAGAGTGAGGAGATGGATGGAGACTTATCTTCCACAAGCAAACTGTATTGTCAGTTTTGAGCCTTTCATAGAACCTAATAACATTTTGTTATTTTTTTTTTTAATTAAAACTTATCGGAGTGAAAATTGTGAGTGCAGTTACATAGATTTCAGGTGTACAATTCTATAATACATCATCTACGTATCATATTGTGTGTTCACCACCCAGAGTCAGTTCTCCTTCCATCACCATACATTTGATCCCCTTTACCCTCATCTACCACCCTTCACCCCCCTTACACTCTGGTGACCACTAAACTATTATCTGTCTATGAGTTTTTGTTTCTTCATTTGTTTGTCTTGTTGCTTTGTTGCTTACAGTTTTATATCCCACATATCAGTAAAATCCTGTTTCTCTACTTTTTCTGTCTGACTTATTTCGCTTAGCATTATAATTTCAACATTTATTTTTTAAAAATTCTATGTGCTTCTTCTCCACTCAGTGCTGAAAAATACTCTTTTCTTTTCTGCATGTCAACATGGGCCAGTTTCTGGGCGGAGGGTTAGAGGGGAACATCTACCGGTGATCTTATTTAGGATGGCAGTGAGTAAGAGACGACAAATGTTTATAGTAACACTTATCTCAATAATTGTCCTTGTAAATTTCCTCCTGTTAACTGTGATAAAGGTGCCTTATGATGCTAGTTAGTCTTTTGTCATCTAGAACCTATTTTTCAAATATTTAAGCATCTTCAATAATATAAATATTAGTTTATTATATCAAAGGAAACAATATGAAATATTGGGAAGACGAGTTTGATATTATCATTAAATGTGCAAACCTGAGAACCTTTAGAAAGACCCTTACATTTTATTTGTTTGTTTATTATATGGCTCAGCTTTATGCAAACATGTTGACATACACTGAACATAGGTTACATATAAAAAAGTATAGCAGTTATCCACACTGGAAAGAAACTTTCAGTTTAACTATTCTTAAGTTTGAGTGTCTAATCTTGAAGGCCTGAATTACAAGCATTGCTCAGAGAACACTTAAAATTTGACAATTATAATGATTTAAATGGAAAACATTAAGATATTACTTTACCATAGCTATGTAATTAAAATTTGGTTTAAACATTAAATTAATTCATTATATCACAGGTTCATTTAAAAGACATAGATGTACACCTGAAGCTAATATAAAATAATATTGAATGTCAACTATAAAAAATAGTCATGGGGATATAAAGTACAGCATAGAGAATATAGTCAATAATATTGTAATATCTATATACAGTGTCAGATGGGTATAGATTTATTGGGGTTATCACTTCGTGAGGCATATAAATGTCTAATCACTATGTTGTTTTCCACACCTGAAACTAATAAAAAAAGACACAGATGCCAGAAATAAAATGAGTTTTATATGAGGTTCTTCTTTGTTTAATGAATATAAAGGTGTTTTTTTTTAATAGTCTTATGATTCTTTCCATCAAATCCCTTTCCTTTCCAATTTGTTTCTTATTTTATTACTATTTTATTTACTTTTGGGGAAATGTAAGACAATGTTTATGAGAAAAAGAATTTTATACAATTAATTGCTTCACTTGGCAACATATAATGTCTATAGTGCCCTTGCGATTTTAACATTTTTTTTCTTTTAAATTCTTTTTGTTGATGAAAATACACGCAATTAAACTGTTTTCTCTTGACATAGGAACCACACTAGACCGCAGTGTGGTTTTTGTGACTGATATGTGTTTCCACTGGGTTTTCTAATTTTTGATCACATTGTCCTAAGATAGCAAGGGAAGCTCCTAAATTAGAGCACCACTTTTGTCTGTTTATCATGTTATATATATATATATATATATATATATATATATATATATATCCTATTAAAATCTAGATGCTCAATGAATATGTGTTCGTTTCAGTTCATAGAACTTGATATTAACATTGTTTTGGCATATCAGTCCAGAGAGGCAAGAGGCATAGGCATCAGGCATTCAAAGGGATAAGATTTGAATATGTGATAATCAATCAGTATGACTTTAAAGAAATAGTCATACTGATTATCACATATTTTAAAAGTCATACTAATTTATCATGCTGATTATCACATACTTTAAAGCTTAAAAGGTAATCTTTACACCTCCTTTCAAGTTTCCCATTTTCATGCTGTATCTTCTCTCTTCCTTGGTCCTGGTTCGATACAAGTAATAAAAAAAAATAATAATACTGCCCAGTAGTGTAGCAAGACATTTTAAGTGCCTGGAATCATGAAGATCATTGTTACACACACAACAATCTGAGATGTCTAATGTAATGAAATATCTGGTTTTCCCATTCATTTAACAAGCATTTATTTAGCTCCTACTGTTCTCAAGACACGTTATGCATTATTCATGACATATAGATGAATCGTACAAATATTTTGCCCTTAAGGAATTTACTTTTTATCGAGTGTCAAACATGTAATATGCCCAAGAGTATGCTGTAAACTATGTGTGTACGAGCTATAATATCAGCCAAGTTTTTTTTTTTAAAGCTATTAGACATGTTTAGTGCTAAAACATTGTGCTCCTGTATATTCTAAGAGAAAAACACTTAAATCAAAATTAAGCCTTATAGGCCCTTATTTGTGAAACCAAATTTTGTTGGGGCAGGACTTTAAAATAAGTGGAGGTATTATATTAATAATGACAATAGGAATTAGACATTTTCTAATTTTCTAGTGTTGTGTTTTATATTCTAGCCATGTATGAAATTGCATATTCTGTTCATTCTCTTTTTCTTTCCCATTCAATGCGCTTTTTTCTCAGTAATCTAGTAGTTTCTTCTCTCATAATTCCAACATAGGAATTCTCAGTTTACCTTTCTGTATTGTAAAGCTCCTATTATCATTGACTTTCACACTGCAGTATCTGTAGTAAAATCTCATTAATTGTTCCTAATTGGGAAGTAAAAGGTAAGTCTGAGTTATAGAACTTTTAAGAAGAAATGGCATGAAATAAAATATGAATATAATAATATGCTGATAGCAATTAAGAATGTGAGAATCAATCACATATGTGAAGGAAAAAAACAACAACTTATTTTCAGCCTAAAAATACCCATAAATAAAATTTATTTTATTACTATAATATTTGACTGATAAAATGGCATAAAATAATTTTCTAGCTTTTACTTGAAAATAAGCTAAATATTACCCTTATTTATACTTTAATTTCATTAGATTAATCTTTTCAGGGTGTGAATATATATTTCAATTAAGCTTACCTTAATTATCATAATTTCTAATTTTTAATTAAACACATTTTATTGTTTGGGGAGGCAATTCACCTATTAAGACAACCACTGAAGGATAAACATTTCTTGCTCAAGACAGTAAATAATTTTAATTTTGTAGACAGTTGAACTTGGTACTAGATAGTACAATTTAGGGTTGATACCATGTGTAATATTTTATTTTCTAAGAAAACATTTTAAATTTCATATAAATTATAAAAATTTCTAACATTTTTAAAAAATAGAGAGTATACACAGAATGTCTCATGTTTAACTGCCAATTAGTTATCTCTCCATTTAATTTCTTCAGTAAAGTGACAGAATCTGTTTGTATAAAACTGTGTGTGTGTGTGTGTGTGTGTGTGTGTGTATTTTTAAATTGGGCAGCATTAATGCAAATTTCTGGTTCACTTGCTTTCTACTAAATTACTCTAAACATATGCAGTGGTAGCTCCTGGTGAAATAACAGAACCATGTACTCAGCACCAGAGTAAATTAAAATATATATATATTTCAGGGAGCCTTTTATTCAAATAGGAGTATGGGAGCAAAGTTTGAGGATTGGTTATTTTTGTACAAATACAAACATAGGGAATATAGGTGGGACCATGGAAGAATGGGATAGAATTGATAGAAATGGTGCCACTTAAAGACTGAGCTGGAGCAGTTATTGAAGTAGGATACAGTTCATAAGAGGAAAAAGTTCTCGAATTTGTGACAGGAGAAGGTTTTATAAAGGAATGAGTCATCAGTAGTTTAGAATATCACAGGCATTTAAAAATTCAAGATAAAACCATTTTTCTGGCCAGAGGAATTACAGAAAGGAGACCCTGTGGTTCACAGAGTTTGGGGGAAATTTCCATTATTTATTTTCTGTTTTCTCATAGTACTTAACTCTGAGGGTAGCTCCAGAAGAAGAACAGAGTGGGAAGCTAAATTACGGAGGCAATAAGGAAGCGGAAAATACATCTATCCAGAAGACTGGGTAAAGTGCTCTTGTGATACAGAGAGTGTGGGGGAAATCCTGGAGAGGAGCTACCTAGAAAATAAAGCTCCCAAATTCTGTCTATAAACATAAACAAGTCTGAGTTCACCTCTGATGAAATTAATGGAACAACCCATTGAAGCACAGCAAAAGATTTAAAAACCAAACTGACATTGGGATTACTGCAGATGTAAGTTGAATTATAAAATTAATAAATTTCTAATCATAGTAACCATATACAACAAAAGAATTCTTTCAACCTAGAATTTTATGTCCGTTAAAATTTTCTTCAGGAATGACAGCAAAATAAAGCCATTTTTACATCAAGGTAAATGAAGAGACTCGGTCAGTAGGATATTGCTCACCTTCCTGCTCCCGACCCCCTTCCCCCCAAAACAAAAGGAAAGCCAAAGGAAGTTCCTCAGGCTAAACAGAAATTATTTCAGAAGAAATCTTGTAACTTCAAGATTAAAGAAAGAGCAAAAGAAATAGTAATTATTTAAGTTAATAAAACAGATACCCTACAAAGCCTATTCTGTGATCATAAAAGAATGAAACTTGAGATAAGTAACAAAAAGACATCTGGAAAATCCCAATAGTTGGAAATTAAATAATATATTTCTAAACAACTATGGGTCAATGAAGCAGTCTCAGGAATATAAGAAAATATTTTGAACTAAATGAAAATGAAAATAATATACCTGAAACAGTGGTTAGGAGGAAATCAATATCATTGAATGCATATATTGGAAAAGAAGAGTGTACTAAAAATCAGTCAATTAAGTTTTCACTTTAAGAAGTAAAGAGGGAAGGGCACGATAAACCTAGAGGAAGCTGAAAGAAGGTTATGTTAATGATTAGAGGAGAGATCAATGAAATTGATAAGCAAACAATAGAGAAAATCAATAAGCGAAAAATTTCTTTGTAGATCAAACAATTGATAAATCTCTAGCAAGGTTAACAAAGACAGGAAAAAAGACACAATGCTTGTCCCTCTGATATTAAAATTATAATAGGAAAATCTTACAAGTAAATGTATGCCAACACATTTGAAAAATAGACGAAGAGAACCAATTCCTTGAAAGATGCAAACAAAAAAATTAATTCCAGGTGAAATAAAGCAGTACAACATCGAACAATGTATGTCCCAGTCCCTGATGGTTTCATTGGTGAATTCCACCAAACATTTAAGATAGAGGTCATATCAATTCTACACAATCTCTTCCAAAAATGAAATAGGAGGAAATACTTACCAACTTTATCAGTCCAACATCCTGATATCATCATCAGATAAAGACATTATCAGGAAAGAAAACTACAAATATCCATCATGAAGATAGACACAAAACCTTAACACAATATTAACAAATAAAACCCAGTAATAGATAAAGGTATGGCATAGTATGTCCCATTGGAATTTATTTCAGTAATGAAAGACTAGTTCAATATGTAAAAATCAAACAATGTGAAGCACCATACTAACATATGAAAGAAGTATAATTTCAGTAGATATAGAAAATACATTTGATAAAATTCAACATCATTCATTTTAAACACTCTTAGCAAACTAAGTACAGGGAGAACTTCTTTAACCAACAAGGAATGTGAATTGTTAGAGGGCAAGGAAAATGATTTGGTTATCCTTTTTGCTGTTGTTGTTTTGTTTTTGATTTTTAATTAAAGTTTATTGAGGTGACAATTGTTAGTTTGGTTAGCACAATCTATGTTTCAAAGTTGAAAAAAAATTTGTAAAATAAAGCATTTACAAATAAATTAATAGAGCCCAGTTAAACACACACACACACACACACACACACACACACACACACACACAAACTTGTTTTATACATTTAGGTTCAATCACTTCACCAAATACTAAAGAGTATCATTTAAGAGTGAAGGCTCAAAAGTAGGAGCATGTAAAATGTGTTTGTACTTTTGTATGTGTGTGAGTTTGTCAGAATAGGTGTTTATTTGCAGGGCATGATTTGATGCTGTGAAAACTTTATCTTGAGATAAGTTGTTAAGAAGGAAAAAAAAAAAAAAGACAATGTCCCTCTACTTTGCCAAACAATGGTATGATATCAACAATTTGTTTTAGGAAGCTGATGTATATTAACATCCTAGGATAATTTAAAATGGATTGGTGAAGGGGCTAAAAAGATAGGGTTTTGTTCCATACATGATGGTCAGGGTCTTGATGGAGTCAATTTGATGAAGATGGATAGATAAGAAAAACATATGGATCTTGAGATTATAATGCTAAGCGAAATAAGTCAGACAGAAAAAGTCGAGAACCATATGATTTCACTGATATGTGGGGTATAAAAGTACAAATTACAAAGGAACAAGACGAACAATTAAAGAAACAAAAACTCACAGACATAGACAATAGTTTAGTAGTTACCAGAGGGTAAGGGTGGAAGGGGAGTTTTAGAAGGTAGACAGGGTCAAATATATGGTGATGGAAGGAGAACTGACTCTGGGGGGTAAACACATAATGTGGGGTATAGATGATATATTACAGAATTGTACACCTGAAACCTGTGTAACTTTACTAACCATTATCACACCAAATAACTATAATTTTAAAAAAATAAAGAAAAATAAAGAAAAGAAATCTTTGTTCCTTCAATTTCATGAGGTAAATAAATCAGACTAAAAGTAAATACGTGTTTTCAGGAAAGAAGAGAATTAAAATAATTCATTTTAAACAGTTATTTTGTTCTCTGGTAACAGTTACATTCAGCTATAGTAGCTGAAATTATGCAGTATGTGTTCATTCATATATATTAATTTATACACATTTATCTATATTCATATTGTTATTTAGTATGCTCTGTTAGAATATAAATGCATTAACATTACTTATTAGACCCACCTATCCTATATTGTCCTGCATACAATACATTGACCCTAAAGATATTTAGTACCATCTTATGGAAGTGCATGAATAAAGGAATCAGTGATCAAGCAGGGTTACTTGTTGCAAACAACTAAACGGTCTTATTTACTCTAGATGTATCTTTGTCTGACAGGATGTATTTCCTAAGCTTACTGCACATTTAACAGGGTGTGATTAAAAGGAACATCTGTTTTGTTTTGTTTGTTTCATAACATGCTTAAGGTGAATTCTATTACAGGCCAAAGGTCTGCATCCTACTGAGAAAGCAGATGGATAAATGTTTGGTTTATGGTATCAGAAGGAGATGTGCTTCTGAATTAGAGATTTTAGTTCACCTTATCATCAACTGGATAAAACTTTCCATATGCCTCAAGGCAGCATCTTGATAAAGCTCTGCTTAGCCTTGTCTTTCCTGTCCACTATTTTAAAGTGTGCTTCACAAGGTAAAGATCGATTTATAACTGAAGAGCAAAATGCAGAAGTTAAGTTCTTTTATAATATATTGTCACTTTATTTGAATTATCCGTAAATGCTTTTCTCCTTTAATTGCAAGCAAGCCAAAACTATGTAGAAAAAATATATATACATGGCTTTAAGAAAACTATGCTATTGTGTCAGCTCCAGATTATGAAAGGATATTTTTGGATGATAATTTTTCTGAATTTGAGAGTATAAGACTTGATATAAGACTATTTTTTGGGGGGGCGTTGCTTTTTTGTGACTACACAGTTCATTGCCCAAAAAGTGAGCTAATACTAAATGAGATGGTGAGAGTAGGGACTGTGTGATATTCATATGGTTGACAGAGCAAAGGCAGCTGTTGCAGCCAATTATGTAATAATAAGCTTGAGCAGCTGCCAAAAGAATAAAACTAAGTTTGACTTGAAAGCAAGTAAGACATGATGCTCCAAAAGCTTCTGTCTCCCAGGACAAGTGAGTGCCCATTTTTAATCTGTAGGTAGTAATTGGAGCCAATAAAGCAAATGGACATGGACACGCTGGCTATGTATATGACCGTTTAGCCATAATAAAATTGTGATCTTAAATTTCTAAGTGGTAACAAAAATTTTCCAGACCTTACAAATGGAGGATAAATGTATGATTTAAATGTGTAGGCCCATTTATATCAAATCACTATGCTGAATATATACACATAAGAAATAAGCTAAACATACAGATTGCCTCACTTATAATAAAACATACCCACTTCTTCAGTGGAATTAAACAGATGTTTAAAATTTTTCAACAAATTTTAAAAGTGACTTAAGGCAGGAAATGAAGAAAATTATATCCAATTTAAGCTCTAGGAAGTCTGTAGACAGGCTATAATTATCTATTATTAAGTCAACTGGTGTAAAGGATAGAAAACTTCTATCCAGAAAGGAGGTGTCCTCCATTTGCTGGGCCTTTCGAATCTCAGCGAGATGACAAATGAGAATCCTTTTATAGTCTATGTTCATCCGTCTTCTTTGACGTCTGGCCTTTTCTTTTATTAATTTATTTGTATAAATTTAAACTTTTTTAGATAGTGTAAAGCAACAAGATCTGATCATTAGACAAGGAATAACAGCCTGGCTAATATTTGGTAGTCTAAGAAATATTTAGCTATCTGTGTCATATATTCCTATCTATAAGTTATAAACATTAGAAATTCAAGATGTCAAGTCCTACTTGATGCTGTAAGAAGGGTTTTATGTTTTTATTTTTGTTATTAAATATCAGACTCTCCGACTTTTTGATTCTTCTCTGGTTAAGAAAGATGATAGTGTGTTGGCCTTTGAAATGTGTCTACCTTACTGGAGTTGGGCAGATTTGAGGGCTTCAGGCCTCAGCTTTTATATAGAATTTTAAAAGTGAACAATTGTGCTGCAAATACTGAAGAGAACCTTTGCTCAGTGGACTTTTTGAGGATGACATTTTGGACAAGGAGTCCTCCATGCTCTTTGCTGTCTCCTAAACTGAGAAACCAACAGCCTTGCCACATAGAGGACTCCATAGAGTGGAATCTCCCACCTGCTACAAGCACTGACAACTTATTGACCAGTAAATCCCAACTAAAGATAAATTAATCATCGTTGCTATCTTTTAAGTTACCCCAGGAGGTAAAACAATGACTGGACCAAAAATATAAATAGATAAATTAATAATAATAGAAAATCCAAAAAGACCTAGTAGCCAAGTAAAAAAATGCAAGCAAAACATATGGATTAGGCAACTCCTAATGAAACAGAACAGCTGGAGAGAAATGTACACTTTAAAGAAAAATAAGAGCACTGAAGAAGATTCAAATGTAGCACAACTAAAACTCTGAAACACAAAAATAACAACAAGCTGAGATTTGGGAACGGACTTCTGATCAATAGTCTGCTTCATTGTCTGTTGTCAACTTGGATTCACCAATAAATAACACCTTCTAAAGTCTCTTCTGTATGCGGAAGAGAACTTGGGTACTGTATTTCCCAGAATCCCCTTTCCTATGCGATACTTGGAATCACATGAGTTTTGGAAAGTAGAGGAGAAGGAGAAACTATTATTTTCCAGAGGCAGTTGCATCCTGCTGTTAGATTCACTTCGGCTTCCTGGCAATTTCTTGAGAACCAACAGCTTTGTTGCCACAGACTGAGGCAGTTGAATGTATCAATTCGCTATATCAATTCGCTGTATCAATTCGCTAGGCCTTCGGTAACAAAATGTAACAGACTGAGTAACAAAATGTAACAGACTGAGTAACAAAATGTAACAGACTGAGTGGCACACACACACACAGGCACACTATTTTTTTCCTCACAGTTCTGAGGCAGGGAGTCTAAGATCAAGGTGCCATCAGGACTGATTTCTCGTGAGGCCTTTCTCCTTTGCTTGCAAATGGTTGCCTTTTCCCTACTTGGTCCTCACATGGATATCGCTCTGTGCACTCAAACCCTCAGTGGATGTCCTCATGCCTCTCTGTATGTCACCTCCTATCTTAAAAAGACACCTATGGAGAAATGTCTCTTCAGGTCCTCTGCCCATTTTTTAATTGGATTGTTTTTTTTTGTTGTTGTTGAGTTGCATGAGTTCCTTGTATATTTTGGATATTAGCCTCTTATCGGAGGCACTGTTTGCAAAAATCTTCTCCCATTCAGATTGTTGCCTCTTTATTTTCTCGATGGTTTCTTTTGCTGTGCAGAAGCTTTTAAGTTTCATATAGCCCCATTCGTTTATTTTAGCTTTTACTTCCATTGCCTTTGGAGTCAAATTCATAAAATGCTCTTTGAACCCAAGGTCCATAAGTTTAGTACCCATGTTTTCTTCTATGCAGTTTATTGTGTCAGGTCTTATGCTTAAGTCTTTGATCCATTTTGAATTAAATTTGGTACATGGTGACAGATAGCAGTCCAGTTTCATTCTTTTGCACGTGGTTATCCAATTCTCCCAGCACCATTTACTGAAAGAGGCTGTCTTTCCTCCATTGTATGTTTTTAGCTTCTTTGTCAAAAATTATCTGTCCACATTTATGTGGTTTTATTTCTGGGTTCTCAATTCTATTCCATTGGTCTATGTGTCTGTTTTTCTGCCAATAACATGCTGTTTTGATTATTCTAGCCCTGTAGTACAAGCTAAAGTCAGGGAGTGTGATACCTCCAGTATTGTTCTTTTTCTTAAGATTGCTTTCAGGATCTTTTGTGGTTCCAAACAAATCTGATGATTTTTTCTTCTATTTCTTTAAAAAATGCCATTGGGATTTTGATGGGGATTTCATTAAATCTGTATATTGCTTTGGGTAATATGGCCATTTTAACTCTGTTGATTCTTCCAATCCATGAGCATGGAATGTCTTTCCATTTCTTTGTGTCTTCTTCAATTTCTTTTAAAATGTCTTGTAGTTTTCAGCATATAGGTCCTTCACATCTTTGGTTTATTCCTAGGTATTTTATTCTTTTTGCTGCAATTGCAAAAGGCGTTGTTTTTTGTATTTCTTTTTCTGAGATTTCATTATTAGTATATAGGAATGCAATGGACTTGTGTACGTTGATTTTGTAGCCAGCAACTTTACTGTATTCGTTGATTGTTTCTAATAGCTTTTTGGTGGAGTCTTTAGGGTTTTCTATATATAGCATCATGTCATCTGTAAAGAGTGATAATTTAACTTCTTCATTCCCAATTTGGATGCCTTTTATTTCTTTCTCTTGCCTGATTGCTCTAGCAAGGACTTCCAACACTATGTTGAAAAGCATACAAATGACTAATAGACATATGAAAAAATGCTCAACATCACTAATCATCAGAGAAATGCAAATAAAAACCACAATGAGATATCACCTCACCCCAGTCAGAATGGCTATCATCAACAAGACAAATAGTAACAAGTGTTGGAGAGGCTGTGGAGAAAAAGGAACCCTCATACACTGTTGGTGGGAATGCAGACTGGTGCAGCCATTTTGGAAGGCAGTGTGGAGGTTCCTCAAAATATTAAGAATAGAATTACCATATGACCCAGCAATTCCTCTCCTGGGTATCTACTCAAAAAATCTGAAAACATCTACACATAAAGACACGTGTGCTCCAATGTTCATTGCAGCTTTGTTTACGGTGGCCAAGACATGGAAACAACCAAAATATCCTTCGATAGATGAATGGATAAAGAAGTTGTGGTATATATACACAATGGAATACTATTCGGCGGTAAGAAAAGATGATATAGGAACATTTGTGACGACATGGATGGATCTTGAGAGTATGATGCTAAGCAAAATAAATCAGACAGAAAAAGCAGAGAACCATATGATTTCACTGATATGTGGTATATAAACCAAAAACAACAAAAGAACAAGACAAACAAATGAGAAACAAAATCTCATAGACACAGACAATAGTTTAGTGGTTACCAGAGGGTAAAGGGAGTGCGGGAGATGAGGGTAAGGGGGATCAAATATATGGTGATGGAAGGAGAACTGACTCTGGGTGGTGAACACACAATGGGATTTATAGATGATGTAATACAGAATTGTACACCTGAAATCTATGTAATTTTACTAACAATTGTCACCCCAATAAATTAAAAAAAAAAGACACCTATGGCATATAATATTGGATTAGTAAGATGTCCTTGGGTTATGTACTACTCTAATGACTTTATTTTAATTTAATTACCTCTTTAAAGGCTGTTTTCTGTAACACAGTCACCTTCTTAGGTACTGGGGGCTAGGACTTCAATATAGCAGTTTTGGAGAGAACATAGTTCAGCCCATAACACCTACTTAGAAATTCTTAGGAATTTCTGTGACTTTTCAGTGAGCTACGGAGAACTACCCATTTTGGTGCTACCAGCTGAAGTCTTCAGTATTTGTGTACTGATTTTGACAGTGCTTCGTTAGAATGTGGTGGTGGCTTACCCAATGTTTTCTTCCTCAGTTCCTGCATAGTTATGGAAGTGTCTAGCTCCTAATTTTAAACTTATAGAAGTAGAGTATAGCATGGATCTTCTCCTCTCTCTTCCTTTATCTATCTATCTATCTGTCTGTCTGTCTGTCTATCTATCTATCTATCTATCTATCTATCTATCTATCTATCTATCTATCTATCTATCTATCCATCCAGCGTCTATCTCTGTGTGTATTAGTTTGCTAGGGATACTGTAACAAAGAAACATAGACTTTGTGGGTAGGTTGGTTTCTTCTGAAACCTTTCTCCTAGGCTTATAAATGGCTCTCTTCTCCTTGTGTCTTTACCTTGTTTTCCCTTTGTACTTGTCTGTGCTCAAATTTACACTTCTTATAAGGACATCTGTTATTTTGGATTTGGGCTCACACCAATGAGCTTATTATAACTTAACTACCTACTTAAAAACTCGATCTACACATATAGACACGTTCTAAGGTACTTTAGGAAATCAACATACTAATTGTGTAGGAACACAATTCATCACTTTCTATTTATCTATCATCTATCTATCTATCTATCTATCTATCTATCTATCTATCATCTATCATCTATGTATCTATTTTTCAATCAACTAATTGCTATACGATTTGAAAACTATTTGCAAGCCACACGATGTGTTACATGTAGATAGGATGTTCTCTAGAGTAAGGACTGCCCTCTAACTTACATGTGACTGCATCATAGTAACTGGAAAGGGATTTGAAGTTAGAGAGACATCCTGTTGGCTTAGAAGAAAACAAACGCCCATGTTGTGACTTGACTACACAAGTCATGTGTCAAGTAACTGAGGGTTGCCTCTAGAAGCTGAGAGTGGTTAGTGGCAATAGCTAGTAGGAAAATGGGGACTTCAGTAATAGAACCGTACAGGAAATTATTCTGCCCAAATCAGTGGATTTGGAAGAGAATCCGGAATCCTAGATGAAAACAGAAGCCCAGCCAACACCTTGATTTCAGCCTAGTGATACCCTGAGCAGAGGACCCTGTTAATTCAGACTCCTGACCATGGAAAGTGTGGTATAATAAAGTTGTGTTGTTTTAAGTCATTGAGTTTGTGGTAATGTGTTACACAGTATCAAAAACTAAGATGCTTTTCAGACTAGGTCAATTAGAAATGTCTGGATTTATTTTGGAATGTCACGGTTTGAAGGAGGGTTCTACTTACATCTCATACATAGAGGCCAGCGATGCTGCTAAACATCCTACAAAGCACAAAATAGCCCCTCATAGCACAGGATGTTGCAGCCCTAAAATTTAATAGTGCCAAGATTGAGAAACCTCAGATTAGACTATTTTATCATAATCATCTCTGATTGTAAGAGGAAAACTTAATTTGAGTTAGAATCGTGAGGATACAAATAACTTTTTAGGAACAAATTAGAGATTTTCACTAACTGCATACATTTTCTTTTAAGATACCAGAATACCATGAAGTAACACTCAAAGGACAGATTTATTTTAGGGTTTCCAAAGTAAATCTACTACTTCTTACATGTAAGGATTAAGTTTTAAGTTATGGGTTGATATCAATAAGGAATTAGCACCTACATGAGAAAAGTAAAAAAATTCAGTTTAGAATAGTTTTCTCAGGATGCATAAAATAGTTGAGATTTTCTTCATTGTCTTCTACTTTCTGAAAATATTCTTAGACATTTTGCAGGGTCTCAGTAGGAGCATTTCATTGGTAGAAGTAATTCAATATTTGGCTTCTTTACGCCCTTCAATTTCCATTCTACATTTCCATCAGGAAAGCTTCCTAGGTCCCTGGCAGTATATCTGTTTGAAAAATCTGATGCATGCCACAGGATTCCAAAGTTTGTGGGTGGCATGAACACACAAAGACGAGATTATCATACCCTTTATAATTCCAAAGCAAAAAACATATACTAGCCTAAAAGATTTGTAGCAGCAAATATATAAATAAAAGTGACAGCTGGTGACATGCTTTAGCTTAAAACCCTTGGACATTATAAATTAAACATTAAATGTGTACAAGTTTGGAGTCCATTTTCTTCAGTGCTATTTTTGAGGTCTTGATACTCGGCAGGACTTTTTAGGATTATCTCATGCTCTTTAAGGCAAAGTTTAAATAACAGATAAACATTCTAAAAGCACAGGATTCCTATAAGTTACTACCAGCTGTCAGTCAATGAAATTCCACATTTCAGGTTTTCTGTCATTTGATATGAATTCCAACACTCTGACATGAGCTATCGGAACATTTAACAGAGAACAGGTAAATGAGCATGAAAAAGGCATTGTGACAAGACTGCAAGAACATGCTGAATATCAATGTCCATTTACAGAGGATATGAACAATATAGAAAACCTGATGTTTGTTCATGGACAATCTGTCTGGACTGATTCTCCAGTATCAAATTAGTATTTCAAAGTACTAAGATCTCCTTTTCTTCTTAGTCATGTTCTCTAATTTCTTCAAAGACAAATGTCTTATATTTGTGATTATTCTTTCCTATTTAGAATTAGAGTAGCCTTCAAGAATAGAAAGGCAAATAGCAATAAACTAAATAAATGTGAAATTTTATTCAAAAGTGACTTATCCAATAAGCTCAGCTATCTCAAATTCACAAAGAGCATAAATAGCAAAAAATCTAAAAAAAAAAACAAAACAAATGTTAGCATATCCATAAAGGAATAATATGGGCAAGCACCAATAGTGCTATTGTAAGTTAGATCCAGTTCTGAGTGATGTTTTCAGATAGTTACTCATTTAGTCCTCACACCAACCTAATATGAGAAGCACTGTGTTAATTTCCTTTTGAATAACGAGAGATCAAAACCAGAAAGAATTTAAGTAACTTCAGGGTGGAGTTCAACCAGCAAGGGTTAATAATATTCAAAATAATCCTTACTCTTAACCAATTCAAGTGGTTAATCTCCACTTGAATCTTTATACATAATCTTTAGTCTTTACTCAAGCATTTATTTAGCATTTAGTATTTACAGCACCCTGAGATGGTTGCTATCCAGACAAGTAAGTCAGGTATATAAATCAATAAATCTCATTGTAATGTGTTTTGTGATACCAGCGCAAAGAAGGGATTATCAGCTAAGTGACAAAAGAAAAAAAAGAAGATAATAGTAAACAATTCTATATAGTTCAAATGTACATTGCTTTATAGCCATGTGAACATATCAACATTATACTTATAATGGCCCCCTAAAGTTGCCAAAGAATATTTAATTTATAGTCACAGAATTTTGGTTAAGAAAGAAGGCAGTACATTTATAAACTTTTATTCTGGATAGCTTATTTAAGTTTTGGACTAAATTTTTTTTCACTATATTTGGAATTATTTTCTTTGTGGTTTTTCCAGGTCTTACTACATATATTTTAGTTTATCAAATCTACTTCAGAATCATATGAATTTAATTCTAGTGAGATGAAGAAATGCTACTCCTAGATAGCTTTTTCTGTCTTTTTTTTTTCTATTACCATTACACATGTTGCATCTATATGCCACAAAGTCAACAATACATTGCTATTGGCATAATTTCATGTCAATTATAGAAGCTGAGAAAAGAAAGGAGATCAAACATATATGTATAGATTTTATATTTGCCTTCTTACCATTGATGGTTCCCTTTATTTGTTCCTGTATGTTTGAGTCACCATCTTGCTCCTACCCACCACCTTTGTGCTCCTTTGGTCAAACAGTACAATTATATACATATTTTTATATAATTGCTTTTCAATCAGTTAAAATAAGAAAGAAGATTTATTTTATAATTACATAGTTACCTTTACCAGTGCTCTTCATTTTTTCAGTGGATTCTAATTTCTATCTAGATTTCCTTCCTTCCAGCATGAAGAATTTCTTTTAGTATTTCTTTCACAGTTTCTTGCCATTACAAGAATTGTATCGGCTTTTGTTTATGTGGGACTGTCTTTTACCTTTATCTTTGAAAGGCAATTATGCTGGATATAAGACTCTTAGTTGACAGTTTTATTCTTCAGCACTTTGACTATGCCATGTCCTAGCCTTATGGTCTCCATTGCCTCTAATGAGAAGTCAGGTGTAATGTTATTGGATTTCCCTTGTAAGTGATGAGTGATTTTTCTCTTGTTGCTTTCAAAATGTTCTCTTTGTCTTTGTCTTGCAGTATTTTCACTTTGATGTATTTGTGTATACATCATTTTGCATTTATCCAGTGTAGGATAGGTTGAGATTTTGTGGCCATATTTACCGGCAAATTTGGGAAATTTTCAACCATTGTTTTTTAAAATATTTTTTCAATTCCTTTTTTTCTTTCTGCTTTCCTCTTGGTGCACTTTAAGAAGTCCCACATTTCTCTAAGGCTCTGTTTATTTTTTGTCCTTCTATTTTTTCCTCTAGTCTTCAGATCGTATAATCACTAAATATCAAACTTTGGGTTAGTTAATGCTTTCTTCTGCCATTTTAAGTCTACTGTGTTCCTGTAAGGAATATTTAATTTAATTATTTTTGTAATAAAATTATTTGTATTGTAAAGTAAATTATATTTGTTATAAATAAATTCAACAATTACAAATATAGAGTATAGGTGTAAGTCCACATATTTTCTGATCTTTAAAGATAGCTTTAACAGTTTTATTTCCACCGGATTTATCAAGATTATTGATTTGAGTTGTTTTTTAAATAATTTATTTTTTTTTAATTACAGCTGACATATAATAGTATATTAGTTTCAGTTTTACAGCATAGTGATTAGACATTTATATAACTTACAAAGTAATAAACCCAATAAGTCTAGTACCCATCTGGCACCATGCATAGTTATTGTAATATTATTTACTATATCCCCTATCTTGTACTTTACCTTCCCATGACTGTTTTTATAACTGGTAATTTGTACATCTTAATCCCTTCTCCTTTTCCACCATCTGGCAAAAGCCCTCCCTTCTGGCAACCATCAAAATGTTCTCTGTATCTATAAGTTTTGTTTTTTTTTAGTTCACTTATTTTGTTTTTTTGAGATCCTACATATAAGTGAAATCATGTTATATGTCTTTCTCTGTCTCACTTCTTTCACTTAGCACAATATACTAGGTCTGTCCATGTTGTTGTAAATGGTAAGATTTCTTTCAGATTTTATTTTATTTATTTATTTTTACTTTTTTTATGGCTGAGTGATACTCCCTTGTATATATGTATCACTTAATGTTTATCCATTTATTTATCATTGGACACCTAGTTGCTTTCACATCTTGGCTATTGTAAATAATGTTGCAATGGACACAGAGGCACATATGTCTTTTCAAATTAGTGTTTTGGATTTCTTTGGATAAATACCCAAAGGTAAGATTGCCAGGTCATAAGGTAGCTCAATTTTTTATTTTTTTTTAGGAGACTCCATACTATTTCCACAGTGGATGCACGAATTTGCAATCCCACTAACAGTGCCCGAGGGTTTCCTTTTCTCTACATCTTCACAAACACTTGTTGTTTGTTGATTTATTGATAATAGCCATTCTGACAGGTGTGAGGTGATATCTCACCGTTGTTTAAATTAGGATTTCCCTGATTATTAGTGATGTTGATCATCTTTTCATATGTCTATTGGCCATCTGTCTGCCCTCTTTGGAGAAATGTCTATTCAGGGCCATGGCCCAGTTTTATTTGGATTTTTTTTTTTTTGTATTAAATTGTATGAGTTCCTTATATATTTTGGATATTAACTAATTCCGAGATGCATCATTGGCGAATATCTACTCTCATTTAGTAGGTTGTTTTCATTTTGTTGATGGTTTCCTTCACTGTGCAAAAGCTCTTTAGTTTCATTGTAGTCCCATTTGCTTATTTCTTTTGTTTCCCTTGTTCGAGGGGACATATCTGAAAAAAAAAAATTACTAAGAGTGATAGTTTATTGCCTACATTGCCTTCTATAAATTTTATGGTTTGGGGTTTTACATATAAATTTTTAATCTATTTTGAGTTTATTCTTCTTTATGGTGTAATAAAATGATCATTTCATTACTTTCCATGTTTTCCCAAAACCATTTATTGAAGAGACTGTCTTTACCCTAATATATATATATTGCCTCCTTTGTCATAAATAAATTGGCCTTATAGGCATGGGTTTATTTCTGGTTTCTGTATTCTGTTCCATTTATCAATGTGTCTGTTTTAAAGCCAACGCCATGCTCTTTTGATTACTATGTATGGTAATATAGTTTAATATCAAGTAGTGTGATACGTACATTTCTGTTCTTCTTTTTCAAGATTGCTGTAGCTATTTGGGGTCTTTTGTACTTTCTTAAAAATTTTTAGGATTATTTTTCCTAGTTTTGTGAAAAACACCATTGGTATTTTGATAGAAATTGCATTGAATCTTAGATTGTTTTGGGTAGTATGGATGTTTTAATGGTTAATTCTTCCTATCTATGGGCACAGTTTATTCTTTCATTTATTTGTATCTTCAGGTTCTTTCTTTGATGTCTTATTATTTTCCAAGCACAGGGTTTTTTTTTACCTCCTTGGTTAAATGTTTTTTTTATTTTATTTTATTGTATTTTTTTTTTGGGGGGGGATGGTATTTTTTGGTTAAATGGTATTTTTTTAATGGTATTTTTCTAGTGCAATTATAAATGGGATTGTTTTCTTAAATTCTATTTCTGATAGTTGTATTGGTGTATAAAAATATAACCAATTTCTGGATATCATTTTGTATCCTGCTACTGTACTAAATTGATTTATCAGTTCCAAACATTTTTTGGTCCACTCTTTACAGTTCTTCCTATATAGCATCATGGCAACTGAAAATTATGACAATTTTATATCTTCCTTTCCAATTTGGATGCTTTTTATTTCTTTTTCTTGTCTGGTTGTTGTGGCCTGGACTTTCAATGCTATGTTTAATAAAAAGTGGACATCTTTATTTTGTTCCTCATCTTAAGGAATACACTTTTAGCTTTTAATCATTAAGTATGATGTTAGCTGTGGATTTTTTACATGTGGCCTTTATTATGTTGAGGTATATTCCCCCTATTCCCACTTTACTGAGAGTTTTTATCATAAATAAATATTAGATTTGTGAAAAGCTTTTTCTGCATCTATTGATATGATCATATGGTTTTTATCTTCCATTTGGTTTATGTGTGGTATCATGGTGATTTGTGGATATTGAACCAAACTTTGAATCTCGGGAATAATTCCCCCTTGATCATGGTGTATGATCTTTTTAATGTGTTGCTGAATTAGGTAGGCTACTATTTTTTTCAGGATTTTTGCATCTATGTTTATCAGGCACTTTTTGGCCTACGAATTTATTTTTTTGTAATGCTTTTGTCTGGTTTTGGAATCAAAATAATGCTGGCCTCATAACATGAACTTCAGAGGCTTCCCTCATCTTGAATTTTGTGGAATAGTTTGAGAAGGATAGGTGTTAATTGTTCTTTGAATGTTTGGTGAAATTCATCTCAAAGCTATTCAGTCCAATACTTTTGTTTGTTGAGAGTATTTTGATTACCAATTCAATTTTCTTTGTAGTCATCAGTCTGTTCATATTTCTTTTTTGTTTTGTTTGTTTGTTTGTTTGTTTTTTTACTCAGTCTTGGGAGATTGTATGTATCTAGGAGTTTATCCATTTCTTTCAGATTGTCCAATTTGGTGGCATATATTTGTGATATTTTCTTGTAATTCTTTGTATTTCTGTGGTGTGAGTTGTCATTTTTCCTCTTTCATTTCTGATTTTATTTATTCAGGTCCTCTCCCTCCATCCCCCACTTTTTTTTTTCTTACTGAATTTGGTTAAAGATTTATCAATTTGTTTATCTTTTGAAAGAACCATCTCTTGGTTTCACTGATCTTTTGTTTATTTTTCAGACTCTATTTTGTTTATTTTTGTTCTAATCTTTATTATTTCTTTTCCTCTACTCATTTGGGCTTGTTCTTCTTTCTCTATTTCCTTTAGGTATATAGTTAGATTGTTTATTTGAGATTTTTCTTGTGTCTTGAAGTAGGCCTGTTTTGCTGTGAATTTTCTTCTGAGAACTGCTTTGGTTGTGTCCCATATGTTTTGGATCTTTGTGTTTTCTTTTTCATTTGTCTCATGGTATCTTTTGATTTCTTCCTTGATCTTATTGTTAACCCATTCATTATTTAGTAGTATATTATTTATCATCCATGTGTTTGTGTGTTTTTCAGTTTTCTTTTTGTAATTGATTTCTAGTTTCATACCACTGTGATCAAGAAGATGCTTGATATGATTTCAGTCTTCCTAAATTTGTTCAGACTTATTTTGTGGCCTAACATGTGGTTTCTTATAGGAAACATTTCATGTGTGCTTAAAAAGAATGTGTATTCCACTGCTTTGGGTCAAATGTTCTAAAAATATCAGTTAAATCCATTTGGTTTAATGTACCATTTAAAACTGCTGTTTCCTTGTAGATTTTCTTTGTGGATGATCGATCTATTGATGTCAATGAAGTATTAATGTCCACTATTATTACTGTATTACTGTCAGTCTCTTACTTTAGGTTCATCAATATTCACATTTTGTATTTATTTGCTCCAACATTGGGTGCAAAGATGTTTACAAGGGTTGTACCTTATTGTTTGTTTGCTCCCATTATCATTATAAAATGTCTTTCTTTGTCTGTTGTTATAGCCTTTGTTTTAAAGTCTATTTTATCTAATATAAATATTGCTACCCCAGGGTTTTTGTTTGTTTGTTTGTTTTTTCCATTTGCATGAAATATCTTTTCCCATCCAGTACTTTCAGCCTGTGTATGTCTTTTGAACTGAAGTATGTCTCTTGTAGGCAGCATATGTATGGGTGTTGTTTCTTATCCATTCAGATACCCTACATTTTTTTATTGGAACAATTGATTCATTTACATTTAAGTAATTATTGATAGGTATTTAGTTGTTGCCATTTTATTATTCATGTTTTATCTTTCTTTTTTCTTCTTAAAAAAAGACTCTGTAACATTTGTTGTAATATTGTTTTGGTAGTGATGAACTCCTTTAGCTTTTTCTTTTCTGGGAAGCTCTTTATCTATTTTTTGATTCTAAATAATAACCTTGCTGAGGAGCATAATCTTGGTTGTAGGTACTTGCTTTTCACCATTTTGAATATTTTGTGCCAATCCCTTCAGGCCTGCAAGGTTTCTGTTGAGAAATCATCTGGCAGTTGTAGGGAGCTCCCTTTTTGGTAACTAACTGTTTTACTCTTGGTGCTTTTAAGATTCACTCTTCGTTTTTAAACTTTGGCATTTTAATTGTGGTGTGTCTTTGTGTGGGCCTCTTTGGATTTATCTTATTTTGGACTCTATGTTTCCTGGACTTTTATGTCTATTACCTTCACCAGGTTAAGAAAGTTTTCATCATTATTTCTTCAGAAAGATTTTTTCCATCTTTAGCTCTCTCTTTTCCTTCTGGTACTCTTATGATGCAAATGTTATGCTTGATTTTGTCACAAAAATTCCTTAAACCCTCCTCTTTTTTATATAAATTCTTTTTTCTTTTCTTTTTGCAGTTCCAATTGGGTGTTTCCGATTACCTTTTCTTCCAAATCACTGGTTCAATCATTTGCTTCATCTAATCTACTATTGACTCCCTCTAATCTATTCTTCATTTCAGTTACTGTATTCTTCATTTCTGACTGATTCTTTTTTATGTTTCTTATCTCTAAAAGTTCTCACTTTGCTTATCTACTCTTCCCCTAAGTTCACGGAGCATTCTTATAACCAGTGTTTTGAACACTAGATTGCTTCTCTCTACTTCATTTAATTCTTTTTCTGGAGTTTTGACTTGTTCTTTCATTTGGGACATGTTTCTTTGTCTCCTCATTTTGGTTGACTCCCTGTGTTTGTTTGTATATATTAGTAGATCTACTACATCTCCCAGTCTCGGCCTTATATAATAGGTAGGCTTTGGGGCCCACTGGCAAAGTCTGTCTGGTACCTGAGCTGGGTGTTCTGAGGGTGTCCCTGGTGTGGGTTGTGTGTGTCCTCCTGTTGTAGCTGAGCTTTGATTGTTGTGCAAAATCAGTTGGAGGGATTAATCCTCAGACTGACTGGCTGTGAGGAATGGCTGTGGCTACAGCAGGTGAACTGTTGTGCAAGGGCTGACTAAATGGAGCAGAATTCACTTCAGTGGGATTCTGGTGTCTTCTTTTTGGCTATATCTTTTGTGGAGCTGTTTTTGTGTCTTTGTAGTGTGGTCTGTAGCAGGCCAGTGGGTATATTGGTTCTTGGGCCTTTTGTGTAGGGCTCCAGTCCAGGCCAAAATCAGCTGCTGCCTGTCCCTGGCCCAGGGCCATCGACAAATTGTTCTGCATATGGTTACCATCTGTGCTAGGCTTGGAAGCTACTAAGAGAAGCTAAGCTGTGAACCAAGGCTGGCTGCCATAGTGTCCAACTTGGGGCTGTTTAGCAAGAGGTATGGAGCACACCAAGGTCAAACGGTGCTTGTTTAAGATTAGTGAACCTTTGAAAGTTTTTTTTGAAATTCTGTAGCACAAGCCAAGAGAGGCTGTTTGTGTAGAAAACCATTGGAAAAGTTTCTGGCCAGGCGAGTGTGTTGGGTAGGTCAGGGTCGCAAGGAATCACCAGGATGGATGAGCATTGTTAGCTAAGTTAGTGGAAAGCTCAGATTTGGCACCTCCCTGTGCCTGCCAGCTGGATAGAAAGAGGGTTCAACAATTCAACAATGGTGTCTGCCAACACGTCTGTCCCCAGAGTGAGATGCCTTGACCATGCTTCTTCAGTTCTCAACCCTGAAGGTAGTCAATTCAGCTCTTTCCCAAAGAGTCCCTGGCTCTTTTCGAGCTGCTCTCTCAGCACTGCTACTCAGAATGCAGGAATGAGTAAGTCTGTGTGGGTCCTTTAAAAGGTACACCTGGAACTCTAGCAGTCCTCTGCTTCACTCAGCTACGATCTCTGCTGGTTTTCACAGACAGATGTTCTGGGGACTTCTCTTCAGGGCACTGGAGCCTTTGGCTGAGGAGCCCAATGTGGGCCTGGGACCCCTCTCTCCTCAGGAGGCACCTCCCTAGTGAGATATCTCTTAAATGCCACACCATGGGTATAGGACCTGCACATTCTTTGTCTCTGCCTCTCCTACCAATCTTGATTTGGCTTCTTCCTTATATCCTTGGTTATAAGACTTATGTTCAACTGGTCCTCATGTTGTTCTCAATGATGTTTTTTTCTGTAATTTAGTTTTAATTTGATGTGGTCATGGGAAGAGGTGAGCCCAGCGTATTCCTACTCTGCTATCTTGACCAGAATACAACTTTTTAAATTTTAAGGATTGTATATTTCAACTCCAGAATTTCCATTTGCTTTTTAAAAATTGTTCTAATTCTTTATTCATGTATTCTATTTGATGAGACATTGTCCTCATATTTTTCTATACTTCTTTAAGCTTGGCTCCCTTTAATTCTTTGGACATATTTATGATGGTTAGTTTGAAGTATACCTGTTAAACTGACAGTTGTTTTCTCACAGTTTTGGTTGCCTTATTTTTATGCATTTGTTTGTTTTCCACTATGTTGGTTACAATTTCTATCCTTTGCCTGTCTCATAATTTCCTGTTATTAATTGAACATTTTTAGCAATTTATTTTAGCAAATCTGATTTCTTTCCTCTTCAGGGCTTGTTTTTGCTTGTTTGTTTATCTGATTTGCAACTGAGCTATTTTAGTGAAATTAGTTTCAATCATACTGACAGCTTGGTGTCATTCATTGGAGGGTGCAACCTTGAGCATATGCACAGTCACCCAGGGATGACAGGCCTCTTTTTCCCAGATATCTCTCTGTCATACATGTGTTTAATTTGGTATTATACCTCACATGTTAAGCTCCCCCAATTGCTAATTTATTGCTCTATAGTTTTTGACAATATTTTGGTACATAAATTGCTCAGCAATTAGATTCAGTTAATTCAGAAATTAAATTAAGAACAGTTTTTGAGATTTGTTTTACCCCAGCAGGGCTAGTCTTCTGTATCTCTTGCTTTTATTCTCTCTGTCAAACTAGATGGTCAACGGTTTAGCTTGTTCTTAATTAAGTTATTTTTTTAAGTGTCCTTACAAGTGAAATTTTCCCCATTCTGTTTATAATAAAGTCAGTAACCTTGGGGAGAGTTTCAGAGCTCTCCATTTTTGTGGATCCCTCTACTTTTAGGGAAACTCTTTGAGCCACGACTCTATTGCTGGATGTGGCTGTAGCCCCTGGTCCCCCAGCTTACCTCTCCTAGTATGGAACGTCTGCCCAACAAGCAAGTTGGAGTGAGGGCATGAATGGTCCCAGTATTTTAGCTGGCCATGCCTGATATAGGACCTCCATTCTATGTATAGTGGTTTGGTAGAGAAAGGGAGCTCCTGACCTATTGGTTGTACTCACCAGTCACTTAGCCTCTTCAATTTAGTGTTGGAGGGAATGAGAAATATTGGTGTCATGAACCTACCGGTATGGTAACAATTGACTGGGAGATCAGAACAGAAGGAACTCTGTCCTCAGGCCACACCCATCCAAGTACAGCTTCCATCACACTGACCCGCATAGTGGGAGACAGAGAGTGGTTTGTGGCTCAAGTGATTTTAGTATATTTTCTAAAATAAATTATTTTTCCCTTTAATGTATGTATGCCCTTAGGACAATTTCCAGAGACGTTAATTATTTATTTCTTTCATTACACCAGTTTTTCTTGTTTCTTTAGAGAAAGGATCCACAGAGCTCCTTGTGGTACAATCACGGATATAGAATAATTATTTTTAAGTGTATTTTTAGGTATCTTAATTTTTTTTTAGTGTAAAGAACAATAGCCTTCTTCAATAATGTGAGATAAATGAGATATAATCATAAATTAGTATATTAGTATATTAGTATATTCAGTTTAAGAATATACTAATTCTATTTATCTTCATCAAAAGATAGCTTAAAATAAAAGAGAGTATAACTCTCTAATCCAGTTTGCTATTACCAGCAACGAATATAATATATAAGTTATACATTGCATTGCTCAAAATTTCTTACTTGTCTATTATTATAATTTTCACATTACAGTGCCTTGCATCCCTTCCCCTATACTGCCTGCTTCAATGCCAGCAGCCAACAGAGTTAGTTTCTTCCAGAATACATTGGGGCATTTCTTAATCAGCAAATATCATTATCATAATAATGTTTATTATTCCCCTTATTCCTAGAATTTCAAACTCTATTTTTCTCATGGGCTGAACATCAAGAAGATTGGTCCAATTTGTCTGATAAATAAGTATTGGTTTGGAACTAATTCATTGTATGAACATTGGTATACTTGCTTTGTATGAATTACTATTCAAAGCATAGGAATTAAGGAAACTTAAGGAGAGATGGGTATGATTTGAGCATTTAGTGCGCTTACCATATGTAATGGTCAAAAAGAGTTTAGAAAATATATAAAGATAGCATTTTTATTATGAAAAATAAAGTGGGTTTTTGTTTGTTTGTTTTAATTCAGATGGTTCATTTGCTGCAAAAAGGAATTGGTGGCCAATTTTATTTTGACTGGAAAGCTGTTGGACAGTTTCCCAGTTTTAATATATCTTGGCATACTAGATTCAGTATTCTAGGCATAGTTGCAAAATATAGATAGCTTGGGATGAACAAGTAGTTTCGTTTGACTGGTATCTCAGGTGTATAGGAGTAGCATGTAAAAGAATAGCTCTACCAAAAACAACCAAAGAACAAGGCAAACAAATGAGAAACAAAAACTCATAGACACAGACAATAGTTTAATGGTTACCAGAGGGTAATGGGGGAAGGGGGTGGTAGATGAGGGTAAAAGGGATCAGATATATGGTGATGGAAGGAGAACTGAGTCTGGGTGATGAACACACAATGTGATTTATGGATGATGTAATACAGAATTGTATACCTGAAATCTATGTAATTTTATTAACAATTGTCACCTAATAAAGTTTAATTTAAAAAAAAGAAAAAAAAAAGAATAGCTGTAGAGAGTTCGGCAGGGACCAGATGATGCTGAACTATTTATAGTAAGCAAATTATTTTTTTACTTTATCTAAGAGGCAGCAGGTAGTAATGGAATGAAGAGTTTGGCGCCAGGAAATAATGGGGATCATATTCTCATTGTTGTTTTTGTTATGAGTTTTAGAAAGATTTCTCTGCAAATATTTGGAAGACAAAGTACCTAGACTAGTAAGAAAATGCAGTGATAGTCCAGATAAGCAATGGTTTTCTGTAATAAGGTAGCACCAATGACTATGGAGCAGGGAGGATAGACATAAACATTGTTAATAAGGTAAAATAAAGAGGCCCGTGTTACTAATTTATGTACATACTAAAAGGAATAAAAGATTTGAAGGCAAAATTTAGGTTTTACAATTGTGTGACTGCATCGATGGTGATATAATTAAAGAGTATTGATTTTTTGAGGAAAATTAACGTGTTCAGTTGTTGACACTGTGATTTTGATACACGTTTGGCACACCAGTTAGTAATGCCATGTAGGCAGTTGAATATACAGGTTTAAAGAGCACAAGCAAGATCTGTGCTAACAAGATCTTCAGAAGTCATGTACATATAGGAATTCATGAAGTCATGAAAGTGCAAAAAGAAAACCTATTTAAAAATGTGAAGTCTGAAATACAGAGTTCTATGGTAAAGCAACATTTAAAGGGAAGGCAAAAGAGAAGTCACTTAGGAAAGTAGTCCAGCTTTCCTATGTTACAAATTATGTGAGTTGTTAAATTCCCTAATTAATTAAATAATAATTTAAGGTCAACAGATTTCCTGGCTTATTCTAATGTAAAAGTAATAATAATAATAATAATAATAACAACAACAACAACAACAACAACAACAACATGCTAATGCAGGCAAATAACTCAGAAAACAGTTACAGAAATTATGCATGTCCCGTCACAGAAATAATATGAGAAAGGAATTTTTTTAAACATGTAATAAGTACATGTAATATCTATTATTAAATAGCTGTTCTAAAAACTTTACATAAGTGAATAAACAGATATTTCATGCATGTGCCATGACTCCAACTCAAAATGTCTTAGTTAATTGTCCTAGGCAAATTAAAGCATACGTTGACCTTCCTTTAGGGTCATTTATTAATTCATTGAAGATTTATATTCTGCTTAAATATTTAGCAAATTTTTGTATGTAGAGAATACGTATTCAAGAGATTAGAGAGCTCATTATATGAGGCCATGCAACAAGCTTTTAATTTTTTCTAAATAGTTATTTTTAGAGAATATTATAAACAAAATCATTAACATATTTTGTCTATATACCAAGCCCTTATAATGTATGAAGTTCCATGTTTGATAATTTATAATTCTTTACAATTTCCAGTGCTTTACAATTCTGTAGGAAAGTGATTTCTTTTAAACTCATCTAAACTGTAAAATCCATAGACTGTAAGTGCCTTGTCTGTGTTCTACACTTAATAAGAGAATAGAGGAGATGTAAACCAGTTGTGTTTCATTCCTAGTTCCATCTTTTCTTTTATAGTGTCATATTATCTTGTCAGGGAGTCTGATTCCAGATAAGTCCAGAGGCCTAAAGGGAACATCCTAAAAAAAAAAAAAAAAAAAAAAAAAAAATCCTTTGTATTCAAAAAGTTTATCGCAGATAGTTTTGCATTAACTATATGATTTTTCAATAATTCCAATATAGCCAAATATTTCTTCGCTGTTACAAATGTTAGTAGATTAAAATTTGACTTATGCTTTGAGACTAGATAGATAAATATGGATATGGATATACATATACTTTTAGATATCCATTTAATACACTCATACATGCATATACATAAACGTAGACATAAATATACAGATATTTGGGGGTTTTGTTATAGTCTTTGCTAAATACAAATAAATGTACACATTCACTCCATTGTACTCTCTGCCAGCCCTACTTTTACCCTGAAAAACTGAGTTTTATGTACCAAATGTTGTTAAAAGGAAGTAACACTCTGTAAAAAGACTTTCTATGTATTACAAAGTAGAAAGTGAATGAAGAAATGAGAGATAGAAGGGGTTTTCCTGTCAGGACTGTGCTGAAGTTTCTGCACTACTACTGACTGAAGCCCCTGCTCTACCTCTATTAATGACATGATCTTGAGGCAATTATTTTAAATAGGTCTGTATTAATAAAAGAACATGACTCTTATTGCCTTCATTTTTCATATAAAAGTTTTACTTTCTACACACGCATTGGCAACATTGGATTAGTATACATTTTATCCCTAGTTATTCTCTTGTATAAATGGATTTAATATAACTAGTCATATATATGTGTATATATATATTTTAGAGAGAGAGAAAGAGAGAGAGGAGAAAGTGTGTTTGTGAGATAAATGCTGTAATATATCAAATGGTCCTATATATTTTCAGTATCTTACAGCTGTAAAAATATAGGTATAACTAATTACCTTGGAAATGTTTGAAATTTTAGTTTTATATGTAGGCTGTGTACCAAAATTGTCAGTTTTTTAGTTAAAGCAGAACTCATGACTGACTAACGGAAGTGTCATGCATTGATGAACATTCTGTTTGCACTTGAATACAAGATATGATCTTAGATGAAAATTTAGGAAAGTTGAACTTTTAACCATAAAATAAATATACTTAAGTTATTGAGACTTTGCCGTCTTCCTTTCTGAGTTGGAAAATTTCCATACCTATACTTGAATTTGAAGACCTCACAACTAGGGTTCGTTTTCTAGAGACTTTCCTGGAAATTGTACACAAAAGAAAAACATTATGTTCCATATATGGTGATGCAATGTACTTCCTTCTTTTGAACCACATGGAATAAAGATGAAATGATGAAATGCAAGTTCTTCCTTAGTATACTTAGCAATATGTCAAATGAAACTATTAATATCTACCCATTTATTCCTTGTGTTTGAAAAATTGTCTTTGCTGGAATAAAGGAGTTTACAAAATGAAGACCTGGATCTGGAGATTTCCAAAAATGCAACATTTTACCACAAGTGTTATATCCTTCATCTCACTAATGTGAAATTATGAAACTAGGGATTATAGGCTGCCAAAGTTTTCAGAAACAATAACGAAGAGAAGATAGAGGGCAAGGGAGAATAGTACTGTGCATCCAGAAACATTATTTCCTGTTCCCATTCAATGAAGTGTATTTTTTGGGGGGAAAACATCACTGCCTTCCTTTACTGTGCATATTATATAGTTTTTAAATTACCAGATGAAATAGCAGCATTAAAATATCTTGAAAGGTTGTTTTGTTAGTATTTCCTTAAAGAGTTTGGAAAAATTCTTTTTTTGTGTGATTGATACATTTCTAGAGATAAATATTTAGTTCAGGTAGACAACTTGATTTTTTTTTTTTTGCATCTAGAAACCCTATTTCTTGTCCTTAACTTACCTCTCTTCCCTTCAATTGATAAAATGCCTGTAATTTCATCCTCAGATGTTCATGATTAACACATTCATACCAAATAATTTATGGTTTTTAGTATTATTGCTTGTTGACTCATTCTAACCTAAATCAGTTTTATCCCTTTGCAGCAGTTATTTTCTCAGCTTGAATCTCTCTTACTTTTATCTACCAAATATATTATCAAAAACCACTTCTTTTATGATGAGTTCCAGGCTTTTCCAGGCAGAACTAGTTGCCTCTTCCTCTGGATTTCTATAACACTTTGCACATGCTGCCATTTTAGCATTTATATGCAGTATTGTCATTACATGTTTGGGTGTGTCTAGAACACTTAAGCACCTAGAATAAACATTCTGCTCCAATCACCAAGCATAATTCTGGGTACAAATATGTGTGAGGGGTTCCCCTTGATCTCTCTCCTTGAAGTTACAGCAAGTTGAACAGCTATAATTCAACAAAGTATTCCCTGTGCAATACACAAGCACATCTGAGAGATACGTGCCTTGAAAGACGTGAAGGTGGGTAAATCAGGACGAATAGGGGAGGAGGGAAGGGAGAAGAGCAGAGACAGGGCCTCAAAGGCAGCCCAGAGCTCACTGCAATCCTGCGAGAGGGGAGCACTGAGACTGCAGGTGCACGCTCTGTGGCTCTGAGCATTCCTACCTGTGGGATCATCATATACTACGACTGAGCCCAGCATTTGGAGCAGAGACCTCAAGGCAAAGACATAACACTGAAGTGTAAACAATGCTTCTGATAAGGAGTTGATATCCAAAATACATAAAGAACTTGTACACCTCAACAATAACAACTACAAAAATGCAATTAAAAAATTGGCGAAGGACTTGAGACACTTTTCCCAAGAAGACATAAAAACAGCCAACCGATATATGAAAAAATGCTCAGATTCACTAGCTATTAGGAAAATGCAAATCAAAAGTATAATAAGCTACCTGTTAGAATGGCTATTTTGAAGAAGACAAGTAATGACAAGTGTTGGAGAGGCTGTGGAGAAACATGAACTCTCATACACTGCCGATGGGAATGTAAATTGGTACAGCCTCTGTGAAAAACAGCATGAAGTTTCCTCAGAAATTAAGAATTACCATAAACTCAGCAATCCCTCTTCTGGTATCTACCCCCAAATTTGAAAGAATCACTCCCATGTTCATTGCAGCATTATTCATTGTGGCCAAGACATGGAAACAACATAAGTGGCCTTTGAAAGAAGATTAGATAAAGAAGATGTGGTATATATATACAATGGAATATTACTTGGCCATAAGAAAAGATGAAATACTGCCATTTGAGACAACATAGATGGATCTTGAGATTATTACCCTAAGCTAAATACGTCAGACAGAAAAAGTCTAGAACCATATTTCAGTTATATATGGTATACAAAACTGAAAGCAACAAATGCACAAGACAAACAAACAAAAACTCACGGACACAGACTATAGTTTTGTGCTTACCAGATTGTTGAGGGCAGGGAAGTAGGTAAAGCGGTCAAATATATGGTGACAAAAGCTAATAATGTAAAAAACAATAAGTAAATAAATGCCATGTAATAGGGAAAAAAGATTTAAAGAGAACAAACTAAAAAAAACATTTAGGCAGTGAAAATGCTCAATGAACGGATGAAAAGAGAACAAGGTATATGTGAAAGAGACAGGATGTGTGCTTTTCTGCGAAAGATCTGGAGAGCACAAGTAAAGGAACTAGGGTTTGGAGGAAGATGGTGGGGTAGACAAAAAAGAGTGTCAGGTATGCCTACATCACAGCTTTGTCTATGAAAAAGAGGCTATTTTAAAATCATAAAACACTATTGTCTTCTAATATACATACTATTACTTGATGTGTGTTATCTTATTTGAATATAAGACTATTCAAGGAACTAATATTTTAATCAATTATAGTGTGTATAAGAAATTCATTGAGTTAAACATTTCCCCCTCCAAAAAAGCAAATTGTAATAAAATTACATATTTACTATAATTTCTAAAGACCTATATTATTAAAAATGAATTATAACTTGATCCATATATTTTAAAAGTGGAAAACTTTTAAATATATAATTCAAATGACCTAAAAAACATTGTGCCCAATACATGGCCAACCTACTGGAATATACAATAAATGTTAATTTAAGTAAAAACAAATAAGATTTTGAAAAAATATTCAGTGACCCCCCAAAAAGATAAAGGCTCTCTTTCTTTCCATTTGGTATCTAAGTTTGTCTCATGTGGTCTAAACTCTCTTTGAATAAATTTGATCTATGCTTATAATAGGAAAAAAAGAATGCATATAAACAAACTTAATATAATTTGGTAGTTTCAATGCATAAAAATCTTGATATATGTATTATGTATACATATATATCTAGTTTCCATGGTGACCTGGTCACTTGGAATATAGTGTTGCATGAACAATAGTACACAGTCATCACTTTGAATTTCCTGACCTATCTTTTCTGCGTAAATGCTGCGTTTGCAGATTTTAGTAGCTAATGTTTAGCATATCTTATAAATTGTATTAATGTCTGTCTGCAGCCCAACAGTTACTTCAGTGAAAAGTTTAAGTTTTTTTAAAAAGTTTTATTTTAATTTTAAGTTAGCCTTGAAATTATAATAAAGCAAAATAAATATGAAAGAAGCAGTAAATTACACATTTTATTTAATTATTAATAGCTTTTAAACTTAAAACTTATTTTAAATATAAAGAGAAAATAGAAATTAATCTGGGGAACGTAATTTGGTGGTTACCAGAGCGTAAGGGGGTTGGGGGGTGGGGGAAGAGGGTGAGGGGGATCAAATGTATGGTGATGGAAGGGGAGCTGACTCTGGGTGGTGAACACACAGTGTGATTTATGGATGATGTGATACAGAATTGCACACCTGAAATCTATGTAATTCTACTAACAATTGTCACCCCAATAAATTAAAAATAAATTAAAAAAAAAAACGAGAAAATAGGATTTCTATATTTATAAAGCTATGGATTAAAGGCATTTTTGGCATCCTTTAAAATAAACATGCTATTTCTATAATTAGCCTTAAGCTAATATATTTATAATGTCAATATATAGAATGTAATGTTGGAGAAAGAGCACTGACCCAGTCACCCAGGGTCCTAAGGTGATCTTTTGGTACCACTTATGTTGTATTACACAAGGTAATAAACTTTTCAAATATTCAGTTCCCTAGTCTACAAAATGAGGAGTAGAATTTTATTGTATCTCTAATTCTGTAAATCAAATGTCCTATATAAACTTCAAATGAAAAATAGTAGCCATTTTAAAAAATATTAATGAGTGCATCTTTTATAATAGCAAAAATAGAATTAAGAAATAGATATACCTAGCAATCGGAGAATGTTACATGATCTATGACATATGGTACGATAAATATTTTTATTATGTGATAAATATGTGTACTCTGTATATAAAAATACGTTTTTATATATAATCACATGTTAAATGCTATAAAAATCAATTGCATTGAAGGCAAGTGTGTAAAAAATAAGAGTTCATATATAAAGGCTCAAAGATATCAGGTTCGGTTAAAATAATATGGTAAAAGTGTCATTTGCTTTTTGTTGCTATTGTTTATCTGTTATATTTGTTTAAATAGGTAATATTTTTAAAAGAAAGATGTAACTGATGCTCTTTATAATATGTTAAAGTAGCAATAATCAGAGACAAAAGATCTTGACATCAATTCTTAGTTGTGAAAAACAGAGAACCCTCGATTAGGGTATATGAGTAGGGAAACACAATATCCTTAAGATCACAAACCAGTTAAGAGGATTTACCTCTGTGTCAGATGCACTTTGTGTTCTGGCTTTACCCAGGCCTGGGTGAACTCAGACAAGTTAGGTAAACTCCATGAAGGTCATTTATGTCATGTCAAAATGGGGTTAAAAAACATAAAATGCCTCATAAAATCAGTTTGAATGTTATAAATGTATGCATGTGATGTTCTTTTCAAAATATCTAACTAGTAAATATTAAATATTAAATAATATCACACTATAATTTGTTAGATAGAAAATAGAGGATATTCTTGCTATTAGAGATGTAGAAACACAAAAGCTTTAATATGATCTTCCTAATATTATAAGAGATGTCATATATTTCATTCAAGTTTAGTGGTTTTGTTATGTGGCTTTATCGAAGAGTGGATGGAGTTAAAGGGGAATCATTCAGTGCAGTGTAACAGGGGTCTGTTTGTCTTGGTTTCTCTATAGATTGCCAAGATGTATAATGTAATTAAAAAACAGGGAAATGTGTGAACATAATATCTGCAATTGTTAGTCATAAAGAAAGATGCCAGTAACTCTAAGAATTCACATGATTGCTCTAGGAATGTTGGATGAAGTAAAAGTTATAAATAGCAACAAAGAGGTCTTAACAAAAAGAATTATTTGACACAAGGACTACATAAAAATGTCATGCAGTCACTAAATGCTAAAATTTTGTTGAAAACAGTAAATGAGAATATGCTTATCAGATTAGGAGAGAGTGATTTAAAAAAATTTTTACAGTGTTTAAAAAAAGTGTTTATGGGTTCATTGGCCTGAATGGTTAAGAGAAATAATTGAGCTAAACTTAGAGTATTTACCTACATCTAATATTAAACACTGAACACCAAATATCTTTATACTTTTGTTTTAATTTTAAAAGAAGGAGTTATGTGTGTATGTGTGTGTGTGTATATATATATATATATATATATATATATATATATACACACACACATATATATATGTATGTAGAATAGTCAATTTATTAACTCCAGGAAATCAGCCATTTTTAAAGAAGAAATGGAGAGAATAGATGACATTCCTATTTAGTAATTTAAAGTAACTTCTTTGTAAGTATGACTACAGCTTGGGCTGCATTCAGCATCGTTTGTGCAAAAGAAACAGAGGAAGGGAAATAGACACATCAGAGGTAATAAAGTCTATGTGATGGAGAGAAAAACAAGAGTGAATAATTTTGCATCTCTTTCAGCATGAGCCATTTGACAGAATGACATTATTGAAATTTCATGAGAGAAAAAGTCATAAAGCAATTAGAAGACATAAATTATTTTTTCTCCAAAGAAAGAGATTTCATACATATTTGATGGGAAAAAAAGGAAAAAAAGGGTAGGCTAGGTAGGTATTCCTTAGTTTGACTATTGCTAAAGCCTTCTGTGGCTCTTTAGGTATCTCCAAATTCATAAGTTACAAAAAATGTCCTACTGATCATGTAGATAGTCAGAAAAAGCAGTGCACAGATCTAAATCCCTGTTACTAACACTAACGGAGAATTAATTGACATTTTAGGTAATTCAAAGGGGAGGACATGTGTATTATTATTATTTTTAAATATTTGAAAGTTAGAACATGAAGCTCCAGATCAGTATGATGTATTTGTACTCAAAGTTTAGAGTTTTATATAAACACAAGATCTACATTGAAACATTCCTTTTGTAAACAATACAATAACCAAATCTCATTCATTTATTTGTAGTTACTTTATACTACTGTAATTCTGTTCATTAAATATTGCCTCATAATAATTTAAATTTACAAGTGGAGAATATGAAAATCCAGTTCATAGAAGATTATCATAGTGATGGTGTTGTTTGTATTTGGTTTCTGTTTTGAAAATTGAAGTTTAAGTGGCCAAAATGCCTAAAGCATTTATTTAAATGAGCACTGATGTCAATATTGAGAACCAGAAGGAACTGTGGGAATTTTGTCTAGAGACTTCAGAGCACAAGTGAGGCATAGAAATATAAATATAACAGATTAACTCTCCAGCCAAACTCTGAAAGTATTGTTTCCTTCATCCCATTCAACCTCAAAATAATTACTGATGTATTTATATTGCTTAGAATCATGGTCTCTTCAATGAGTGGTGTTGAGAAAATTAGATATCCACGTGGAAAAGAATGAATCTGGACCGTTATCTTATACCACTCAAAAAATAATTCAAAATGGATTAAAAATTTACAGAAGTCTTGATACCATAGAACTCCAGAAGAAAACATAGGTGGGAAGATCCTTGATATTGGTCTTGGCAATATATAGATATTTTTAATATGACACCAAAGCACAGGCAAAAATGCAAAAAGAAACAAATGGAACTACATCAAACTAAATATCTTCTGCAAAACAAAGGAATCCATCAACAAAATGAAAAAGCAACCTACAGAATGGGAGAAAATACTTGTAAATCATCTATTGTATAAGGGGCTAATATCCAGAATACATAATAATGCATATAACTCAATAGCAAAAAATCAAATAAGCCAGTTTTTAAAATAGGCAAAGATCCTAAATAGATATTTTCCCAAAGAAGACATACAAATGTGTAACATGTACTTGAAGAAGTGCTCAGATCCTTAATCATCAGGGAAATGAAGATCAAAACCACATTGGGATATCACCTTACATTTATTAGAATAACTATTATCAAAAAGACAACAGATGAATGTTGGTGATGGTGTGGAGAAAAGAGAACCCTTGTACACTGTTGGTGTGAATGTAAATTGGTACAGCCATTATGGAAAACAATATAGAAGTTCCTCAAAAAAAAAAAAAAATAGAACTACCATATGACTCAGCAATTATACTTCTGGAAATGAAATCAGCATCTTGAAAAACAACCAAAGTTGTTCTTGGATGAAGAGATTAAGTGTGGATATATATATATATATATATATATATATATATATATATGTATATATATATACACACACACACACACACACACACAATAGAATAGTATGTGGCCATAAAAAAGTAAATTCAGTCATTTGTAACAATGTAGATGAACCTGGAAAACATGCTAAGTGAAATAGGCTAGACAAAGAAAGTCCAATGCTGTATGATCTCATTTATATGTGGAATCTGAAAAAAGAATACAAAAACTCACAGAAAGAGAAGAATGGTGGTTTTCAGGGGCCAGATGATGGGGAAAATGGGAATTTGTGGGTCAAGAATACAAACATTCAATTATAAGATGAATAAGTTCTTGGGATCTAATGCACACCTTGGTGACGATAGTTAATAATACTGTACTGTGTGTTTGAAATTTGCTGCAAGAGTAGACATTAAGCATTCTCACCATATAGATGCCAAAAAATAATAAAAATAAAAATAAGAAAGGTAACTATGTGAGCTGATGGATGTGTTCATTGACTTGATGGGAGAATCCTTTTACAGTGTACAAGTATATCAAATCATCCCATTGTATACTTTAAGTGTACACAATTTTATTTCTGACTATACCTCAATAAAACTGTGAAAGAAAGACAGGATACTAAATAAAATCCATGCAAAGAAATGAAAGAAAAATATAGTGAATTTCCTTCTTTTTGAGTTTATGTATTAGGTCATTTTAAGTTGATGGACAGTTTTTTAAAACAGCTTGTTTTTATAACTCAGTTACCTCTCATGTGACCATTGATATTTACTTATGTAAGAGACAAAGTAAATGCAGAATATCTGAGTTCCTCTAAGATTCCATGACTTAAGCTTGTTGGACAATTAAGTTCACAAACTTTCCATCATGTACGCACACGAGAAGATTTAAGAATTGAAAATATTTCTATACTATTGAGGAAATGCTTGCAGTGAAAATTGATTTTTTCCCCACATTTTGGTAGTTTCAAAGTAGAAAAATGACTTTGATGGACTTTTAGTTTTAAACATTTTCCTAAATGGCAATTTTCCATTCTCCATTGTTAATATTAGAGGCTGCTTTCTAAGCCTTCAAGGTAGGAAAATACCAGGGGTGCCAAAAAAATGTATACACATGACTTGTATTCATTTTTTGTTATCAGTATATACTGAAAATTACAATTTTAATACACTTTTTTACCTTTCTTAAAATATGTATACATTTTTTGGCATCTTCTGTAGTTTCTTGGAATAGAAAGAATCATATACTAAAATATTTTATAGTATTGATTTTTTTTTCTTGAATTGAATCTAGAGAGAAAGGGAAATTAATGATTCTCTATGATGTCACATTCAGATAATTTTGCTTTATGACATAAATATGAAAGGATTCAGTTATGATTAATTGTTTTAAAATATTTCTTTCTTGAATTGGATGGAATTGGTATTGCAACAGACAAGAGTACAGGTGGAGGTGAAATAGGAGGAATGTCTCTTTTAAAAATTTTTGTTGCTAGGAATTTTAGGTTTTTTAGTTGTTCTGATATAACTTTTACCATGTTTTAAATGGGATTATGTTTTTAAATCTATTTTGCCCCTTTTTAAACACCCACACTTGGAAAAAAAATGTCAGTGTTTATTTCTTCATTACCAGTGTCTTATTTTCGGTTGAGTAAAAAAGTTACATTAGGCAATTTTGCCTCAAGGCATTGGGTAATTTTCTTTATTAGCATGCCCTCTTGCCAATAACTAAATGTTTCTGTCTATAATCTTAAATATATTGCATTTCAGGCATCAACATTTTCTTTTTATATTTAGAAATTTTAGCTTATTCCAAGTTATAAAGTCCTGATATTTCGTTATCTCCTTTCACCTAAATTGTATTAGTCAAGTTATGTTCTATTTAGATGACACTGAACTCCTGAAGTTTTAATTACTCCACTAATGTTCAGCTGCTGTAATTTTCCTTTATATTAAAGTTATTTGATTTAACAGTGCTTTTTTCCCCCAAAACTGCAATGTAAACGATAGTTCCTAATCAACTGTATGCTTTATATAGACTGGTTATGGCTATCAAAGCATGAACTTAGTTAAAAGCAGTATCTCAAAGCTATAATGAAAGTGGGTGGAAAGGATGTAAGTGCCTTTTATAAAAGTTATTATGATAAATTCATCTCTTTAAATCAAACCATATAGTTCTCAGCATTGAAGGTTATTAAAAAAACTTCATATCCAAAGTCTATTATTCACTGAATATAGATAGGAAACATGCATTACTCAGAAATATTGGTGCCTAATCTAAGAACTAAAAAAATAAATCAATTATGTGACAATTAAAAAGATGGAAAAACATATGAGCAAATGCTTAAATTCTTGTCTTATAAAATGTTAAGCATATCTACCCTTTGGGAAGGACAGGACTGTCTCATTAGATATTAGTTATGCTGAAAGATACATCATATTTTAATTTTGGTCAAATGGTTCCGATTAATTAAAACACACACACACACACACACGAAAATAGGTAATTTGCTTGTAACAGCAACACAATATCAACCTAACAATGTGTAGATGAAATTTTTGCTTCATGTTAAGAAAACAGAAAGGTATTTAGGGGGCAGCATTGTCCAAAGAAAAGCCTAGGATTAAAAAAATGGATTAAAAAATGATTAACCCTTATTAATTCTATAACCTTGGACAAGTGCCTTAACCTTTAAAAGACTCATTTTAGTTCCTCTTTCCCTCGTCTGTAAAATAGCAAAATAAAAATCATCTTTTAGAAGAACTAAAAGATGTGAAGTAGAAATGGAGAGAATGCTGACACATTAATATTGTTTAAAATCTGGTAACTGCTTTTACAATTGCCATTATTACCCCTGTAACTGAGCTGATTGTTGACTACCACTGGTGCTGATTGTTGACTACCACTTTTTCACACTAGAAAACAATTTCTTTGTAAACAAAATGGTTAATCACATACAAGCCAAATGCAGTTTTAGGTCTAGCCTTCAGCCCCTCTTTTAAAATGTTTTCTAAAAAGTAATATAAAATTAGTAGGATGGATTTTATACAGAATATATGTAGCTTAAAGTTATGTTCCAAATTATGACTTTGAGAAATACAGAAGAAAGAGCATAAAAAAATAAAACATCTCTACCTACCCCTTGATATTTATGAATAAAGTAGCAAGAGTTAGAGTTAAAGTGAATTAACAAAGTAGTCACTATTCAGAACCGCAGTTAGAACCACTTTCCTACAAGTTGCTTCTCTGAACTAACCCAGTGACTACTTAACAATATGACATTTAGTTTTCATCCACCTTGGCTCATGTTTATGCATTGGTTCAGGCTATTTTTGATTCATGATTCCCCAATTAAGGATACCATATCTGTAATTACCGCACTAAGAGAGAAGTCTATCTTGTGCCTAGGAGCTATTTTTTTCTCAATATCTTGATAACACAATGACCCATACTTCCTAAAGATAAGACATCCAGATACCAACAACAAACAAAAAGATTTCCCTCTAAATCACTGTATCATTCAATCTTCTCTCTACCCCAAATTTTAAGACCCTCTTGGTTTTCTTACTTCTGAAATTCTCAGTTCAGTTCCAACTGAAATTATAATTTGTATTATTTCAACAAACCAAAAACAAATGCAGGTTGAATTTGTCTCTGTAAAATATTATTGGATTTTCATTTTTTTTTTCAGTTGAGGAAAGAAGGATGTCAAAGGACTCTAATTATAAATTAGTTTAAACCTAACAAATCATTGCACACATTGCTTATTAACAACAAAAAATAAGGCCCATGACTTTAAAACATTATTTTTGAGTCACACATTTGTAGTTTGAAAAATAGAGAACATATGTAAACAAAAGCATGAACTTAACTCTCAACCAAAAAATAAACATTAGTATTATTTTATGGTATGTCATTTGTAGTGACCACATTTATAGTACATCATTTGTAGAGACAGTATGGTTCAAATGATATTGATATTTTCTTATATGCCAATGCTATAATTGTCAGTTCATGCCCTCCTTGAGTTTCTTTAGCTTTTAAAAGGTACATAAACAGATGGTAGATGATATATAGATGATAGATAAATAGATACATAGATACAGATAGATAGATGAGAGAGAGATGATAGATAGATAGATAGATAGATAGACAGACAGACAGACAGACAGACAGACAGATAGATAGATAGATAGATGATATTCAGGTTCCTCTAAATTATGTCAACCACAGAGGTAGGGTTTTCTGTTCTCTTGTCTTTGCACTTGTACATTTTTCACAGTTCAATTACATTTTGGCCAGAATCTTCCATACCCAATCCTTTGAATCTAAATATTTGAAATTTTCTAAATCTCATAATCCAGTTGCTGCTGTAATAAAAGTCTACTTTTTGCTAAAAAAAAAAAAAGTAAAACAAAACAAAACAATAAAGAGGCGATAAGAGACAATAAAGAGGTAATATTTTACCTCTTTATTACTATTAAAAGTGACTTTAAACTGAAGATCCCACTCACATCAGCAAAGGTATTTTAAAGTTACAGGTTGGGAATAAAAGAAGGACTAAAGTATAACAATGATAGCAAATTAAAATAATCCATAATGATCTAATTAATGAGTTAGAAATCAAGATTGTAAAAGTCTGTGCCCATCCAAATGTATTTCTAATTCTAAAATAATATTAAAAATCTATAAAATTAATAGATTTATGTGAATAAGTTTATTTCTAACATATATATTACATTTCAGATATCAGATTGACTAGTTTATGCTGTAGTCAGAACCACAACATTTCAGTTGCTTAAGAGACCAAAATTCCATGTTTAAGTTAAATGTCCATCACCAATCAACTAGAAGCTTACTTATTATTCATGCACTTGTTTTATTCACTCTGGAATCCAAGCTGACAGAGTGGCCATTATTTCCTGGGCAGAGGATTAGGGAGGGTGGTGAAGCATGTGCTGACTTTTTAAGCTTCTGCCTGGAAGGGACACATATCACTTTGGTTTATGTTCAATTGGCCATATCAAGTCATATAACCTAACTTCAAGTGGGAAAGAAAGATTAATTCTACCATGTGTCTGAAGAAGAGAAAGGCAGAATATTTGTGAATAGCCATACATATTTGTAGAGAACGTGACATATTTTATCTAATCTGTTTTTCTCATAATTTTATTGAAATATTTTATTCCAATATAACTATTTGTTATTATTTTAACTGCTCAATAGCATTGTTTTTCTGAATATATACCATAATTTAATATATTTCTTAGTTTTTGCCTAAAGGCTCATTTACATTTTTTAAATTAAAATTTATTGGGGTGACAATGGATAGTACTAAATTATAACAGTACTGCTGCATGCTTTCTTTTATAGGCATACGACTGTATACAATTATTTATTCATGCTATATAGTTCTAGAACAATTGCTGAATTAAGGAGTATTGCCCAAATTGCCCGCCACAGTGAAACAATTCATAGTCCTACTACAAACAGTGTCAGTTTTTTATATCCTCTCTAACAATGAGCATTTGTGTTATGTTTGTCACTCCAATTAGTAAGAAATGTGATGTTGTTTTTAAATACATATTTTGTTTATTACTTATGAAGTATAATATGATTAGTTATGTTTTAGTAATTTGAATTTCCTATATTGTGAATTCCCCCAAGTTTAAAAGCTAATTTATACAAGGAATTAAAATAATTTATATATTCTTGACATAAGGGTAGGTACATTATAACTAATAGTATTAAGGAGTGTAGGCTCAGCGTGTTTATTAATTTTTCAATTTCAATAAAATTAAGTCACAATATAGAATATATTTTCTATCAAAATAATAATTAAAAAGGATCGATTTGAAGTAAAATGCGCTTAAAAATTACTATGAAAATTTCCTGTTTTATCATTACATTTAAGTCTAACCTTATTGAAGAAACTTTAAAATTGTAATTTTCATATCTAGATATGATTATCTCAGGATCTATTAAGATGGGGGATACGAATGCTGAGAAAACTGTTTTCTTATGTTTATGTGATTGCTTATTTATAATTCACTTATAAAATTTTATTTTTTGTGTTTCCAATTTTTTTGGATTTTTTAGATGGATATCTTTTAAACAACATGAGAATGTTGTGGTTTGCCCCATGGTACAGACACCTCTGACTCTTCATTTGTAAGTTTATTCCATTTTTATTTATTGAATCACTGATATACTCTCTCCTATACTATTATATGTTTTATAGCTTTCTCTTAGTAGCCTTCTAATTGAGTGATTATGGGGGAAATTTGTCTTTTTTTGTTTGTTTTAATGGGCAATATGGATACAAGAATTTTTATTCTTCCCTCTGTTGTCTGAATGTTGTAATTGTTATGCTGATAATTATTTAAAATTTTAATCTGAAATTCAAGATTCTTAATCATAGAAAAGAAAGAGCATAGAGACAGAAATAATAAAAGAAACTATAATTTCTATATATCTACCAAGAGGGACCTGATCTCATGGATATTTTCCAGACTATGTTCCATTGCATTTGTAACTTTAACCTAAGAATGTCTTGTCTGACTGACAGCTGCCTCTTATGCTTGATACAGTTTTGGTTTTGATTCAATAAATATTTTTGAATTCATTGTTTGCTGAGACATTGTGGTAGGTAAAAGACATTGGAAAAATGGTAAAATTATAGAATGAAATTCCCTTTGAGATGCCAGAAAGCATACAATGACATTATAACAATTTCATGACATTATACATTTTATAAAATAGGTTTTAAAACTTGTTCTGTGTATTACCTGAACTATGTTGAAGTTTAAATAATTTTCAATTGTCTTAAGTATTACAAAACAAATAACCTTTATTGAGTCATTTTCATATGAACTATCAACATACCAACAAATGTTAGTTGCTTAAAAATTTACCTGCCCATAAGTCCTCAGTCTACTATAAAAGCTAAAATTCACAGTTATTAATATGAAGCCTGTGTATATGTACATGTTTTTATTTGGGTGCAATTTTAGAAATATCCAGGACTGGAGTTATAATACTTATCTTCTTAAGGATCATACACATGTGTGCTAAAGATAAAACTAAGATAATCAACTACAAAAATACCTATATAGGGAATTTTAAACCACAATCATAATGCAAAGCAACTTCAAAAGGAGAACCGCATAGACAAAGTGCATTTTGCATAAGGAATATACATTATAGTACTCTTTTTTTCTAAAATACCTTGGAAAGATAAAAGATACAGTTTGAGGCCTTGTTAACATTACATATCCCGTTCATAAAATTTGTTGAAGTGTGTTTAATTACAAAATGCAAAGTGTGTATACCATATTAATAAAAATATTGAAAAACTACTTTACATGCATAAATTCATGTTGAAATACGATAAACTGAAGTATGTGCAAATTAGTGATTTACTTGCTCCTTATATCATTATATCAAGCAGTGCCAAGCAATCATGTAGCATTGCCATTTGATACAGACTTAGCTACTTGTGGGGTAAAAACCTGGTTTCTTTTTTTTCTGTTTCTCCATGTCTAGAAATGTTATCTATGAGAAACATGAGAAACCACTCAAACATTTATCCAGATGTTTATACAAATTAATGACTTAAAGGAAGAAGTAGACAGTGAGTAATTGAGGTTGGCTGATACTACTAAGTGGTTTCTACTAGTTAAAAAATAAGTTTGCAAGAAAGCCCAGATAAAGCCAGTTGCATAAGCCAGCATAATAATATAAAATGTTCAATTAGATACAGATATATTAATAAAATAATTTAGTGACTTTTTTACAATTAAATTCTGATACGTAAAGACCCACTGAAAGAAAAAAAAATGTTTGAGAGGCTTTATAAAATGCACTGTGGATATTATAGATACTTCTTAGCATACCAAAAAACAAAAACAAAAACCCTTGAAGGTAATGTAAAAACAAACCAAATTAATGTACTGTATTATTTAACTTGGTGATTTCAGTGAAGGGATATGTCATAAGGTCTAAAAGTATCCTGAAAAGGTCAGTACTCATAGTACCATTTATGAGAAAATAAATATAGAAATATATTAGAGAGACAGTGTTTTCTCCTATTTTCCAGAAATAGGAAATGAAGTGGAAATTGAATGAGTCACTGGAGTTTAAAAAAGATGTAGTAAAAATGTATCCATATTGTTTTTTAACTGTTTTTACAAAATAGTATGAAAGCCTTAGAAAGAAAAATATCAAATACATTTGAGCAAATAGAAGGAAATACTTCGCACAGCATTGTGGAAATATATTGCCTTTAGAAGGTCACAGAGTCAAAAACTGTAACTGATTAATAGGACCAATAATAATATTTGTATTGGCCAACATGAGGAAGTTGGGGCCAACTCTATGCTAGCTTCAGGGACTTTTCTCTGAACTTCATCCAAAAGCACTTTCTAGCTTGGGGGTCCTGAGTGTGCTTAATTAACTCCGTCTGACCCAGTCACACAGAGTAAAGACATCAATCTATCAGATTTGGCTTACTTTCTTCCAGGGAGTTGTAGGTGAAGGTCTTCTACCTATTTTTGGACTAACCAAAGCAAATTGCCTCCTTCTCAAACACACACACACACACACACACACACACACACACACACACACACACGAAGAAAACATAATGTGGTAAGCTCCGCAATTCAACCTACACTGATGAATCCATAAAATTTCTTGGCTTGACTCTATGGAAACAATGTGGCACAATAGGTGAAACATAGAATGAAGAGTCAGAAAACATGGAAGGAAAACACAGTGTCTTACTTTACTGATGATTTGACTTTAGACACACCGTTGAACTTCTCAAAACCTTAATTTTCTCTGTTAGAAAAAAAGAAAGAAAGAAACAATCATAATAAAACTTCACTAGGGATACATAAACTGTAGGGCATTAATAAAAAAAATAATCATTTTTTGTTGAAAAATCTATTCATAATTGGAGAATTCTCTACTAGGTAGGAACATAAAACAAAGCTTATTTTAGACCTTCCTGTCATTTTTTCTTTGTCGTGAGTTTTCACTTTTTCTAAATATGAATGCTATTTACCAGATTCCAAAGTCTGTACCACTTCTTGCACCACCATTATATGGGCACATTTATTCCACATTATTTGATTTGTGCCCATTCAATAAAACTGCTGCCTTAATAAAATGAAGCCAAGTAAATGTAGGGCGATAATGGGAAAATTACCTACAAAGGAGAATGTTTTAATTGGACTCATAGTTTTGTTTATCATTCCCAAGATTCACTTTCTCCTTATGAATTTTTCTCGTTCTACTAAGATTGATTTAGGAGTTGCTTGCCCCAACTATGGATCCTAGATAACTAAATTACAGGTACTTTCTTTCTTTTTTTTTTTTTTTTTTTTTTTTTTTGTAGAGTCAGTAAAATGGGCTACAAAAAGTTGAACACTCTTCCACAATATAGGTGAAGTAGCTGCCCTGTGAGATACATTTGCCAACTATGCCTTTTTCTCCTGTGGTCTCCCGACATCCAGATGGAGTGATGTGAGAGAAAAACCATAAAATGGAAAAAACCCTACTCTCTGAATAAACACATAAAGGAAACCTGCCTGCCAACTATAACACTTATTTGGAACTGCTTTAAGAGTTAGAAATAACCTTTTATTGTGTTAAGCCACTGAAATTCTGGGGTTTAGTTTTAAAACCTACAAGTATTACTCTAGAAAATACCCGATTATATTCATTACATAAATTTAGACCATGCAAACAGACATTTTAAGTAATCAGAATAACAGGGGGAAAATGACTTTGAGATAACCTTGGTCATCTGAACTCCTGAAATAGCATTTTACTAGGGGTTGCAGGCAATGCTGTTGCACCCTATCTCTTGGTCTGCTTCCATACAAAGGATGCTATCTTAGCTCCTTCTATTCAGAAGTCACACATCTACCCTCACAAAGATGAAACCCAAGAAAGTGAAGCTCAAAGTGTAATAGGTCTTTCTTTATATAGCCATGTAAAGCTTACTTTATGCATTTTCATTTTCTTTCTAATTATCAGCCTCTTCTCAAAAGGAGAGATGACCTACCCCTTAAGGAAATACTAAATCCATTCACAAGATTATGTTCTAACCTACAGATGATGATGAAATAATACTATATCAACATCTCTAGAAACTCCAACCTTCAAGCTAGAGAAAGATTTAAAATATACAGTGTCAAAATGTGATTTTATTACAACTAATTTTTCTTCCATCTTCTAAAAGTTTTTGATCAGTAAAACAAACATCAGGAAACTTTTTCTGCAAAAGGCCAGATAGTAAACATTTTAGGTTTGTGGGACATACAGGCTATCACAACTACTCAGCTTTTCCATAGTAGCATGAACACAGCTATAGACAATACATAAACAAGAGTGTCTGTATTCTAATAAAATTGTATTTGCTAAAACAAGCAGTGGACAGAATTTGGTCCTCAATCATAGTTTACCAACTCCTGATTTAAGAAATTAATTCATTCAATGTTCTATGTTTTAGCTCCTATCTTTTTCTAGTGGCCTACTCATGATCACAGTTTGACTTTATAAAATTCAAATATCTATATGGGATGCTGTAAGTTGGGCTTTGTGGATCCCAATAAAAACTCAGCCCTTCCCCCTATCATATTCTAACTCAATTTTTTAATGGTAGTAGATGGAGGATAAAACATTACTTTATTACTACCATAATTGATATTTGAATATGTGACTTGCGCATTTCCAAATTGAATATTTTATGTACCCACAGATTAGACTAATTCGGCTGCTGAGTAAGGGAAGTGAATGGGCCATTACAGTCCTCAACGATGGAGGTCAACCCCTGTGAAACGAAGTGTGGCGTGTTGGGGCAGAGCAAGAAATATACTTGTGTGTAAGCTCAGCCCCAAGATGAAGAAAACAGAAAGGGTTGAATACAAATTTCTAGTCTTTGTTTTATTCTAAGCTCCGTTATGCCAGTTCAACCATTTCTGTCCAGTATGTTCCCATCTGAGGGTAGCATGATGGCTAGCCACCTCTCAAGATGGTCTGTTCCCAAGAATTAAAGAAACCTGTCTAGTTGGAAACAACATGCAAACAGAAATAGCCATTGCACTGCACAGTATGGTTGCCATAAAAATACCAAAATTAAAGAGACATACACTACAGTCTAACGTTTAGTGACACAGGATTTAGTCTGATCAAAGACACTTCGTTTCCTCAAATATTACTTCCTGTTCATTTCTCATGTATCGTGGCCCAACGTACCAGATATTGAGTGTACCATCTTCATAGGGTACAAAAAAAATACTCTGTAGATCATGTTTTGGTTTTTTAATCTAATTATTTAAATCTAATTTTCTGTGCCTCATCACATCCCCAGCAGAAGTTCTTGCTTCCTTCTCTAGTGTTTCAGTAAAACTTGCTCAAAATGCTACAAGATAACTTTTAATATAGTATCATGATTAACTGTATATATTTGTGCTTCCTTCCTCAATTGACCTTGACTGACATTCTACATTTCTAACATGTTAATCATGGTCAGTTAGGAAACACAAATATGTACAATTATCCATGCTATTATATCTATTTGGATATTATTAATATGTATTTATAAGTATATAAATATATACATTATAAATATATATTTTATTCATTTTGATAAGAATAACTACCTCTAAGAAAGGATGAAAACTATTAGGATTTTAGTGTCATGAAATTTTATGTGTAACTGGGTTTTGGGTATTATGGGAGAGTTTAAGAGGTTCTTAGTGTCTCTCAAATTATATCTCCATGATTACAAGTCTGTAAGAGCACAGAATATAAATTTTGTGTAAACTTAAGGTAAGAGATAGAAATTCAAGAAGAATGTTTAAGAGATTAAACTTTAAGGATTGTAAAGGTAGGAACAATCATGGCTTTTCCATCTATGAAATATTAAACAATGTTCGATTCTGTGAAGAATATTTTAATTTATTAGGTCCATCTCCAAATTCCTAATAATTTATTGAAAAATGTGCCTCTTAAGCAGTATATAGTTTAATAATCTAAAATTTTAAAAATATTTCAGATCACCTACTAATTATACTCATTTTCTCTTAAATTATTTCAGTCTTCCTATCTGTTTATATATAAGTGATGTCTGAATGATATCAACTAAAATAATTGGGAAAAATATCTTATAAAAAAAGTAATCTATGTTCCTTTGTTGCTCATAGAAACAGACAATAGTTTAGTGGTTACCCGGGAGTAAGGGAGGAGGGGTTGGTAGATGAGGGTAAACGGGGTCAACTATATGGTGATGGAAGGAGAACTGAATCTAGGTGGTAAACACACAATATGATATATACATCACGTATTACAGAATTGTACACTTGAAGCCTATGTAATTTTACTAACCATTGTCACCCATTACGTTTTAATTAAAAAAAGTAAACTAGTGTACTGAAGAATTCTCCATATTTTTGTCAGAGTTGATACATTGTTTAGGAAAATAATGGATGTGTAAATTAAATACTATATATATATATATATATATATATATATATATGGTCATATATATATATTTTATCAAACGATGATATTTACCATGGAAAGAAAATAGCTTTTATTCCACATACACATACACTGTGTACCGCCATGTATGTGATTTCATCGATTGACATGATTCTTCAAACATTAGTGATCCTAAATGTGGCAAAGCAGAGAAGTGGAATAAGCTGATTTTATTTTTTTTTTACATGACATCATATGGCAATGCCATATTATATTTCAAAACATAAAAGTAATAATTATATATGCTAAACTTTAAAAATTATGTTCAACCAATATTTATTGAGCTCCTAATATGTACCAGACAAAGATTTAATAGTCTTAAGCATACAAATTTTTAAATCAGAACAAAAATTACTCTGAAAAGTCACTCTCTTAGGAATTTAAAATTTTGGCTTTTGTTATAAAAATATTATTCTTATCAAATTTAAATAAATCTCAGTTCTATGTTCATATTCCCAACCAGGAAGTTTTACCTGGGATCAGTCCTGGGAAAAGAATGGATCAGTTCTAAGTATGAGAGATAAGCCAAAAGATCAAATAGCTTTATTATATTATATTTTGCAAACGTTCTTATTGTTTATTACATCACATCAATATCCTTCTTCTGAATGACTATACTGGATATTTTGTGATGTTTTCACTTCTTTTTTAAATCATCATGATCCTTAGTGGCCCTGTTTTTTTTTTTAAAAAAAATCACTATTTCCTAGTACAAAATTAAGTCTATCATACTTTCTTCTTGGTGGATAAACCAAGAAATATAATTTCTGAGAATGAATGTTTAGGATACTGAAATTGATATGAAACAACCTAATTGAAATAGTTTCCATTCATATTCTGGTTTGTATAAATAGTATTGCAAATTTTTAGTTGTTTGTGTCCCCAAAGCAAGTCATATAGTATTTTCCTCTTACCAAATATTATCACTAGCTTTTATATGTCACTTAGTACTATTTCTGGTTCATTTTAAATCAACATGTGATTCACTTATTTAGAAATGTATACAAAGCAGAGGGTAAAGGGGAGGGGAGTAGTAGATAAGGGTAAACTGGATCAAATATATGGTGATGGAAGGAGAACTGACTCTGGTTGGTGAACACACAATATGGTATAGAGATGATGTATTACAGAATTGTACACTTAAAACCTGTGTAACTTTACTAACCATTGTCACCCAATAAACTTTAATAAAAAAATTAAAAGCTTTTTAATATAGTTTTATATAATTGATATAGCTATATATTACATACATTGTATGTCTATGCACATGTATAGAAATAAAGTTATGAATATAATATATATATATTATGTCAATAATTTTTAAAATTTTGTATTCCTATCCACTCAATAATTTTTAATGAGAAATTTTATAATGAGAAATTAGGTACAGAGAAGTTTTTCAATTTACTAGGGAAAATGCACAATAAGCAGATCTGAAAGAATATTGAGTGCTATGTAAATTTTGTTTGGCTCTTGTGAGGCTTTGCCAGATTATTTATATTTCAAGAAATCTACAGCATCTCCTGTTGTATAAGATTAAACAAGGGAAAAATTCACAGGTGAAGAGTTGTACTATGCACCTAGGTTAAAATCAGAATGTAACTTCTATCTCTCTATCTTTGAAAATATTTTCTGTATGCTTTCATCCATATAGCATTCCTTTTAAATCTAATCTTATTTTTTTAACAGGTTACCGTGTTTAGATAGAGCTGGATTAATTTACATTCTCCTTATTTACACTGTCGATCTTACACATGAATGTTAGGCCTTATGAAGAACATCTGTGATTCTTAGAAGGGGCTTCTATACCAAGCAAATAGACTCATCTTGATTAATGTGAGGATTTTCAGATGCTGATGGATAATGACATTGCATGGGTTGACCGTCAATGACATTACTGAATACAAACACCTAAGCAAGAACAATTGCTTGTTTCTGGTTTATGAACAAAGCTGCAAGTGCAGAGTCAGTTTTCATTTTTACTCATTATGGTTGTTATAGGATAAGGAAGGAGGCAAACTCTGAGAGGACTGTAAAAAATAGGTAATGTGGAGATAATGTAATCTAAATATGGGTTTTCTATATTAATTACCTGAAATTGGGCTGAGATGCTATATTGTCCGCTTAAGTTATCAGTGGACATTAGGAAATCAACAAAAAGTTTACAAAGCATCTGTTTCCTTTATATTTCTCTGGGACTCCAAAGAAGTTGCAATTGTTAAGAAAGGAGGATTATTATAATCCCTCCATGTTCAAAGCCCACAGATAGAGCTCCTTATAAAGCATTATTCTTTGTTTTAGGTAATACATGAACTTGTTTTGGGGTATTTTTAAATGCCAAATTATGAGTTCTTTTTAAATTAAAGTTTATTGGGGTGACAATTGTTAGAAAAGTTACATAGGACTATGATTTTAAATAGGTAAGTTTGTTGATATATTTGATAATCCTTTCTGATTATTTAATATCAATATCCTAAAACACCAATGTGAATGCAAAATTATAAAACACTTATTTCAGTGAGAAAAAATTATTGAGTGGACAGGAATAAAAACTTTTAAAGTAATACCACTGTATGGATCAAATAAATGTTTTAATGAAATATTTTCTTTGAATTATCTTATTCTGCCATGCAGTGTCTTTTCATATAATACTTTTAGTCAGTGGATTTTAGAAAACAAAACAAAACAAAACTGAAAATGACTTTTGAACTTTATTTATTTATTTATTTATTTATTTATTTATCCTTTGTTTTGGCATGAGACACATGCACACTATGAATGTCCATAAATACTGATGTCCAAGATCGGTGGATCTTGTCTAGCTACCCTAGCATGGAATCTGCCAGCCTACAGTCTCCTAAATGATCCACACCCAACTGGTCGTCACCCAAGATCCATCCATGTTGTCATTGGCCCTCACTCTTTGGCACATAACCACCCATTGTAATGATGCAGCTGGACCAGAGGTGGGCACCTGACTCAAGAATAGCCAGTCAATATATCAGCCAACGCCAATATATCCCACAATCTGGTCTGCCAAAATTGGCTAAGCCAATCAGACATCCTTTCTCAGAAATGTAAATTAAGCAGTTAGGAATAGGAGCTCTAGTTGAAAGATGTAAGTATTCACAGAAACCCAAAGTTTTGAGAAAACGTAAGTTAGAATTATGAAGATGCAAAAGCTATGAAGGAACAGAATTTATAATTAAACACATGCCCTCACACAGTAGAGGAAAACAGGGAGTGTGTGGCACAAGGGAACAAACCAAGTGTGCGGGGAGTAGTGGTGGCATGTTAATGGTAGACAGAGTGAAAAGCCTATAGTTTTACTCCTGTTACTGCCCCTCATAAGGGTAGGATATTTGGCTTCTTCTTCCAATACATCTGAAATTCTGTTCTTTATAAGCATGTGAACTTAATTAGGTAAGTGATGGTATAGATTTTTAAAAATATATATGATAAGCAAAACAAAATAAAACAAAGAAACAAAAAAAAATGATTGTCTTTAGAAAAATGGATTGGAATGGGGAAATCCTCTTTCTTTTTTTTTAATTAAAATTTATTGGGGTGACACTGGTTAGTAAAACTGCATAGGTTTCAAGTGTACAATTCTGTACTATATCATCTATATATCACTATTCCTCTTTCAAATTATAGCAGACAGCAAGTTTTGGTTCAACTTCAAATTTTCCACGTAATAGCCATGAGATCTTTAGCAAGTTACTTAACTTCTCTTGCATCTATTTACACATTTACAAAACAGGTGCAAAATTCATACCTGTCTCAGAGAGTTGATACAGTGAATAAATGTTACTACATATAATGTTCTTGGAGAAGTACCTGAAGCATAGTAAGATCTCAGGGCATATTATTTTTATTTATTATTATGTTCTCATCATCACATGCTTTAAAATACTTGTTGTCTGTACATTTGACCACAATACTATCCTAATCTCTTTGTGTCAGAAAATAATGATCTTGTATAATAATAAAATGAATACTAATAATGGATATTTGATACTATAGGAATTTATCCACATAAAATTTATTTGTATGGTTTATTTGAATGCTGTTAGAATCAAGATGCAAATTGTTTGTTTTTATAGTGAGTTGACTCTGGGGATAATACTTACAACTCTCTTTTGGAGAAGTAACTTCATTCAAGTCATGAACCGACACATTGAGTAAACTAGAGAATATTGACATTCAGCCATTTCACTCCATAGGAAACATGGAGTCAAAAAGAACGTTTCCACTTACTTTGAGGCTTTGAACTGTACTAGAATATATTCTTCTGGGGAAACATAGACCTTGAAAGTTAAAAGTTCCCAGTTTACTATTGAAAGTATGGTTGCCATATAGCCTATAATTTAAGTTTAAAGGTTTAAAAGAATTTATGAGAGAGAGAGCACACATATGAGCTAATGAATTGGAGAGAAGGACCAGAAAGGACAACAAACCAGATTTTTTTGGCTACCTTTAATATTTTCAAATAAGTGCTTCCTTCTATGTACCTCTTGTGTTTTTGTTCTTGGACACACTTTTCTCCCTTTAGTTGATTACATTCAGCAAAAATACTGGAAGAAAAGCAAAGATACTGGAATGACTGCTATTGATAAATATTCTCTGCATTCATAGAATCAGGAAGGAAGCACCCCTAGTCACCTGGGGTTTCATCAGTTCAGGGACATTTAGAGAAATAAATTTCTTGGCACTATATATAATTTTAGTTAAAACTGTTGAAAATAATTTTTTCACAAAGTTGAAATAGTTAAATTATAGCATATTCAATATTGAATATATTTCTAAAAGACTATAGCAATGAACATGTTCCAAGAAAGGTTTCCATTTCCCCTGCTGCTTGATTTTAGACTTCTATTGGTTATATTAATCTTCAAATTATTGATTACCAAGTAACATTGTGAATTGGTCTTCTATAACATGAATCTAACTAGCATGTTTCTTTTATCATTAATCTTATTGGTCATTATATCATGTACTCTTCATTACAGCAAGAGATAAATTGCACAAATGCTTAATATTGTTAGTTTAGCTTGGCTGCTTTCTTTAGTGACACTAATTCTACAGAGCAGTTGGGCAAAATCAATGCCTTATGCACCATTTATATTAGATTATGCTTGTTATATGATTGAATCAACACTACATAGAGTTTTCTCAAGTTAATTGATCAACTCCTACAAAACAAATTAATATGATATATCAAACTTATGGAATTGTCGTCCAGAAAGAATATAATAAACATCAATGCTGAAAGAAAACAAGTATTCCTCCTGGAATAATGAAATTCTCAACCCTAATGAAATGCCTGGCTAAAAATAATAGCATACAGAATACAAATATAAATTTAAAGGGAGATATTTCTACTTTTCTACAATGATTAAAGAAATCTATGTTGTGATATAAACACATTTGAAACATTACAGTGTTTTTTTTTTAAATTAAAGTTTTTGAAGTGACATTGATTAGTAAAATTATATAGGTTTCAAGTGTATAATTCTATAATACATCATCTATATATTGCATTGTGTGTGTACCACCCAGAGTCAGTTCTTTTTCCATCACCATATTTGTGACTACCCTCTTCTACCACCTTCCTTCCCCCTTTCCCCTTTAGTAACCACTAAACTGCTGTCTGTGTCTATCAGTTTTTGTTTGTTTGTCTTGTTCGTTTGTAATTTTCAGTTTTATACCCTAATATGAGTGAAATTACATAGTACTTGACTTCTTCTGTCTTATTTATTTCACTTAGCATGATAATCTCAAGATCCATCCATGTTGTCCCAAATGGCAATATTTCATTTTTTCTTATGGCTGACTAATATTCCATTTTATATGTGTAACATGTCTTCATTATCCCATCATCTATCGAAGGACACTTCAGTTGTTTCTATGACTTGGCTACTGTGAATAATGCTGAAATGAACATAGGGGTACATATATCTTTACAGATTTTTGGGTAGATATCCAGAAGAGGAATTGCTGGGTCATATGGTAATTCTATTCTTAAATTTTTGAGGAACCTTCATACTGTTTTCCATAGTAACTTCACCAATTTATATTCCCACCAGCAGTGTATGAGGATCCCTTTTTCTCCACATCCTCTCAAACACTTGTTATTACTTGTCTTGTTGATGGTAGCCATTCTAACAGGTGTGAGGTGGTAGCTCTTTGTGGTTTTAATTTCCCATTCCCTAAGAGTTTGTATCCAAAGCAATATATAGATTTAATGCAATCCCCATCAATAGCATTTTTAAAAGAAATAGAACAAACCATTAGATTTGTGTGGAATCACAAAAGACCCTAGATAGCCAAAGCAATCCTGAGGGAAAACAAACAAAACAAAAAACAAGGCCTGAAATATCACACTTCCTGACTTCAATTTATATTACAAAGCAACAATAATCAAAACAGTATGGTACTGGCAGGAAAACTGACCCACAGACCAATGCAATAGAATTGACAACCCAAAATTGAACCCACATATATATGGGCAGATAATTGTCAACAAAGAAGCCAAAAGCATAAAACGGAGAGAAGAAAGCCTCTTTAATAAATAGTGCTGGGATAATTAGAAAGTCATGTGCAAAAGAATAAAACTAGACTGCTATCTCTAGCCATATACCAAAATTAACTGAAATTGTATCAAAAACCTAAATATTATACCTGAAAGAATAAATTGCATAGAAGAAAGCATAGGTACTAAACTTACAGTGTTACTTGAAACCCCTCCAATCACCTGCCCCTAAGTTAAGAAAAAATGGAATTTGAGAAATCACTTAGTTTTTTTCTTTTTCTTTACTTGTTCAAATGGCTATGATAGGAGTCATCTCCCTAAACTTGAATCTCAGTAAATACTCTATAAGCCACCTTCTAAGTTTTAGCAAGTCAACTCATTTTTAATATTGTTAAAATACATTTTTATGAGAACAGGATGTCAAATTATCCAACTGTGTTATTACTATGTTTATAATCATTAGCACATATTCATTAGAGTTCCAGCATGTATAAGGGTTAAAGAATATAAAATATTATAAATTGATACTGTCAATTTTTTTCAAATAATCTAGTCATTATATTTTTTTCTAAATTTGAGAATTTGACAGTTTGAATCATACTAAACCTCTCTCTCTCTCTCTCTCTCTCTCTCTCTATATATATATATATATATATATATATATATATATATATATATATATATACTCCTGCCTCATATAGGCAATAAGTAAATTAAAGAAAGCATATGTTGAATCCTATGTGCTTATTATATGTAACTTAAATAAAATATTTAACCTTACATAAAATATTTAACTTTGTTTAAGAATAATTTATGTTTAATCATCTGGTATACTTAAAGTAACATTTATAAATAAGAAATAAAAGGATTTAATGTAGATGGTCAGTGGCATCCAGCTATCTACATGGTACTTCACCAAGAAAGTCAGTGTAAAACTGGAAGAAAAACATGTTAGGCTTCTTCACAAAGATGATGACAAGATGAGTACCTTTGAACAGTATTCTGTTTATCCATTTTTAGATAAAGATAGCATGGTCTGGTGCTATATATTAATTAAGGAAAGTTAGAGTATGTGTCTTCCTTTCAGTTCTTTACTCCATGGCATACAATTTGCTTTCTCTCTCAAAGTGGTCCTTAAGTATTTTGATATAACCCTTAGGAGAGAATGATTGGCTGACCTTGGTAATAAATTAGCCCTTTCAATCTGCTCACATTAACATCCAGTTAAAAACTGTATGCAAGTTTTCTGAACAAACACAAATAAACTATACATTCAATGTCTTCTTTTAAAGATGAATAACAAATTATGTATTATTTTCTGTTGAATAGCATCTATTGAGAGGAAATAATACCAAAGTATGTTTTTTCTGACTGTGCTTTTGAAAATTCTGTGGGATCACATTCCCATTGGATACAAATAATAATTATTTTAAGGAACTGAGCTATTCAAAAAAATATTTTGAAAGTTTTATTTTTAAAAACTTACAAGAAAATATCATGATAACATCCTACATATTGTCATGTAGCTCAATAAAAACTAAATGGAGATAATTTGTGTAATTTTACATATAAAGTTTACATATTCAAGTTTTAACTAGGCAATATATGTTTAGTTTGTTTTAAAGGTTATGTTTCAAGTTTAGTGATGTTGTAATAATTTACATTGCATTGTATGTACATTTAATTTAAATTATGTGTAAAAAATATACTTCAAAACTATCGGAGTATACCTAATATATTTATAAAAAGAATTGGCCAAATTCTGTACCTGTAAAATTAATAAGTGATAATTGAATAGTACATAAATGAGAAATGCTATTAATACTTTCAGAATATTATGCTAACTAATCATGCCTTTATACAATTTTTGCTATAGAATATTTATATTCTCATTTATATAGTAATATGTTGGCATGGCATTTTATAGAATGTTTACTCTTATTCTCCATAAACATTCATTGCAGAAGGTTGAGATACCGTGACATTTTATTTCCACAGGGCCTGTGACCAACTGCATCTAATTCATTGACATTGTAGGATGGTGGAATAAATTAGATCATTCAGGACCCAAATATTTTTTATCCCTGTAATAATCTGATCATTATAACTAATTTAAGTAAATTTCCTAAATATGGCTTTTTTCTTTTAATATGGTTAGTTTAAATCTGAAGTAAGGGTTACTCACATGATAGAGAACCAATCTTACATATCTATCTTTTATAACATTAAAATTCTAGATATTGAGGAAAAAAACATTGAATAACATTTTTTTTGACATCTGTCTAGATCTTTTATAGTACGTAGCTACAATGATTGAGAAACATTTTTTATGCATATTGGTACATAATTTAGGCTTTTAGGGGGAATAAATTGTAGAATCTAAAAAAAAATCAGCTTGAACAATTAATGTATTACCTTTTATTTTGTTGTTGTAATGAGAAATTTGGGAACAGATAGTCTGGGACTGATAAAGTGACTCTACAAGCTGTCAGGGAATTAGGGTCCTTTGATATTGTAATCACTTATTCTCAACTTGTGAGGTTGATCTATAATTGCAATATCGTTTCCCACTTGTGGGCATTGCATCATTTTCCTGACAGCAAGAATAAGGGCAAGGGAAAATTTTCACACACCTCAGAGTTTACCACCCCCCGCATCTTTACTCGTACATTTTAAGGAGCTTTCATCAAAGTTACAAGCAACGACTTCCACTTATATCCTATTGACTAGAACTGTGTTACATAGGCACTCTGATCTGTAAGGGAAAGTGGAAAATGCGGACTCATTCCTCATGATGAAATCAGTGTTATCTTTGTTGGTGAGAAGCGAAAAATGGATAGTGGATATGGAAATTACAGTCTTTGTCTCAGTCTGTTCTATAGGTTTACAGAATAACTTTATCATCAATATTACTGTATTAAAATCATTTTCAGGGCACAATCTGTCCATGAGTCAGAGTAACATCTGATGAGGATGGTTGCTTCTGCATGCAAGTGTTTTTTTAGAGTAGAATTGGTATGGATATTAAGGTCAGACAAATAGTTTGATTTTTTATTTTGTCTCTTACACAGATGTGTGAACTTGGGCAAATACCCTGACCTGAAGTTGTCTCAATGAACTTACACCGTTGCAAGTGAATTAAATTAAATAAAATAATAAATATAATGAGTATGGCTCATACCTCATACTCGATAATTGTTACTCCTTCATCTCATCTATGTATCTGATTTTCTTTTCTAGTCTGGATAGGACATTTAAAATATTTCCTTCTATGAATCAGTGATATACTGTTTCCAAAAATTCCATGAGAATGGAAAATATTTCAGTGATAAATCCTCATGAGCTTCAATATCATTATCACCATAAGAATTTTCATCATTATTAATAAATTAAATTTGAATGCAGAACCCAGTACTATATTTCAGTTTGCCCACTTAGCAATATACCATGACTGAAAGAACTTTTTAAAATAAAATAATAAATTGTAAATAGCTTTTTAGTAATTTTTCTTTCCCCTGCAACTTTTGTTGTCTTCTCGGTTCCAAATTTTCTAGTAGCTATTCTTTGTCATTACTGGTTTGTTTGTTGGTTTGTCATTATTATTCTCTTCTCTTGAACTTCCACATACCTAACCAAAAAAGCTATTAAATTGTTAACAGTTTATATCTGTAATAAGTAGAATTTAGGAAAATTTACTTAGGAAGAATATTAGTTAAAAGAAAAAATGTAAAAAAAACTAGATATAGTATTTGTCTAGTGTCTCTTAATTTCAAGCTGCTCATACATTTCTAACTTCTTGTTATATTATGTTTAAGTTTTGAAATATTTCATACTTTAAAAATAATTTTCCATAATTATGTTTAAAATTAAGTTGAACTATTTAGACTTTTTTCCAATTTTTTAGAAAATGACATGAAAATATGTGTGTTCTATTTTAAACTGAGAGTAAAACAATACAAAAACACAAAACAAATGTATATCAATGTATTTCTTTCAGTCTCACACAAACCAGAATGGCTTTATGGTTTATAATAATAATGACTGTGAATGATTTTTTCCAGTAGTATAAAATACTTTTATTAAAAATTAAATGTAAAAATATCAAAATGTTACTGTTAGAAAATGTATCATTATCAAATTTGGAGATTTTTCAATCAATATAAAAACATCAGGTACATAAGACATAAAAGGCTTGTCTATTTCTTGAATAAAATATATCATTTGATGTAAAGTCAAGTAAGATTAAAGAAGTATTCTGAAATATATATGCTAATATATTTATGAGTATAGTTCTTGTCTTTTCACCCCCAAAAGTTTTCCAAGATTCCCTAGAAGTCAGTCACATTTAACACTCAGGTCTTGTTCCCTGTTATCACTCACAAACCCTCTGGTTTTGGTCTCATCAGCATACCATGCAAATTTTATCTTAAAGATAATTTTTGAGCAATTCTGACTGTCCCAGTCCAGTTTCAAAGACTACTTTAAATACTGTCCTCTAGAGGAAGTCTCCCTGTATGCCTCAGTTGTTGGGGATAATTTTCATAGACTTCATAGACCATTTTCAACTCAACCATTTATTTTTCCTGTATAATTTTCTATCTGATAATGTTTTCATCAGGTGTCTGTCCCATCTCTGCAACTAAATCATCATGTCTTTACAGGCAGATGTTATTTCTTATCCTCAAAGAATGGCACACAATGTATTCATGTTTATTATTCCTGATGATATAAAGAGCAATTTCAGCAAAAAACAAAACTATGAATATCTCTTCCAGGGACAGTCAAAACTACATAGTATAGATAATATTAATATGGTTGATGAAAACTAAAAGGAAAAAAAAAACTTATGTTTAAATCAACATTGCTTCAAAGATGGTTCATATAAGACAAAACATAAATACATTAACTCTAGTCGTTCATGATAACAAGAACTTCCTCAGATTCCCTGAATTCAAAACAAATAAAGTGAGACTTCGAATCCAAAAGAAATACCAGGCTCCATATCTGCTTAGTTTGGTTTACTTGAAAGATGCTCTATGAGATTGTATTTGTTGTGGGCAGATAAGACGATTCTTCTTCACGTGGAAGACCAGCGTGCTGAACTTTGCTTTGGCATAACATATAAAACAGGAAACTCATGGGCTGTGGAAATTCACATTGATATATTTTTACGCCAGATGGATTTAATTATTGAAGAGTAGCAAACAATTCTACATCTCCAGAAACTTTATGATCTTGCCTCATTTTAATCTGACCATAGAATTGTCCAGGATTGGGCAAATGTGCCTTTTGTGTTTGTCATAGTTAAAAACAAACAAACAAACTAAACATTTAGTAAAAGTGCCCACCCACCCAAATAGTTGAAACAGAGAAAGCAATCTATAGAATACCACTGTCAATCTTCCTTTATTCTTTTTTCCCAATATTCAAAAAGGAAATAAGTGATGGTGATGAGTTGCTTTTCCTTTAAAAGTTGAAACTTTACTATTTGATAAGAACTTTTGTTCACACAATAGTCTTTTTAGTTTAGTTGTAAAGACTAATGGAAGATTTTCATGGACCATATATAGTTGCTTAAGGCTTCTTTGACAAATCATAATTCCCTCTCTGTTGATATTATATTTATGACAGTAATTTGGTAGATTAAGGGGAAAATACAATATTTGTCTGTTTGTTGTTGCTCCTTCAATTTTGATTTTAAACAATTTGTTTAGACAGTTCTAGGCAATAGGTAAAGTAAGATGCTTTCATTTTTACTCTTGTGATATTCATAGGGTTTTGCTTAACTTATAATAAATAATACTTCCTTCCTAACATATATAACATCTTATCATTTAAATACTTATTTTCTTGTGGTGAAATTACATCTATTGCACTTTTTATTGAAATCTTCCCTTGCTTCTGTAATAGAGGTTAAACAATCCAAAGTATGAAAAAAGAAGTCTGCTGAAAGAAAACATAGACTAGTTTTCTTCTTCATCTTGAAATAGAATTCTATAAAACGATAGAAGAAAAAAAACAAGAAAAAGTTGCTTATGGGTTCTCTGAAATCAGACTATTTTCATTAATTTTTTACCTAGAATTCATATGAACCCCCAAATTGAAATATTTATTATTTTGATATTTATTCTATGTTATCTATAGTATTTGGCAAATATTGATCAAAATACCAAGTATGTCTTCTTTTGGTCTTTCCTTAAACTTCCCACAATATATCCTTTTTCATAAACTACATACTGTTTAACTGCCTGCATGTTCCTAATTAACATACTGTCAAATATTAGTAAAAGTACAGACAATCCGTAAATGGATTGGGTATTAAAGGCATCATTTTCTGTGCCCACCCTTCCAAAATTACTTACCATTCATTGTTTTTGTTTCAACCATTTTACCACATTTAGCAGCCATCAGACTTGAGCTTCTTTGTCTTGTTCTTTCTATGTGCAGTGAGAAATGTGGGAAGCAAAGTCTGCATCACTGAAATTGTGTCATGTTGGTCTGTGTTTTATTTCCTGATGTGGTCATGCAGAAGAAAACTAAATTCTTCATAGGAAAGTCTTTCAAGATTTTAAATACCTGTGAAATATTCCTTTTGATTTTGAATGTTTGAAGTATTAATCCAGATATCTGGCGATGTGACATTTTCCTTAATCTTGTATCTTGTAGACATTTTCAACATAAAATATGTGTATTTTGTTAAATCTAAGACAATATCTTCTTTATTGCAAAATATATAACAGTCCACATTCTGTTTTTGCGTCTTCTATTTGTTGAAAATTAAAACTGCTGATATGGTACATATATATCTTTATTTTCCTCATATGCATATTAAATAGGCGCGTGCACACGCGTGCGTATTTATGTTTTGTTTCTTTAGCCATCTTATTTGTATTCTTGAAAGGTTCTTTAATATTGTGTCATAGATTTTGAATGAATTTATTTCAATAATCATACTTCTAATTTCCAAGGTCTATATCTTATTTTTTTTAAATACATTTTACTCCTAGTATCCTTTCATCCTCTCAGAATTACACTGAAGTTATATATCATAATGCTTTTAAAGTTCTCTTTTTAAAGGTCTTTTGTTTCATCAAGCATCAAAGGGCTTTTTATTCTTATTTGCACAGTCTTTCTCCTACATTATATGTGTTTCCCTCCCTAAAGTCTCTGATTCTTGTTGGATCATTAAGAATATGGGATCTTGCCAAAGTAGTTAAGAATGAAGAACTATATTGATTTTTCTAGGTGGCTTGTGTAGATTTCCTCAGCTGTTTTTCAAATTGGTTTGTTTCCCATTAGGCTTCCCTCAGGAATGGGAAGCCAACTAGTTGCTCTGGTGGGGATAGGAGTGGAGTAGGGAGAGATTGACCTTGTGGACTGATGAGTTTCCTTACATAGTGAATGGAAAGGGAGTCAATTCACACACACACACACACACACACACACACACACACACACAATTAAATAGACTTTTGGACTTTAAGTTGACTTGTAAAAAAGATTCACATTGTAGTATTTGTTTTATGCTAGTGAGGATATGCAGAAAACCTTGAAATCCATCACTGGAAATATGTCTATATAATGTGGTTAATCCATGCTATGAGGTGCCATATACAATAGGAGAAGCACTAAAATAAGTATACCAATAAGTATTGAGAGAGAAATTTTAGATCTTAAGCATATCATTATAATTTCAGTAAGAACCGAATGAAAAGTGGTGAATGAACACAGTGTGAACCACAAATCACACAAAACTTTATCCGACACTGTTTTTTTTTTGTTTTTTGTTTATTGTTTCTGTTTTTGTTTTGTACCTGGTGCAGTTGTCTTGTTAGTATTACAAATTATATAATCCTAGAACCTACACCTCACATTTTGTTTCCCTGACTTGCTGCCACCCAGATAAAAATGATGAAGTATTGCTTTTCTGTACATTCTCTTGACTCTCCATGTGTACATGTATGGGGTGTCCAAAGTAAAGCATAATTTTTGAAATACCTCGGAGAAAGGTGATCTCTCTTAGGCGTAGAAGACATCTCCTCATAAAACAAACAACTGATTGCCTAAGTACAATTTATAAGGGTGTTAAGGTTAGTTTCTTCCCAGGTATGGGGACACGGGGTAGTGGTTATTGAAGTAAAAGCTAATCATTCAACTAATCATCACTCATTACTTAATCCACCCAACTCCTTCTTTATAAAACAATAGCTTATCCAGCCTTAAGTATCTTTCAGAAGAGAAATTCTAAGTGACTTCTAACATTTCTGTAGCTCAAGTACTTACTATTAGGTAGCTTAGGTGGCTGGAGTAAGAAAACACGAGAAACACAATTTACCACTTCTTGTTCTCCGCTATTGCCAACTTTAGAATGGAAGCAAATTATGTTTTTTCTATGTATTTGATTATTATTCTATAATCTGTGACTCTACAAGTACCCAAGGGAAGAATGATTTATTTTCTTATTTTAGATATATTTTTGTTAATATTTCCCTTAAATAACAATCAATATCTCTCTCCCCCACCCCCCATCTCTCTCCTGTTTCTTTTATGTTCTTTTCTACCAGATTGGAAAATTATACATATAATCACTAAGAAAAATGTGCTTCTAGATGTTTTCTTATGCATGAAGGATTTTAAAATTGGCAAGGGCTGCTGGAGGGTCCTGGTCATCTCATATTTGTACTCTCACACACACGTGTGGAAAAAGAAACCTACACCATTAAATAAAATAAACACTAGCTTCAATTTTTATGTGTTTTCCCCTCTTCTCATATTGTCAGAGGTATGTTTTTATTAACAAAACTAAAAACAAAATATTCTAAATACTCTATGAAATTAATGCCAGTTCTTTATTTTGTCCTATTTATTAATTTGGTAAAGAAATATTTCTTCATGGTAAAGTGCATGCTAATGCATTTCACTGGTTAGCCTTAGCATTAATAACTGCTTCTCATACTTGTTTTCCTTTTTCTCAATTTGGGGAGCAAAAGTTCTCATCACCGAGTTCCCAGGGTTAAGATACAGTAATTTCACTTTGAATGATATCTTTTGTTCTAGCAGCTGAACTCCATTTACTCCTTTGCCTGCCAAAGACAGCATTTTTGTACCCTATTCATGGCATACTTTCCTCCTTTTTTCTTCTTCACTTACCTTTTTTCTTTTTTATGGACTAAATTGGCTCCACATTCTAGCTTAATGAGTATGTACAGGTTGGCAGGCAAGAAACGAATCATTTATCTAGAGGGCTGAGCCAGCTGCAAGGTCCAGAGCTTTCATTTCATCTTGAGAAAATAAAACAAAAAATGCTAATATTATACTAATCTTCATGTTCACATGGTAAGCATTTTAGGAATCTTTGGAAAATATGGGATAGATTAGAGGCACCATCAGAACTACCAGCACACTGCAGTGGTTGACACCTATTATGATGTGGTATCTAAAAGTAAAGAAAGGGGTAGTTTGTTGGAATCTGTATCAAATGGAATATATTAAAGAAATAGGCTATCATGGGAAGATTCAATGTGTGTATATTCTTCTTCAAGAACTACGCTTTAAAATTTAAATGTGAATGGATATTAGAATAGTTACATAAATGATTAGAAATAGATCTTAGTACTAAGGCTTATTGGAAGTCTCTTCAGCTACCATGGTGACTTTTGCTTCTTTCTCTCAAAATGATGTTTTATGGTAAGTTTTCATTGTTATGATGTAAGAGAAAATATTTTTATTTTAGACATAAAGACAAATCAAGAGAGAAATAAACGAAAGGTGATAAAAGTAACTAATGTGACTAATCTAAGAAAAACACATTACTGGAAATACAAACCAATTCAGAACTTATTGTTAACTCTAACATTATTTTACATCCATTTATATAAAAATTATCTATACCCAGGAAGTAGCTAGCTAGCTATATATTTTAAACCTCTTCAAACTAATCATGCTATTTATAATATCCAACTCACAAATAGTTACCATAAACTTCTTTTCTTCCCATGATATTTATTTAGATCATGTCCAAATGATACCTAACCAGTTATTGAAATCTGAAAAAAAAAGAATTGTGAGAAACTGATAGATAACATTTGAATATGCTCTCCTTCCTATTCTTTACTTTTGTGAATTGAATATAAGTGAAGTTGAGCATATAGGACAAGCTTAAAGACCAATTGGTAAATCTAAGTATATCCTCCCCACCACTATTGTCCATGTTTTCCTAAGTCTGTAGTCAGACATCAGCTCTGTTTTCTCCTCAAATTGTTTTGCTTCCAAAAAATTGGTCAGATTAATTCATCTCGCTCATGTGACTGAACACTTAAAACCCACACTTTAATTGATGTACTCATGAAGTGGCATGTAAGGTACATATGGTGTGACCTAAATAACGGCATTACTTTTGTTGATGACTAAAACATTAGTCATCAGGAGAACAATGCATTGATTTATTGCATGTACCAATATTAAAAACGGTTGTTTCTATCCTCTTAAAATTGCATCTAGCCAGATATAGGAAATATTTATATCATTCCCTCCTCTGCTTAGTACCAATAGAGCTAAGTGTTCATGGCACTTTTTCAGTATCCTTCTTAACATAGTATTTCCAGCAGCCAATATTAATTGTTCAAAATGTGTGATGAAATAAGAACAATTTGACATCCTGCTAAAAATAATAAAGATCAGTGGGATTGGGGGATGAATAACTTTTGCTTAATATAGGTTACTGAGTCCGAATTACTTTCCATGACTGTGTTTCCCAATTTCCTCTGCATCCCCACTCTCTTTCATGGAACAGTTGCTCCCACAATGAATTCACTGAGATTCTGCCACTGTCATAAGGGAGTTAGAAACATAGCTGAACAGTGAATGAAGAAAATCAGATTTTAAGGACTAATTCTGATTTTTAGGCCTCAGCCTCCTCATCTTGAAATAGAGACTATCAATTTAATGATCACTGAGTTTCCATCTAAGTCTACATATCACAACTCAATGCTGAGTCAATAGCTTCTGGGAGACCTTACGAATCAGGCTTCAAATGTCCCACTTTTGAGATTTTAATACTCTGCTGTACTTTATATTGCTTAACAGTATGCAGCTTTCATAAAAACAATGTGTAATCATTTAAAACATATTATAATGATCATGATAATGCCTTCGCTAATATGATAATCTGTTTGTGGTGAAACAGAGTTGTTTTTACTCCTACACAGCTCTCCTGAAAGGAAACTATACTTGTGGGTGAAATCACACTTTTGTTAATAAAGTATTATAATAATTATTTGAAATATGTATCCATATCAAAATTACTCTTTCCACACACAGGAAAAATATGGTACCATGAAACTGATAAATTCAAGACCTAAAGACCTCTGTTTTTTTCTTGTTTCTACCATTTCACCCACAGAAAATAAGCTTTTGTTCTTGAATTCTGACGGTAAAAGGAAGTGGAAAGGATTGTCATTTCATTTGGATCAAATATTTCCTGTTATTTGGAGTTCTTCATGGGAAAATACATATGATATGCTATCAAAGAAAACATAAAGCATAAAAATTACACCTGTATAAACAAATGCATAGAAGAAAGTCAGAAAGAAAATATATCAGCTGTAACAGTAGCTGACTGGAGTTACTACGGGTGATATGTTATTTTTTCCTTTTTCTCTTTTCTATAAATTTTTAAATTTGCCTTAACTAATATTTTTTAATGTTTTTTCCAATAACTGCAAATGGTTAAAATGTTATAAATAATGCATTAATAAATACATTTAACTGAGCCTTATTAAGAAGACTGAGTGCTTCTAAAGGAAAAGAAAAGTGAACAATGAGGAAAGTTCCTTGAGTTGTTGAGTCACACCACAAGCATCCTTCTCTCTGGCATAGACAGGATTCTAGTTAATGTTTTTCCTCATCACTCCATGTATGTGGCAATTTCTTTAAGGCTATCTCAAATAGTTTACATGTATAAGGCTTTCTGTAATTCTTTCTGTCCATCCCTGTCTAACCCTTATTCAGAAGCATTATTCTCTTCCTCTGTGCTCCTGCTTTACTCATAATTTTCTCTTATACTTGTTAATACATTCTGCTGCCTTGTGGCATATTTTTGTTTCCTTATTACCTCAAGAGACTCAATGTTTATTCCAGTTATTGGCTAAGTTTTGTTTTTACCATACCTCCTATTTGATTAATGTGAATTGGTATCTTACCAAATTTCAGATAATTCTCACTTTGTATAAGGGTTCACATTCTTTCCTTCACAATATTAAAGAAAGAATGGGGAAACAAGCAAAATTGGAACTTTATAGTTTCTAACTAAAGTCACCCTTTTTCATAGGTAATGGAAATTCTAGCTACACCCCTTGTCTTCTTTTACTGTATAATCATTTTTTTTTAAATGGCTTATGTGTTACCCAATCTACTTGTCTTCCATAGTTTTCTTACTAACAAGTCTAGGTAGTCATTTTTAATGTTGATAAAAATCACAGCAATGTAAATACTAATGAATTCTTCCTTCAGAAAGTAGACACAATAAATATTAGGAATGAATGAAAAAGTTTGCCAACACTAGGGGGACTTTCTTTGTTGGTGACTTTAGGTATATTCAAGCTATGGAAATAAGGAGATCTTATTACCATGCCCTGACCTTGCTCAGATGATAAAACATCTATGGCGGGGAATATTAAAATTCTCATGACAGCATCACACAACATGTTTGATCTTAGGAAAGGCAGCTTTTTCAAAAACTTTTACAACTTCCTTAGAAACTGTAGCACAAAATCAAATACCTCTTTTCAAAATGTATCCCAGTTATATAAATATGTGATACCATATTTTACAGCTAATGATATGTAGTTCTGGGAGCATTGGGAAAAACCCAAAAGGTCATAAAAAAGTCATCATTTTTTGATCTTGGTTTGGATTTTGTTAATAACATGATTGGAATATTTTAGTGTTTTGTAGTAATAAACAGTACTACTAAAATCAATGCTTTAATTCCAGTCCTTTAAACTGTACAATAAAGTAGGCATTTTTAAGACTTATTTTAATATTGTTATATTGCTATTTATCTTGTTGAAATGTCCATAATCTGATATTAAAATATTTAGGAATTTTTTTAAACAAAATCCTTCACATTCTTTCAATTTCAGCCTCTTTTCACTTAAGTTTTTTCTCCATTTTTAATTTTGTCAGTATTTTTTCAAATTTTTACTCCATAGAACAAAACTTTTACCATCAGTATAATTGTATGAATGTCATTTTTAAAGATAAAAAGCATAATAGCAATGAAAAATTATAATAATGTAATAGAATGTCTATGCCTCAAAACAGTGCAATGGGAAAGTTGTAATTCCTAGTTTGACTTTCTAATTAGTCCTCATTTGTAGGATATGTAAATTAATCAGTTTTCTTCACAATTTATTTATAGTAAAATTTACCAATTCAGTGAGTTTTAGGCAGTTGTAGAAAGCAACATAACTACTACCACTATAATCACGATATAGAACATATCTACCATGCCTGTCAGTTTCTTTATGACCTCTCACAGTCAATCTCCCTCCCAAATATTAACTTCTGGAAGACCCTGTTGTGCTTTATAATTTGGCTGTATCAAGAATTCTATATAAATACAATTAAAAAGTATATAGTATTGTACTTTAATGTTTCTTTGACTTAGCATAATGATTTTGAGAGTCATTCAAGCTGTTCTGTGTGTCTGTAGCTAGGTCTTTTTTATTGCAAAGTAGTATTCCATGTTGCAGAAACACCAGATTTGTTTTTCTTATTCTCCTCTTATGGGCATTTGAATTATTTCTGTTTTGGACTATTATGAGTAAGCTGCTAAGAATATCTCAATACAAGTCTTTTTGTGGATAAGTATTTTCATTTACCTTGGGTAAATAAAAAGCAGTGTGATTGCTGAATTTATAAGAGGTATATATTAAAATTTATAAGAAAATGCCAAAATATTTTCCCCAACATTTTGTAGTTTTCATTATAAAACCTTAGTTACATTTATTCCTTGGTATTTTATTCTTTTTCAGGCTATTGTAAATGGAATTGCAGTCTCAATTTACTTTTCAGATTTTTCAGTATTAATGTATAGAAATCAATACAGACAAAGAACTTCCCAGACAAGAAAAAGCTAAAAGAGCTCATCACCATGAAACCAATATCACAAGGCATCTTAGAGGGACTTCTTTAAGATGAAAAAAAAAAAAAAAGATCAAATATATAAATAATAAAATGGCAATAACTACAAGTCCATGAGTAATTACTTTAAATGTAAATGGATTAAATGCTCCTATCAAAAGACATAGGGTGGATGAATGGGTAAGAAAACAAGACTCATACATATGCTGCGTACAAGAGACTTACTTCAGATTGAAAATCACACACATTGAAAGTAAAGTGATGGAAAAAGACATTTCATGAAAATGGAGAAACAAACAAAAAGGCTGAGGTAGGAATACTTAAACCAGGCAAAATAGATTAAAAAAAAAAAAAAATCAAGGCTATACCAAGAGGAAAAAAGAAGGATCAGGTAAGGTCACTTCTGGATATTTATCCAAGGAAACCCAAAATGCTATTTTCAGGGATGTGTGCATCCATATGTTCATTGCAGTATTACTTACAATAGCCAAGATATGAAGGCAACTTGGGTGTCCCTGAATGGATGAATGAATAAAGAAGAAGTGGTACATGTATACAATGGAATATTACTCAGCCATAAAAAATGAAATATTGCCATCAGCAACAGGAATAGACCTAGAGGGTATTGTGTGGAGTGTAGAAAGCCAGACAGAGGAAGATAAATGTCATATGATTCCACTTATAAGTGGAATCTAAAGAACAAAATAAACAAACAAACAAAACAGAAACAAACTCACAGATACAGAGAACATTTTGATGTTTGCCAGAATGGAGAGTGTGGGGATTGGTGAAAAAGGGAAAGAGATTAAGAAGTACAAATTGGTTGTTACACAGTAGTCATCGGGATATAGGGTATAGTGTAGGGAATATAATCACTAATATTGTAATATCTATGTTAGATGTCAGATGGGTACTGGATTTATTGAGGTGATAGATAGGAGGAGGGGCAGAGGGCAGGGTGAAAAAGGTGGAGGCATTTAAAAATACAAAATGGTTGTTACAAAATAGTCATGGGAATGTAAAGTAAAGAATAGGGAATATAGTCAATGATGTGGTAATAACTATATACAGTACCAGGTGGGTAATAGACTAGTCAGGGAGATCACTTCTTAAATTATATATAAACGTATAACCACTATGCTGTACACCTGAAAATAATATAAAATAATATTGAATGTCAACTGTAATTGAATTTTTTTAAAAAGGAATAAAGTATTAGGGGAATAAGAGGTTCAAATTTCCAGGTATAAAACAAATAAGTCTTTGGGGTGTGATATACAGCATAGGAAATATAGCCAATAATATTGTAATAGTGTGGTACAGTTTCAGGTGGTTGCTGGACTTACCATGGTGATCACTTCTTTAGGTATATAAATGTTGAATAACTATGGTATGCCCCTGAAACTAATATAATATTGTATGTTAACTATATTTTTATAAAAATCTTTTTAAAAAGTTACTTTTGTTCTTTCGGATTTCCTAATTTGCTCTATAAAATTGATATATTATTGATTAACATAAGTGTTAGAGTGTGTCATATTCTAAATTTTGAAATAAGACATTCAAAATAAAATATATTGCAAGGGAATTCAGTTTTCAATGATTTGAACGAAACCTAGTAATGCTTGCAAATTTTAAATTCAGTACTGTTTTAATTTGGCTCAGAAGAAAAGCAAACCTGTAAGCTGCCAAAGATTTACATATTTAATTCTATTGCTTTATATTACAGTGATAAAATCAGTTTGAGAAGGCATGAGTTGGAGGCCCAAGGAAAACATTAAAATACAGTGGAAAATTAAGCCATGTATTTTGTAGTCGCAATTGATTATAAACTCCAGAGGATTAAGCTTATGCATTTGAGACTCTCAGAACACTAAAAAACACACTGATGAAGCAGCCAAGTAGGCATTTTTCGAGTTCAGTCATGTTATTTTCTAAAGTTTAAATGCAAGTAATGGTGAACTCTTGGGTCTCTTTTATTCTGGCTTAAACTATACATTCATTGTCATATTTTAAAATATTTATTTTGGAGCAATCTCCAGAAATAATCAGGGATAGTATTGTTATATCATCAGATAGCCCTTATTTGACATTCTCTAGGGGAGATTTAGGTAAATGCCATCATGTATCAAACCTAAAAATGAACATTTCCTAGTGTATAGAAATAATTGTGTAATTAGTGTTTCTACCTTTTTACACTTTCTTAAGAAATAGATATGCAAAAAAAGTAGATAAAACATGGGCTCCTATTACAGTAAGACATTAGAATAGATAATAAGTACAGTTTAATAATAAAGCCTAATAAGTATTACAGTGGCCAAGTTTTCCTAAAATAGTGTTGGTTTAGTTAGAACAAAAATTTAGAGGAATGACTTCTGTAGGCATCTTCTGTTCTTAAGTGCATACATTTTAGTTTTAGCTTTTTCCTTTTATGAATGAGGAACACTCTACATGTCAATTCTTCTGCAGCCAAAACATAATTGGAAATTTACTATATGGCATACCTTAGCCTTGATTGATTTTAATTACACAGTAACCATATCTTAGTGGACTTGGAGAATGCAGTAAAACCATTATAGTCAAGAAGGTGTGTTAGATTTTGTGAATGAGTTAAATGGCTTTAATCAAGACATTTTTGTATAGAACAGAAAACAGACGTTAATTACAACCTGATGTGTTTGCCTAAGCATTCATTTTTTTTAACCAAAATGAATAGTATATTTGTGAAAAGTTAAAATTGGAATTCACAGACAGACAATATATTTTTCCATGCAATTCATGCCAACAAGTAATACAGATTACTTGCTGACCCTTTAAAATTGAAAATTAAGTTTAAAATTGAAATTCAGTTAATTAAGAGTCTATTTTTTTCCTTACAAATAATTAAAGCAGCATCTCCTGGTACTTACATTTTGTATGTAAATGTACTACTTTTTTCTGTCTTCGTTTCTTTCTCCCTCTTTCCTTTTCTCCTTCCCTCCTTTTATTCCACCCTAATTTGTTTTCTTCCTTCCTTCCATTATTTACTTTTTTACACTAGAAAAAAATTGCAGTTACATATTGAACTGTATTATGACAAACTACATTTTCATACATGTTAGACATTTCTCTATAATGGTTCCAATTTTATATTAATACTTCAAAGTATAAAATAAAATAGCTCTATATGGTAATAGAGTATATTATATTAATGTAATAAATATCAAATGTATAATTAATTTGATAGGACTAATTTACTTATGACAACTTTTGACTGAAATAGCTTTATTTTTTTAATATATCATCAACAACTCTATGATGTAGTTAAACCATCTGGTGGCATTGTCCCTATCAGAGGCTAAAAACCAGTAACACAAAAGACTGTGAAAGCCACATGGCAAATAAAAATAATGGAATGTGAATCCATATTAGATTACTATTTTTTATTGTTCCTACAGAAATGAGCATGGTATACTGCAGTGTTTTCTGAAATATTTCTCATATATAGAAGATAGTTTTTATGTATTTGACTTAGCTAGATTTATCTGGAAACAAGGCCAAAAACAAGGGTTAAAATGACAATATTATTTGGGGGACCATTTCCTAGATGAAGAGAAAGAGTAGTGAGGCAAAGAAGTATGTGAGCTAATGCAGATTCATGCATAACTGTGCTGGCTACCACTGTTATGAGAAGAAAGAGACACAGTCATTTGTTGTGTCTAGGCTGGTGCATTTACGACCTCTGGGCATTCATCAAGGTGAGCCATGCCTTCCATAGTCCATGGAAACAAGGAAAGAAAGTCATTTTCCCTTCTGGGATCCTTCTGTCTCTTAGTTCCCATCGGTCAAACTTTGCTTCATACACAGTTTACTCCCATTTAGTTACAGGTGGAATCATGTGACCAATTTTAGAGGATTCTAGTTAAGGCAGATTTTATGCCCTGTAGTTGGTATTACATACAAGTCCAGAAATAATACTAGAAGCCAGAGCCCCTGGATCTGTGGCTATTCAGGCTGGCTGTGCAATGGGGATAGTGACTGGTTAGCCTCAGACAATAGAACCCAAGCCACGGATGACTAAATCAGAAGAGGTACATGAGATGTAGTTCCAATACAGTGCATGTCTTTTCCACCCTGATGATTTTGTGTAAGTACCTTAGAGCTTTTGTGTCTTAGATTGTATCTTCCAAGATCCATTGCTAAATCCCTGTGTTCTCTTATAAATGTCAGGACCTCAATTCCTCCTCTTCCTCTAAATCCTTGGACCATACTACTTCTCAGGAACTGAATTTTTGGCTTTCTCCTTCTATCGTTATAGCCTCACAGTTCTCAGCACCTCTTCCCTCAGTAGTCCCTCCTTCAAACTTTAAGGTCTACTTGCCATTCTTCAACTTTCAGTTTTCTCAGTCCTCCCATTTTTGCCCTTTCTCCTCAGATGTCATTTGTCTTTCTACTCAGGGTCTCTGCCAGACCCTCACCTGCTTTCAGGAGATCATCCCACAAACAGTCATACACCCACATCTCACAAGGTATCCCGGCCTCTCTGCTAAGCCCCACTGTTCCTTCCATGATCAGCTCCTGCTTCTTTGTGCCAACCTTTTGTTACACCAGCTGTAAAAGCATGTGCCTATCTCTAGGTTCGGCCCCTTCCTTCTTGTCTGTTATTTTTAGTCCCATCTTTACAATTCCCCATTGTGTTGTTTTTCATTTCTATCTGGATGCTTCTTCTTTTTTTTATAGAATAATTGAGAAAAATCTTTTCAAGAGTTCCCAAATCTTACTACCTGGACTCCTAAGCTCTAGAACAAATGAAGACACAACTTTTCAACTCTAATATGGTATAAGGTTCATCCTGCTAAAGAATTTTTAAAAAATAGAGGAATTTAGAGAAGGGAGGACTTGACATTTTTTTCTTTTCTTTATGATCGTGCTGTTTTTCAGGGATGTGTAATTTCCATAAGCTGCAGGAGTTCTGGAGCCCAGGAGTCAGATGGGAGACTTTTCCACATAATTTGTTGGTTGAGGGTTGTGAATGAATTATCTGTCCATGGAATGAGAGTGCATTCCAGGAGAGGCTGTTGTGACTTTGTATCTACTAATTGGTAGACACATAAGATGTTCATAAGTAGTTCAGTGTGATGGAAAAATCTATAAGTTTGGTACATAGCAAATAACTAAATTTTGGAAAACTGGTAAAGTAAAAATGTTATGGAGCTTTGGGTAAAAGAAAATAATGTTCAAATGGAAGATGAGTCATTAACAATGAGGCATAAATTAATTTAGTGATTTCATTTTACTGAATTTTAGTTTCCTAATATTTCAAATAATGATTAGAAACGATAACACTGTTAGGATGGTGAGGTTATTAGAAGGGATAACGTAAAGTTAAACACCTGAAACCTAGTAGACATTCAATACATATCAGCTCTGTTCTCCCAAGTCCACTTTCTACCTCACCAAGCACCTTTAAAAAAATGTGTGTAGTATGTAGTTGTCATGAGGAAAATGTTTACTTAGTACAAGAAAATTTATAGGAGTATGTAAGTTGTCTCTGCTGACATTTGTGTAGAAAAGCTTAAAGGCAAACCTCTTTTATTTATTCATGTAATTGTGTGTGTGTGTGTGTGTGTGTGTGTGTGTGTGTGTGTGTGTTTGTGAATCCCCTCTGAGGAGAATACAGTGTGAGGAAGAGCCACTATGGAAGCTTCTGGAAAAAAGTATATAGATGGCTCACAAGACTGGGATGGAAGCAGACACCGTCAGGTCCCCCAGGGAATGGAGCCCTGTATCGTGATTCACAGTGTCGATTTGGACAGAGGTGGCACCTCTAAGGGAAACTATGTAAAGCCCATAGGGTAGTCGTGCCAGGATTGCTGCCTGCACCTATGGCAACTTCAACCACATTAGAGAAGTTACCTTTCCTTCTAGGATGTAGTCAAGTACAGGGCTAATGGCCTCTGTTCCTCCACGATGTAAGCTACCTACCAAATGGAGAGTTGCTTAGGGGAACCTCCCCAAAACTCCCCAGGCCCACATTTTTCAGAGAATTAGTACTGCCATTTTCAGAGACCATGTGGACTTCGACAAAGGTTACATGAGCCTAACTATCTAGATTAGAGATGTGAAGTCCTTTTCCAAAATTTTAATAATCATATAACCACCCCTCCCACCAGATCCTTGAACAACTTCTCAAATTACTAAAATGAAACTTTTTGTCAACACAGTAGCATGCTTGCTAGGATTTAATTTATTGCAAAATTTCTTATATATCTGAGTTTCTAGGGTTTGATTTACAAATTTTCTTGGTGAGTTTTAACTTTTTGGCTAATTAAATTGTCTCCTTTATATTATATTTTACATATATATATAATGCTATATATATATATGTATATACATATATATATGCACATATACATATATATATGATGCAAAATTTTCAGGTATCTGTATATAATCTTAAGTTCTTATCAAAGAAAGATTTAAGGCTTCTCTTAATAAAGAGAGTGTAATTATCCTCCTTAGCAAAATCATTTACTATTCTCTTGAAATATATCTTATCTGTAGGAGGGATTGGAAAGAAATATGGTAAAATATATTTATAATAAAGTAAATCTGTGTTTGAATCCTAGTTTAGTTGGTTGCCAGTTTTTTGATCCTGAGCAATTTACTTAATATGTCTAATTATCATTATGTCATCAGTGATAAGAGGATATTTTCTACATCCTAGTTCTATATAAGGACAAAAAAATATGTTGATTATAATTCCCCAACATATTAAGCAAAATAGTACTTAGAGTTTGTTATTTTATTGATATTATACCAAGAACTATCTATTTATGCACAACTAATTGACAAAAAGAGACTCAAAGTTAGTCTTACCTAATTATAAAATTATGTGTCAAACACAATTTACAAGTTGATTTCAATTTAATATTACTTTTTAAAATCGCAGGAGTTTTTATTCCTTTTTACTCTGGCACCTCCAACCCACCACCACTGGAAATCTTAGGGTTTATGGACATTTCAACAGTGTTCATCATGGAAACCACCTGGAGGGATCTTAATGAGATGTTACCAACCCAAAGATAAGCAGCCTAACTGAAACAGAGTAAGAGATAATGCTCATGCCTTAACGTCACTACCTGCCATAAGCATATCTGAAAGTAGGAAAAAATGTATTCAGTATAGGTATATAAATTAATCAACTTTCCTTTTGGCTTAAAAATATCAAATTCTGACATTCTAATCAGTTATACTAAGATTACAAGATTTACTAAGTAAAGGCTTTTATTTTCTTGTACGCTTATTTGCTAAACACACGTTCAGTTCTGTTCATTGATTGCATATTTTTAATTGTGTTTAGAAAAGAAGGTGATATCATCTAAAGTATGGCAGTTAATATTTTGTAAGAGAGGTGTTACCTGATATTGGCTCAAGATCCACAGCGTAACTTTATATTTATGATTTCTTTTTTTAAAAATGTACTGGGACATGGAGAGAAATATTACAGATTAATCCTTAAAAGAATTTTGAATATTTTAATGAATTTTAACAAAACTAACTTTGTAATTATTAACTAATTATTAACTAATAATAATTACTAAATGCATATTAATAAATTAAATGTATACTTTTTATGTTTCTTCACCTTTTCAAAAGAGCTTGACATTTATTTTTCTTTCCTCTTAGCAACTTATTCTTAAGTAGATGTATCCTGAAAAAATAATTGAATATTAAAATTAATATGGAACACTGTCACTTAATTATTTTTTCTGATTACATTACCTTAAATGAATAAAAATGAAATAAAATAGGTGTATATTTACAGCATATACACCTATAAGACAAATAAGTCAAAACAAGCTTCTCTCTGTTTAGGTTACTGTTGAAACTACAGCAGACCAAATATTTCACAGCAATGTTTTTCACTTAGCTATTTTACAGTGGCATATTAGGGCTAATTAGTATTTTTCAGTCATAAGTTATTCTTAATAACCTGAGGACTATTGCATTATTGTTGCAATTTATAGGTTTATAAGAAAAGCAAGTTTGAGAAAGGACAATTCACTAATTTGCATGTGCTAATTAGAAATATATTAATTCTAATTTTAAAATCGGTAACTTAATATTTTCGGTAAACTGGGACAAGATACTATTTCTAATTAGTTATACCAAATTGTTACTAAATGAAACACATTTAATAGTGCCTTTGTACTTGTTATGAAAAGTTTAGTTACAATAAATATCTCTGTGTATTGTTTTGACCTCTGTTTCAACTACACAATCCCAATTTGTTTTAAATGTTTTCCCAGGTACAGGACTGTATGATTAATATCTCTTGCTGTGTTATCTCTGCTGCTAATGAAAAACTTTGGGTGTTCTTTCACTTTACAGAATGCAAACGCAGATGAAAAAATTTCACAGGTGAACTCCTTATGAACACTTCTAATTGCTTAGGAACAGTGTTTGAAAATCTCGAGTAATTTGCCATTATTATAATGAATAGCATAAACTGTAATTTTTCATAGTAATTAACTTGTGTCAGCACCATTATTTTTCATTAATTATAAATGAGGAAGAATGAAAGAACACCCGCAGGAACAGATGTGCAAAATTGTCTCTTAGGTTCTGTTTCAGATTTTTTTTTTTGTTTTTTGTCCTACTCAATATACTGTTTTGGGTATACTATCTAGCTTGGAGAAAATGCAGATGGTGATGACTGTTTGGGGCTGAAAAGGACATAGGGCATTTAATTAGGTTGTTGCTTACGAAGTTCAATGTTTTAACAAAAAGAGTCATTACTGGCATGCCAGATGAAACAACAACAAAAAACTTTTAGTAAATGCACCAAAGATAATTTGAAAACATGCATTTTGACTGTCTTTTTCTTTTGTTAGAAAAATAAAAGCCACTATCAAGTTTTGCCAGATTTTAAGCCTATGATGTGTTAATTGAAGTTAATTAAAAAAAAAAAAAAGGAAAGAAGGAAGAAAGGAAGGAAGGAAGGAAAGAAGGAAGGAAAAAGTAGGAAAAAGCGTGAACTTTATGTATTGGGTGATTGGACAGTTTTTTTTGTTTGTTTGTTTGTTTGTAATTTTACATGACAGCATTCAGGCTATTTCCAGAGGGCAGAATAATACAGGCATGTCATGCTTTGGGTATTTTTGTATTAAATCTACTTCTTTTAGCCTCTTACAAATAATTAATTGTGTTGTCTTCATTTTATTTTTTATTTATTTATTTTTTTACTATCAACTGGCTATAGCATAAAAGTCTTAAAATCACTGTACTGTAAATTTTTCTGTGACTTAACAGTTCATTAACATGACAACCTAATTAGCAGAAATCTAGAGACACCACGTTTACTCTTGACTCTTTACAAGTTTTGGTCAGAACTGTCCTCAGAATGATTCTTATTGGATGATATCACAAAAGGCTGACCTGTCAATTTTGTTCAACATGAGTTCCTCTTGAAAACAAATGTTATGTTACAAAAGGAGGCCATGGACAAATACATTTGGGACAAGTTGATAACATTAAACAAGATTTTTGTTTTATCTTCTGGAGTTTTCAGTGCTTATAAATGGCTGATTTTCACTGTGACTCTCCAGGAGGAAAGTAGAATATTCATAGAACATTCATTGTTTACAAACATTTTTGATCCTGTAACCACTCTGCATATATCATGTATCCCACAGCACACATTAAAAAAAAATATGTACCTATTACATTCCTTCGAGGAAGTAGTGCTAAAGAAGAGAAAATATTACTTCTTTTCTATTACCAGAGGCTACTTACCCCAATGCAATCAAGGATGATGGGTGCAGAAACTTGAATTAGGGGAGCTTTGCTTTTTATCTTATCATAATTCTTTTCAGCTTTGGTCCACTTATTTGTCCCTAGCTTATTGAATCCCTCTACATTCATCCTATGCTTCAGATACTTTTCTACCCATTAAGTTTAATTAAAATGTTATTGCTTTATGTCACAGTTTTGAACACAACTTTAATCGAAGAACTTTAAACAAGGTGATAATTGTGGGGTTTTGATCCTTTGAAGTACTCAGTCAAAACTACTAATTTAGATAACAGAAATAATATATTTAATTTTTAATCTTATACCAGCACTTGCTTACATTTAGGACTGTGATAATGGTTAAATGAGATTATATGTACTGTGTGAGAGAGTTTAGCAGAGTGCTTCGAATTCAGTGGCTATTTATAAAACCTTATTTTAACCCATTTTTCTTAGTATTCTGAGGAATAGTAATTCTCCTTCACTAATTTTTACTTATAAAAATTGGTTAAATAAATACAACCAAGTAAAACACTTCCATTCTTTTCACCATGGATTTTTAATCTGTTAATATAATTCTTCTCAAATGTTTTTGCCAAAGCTTCCTTAAATTGCAAAAAGTAAAACTGTATCTACAGGGATATATGGGTACTTACTCTTGTGTAAACTTTCTCTGAAGTCTCTTCATTTATTCTAAAATTACGAAATATATATATATATATATATATAAATATAAATATAAATATATATATATATATAAAATATATATTTGACTCCTAATATCCCATGTTATATTTTTCCCCAAAAATTTCAAGTAAATTTGACTATCCAAAAAGCTATGAAATGTTTGTCCTATGATTTCTTTATTAGTATCCTTTGGCTGCTATAAAAGATTAGCACAAATTTAGCGGATTAAAAAGTATAAATTGGTTATGTCACAATTCTGGAGGTCAGGAGTAAGAAATCAGGGTGTCAGAAAGGAAGCCCCTTCTCTGGTGACTGAAGAGAAGATTTTAACCTTTTTCTCTTCCAGCTTCTGGTATCTCTAGGCATTTGTCAGCCTGTGCCTGCTTCACTCCAAACTCTGACTCCCAGATCACTTTGCCTCCTTTTTTGTATTCTCTTCTCTGTCTCAAAACTCCCTCTGTCTTTCTGTTATACGGACACTTGCCATTGGATTTTGGGCCTTCCTCATAATCCAAAATTATCACATCTCAAGATCCTCACATAAACCACATCTGCAAAAGATTATTTTCCTTATTTTTTTTATTTTTTATTTTTTAATTAAAGTTTATTTGGGGTGACAATGGTAAGTAAAATTACATAGGTTTCAGATGTACAATTCTGTAATACATCATCTGTATATCACATTGTGTGTTCACCACCCAGAGTCAGTTCTCCTTCCATCACCATATAGTTGACCCTGTTTACCCTCATCTACCACCCCTCCCCCACTTACCTTCTGGTAACAACTGAACTATTGTCTATGTCTAAGAGGTTTTTTCCCTTATTTGTTTGTCTTGCTCCTTCGTTGCTTTCAATTTTACATGCCACATATCAGTGAAATCATATGGTTCTCGACTTTTTCTGTCTGACTTATTTCGCTTAGCATAATAATCTCAAGATCCATCCATGTTGTCTTTTTCCAAATAAGAAAACATTCATAGGTTCCAGGGATTTAACATAGACAAACTTCTGGTTAGGAGGGGGCACATTTTTGGGCCTACCACAACTTCCCATAGATTTGTGTTCTAAGCTACTGACCATAGAGATAAGACATCTTGATTATCTTGACACAATTTTTAAGTAGGACCTGATGGAATGGATAAAATAGGTGCTAAGAGGAATGGAAATCTTTTTTTTTTCTTTAAATTAAAGTTTATTGGGGCTATGATTGTTAGTAAAGTTACATAGAATTCAGGTGTACAATTTTGTAATACATTATTTATATCTCACATTGTATGTTCGCCACCCAGAGACATGAACAAATCTTTATTGCTTGTTCACTACCACACACAATGGATGGGTAAAGGCCCTTCTCCTCTGACTATGCTTACCGTGGAATAAATAGGAGATTTATACCAATTTTAAGAGACTTATACCTGCTTATTTATAACAATTTAAGAGATTTTTTTTTCCTGTGTTTAAGACAATTGCTTAAGGTCAATGTCACTGTGAAACAAGTAAAAAAAAAGTAACACCTAGAGATATAATTTGTACCTCCTTTTTTGAAACAGTGATTTTCTAGAAAATGATATTCTCACCAATTTGTTATAAGCTTGTGACAGAAAAGAGGCATTTTTTTGTTTTGTTTTGTTTTGTTTTTTAATTTTGGTACTTCTATATATATTTATCCATCTTTCCTACTCAACATGGCATTGTGAAGTGATGAATATAAGCTACTTTTTTAACAAGTAAATTGTTTAAAACATATCTTTCTCCTGATAGAGTGGTAATGGGAGTTAGAAGCATGCATATATATATATATATATATATATATATATATATATATATATATAGTTTTATTTAGCTATGTTTTCTATTGCCACTTTGTTTTATAAACTATGATTAAACATTTATCTTTGGTTAATTGGGAGAAGCCTGGTATAAAGCTTATTTTACAATAAATCTCAGGTTTACTTCCATTTGTGTTTATCTTTTCTTGCCTTTCTTATCTCATTCCAATCAATGTCCCTTTGGTTTCTACTGGTCTCCTTGCTGTATCCTGCTCCAAGATATTTACTGTTATCATGGCCTGTATGTGGAATGTTCTTTCCCCAAATATCTGCAGAGAACAATCCCTCATATTCTTCAAGTATTTTCTCAAATGACACATCCTAAATGATCTCCCATTTAGCACTGTAAATTTTCCATTATTGGAACCCTCTTCCCTTTTTTATTATATTTTTTCTTCATTGCATTTAATACTCTCCAATGCAGTACAATATATGCCTTATCCCCAGGTCTCTCCACTAAACTGGCTCTTTCTTGAATGCAAGGGTCTTTTTTGTTGCTTGTTTTGTTCCCAGAAATATTCTAAACACCTAGAACACATCTAGCACTTAGCAACGTCTCAGTAAATGTATGCTGAATAAATTAACCCCAAAATTTCTCATTAACCCACTTATTGTGGCTCTTGATGCTATCGGTTACACCTTTGCCTTTAACTTCACGTTACCTTTCTGTTTCCAGAATAAATACAGAAATGCTCAATTTTCAGTTTTTTGTCCTATATGTTCTATACTGCAGTTAGTTTAAATGAAATAACATATAAGTGAAAAGTTTTTGCATGAATACCTTGAGATATGTTTTGTTAACTTGTACATAAAATGTGTTTAGTATTATTTTAAAACATGTTTCAAGATGGTCCCAACAATAATAAAATGCAATTCAAATTTCAAATTACAAACTTAGTTTAAACATCTTTTTTTTTATAGGAATAATATGATAATTCCTACAGGTCCTCAGATATGTGAGTTAGCTTAGAACCAATGTGCAAAACTCTCACAAAGCCTGGGGTGTCTGTAGTCCTTAGTCTAGAATTATTTAGGTAAGTGGTCGTATGTGATTTAGTTATGGAATGAAGGTGAAGTTTCACACTATAGGCTTATGGCGTTCTATATGAATGTTTGTGTTCTCAATACTATCACACAGCCATTAAATCATTCTTTCAACGTAGTTATATGTTGGTACAATGTATAGGATATGCCTAAGAATTTGAATTTGTCACATTAAGTTATCCAGTGTTCTGGTGCAGCCAAATCATTCAACTTAATGGACAGTATCAGTAGAGGAACAAGTGTCTAATACTTGAGAGTTTCACTCTGAATTTGCTGACATGATTTGATGAACTGTTTTACTATAATATGTCAATGGCTGAAAACTTCCCATTCCATGCCTTTTCTTATTTCTCAATAACCAACTCTGAATACGCTACTTTTCTTGAATCAATCCTGCCAAACCCAAGACTGGCACTAACTTTGGTGATAATTAGGATCCTTTGATTGCAGTCAATAAAATCTGACTCTCAATGTATGCCAATAATTTAAAACTATAAAAGAATCATGCCATAGGAAGTATACTGGGTAGCTCCTAGAACTGACGAAAAAGAAGAAAAATTCTGATTCAGATATAAAATAAACCAACCTAATTTTGGCTATCTTAGCAATTTATTGTCTATATTTAATGTGTCATCCTCTGAGTGACATGTTCTCAAAGTAATTGGAATATTGTATTTCCAAATGAAATTCCAATTGCCGAGATCAAGAACAAACTCATAATACTATTACTGTTAATTGATCTGACAGCAATTAACCAAATACAATATGGGCAGAAAAGCACTGTAAGTGTTTTATACATTGTATCTCATTTAATATTTAAAATAACTTTGAAAAGGCAAATATCATCAATGTCCTCATGTTACAGGAGGGAAAATTGGAGCTCAGAGAGGTAATTAGCCTATGCCACAGGGCTAGGAATTAGTGAACAAAGTATTACACAAAAATGGTCTCATTCACCTCTGAGTTCTGCCTCTGAGTCTTCTGTGTTGCAAATTCTTGAACTAGACCTATATTTATGTTTTCTATAACTTTTATTTTTCTGCAGCATACAAAAATTTTTCTTCATTATGTTGTGCGGAATTTTTTACAAAATTACAAAGGTCTTCTTGTATCTAGGACATAGTTCTGCAAACACAACACTTTGAAAATTATGATAATTAAAGCAATAAATACAAACTATGGGGACTCACTCAAAGCAAATTTATAGAAATGCATGTTTTCACTTATTAATTTTAAAGTTAGTACTTTTTTCTTTTCTTTTATTTATTTATTTTGACATTCAACATTATTTTATATTAGTTTCAGGTGTGTAGCAGAGTGGATAGATATTAATATAATTTAAGAAGTGATCCCCTGACTAGTCGAGTACCTACCTGGCACTATATATAGTTATTACCACATTATTGACTATATTCCCTAGGCTTTTGTTCACAATCCCATGACTCTTTTGTAACTACCAATTTTTACTTCTTAATCTCTTCGCCTTTTTCATCCTGGCCCCAAACCCCCCCTCCATCTATCACCTCAATAAATGTAGTACCCATATGACACCATACGTAGTTATTACAATATTATTGACTATATTCCTTATGCTAAACCCTTCATCCCCATTACTATGTGTAACAACGAATGAATTCCTTTTCCTTTTTCTACTGTATTCTTTAGTTACTTCTTAATCCCTTTTCTTTTTTCGATCACTCCCAACCCCCTTACCATCTGGCAATCATCACAATGTTCTCTATTTATGAGTTTGTTTCTGTTTTGTTTGTTTATTTTGTTCTTTAGATTCCACATATAAGCAAAATCACATTGCGTATGTCTTTCTCTGTTTGACGTACTACACTCAGCTCAGTACCTTCCAGATCCATTCATACTGCTGCAGATGGCAAGAACCCATTCCCATCCATGGCTGAGCAACATTCCATTGTATACATGTACAACCTCCTCTTTATTCATTCATCTACCAGTGGACACCCAGGCTGCCTCCACATCTTGGCCATGACAAACAATGAACATATAGATGCATCATCCCCTTGAAGTAGCATTTTGCGTTACTTCAGATAAATACTCAGAAATGGGATTACTGGGTCCTTCTTTATCTCTTGTTATAGCTTTCATTTTAAAGTTTGTTTTGTCTGGTATAAGTATTGCTGCTTTAATTTTTTTTTTTTGGTCTATTTTCATAAAATATATTTTTTCCATCCCTTTACTTTCAGTCTATGAATGTATTTTTATCTAAAGGGAATCTCCTGGTCTTGTTTTCTTATCCATTCAGTAACCCTGTCTTTTGATTGGAGTATTTAACTCATTTACATTTAAAATAATTGTTGATAGATATGTAGTTATTGCCATTTTATTTTTCAAATATTTGATCTTTTCTTTTCTTTCTTTCTTTCTTTTGTCTTAAAGAAGTCCCTCTTAAGATTCCTTGTAAACCTGGTTGGATAGTAATGAACACCTTTAGTTTTTTTTTTTTTTTTTTTTTTTTTTTTTTTTTTTTTTGTTTTGTTTTTTTTTTTTTTTTTTTTTTTTTTTTTTGTCTGGGAAGCTCTTTATGTGTCCTTTGATTCTAAATGATAGCTTTGCTAGGTATACTAATCTTGATTGTAGGTCCTTGCTTTTCATCACCTTGAATATTTTGTGACAATCCCTTCTGGCCGGCAAAGTTTCTGTTGAGAATTCAGCCGATTGTCTTATGGGACTAACTGCTTTTGTCTTGCTGCTTTTAAGATTTTCTCTTTGTCTTTGACCTTTGGCATTTTAATTATGATGTCTAATGGTGTCAGCCTCTTTGGGTTCATCTTGTTTGTGACTCTCTGAGCTTCCTGGGCTTGTATATCTATTTCCTTCACCAGCGTAGGGGAGTTTTATGTCATTATTTCTTCAGATAAGTTTTCAGTTCCCTGCTTTCTGGTACTCCTCTTTCTGGTACCCCTACGATACCAATGTTACCCCTACGGTGCTTGATGTTACCCAGGAGCCTCTTAAACTATCCTCATTTTTTTTTTGATTCTTTTTTCTTTTAGCTGTTCTGCTTGAGTGTTTTCTGCTACCTGATCTTCTAAATTGCTGATTTGATCCTCTGAATCATTTCGCCTGTTGATATCCTCTCATGCATTCTTCATTTCAGTTATTGTATTCTTGATCTGACTTTTTTTTTATGTTCTCTATCTTCATTTTTATGTTTCCTATCTCTTTGTTTAAGTTCTCCCTGAGATCATTGAGCATCCTTAAAACCAGTGGTTTGGACTCTGCATCTGGAAGATTGCTTGTCTCCATTTTGTTTAGTTCTTTTTTTCTAGAGCTTTGTTCTGTTCTTTTATTTGGGAAATGTTTCATTCTCTCTCCATTTTAGCTGCTTCCTTGTGTTTGTTTCTATGTATTAGGTAAGCTGATATGTCTCCGGGTCTTAATAGAGTGTCCTTTGGGACCCAGTGGTGCAGTCTTCCTGGTTACCAGAGCCAAGTGCTCCCGGTGTGTCCCTCGTGTTAGTTGTGTGTGCCCTCCTATTGTAGTTGAGCCTTGGTTGCTGTTTGCATGTCAGTGGAAGGGATTGACCCTCAGGCTGATTTGTTGTGAGGACTAGCTGTGACTACAGTGGAGGATCTGAGGTTCAGGGGCTGAACCTACAGAGCAGGGTTCACTTTAGTGGGGCTCTGGTGCCAGTGCATTCTATCCTTTGGGTGTGTCATCCTTGGAGGTGGCCAGTTGATGCTCAGTCCAAAGCTAGCCACCAGGTGTGTCGGTCCTGACGTCTCCTAGGAGGGGACCTGCTTCAGGCCAAGTTTAGCTGCAGCCTGTCCCATGCCCAGGGCCACCTGCTAAGAGCTACAAACCAATCCACAGATGATGCCACCCCCACTGGGCCTGGAGGTGTTTCAAGAGACCAATCTGCAAACCAAGGCTGGCTGCCAAGAGTTCCAAGCCTATGGCTGCTCAGCCAGAGGTATGGAATGCACAAAAGCCAGATGCTGCTCCTTTGGGTTTTGTGAACCTTTGAGAGATTTTCTGAAAGATGGCAGCATAAGCTAAGACAGGCTATTTGTATAGAAAAACCACTGGAAGTCGTTTGGGTGTGCTCCAATATTGGGTGGGATGTGGTTTCAGGGAGTCACTATGGGGGGGCAGACAAAAGGCAATATCCAGTTTGATGGAAACTGAGATATGGCTTCTGCCTGTGTCTGCACACAGGGAGGGGTGAGAGCTTAACAAAGTACCAATCGCTTCTGCCAGCTCCTCCATCTGAGAGAAAGCTGCCCCTCCATCCATCACCCTGAAGCTAGACAATTCACTTCACCCCCATATGTCCCTGATGCCTTCCAAGCTGCCGTCCCAGTACTGGAGCTCAGAGCCAGTGAGTCCATCAGTGAGTAAGTCTGTGTGTGGGACCTTTAACAGGAACACTTCGGATTGCAACCACTGTTCATCTCACTCAGATACAATCTCGTTTTCACAGACAGAACTTATAGGGACTTCTCTTCCCAGCACTGAAACCCTGGGTGAGCGAGGGGCTGGGACCCCTCAATCCTCAGGGGGAACTACACTGCTAAGATATCCCTCCCAATTTTTACTGGTCACACACAGGTGTGGGACCAGCCCATTCCACATATATGCCCCTTCTACCAGTCTTGGGGTGGCTTTCTCTGTATGTCCTTAGTTGTAGGGCTTTTGTTCAGCCAGACTTCAGGTGCTTATCAATGGTGGTTGTTCTGTAGTTTAGTTGTGATTGATATGGTCCTGAGAAGAGGTGAGCACAGTGTTTACGTACTTCTCCATCTTGACCCAAGATAGTCTCACAGTTAGTGGTTTTATTGTGAAGCCTTTGATTATGATTTTCTTGTTTTTCTAGAAAATTTTGGAAACATTCTAGATTTTCACATTGAAGCTTGAGAGTGTTCCCTAAATATTTAATTTTTTGCAAACTGTTGAGATTTTCTGTGACCTAAATTATAATAGAAGTATAAATTGTCCAAAGTTATTCAAATGAAAACAAGACTTTTTAAATTGTAAGGCACAACTTTGACTTGGGTTTATTGAAACAATTTTATATGAAATAGATCCTTTGGAGTTATTTATTTTCTTAATTTGCCCTGACAAGGAATAGGAAAATTCTCCATTCTTATGCAGTGACTTGCTTCTAAATTTCTTTTTTTGTTGTTGTTTTCTTTATGTATTTTGACAATATGCTTTTTAAATGTACTTTTGATATTCTTCAATGTGCCTTGTATTTGATTAAATAACCATCATTAATCACTTACAGATATTTTTTTCCCAATAAAATCCTTCTTGAGAGTTTCAAAGCTTATTTCTTTATTTTTGAATTTTCTTGATACTACTTTCTAAAATTGGATTTTAATTACACACATACACACACACACACACACATACTTACATGAAGAACTGACAATGAAGTTCGCAAACTTGTTGCAATGATGTTGCTAACCTTTTTTTGATATCAGAGGGATTATTCATTATGAATTTGTACCCACAGGACAAACAGTTAACCAAGCTTACTATTTGGAATGCTGAAAAGGCTGTGTGAAAAAGTTAGATGACCTGAACTTTTCACCAACAATTCATGGCTCTTGCATCACGACAGTGCAACAGCTCTCACAGGTCTGTCGGTGAGAGAGTTGTTAGCCAGTAAACAAATAACTGTGTTGGAACACCCTCCCTACTCATTTGATCTGGCACCCAATGACTTCTTTCTTTACCCGAAGATAAAGGAAATATTGAAAGGAAGACATTTTGATGACATTCAGGATATCAAGTTTAATACAATGATAGCTCTGATGGCCATTCCATAAAAAGAGTTCCAAAATTGCTTTGAACGGTGGCCTAAGTGCCAGCATCAGTTCATGGCTTTCCAAGGGGAGTAATTCGAAGGTAACCATAGTGATATTCAGCAATGCAGTATTAGCACTTTTTCTAGAATGAGTTTGTGAATGTAATTGTCAGACCTTGTATATATTTAGTGAAACTATCCCATCCATCTTTTCTGTAAAAGTAAATTATAATATGCCAGATGACCTCACCTTGGCCATAACTGCCTGGAAAATTACCCCAGAATCTGTAACCTAATTATACCTTCTGATACTGAGTGCATTGGAATTTCTCTGCATTTTGTTAAGAAATGATTACTTATTTCTTGAATTATTTTGGGAGGATTTCTATACTTTGCAGCTGAATAAAAAACTATATCAAAATGTCTTGAAGGCTGCTATACACTCCCCAGAAATTCCACAATAAATTGCTGGGGGAAATATAAGAAAGAAACTAGTAATATTGAATTCTACATTCAGTGATGAATGGATACATGACATGATCAATCCCTGTTTTCATTAATAGATAATCCCACACTGTCCTGGCTTTGAGGATAGTTGGCCTTTCCTATTCCAATCTCTGATTAGAGAGAAATTCAGTAGTTCTAGTGGTGAATAACTGGTCTACTGTTTAATTAATTTGTCATTCTTAACTACTTTATTTCTATTCAATGAAAGTTTGCACTGATAATTTACTCTATTTTCATTTTGTTTTATTTACACACATTTCAGCTTATTTCAGTTAAGGCAACTTTTCTTATTTAGATGTACATTATCTCATCTTCTTATTTTCATTCCCTTTAAACTCTTCTCTAGCTATTCCCAGAGGTCTTTGTGGAATTCTTCCCCTTTTTTTTCCTTTTATCTTTATTCCATTTGTGAGTCAAAGAAAGACTTAAGGACAATAAACATAAAGGAAGCTAATAGTAAACATACATCAAGGAAAATGAAAGTCATATTTTTAAGTGAATTTAGTCTTAAAGAAAAAGATGTGACATTAAACTTGATAGACTTTCAAATTGCTTAGAATTTTTCATATGAATCTCCACAAAGTTCCATTTACATTTTCATTCTCCTTTAATGAAAACTCTTTATTTATCCTTTAACAACTAGAATTAGAATTCATAGTAACTTTTTAAACTCCCATTCAAATTTTCTCTTTATTTCTGTTACTATGATTATATAGATTCCATTAAATTACACTGAAAACACATAAGTTTTAGAAACAGCAAGGGAATAAAATTGAAATTTGTTTATTCTGAAACATAATCAGTATTCAAAATACTGTTTCTATAATCTATTTGACTTTAAAATAAAAATAAAGATCTAAGTTGGAATTTTCCATTTTTATGAAACACTGAATAAATTAACAAGAAACTGAAATAAAAGGTTTAAAAACAATGTTCAAAATAGGTCAATGAAAAAAACAGATACCTGAAATTATATGAAGTCAACATTTGTTAGTTGATCTTTTCTTGGATAATCACCAGTTTGTTCATCAAAGTTAGCATTTTACCAGCAGTGAGCAAGTTTCCCCATGATTAGAAGCAACTAAATGTGAGTAGAGAACTCTTTGGCATAACTCTAAATTATATGCCATTTATTTAGCAGTTTCTGTGTAATTAGTGTGTCTTAATTTGAGCATTAAAAATGTATTGATTCTACATGCAACATTTGTAATTACAAGATCAATTTGTGGTTAACTGATTTCACTGCTAAGATTTTATATCTGGAGTATTTATATGCACTTCCAAAATTGCCACAGTAGAGAACTTTGTGTAGGAGAGTACTTCAATAAAAATAAATCATTTGTATTTTATGGTGGATTAATACTGAAACATGCAAAGTGCAAAACTCAGGAAAGAACCAATAATATACTAGAAATAAACTATTACAAAGACATTCATACACACACACACACACACACAAGTACGCACATACGAGGTGTGATCAAAACTATGGTGAATGCTTTAATTTAATAAAGTTTATTACAGTAAAAGACACATTGACATTAATGTCCCTCAAAATACTCCCACTCATTTTGAACACTTATCCCATTGTTCTTGCAACCTTCTGAAGCAGTTCTGGAAGTCCTCTTTGGTGAGTGTCTTTAGTTGCACTCCGGTGGCTGCCTCAATGTACTGAATCATTTTGACTTTGGGGAAGAGCCAGATGTTGCAGGGTGCCAGATGCAGTGAATGAGTTGGATGACACACCGTAATATTTTTATTTGACAGAAATTGCCGTATACCAAAAGTGATGTGGGGCATGACTCATTGTCATGACGAAGGATCATTTATAGCACACTTTAAAACACACCTTGTCTCAACTATAGCTCACACCCGACTGACTGCACTGAATAAGTTGAAACTTGTCACACACTGTTACTAAGGTTCAACATATTGCTTCCCTTATTGAAGATCCCTGCCTTTCCGTTGGATGGCACTCAACAGCAGCATTCATGTATTCTTTTATCACACCTCGTACACATACGATTGTACCATGTGAAAATGCCTTATTTAGAAAGAATTAAGCCTTTGTTGGAGCCTGATTTGAATTCCTCTAAAACCAGGCATTTTAACCTGGTATGACTTTTTTTTTTTTTCAAATCTTGTTTTATGACCTCTGTAAACAATTGTTCTGAAAATGATTCTATATTGTATTTTTATGTTGGCAGAAACCTTTAATCTCACATTCTATGCAAGTTTCTATGCCAATTAAACTTCAAAATGACACAAACTTGACTTTCTCCCAGAATCAAGCATAAACATGATTGACTTACTGAATTATGTCATGATATAGACATGTTTATTCTTTGAATAATGTTGATAAACTGATTTTCCAAGGGAAATAATAATGAAAGTTTCAAGATGCCATTTTACATAGCTATTTAAGAGCACACATCTGGAGCACAGCACAATCTGCTGTTAGAAAGCATAATTAGATATTTAGTTCGGTGTGCAAAATTTTGCATGAATGACCCTGTTAAGTTTTTCCCCTTAAATCAAAGCAAAAATACCCCAAAGACTCATCTTAAAAATGCACCTTCAGCAAAGTTGATGTACAGTGCATTTGGGATTTTAAATGAAGCACTGGGTTACCAATTCAGGCATCAAAAAAGAAAGCATACATAAAAATTGAAAAACAAGGCAGATTTAATTGGAGAACTTGCAAACAAAATCAAAACAATAAAAAAATCTATGAAACAATAAAAAGATTTAATATTTACCAACAGAGATATATTTTTTGGAAATTGATATAATATAAAAACTGGAAATTAATATAATTAATTTAATAACTATGGAAATTAGTCTATTATAGTACAATGTAATTAACATACTTTGTATTAATATACTAGTGTAATTAATATGTACATTAATATAATTTAGAAAATAAGTAGAAAATCTAAGGAAGATGTTAAGGAAATTGAAATTTCACATTCCCGTTTTCTCTCAGCATTCATACATACTAGTAGTATATATTTAAGTCATGAACCAGCTGTTTTGTCTCCAGAGTTGTCCTTCACCGAATTTCTCACCTTTTTTTGGGAAATACTGTTGACTGGCCTTCTAACCAAAGAAGCAGCCATTTAAAATGTAATGATATTTTCTTTCTGGAATTGTTCCTGGGTGGATACTTGTCACAATCTAGGCTAATCCTATTCCCAGTTGTAAGTGTTTTGGAATATGGAGTGAAGAGAAGGAAAGAATGAGAAAGAAGGAAAAGAGAGAGGAAGAGAGGAAGAGGAGGAGGAAGAGGAAGAGAGGGAGAGAGGAGAGAGGAGAGAGGGGAGAGAGAGAGAGAGAGAGAGAGAGAGAGAGAGAGAGAGAGAGAGACCCACATGCACAGAGAGATGGATTTTAAAAAAGAAGTGTCTTTCGTGCCAACAGTGAAGCATAATGTTCCTTGGTGACCATTCTGCCAGCTGTCCTAAGAAATAGCGGACACTTCCTGTAGCAAGAGTGAAGAATGAAGCAAGAATGCACAAAGGAAAAATAGAAGAAATATTGTCTAAATATCATTTGAATATCTGGTTCCCAGTAGATTCCAATATGAGTTATAACTTCACCTTAGGTTCTTTGAGACACACTAAAATATTTTCTACTTAAGTTGTTTGAATGGACCTCTGTTACTTGTACTAGGAAGAATCCTCATTTTGTAAAATAAAATTAGGTGAGACAAGAGTGATACTTGTAGAATAAATATTTAAAAAGTAATTTAGGATTAAAGTTTATAGTGAATAAAGCAACAATGAATTATAAAGTACCAAGTAGTTATGGTTTATATGTAGTATTTCATATTAAGAAAGATATTATCTATGGAGGAAAACCCAAGGCAGACATTTCTGGCTAAGGCTAGAGCAGACAATTACATATGACAATCCAAAAATATTTCGAATTTATGATTTTTCATCCATCTATAATTTATTACTCAGCAGTCTTGTAAGTAGAGTCACCGTTGCAAATTATGGCCTGTCAAGAATTGGAATTAGTGAGATTCAGCATTTTTCAATCCTTTTTCTCATGATGACATCCCATCCACTTCTAATTTTAATCTGTAAGTGCTATCTATATTTGTTTTATATTAATGATCTGGCACAATTTCATGTTTCAATAAAATTCTTTATTGACAACTTCTCCCGAAGAGCTATTGGATAAGAATGCTATTTTGATTAATAAGTGCTCAGGTCTCTGTTAAATGTTTCTATTAATAATACACTGGAGGTGCTTTAAAGACGAATGTCCGTACCCCTTCGGTCAACACTTCATCTTACAAATATCCCTTGCTTCAAAATACACAGAGTACACAGACCATCTGACCACCAAGATAGTAGTTGAATACCTATTCTCAGTCACCTGAGAACAATGAAAACATACATATCTAATTTTTAAAGACTATAGAGCTTGTTATATGATGAAGAAAGCAATAAACCACTGACATGCAATAATTTAGAATTTATCAGAATAGCTCTTATTTTTGCAACATTTTTCAGCTTGATTGAATGGGTTAAAATAAAACATCTATCTTTGTGTTTACTGTAAGCTTGGAGGAGGAAAAGCACTCCAAATGAAAAACATTATTTCTTCTATTGTTTCTATAATTTAGAGAGAAAGCAAAAATATACTTTCACATACCTCAGTTATTCCCATTTTCTCTCAGCATTCATATTTCTTATTTAGGTTGAATCTATATAGTGTAGAATAAGATTAATTGATTATTAAATGAATCTAAGAAATATCGTGGGATTTTTATTGTAAATTTTAAACAGCATATATTGATTATCTCTATTACCTGATTTCCTGGCTTTAATAAAAAATATTAATTCATCTTTTAAAAAAATGTGTTTTACAGTGAACTTTACCAATGCCATTAACTACACATCAAACCAAATGTATAAATGTTTCTCTCTTTTCTAGTTTTTCCCCATTTTTTCCTTTCCATAAGTGTGAACAGTATTGAATAGTAGGTCTACCTCCATTCTTTTTTGTATGCTTTCCCCAAAGAATTTATGTTACACCAAGCTTTTAACTACTGTATCAGTACAGATGACACAAATCTATATCTGGAACATGCTTCTACTTTTATTTCTTATTGTAAAATTAGGAATATTCAACTTTGAAGATTACACAACTCTACAATGCCATACATCATGTGTTTTCTCTAAGAAATGAAAGAATTTGCTTAACTTTTCTCATAAGAGAGTGAATTATGGTAAAATAACATATGATGTGACAAAAGAGAAGCAGAACCAAATGAAATCTATGCTTCTGTATGTTACTCATTTTAAATTTGAGCATGATGTTGCACTGCATTATGAAGTAATCCTTTTGAGTATCAAATATTTGAAAGCAATAAGGTTAAACATCACTTTTTTTTCAAATGTACCCTCTTTGATTTGCTTCTGGTAGTCTAAGACTTATATAGTGTTTTGTTGCTTGGAAGATATTTGTCAATGTATAGGAACTTTCTGACTAATGTAATTGGAACCCATAGTTGCAAATTAACCTGAGATTAGAATAAAAACCATAACAGACTGCTTCAAAAATCTATGGTAATACCTACTAAAATCTAGATCAAACAACTACCTTTTAAAAATTAGATTTATTTTTAAGAACCCCTGAAAAAATAGATAATTTAACAGATAAGAAAGGATGAAATGGATGTATAATAATATGACACCTTCCATAAAAGTCCATGCTGAGAAAATTGCAGGGGTGAATTCAAACTAAAATTTAATATTTTCAATGTAAGTTATTTTTATACATCCAGCATATCACTAATATAAAAATTTTACAAAAAACAAATATTCGAGAAATAAAAAATAAATCTAACTTATAGATGTTCAACTTCCTAAAATATTAACAAATATAATTCAGCAATATATTATAGACAATAAGTTCTTCTGAGAAAGGCAAGAAAAATTATTTGTTCTAAGTCCATTAATATAATTCAATTTATTAATATAGAAAATGGGCAAATGTAGTAAAGTGGCGATTCACAAAATAAAATAACAATAACAACAAACATTTATGGGGGAAGAGAGATTAAGTGAATCCCTCTAGAAATCAATGCAATACACATTTAAACAAAATAAGTTGTCACCTTCAGTTTATTAAAGATTAAAATAATTTATAATCAATGTCATTTAGGACTCAAATAAACAAGGATTTTATTTTAACCTTTTAAAGGAAAATTTGTATATATTTATATATATTTTAATGAGTATATATTTTTATTTAGGAATTCTGCTAGAAATGTATCCTACAAAAATAACTGACTCTGGGTGGTAAGCACACAATGTGATATATAGATGATGTATTATAGAATTGTAAACTTGAAACGTATATAATTTTATTAACTTTTGTCATCCCAGTAAATTTAATTAAAAATAAATAATTATATGCTCAAGCACTTAATAACAATAATATTCAAAACATTTTAAAATAATACAATAGAAGATTTGTTAAACAAAATTGATTACATATTTTATGTAATTTAATGATGCCATTTAAGAATGATGTACTAATTATTGCAATGTAGTCAATGAAAAATAAAATCATCTTACAAACTAGTATGCTCTCATGTTTCTAAGGCAAAGGGCTATATAACCCTACACACACACACACACACACACACACACACACACACATGTTTGGAAAAAAATCACACATATATGTATCATTCTGGGAATGTCTGTAATTTTCAACAGATTTTCAAAAGTAATTATAATCTCCAGAAATTCAAAAGAACATTATATGATAATAAGAATGGTCTTGAAATTTAGACAACTCTGGTGTTTTAAATTTTTTTTATTGGACGTTGAATTAATTTACAGTTTTTAAAATTAAGAATATAATTATTAAAGGATTCTTATAAAAGAATATGTACTCATTGGTATCAGAATAGTTATAAGGATAAACTTTAATCTTGCTAGAAATTATTACAAAAGTTCCTTAAGTGCTTCACCTTCTTTATATTCACAAGTAACTTTTTTGAAATGCATTAACAACTTATTAAAACATATTTACTGATCCTTTTATTATGGATTTCATTGGAAGTACTCCTGATTGTGCTTTGATAATGATTAACATAAATTAGTAGAACATATAAATTGTACAGTGTGTTTTAGTCTAGTTCCCTTGAGCAGCTGACAACAACCCATAATGAAATGTATAAAAAAAAAAAATTAGAGGAAATGGCTACGTGAGAGAGAACAAAGGAGCTGAAACAGGCTGAGAGGGCAAAGCAAGTCTGACCTTTAGTGCAAGAGAGGAGAGAAAGTTGGGTGGAAACATCCTAGAGTGCTGTGCAGTCTAAGGTAGGTTTGGCAAAGCCATTTGTAAGTTTTCTAAATAAGTTGGTCATCTGAGAAGTTTGCTTATACCAGAAGTAGGTCTCCTAGTATCTCTCTTGCACTGATTCTTGGCTAAGAGCAGCCCTTTGCACATGTGTGCTTGAAAAAATGTAATGATGGAATTCAAAGTGGAAAAACTGGGCCATCCATTAATTACATTATCAAGGCTATCACAATTACAATACCTTAATACTTACCTTACAATTATTAATATAATTTAATATGTATGTATTTTTCATTTATTTTTCTATATTTATAATTTGTTTCTATATATGTGATATCATATACATAAATACATAGAAACTAATGATTAGATGCATAAATATTTAAATATATATACCTGTGTGTGTGTGTGTGTGTGTGTGTGTGTATATATATATATATATATATATATATGCTTTTTCATATATATATTTAGTTAAGTGATCTGCCTGAAATCTTGAAAGAGCAATCATCTACCCTGTTTCCCCGAAAATAAGATCTAGCCAGACATCAGCTATAAGGCATCTTTTGGAGCAAAAATTAATATAATACCTGGTCTGATTTTACATATATATATATATATATATATATACACACACACACACACACACACACACACACATACATATATATACACACATGTGTGTGTGTGTGTGTGTGTGTGTATATATATAAATGTTTGCTACAAAAGACACATTCGAGCTGATTTTTTGGCTAGATTTTATGTTGGGGGAAACATGGTATGACTTATTATATGATTCAGAATATGAATAAAAGGATATTTGAACTGAGTAAGGTTCAAAATAGGTAAAATCAAATGGTTATTATCTCATATACTTTAGAAATTCAAAGTTTCTGTTGAGAAAGTAGTGATTATAAAGATCAATTGTATAAAAGATAAGAAAATATGTCCATGTTAACAATGTAGAATAGCAGTAGATTGTGGGGAGAAATCGTTAATTAGTAAAAAATGTAGTGGCATGAAAGTCCATGAGAGTTGTAAGTTTCTGTTTATTCTTTCTCTAGTTATTTATTTTTTCTGTAAGAAATGTATGCATTTCCATGCATCAAGTTTATTAACACATAAGTTTCGTAATATTGTATTTTAAACCTCCTGTGTATCAACAATTTTATCTTTTTTTGTCCTGTACTTTTCCTTCGTCAGTCTCATCAAAACAACACAAAGAACTTGAACAATCTTCTTTAATATTACATTTTCTTTTTTCTTTTTTCTTTATTCTTTGCTATTGACTTTGTTTTCTATTTTATTGATTTACATCCTTATTTTCTCTGGTTTCCTTGATTTCACTGTGCTTTTTTTCCCATATCTTCAGGTGTTTCAATTTTTTCTTGGTTTGTTATACATTGAAAGTTAAGTTGTCTAAATATCAGTTAACATTGTGATTTTCATGTGATCACTGTATGTTTGCATGTTCATAGACTGGAATGATAACATAGAGAAAGTGTCTAGCTGAATACTGGGGAACATGTTTTAGTCTTTTAAGTAGAGATCAGAAGATAGAATATGGCTTGAAGGCTTTTAACTCTCCTACTGACCCCTCTCAACTTGTATGCAGCAAGTCAAAGAGGTGTATAACTTTTATGGTAATTGGGACTGGATAGCTTTTCATCATTATTGATGTAATTGAGAGGACAGTTGTCCAGAGTGGATGCTGGGGATAAATAAGATCAATATGAACCGTATTTTTAGCATGCATAGCATATATAAACTAACCACTGTGTTCAGACTATACCATGTTTTCAAAGTGTTCAGATATGTTTTGGTATAGAAATTATGCAAATGGAAAAAGTTCCCCAAGCTAAAGTAAAATAAATATTTAGTAAATGATTTTGAAGTGTTGGTATTTGGGATCTGGATCTATATTACATTGTCATAGAACCAAAACCCACTTCTTTTTTGTAACCTGACAATCTTATTTAGATTTAAACACAAATATCTTTAAAATCAAGAGTTTATTGACTCAGCTGGTGGGAACGATACTGGCTCAAAAACAACTCAGAAATATTTTACTATTTATGGTAGTTTTTTCTTAAAACTTATTTCTTGACCTTAACAATCTCCTTCTCATCATGTGCTTTAAGGAGTCCACATAACTGCAGCATGTGGTTGCCAGGAAACATGTGCAGACACTGGCTAATAAAAGTGCAATGTAACAGCTTGTTTTGACATCAAAATGGAGAAATCTTGAGAAAAAAGTGATTTGGTGAATGGCAACTAAAATGTCAAATGCTGATTTTCCTGTAATGTAACTAAATTTGTAGCACGTATGTCTATGTGTGTATGTGTGTATCTGTATACTGAAAAAAACAGTTGTGTAGATATATTTTGACTGTGAAAGCCACATGTGAAGATATAAACATTTATGATAATTGAAATGTATTAAGAGTTTGCATTTCCTGTATAGAATCAGCAGATAATGAAATTACATTATTTCCAGTATTAATTTGTTGTAACTGCTTAGTCTTATCATTTTGTTTGTATAGTAACAATTGACTTATTTCTCATAGTTAATAAACACTACCCTTACATAATTTCCACAAGAATTGTAACCTATGATCACTGAATTTACCATTTGATATTTCCCCACCATTTCCAGAACAGACAAAACAGTAATTTCAAAAAAGCGTTTACTAAAGATTATCTCTAAATGAATTTCAGCATTGTGACCCTACGACAATGCTGTTTGAAATGTCCACTAGTTAGAGGTCTCTGGGAGATGGAGTTTTCTATAGTTCTAAAAGATATTTAAACTCTTACTTAATATTTCTCTAAGCAATATACTTTTTATAAATTTTTGAATTATTTTTACAGCATTGACACGATACAGAAAAACTTGTATGTAATAAACAAATACTTAAATCTCATTTTCCATTAATTTGATTAGTTTTGGTGCATAAAATCCTTCATAATTTTATGAATGTATGTAGTTATTTTGTTAACAATTAACTTTAATGGAATGAAAATGGTCATATATAATTAATAAAAGGACTAAAAATGAAAGGAAAAAAAGAGATTGAACTTTTTAGTGTACTAAGAAATTAAAATCATAAAAGAGATGTGAAGTGACTTATGAGTCATTTAATGTTTAAACATAGCAGATATTTGGTAAACTAAATTCCCTCAGTGCTCTACTGTCACCATGTTTTCAAAAAGGGCAAATATACAGATCTTATCTTTTCAAAGATAGAAAAATTCTTAAAAGAATTTCAAGTTGTAAGGAACTTGTGTCAAAATCATACATAACATATAGACATTTAATTGAGGATATTAATTTTTGTACTCTAGATGCGGACACATAACCATTAAACATTCATGTCATTGACAGATATTTATCTCACCACCACAACCTATAACATATAAAAATTTAATTATGGGTATCTATTTCCTTCTTTTAGCTTTGATGTATACCCATTTAACTATCACATCATAGATACATATATTTTCACCAAGGCAAGCTGTGAATAAGATTAAACTGCAAACATGCACTGTATTCTTCTAGTTGCATGAACATAAAAAGCAGGCACCAAATTGTAGACAAACAGATATTATATTGTCAAATACTTATAATAAAACAATATTTTTAATCATTAGTAGGTGAATATTTACTCTTTCAAAGAATAGCGGTAACTATAAATTTAGCTATGACAAATTATCTAACAACAAACAATATGAAACTAAAATCAGTAAATACAACTTCAAAAATAAAACTTAAAATAAATGTGTTTTTTTAAATTAAACAAGTGTGTTATAAAATGACAAGAAACAGAAAAAAGCACATGAAGTTAAGAATTCACACCAAAATTCTAAGACTGAAGACAGTCTCTGACAAAATTGATTTACATCATAAAGAATATCTTTCTACTGCCATAAGGAAATACAAAGACAGAGATAGGTAGAGGATAGATGTATATATAGATAACTGCTTTAGAAAAAATGATTATAATAATAGGAAACTTTCAGAGGTGATGAATATGTCTGTTGCCTTAATGACTGTGATGGTTTCATGGGTGTATACTTATAATGAAACTCATCAAGTTGTGTATATTAAATGTGTACAATTTTGCACATGTCAACCATACTACAATAAAATGGTTTTTTTAAAAAGTTATTACCATAGGAAACCAGGTGAAAGAACAGGGTGGATGAAGATACTAGTAGGTGGGACTTCTCAATCTGTACTTTTATATTTGAGTTTAAAAATTAATTCAAAAATTAAATAAGATATAAAGCAGTTCTGAATGATTCTACTACTTACCTCTACCACTGGAAAAATAAATTTTATTGATCTGAAAAAAAAAAGTCATTGCATTTGAACCTAGAAAATGAAGCTAAAGGAAAAGTAGAGAAATTAATGAATTTCAGACAAAATTTGTTTCACCACAAGATATATAGTTACCATAAAAATCTATTAAATTTAGAAAACATGTGCCCCAAACTGTGTGGCTATGCACAGGATCACCATAGAGAGCATTGTAAGTATGGATGCCTGAGTCTCAGTCCTATAGGTTCTGATTTAATTTATCTAGGAGGGTATGGATGGATTATCAGGAGTCTTTTTTTAAATACATATTTTTTTAATTACAGTTGAAAAAATTTAATTTTCAAAGTTAAATTGAATACAGTTATTTAAAGTTTAATAACTGTAATTTTGTAAATTACAGTTGTATAATACATACAATATTATATTAGTTTCAGGTGTAAACCATAGTGATTATACAGTTATATAACTTACAAAGGGATCACCCTCATAAATCTAGGACCCATCTGACACCATACATAATTATTACAGTATTATTGACTATATTTCTTATGCTATATCTTCCATTCCTATGACTACTTTGCAACAACCAATTTGTAATTCTTAATTCCTTCTCCTTTTTCACCAATCCCCACTCCCTCCCATCTGGCAACCATCCAAATGTTCTCAGTATCTATGAGTTTGTTTCTATTTTGTTTGTTTATTTTGTTCTTTAGATTTCACATATAAGTGAAATCATATGGCATTTGTGTTTCTCTATCTGACTTACTCAGCACAATACCCTCTATATCCATCCAAGTTGTTGCAGATGGTTAGATTTCATTCTTTTTATGGCTGAGTAATATTCCATTGAACGTATGTCACACCTCTTCTTTATCCATTTATCCATTGATGATCATCCAGGTTGCCTCCATATGTTGACTATTGTAAATGCTGCAAGAAACGTAGGGATTCACATGTCCCCTTGAAGTAGTGTTTTGTGTATCTTTTTATAAATACCAAGAAGTGGGATTCCCGGTCCTTCTTTGTCTCTTATTAAAGCCTTATTTTTAAAATCTATTTTGTTTAGTATAAATATTCTACCAAAGTTTTGTTGTTGTTGTTGTTGTTGTTTTGTGGTTTGTTTTGTTTTTTTGTTTTTTTGTTTGTTTTCCCATGAAATATCTTTTTCCATCCCTTTACTTTCAGTCTGTGGGTCTTTCAATCGGAAGTAAATCTCTTATAGGTAGCATATGTGAGGGTATAGTTTTCTTATCCATTCAGCCACCCTATGTCTTTTGATTGGAGCACTTAATCCATTCACATTTAAAGTAATTGTTGATAGATATGTAGTTATTGTCATTTTATTATTCATTTTTTTTCTTCTCCTTCTTAAATAAGTCTCTTTAACATTTTTTGTAATACTGGTTTGGTGGTGATGAACTCCTTTCGCTATTCTTTGTATGGGAAGCTCTTTTTAGCTGCCCTTCAATTATAAATGATAGCTTATCTAGGTAGAGTAACCTTGGTTGCAGGTTTTTGCTTTTCTTCACTTTGAATATTTGGTGAAAATCTCTTCTGGCCTGCAAAGTTTCTGTTGAGAAATCACCTGACAGTTTCATGGGACCTCCCTTGTAGGTAACAAACTTCATTTGTCTTGCTACTTTTAAGATTCTTTCTTTGTCTTAATCTTTGGCATTTTAATGATGATGTGTGTCAGTGTGGGCCTCTTTGAATTCATCTCTTTTGCGTCTTTTGGGCTCGTATGTTTATTTTCTTCACCAGGTTAGGAAAATTTTTCATCATTATTCTTCAAATAGGTTGTTAATTCCTTGCTTACTCTCTTCTTCTTCTGGTGCCCCTTGATGCAAATGTTGGCATGCTTGATATTGTCTTGTAGGCCCTTTAAACTGTCCTAATTTTGTTTTGCTTTTTTCCTGGTTGCTGCTCTGTTTGGGTCTTTTCTGCTACATATTTTCAAATCATTGATTTGATCCTCTGCTTCATCTAATCTACTATTGATTTCTTCTAATATATTCTTCATTTCAGTTATTGTATTCTTCATTTCTGACTGCTTTTCTCCTTCATGTTTTCTATCTGTCTTTTTTAGGTTTCATATCTCTTTGCTGAAGTTCTCCCTGAGATCACCGAGCACCTTTATAACCAGTGTTTTGAACTCTGTATCTCGTAGATTGCTTGCCTCAATTTTGTTTAGTTCTTTTCCTTGAGCTTTGTTTTGTTCTTTTATTTGGGACATGTTTCTTTGCTTCTTCATTTTAGCTGCCTCCTTATGGTTGTTTGTATGTATTAGGAAAGGCTGTTATGGCTCCAGGTCTTAGTAATGTGGCCCTACATAGCAGGTATTCTGTTTCCCTGGTCATCAAAGCCGGGTGTTCCAGGTGTGTCTCTTGCATGGATTGTATGTACCCTCCTGTTGTAGGGAGCCCTGGTTGCTTTTTGCACATCAGTGGAAGGGATTGACTCTCAGGCTAACTGGTTGAGAGGGCATGACTACAGTGGAGGAGCTGTTGTGCAGGGGCTGACCCTAGAGAGCAGGATTTGATTTAGCAGGGCTTTGGTGCCTGCCCAGTTTTCCCTGTGGGTGTTTTAATTGTGGAGGTTGTTGAGTAGTGCTCTGGTATGGTCTGAAGCTTGCAACAAAGTGTGTTGGTTCCGGGGTCCCTTGGGATGGGCTCTGTTGCAGGCCAATGTAAGCTGCTGCCTATGCCTTGACCAGGAATAATTGGTATGAGCTACGATGTGACCTGCAGATAGTTGACAATTATTTTGGGCTTCCAGGTACCTGGGAGAGCCTACGCTGCAAACTGAGGCCAGCTGCCACTAATGCTGGGCTTGGGGCTGTCTAGCAAGAGGTATGGAGCAAGCCAAAGTCAGATAGTGTTTCTTTGGGGTTTGTGAATCTTTGAAAGATTTTAGGAAAGTCTGCAACATGAGCCAAGACAGGCCATTTATATGGAAAATCCACTGGAAGTGGCTTGGGTGGGCCTGCAAGTTGGGTGGGGTGGGGTCTCAGGGAATCACTAGGGCAGAGCAAACAGTATCATCCAGGTTGATGACAGCTCACATATGGCAGCCACTTTTGTCTTCACGTGGGATATTGGGCTCAACAAAGAAACAATGACTTCTATCACACTTCTTTCTGGGAGAAGCTGAACCTCCGGCTCTTACCCTGGAGCCAGACAATTCAGTCCATTCCCGTATGTCCCTGGTACCTTTTGTGCTGCTGTCCCAGTGCTGCAGCTCAGAGTGAATGAGTCCATCAATGAGTGAGTCAGTGCCCAACCCCTTTAAGAGGAAAGCCTAGGACTACAGCCACTCTGGTCTCACTCAGCCACAATCTCCACTGGTTTTCGTTCAGCCTCCACTGGTTTTCACACTGGTTTTCTGTACCCAGCACTGGAGCCATGGGCTGAGGAACCAGTGTGGGGCTGGGACCCCTTGCTCTCAAGGGGGACCTCTGCAACTAAGATATCCCTCCTGATTTTTAATTTCCACACATGGGTGTAGGACCATCACCTTCTGCATCTCCGCCCCTCCTACCAGTCTCCACTTGACTTCTTCTATATATGCTTAGTTATAGGACTTCTGTTTAGCTAGACTTCAAACAATTCTCAGTGATGTTTTTTCTATACTTTAGTTGCAATTTTGATTTGGTCATAGGAGGAGGCAAGCACAGCATTTACCTACTCCACCATTTTGACTGGAAACCTGTATCAGAAGTCTTAATATGATTCTCATATGATGCCAGAGTTGAGAATGACTGCTCTAAAGCAAGAAAAGTTATAGTGAAAAGCTTAAGTTATATAAAATTATAAAAAGCTGTAAAAGTTTATAATTTTAAACATCTTTTAGCAATATCAAAGTGTACCTCAACAAAAAAGATAATGAGTTAGGAGATTTACATTTAGTATTATTACTCTCTCTACTCATTATTTTTTATTTTAGTAAGAATGAAATGTATTTTATATAATGAAATATTCTCACCAGTATTTAATCTTAGTTGTTTGAATTGATTCAATGACCACAGGTATCCTTTTGGTATGGTTTCCTCTTTCCTCTTTGTTTTTAATCATGTCTTAAATGGCTGAATTTAATTGTTAAGTTTTCTCTCTATCTATCCAGCAATTCATTCAACCAGTTATATATTTATCTTATGTATTTGTGCTATAGTTTTTTAAATTTGGAGTTCTAGGAAATAAAATTATTGGTTTACATTGTTTATCAAAACATTGTAGGTTTCACTTTGCAGTTTACACTATAGTCTTTTAATATTGCTGTAGAGAAATATGAAGTGAATCAAAATTTTGCCTAGTTTGAGTGACTTTTTTTTCATAAACTCATGAATCTTTTTTCTTGTTAAATTTTATAACTTTAATCTCATGATCTTTAGAATCATTTTTTTTTGTAAATGATACTTCCTTTTGACATATCTCACTCAAGTTGTTATTTCAAATATTTTTAACTCTGTGTATATGTGTGTTCTATTTTGCATTTAAATGTAATCAGTTATGCACAAAAATTATTCATTTGTCTTTAATATATACATTATATAATATTTATTTATTTTATTTATTTATAAAATTAAATACATATATATGTATATATTGCATATTATATATTTATGTTACTAATGTATATATTACTTTTCCTCACCTATATTTTACTTTGACATTTTTTTTGGCTGTCTGGTACATGTAACATATAATTGTAAGTTGAGGTTGAATTGTGTTACTATTGATTATTTTATATAACATTTGTTTCTTTATGGACCTTATAAATATATATATATATATATATATATATATATATATATATATATATGTATATGTATGTATATATATGTGTGTGTGTGTGTGTATACATATATGAATATTTATATCTTATAGTTATATATATATATATATATATATAAAATTTTTGCTTGCTATTTTGTTCGTTTTTTGTTTAGGTCTTTTTTGGTGATGTATAGAATTAAGAGCTTGCAGTAAAAAAAAAGTAGAGAAATAATGAGCAATAGTTTAAAATCTTGTGCACCTTCTACTCAGGCCAATAAATGGAATTTCATAAAACATAAGAAGACCTTTGAGAGCTTCTTCTTATTCCCCCTTCTGCAAAGTAACTGTTATCCTAAATATCATATTAAATTCACTAAGTTTCTTTATAGGATTATTATATATGTATTTAACTCTAAGCACTATATAAAATTGTTCAACAATATATATTAATTCATACCATATATGTTCATTTGTGACTTGTTTATTTTACTCAAAATTATATTTTTGAGGTGAAGATATGATGATAAATGCACCTTACATTTTATTCAATTTAACTGCTATATAGTATCCCATTGTGTAAATCTTCACATATTATTTAAATGTGTTTAACTCTGGATGGACACTTCAATTTTTTTCAGACATTTTACTTTTTAGAAGAATGCTACCATACACTACTTACATATGTTACCTGGGCCATGTATATGAATTATTAAGGGTAGGTATAGTGCAGTATATTTATATTATATTAATTTCTGAATTCTAGGATGTGCTCATGTTCACCTTAGTGGGTAATGTCAAATTTTTAAAACAATTTATTAATTTTTTTGTTCTCCTCAGAGAAGGGTGAGAAATATATTTACTTCCTATCTCCTCACATACCATGTATCTTATATATCCTCGCCTATATTTTACTTTAACTTTATTTTTTTTTTTTGCAGTCTGGTACATGTAACATATAATTATAAGTTTAGGTTGAATTGTGTTACTATTGATTATTTTAAATACCATTTCTTTCTTTATGGACCATTTGTGTTACATATTCTTTGAAATTCCTATTAATGTATTTGCCCTTTTGTTTTTTTCTCCCAGGTTGGTTATTCTTTCATGTTGTTATGTAGGTATTTTTTATTCTGGACACTTTTCTTAGGTTATATGTGTAGTATATATCTTTACCAAATGTGATAGACTGTTATATTGATAGTCCCCATTGAACCACCTTAACTTCTTGGAAACTTCTGTATTAGTTGACAGCTATCATGCTGTATTATCTTGGACTCACAATTTTTTTCTTGGGGATAAGAAGTCCAGATTGTTGTTGTTGTTGTTGCTGTTTCTCAGTCTAAAGGCCTTAGCTACAAAACAATACCAAGAAAGCTGCACTTGAGAAAATTCCACACCAAAAAGTCATCTGCATCTGGACCTGATTTAGATATGATTTCAGATTTCATGATGATTTCTGATGTCACAGTGGAATGAGACATTAGGGAATGTGTAGGGCATTGAGTGCAGTTTGTATGTGAAAGACGTATGCATCATTAGGAGTTAGAGAGTGGATTGCAATACACTATCAGATGGTGGTCTGCAACATAATTTGCCTCTAGTATTCACACCTTTTAATAATGCCTTCCTGTATTGTCTTAGCCAACTGATTTTGGCTTAGCCAACTGATTTGCTTTAGCCAATGGGATATTTTCAAGCAGATGTTTGATAAATGCTTGACATTGGAATTTGTCTTCTTCCAATATTCCCTGTTGGATGCCAGCTGCTATGCTGTAAAAAATCTGGACCCAAAATGACAAGAGGCCAAACAAGGAAAATTTTTAGAGTATGAGCAGCCATTTAGGATGTTCCAGTCCAGGCTGGGCTTCCAAGTGAATCAACCTGCCTGAGTGACTTTAGCTATACTATGTAGAGCAGAATAATTTTCCAGCTAAAGCCAGTTAACCCAGAGTATGAAAAGTAATACATTCTTTTTATCTAAATACTTAGTTTAAAATGGTTCGTATCTATTGGTAGAGAACTAAAATTTTAGATTTGTCATATAGCTTTTACTGTCTTTCAATGAAAAAATGATCTTAATTTTAATGTAGATAAATATATCAAACTTTTTCTTCATGATGTAATTTTTTCTGTCCTGTTCTAGAAATATTGTAGGAGTTCATAATGATACTATATTGTAATGTACTTAAAATATTAACTTTATTTTCAGTTAATCCACCAAGAACTTGTATGTGTGTGTGCGTGTGTGTGTGTGCATGTGCACATGTGCACACATGTGTGTGTATTTTCTTGTGGTCCAATTTTATTTTACGTTTTTCCTCATGAATTACTACTTTTACTAAAATTGCCATTTTGTTTTAAAAGACAACAATTTACCTATTTCCATTGCAGATTGAGTTTGTATGTATGTACAATTTTGTTTCTGAATTGTGTATGCTGTTACTTTGGTCATTTTTTAGCCCTGCATCAATAACAAATTTGTTCTAGTTATCCTTAGATATTTAGTATACTTTAAAGCAATTTTAAGAGCTGAAAGGAAATAATAAAGCCTCAAATAAAATTATAAACTCTTCAGGTTCTAATCTGAGATGATAGGAAATTAGGGGTTTTGAGGGAAGGAATGATAATCTGATTTAAATTTTAAAACAAGCATTGATAATAGACTAAAAATCTCTAAATAACAAAAATAGAGCAAAAGAATTTTAGAGTCAGAGAAGAAGCATGGAAAGCATGGAGTCTAATTTGAAAACTTCACACACACACAAATATATATATATATATATATATATATATATATATATATATATACACACACACACACACACACACATATATGTGTGTATATATATATACATAGAGTGAGAGAGAGAGAAAGAGAGAGAGAGAGAGAGAGAGAGAGAGAGAGAGAGAGAGAGAGAGAGAGAGAAAATAATGTATACAAGTGGACACTTTGGTCAAGGTTGCTCAAGCAGTAGTTCGCTGTCTGGATGCCGATGGTAACCACTTTGAGCATCTCTTGTAATTGCAGAAGTCAAACGTGACTGGTATTAATCTTTTGTTATAGATATTGAGTTTTACAATTTTAATACAGTTTTCCTTTCTTAAAATATGTATACATTTTTTGGCACCCTCTGTATTTAATACCATTTTTTCCATCAGACCTCATGTTCTTCAGCATTCACATGAACAAAATTTATTTGATTAAAAAAGAGCAGTTATACTCAGTTCTTGCATAGCTGCTAGTCATGTATATGGAAAATTTCATTATAAAAGGAAATAACTAAAACACTAATCTGGAGATAATACATTTCATGGAGCAATATTGTGATTAATTATGAGCAGATCATGACTACTCATATCTTCTGAATGAAGAAACCAAGCAATGGTGTGTTGGGCTTTTTTTTTTTTTTTTTTAAGATTCCACAACCAGTCATGCCTACCTCTAGCTAATACCATATTTCATAAAATGTACTCTACTTTAATTCTACTTATTTGAGAAAACTACGCTATCATCACCATCATCAAATACATGTATTTCGTTGAATATATTTTATTAAAAAATGACGTATAAGGGCTTACATTTAAATTTAAGGAGCGTAAAACAAATACGATTGAATTATAAAACCAAAATAAGACATTAATTATTAAAACAGATGTGTAAATATGGTACAACTGACTCCCTATCCAAATATTCAAATATAGCCACTGCAAAGCACTCCATCTCTAATCCATCCACCTACAAAAAAACCTTGAAATTAAAATATGGGCATAGAAATTTTTAACTTTTTAAACTTGAATGCAAACATAATATGAGGCAAAATAGCAACATTTATTTTTCTAACATGAAAGAAAATTTGAGAAGAAAAAAAGAAAACCAGGGATTTTTGAAAATAATATAAAACTCAGTTTAACTTTCAAAATTTTGTCATAGTAGTTTAATAGTTTAAACTCCAGTTCCGGCACAAATAATACTGTATTCTTGCCCAATTACTAGCCCATTTTAGCCTCAAATTTTTTTGTCTGTAAAAAGTATCATAGCCTCCTTCTATTGTACACTTGAGGGGATTAAATGAGTTAATCTGATAAAAATGAAAAAGTTCAAAGTATAACAGTTGACATATATTAAATAGTTAACAGATTAATTTTACAACGATAATCATATTACACATTAAATATTATAGTATATTATTTATCACTATATAATGCAATAAAAATAATAGATAACATATATGTAATGTATCATATAAATTATTATATTTATGAAAAGAAAATGCATGAACTATTATAGACCCAATGTGTATCAAACAAAGCAATGGTATATTTAAGGCAAAAATTCTAGAAGTAAGCAAAAACTTTGCTTTTCTATTCATATTTATATCTACATATTGTCACTATCTCATTGTCTTAAAAACAGAAAAAACAATGTTTCTGAATATTCATAAAAGATACACTGAAATATAGGTGCAAAAATCCTCAACTATTACCTGAGGTGTGATAAAAAATACAGTGAATGTATAAATTTAAAAAAAAATTATTACATAAGAGACACATTGCTTTTAATCCCCTTCCAGTTACTCCCCCTCACTTCAAATACACTTATCTCATGGTTCTTGCCACTTTCTGAAGCAGTTATGGAAGTCCTCTTTCATGTCTTTAGTTGCGCTATCATGGCCACCTTGATCAGAATTGATCAGATTAAGATTGATTTATTGATTTAATTTAATGAAAGTTTAGGTTAGTGAATTTATTTGGAAGATCTACATCCATTTTGAGAAATTTAGGAAAGCCTAAAATATCCTATTGTGGAACAGACAAAGCAGAAAGAAAAGCACGAAAGACTGTTTACAATCATATGACATTTTTTATAACATTCTTGAGAGATGCTCTGAATTTAACCAATTAAATTAGAGGAAACCCAGTTAAGACAGATGTCTTCTCACTATTCTCAGTTGCCTTAGAGATGGAACTTCTAATGATAATGACAACAGCTATATGAAATCAATGAAGATGACAGAAAGGGATATGGATGGAGATCCTTTTGGAGATGGTTAAGGAAAGAATTTGGGAAAAGATAGTAACAAAAAAGTAGATCACTGAGGTTAAAACATTGGATTGTTTATAAAAATATTAAACAAGTTATGTATTTGAAATTGATTTTAAATTGTAAGCTCAGCCTATTAACTCTTCAGCTGACTTTGGTTTATATTAACGTAAGTAATGACCTAAATATAAATCTAGACTGCTTCAGTGAAACAAATGCTTCTTGTTTCTTGATCTATGCTTCTTGACCTGTTTTAGGTCCATGTTCGTTCTTCAGCCTATTTCTACAGCCAGAAAGTGTATTGTGTTGATTGGCTTAGGTTTACTAATATCAGAAACAATGTGTCTTAGACAGAAACAGTGAGTGAATTGAAGAATTAGCCAAAACCTTCTACCCCCAAAATCTAGAGTTGTTTCTCCAGGTCTTTGTTTAAAGTTTTTGTGAATGAGATGATAAAATGCCCATTAAACGGCTTCCAGAGAATACTTGTTGAATAGTTATCATCTATTTGATAATAGATGGTGATGGTGCAATAATGTTCCAGAAAAAGTCCTCTGTATCAATATCTGGCAGGCTAATAGAGTTAGATGTGCAAATATTTAATTCAATATTATATGAGGAATAATATTTTACCTGAGAGTGGACTATCAGTCAAGATACTATTTCAAAGGTGACATTCATGTAGCTTGAAAATGCATAATTATTTATCAGGGAAATAGCAGGAAAGGGGCTGACATTCTAGACAAGGAGGAAGAGTATCTGCAAACAAACAAACAAAACTGAGGCATAAAATAGCCTGTGTCTAAGTTATAGGAAATGAGACTAGAAAACATCCATCAGACAAATCCAATATGGTCTTGTAAACTAAAATAGGGAATGCAAGTTTTATGGCACAATGTGTAGCAAAAGTGTTGCTAAATGAATATATACATATATATATATATATATATATATATATATATATGTATGTGTGTGTGTGTGTGTGTGTGTGTGTGTGTGTGTGTAATTTACTATCCATTCTAACATGTGTGTGAAAAATTTTGTATGGGACAAGAAGGATGAAATAGAAAAAAGGAGTCCAGTGAGGAGGCCATTTATATGTTAAAAATGGGGCCATTTATATGTTAAAAAACATTTATATGTTATATGTTTAGATGGAGAACATGCAATATTAAAGTTCAGACAAAAGAACTGGACCAGACATAGAGTTAGGAGTCTACTTCTTGCCCAAATATGTGAGGGAAAAATAAGAATGTGCATTATACATGGGTAGTATTAATTCCATGTCTATATAAATGTTTTTAATTATTTTATTTATGCTTATGAGTTAAAAGTGTAACTTTAGAAATCAATAATAATATCCATATGCAAAATAATACCCTGGAATATGATCATTGGTTTGTTGAACTTACAACGAACTTGCAATGACAGAGTTCTTGGCCTTCTATGATGCATAAATATCATAAATTTGTTATTGGTACATAAAATTTCTTGTACCTTGTATCTGTTCTCGTGTTTTGTAATTATTTGTTACATAAAATTTCTTGTGTTAGGTTGGTGAAAAAGTAATTGCGTTTTTTGCAATTTTTTTTAACTTTTTAAACCACAATTACTTTTGCACCAACCTAATACCATAATGTTAAAAAATAAATGCTAAAACTATTTCATAATACAAAAATCGAGTACCTAAATGTAAACAAATAAAAATTTGAACTAAAAAATTAAAATGAAAACTCTTTTTCCCTTAAAGTTTGGGCCAAAAACGTGGGTGTGCATTATACATAGGAGAACATTACACATGGCAAAACATGGTATAAATTTGTTACCTTGGGCCTAGACTTTAAATCTGTTGAATTGCAGTTATCTCCTTTCATTGAGGATACTTAACCATTTTGGCCAGCATTTATATACTTTTAAGGACTTACCACAGTTAATTTGCATGTCTATTTCATATTCAGTGTTAACTCTTTTGGATACGTGGGACTCTCCTGAAAGAATTCATTGCTGTATAATTCATTAGCATTCACTTGGAAACTCCTGCTCTTAACAGATTTTAGGGAAGATAATTACTGGAATTGAAAGATGGCTCTTGGTGTATTTTCTGTATTAGGAAACATGCTTTACATTAAACACTCATCAAATATACATAATATCTTATTAAGCCATTATTATTATTTACTGAACAAATACTAGAGTTGACTTCCTTTGTGTGGTACAATATACACATACCAAAGGTATAACGCTTAAATCCATTGATACCACATTGTCGCTGTTTCACTTTATAAAGTGGTTTTGTAAATGGTTTTGCTGATTAGGGTTTTAAAGAATATAGGAGGGAATTAGGAGAACAATATAAGAACAAGACTAATGGCCTCATTAAAAACTGTTTTGCAGAAACTGCATGCTCTAAAACACACACAGTAGCAACAATTAGTTGAGTGAATAGGCAATGAGTCCCGATTCTTTTACCTCACCAGTAAATTTTGTCAGTACATAATTTGTGAGGCATAACATTACCTGCTAATGACTCTATGATATAGTTCAGATAGATTTTTTTACAAGGGGAATCAATAACTTCAGAAAGCATTAGAAGGTTTCACTTATATTGCTAATATAATTATGTGAAGGGGAAAAAGACATCTATAAAGTCCTTAAAACTTTGTCTTATTGGAATAATTACTTTTTATTAAATAAATACACAGTGATTTCTACCATAAAGAATAGTTTGTTAAAAACAAGCAACAGCCCCAAAATGGAGTTATTTATGCTAAGTTTTAAGTCATGAAAATGAGAATTAATTACATTTTCATTCTAGGCCAGAAATGAAATCTTACACCAGTCAATCAGGAATCACTTGGTCACACTAGTGAGGTCATCGGCGTGATAGACCCCTGCCTTTTTTTAAAGACAAGTGACCTTGCCATAACCAATCCACTTGTTGCTGGTATAACTTTCTCGTTCTCCTTCCCTTCTGCCATAAGTCTTTCATTTTGTAGAGCTCCATGGAGCTCCTTTCTACCTGCTATATAGGATGTTGCCTGATTCATGAACCATGAATCAAGCCAATAATATCTTTAAAATTTATTTGGTTGAATTTTGTCTCTTTACTAGTTTAACATTTTTTCCCAATGATTTCATTGTGATGATCATATGTATTTCTTACTTATTTGTAATAATCACAAAAGTATCTCAAATTATATTACTAAAGAAATAACATCACCAGTGAGCAAACCATAACAAAAATAGCTTCCATTTTGAGTAGATATACTGTAGTTGTATAATACAATTTTTAAATAGATTTTTCCCTGGAGTACATAGCTCTGCACATTATGTTGCTGTGAAGGATTAGTCTACACTTCTGCGGTTTTGTGGAATCTCCTTTGCCTGAGTGGTGATGGAGGATCTTAGGTTTCTTCAGGCTTAGTTGCTTCCAGACAGGGCTTTGACTTAAGATTCTCAGGATAAATTTCAGATGGAGTCAGGGAAAGGAAGAGAAAACCCAGTGGTGTAAATTATGGTTTATCTTTGCATTTGAATAGCTTGACTCTTGCTGGTTTGAATTATAACTGTACTATCAGTATATGTAGATTTGGAGGCTGTGTGTTTGATGAATATGTACCTAAGTCTTTAAGTACGTTTAACTGCTGCTGCTCCAACTCAAAATTTATTTACTGTCCTTTAAAAAAAACCAAAAAAAAAAAAAAAACTCATCTGTACTTTTGCCTACACAACCAGCAGAAAAATCATTTTGTGTAAACAAGCCATTTTTTTCTTTACATGTTTTTATAGACTTGATTGGAGTTCAAAGATACCAAATATAAAATATTAAGCATAATTATTCAAAACCTTTTTCAACATCTTTACATTTCAAAGTTCCATTCTTAAGTTTCTGTGGTAATGATTGGTCCTTCCTTCCCTCAGTTCCTTGGTAAATCATTCACTGAAGTAGACTGACAACTTCATAATGTACTAGCCTTAGAGGTCCAGAGAAAAGTGACATCCAGAGAAAAGTGACACATTCCCTTGATTTTATACATAAATTATACGAGCCATTCACTTATTTATTTATTTTACAATTGTTCATTTGAAATAAAGAAACTTAAGAAAGTGTTGCAAAATAGTGCCTCACTGAATAAAAATATGGACTAAACGTTAGAGTATTAATAGAGGGCTAGGAGAACCTTCATTCCGGACTGCTGGCTGCAAGGGCAGAAAGGTCTCCGTTGTGTCTCACTCTCTCAGTGGATAAATCAACCCCAATTTTCAAAAGGATTTTTTTAACCTTAAAAGGTCTATTTCTCTGCCACAATAAATGATTTGGGGATTATCTAACACTTTGGATTATCTGCACCATTAGTGAGGATAATAAAGAGCTGACTGCATTTTGCATTGGAATAGCACGGTCTATTACACTCATGAATAGTCTGAGAATGAAGCATTGAAATCTTTCTTACTGCATTTATCCACAACAGTTTAATTGACTGCAGCATGGATGATAGGGTTTTTGGGTTGTTTACAGTTGGTGGTACATCTATCCCTTATTTAATGACTAGTTTCAAAATAATCAAAATTGTTTATAGTGAGTAATTATATAGGTATGGTCTCAAGAAACTGTTAATTTACATTCTTGAAAGCAATGTAGTATTATTTCACAAATATCTTGTCTTGGGTTTCTCTGTTTCAGAGTTCTTGACAAGCACTAGTTGGCATTTTTTCCCTGCTCTCTTTTTCAATAGTGTTATTATCAAAATACTAATAATTTTCAGGAAATATATTTCAAGTAATGTAAAGAAAACCGATGTTAGTTACCAGAGTTTAAAACTCTGATAGATTGGCTGAAATTCATTTTCCCTAAAAATATTCCAAGCATTTCTGCTTATGGAAATCATAAAACCTTATATGAGTTTTTCCCCCCTAAACATTACCACATGTCTGGGTCTTAAATATCCCTATCAAACTTATGATAAAGATAAAATCCCTTTGTGTTCCTCTCCAAAGCTATTTTTGTTATTTTTCCATGGTCCACGAATCACAGTGATGCTGGAGAAAATGGCATTCTTCACTCACTAAATCAGGCATGAATTTTCAATGGTATTTCATGCAGAATGTCTGGCATAGATCATATTACTCTTTCTAATTTTGAAGTTTTTAAAAATAACTGTACAGTTTATTTCTTTGAGAGAAAATAACCCTAGTACTAGGAAATATTGAATAATAATATTAACTACATCATATATCTCACAATAATATTTAATTAGAATTAGCTTTTGTCCTGCATTAATTTATACAGGAAATAATAAAAACAAAATTTTGATACTGCTGTTACTAAAGAGATTTATATAATGGCTTTATATGAAATTGTCCTCTGTAAAAAAGTTTATTCATTCGTTACTACTGTTTTGTTTGTTTGTTTGTTTTTCAATCCACAATAGGGGAAAGATTTATTCTAATTGGCAGGGGTACTTTTTAGAAACAGGCAAAAAAAAATTCCCTTCTCTCTGAACTTACAGTCTAGTGGAGTAGACCAACAATAAACAATAAGCTAATACTCCTCTGACTTGAACAAAATAGTGTAATTTTGGGTGGGGACTTTCTTCTCGAGTGGCTGCCAGATAATACAACCTAAAGAGGTTTGAGTAGTTAATCTGGGAAATGAACTTTATTCAGTGAAAATTGGAGATACTAAAGAGGTAGGCAGTATTATATTTCCCTCTCATTTCTCCTTTCTATGTGCTATTTCCAAAGAGAGAAAAGTTATCTTTAGATTGAGACTGGGAAAAAAAAAAAGTTGTAGACAAACAAAACCTGAGGGAATTTACTATCAATAAACTGTGACTAAGGAAATTTTCAATGTATGAACAAATGAAAAAAAAAAAGTTAAATATAAAGGTTAATTTGAAAATATAAAAATTTTTTATTATGAACAGCCTCATACAGATTCTAAAATGGAAAAAAATATTGAAACAATCTGTCATGTATCATTCATTTTCAACAAGTATCAAAGTATGGCTACTTTGTTTGATCAATTATCTCACCCAATAGATATTGCCTATTAGATTAATTTGATGTGAATCCTAGCATCTCTGTCATTTAATCCAAATATATTTTATAATATAAAAATTCTTTAAAATAAACCATTATTTTAATATCTAGAGATCGAATAATAGTTATCGGTAAACACTCATTGTGTTTATTATGTGTCCAAGTTTCCCCAATTAAGTCATATTTTTAACAGTTTATTTACTTGAATAAAGATTCAAAGGTTCATGCACAGCAACTGGGTGATATGTCTTATACTTTTAAATTATATGTTAAAACTACAGATTCTCTCTCTCTGTCTCTCTAACTATTTATTTGTTGAATAAATGGGATTATGTGTTTAATGGAAATTCTGAGTTAGATTTTGCTAATTACATACCAGTGCTGCCATGTAACACATCTAATAGGTCTCTGTCTTGTGTAATTTCAGTATATTGGTAGACAGACCTCAAGAGTTTTATAATTTGACAAGTTCAGTTCAAAGTGCTGTACAGATTTCAATTGGTTGTCTCATTTTAGTAATATTAGCAAATATTATTGTTTAGATAATTTTTATTTGAATGTTATTGTTTAGATCCATTTTTAAACTAAGAATTGCAAAATTATGATATTCTAATTCTAGAATTCATTTTTCTTATATACTAAATTACTTCATAAAAATAAGTTATTTGGTGTCACCAGTTATTTGATTACTGTGAGATGTTCTTTTTATAGAAATAAAACAGCCAAAAATATTATCAGTTTTCAAAATAAAGAATTATTATTTGTATTGATGATCAAATTATCTGATCTGTGCTCAAAGGGAAGGGTCAACTCACTTTGGTTGCTGAGTCTTTCTGATATAATTTAGTACTCTTGAAGTGTTTTCTTAATTTCAGGTATGACATGAGATTTCAGTGCTATCTTTTGTTTTTTCTGTACCAAATCTGGAATCAGACTTTTTTATTTTCATTTTTTTATGAATCAATTTTTCAGTGTAAGTATCGATTTATTTTGCATTTATTAGCATAAATACATGTGTTAAAGTTTTAAATAATTAAAAAAAGAAGTAGAATATATGGCATGCAGATTGGTGGAACATTATGAAATTCAAAATATGCTCAGTCAACTCAAAATATAGTAGGAATAAAAAATAAATGAAACAGAAAATTGAAAACAAATGAAGAGACAAAATAAGATCTAAGCAATAAATTTAAATTTGTGAGTAATTGCAATCACTTTAAATGAAATAAAATATCTGGTAAACCATATATACATATTTTCTATTTTATTTTTTTTTTTGAGACTGGGTTTTAAAAATCAAATGTTTTGCTATTTGGTAAAGGCACACCTATAATCCAAGAACACTGAAACCTTTGTATTAAAATAATAGAATAAGAGATAATTAGGTAATACTAGCAAAATTAAAGATGTTCAGATATATTGCTATTTGTGACAATAGATATCAAAGCAAAAACACTTTCTTAGAATTAAAAATAGTCAAAATATAAGTGCTTAAACTTAGAAAGAAAATGTAAAATTCTTAAATGTAGAGATACCCAGTAGCGTAGCATCAAAATGCAGAAATAAAAAATCAGACATATATAGTGAAAATTCAATAATCACAATCATAGTAAAAGGAGTTAACTTGCCTCTCTCAATAAAAATTAAAATAAAAAGAAAGTTACTGAGGCAAGAAAAGATGAATATAATAATATACAGAACATTGTGCTCATATGGAGAAAATACTTTCAGTTTTCAGGTATAATCCCTTTTATAAGTTTTATACAAACATACAGAATTACTAATTCCAAATAATTTTACAATTTCTACCAAACTTTAAACCAAGAGATAATTTGATTCTTCCACACAATCTTCCAGACAAGATAAAACTATTTTTATGAGATTACAATAGCTTTGAAACCAAATAGAATCCAGAAATTTATAGTTCAAGACGTCTAAAATCACATATCTAATTATTAAGTTTTGAGGGCAGGCAATGGGTATATCAAGGTATGTTATATCTGTTTTGTCTTCCTCTTCTGAGTAAACCAACCGTAAATAGCATACTGTCTTCTGTCTTCCAATAGGTTTATAAGGGCAGACTCTATTCCTGAATGTTTTGGGGGATAAATTAAAATCACAACCATGTTATTAAAGGGTATCTACATGTATTTAGAGATGCAAAATATAAAGATTCCCTAGGAGTGGATAATACATGGATTTACTCTTGAAACTCTAGGCTTTGGTAGCATTTTATAGTCATTTGGCTGGTATGGTTGTCCTGTTAGAATCTGGACATGTAGCATTAAATAAATATATACTTTCAAGACCTTTGAGTAGACAAAGATTTCTTAAAAGGACAGAAAAATTCCAACTACAAAAAAATTCATTGGATAACATTAAGGTTAAGAAATTATGTATTTTAATTAAGACAATGAGAAGGCAATCAAAATTTCAGAAAACATAATTGCAATGCACCAAAACTGGAATTAGTACAGTATATGCAAATAACTCCTATAAATTAATAATAAAATGGCAGACAACCCATGAAAAAGGAAACAGAAGTCTTGGACTTCACACAGGCGGTTTCCAAAGCCCACTTACATATGAAAAGATGCTCAACTTCTCTATTCACCAATTGAAACAATTACAGCCACGATATACTGCTAACACACATCAGTAAGAATGACTAAAATTAAAAATACAGGCAATAGTAAGTTTTGGCAAGAAAATGAAGCAATTGAAACTCTCATTCACTGCTTATGATGTGAAATTTGGTGTAGCCACTTACGAAAACTCTTTGACAATATCTACTACAGCTGAACATAAAACATACACTGTAATTAGGAAATTATAATCATATATATATAGGTATATATATATATATATACCTATATATACATATATATATACACTAAACTGAAATGTGACTATATGCTCACCAAAAGACATATACAAGTATATTTATTTTTATTAACAATAGTTTCAACTAGAGGAAAAATGCCCACCAACTGTAGAATGAATGAATAAATTCTAGTATGCTCACATAATGAAATTCTCTATGGCAATGAAAATCAATGAGCTTTCACTCTATGTTTCAATACAGATGAAAGAGCATACTTTGAGAATGAAGCCAAACACAAATGAATATACGCTGTAATGATTATATTTCTATGAATTTCAAACATAGGGAAATAAAAACTACAATGTTTCCCCGAAAATAAGACCAGGTCTTATATTAATTTTTGCTCTAAAAGATGCATTTGGGTTTATGTTCAGGGGATGTCATCCTGAAAAATCATGCTAGGGTTTATTTTTTGGTTAGGTCTTATTTTCAGGGAAACATGGCTATGATGTTAAATATCAGGATAGTAGTTCTTGGAGCAAGAGGGGAAGATAGAGTGACCAGGAAAGACATGAAGAGGGCTTCTGGGTACCAGTTATGTCTCATTTTCTTAATCTGAGTGGGTACTGATTACATGGGATGTTAATGTCATACAAATTCATTAAACTGTGTATGCATGTGTTTTTCTGTATGTCTGTTAAATTTGGATATATATTTTTACCAAAGAATGTAAGGAATATAAGAGCAAGAGAGTTGAAATAATACACATTATAAAGTCTTGAAATAATTAGGCTCAATCTCACAAAGACAAAGTCTGCAGCTGCAGAGAGAATCACCTTCCTGTTTAGGATTCATTACTATGCTGGCTAAGGCAAGAAGAATAAGAATCTGGGTATAAATTTAATTACTCTTAACTTTTAACTTAAAATAACAGAGACTTTTATTTCAAAATGAAATGTTTTCAATGTGTGTGTGTGTGTGTGTGTGTGTGTGTGTGTGTGTGTATTGTAACTTGCATTGCGGTTTAGTTATTGAACTCTTATTTCAACCCAGACTTTTAATAACCAAAGGTGTTTATATCTAACTTGGAATTTCTAGGTTGAAATTGTATTATTAGTATTATTAATACATTCATTGCATATAAACACACATGCATATGTATAAATGCAGAACTAGGGCTACCGTGTTTCCCCCAAAATAAGACCAGGTCTTATATTAAATTTTGCTTCAAAAGATACATTAAAGCTGATTGTCTAGCTAAGTCTTATTTTCGGGGAAACACAGTGTTTGGTGAGACATATTTGCAAAGGATAATAATATAGGGAGTGACTAATCAGTCTTGAGTATGGAGGGGCTTTGAAATTAAAGTACTATTTAGATAAATTTCAGAGCTTCTGAATGTACACTGATTCTTTTCCAACATTGTTTCCAGAAATTCCAAAGACATATTGCTTGATAATGGAGGTGCGATCTCATGAAGGTGGGAACATGTATCCTGAGAGATTGCTTATCTCCTCTCCCAAATTGGATGGCCATATTCCTGTTGACTGTATGCCAAATGCTTAAGTACAGAGAGTTAATAAAATAAAATGCTAGGATTATTGAGGGAGTACACTTATCACTTATTCCCAAATAATTATTTAATTTTTTTAAATAGGAGGTATTTAACTTAAGTAAAGCTCTCAGTCATGCCAAGCATGAAAGAAATAATTTAGTCAGTTCTTTGTTTGTTTGTGTGAATGACGAATATGTTTCTGATGTCAGAATATGGGTAGATTTCTGAAAACCTAAAAATGGAAAAACATAATAAAATATTGTAAATTATTTCATATTAAAATTAAGACGTTATAGCCATAAAAATGGATCATAGACAAGTAAAAAGGCAAGAAAACCTTGAGAAAATTGTAATACATGTAACTAAGGATTGATATTTTGATTCTATAAAGAATACTCAAAATTATGTAAGAGAATCAATCTTCTTAATAATGAAATGGGCAAAGGAAATTGATAGTCATTGCAAAGAATAGGAAACATGCATGAATGGCCAATGAAATATTAAGAGATATCTAAATGTCATTTTAATAATTTATAACTGCAAATTAAAACACAATATAATACAATTTCATTAAAATGTAAAAACTTAGAAGTGAAGTATCAGATTAGCCAAATTCAACCACGTGGAGCAATGAGAACTAGTACATGCTACCGTGGTGAGACTCTTCATTGATGTAACCATTTAGAAAATCATACATTTGAAAATGTGCATTCCACCAATTCACCAAATTTACTCGTAGGAATACACTAAACAGAAATTCCTGTATATGTGCAATGTAAGATAAATACAATAATTTCCATGTCAGTATAGTTAATAATTACAGAACCCTGGACATAATCCAAATGCCAATCAAGACCACATTAGATAAATATAATCTACCAATTCAAAAGAATGTTATAGTGCAGTAAGAATGCATATATTATCATTACTGCAAAACTTGAAATAATCTTAAATTTTGATAGCATCAAAAAAAGAAAATGGCTAGAAATAATATGTCCAGATGAAGAAAACATTTAAAAAAAACTCTTGGTTAAAAATGGAATTCTACAAATAGAACTATAAACCAAGTTCTTGGATAAGAAGATGCAGCATAACTAAGATGTCAATTTTACATATATTAATTTATATTGTTACTATTAATGCAATTAATAATAACATCTATAACAATAACTAAATTTATATACTCTTTTAATATTTTAGGCATACTAACATGATCATAACATATATTAATTTGTGTAGTCCTCCAAATAATCCAAAGAGTTAGTATTATTATTATCACTATTTATAGATATGCAAACTGAGACAGAGATATTAGATAACTTGCTGGATAGTACTCATAAATTCTGGATTGAAGGCTTAACCCACAATCTGTGCTCTTAACCACAACAATATGTTAAGTCTGTAACTAAAAATAAATAAACCCATTTTTTTATTTCCTTGTAGATAGCTCCTAAATATGAATTGTAATCAAGAATTAAGAATATTCAGAAAAGCTTTTTATAAAAAGGAGTAAAGAGGGTGGAATAGGCTTCCCTAAACATATTACAAATTTTCAATAATTGAAATTGGAATCTGGCACAGGAACAGATAAAAAAAATGAACAGATAAAATAATTGACTAGAAAATCCAGAAACAGACCCAATTATTCATAATGTTTTAAGATATAGTAAAGGGCTGTCTGAAGTCTACAGGGTAAAATTGACTTTTTGATTACAGGCATACCTTGGAGATAGTGCTAGTTCAGTTCCAGCCTACCATAATAAAGCAAATATTGCAATAAAGCAACCCACGTAAATTGGTTGCTTTCCCAGTGCACATAAAATTTATGTTTACACTATACTGTAGTCTACTGAGTGTGCAACACCGTTATGTCTGAAAAGCAATGTACATACTTTAATTTAAAAATACTGCTCAAAATGGTAGCCATCATCTGAGCTTTCAGTGAGTAGTAATCTTTTTTTGCTGATGGAGGGTCTTGCCTCATGTTTATGGCTGCTGACTGATCATAGTTGTGGTTGCTGAAGGTTTGGGTGGCTGTCACATTTTCTTAAAATGGGAAAACTGCTACAAATTAAGTTTTTTTGTTGTTTTTTGTTTTGTTTTGTTTTTTTAAATAACTGAGTCTTTTACAAGCAATTTCTCTGTAGTGTACAATTTTGTTTGATAGAATTTTACTGACAGTGTAACTTCTTTCAATATTGGAGTCAATCTTCTCAAACCCTGCTACTGCTATATCTACTGAGTTTATGTAATATTCTAAATTATTTCTGTCATTTAAACAATCTTCACCAGAGTAGATTCCACCTCAAAAAGCCACTTTTTTTTTTTATACATAAGAAGCAATTCCTCATTCATTAACATTTGATCATGATATTGCAGCAATTCTGTCACATCTTCAGGCTCTACTTCTAATTCTAGTTCTGTTGATATTTCCACCACATCTACAGTTATTCCTCCACAGAAGTGTTGAACCCTTCAAATTCATCCATGTGGATTGGAACCAACTTTTCCCAAACTTCTGTTAATATTGATATTTTCACCTCTTTGTCATGAATCAGAAATGTTCTTAATGACATCTAGAATAGTGAATCCTTTCCAGAAAGCTTTCAATTTATTCTGCCCAGATCCATAAGAGGAATCACTAACTATGGAACTATACCATTATGAAATATATTTCTTAAATAGTAAGACTTGAAAGTCAAAATTAGTCCTCTATCCATGGGCTGCAGAATGGATGTTATGTTAGCAGGTATGAAAACAACATTACACCTGTTGTATATCTCCATGAGACCTCTTGGTGACCAGGTGCATTGTCAATAAGCAGTAATATTTTGTTTGAGAACAATCTTTTTTTCTGAGCAGTAGATTTCAACATGGGGCTTAAAATAGTCAGTAAATCATGTTCTAAACAGATGTGCTGTCATCTAGGCTTTGTTGTTCCTTGTGTAGTGCACAGGAAGAGTAGATTTAGGATAATTCTTAATGGTCCTAGAATTCTCAGAATGGTAAAATGATCATTAACTTCAACTTAAATTCACCAGCTTCATTATGTCCTAACAAGAAAGTCAGCCTGTCCTTAAGCTTTGAAGCCAAACATTGATATCTCCTTTCTAGTTGTGAAAGTCCTAGATGGCATTTTCTTCCAATATAAGGCTGTTTGTCTACATTGAAAATCTGTTGTTTAGTATAGCCACCTTTGTTAATTATCTTAGCTAGATCTTCTGGATGACCTGCTGCAGTTTCTACCTCAGCACTTACTGCTCATTTTGTACTTTGAGGTTATAGAAATGGCTTCTTTCTTTACATCTCATAAATGCACTTCTGCTAGCTACAGGTGTTTTCTTTTTGTTGTTGTTGTTGTTTTGTTGTTGTTTTGATTTTTTCAGCTTCCTCACCTCTCTCAGCCTTCACAGAATTAAAGAGAGTTAGAACCTTGGTTGTGGCTCATTTGACCTTCTATTCAGACCCCTCAAACTTTCTCCACATCAGCAATAAAGCTGTTTTGTTTTCTTAACATTTGTGTGTTCACTGGAATGCCTTTTTGAATTTCCTTCAAGAACTTTTTTGTTTTGTTTTGCATTTACAACTTGTCTAACTTTTGGTGCAAGAGGCCTAGTTTTTGGCCTATCTCAGCTTTCAATATACCTTCATCAGTAAGCTTAATCATTTCTACCTTTTGATTTAAAGTGAGAGATATGAAACTTGTCCTTTCATTTAAAAACTTAGAGGATATTGGAGGGATATTAATTGGCCTGATTTCAATATTGTTGTGTGTCAGGGAATAGGCAGGCCTGAAGAGAGGAAGAGAGATGAGGGAATGTTTGCTCGATGGAGCAGTCAGAACACAATACTACATTTATTGATTGTTATATGTGGTATATGGGTGTGGTTCATGTCTTTCCCAGAGAATTACAATTGAAACATCAAAGATCACTGATCTCAGATCCTCATAAAAAATATAATAATCATGAAAAAGTTTGAAAATTTGAGAGAATTACCAAAATGTGACACAGAGACATGAAGTGAGCAAATGCTGATAGAAGAATGGAGCTGATAGACTTATTTGATGCAGGGTTGCCACAAATCTTAACTTTTAAGAAACACAATATCTGCAAAGCACAGTAAAGCAAAGCACAATAAAACTAAGTATGCCTATAAATTATATTTATATATTTGGTTAGTCATATGGAAAAGATAAAATTTGTTTCATACTTCACCACATTGTTCATCAGGATAAACCCCAAATGGATCAAAACTTAAATTAAAAATATGAAATAGTAAAAGTACCAGAAGGAAATATGGGTACATAATTTTTTTTGGAAATAACCCCCCCCAAAATTTGAAACACTATAAACATTTTTAAAATACAACACAAAACCTGGAAGTCATAAGCTAAAGATTGATAAAGTTTACCAAATTAAAATCTTAATTAAAATACTATGAGCAAATGAAAGATGAGTGATATATTAGGAAAACAACATTGATAACTCACCACAGACAAAAGGGCTAATGTCTTAATATAAACAGGATTCAACTTAAGGGAAGAAGCGATGTTGATTTTACGGCCTTGATTAACTAAGGTATTTTCACTATGTCAATTTTCACCTAACACTTAAACATAAGCTATATTTCTAAATTCAGAAGATGTATTCTTGATCACATCACTTATTCTAATAAACTATAACCAACTTCTCCTTTCGCATATCTATGTAAGACGAATATTTTTTTGTGTTCTGATTGATATTTGATTATGGACAGATTAATCACATCTCTTGCATTACATGTAATCTCATGATGGAAAATACTGTATTTTTACATTCGTATTTTTCATAACATACTATGTTGTTTTACTTGGGATTTATTTTGATTGGAAATGATGCCCGGTAATTTTCAGTGTATTTTTGGCAACATCAGCCAGGTATATTTGTATGAGAACCTAAATTAGAAATGGCTGATGTGCAGGGATATCCCTGCTCCTATCAGCATTCTGAAAAAAAGAAAGAGAAAAAAAAAAAAAAGATTCTGCCTAATGTTGAAGGAGTTCAGTACCATTATTTCAATAATTATGCTACCAACCACACCAATCAATACTTCGGATTGATAGTCACATTTTATACCTAAACATGAGCCTGCTACCTCCTTATTTTGCAAATAGAATATAATGCTAAAGTTTGCATATCAAGTTATGGCTATGAGAGGGAATTCATTTAGTCTGTCTTATTACTGTCACTGCAGCAATGCTGAGAGCAGTCAGCATCTGCTTTCTGGTAATCACTTCAGTTCTTTCTTTCTTACTATGCAGGTTCAAATGGTAATTACTTAGAAATTGTAGAATAAAATGCTGATAAATAGAGGGCCTTGCCATCACCTTGGAATATCACCTGACTCTTAGTATTTGCCACTTAATTAAAACAGCATCTGTAATAATGGAAGGAGGGTGCTGAACATTCTCTAGGAAACAAATGATGCCTTGGTACCTGTGGTTAGACAATCATTATTATTTACTAATTGATGGACAGCCATGCCCATGTATCAGAGTGCTTTATGACAAGAAAATCAACAATATAGCCTTGAAAACAATAAAACTCTAAAAAGGTATGCTCTCCTTAAACAAAGAATAGCAGTAGTGCCCTTCTGATTTGATAGAAAACTCTGGAAGCTCTGAGCTTCTTGACAAATGGCACATCCAGAATCTTTAATTCTCAGAGAAATTAAATTGCCTTAGATTACTTTCAATCAATTTTAAAAGAAGAAAAACTGTGATGCTTTAAGCCACAGTCCATTTTGGATTAGCACAGTTTATTTTAAGCCTTAATGGTTATATTCCCTACATCAGTTATATAAATATGTCCAATATTGTTATCAGCTTTCTGTAAATGTACCTGTCATTTTTGTCCACATTAAATAAATAAAATACATTTATTTTTTTCAACTCTGTATATTTTATTATATTTAAATATGAGGTAAATAGTATCATTTGGTTTATCGTTTAAAACATTCTGGATGTATTCACAGCCTAGAGAAAAATAAAAATAGAAAAGAATTTACTCTGTTTTAAAAATCTTAACTAATTCATTCTGAAAAATAAATATTTTTAATATGAAAGTTATTTAACTCCGTGCAGTAGCTGTGGCTGAAGACAAGACATTCCATTCTTTTTGTGATATATTGGGGAATGTAATGACTGTTTTCTCCTCACAGGCTATTCATGATGTCATGATATATCTTTACTTCTATGGTCTGTAAAAATGCAATACAGATAATAAATTATGTAATAATCCAAAAGGAAAAAGGAAGAGAATAGCTATGTTGACTGCCATTGGAAATGAAAGTACTATTTCACGGAATAGATTAAAATGAAATGTCTTTTCACATTTTATTTCAATTTTTCCCTCAGTAAAATTATTAAGATAGGCATGAAAACAACCCCTACAGTATCAAAGTTAGAGAAGAGCCAATGTCAAGGAGAACGTAGAATTGGATATATTGAAATAATGATACCTGAAAATTTTTTATGTTAATTAATATGTCTGTTTTTCAGAAAGTTGGTTCATTTTTCTTTTTTGAGACATATTTTTAACAAGCTTGGATAATCAAAATATGCCATCTCTTTAAGCATTAAAGTCAAAAGTTGTCTTCAAATGCACAGGCAGTATGCCCTTGCTTATCTTTCTGGTTTCTGCCCCCTGCAAAAGGATATTTTAAAAATAAATGGGGAGTCGAAATGAAAATTTGCACACAATAGCAATATAAACTATTTTTGTTTTTAATTTTATTGTCAGCTTTTTTATTTCAGTCTCATTTAAAAACTGAGTTGGAAAACAATAAAAACCAACACATTTGATTTGTGTTTTAGTTTTACTTTGAATTTGGTAGAATCCTCCTCAAAAAAATCAATTCAGTTTCATTTAACAAATATGTATTGTTTTTTCCCAGTGTTTAAGGCACACTACTTAACTGGGATTGCTGGAAAAACAATCATATATGCCATTAACCATTACCCTGAAGCTCATTAGACAGGTAAAATAACAGTTATAAAATGATGCAATAAATAAAGTATAGTCTGTTTGCTTCCATTGGCATAATCCATGATGGTAAGTGGACAGTTTATACTTCTCGATAATAGCACTTATTGTTAGGGAAAGAAATTGCCATAGCAAGAAAATAAATCACCTGGAAACAAGTCCTCTCAGGGGGTTGGAAAGCTGAACTCTAATCCATGCCCATTTGAAATAGAAAATGTTAATTTTACATGAGACTGAAGAAGTAGAAAAGTGTATCACCTGAATGAAAAGTTTTCTTTCTTTCCTTCTTTTTTTTCTTTTCTTTTATTCTTTCTTTTCTTTTTTTTTTTTTTTTTAATAATTTCATCTAAGGCTAACGTCAGAAAACAAGAAAGGCCACATAGATATATAGATTCACTTAAAATAGCATTGAAATTTTCTTGGAGAATGTTGTCAGGCGCAAGATCAGGAAGTGTCCTAGGAGTCACCAGGTAAAACTTTTATATGAATTGTGCATTTGCTATCAATATAATCCAAAACAAGCCTCTTAGATATTTGGCAATCAATTGCCTTAATAATGGAATACCTTAAACATGGAATAACATCTGTCCTTCTAGAAACTTGGGTGAATCAATGCAAACTATTTGGCATATAACAAAAAGTGGAGTAAATTATATGTAAACTATTAATCAAGACATAACTTTTTTTATATTTCCATAAGTCATTTTTTTAAATCAATTTTGTCATAACAAGATAAAATCTCTTCATGAATCAACTGCAAGATGGTTCAAGAAAATGCTTATCAATATAGAATAGAGAACATTAGAGGGAAAATGACCCATTTGTAAAAGAAAGAATGGCAGTTGAGGTTCAGTTTTGGAGTTACTATGTATGATGGATGAGTTAATTCCTCTGACTAATGAACCAAGGCTTTCTCTTGGGCAGAACTAATGAACTAGGATGTTTTGCAGACTCAGTATTGTAAGATAACCACTCCTCTGGAATAGACATGAGCCTTGATGACAGCAGTCATATTTTAAATAATGATCCTGGTGAAAGCTTACCTGGAGTCTCTCATCTTTTATTTTCCTTAAAGGTGTGTGAAAGATCATGGTAGTAGGGGGTTAATGGATTATAACTGGGAGACAACAAGGAATTACCCAATTTCAGAAGCAGACTTTTTTTTATCTTTGGGGAGGATCATAATTAAAACCAGGAATACAGCTTGGCAATATCATTTATGTAATTTCACTATACATTCAACAGCTTTTGGTCAATCTTTTATTATGTCAAGTACATACAATAATCCACTTAAAGTAATATCATAGGGGATGCTGTTCTATACAAAGAAGAAAGGAGAAGGGTAGAATAATCCAGAATGATAAAGAAGTTTCTGAGAAATATGGAACAGGAAGGGTTGGATATCAGGACATCTGATGAATGAGACACTATTTGAATCTTAAATATGTTTCAAAAACTTAAGACTCCCAGGAAATATTTCAACATCAAAGACACCTGGACTATGGATATCCCTTTTATTACTATTGTCTTCTATTATCCATGCTCAATCCATCAACCACAGAACTTAAAACAACGGGAATAGGCAAAAGAGGATGACCAATGTTATCATGCTATGCAACGTTTCTTTAGTTACTGTTGCTTATTTATACTGTTCAAAGTTTCCAGGGAAATTGTGCCTGCTTTAAATTGTGCTTGAAACTCTCGTGTCAAATTTCAAAAGTCCTCCTAAGTATTAGCATTTGGAACCATATGGCAGCTGGTTAAAAAAAGAAAAGGTAAAAAAAGAGACAAAGAGAGAATTTAGTGCACAGTACAGCCCTGTGAAGTATTTAGAGTAAGCATTCTCAGTATTGCTTTTTAGCATATGTAAATATCCCACCCACAGCTAAAAAGAGGGCAAGTTACTTAACACATATAGAACCTGTCCGGCATCTTTCTCTATTTTTATAAATAACTCATATAATCCTCATAAAAAACTCCTTAATTTAGCACGATTATTATGCCCATTTTACACATGAGAAAATAAGATCCAGACAGAAGTTTAGAAATATGCCAAGTTACACCTGGAGTGGCTGATGCGGGTTACAAACCATGCAGGCTGGCTTCAAAGTTGTTGCTTGTAACCACTGGCTTTTCCATGTCTCCATAACTTTAATAGCAGCCTAGGCCAATCAAGCATGAGCACAACCACCTATGTTTCAACCCCAGTTCTGTCATTTACTAGCAAATGCCTAGTTTCTGTTTGTGTGAAATGGAGATGATAGGATTGATCTAATTGACTTGTTATGGGAATAAATTGGATAACACTGGGACTCTGGTTTTTGTTCCCTCCTTTTCCCCCAGTTTTGGAAAAATTGGGGCCAGGGGGCGGGGGAGGAAAACAGAGTTATGTATCTTGGAAAAACACATCTTGTCATCTAGATCCTTTTCTATCCTATGGCTAGAAATGCCATTTCTATTTTTTCGTTAAAATTGTAAAATATTTTCCTTAATTGGATAACTCTCAATAAAACGAGTTTGTGCATTATTCAGAGTTGAAAGAATAGCATCATTCTAGTTACTATGATGTGGATTCACTACAACAAATAAGATTCTGTGCAGAAAACTATTATTCTGGGATTAAGACTCAAGAAAGATGTAGCTAGATGGGATTTAAGGTAACTTTACTGACGCAGGTTATCAAACTCTGGCACCTGATTCCTACCTACTTGGGACTGATGCTTCCTTCAGTGTTTTTGGATGTCCTCCTAGAAAGCTAGGGAGGGCAGTCTACATTTTTTTCCTATGAGCAATCTCTCCCTGTTTATATAAAAGAAAATGACTAAAATGATCAAGGCACTAAATTTCTCACCCCTCTCAGATTGTCAGTAAACCTTCAGCTGAGCCAGCCATTCCAGGACAAATTGGGGTAAAACATCTTTGACTTTTTATATTCTTGCCAATTGTCTTTCATTTTTTAGTGTCATCTCAAGACTTCTCTATTTTCTTAGTAATCAATGAATCTCTCTCATTACTGAGAAAGTCCAGAGATTGCTGTCTTAGTTTCATCTTCTTTCCATCTTATATACTTAATTGATTGTGCATTCTTTACTGTTGATTTAACACGGGGGCTTTTCTTTAATAAACTAGATTCTTGAAACTGCTTTTTTATAAAAAATATGTTGCACTAACTTATCTCAATTGTAATCTGGAATTTTAATAATTTATCTCACACTTACAAGAAAGATAGTCTTTTTTATGTGTTCTCTCTCCAACTTGCTATGTTTCCTATCACTATTCATCTATTTTATTGATGCATTTTCTTCATTATTTCTTAAAGGGAATGCATTCTTGGGTCTCTAACTGATGACATATTTAGGAAATTTATGCTGTTATTTGTTTTATTGACTTGTTTATTTCTTCTTTCATGCTCAATTGGGTAGTTCTAAAAAATTATATTTGTACATTCACCAATTCTATAGTGTAGTATCCTGTCTGGAGAAACACTAACTCAGCTGATTTATATTTCATCAGCTTTGACCTTTTTCTGATTATTCTTTATTCCTCACATAAACCACAACAGTATACAGATTGCCTGAACTCTTTGTACACTTGCATTTCCTCTTCTTGTCACTCTCATTTATAACATCATATATATTTCTTTATATATAGATATAAATATAGATATAGATTTCAAATTGATGTTAACTTTTTTATTCTCAGAATTTACATTTGATTTACATGTGACTTAATCACAGAGTGGTAAAATCCTTACTCATTTTTTGGTATTCCTAACTTGTATTTATTTTCTATGGTGAGTTTTCTAGCATTTTTTTTTTTACTACCTTCCATGTAAAGCATTCACATATACAGTTTCATGAAGTAAAATCCAAAAGTAGCATGAAATCAAATGTAATGCTTTTGGCAATTGACACCTGACATTGAAATCTCCAGACAGCTAGATGTGTACATTCATTCTGGTCATTCATTAGCTATGCTTTTTATATGTTTTTGAGGATCTATTTGTTATAAAGGTATTAATTAATGATGGGAAAGTGTCTCTGTAGAGAAAGAAGGTCAGATACATGTGGTTTTCCATGTTAGTGATTTAACCACAATTCTGTAATTAATCATGCTTTACAGTGATGTCAATATGTGAATGTCCTTTCTTTTAAAAATATAGCATTGGGAACAATAATGGTTTAACATTCAAATATTTTGTAACTGTTACATTGTATGTCTTCATTTGGAGACTTCATAATTTATTTAATAAAGGAGGTAGCACAACCATAAAAATAGTTCCTCTGGGAGCACTGTGAAGTTTCTGTTGAAATGAAGGAAATGAGTGAAATTAATTAATCATTGAATTTATTACCACTCATTTTCTGTAAAGAAGTCTACTTACCTTTCGGTAATGTAAATATTACTTTCTTAGACACTAAGTATGTATTAGTTATTGTGATCTCTTAAATAGTCGGGGGTTTTTTTGTTTTTGTTTTTAATGAGTGGCTGCTTTGTAAAAAGTCCTTATTTTATTCTAGATCAAACAAACTTTAAGCTAGACAAACCCAATCATCCCTTGATTATCTGAAAAAGTTATACTTTTCATTAACAGCCTTTAATTATCTTTCCACCTTAGTCTCAAAAGACAGCTAGGTACTCTTCAGGTAGTGTTTCCTTATCAACCCTTAAATTAATAAGCACTGTCTTTTTTAGAAGACTATAATAAATTTTTATTATGTAATATGCCTCTTTTCACCTATTCTGGAATTTAGGAGATGTCATCACCTAAAAGAAACTCAGCATCAAATTAATCATGACCTTCAACCTTTTGATTACTTGCTTTTATGTCAAGTCTCTCAGTGCAGATGTTACATGTGTAACCAAAATTTTAAAATGTCTGTTCTTAGAAAATGGGAGTGTTTGAATATAGACTATTTATATCAGTCCCCAGTGATGTTCTCCTTTATTTAGTGATTAGAATAGAAAATAATCTATCGGTAATGCAATCTTTTTTATGAAGTTATTAGTGGAAGTATAATATAAAGTAATAATTTTTATAACTTCTATTTCCGTAGTGTCTCTATACTGTTGCAAGCAACGGTATAAGAAATTCTGGATTAGAAATTCCTTGAAAACATTAAACAGATTAAAGAAGTATAAGATCTATAGGATTATAACTTGAAATATTGAGTGAGAGATAGAGGAAGTGAAGTGATAGAGTGGTAGGTAAAACATGGAAAGAAAATACTGTCAGAGTTAATAAATAATTTACAGGTAAAATAGTAATTTCAGGACATAACTGTACATCATCACTAGGCTGAATCAACCATTTGATAGAGAAATACAGAAAACCACCTGAGTAATTTTTTTTGAAGTTTATCAAATCAGATAATAAGGTCTATTCAAAGAAAAATATTTCCTTTGGGGTGGATAAACTATAGCCCAATCACCTATTTCTGTAAAGTCTGTAAGTTAAGAATATTTTTATTTATAAATAGATTAAAAGAAGAATATTTTGTCACATGTGAAAATTACATGAAATTTAACTCAATTAACCATATATGTTTAGATTTCTTTCTGAACTCTCAGTCTATTCCAGTGGTCTATATGTGTATGCTTATGCTAGCACCATACTATTTTGATTCCTACAGTTTAATAGTTAAGTCTTGAAATGGAGCCTTTGAGTCCTCCAATTGTTTTCTTTCTTTCAATATCCTTTTGGCTATCCAGGGCCCCTTGTGGTTCTATGTGAATGTAAGGATTGGCTTTTTCATTTCTAGTGAGGTTCGCCAGTGCTAGGGTGGTCAATAGGGACAAAAATAGGATGGAATCGGGTGTTTTGATCTAAGTGTCCTATTGCCAACTCTTTAACCCCCTCCGCCACCCACATGCAAATCCAATCACTCAAACTTGCTTCTTCTGAACTTAAGCTTATACATCTAGTTGATAAATATGTAATAGCCAATAAATCTTCTAACGGGCTTGTTCCCAGCAAGCATATTTTCTCCTGCTACAAATACTTGGCTAGAGAATCTGATGGAGGTTGAAATTCTTTTCTGAACAACATAGTGTTCGAAATGCCCCTCTCCCCTATGAGGTGTCGGTATAAAAGAAATTCAAAGTATTGACCTCTTTCCTCATTTTCACATATGGTGCCTAGTATTATACCCTCTGGATGGTTGGAGTGAGACGGGAGCTGATAATGTGTGAGAAAGAGGAATAGGAATGATTTTTATCACATCAGTCATGGTCCCCATAACTGGGAGATGGTCTTTAAAATATTATATCTTGTATTTAAATACTGACAATGAGTATGATATAAAATATGTCTTCCTTTAAGATAGTTTGTTCAGTTTTGTTTCAGAGATAGGAGAATGTGACAGACTGCTTAAGAAAGGGCTTCTGCCTTGATGATGCAATTAGTGAGAAGTCTCCACACATGGACTATGGTTTGCACTTCCTTTTACCTTTGAAATGTAGGTGACAATATTTTTTTTGTAAAGAAATATTTTATGGTTATTTTAATGGGAAGGTTGAGGATGGTATACCATGTATGCTTAGATTGCTATCACATTGAATTAAAAGTACATAAATATTTTGTTTCTTGAGGATAGAAAGCAACATATGAAACATGAATATTTCTATTAAGCTAGTTACGCGACATTATAAGAATGTTAAAACAGTTGAATAAAACATGGATTTATTTAATTTATGTTGATTTATAACATTTTAGTCTGTTGAAAATTAAACTTACAAATCATTAAAAAAAACATCAATGTGACTCAGAAATCTCTTTATCCAATGAAGCTCTGAAAGGAAAAAAGGAAAGATCATTTCTTTTATTTCATTCCAAGTAATTAACACTTTAAGAAGCTGAAATGAAAGTAGGTAAGAAGAAAGACAGAGGTTGGATTATATATTACTGAGAAAAATATCTGATCTAAAAATATATGTTAGAGAAATCATAAAATAATGGTTTGGAGAATTTTATTCTTGCTTTTCTTATTGACACAGATAAGAAGTATAATCAAAGATAAAGTCATCATATTCAAACAATTAGATAAGATTGTCATATCACTCAAAATACCTATTTTTTATCTGTAGCTCAATTAATGTAATTTTCTTCTTAAATTATATTGCAAAAACAATTTTATTCAGATGTTACAAATGTGCTTTATTCCACTATGAATTTAAATGTTGCAGTTCATCCTTATAGTGATTGCTTGTAATTGAAATGACCAATATTAGTTTTTGATATGAAAATCATGTCAAGCATTATGTGCTCCTGTTCCCTGAGTGAACATAAATAAACCTAGAATAAACCTAGAATAACATAGAATAAACATAGAATAAACCTAGGCATGAAATTCTTATCCCTTTAAAGACCTCCCTTATTGATCTTGTCTCTTGCTTATGTTTCTTTTTAATAGGAGATTTTATTGTATTTTGCAATTAAGGGATGGGTGGGCAAATGAATAATGCCTAAAGACAAATCCTAAAGTTTACTCATCTCTTTTATTAAAGCACAAATTGCTTGGAAAATATATTTTTATCTTCCCTCCCCTCCCGAAGCTGAGAAAAGTGAGAAAGAATTGAAAACGAAACACATGTAGAATTAACAGTGACTACTGCTTAGGAAGGAGTAGATAAATCCCCAGGCAAAAAACTAGTATTGTCTGTAACTAATAGCCAGATGTCCACTCGTGCATTTCTATTTGTAACAATCTGTATCCCTTTGGTAATCTGGAGAATCTGTATAGTTCATTTTGATTATCTATATGATTGTCAGCATAGGGACAACTTCAGATGGAAACAAAAGGAAAGGAATGCAGGACACTTGGGCCTAATCTTAGTCATGACAAGCTATGTCAGTGGGAATGTGACATAAAAATTTAGGAGGCAATAGAATCAGACCCAATAAGGAAATGTGTATAAGTCTGCAAATTTCACTAGCAAAAACTCTTACCAACATTTGTCTTCTTCACCTGGTCTACTGTTTGGCACTTTAAAAATTGAAGTAGTACTTAAAGAAATTTTGGATTTATAATTTTCTAGTAATCTGAAATGCAATTTACCAATTAGTTAGGAATTAGTCTAGCTATAAGGGCCCTGTTGTTCTTTGGGGACCTGGGGACAGGCATTATCAGGGTATTTCAGAGTAATTGAGCAACCATGTCATGTACCCATCCTTTGAATTTCCTCGGGCACAAGTAATATCAGTCATACCACTTCCTCTTTGATACTAATATTTATACTGCAAATGTGTCAATCAAAGTACAGTTTGACATTTTATCACCTAGAAAAAAAACTCTCATATCAGAGAAATGTGAGTTGTTTTAGAGAATCGTGTTTTATTTTTTCTTTGGCCAAAGGAAATTTTCCTGTGTGGCATTTAAATGGCTTCTGTGTCATTCCTTCATACTTGTCTATTCCCTAGGGTTATGTCAATTTCAGTCATTCTGTGAAATTCAGTTATTCCAAAACAAGTTACATTAAAATCATGTTTGATAGGATTTGGGTATAATCCACAAACTAATTTAAGATTAATTTATATCTCTACTATTTAAGTGCTATATCCTTGAATATGGTATATGTCTCCATTTTTCAATGCCATGATTATGTCCTTAATGAAAGCTTTATAATTTTCTCAAATGTTGTACACATATGTATCCTAGATATCTTTTAATTTATATTGCTATTTTAAATAGGATATTAAAAATAACCTTTGTTACTTTATGTTTCTAGTATATGTAATAATGTTGAATTCTGTGCAGGAAACATATTCTTCAGTTTGCTGGAATTTTTTTTTTAATTTATTTTTGGTTTAGTTATTTGATCACTAAATCATAAGAATTTGATCTTTTTCTTCCAACTTTTAAATATCTTTGCTTACCCTGTATTATTTTACTATCCATAATTCTTATATTGAATTGCAGTATCAGTAAATTTGAATTTCTGTTCTGTTAATTTCTTTAATACTATGCATTTCACTATTAAATATGATGCTTGAATAGATTTTTTAAAATAACCATTATGTGTTTAAGGAAATTCTCTTGTATTTTTAGTGTATTAATATATATTGTCATGAAAGGTTATTTGGATTTAACAATTGTTGTATTTTTTGAAAGATTTTTTAAACTAATTGGTTAACATCGTTACTCACAAATTCAGATTTTTACATTTTAAGTCATTTATTCAATTATGGGATCAATTCTACTTGGTCATGATAGTTCTCCTTTTTCCTTCCACTCCCCCTCCCCATATTTCTCTCAATGATGATAATGTGACCAGGTAACATGACTATATTTTTGCACTTCAACTGATCTCCCATAAACCCAAAGAGTACTTTGTTATGTTAAGTGTCTGGACTTTTTCAATATCAACTCCAAATATATGTCACAAAGAGTAATTGTGTGAAAAATCCTGTTGATTCTTGTCTTTGCCACTGCTTTTCAGGAAACTTGTTCAGTTAAAGGCCTAGACAGTGAATACCATGTTTCCCCCAAAATAAGACCTAGCTGGACCATCAGCTCTAATGCGTCTTTTGGAGCAAAAATTAATATACGATCTGGTCTTATTTTAATATAATGTAAGACTGGGTATAATAAAATATAATATGATATAATATAATATAATATCAGGTCTAATATAATACAAATATAATACTAGGTCTTATATTAATGGTCTTATTTTCAGGGAAACATGGTATTTTAAACTTTGAGGGCCATATGATCACTATTTCAGCTACTCAAGTTGGCTGTTGCAGTACAGAAGCAGCCATAGACAGTATAATAAGTAAGTATGGGCATGTTCTAATAAAACTTTATTATGGAGACTGAAACAACCATTGACAGAATTGACGAGAAAAATAGGCCATTTCACAATGATAGTTGTACATTTTAGTACTGCACTTTCAATAATGGATAAAATGTCTACAGAAAATAACAAAAGGAAATAGGGGACTTGATCAACACTATAAACCAAGCATAAGGAACAAACATACAAACACTCCACACAAAAACAAAAAAAATATATATCCATTGCAATACACATGCAACATTTTCCAGGATAGAACATAATTTCAGCCATAAAACAATTCTCAATATATTTTAAAATAATAAAATCATACAGAGCATGTTTTATGATCACATTGGAATGAAAATATAAATCAACTATATAAGGAAAACTGGAAAATATGTGAAAATTAAACAACATTGTCTTTTTTAAATTAATTTCAGGTGTACAAAACAATATAATAATTACACATTTACACCCCTCACAATGTGATAAACTCAACAAGTTTACTACCCATCTGACAATGTGCTATTACAGTACTATTGACTATATTCCCAATACTTTGCATCCTGTGACCATATACATATATATATATATATATATATATGTATTATATATATATATAAAATGTAATATATATATACAATGTATATTATAGTTTACATTCAATATTATTTTATATTACTTTCAGGTGTACAGCACAGTGGTTAGGCATTTATACAATTTATGAAGTGATCCCTTAATAAGTCTAGTACCTATCTAACACCATGCATAGTTTTTACATTTTTTACTATATTTCCCATATTGTATTTCATATTCCCAGGACTATTTTGTGAGTAAAATTTGTACTTCCTACTCCCTTCACCTTTCTCACCCATCTCCCAACCCCCTCCAATCTAGCAAACATCAGTTTGTTCTCTGTATCTTGAATCCATTTCTGTTTTGTTTGTTTATTCTGTGCTTTACATTCCACCTGAGTGAGATCATATGGTGTTTGCCTTTCTCAGTCTGACTTATTTCACTAGCGTAATGTCCTCTATGTCCATCTGTGTTGTTAGAAATGGTAAGATTTCATTCTTTTTTATGGCAGAGTAATACTCTACTGTATAAATGTATCACAGGTTTTTTTTTTTTTATCCAATCACCTATTGATGGGCATTTTGGTTGTTTCAATATCTTGGCTGTTGTGAATAGCGCTGCAGTAAACATAGGGGTGCATATATTTTTTTGAATTAGTGTTTTGGATTTCTTTGGATAAATACCCAGGAATGGAATTGCTGGGCCATAAGGTAGTTCTAGTTTTTAAAATTTTTTGAGGAACCTCTATACTCTTGTCCATAGTGGCTGCACCAATTTACAATCCCACCAACAGTGCACAAGTGTTCCCTTTTCTCTACATCCTTGCCAATACTTGTTGTTTAAACATAGTCTTAAAAACAATAGGCCAAAGAAGGAATCACTAGAAAAGTTAGAAAATACTTTGAGATGAATGAGAACAAAATCACAACATACTAAGACTTGTAAAATGTAACAAAAGCGGTACTCAGAAAGAAATGTATAGCTGCAAATGCCTACGTGAAAAAAAGAGGAAATATCTCAAATCAACAACTTAATTTTACACCTTAAGGAACTAGATAAAGAACAGCAAACTAAACTCAAACAAGCAGGAGGAAGGAGACAATAAAGATTAGAGATAAATAAAAAAGAGAATAGAAAACAATAGAAAAAAGTATTGATTCTTTGAAAAAATAAAATTGATAAGCCTTTAGCTAAACTGAGAGGTTAAAAAGAGAGTATACACAATAACAAAAGTCAAAAATGAATGCAGGGGCATTATTACTGACCTTACAAAAACTAGATTATAAGAGAATAATACTATCACAAATTTTATGTCGAAAAAAAATTAGCTAATCCAGATGAAATAGAAAAATTTCAAAAAACTCAGAAATTACCACAACTGACTCAAATAGAAAATCTAAACATATCGATAACAAGTGAAGAGATTAAGTAATAAAATTTTTTTCATCAAAGAAATGTTCAGGACTATTTGGCTTCACTGGACAGTAAATTCTACCAAATTAAAAATAAGAATTAACATCAATCCTACTCAAACTCTCCCCCACAAAAAAAAAAAAAAAAAAAAAAGGAGGGAACACACCTAACACATTCTTTGAGGCCAGAATTACTGACAAAAAATATACCACAAGAAAAGAAAACTACAATTAACATTCCTATTAATACAAATTCAGTAGGCCTCAGAAAAATAACAGCAAGTCAAAATCAACAGTACATTGAAAGAATGATTCATCCTGAACAAGTATGATTTATTCCTGGAATGAAAGTGTAGTTCAACAGAAGAAACCCAATCAATTTAACATACCATGTTAATATAACATAGGGAAAAAATTATATGATCGTCCCAACAGATGGAGAAAAAGGATGTGACCGAATCCAACACTTTCATTATATATAATATACGAGGTATGACAATTACACTCGCAAACTTGTTGCAGCAATGTTGCTAACCTGTTTTGATATCAGAGGGATTATTCATTATGAGTTTGTATCAACTTGACAAACAGTTAACCAAGTTTACTATTTGGAAGTGCTGAAAAGGATCAGTGAAAATGTTAGATGACCTGAATTTTTTGCCAACAATTAATTCATGGCTCTTGCATCACGACAATGCACCAGCTCACATGGCTCTGTCTGTGAGGGAGTTTTTAGCCAGTAAACAAATAACTGAATTGGAACACCCCCCTACTCACCTGATCTGGCCCCCAATTACTTCTTTACCCAAAGATAAAGGACATATTGAAAGGTAGACATGTTGATGACATTCAGGATATCAAGGGTAATATGACAACATTTCTGATGGCCATTCCAGAAAAAGAGTTCCAAAATTGCTCTGAAGGGTAGACTAGGTGCTGGCATTGGTGCAAAGCTTCCCAAGGGGAGTACTTTGAAGGTGATTATAGTGATATTCAGGTATCACTAATGAGGTATGTAACACTTTTTCTAGGATGATTTAACAAACTTATCTGTCTGACCTCGTACATAGCGCTCTCTCTCTCTCTCTCTCTCTCTCTCTCTCTCTCTCTCTCTCTATATATATATATATATATATATATATATATATATAAAACATTATTATATTATATAATGTGTTTATATGTATATATATATAAGTTATTAATATATTAATTATATTATAATATAAGTGGAAAATAACAAGCATTGGCAGGGATGTGAGAAAAGAGCAATCCCAGTACATTTTTTGGTGGGAATGTAAAATGGAGCAGCCACTGTGAAAAACATTTTGGTGGTTTCTCAGAAAGTTAAACATAGAAATACCATTCGACACAGCAGTTCCACTCCAAGATTTATACCCAAAAGAAATGAAAACATATCCACACTGAAGTTTGTATAATTATGTTTATAGCAGAATTATTCACAATACCCAAAAAGTGGAAACAGTGTCCATCAATTGATGACTGGATAAACAAATTGTGGTATGCATTTGTGATATTAAGACAATAGAATATTATCCAGTCATAACAAGGAACAAAGTGTTGATACATGCTACAAAGATGAAACATAACATTTTGTTAAGTGGAAGAATCCAGACACATAAAGCACATGTACTATGTTTTAGATATTTTTTAATTAAAATGCAGCTAAAATATATTATTTTATTAGTTTCAGGTGTCCCCAATAGTTTTCAACATTTACATACCTAAAAAAGCGATCACCATAAATCCAGCAACCATCTGACACAATACCATGCTATCACAATATTATTGACTGTGTTCCCTATGCTATACATTACATTCCCAATTTACTTGTTTTAGTTCTAGAAATTTGAACCTCTTATGTCCCTTCACCTTTCCCTTCCTCTATTAATTTTTCAATTAAAGTTGACATTCATTCTTATTTTATATTAAATTCATGTGTATAACATAACGGTTAGACATTCATATAATTTAAGAAATGACCCCCCCCAGGCTAGCGTAGTACCCACCTTGCACTATGTGTAGTTACTACTATATTATTGTCTATATTCCCTATGCTTCACTTTACACCCCCATGACTATTTTGTAATTACCAATTTATACCTCTTAATCCCTTCCCCCCTTTCACCCATCATCCAAACCCCACTCCCATCTGGCAACCATCAAAATGTTCTCTGTATCTAAGAATTTGTGTCTGTTTCATTTCTTTGTTTATTTTGTTTTTCAGATTCCACATATAAGCGAGATCACATTCCATCTGTCATTCTCTGACATACCCCACTAAACACAATACACTCCAGGTTGATCCATGCCCAGATGGCAAAAACCCATTTCCTTCTCTGTCTGAGTAATGTTCCGTTGTAAATATGTACTGCCTACTCTTTATCCATTCTTTCATTGATGGGCACCTGGCTGCCTCCACATCTTGACAGTTGTAAACTGTGCTACAATTAACATATGAATGCACATGTTCCCGTGAAATAGTGTCTATGTTTTCTCGGGATTAATACTCAGAAATGGTATTATGGGTTCTTCTGTGTCTCTTGTTATATAGTCTATTTTGGCTGGTATAAGTATTGCTACTTTAGCTGTCTTTGTTTTTGTTTCCATTTTTATGAAATATCTTTTTCCATTCCTTTACTTTCAGTCTGTGTGTGTCTTTTGATCTGAAGTGAGTCTTTTATAGGCAGCATATGTATAAAAAGTGTCTTGTTTTTCTATCCATTCAGCCACCATGCCATTTGATTGGAGCATTTAATCCATTTACATTTACAGTAATTGTTGACAGTAATTATTGCCATTTTATTAATATTTTTGATATTTTTTTCTTCTTAAAGTCAGAGAAATCAGCTGATAGTCTTATGGGATATCCCTTGTAGGTAACTAACTGGTTTTGTCTTGCTGCTTTTAAGATTTTTCTCTTTGTCTTTAACCTTTGGCATTTTAATTATATGTTTTGTTTTGTTTTGTTTTTGTGGGGGGTGGTCTTTGGGATCATCTGTTTGAGACTCTCTGTGCTTCTTGGGCTTGTATATTATTTCCTTCACCAGCTTAGGGAAGTTTTCTGTCATTATTTCTTCAAATAGGTTTCTAATTCCTTGCTCTCTCTCTTCTCCTTCTAGTATCCCATGATGCATATATTAGTTTGCTTAATATTGTCTCAGAGGCCTGCCCTTTAAAAGAACCTCATTTTTTTTTAAATTCTTTTTTTGTTTTTGCTGTTCTGATAGGGAGTTTTCTGCTACCTTATCTTCTAAATCATTGATTCATTCCTCTGCTTCATCTAATCTGCTGTTGATTCCCTCTAGTATATTCTTCATTTGTGTTATTGTATTCTTCATTTCTGACTGGTTCTTTCTTTTGTTTTTTTTCGCTCCATTTTTATGTTTCCTATCTCTTTGTTGAAGTTCCCTCTGAGATAACTGAGCATCCTTATAATCAATGTTTGGAAGTCTAAATCTGGTAGATTGCTTTTCTCCATTTTGTTTAGTTCTTTTTCTGGAGCTTTGTTTTGTTTTTTTATTTGGGACATATTTCTTTGTCTCCTCATTTTGGTCGTTGCCCTGTGTTTGTTTCTATGTGCAGGTAAACCCCGTATAACACCATTGTTAGGTTCCTAAAAAATCCCATGTTATACGAAACAATGAACTAGTACAAAAAAGGGGGTTAGGTTCCAAAAAATTAAAACAAAACAAAACAACACACTATTATATTTTTATAATTAAGAGAAATATCTTTATTAAGGCAATTTTCACCAAAAGTGTAACGTATCCATATGTATTAAATAATGTTTTCTTCGTCATCACTACTAAGCTTTTATTACATTCCATGTTGTTCAGGGATTTCCCTAATTTCAAATGAGATATTTTTTGCTCTTAAAAGCTCTAATTATACTTTGTGTCATTTGGGGATTTCTCTAATTCTCAAATCATGTTAGAGTGAGATCTTGTTCTAGGATGTTGTACAGTGGTTTTCCCCAATTCTCGAACTGTGTTAGAGTGAAATCATGTTATAGAAGTGCTGTGTTATATAGGAGTTACCTGTATTTGGTAGCGCTGCTATGCCACCCAGTCTTAGTAGAGTGGCCTTATGTAGTAAGTTTCCTGTGGGGCCCATTGGTACAGTCTCCCTGGTCACCTGAGCCTCGTGATCCAGATGTATGGGTTATGTGTGCCCTCATGTTGTAGTTGAGCCCTTTGGTTGTTGTTTACATGTCAGTAGGAGGGAGTGACTCTCAAGCTGATTGGTTATAAGGAATAGCCATGACTCCAGTGGAAGAGCTGTTGTGCGGGGGCTAATCCTATAGAACAGGATTCACTTTAGCGGGGCTCTGCTGCCTTCCCAGTCTGCCCTTTGAGTGTGTCATCTGTGGAGGTTACCTGGTGGTACTCTGGCACAGTCCAAAGCTGGACACCAGTCATGCAGGCTCTGGGGGCCTCCTCAGAAGGTCCCCACCACAGGCCAAGTTCACTTGCATCCTGTGCCAAGCTTGGGTCACCCTTCAGGAACCACAGAGAAATCTGTAAATGGCCCCACCTGTACTGGCTCAGAGGTTCTCTGAAGTGCCAAGCCATGTACCAAGGCCAACTGCCAAATGTGCCAGGCCCAGGGCCACTCAGCAAGAGGTACAGAACACGCTGCTTATTTGGGTTTTGTGTCCCTTTTAGAAATTTTAGGAAAGTCCACAATATAAGCCAATACATGTTGTTTGTATGGAAAAGCCACTAGAAGTGGCTTGGTTGTGCTCAAAAGTTAGGTGGAGTGGGGTCTCAGGGAATCACGAGGGTGGGTGAATAGTTACAGCCAGATTAATGGAGACTCAGATATAGTGTCCACCTATGTTTACAAGCCAGGAGAGGAGAGGGATGAAAAAAAGAAATAATGGATTCTACCATCAGTACTGTCTGTTAGAAAGCTGCCCCTCCCAGCCTTATTCTGAAGTCAGACAACTCAGTTCTCCTCCGTGTGTATCTGGTGCTTTTCAAGCTGCTGTGCCAACAGTGGAGCTCAGTGCCAGGGAGTCCCTCAGCCAGTAGGCCAATGTGTGGTCCATTTAACAGGTGTGCCTGTGACTGCAGTTGCCCTGATCTCACTCACCCACAATCTCCATTGGTTTTTACAACCAGATGTTGTGGGGAATTCACTCCCCAGCACTGGAACCCTGAACTGAGGAGCCTTATGTGGGACTGTGACCCCTCGCTTCTCAGGGGGTGACCTTCACAGCCAAGATAGCCCTCCTGATTTTTAACAGTACCACATGGGTATGAGGCCACACCATTCTGATTCTCTCCCCCCGCCACCAATCTCGAGGTGGCTTCTTGTGTGTGTCCTTAATAGTAAGACTTTGGTTCAGCTAGACTTCAGGCAATTCTCAATAATGGTCATTCTGTAGTTTAGTTGTAATTTTGTTATGGTCATTAGAGGAGGGAAACACAGCATTTACCTACTCCTTCATCTTGATCAGAAATCCAGGAAGCTGTATTATTCTTTTATCTGATAAATCCAGAAAAGGCAAATCTGTAGTGATTGAAAGTAGATTAGAGATTACTGGGGATGGGCAGAAAGAGAAATGAAAAGCGATTTTTTAATGGGTACAGGGTGTTTCTCTGGAGCGATGAAAAGTTTTGAAACTAGAGAGAGGTAGTGGTTCCACAACATTTTGAATACAATGAATGCCACTGGATTTCACACTTTTAAATAGTTAATTGTATGTTTTGTAAATTTCACTTCAATAACAAAAATTACTGATGAAAATAAAATTAATTTCAAACAAAATGTTAGAACAAGTTATAAATGAGGATGATATTAACATTTTGTGTAATATGTAAAAAAGTTTTATTGGTAATATATCAGATAAAATAGTATTTGGATAAAAATAATTAATATAGCAAGAAGTGCACAATAGTCATCACAGTTTTGAACTCATTATGCCTTAAAACACCAGTTACATAGAGAAATAACAATAATATAGAGGTTAATACAATATATGAGAATTTTATACTTATACAGTCTTATAGATTGTGAAATATCTTCAAAATGTAAATGAAAAAAATTTACTCAGCTCTAACTTCTCAATAGCCAATTATTTAAGAAAAAAATAAATAAAACAAGAAAAGTGATCTCAAAGAACATCCAGATACATATAAATTAGTGGATTATTTTAAACCTTAAATGACATTTTATTATTATATTACTTTAAATTATGTGTAATTAGGTACACTATTTTATGAAAGACATTTAATACTGATATTAAATTTGATATAGACTTCTGACATAGAAAATAAATATAAGCAAATCTGACATACGAATAGATGCAAAAAAAATATTTCAAAAGTATATACTACCCCATAATTTACATAAGGATTGTTATATTTATATAAGAAATAGTATTAACTCATAAATTAAATTAATATATTAAATCTATAAATTAAAATGCAACAAATATATAAATTATGATTAGACACTATTGGACATTTTTATTCATTTGTCTCAAATCTTGTGTCTCTAATGTGAGCTTATGACTTTCAGGATACTTTTCAAAACATTAGGTGTAATTTTATGATTATATAGGTTGTCTATATTCATTATTAATAATATTCCATAAACCAATATTGTTTTATTGTTGGTATTTATTATTTTTTGAATATTAATAGTATTAACTTTTTAATATTTGTTGCTTATGGTCAATCTGTTGAACATTCACTATATCCTATTATCTTTGTAATTCAATCATTTTAATCATTCTTCAATTTCATCACCAAGATAAAATTATGTGCCTGTCTCCTTATAATTATTGAATGCCATAATTCTATTTCCTTATTACTAACTTGTCTGTATTTTCAAAATAATGTTATAAAATATTGAGATAATATTAATTATACTGCTTGGTGATTATTTGAATGCCTCAATGTTTCCTTATTTAGTTGTTAATTTAAAATGGACATACTTGTTTTCTCAGTTTATTAGTGCTCTGTGCAGGAATTTACTTAGTGTGATTTCAAAATATTTTAAATTAATTATTGTGCTTTTTTGGTCTTTATGGAAAGTGCAGTGGTGTAAATGTGAATGTGAATTTTCTTTTTAATATGGTAACTCTTACATAAAATGAACCCCAATGTTTCAGTTGATTTATACAATAGAGGTTTATCTTTTACTCTTGCAGTAGTCCAATATGGTTTTCCTTGTTCAATAGGCAGTTTTTCTCCACATGGTGAATTAGGGATCCAGTATCCTTGCACCAAATGCTTGTATCAATCATTAGGACCTCCTTTTAACTCACAGCATGTTTTAGTGCTACATATCACTTCCCCTCTCATGCTTTTCAAGAGCACTACCTACATTTAAAGGAAATGGGAATGAGGTAGGTCTGGAAAACACAGTCCTTGGACGAACAGCATCTTCTGAGTAGCAACTCTTTATATAGAAGTCAGAACATGAATAACATTATTATTAAAGAGTGGCTACCTATATTGCTGAGACTACTTAGTTTAGTATCAGACTCATTTTTAAACTTAATCTCTCTTTCAAACAGAACATAACACAGTGGTACCTGAATATATTTGCAACCAGTATTTGTTGGCTCTTTGTGTGTTGATAATTTTTAGTGAGACTTCAGTGCCACAGCAAGGACAAAAGTATTAAAGATATAATAAATCTTTAGAGCTAATAGTAAATGAAGTTCATCTTGATGAAAAAAATAACATATTTGGTTATTGAATGATATAATGTACTTATATGTTATTCATTTTACATAAACTGACTGCTAATTCACCCTTGGTGTTTATAAATCTTCATTAGACTCAGATTCAAAAAGTATTAAGATTTATATATATATATATATATATATATATATATATATATATATATATATATATAAATCAATGCCTATTTCTTATAAACCCAAGTTTTGAATGAGTAAAATCAGTTTGTGTCATTTCAGTTGCTTTCTCTATTGTAATAGACTAGGAAGATGGGCCATGTATATTTGCATATAGATGAACTAATTATTTCAGACACCTTTGTGAGTCTACTGTGAAGACATAAGTAAAAGTAAAGCACTTGGACTGGCAGATTTATCTTTGAGTATTTAAGACCCAGCACTATGATACTCAAACAAAATAGTGGTCTTCTAACTTGTGAAACAATCACCTAATAGGCCAATCGACAATAAATGGTCTGAAAAATACAGACTTTGGTGAGATTTATAGACATAAGGTTTACTTCTTTTAATTTCCAAAAGAACAAATTTGCCTTGGGAATTATATGACTGCATCAGTGATCTATTTAAGATCTTGGTCTTAAATGACTACTTGTACCTGATTGTAAGAGAAAATTACTTGCATAAAAAGAAGCATGAAGAATGAAGAAAACACAAGATGGCAGGTTTTTTGTTTTGTTTTGTTTTGTTTAATAATTACAACCCTAAGCGCTCAATAGGTGATTATTGGTACTTAAATCATTGAATGTAATGAGGATCTGTAATGGAGAATCATTAAATTCTCAAGAAAGAAAGAGGGAAATTAAATAGCAAATTAATAAAATGTTTAGTGTCTACTATGTGTTTATATATATTTCTAGCACTAGAGGAAAACTGAAATAAATATTCCAATCTTTATCTTGGCTTACAGTAGTTGGAAAGAATTTTATGGAGTCTAATACCAATATTGACAGCAGAGGGTAGAGAAATGAAGAAAGGCTGTAGTAGTCAACAAAATCGCCATAACGATGGATGAAAAATATAAGTGGGTAATATTTTTTTCAAAAGTGGAGTTCTGTGGATTCCACTTCTTCAAAGATGTAAATGAAGGAATAATCATGGTGTTTTGCCAGATAACTTTTAGTCTGAATTACATCGTAGAAAGGGTAGAAGTCTGGAGGGAGTGGAAGATCTGTGGAAGGGTGTCAGATTTTATAAAGGCCTTTTATTTGCATTTGAATTTTATTGTCAAAATGGCTAATATGCATATTAATTGTATGAAATTATAGAAAATGTAAATAGTAATATGAAAATTATTCATAGTCACATCAGAAATAGCCAATGTTCACATTAATAGGTATTACTTCCTAATAGCATTTTATTTTTATCTATTTATAAATTTGGGATCACATTTTTGTGTGATTTATGTTGTGAAAATGTTCATATGTAACTAAATATTTTTGAAATGACTAGTTTTCTTTTGAAAATACTTGTCAATTGCTTGATAGCACCATACCATACAATACATACATGATACCAACATTGGTCAAGTTTCCCAGAGTTAACAACTTGATAAATATTTTTTTAAAATCTTCCCTTCATCTATTTCCCTCTCTCCCTCATTTCCTCTCTAACATACTTTTTTCCTTCCTTCCTTCCTTCCTTCCTTCCTTCCTTCCTTCCTTCCTTCCTTCCTTCCTTCTTTCCTCCCTCCCTTCCTTCCTTTCTTCCTTCCTTCCAATTTCCCTCCTTCCACCTTCCTTCCAGGTATTACATATAATTTTAAAAGGATTATTCTCCAGTGAATAATTGTTCTCAATTTTTGCATAGTTCTTAGAAGATTATTACTAGGCAAGATACCTTTCATTACAGAGGAGCTTAACAAGCAGTAGAATGACAGTAGCATATAGGATGAATTGGAGGGAGCAAGGGCCCAGACTTAGGATACAAATAAAGGTCTGGGTAAGACACAACTAGGTGTACATTTTGTCTGTGTTCTTCTCCCCTGTTCCCCTATCTGGATTTTCTCTTCCAATTTTTTCCGGCCATTTAGTTTCAGGCTTTTAGCATTTTTAAGATGAGTGTAGGTACATCTACAAAAAGAAAAGTAATATGATAAACTACAAAAGAAAAAGCAAATAAAAAGAGCAAATAATAATAATCATTAAAAAATATTCATCTCAATGGATGTGAGTTGTAAATGTGCTAGGACAGTTTTAGGATACCACACAATATTCCTTATTTCCCAACATGTAGTGACAATATATATCTTAAAAAATTATGAGAATAGTTGTACTGAATGTTCACAAATGCAGATATAAAACATCCATTACCTAGATTCTTGTCTGTATTTAAGTCTCACTATTAACTCCACTTTTTATGAAAGTAGGATGCAAAATTATATTTGTAAAAGTATATTTTTCTGATGCCCAGACTCCTGTGATCTTTATCAAGATTAACAAAGCCTCATAGACTTGAAGAGATCCATATGTACAATTCTAATTCCACACCTCAAATACATTGTGCCTTTTGGATCAGTTGTATATATCACTTTCATGCTATCCCAATAACTAATTTTGAAATTTAAGTAATTTTACACAATTCTTTTATTAAGATTATCATTAAATAATGTTTTGTGCAGAGATTCTCAATTCTTTATCTAGTCCAACATAATTTTCCATTTCTTTAGCTACTGTATGACAGACAGTATTAATACAGTAACCAAAATAAATATTCCATTTTGATCAAAGGACTTATAAATGAGTAGGAGAATAGAAAAGTTGTCAATAGCTCTTCCAACCCTAGGAAACTGACTTTTGGAAATATGAATAAATGATCATTCCCTTAGTTTACATTTGGATAGTGATTTTATAGTGTCATTTTCCTCGGAACTTGACACATTTATTTGCACTTGTAACTTTTGCTTTAATACTCTTTCATTGTTTATTTTTTTTCCTCCTACATATTGCAGATAATACTAAGCTGTCTCAAAAAACAGAACACACTCTTTCCTATTAGAACCTCCTCCTTCATCACTCCAGTATTTGATGCTTAAAAAATGTGCATTTATTTAAAAATCAATGGCATAGAAAAACTTTAGTATCTGAAAACAGTTTTGCTAGCTTATGACAAATCTTCAAGTTCAGGTTTATCATTTACTCATTCATTTTCTTCAGTAGGGTGGAATCAGGACTTAGCGAAAATACATCGGACATTTCCAAGTGCAATGCATTCATTTTTCAATTAGAACAGCTCCTTGTTTTTTAATTCATTTTTAATAAAATATATATATATATAATATTAATTTAATATACATATATAGTTATATAAATGATTACTGCAGTCCAGCTAATTAATACATCATCTCCTCACATTCTTTGTGTGCTGAGTGTACCTGAAAAATTACTCTCTTAGAATATTTCCAGTGTTCAATACAGTATTATTCAGTACAGTAATCATGCCTGTACATTACATCTCTAGACTTATTCATTCTGTATAACTGCAAATTTGTCCCCTTTGACCAACATATACCCATTTTCCCCATGATCCAAGTCCCGGATAATCATTGTTTTGTCTGCTTGTATTAACTTCACTTTTTTTAGATTCCACATACATGTGAGATCATACAGTATTTGTCTTTTTCTGTCTTAAGTATTTCATTTAGCATAATGTCCTCTAGGTTCATCCATGTTGTCACAAGGCAAGGTTTTATTTTTATTTCTTATGGCTGAATAGTATTCCAGTGATTATATATAAGCATATATATAAATAATCATGATTATTTATATATATGCTTATATATATATATGATTATATATATATATATATATATAATCACTGGAATACTCATATATATATGATTATATATATATATATATATATAACTTCAAACAATTAAGTTCACAAACTCATCCTAGAAAAAGCGCTACATACCTCATTGCTGAATATCACTATGGTCATATTCGAAGTACTCCCCTTGGGAAGCGAAGCATTGATGCCGGCGCCTAGTCCACCTTTCAAAGCAATTTTGGAACTCTTTTTCTGCAATGGCCATCAGAGCTGTCATCATATTACCCTTGATGTCCTGAATGTCATCAAAATGTGTTCCTTTCAATATTTCCTTGATCTTCGGGTAAAGAAGGAAGTCATTGGGGGCCAGATCAGGTGAGTGGGGAGGGTGTTCCAATACAGTTATTTGTTTACTGGCTAAAAAATCCCTCACAGACAGTGCCATGTGAGCTGGTGCAATGTCGTGATGCAAGGGCCATGAATTGTTGGTGAAAAGTTCAGGTTGTCTAATTTTTTCACACAGCCTTTGCAGCACGTACAAATAGTAAACTTGGTTAACGGTTTGTCCAGTTGATACAAATTCATAATGAATAATCGCTTTGATATCAAAAAAGATTAGCAACATGGTTGCAATGAGTTCTCGAGCTTAATTTTCAGACCTCGTGTGTGTGTGTGTGTGTGTGTGTGTGTGTGTGTGTGTGTGTGTGTGTGGTCATCTTTATGCATTTGTCATCCACAGACATAGATTGTTCCCATATCTTGGCTATTGTGAATGAAGCTGCAGTGAGCATGGGAGTGCAGATACCTCTTTGATATCCTGTTTTCATTTTCTTTTCATATATTCCCAGAAATGGGGTTGCTGGATCATATGGTAGTTTTATTACTTATTTTTAAAAGAAATTCCCGTAGTGTTTTCCATAATGGTTGCACCACTTGACATTGCCACCAACATTGTACAGTGTTCTCTGTTTCCCACATCTTAGCCAAATCTTGATATCTTTTGTCTTTTTGAAAACAGCCATTTTATCATGTGTAATGTGGTGTCTTATTTTGGTTTTGATTTGCATTGAACTTATGATTAGTGATGCTGATCATTTTTCCAACATAGCTTGGCTGTTTTCCATAGTGGCTGCACTAAGTTAGAATCCCACCAAAAACGCATGAGGGTTTCCTTTCCTCCACATCCTTGCCAACATCTTATTTGTTGACTTATTGACAATAACCATTCTTCCTAGTGTGAGGTGATGACTCATTGTGGTTTAAATTTGCATTTCTCTGATAATTGGTGATGTTGAGCATCATTAAATGTGTCTGTTGGCCATCTGTATGTCCTCCTTGGACAAATAACTATTCAAGTCCTCTGTGCAGTTTTTAATCAGTTTGTTTTTTTGGTGGTAAGTTGTATGAGATCCTTATTTATTTTGGGCATTAACCTCTTACTTGCTGTATCATTGGTGAATGTCTTCTCCCATTCGGTAGGCTGTCTTTTCGTTTTGTTGATGGTTTCCTTCACTGTGGAAAAACTCTTTAGTTTGACGTAATCCCTTTTGCTTATTTTGTATTTTGTTTTCCGCATCCAAGAAGATTATCCAAAAATATATTGCTAAGAGTGATGTCAAAAACTTTACTATATTTTCTTCTAAGAGTTTTATGATTTGGGGTCTAACATTTAAATCTTTGATCTATTGTGAGTTTATGGTGTAAGAAAATGATATAGTTTTATTTTTTGGAAGTTTTCATTTCTGTCCAGTTTTTCCAGCACCGTTTACTGAAGAGACTATCTTTACCCCATTGTATATTCTTGCTTTCCTTGTCAGATTAATTGACCTGTATTTTTAATTATCTGTTCCATTGATCTATGTGTGTGTTTTATGCCAGTACCATGCTGTTTTGGTTACTACAGTTTTGTAGTACAGTTTGATATCAGGTAGCATGATACCTCCAACTTTGTTCTTATTTCTCAAGGGTCCTTTTTGGTTCCCTGTAAATTTTAGAATTATTTATTCTTGTTCTGTGAAAAATGCCATTTTTATTTTGATAGAGATCCAATGACATTTTTCACAGAAATAGAAAAAAGAATTCTAAAATCTCTATGAAATCACATAAGATCCCAAACAGTCCAAACAATCTTGAAGGAAAATAAAAATGAAGTTTGGGGCACCACACTACCTGATTTCAAAATATTCTACATAGCTAAAGTAATAAAATTGGCATAAAAATGGACTTATATAGTAATGAAACAGAATAGAGAGCTCAGAAATAAATCCACATATTTATGGTCAATTGGTATTTGAAAAAGTGGCTGAGAAAACACAATGGGGAAAGGACAGACTCTTCAGTAAGTGATGCTGGGAAAAGCTGCTGCTTTTTTCTTTCCATTTTCATTATATCCGTTTCACACCAAGTGTAAATCTTCCAGGGATGTATTATTTTAGCTGATTCTTCTTTACAATCTAAATTGCTTCACTAAATAATAAATACACGTTTCAGATATTTAAAGTAACAAATATAGAGTTTGCATTCCTGGTTCCCACTTCTAAATGTGTTACTTGAAAAAGAAAAGGAAAAAAGCTCACTTCATGTTGTATCAGTATATCTTTTGATACTTTGGGAACAATAAACTTCTTTGCAGGGATTTCACAGCAATTATCACATTACATTTTCAGACTCTGGTAGAAAAGTACTACCTATGAGTAGTCTAATGGCCACTGTTACCAAGAATGATGCTTAAAAGTTGAACTTTATATCTTTCTTTCTGACACTTAAAGTCCCACACTATTTTCTCAATTCAGATTACTCTCTTTTTAACAAAGCTACTTTTCTCGATGCTTCCTATTTTACATAGTAACTACCCTTGTTTCTTTATTAATTCAATTAAACAAAATTATTGTGTCTCTACTATGTGCAATGCAGCATTGAGTGTCTGGAATACAAAGTTGAATAAGAAGGTAAATGAGAAGCTAAACAAGAAACAAAATTCAGTCATAAACTATCCCACTTCCACAGTTCCTTTCCCTATTTCTTATCTTGACTCTGATCCCTTCCCCTCAAAAAAACAAACAAAAAAATCCACTCTGCAGCCAAAATTGTTGTCAAATTTTCACTGGTTCAGATTACTTTCAGTATAAAATCCAAATTTTTAGCCTTGAATATACAGTGTTCTTGAGGGCACAGTCCCTGTTTATGTCTCCATTTCCATTCACTTATATTTTATGCTTATTGATAGAAAATTTATAGAAAAATAATTTCCATGCTAAAACATAAAATACTTATAATTTCACTTTGTCATGTTTCATGTCTCTCTGCTCTTGTTCTCTCTCCCCAACAAACTCAGTTTCCATCTTTTTCAGTGTTATTATTGTCCTCTCAGGTGAAGACTTCTCTTCCAGGTACCCTTTGTTAAATGTGAGATTCAGGCAGCATGTTTTTTGTGTGTGCTCTCATAGCATATGTGCATTTATCTATCTTAGAATTAACAACTATATAGAAATTGACTATTGATGTTGCTGCTTACCATTGTGTACTTAAGCTTCTTGAAAGCTGGAATCCCTATTTCTTCCTCCCCAGCACTCTTCTCCTCCTCATCCTCCTCTTTCTCTTCCTCCTGTTCTTTCTCCTTCTTCTTCCTTCTTCTTCTCCTTCTTCTCCTTCTCATTCTCCTTCCCCTTCTTCTTCTTCTTCTTCCATCACCTGGTTTACTGATGGGCAAACTGTGTTACTAGAAGGACAGATAATACACATTTCAGGCTTTGTGGGCCACACAAGTTCTATCACAGTTAGTCAGCTCTGTGGTTGTAGCATGAAAGAAGTCAGAGGTAAGAAGAAAATGAATGAACATGGCTGTGTTCCAGTAAAACTTTACTTACTACAATAGGCTTGCTGACTTTATTTTGCTGACCCTTGCTGTAGCATGATGCTAATAATATGTATTGCCAAATCAATGTTGAGTGAGTGAAGGAATAAATGAAACCCTGATTTAGTCCTGTGTTTAAATTCTAACTGGATAAAATACCTAGTACTCTGTTTCCCTCTGGAAGGGCCCTATACTATGACATCCTGTTCTATTAATGATTGGTGTCTTGCCTTGGAATCCCAGAGAAGTATTTGGTGTATTTTCAATTATTCGTAAACTTTCCTAATATCCACTGCCTGAATAACAGTTTTCTCACATACCCTGTTTTTCTATTGATCTTCTACATTATGAAATCCCACTGGCTCTCTGTTACCAACATCCTGCATTGCCAGTCATTTAGCAATGCCTGCACATCTTCTCTGTGCCAGCAACTGTGAAGCAAAGATGAATCAGACAAAGGCTCTCTCTCCCCCAAGGCCATGAATATCAATATTAACAATCAGGTGCAAGGAGTTGAAAACATATTCTGTTGACTTAAACAATAAAGGAGTTTGTTTGTTTGTTTGTCTGTTTGTTTTTTTTCCCCCTCGCATACATCAGTAATGGGGGTCTAGGGTTTGCGGTAGCTTAATGATGCTTTTAAGGACTCAAATTCCTCCTATAGTCTGTTGTATTCTCTTTAGATACGGTCTTCACCCTCATGTTCACATGATAGTTGCTAAATATCTAGTCATCATAACCTCTTTCCTAGGTAGGAAGAAGGAAGAAGGAGACTCGAACACCAGCTCTTTTCCACTTATGCCATAGTTTTCATCACATGAGCATTTCTAACTGAAATGCTGATTAGGAGGTAGTAGAAGACATCCAGAACATGGGGTTGAATGGATACTGAGTGAATTTTCCCAAAGGATGTGCCACATCATGCTACTTCTATATACTTTTCTGCAAATCTGGATATTTTATTACACTTGCAAATAGGTCTAAAATTCCTAACTTTAACCAAATAATTTTCAGAATTTTCTTAAACATAATGAACTTCAATGTAAATTTAATGTTAAATTTGGGTTATTTTTTTTCATTATGTAAATCTAATGTTAAATGAGGACTACTTTGTATGCAAATTACTATTTTGTTTTTCTAGCTCCTACTCTCTCATCATCATCACTGTAAGACCCCTGGACATTAAAACAATTTTTCCTGATCTATATAAATATTAGCACATTTTTGTTATAAAATTTTACCTGGAGAAAAGTGTAATATATGTTGTAATATTTGATATTTCAAGAGCAATTTATATTTTCAAAGTACTTTAAAATCACATATTCATTAATCTTATTTGAATATTATATTGGCCCACTTTTACTTTCATTATGAATAAAAAAGTCTTTTAGTAGAGAACTACAGTAGTTTAATGTGAAAGTTAGAGAGATGAAATATTTTGCATTCATTTTTTCATAATTAAATCTCCATGCCTTCATATATAAAAATGCATACCTGAAGAAAATAATTTGGTTGTAATTACACATTTCATAGACATATTGCATTAGACCTGTCATTAAAGAATTGTCTACTTTGTGGAAATAATTAGTGTTAATTATCAATATTTCAAAATAATGGGAATACAGTGATGAAATATATGTCATCACATGAGCCTGTATTGAAAAATAACATGGTAGGGAGAAAGTAGAAAGAGCTGAAGGGCAATTAGAAATTTTATTATCTTAGAGCACAATCTTTTCTATGACTTTGCACAGATAATTTAAGATTTCTACCTTAGTGTAATTTTTGCTCTTTAGTAATGTATGTATAAATAATTTAATGATTAGAAAGATTTTGTGTGAAGAATGATATATAAATGCTAAGTAATATTCATTTACTTTCAATAAGGTTATCAAGAATGCTTGAATTTGCTATAAAAATCTCAATCACAATTCATAATAAATCTATTTAGTAAAAATGAAATAAGTTATTCAAGAGAGATAGCAAGTTTTCAAATTGTTTCTTACAGCAACAAAGCCTGAATTATTTGTTATAGTCTAAGTGCTTAAAACCTTAACCCTACAAATAATGTATAATTATGTATGATATATTCAGATTTCCCTTCCTTCAGTGATGAGATGTAAAAAGAAAAAAAGATCCTCCCTTTTTGAATCTCTCCTCCCTTGGTCTTTCTCATTCACCTTTTATTATAGAGTTATCCTGTGAAACACCAAAATTGGGCTCTTTCATAAATAAAAATGAATCTCTGCAAATGAGGTCTCAGATTATTCTTTAAAGTTATTATAGTCAACTTTGATATTAATAAGGTAATAAATGTTGAAGACTTATTGGGCTTAAAATCAATCTCCACTATTTGTATCTCTATTTTTAATCTTAATATAATTTTATACTTAGCAAAAACTTGCACCTATATCAGTGTTCCCATATTCACTTAACCACATTCCTCTTATGTTAGCTTGTGTCAAAACCATACTACAATTATCCAAAAAAGGAAAATAAAATTCATACAATCCTATTATCTAAATTAAAGACTTATTTAGGATTTCTCCAAATACATCATTAAATGTCCTTTGGTTGTTGTTTCAGGATTCATTCCATGAGCCCACAGTCCACCTAGATGCTATCCTGTCTCCTCCAATCTGTGACAGTTTCTCAGTCTTTCCCTTTTTTCTTTAATAAACTTGACATTATGGATTAGTATTGGTCAATGCTTTTTTAGAATATCCGTAAATTTGGATTTGTCTAACATTTTATTTTTTATTGAGATATAATTGACATACCACATTACATAAGCTTACAGTGTTAATTTAATGCAGTTATATATTATAATATGATTACCAATGTAGAATTTGCAAACACATCTATGGCATCACTATCATTTCTTTTTTATGGTGAGAACATTTAAGATCTAGTTTCTTAGTGACTTTGAGGTATATAACACTATATTATTGACTATAATCCAAATGTCGTGCATTAGAACTTTAGAATGTATTCATCTGACAGAGAAAGACAAATACTGTATGACATTATTTATACATGGAATCCTAAAAAGCCGAATTTGTAGAAACAGAGAATAAAGTGATGGTGACAAGGAGTTGGTGGAGTGGGGCAGTTGGGGAGTTGTATAATTTTTTCTTATGATTAGATTAAGATTATGTATTCGTTGGCAAAACTGCCATACCGTATTTCCTCAAAAATAAGACTGGGTCTTATATTAATTTTTGCTCCAAAAGACACATTAGGGCTTATTTTCAGGGGATGTCTTATTTTTTCACATATAACAATATATATCTATTCATGTACAACAATCTACATTTATTCATTTATTGATATACAAAAATCTACATTTATTCAAATACAGTCATGTCATCGTGTTCTGGAACATTGTCATAACTCTCCAAACACTAAATTCCAGCTTGAATTTCTTGCAACTACATTTCCTGTAGAACGATTGGCCCCAATCGCTCATGTCCATCAGCAGAGCTCTCCTTAAATGAGCACTTCTTGTCCATGTAGCCTGCTCATAGTCCATTAGCAACACAGCTGTCAGTGATTTTATCCCACAAATTCTTCACCCAAATCTCGACCTGTTTCAGGCTAGGCTTCACGAAGTTTCCACGCTGATTTCTCTCCATTCTATTTTCAATGTAGTCATTGATTTCCATGTGCAAATGGTCCTTGAATGGCTTGTTTATTGCAATATTAAGAGTCTGGAGATACGCAGTCATTCCTGCACGAATCATCATTTGATCTATCCTTCTCTCTGCAAAGAAGTTCTTCATGTCTTTAGTGTGGTGAGTGCTGGCTGAATCCCAGACTAGCAGACCTCTTTGGCCACCTCACAAAACAAGTGGCAGCATTAAATCAACCCACTTCCTCATAACTACTTGTGTGCACCAGGCTTTTTCGTTTTCAAGAACATAAATACCTGAAACATGTTCAACATGTCTGTTCCTTATCAAGTGTGCATGTCATTCATGCGTTGTTTCTGTACTCAGATTGGTCATTCAGCAATAAGTCTCAAGTTCATCTGTTTATCTTTCTTGTCCTTAGTGATGATTAGAGGTGGGGCTTTCTTTCCATGCAGACAAATCGCCAAAATACAGGTAACATGTGCACTTTTGTAACCAGCGGAGGGAATGTAGATTGGCGACGCACCCCTCTGATCAATTGTCGTTTGAGATCCTTGGCCCATCAACACTGCAGTTTCATCCATAGCAATCATGTCGGAGAGTTGGTATTTAGAAAAGTAGATGCCATCAACAAAGGACTTGAATGCAAGTGCACGTTTAATAACTTCTCTATCTTCCAGCTTGAACAATGTTGTCGATCTTAAAGACAGTTCATAGTGCTGAAGGAAGCCATCCAACCAGTGTTGTGATGCTTTGAATTCTTCCAGGGATATTTTTAAAGACGGTGCTATTGCAAGGGCAAGTGCTTGAATATCTGCCCTGTGCACAACCAAAGCTTTTGCTCTCCTGTCAGGGATCCACTCACAGATGATGTTTTCCTGCTCAGGAAATAATGGTCGCTGACCTTATCCACATTTGTGCTTCTTAACATTTCCCTTGTCCACCTGTTGACTGAGGTTATCGTATTCTGTTCAACATTTTCAGAGCATCCGGAGGTCCAACTTCTTCTCTTTGCAGAAAGCCGTAAGACTCTTGCCCACAATTCCTTTCTTGTACTCGACGGAATAGCTCTTTCTTTTTGAACTCATCTTGTCTGGGGGTCAAAATATGATTCCATTTAAATCTATCATTAAATTAAGTGTTAATTGAAGACTTAGGAGACAGAAGTGGCAACAAAAATGATGACAGTTAAGAATGGTGATGCACACGAAAGCAATGAAAAATTGCAGGCACCAAAATTCAGAAAATGTTTCTTTTTTTCACACGACTGCATTAAATACATCCATTACAACACACAACGTATTGAATTATGCAGATTCATATGAGATACAACCACTTCCGTTCCTTGTCAAGTGCGCATGTTATTCATGCGTTGTTTCTGTACTCAGATTGGTCATTCAGCAATAAGTCTCAAGTTCATCTGTTTATGTAGGCATTTACCTTTCGTCCAAAAGAGCCTGCTTAGGTGTTTACAAATACTTAACTGTAATTTATATTTTCATTTATTTTAAGTATTAATGTCAATAATATTATTTATATTTAATTATAGATCAATATTATTATTTTATAATTCAATATGTCCGTCGTGTGTGCAACAGACATAATAAATGCGTCCATCTGGCTGACGATCTTAACTGGGGCTTATTTTTGAGGTAGGGCTTATATTATGAGCATCCTGAAAAATCATGCTAGGGTTTATTTTCTGGTTCAGTCTTATTTTCAGGGAAATATGGTAGAAGTGATATACCTTTCTCACTGCATCATTTCTGGGGGTATATGGTGTTACTATATCTTATTACTGATATTTGTAACTTTGATCACTTGGTTAAGGTGGTATCTGCTGGATACTCCACTGGAAAGTTACTATGTCTGCCCTCCGTCCTTAAGAAGTGTGCTGGGGGGATACTTTGAGACTATGCCAATATCCTATTTTATCCACTAGTGTCAGTATCCAGCAGTGGTTCTTCCCTGCAACAATTATTATCATGGTGTTCTAATGATTATTTTATATTTCCTTCATTTCTTCTACATTTATTAATTGAACTTCTTTGTAAGAAAAAACTATTTTTCTTCCCATTTAATTTTTCATTCATTCAAGAATGTATTTATATCAGTATGGATTCAGAGATTTTTTTTTCCTACGGGTTATAGTCAGGTATAACCTGACTAATAACCTGTTGTTACTTTGTTATTAAGTTTTCCAATTTTGGTTATTAGGAGCTCTTTCACAATAGTTACTGAGCACTTTTGACCTGCACCTATCCTTTGTTGAGCACTTTCCTGTTTTCTGGTATGATAAGATTCTCTATGATATCATATATTTCCTTTATTCTAGTCTTGGAATGAATCATTTCTCCAATGACTCCAGTTCCCTTTATTTGGGGATGGTATTAAGAAACCATCTTTGTTCTGGGTGTGCCCATTGTTACTGAGGTGTCATTATATATAGGCCCTCTCAGTAAATAGAGCTTGGAAATATATGTATGTATACTAACCCATCTGTGTATATATTTTAAAATTATAAGTTCACATTGATACCTCTGATAAATGCAACATTACAGCATTCACTCTAGCCTTACTCCTTTCCATGTTTGTCACTCTTTCTCTAATAATAAGAAATCTCTCATGATCTAAGATATGCTTACTTATTTATTCAACTGTAGTATATACTTAACAGAGTTTCAGACTTTTATCCCTTAATCCAATGAGAAACAAAGGTACACATTCTTAAACCACTCTTAAAAAAATATTTTATCAGGTGAGTGCAGTTAATTTACTTTTGGTATTATGACTTCAAAACAATCACAAAACACTCATTGAATGTGTAGGAAAATAATTTTTTATTGTTTTCCTGTAATGTACTCTATTTTGAGGGCTAGAGTTTCAAATAGAACAAATTGCATTTCTATATGTCCAACATTTTGATGTAAGTGCAATATCTCCCCTATACATTTTCCAGCAAAGAGAGGAAAATGGGCCTCAGTTACCCCATTGCCTGATTCCTCTGTGCGTGCTGACTTAGCTACCAAGCTAGAACTGATATCCCTGAAGAATTTAAGTGAACTGTTATTCTCACTCCATGGAAAATTCTGGACAAATGACTATATCTTTAGACTCTCAAGCACAAGACAGTATAGATGTACAATTATTGTCATTATTATAATTGCATATTGAATGACTTCAGCGACTTACCATTACATTATAAAGACTATCTTAGAAAGTGTGTGAATAATCTATTACACTTTTACAGAATAAATGAAAATGCAAGGAAATGGAATTATTACATTAAAAATACAGTGGATGCATATATTTATGTATTATATACTAATAATCTGATAGATACTGATAACTTTTATTGAAAATTCTCATATTGCATATGAAAGCTAAATTTTATATCAGTTTCTAAAAAATAACAGTCATTGACATTTTTTTTTTTTTTAGAGCACACATAGATTTGTGAAAATTTCCCATTCTCACAGTATCCTTATAAAACATTTATTTTACCTTCTTGTAATGCAGTAGCATGGAAATCTAGTTTTCAGCCATATTTGTATTTGGTTGAAATTGCAGTTCTCTCACAGACAAGGCTAATAACAATAAAATGCTTGTAGTGGGAGAAAGGTATAGATTCTCAAATATAAGATGAAATAGTAGGAATTAGTGACCAATTATATATAGAAATAATAACTTTGTTGTTTTGTCTGATAATAATTTGCTTTGTTATTTTTGTACTGCAATATGTTTTAAGGAGCATTGCCAATTTTATCTCTAAAAACAATGAAACAATAGGAGATAATTCACTGATCATTCAACTATACTACAAAAAAAAATATATAGTTCCTGAGAGTCTCAAAAACTTAAGAGAAAATGTTAAGAAATTCAATTTGTCAATTAAGTTTCAGTTGTAATCATGTGTCAAGAAATACAGAAATAATACTTTTCTAAACCAGAAAAAAATATAATATAAGGTATAATAACCTATTATGTTTGGTTACTTAAAATACTTGAAGAATCTATTATTTAGAAAGCCAATTTTTTGAGACAGTTAATCACATATTTTGTTACTTAAACTTTTAATGTTTATAATTTTGAATTGAAATCATCCTAAAATAGTCTTACCTAAATATCTTACTAATTCAAGATAGAATATAAAACATAATCTCAACCTTATGCCCCCTAATTTATTTAAAAGTGTTTATTAAGTACCTACTATGTGGCAGGCACTTGCCCTGGAAGAAGAGGAGGTGAAGCAGGGAGCTTTCCCAGCCCTAAGTATAGAGTCCAGACTTAGGGCTCTAAGATGATTTGAAGCAACACCGGTCTATTTAGAAGCTTGCACAGCTGGAGGAAAATGCCTTTGCTGGCTGCATTCTAGCAAGCAGTAAACTCTTCAGTTTAGTAAAGGCCATAATATGTGAGGCTATCAGCTGAAGCATATGATGCCAGAGAGAGTGGTGGATAAAAACTAGACAGACACCACTCATGCCATAAGGTGCACTGAGGGCCTATGAAGGTAAAGTGTTTGTGACAGAGAGGAGGTAAGCACCAAAATGGCCAAAACCAAGAGGCAGATTACAGGTAAGTTTAGGGGAGGGCTGGGGAAGGGGAAATGGTCATATGAGGATGAAGACAAACACAGGATGATAATAAGAAAAAAGAAAATTTACTTGTGTCTCAGAATCTTAAGAAAGAAGAATGTTTTCAAGTCAACACCTTCTAGTTCATAGAGTTTCTATTTGTGTTATTGTGCTATATCATTAAAACAAATAAAAATGATATTTGCTAATACTTCTATAGTCCCTGTCCCACACCCAGACATTTTTCTAAGAACACTACAACTCTCACAGCATTCTATAGATAATTAATTATATTCCTATATATAACCGTATATTCCTACATGTAACTATAGATAAATAATAATATAATGATATTCCCCTATTCTATGGAGAAAAAAAGATACACAGAAAGACTGAGTAACTTGCAAAGGTCACGTGGTTAGCAAGTGGTTGAACGGGTATTCAAACCTACATGGTCTGGCTCTAGTCTTTTCTCTTTCCCACTGTGACACCGCTTCTCAAATATTTAATCAAATGTTACCCTTTTCTCCTCCTAAGGAGAGACGGCCTTAAATTAATTCTGTTGCTTTTATTAAAAGTGCTAAAAAGGTTAGATGTACTGTGCTGATATTACAAAGGATTTCTTCAATAATTATGATCTTTGGGAGAAAAAATTTCCCCAAAGAACTATTTTCATGAGATAAATATGAATATATATATTTATGATAGTCTTTCTTTTTACCCATCTTCCTCCGTCCCTTCCTTCCTTAATTCCTTCCTTCCTTCTTTTTCTTTTATTTCTTCTTTCCCTTTTTTTTTTTTGCTTCTTCATATAAGCTTTGCTTTATTTTGGTTTTTACCTATCTTTGTGATATTCCACAAATTACATTAATATAGGAAAAAATAAAATGTGTCAATGATATAATCATTTGTTACACTTATTACTACTGGATGCTTCCAAAAGGTTTTTATGTATGTGGCTGATGCAAAATTCGGAATGATTTATCAATGAACTTTCAAAGCCAGGAAAGAAGGAAATTACTTCAGTTTGTCTGAAAGATGAAACTTGAAGAGTTTGTCAGGTTCTGGATTGAGCTCATATTGGTGATTCTTTCCACAACATTGGCCATATATCTTACTTTTATCCCAATCTATTTAAAGATCAACTTAAATTTATTTATCTTCTGAGTTACCTGCATTTTGCTCTGTGTGTGTGTGTGTGTGTGTGTGTGAGTGCGTGTTAATGTTAGCATTTAAAATTAATGGATTAGATCTCTTCTAAAGAGTAGTGTATAAAATGTGACTATCCAAATACTAAGTCAGTTGGAATTTATGATGTTTGAATCACTGAATTGCTGATTTTTAATTAAGAGACTGAGAATATATTTTCTACTGATTTCATTCATTATTATTTGCAGCCAAGCTCATACTAAATCTCTGTAAATATCATTTACTAATGATCTAGACAACTGAACACAGCGAATTATAATTCAATGTTATATAAAAATTCACTCATAAAAATGAAATTATTTCTTATCTCTGTTTGGTATTCTACACCAAATAGTACCAAAATCTTTCTTACCCAATTGATTGTTCCCTGAATAGATGAAGCAAACACATGGGAAAAATACCTTACAGGGCTAAGAGATTTTGATCCACTTCAGCTGTGTTTTGTCTTAACCTCATGATTTGGAAAATCAATGGCATATCAGCTTAGCAGTCACTGATCCATGAGGTAATTGCACCTTCTGATATCTTCAACATAAAACTTCTGAAATGGGCAAAGCCAATGAATAGAGGGTAAACACCTTGATCTTTTCCATTTTTGTGATCGAACTGAGAAATAATCATATCTCTCTGTATTTCTGAAGGAAAAATAATATCATCTCAGAGGTATAAAGCTGCAATTTAACACTTTTATCATATTAAGATTATTATTCTTCCAAACAACTGGCTTTATTGAGCTACAGATGATATTTACCTGCAAAACTTGTGTGTAGACTTCTAACCTACTTCATTAAAAATGCACTCTGGATTTCAGTATGGAGAACTGGGCACTTCATTTTCTTGTTAATATGGTGGGAAATTATCCCCATGGCTTTTGTTATGCTGCTGAGAGACATCTTAACTAACTAGATAAGAATTCTTCTTTAGGAAAGAGATGTGGGCTTAAGTAAATACTAAATAAATTGAGTATTAACACACAGGGAGAAAGTAAGATTGATGATCTGACAAAACATTAATTAAAAAAAGGAACATTGCCAAGATTTTCTTGTATAATTCAAGTCCACATAATTCAAAGGCAAAATTAATTTACTGTTTCTTATTTGACAACAAAGAAAGAGCTTTATATTGATTTTTTTTTTTTTTAATGTGCATGCACACATGACATGGTAAAGCTCTATAATGGGAAACATAGTTGTTTAACCTCAGAAATTTGCATTTAAATTCAAAAATTCCACAGAGACAACAGGACATTTCTTTGAAATGAAATGAGTTTGCACTTATTTCTGCAAGTTTTCAGGCATACACAAACATCAAATATCAATTTCAGTATTAATTAAAGGAAACAACCCTAAAATATTTGGCAATTTTTACTTTGAGCAGTTGCCAGTTTGCACAGCAAAACATATGCTGAATATTTTATATACAAGTAATTTATTACAAAATTTACCAATAATAGCTAACACTATTTTTTTAAGTTTACTTACCCAAGTATCAGTTTTAAAGATTAAATATCATTATGTATTATAATGCTGAGTCTACTTAAAATTTAATTCTGAGAAGCCTCTTTAAACTTATTTCATTTCAAAATTTTGATTTCCAAGTAATTTTATTTTCTATTGAAGATTTCATACAATTATTGTTTGAAAATATTTAATTCTTCTGTTTGATGAAGTGGACCAAAATGAATTTTTGTTCCAAATATATAATTAAATGTCTAGCATTAGAGTGAATACTCCTCAGAATTATATAGAATTATATACAGAGACCTGCTTACAATTAAATTCTGAATTTTCAACAATAATAAATTCTAAGATAGTGGTTATATCTGTTATATAGCACTGATGTTACTTAAAAGATGAAACATCATGGCAAACCTTTGAACTTTAAATATTCTACCCTGGGAATATTGTTCCTAAAGAGATAATGTTAGAACAGAAAAAGGACTTTGAAAACTTAATTTATATGGTGCTGCCAGAAATCAGAACTGAGGCATACATTTAGGTTCTGTTACTTTATTAGGAAGTGCAATACCAGGAAAGCAGAAATAAGAGAGGAATAAAACAAGGAAGAAGGAAGTCAATAAGAGGATGTAGTACTAATTTGCTACCTCTTGAAACCAAGTGCAAATGATTGTATGCTCTCAGGAGACTCCTCTGAAGGCTACAGAATTCCTGATTCCAAGGAAGTCCATGGTGAGGCACAGGAGGATGGAAGAAAAAACATTCATCCACCCACTGCCCTGATCTAAACAGGAGGCTGTTTGACCCAAAAGGGTATTAACTTCATAACGTTTTTTTTTTTTTTTTTCCCCCCCACATACACAGGCTCCAGCCATGTCCTGAGAAGTCACAAACTTCTGTGCCAAAAAGTAAGCTTTGGGACATGACTCCATAAAGGGGCACATCCTAGCACCCAGGCAAGGCTACATTATGTTGTGCCCACCTGAAGTTAGAAGTCCACGTAGAGTTGCTCATTACAGCAGTTTCTTAACCAGAAAAAGTGGCCAAAGTTGGAGATGAGGCCAAGAGACACCAAAGTGGCATATAAGAGGTGGAAACAAAATCAGATGTCTTTATTCACACTTAAAGTAAAATTTACAACTTAGGGTCGATTAATTAACCGGCACATCTAATGAAAAGTGCGGCAGTATGGATACATGTAGCAAAAATATCTGAGTGAACGCCTTACATTTATCCACATTGTTTTTTATTTTCTTTATGGTGCTAATATTTACTTAACTTCTAGTGAAGACACTTATCTACCTTGAAGACTCGTTGTATAGTACTTGACTAATAAAATATTTCTGAGCTATTTGACACTTTAAGATTGAAGTAAGCTTAGATTTCATAAGAAACTTAATGTTACAGATATTTGAAATCACTTTGAAATTTAAGATAATCTTTCAACTGTACTTTTTACAAATGTTAGTTTTCTTTATTTTCTAGGAAAAAAGATAGTTTTGTTCAAAATGATACACCTTCATACTATTGATGCACAATTAAATCTATGGATAAGGAATAGTTATTTATAAAATCTGAAATAAAGTTTAGTTTTTAAGGTAATTTTTTTCTTTTTTTTTTTGCTGGGACAATAAGAGTGAAAAACAGTAAAGAGAGTAAGTAAATTAAATAAGTATATTTACTTCTTAGTTTCATTTCGCATGCCAACTAATTATTCAAATTGGCATAGCCATATCATTGACATCATAATAATTAATATTTCTATTTTATTTTTACTTTCTCCACAACTTAAAATTTTCTACAAATTTCTCAATAGTGATTATATATAGTTTAATTCATATTTATATGTGTATACTTTATGTAATATTATTTGTATTTTATATAATATTTATATTTAAGTTTGGAAAGGACATATTTAGGGATCCTAATTGGACTTTCCTCCTTTTCTTGATGAAAACTGGAACTTAGAACATAGAGAGCAAATCAGACAAATGAGAGAATTACATGACAGTCTTCTAGTATTTTAAACTCTTTTCTTGTTTACAAAATTTTTCTAGCCAGCGTCACATTTTCTAAGATCTTACTGATGACCAAATTTATTTTTCTTAAAAGAAATATCTCTGGCCATGCAGATTTCCGCTAAATAATGTCAAAGCTCAAGAGAACAGATAAAACACAATATTAAAGAAAAACACTTATTTGGTAAAATACCATGTAAAAATTTTCCAAACATCAGAAAAAGTGAATTTAAACATGTTAAATAATCAACATTAGTAAATAATTTAGATAACTTAAAATTCTCGCTATAAGCTGGTTGGAAAAACTAAGATGTCAAAGTTGGGTCAAATCTCTATAAAACAGCACAAATTAATGGCTTTATGGATATTAATTGATGTCACTAGTTCATTTAGATTTATGAAGAATCTTAAAGAAAAACCATAACTGTATTCACATGTATATGAATATTTGTGTAAGTAAACTGTATAAAAGTAAGTTTATTTGAACTTTAGAAAAAATACTAAATCTAATAGTCTGTCTATATTAAATTTCTAAATATTATTCAGATTATTTTAGATTACTTAAAGCCAGGCCATCAATTTGCTCTGTAAGAATCTTTCAAACTTCAGGTTATTCACATAACCTTAAAAACATTTAATATTAGTAAAATGTAATAGCTCATCAAACTAATAAAATTTATTTATTAAATTGTTTTTGATTTTATATAATATTCCCTCAGCTGAGACATGGTTTAATGTACTTTCCAAACATGCCATGAAGTGTCCTTTTGATTAAATATTATATGAAATAGACAAATTCTCTATGAAGATAAAGACCAACCATCAATCTGTATATTTTATAGAACAAAAGCTTTCAAACTCAAGTTCTCAAAGAGAATAACAATTAAAGGAAATGATATTGCTTATTTGATTCTTGTCTCCAATTTGGTTACAGCTTTATTTTAAACTAAAGATTTCAAATTCCCTCTGTTTGAAAAAACAAGCAAAATAAAATCCCCCCAAATTCAAGCAGTTGAATGCTGCTGTATTAGTAAGTTCCCAAATGCTTAGTTTCCAATGTGCTAAAGGAATAAACAAGAATCTCTGATAAAGCCCAAATGAATCACACCTTGTTTTAATCTGAAAGTATAGCTATTTAGAACTGGAACGGAGAGGATACTTTAGTTCGGGCATGATTTGACAGTTGAGAAAGCCATCTTTTCTAAACACAACCCTATTTTACTGACAGTAATCATACAAGTTCTGCTGACAAATTGTCTAAATTTAAAAATGCTACAGAAAGGCTACAGGCTTATTTGTTTTCTTAAAATGAGTGTAAACAAATGAAATGTATTTCTGAGTCTGTAGAAACTCTAAAGTTGAAAGCATTCAAAATATATTAAGCAATCTAAATTATAAGTCATTTTAAAAAGCTTACAGTGCTTCAGGGGGGAAATGTACCTGGATTCACAGCTAACCTGATATTTGCAATACAAAATAAGTTAACAAGGAAACCAATGACATAAGCCCTAGAGTGATGCAACTTGCTAGAACAAAAGAATACCACATAATAATTCCAGAGAGGGACTCTGCAACTACACAAAAAGTATAGTTAAAACAAAATGATAATTTACAGTAATGCTGTCACCTCACACAAAAAGTTTTCAGCATATTTGGCACATTTCACGTGTCATAACAGTAGAGGAAAAACAAAGATGTTCAACATTTAAATGATTTAGCTGCTCTTCAATTTGAATAAAAAGAGCTAGAGAATTTTCTACTAGCGCTATGATTTATCACACCCAAAATATAACTATTGGGCATTTGTCCTTAATTACCATCTCTAACACAATCACATTTCTCATAGTTGGGAAATGAATCTTGTTGAATCAGTATTGGAGTCAATGACATTTAATCCTTAGCTAGGAATCTGGCTTTTTGAATTTATTTTCAACACGTGATGCCCTTCTTAAATATGTGCTTCAATTTATATTTTCACTAATATTATGATGCACTATTTTGCACTTCATATATTACTAAAGACTGTGTTTGGTTAATTAAAAATTTTATTGAATACTAAAAGATACAGTACTAGAATAGTAAATAGTGCATTAAAAAAGCTGTATAAACATTCTATATTGTATCTCTGCCACTTCCTCAACAATGGGAAAAAAATTAGTAATTATTCTATCCTTTCTTCTCAACAATTGCTCAATTACCTTGTTCAGCAGTTTCAAGAGTAATGCATCAATATATTTCCAATGTTAAGAATTGCTGATCCTGACTTAGACCATGTTTGGCTTATAAATATTATTTTTATTCATGCCTGTGCCCAAATTCATTCTTTCAGCAACATTCTGCATGATAATGGTAGAATATGATATATTAAGTATACAACATCATTAGCTCATTTAAATAAAACATTTAATAATGCTTTGTGTAACATTTATTCTGCTGAAGAATGTATATTAAAGTACTGATTGGTTGTAAACAAATTAAGCATCACTAAACCATATCATGATAAGAAATGCACTTATAATAGTTCAATAAAGATATGTGTAAACAAAACTGTAGAGCTGCCTGTTGTATAGGTGATCAATTAGCACAATGAACTCAACTAAATGACAATGACAATCAAGAATTTATTTACTTACTGTGACAGTGCAGGCAAGAGGTAAAAGAGAGAGCAGCCAGTTTCCTGGTTTTCCATTGTCCCTCATGGAAAAGTACATGCCAATGATCAGATGGCACGCAGTACAGATGGGGGATGCGGATGGTGGATGGGGTCGGAGGGGTGCTTCATTCAAGGCCAGTCCCCAATAAAGAGGTCTCTGTAAAGTTTCAGCCAATATGGAGGCTTCCCATAGGAGGTGCGAGTGCTAGGAAATCAATGTGCACATGAGTACGGCCTAGGAGTACTGACTCCTAGGGCAGTACTGACTGCAGTTCCCTCTGGAACACTGCATACATTGGCCATACACCAAGAGTGGTGAGGTGAGGGCAGCTTGCCTCCATGACACCTGCCAGGCAAAACCTTGTAATTGCCTGTAGAGAAGTCTGAGAGACCACATATAGGATTTTGGCCTACAGATGGAGCAAGTTTCTTTTTTCAATGACAAAGTATAATCCAGTTTCTTCATAATGTGAATATATTAAAAGCTAAAGTAACAAAATTTTATGTTAAAATTAAACCATATTTTTCTCATGACTTGACAATTTGTAATCCATCTAAAATATACAGCTTAGAAGGACATTATCTGTTTACCCTTCCTATTACTCAGAAACGTTTCACCTTATAAGTGGCAAATTTATGAGGAACATCCAGAAACTCACTTCTCCAGTTTTCCTTGTGGTTATTATGTGAGCATATGACATGGACTCCTCCAACTTAGATTCATATTTTACTGAAATGATTAAGTTCCACTTTTTCTTCTGTCATTATGTCTAGTTACACACACTGAGAAAACTCTTCCAAAAAATATTAAAAACATAAATTAAAATGAATTCTTGCCTGGATAAGAAAATAAGAAAACCTCAAAAGTCAAAAATAGCATTGCTGAGGGAAATTAAAGAAGACCTAAATAAATGGAGGTCTATATCATGTTCCTGAATTGTCACACTCCATATTATAAAGATGACAGTTCTCCTCGCATTAGTATACTATAAATAATATGTGATTTAAACATAATCTCTGTTTATTTTACAGTAATTGTTTGTCAGATATTAGAGTTCACATAGCCATACAAAGACTCCAGATATTCAAGGGAATCTTTAAGAAAAAGGAAAAAGTTGGGAGTCTTACACCACCATATAGTAAGACATATTATAAAACCATAGGAATTTCTAATGTAGTGTTTATTTAATCACAATGAACTATATTAATATTTCATAAGTAATAGCATGTACATTTGACTGGCACAGACCATTAAAGCCATGATATGACTCACCTTTTCCTAAAAGTTTATTTATGTTGTTTATAGCAAATAAGAAAATACTTACTTCGGTGCTTTACCTGTATTAAATATTTGTCTAGGGACAGTTTTATAAAACTATATGTGTTTTGATTGAGCAAGCATTTTCTTTATAAAGTAATCAAATCCAAATCCACAAAACAAGTTAGTAAACTAATAAACATGTAGTGAGCAGATAGTTTACCATTAACAAGGAGTATACATCAGAGGGTGCAATGGCTCCTCAGCAAATAAACTGTTAATGTAATTCACTAGTTAAGCTGATTGGTGGAAAAATGCCATGAAGCTTCACTGTATGTTCTACAAAGCATTTGGTAAAATTCCAAAGCCATTAATGTTAAAAAAAAACTATAATATCAGAATATAAATACAATTTCTCAGCCTACTAGAATGTACTGCTCAGAAACCTAAAGTTAACAAGGAAGCATGGAATTATGTGTACATAATCTGTGTCTCGGTTTATAAATTCTGTATTATTCTCTGAAAGGAAGGTGTTGTATATGTGCTGACCCAGAAAAGTCAATGGGAGTTAGAAACCTGGCACATCGGGCTGTCTGTCAACATTATCTCTAATAATGCCCAGTTATGTTATTCATTTTTTCCCTAATTTATTCTCATTAATTCACGGACTACTTATTGAAAACCTCCTTTTTGCAATATATTCCATCAAGCCTAGGTGCAGATAAAAGATAAGTCAGATATAGAACTTGCTTTCTAACAGCTTTTAAAATTATCTTACTTATATATTTGTTTCAGAAGTACATACTGATGTCTACATTATATGTACTTATAAGCGTTTTTATCAGGTGAATTGTCTGTGATAATTTTAATATTCATGCATATGTATGTATGTTTATCTTTGTATGTGTGTGTGTAGGTAGCTGGGAGAGGCAGTGGAAATAATTTAACTGAATTCACATACAAATCTAATATTAAAATGACCTGTCTAAAATCATAAATGTAAGTGTTTATCTTTAAAAATTTCACTTAATAATTATTCTCATATGTTTGTAACCAATGAAATTCATTAAAGGAATATATGAAAACATTTTAAAACACAGTATGTGTATAAACCTTATTTCGATCTATTTTATTGGAAACAAAACTTGGCTTCTAAAGTTGAATAAAATAATTCAACATGTTCTCATTATGACAATAAAGATAATATGTATGTTAAATTGAATGGTACATTCAGAATGCACAAAGTACAACATTTCTTAGGATTGTATGCTTATAATTATTACTTTATCAATCTGTCCGTTTGGGTGAATATTTTAACTTAATTTTGACCAAATTAAATGCCAGAAACAATATATTATATTTCACATGTTACTACTTACTGAAATCATAATGCTGACTTATTGCTGTGATCTCCTATTTAAAGCATGAGCAAGAACTATTAAACTCTCATTCCAGAAGGGAAATTTTTATTATTAACAGATGCATTCTAACTGGGGAGTCTCATGCTGCTATGAAATATGAGTCTTACTTCAAGATGCATGTATTCATTACATGCGTATTGGGACCAAGAGGTTCAGCTCTGGGCCCAGTCTGTAATCTTGGCTCCTGTTGTCATCAGCTCCCTAAGTGATTCTGCTGCCCATGTCCCTAGCGACCTGCCCATTGTTATATTTCTTCCTGTGTAAACACTGTTCTACCACTGCAGATGAGTACTCTCTCCTCCTTCCTACTTTACTCTAATAAAATCCCCATTTTTCACAAACAGGAGAACATTCATTTTTCCCGCCTCATTTTTCAAGTACCAAATCATGGCATTTCAAATTTTAAGTAAACAAGAAGTCCAATTTTTCATAGTGACAGCAACTGCATTTGATGTATGAACCTGAAACGCCAAATGACTTACTCCTGATAATATTTGAAGAAGCCCCTTGTATTTATAAAACATGTCAAAATGATTTGTTTTGGCATTGCATTATAGCCCTTGTTTATGTAAGTTCTTAATAGGCTGTTTTTCATTATCAAGGGTAGGTCCTTGTTATAAATTAGATCCCATCTGCTAAAATCTCCTCATTAGAGGTTCAAAGGACAGATAATGCCATGTACTATTTACTTAAATAAATCGCACAAGCTTGCAGGCTGACCAATTGACTTACTGAAATCTTGGAAGTAGTAGAAACAATGACAAACATGAAACTTCTCTATATATATTTTTTACCTTTAGAGTGAACTGCAGTACAAGTATGTCTACACAATCTCCAAGATGGACAGAACCTGTTTTCTGGATATACTGAGAGAGAAAAATAAGTGTCACAGCAATTGCCTTTTCATCTTTGTTCCAGTCACAGAACTATAGGGATGTGTTTTGAGGAGAAAATACTTGTAGCCATCAACATATTGCTGTCCCCATCCCCTGCACTGCCTTGTGTTGAGTGGACAGTGATAAATGAAAAGGGCTGTGAGAAACAAGTGTTCTCTTTAGATTTGAGGTTTCTGCCTTTCAAGAGTGATTTGCTAGGAAATCATGGCTTAAAGGGTGGCCAAAAAGTACTTATTAGATTTTTTTTTTTCCATGACTGTAGTCGAGTATAGTGATATAGTCCAGTGGTTAAAAGATTAAGAGTTACAATGCACAATTGTGATATCCTTTATTTTTGTTTACTCTTGTGGGACTTGGGGGAGGAGCAACTGTTGAGCCCTAATTTAATGTTTGTATTGACATATAATTGACATAAAATAACTGCACATATTTAGTGTGTAGTTTCTCACACTTTGACATGTTTAGACACCTATGAATCTATCACAAGAAACACAGTGAAGATATTCATCACACCCAGAAGTTTCCCTATGTTGCTTTGTAATTCATTTCCTCTGTCCTTCTCTGTCTCATTCCCTTTGTCCCAGGCAACCATCGATCTGCTTTCTCTTACCATAGATTAGTTTGTATTTCCTGAAATTTTTTATAAGTGAAATTAAACAAATAGAAAAGACATACAAAAGATACAAATATACATATTGTGGAGCCCTCCTCCTTCTTTCACTAAGTATAATTACTAAAAAAATATTCATATTATTTTGTGGATTGTTTACTCCTTTTTTATTGCTGAATAGGATTCCATTGGGTGATTATGCCCCAATTTGTTTATCTCTTTCCCTGCTGAGAAACATTTGAGTTGTTTCAGGTTTTTAGCTATATTACAACCAAAGGACATTCTTGTTCAAGCTTTTCCAAAACATACTTAAAAATATATATATATATATATTGGTTAAATACCGTGTTTCCCCGAAAATAAGCTCTAACCGGAAAATAAGCGCTAGCATGATTTTTCAGGATGACATCCCCTGAAGATAAGCCCTAATGCATCTTTTGGAGCAAACCTTAATATAAGACCCAGAGTTATTTTTGGGGAAACACAGTATTTAGGATTAAAGTTACTGGGTTATATCGTAGACATATGCTTAACTATTTTGGAAATCGTTAAACTGTTTTCCAAAGTGGTTATAGTATTTTACATTCTGACCATAAAAGTCTGAGAATTCCGGTTTCTCCACATCCTTGCCAACAATTGTACTGTCAGCTATTTCATTATTGTCATTCTAACATATGTAATGGTATTCTGTTGTGGTATTAATGTACATTTCCCTAGGGTCTAGTGAAGTGCAACATCTGAATATCTTCTTTCCTGAAGTGTCTGTTCCAATGTTCTGCCCATTTCTTATTAGATTGTTAATGTTCTTATTAGGTTTTAACATTATATATTCTGGATGTAAAGCCATTATCAAATACATGCTTATCAAATACGTTTCTCTCAGTTTATGCCTTGGCTTTTCATTCATCTAACAGGGTCTTTTAAAGAATTTTTAAATTTTGAATCATTACAATTTATCATTTTTTTATGGATATTGGCTTTAGAATCATAACTAAGAAGAATTTTTCCTAACCCAAACTTCTAGAATAGTATAGATTTAGGGTTATATGTATGTCTTTGGTTCATTTTGAGTATTGTATATGGTGACAGAATCTATTTAAATTCATTATTTGCATGTGGATATTTAATTGTTCCAGTACAATTTGTTGAAAGATTATTCATTCTCCACTGAATTACATTTGCAATGATTTATCAAAAATCGTATTCTGACAATTGTCAATATGTGACATATATGCATGGGTTTATTGCGGGAGCCTACATTTAAGTACATGCATATAATTTGACTATTTTTATACCAATATAATAATTTAGAATAAACTATTTAATAAATGAAGCTTTATAATGTAGCTTCATGCTAATACTTAAAGTTGGATTTTATTAGTCCTCCCAATTCCCATTTTTAAAGTGCTTTATCTTTTTTTGCTCTTTTGCATTACTGTGTGGATTTTTACTTGATATCTTAAAAGTATTGAGTCTTCAGACTCATCAACCAGGTATATGTTTCCTTTTATTTTGTTCTCTGATTCCTCAGCAATGTAAACAGGTTTTATACAGCTTTTGTCAGATCTGTTGCTAAGTATTTCATACTTTTGTTATTACAAACAGTATTGATTTTAAAAAAGAAAATATCTAATTTTACTTTACTAGTATATGGAAATAAAATTTTGTATCCTGAAACCTCACTAAATTCAGTTCTGGTAGCTATTTTGTAGAATCTATCAGATTTTCTGCATACTTGCAGATATTCATACCATCTGTTTATAAAGACAGTTTCACTTTTTCCTTTCCAATATGCATGCCTTTTATTTATTTTCCTTTTAAATTTTTGCTGTCTCGAACTCCTTGGATAATGTTAAATTAGAAGTGCTGAAAGTGGGTGCTTATGTCTTATTCCTGATTTTAAAGGAAAGCATTCAGTGTTCCATGATTAAATAAAATATTAGCTGTTAAGTTTTTGTAGAGGACTTTATCAGGTTAACAAAGTTTTTGTCCATTCCTCGTTTTGCTGAGAATTTTATCAGGAATTATTACTGGATTTTGTCAAATGATTTTTCTGTGTCTATTCAGGTGCTCATAATTTTTTTGTATTTTATGCTTTTTTTAGTCAATATGTTGAATTACATTATTTTTCTAATGTTAAACCAACCTTAAAATCCTGTAATAAATTCCACTAGGTCGTGATTCTTTGTCCTTGTTATATATTGTTTGATTTGAGATCCTAACATTTGTTTAGGATGTTTTCATCTAAGTTCATGAGAAATACTGATTTCTACTAGTTTAGTTGTTGTTATTTATTTGCTGCTTCCATATGTGCTTGCATGATTTTAATATCAGTATGATGTTGGCTTCAGAGAATTCTTCAATTTTCAGGAAGATCTTGGGCACAATTGGTATTATATTTATTTTTTACCATTTGTTAGAAATGATCAGTGTATCTATTTGAGCCTATTGTTCTTTTTATGGGATAGTTTCTAACTACAAATTTAACTTATTTAAATTAAATAGTGCTGTTCAGGTTATCTGTATATTTCTGAGTGAGTTTCAATAGTTTATTTCAAGGATTTTGCCCATTTTCATCTAAGTTATCAAATTTGTGATACTAAAGTTGTTTGTAATATTCCGTTATTATCCATTTAATCTGTATTTGTATAGGAATGTCAACACTTCCATTCCTGATTTTGTTAATATTTGTCCTCTCTCACTTTTTCCTGATAAATCTGACTAGAGCAATGGTTGGCAAATGTTTTTCTGTGGGAACGCGCATAGTAAATATTTTAGGCAGTAGCCCATATCAGGTCTCTATTGCATGTTCTTCCTCTTTTTTAATTTTAGTGAAAATAACACCTAACATAAAATCTGCCCTCTTAAAAACTTTTAAATGGATGGTACAGTTTTATTATATATGCACATTGTTGTTCAGCAGATATCTAGTACTTTTTTCCCCATTTTTTATGACTAAAACTCTATGCCCTTTGAATAGCAAGTCTCCATTTCTCCTACTTCTTGCTCCTCCTGCAAACCATCATTTCATTTTTTGCTTCTAGTATGAGTTTTGATTATGTTAGCTACCTCATATAAGTGGAATCATGCAGTATGACCCTTTCTGTAAATAGTTTATTTTAATATTAGGAAATGATTAACAAGAAAAAGAAACCCAATGGAAAAAAAAAATGGGAAAGGGACTTGAATAGACATTTCTGCAAAGAAGACATACAAATGCCCAAAAGGTATAAGAAAAGAAGCTCAACATCATTAATTATCAGGGAAATGCAAATCAAATCCACAGTGAGATGGATTTGATTTGCATTTCCCTGATAATCATCTTACTCTTGTTAAGATGGCCATTTTCAAAAAACTAGAAAGTAACAAATGCTGGCCAGGATGTGGAGAAATTGAAGTGATTATGGACAATGGTACAGAGGTTTCTTTAGAAAATAAAACTACCACATTTTGGTCTTTATCCAAAAAATTGACAGCAGTGTCTCTAAGAGATATTGGCACCCCCATGATCATTGTAGCTGTCCACAATAGCTAAGAGGTTGGAGCAACCTGAATGTCTATCAAGGGATACGTTGTTAAATTGTGGTACATACACCCCATGGAATATTATTCAGCTTTTAAAAAGAAAGAAATGCTTGCTGTTGTTTTTTAATATTCCTTTTTTGAAAATTCATAGTACATAAGCATAGGCCATACAAAGACAGGCCACAGCCCAAATTTGGTGCTTAGCCAATATTTGCCAACTGGGAGTTTCAAGTTTTATCAATCTGCTGATTTATTCAAAGCACCACCTTTTTAGTTCATTGATTTTTCTCAGTCATTTCTCTCTCTTCTACTCTACTAATATTGACTTTGATCTTTCATGTTTTCTTTCCTCAATTATTTTTAATTTTAATTTTCTTGTTACTTTTTTTATTAATAGCTTCTTAATATAAGAGCTGAGTTGATTTCTAATAAAGATCCATCCATGTTGTCACAAATGGCACTACTACACCTTTTCTTATGGCAGAATAGTAGTATCCCATTGTGTATATATACCATATCTTCTTTATCCAATCATCTATTGCAGGACACTTTGGTTGTTTCCACTTCTTGGCCATCGTAAATAAAGCTGCAATGAATGATAGGAGCACATATATCTTTACAGATAAATGTTTTCACACTAAAAAACTTCTGCACACCAAAAGAAACCATTGACAAAATAGAGGCAACCAAATGAATGGGAGAAAATATTTGCAAACAACACCTCCAATAAAAGGCTAATATCCAAAGTATATAAGGAACTGATACAACTCAGCAAGCAACAAAAAGACAATACCATTAAAATTGGGCAAAAACCCTGAAAAGACATTTCTCCAAAGAGGACATACAGCTGGCCAGTAAACATATGAAAAGATGCTCAACTTCACTAATCATCAGATAAATGTAAATAAAAATCACAATGGGATATCACTTCACACGAGTTAGAATGGCTATCATCAAGAAGACAAATGGTAACAACTGTTGGAGAGGCTGTGGAGAAAATGGAACCCTCATACATTTGTTTGTGGGAATGCAGATTGATGCAGCTGCTATGGAAGGCAGTGTGGTCATTCAAACACTTAAGAGTAGAATTACTATATGACCCAGCAATCCCTTATCTAGATATATACCCCCCAAATCTGGCTTCCTTATTTTTTGAATACTATTTAAGTTTGGTACAGAATTCTAAGTTGATAGTTTTTTGTTATCTGAAAAGCCTTCTGTCATCATTATCTTTGATACTATGTGCAACTTTTCCCTCCGTCTGCATATTTTTAAGTCCTTGTTTCTGATTTCGGTATTCCTTGGTTTAGTGTTTAGTGTTGTTATGTTTCTTGTGCTGGGTTTACTGACCTTCTCAAATCTGTTTTTTTTTTTTTTCCCCCCAGAAAACTTGACAGATTTTGACCATTAGTTTTCTAATATTTTTCTTTCTCGCATCTTTTTCTCTTCACCTTTGGGAACTCCAATTACAAGTATATTAGACTGTTCACTGATGCTCTTTTCCTGTTTTTTTTCTTTTGTCCTTTCTCCCCCCTGTTTTATATTAGGTAGTTTATACTACTATGTGTTCAAGTTTCTTTCTTATGCCATGTCTAATCTGCTATTAGTTCTATTCAATATATGTTTCACATCAAACATTGTATTTTTGTTTTTAAAAGTTCAGTTGGGATCTTTTCTATATTTTCCTTATCTCTGCTTAATTGTGCAAACATATTTAATACATTTATAATGTCCTTATTTTCTAATTTTAACATCTGTTCTAATTTCAGATCCACTGAAATTTATTGATTTTTCTCCTGGTAATAGGTCAGATTTTCCTGCTTCATCATATGCCTAGTAATAGTTTGTTGACTGAAAAGCATTATGAATTTTACCTTGCTGGCCCCTAGCTATATTTGTATTCTTACAAAAACTCTTCAGCTTTCTTAAGGCACACAGTAAAGTTACTTTGAAGTAGTGATACTCTTGGTTCTTTATTTTATCTTTGTTTAGTGGAGACAAGGCAGCATTCTCCCTACTGCTGCAAAATGCTTCTGAGTAAGCCTCCTTAAATTATGAATTTTCTATTCTGGCTAAAGAATAGCATCAGGTATAATCTGTCTAATCCATTTTATGGTCTTCAACCAGCCTTAGTTTATTCACATACACGAACTGATCAGGACACTACTGGACAATTTGTGCAGACCTTTAGTGATCAGTATCTGATATCTTTGGAAGCCATTATTCCATCTATCGTGTACAATTATATTCATCAGTTATTGCAATAACTGACTCATCAGTTATGCTGCAAAACAAAACTAAAACCTCAGCTACTATGTTTCCGCTAATTCCATCCGGGGTTGATGGGGTTAGGCAGACACTGGATTTATTACTTCCAAGTATGCTCCGTTTGTCTACATAACAAATGATGAGAACCCCCAGGCAGAGCCTCTTTCCCAACACGGTTATAAAACACAACTGCTTAAGCTTGTACCCAGAAAGGATACTTTTCTGAAGAAACTGAACTCTATAGAAAAGACATATATAAATACCATTTTGGTGTCTCCGGTGAAATGCCCAACTATTCAATGGATTATTATGCATTAAAACCACACGTCTGTATACATACACATTCCTTCTAACATTTTAGAACTTTACTTAAAAAATTGACACATATTTTAACAAATGTATCACTCTGGTGCAGGGTGCTGATAGTAAGGGAGGTTCCGCATGTATGAGGACAGGGAGCATATGGGAACTCCACATTCTATTCAGTTTTGCTATGAATCTAAAACTGTTCTAAAAATAATGTATTAATTAAAAAATAAATAGGCCTCCAAGAATCTTTAGTCATTTGAATAAAGACAATGCAAGAGAGACATTAAGAAAGGAAATCAGATGAAATAAAGATAATTTAAAAACTATAATTAATATCTTCATAGAGATTTTTTTAAAAAATTCTATATCCATGACAGTATAGATGCATGTTATTTTTAACAAGGGACAACTTGAAAGAAATAAGAAGCTCATGGAAACTTAAAATACTATAGTTGAGTTTGATAAAAATCAATCAAAATTTAGAAGGTAGAATAAAATAAAATTTTCACAACGTAGAAAATAAATATAATGATAGTCAATTTACAAAATTCAATGTTTACTACGGTATTTCTAGAATGAGAGAATAGGGGGGAAATCTAACAAGAGAAAATGGTAAAGAGGAAATATCCCAATAAAGGACAGTGTTATTATTATTTTTTTTAGATTAAAATGACCTGTCAAGGGCCTAACAAACAAATTAAAAGAGGAAAAATGTCTTGATGAGCTTATTGAGTGCAACCCCAGGAATAAAGATGTTAGAAAAGAATGTCTTGAGGATCATTGAAAGAGAGGGGGTAATAGTGTTAGATAACATATCTAAATCTTTCTGAAGGTCCAAATGTTTCTTTCTGTGAAAAATGCTTCAGCCCTTGAACTTAGATTAGAACATTTACCTAGAAAAACATAACATAATATCTAGGCTTTGAGTGACAATGCAGCAACAGACCATGTTCTAACAAGTAGAAAGTACTTTGTGAGGAATGAAATTCCTTGGTCCTTATATAAAACAAGGGCAATATAAATCTACCTGAGAAACTGTGAGGCAGGTGAGAGATCCTCTCAGAGAGGAGGACTTCCATTGTCATTCAAATCAGTGTATAGCAATATGGAGAAAACCACCAAAAATGATGTCATTGATACTAATAAATGGAATTCCATCTTTAGTGAAGTGCCTCTATATTTCAAGCAAGTAAGTGTTCTTGTTTGTTATCTTTTCTTTTGAATCTTTTCTTAGTATCCTTTCCTATCGAACGAATGCTTATAAACTAGTATGAGTTTACAAGCAAAAGAGTGTATGTCACATTTGCCAGAAAAATATCGTTTCTTCTCAGTATAATGATGAAAATTGCATACATACTGTATTGACTTGATTGATAATTAGAAACCTCTCCTCTAGAGTCTTTCCTGTAGAGACATACGAATAGCCCTAGTTTTTACAGATAGGATATCAAGGGGTCTTTTCCCCCTTTTTACTGCTTTTCACATACCTACCAGTTGAAGGAGCCAAATAAGCAATAGGAATGATGCATTGCAAATCACCTCACTTGTTATGAAGACCTCCAAATTCAGAGTATTTTCTCTGGAAAGGAAATAGATTAAAACCAACAGTCTCAAGTACAGTGAAAGGAATATTTTTAAAGAGTCCATCTTTTGAGGACTTCATATTGTACAGTATTTTAAATAGCAGGCATAAGCATAGTGGGGAATTTATTTGATGTTTTATTCATTCAATCATAATGTTAATTAACCTTCTTTGCGGTACAAGTTACAGCTAGAATATGAATTATATGCTTTCTTGTACTATAAAAAAAAAAAAATCAAAAAATACTGAAATGTCTAAAAAAGCTCCTGAACTTTTTTTTTCAAACCTACATGCAAAGTATGGTGATTGTTTGCTTTTTGAGAAAACGAAGATGATATAGTTTGGCGTTTCAGTAGGCCTCTATTAACCACCGGAAGAAAAGTAACATACCATGAATGAAGGCTTTAAATGAAGGCTTCAGGTCATTTATATTATATTTTTTGTTTGTCTTTGAAGGTAAGCTGCCTTTTTAAATATATATATTTTTTTCATTGCTAGGGAGAGAAGTAGTAGAAGAGAATAAAAGAGTGAGATCTACTGAAGTTGAAAGCTGTAATAATATTACTTTTACTAGTTTACTTTCTTATAAATGAATGGTTCAATAAGAAAATGAGTATGTTGGACTCTAACTTAGTTAATGCAAATGCATGACCAGCTGTCTTAGAAATTTAGCACAGATTCTATTGAAGGCATAATAAAAGTTAGTAGACAACACACATTTAAAATCTGAAGTCATAATTTAATTTCAAAAGAAACTATAGGCAGAGATTTTATTATCCGGTTACAGAATTTAAAAAGGAAAATTAGTGAATGATAGAAAAAAGTAAAAATAAAATGAATTTAAATGACTGGAGAAATAAAAAAAAAGCACCCCTTAGTCTATTAAAAATAAGAAACTGAAGTTTCTAGTCAGTGCTGCATCAAGGTCTCATAAATAACACTCTGTTTCACAGAGTGAAGAGCATTTCTTTACTATAATCATTGACTGTATTCTCTTGAAGGAACAAGAGATGTAATGGAACAAAGCTTCTTAGTAATGTAATTTCCATTTTAGCTATTAGATTTACTGTTTTCTCAACATCTCTCACTCTCTGTCATGTAAAAAAGTTGCCTTTGGTACACTCTGAAACAATAAGCGGTATTGACACAATAAAGAAGAAAGGATCTTGTGTGGTGACCTATGAGTATGTAAGTTCTGATTTTATACAATTCTAAATTCTAGCACACATTGTAAATTAATTTTCTCTTATTCTTGTGATAAGAGTCTTTTCAAAAGATGATTTTCTGTACTTTTTATTTAAGAATTGATTACAAAACTATAAGGAAATTGTGTTCTACTTGTATACATTTTCTCAGATCCTTAGCTTTCTCTACAGAGTTGGGGATACCATCTTAAAATTTTTTCGTAAGAATTATAAAATTACATATACCTATTTTCATTTATAAATGACTCTAACAAAATATGTAATACTCCAAATATATTTTATTTCCAACAACTAGTCTGTGGAAGAGTAAAATAATTTCAAATGGAGAAGGGTATATTTACCAAACATACACCTTTGTTAATCTCACTTACCTAATAATCTGAGTTGAATACTAGCAATTTGTATTGGTATATCAAAATGGATATTAGTCTATTATTCATTTATTTAATAATCATTAAAAACAAATTCTGCTTAATAGCCACAACACTGGAAAATATGTTCTCTTATTTTCAAAGTCTGTCATCCATTGGGAAAGACAGAAAACTTTTATTTCTAGTTGACAATTACTATGGTAACTATAGTCATGTATTTATAAGAAAGTGGGAACATAGGAGAATAAACACTGATAACTATCTGCATTCCTCTTGGACCATTTCTTATAATATCAAAAGGATAACTTTAAATCAATTTGACTGAATGCTAATTTTCTCATCTAAACTGGAGTTTCAGCAAGAAGAGTAGAAGAAAAGTGAAAATGTGTTCTCTATTATTAAAATCAATTCTAGGAATTACATCTCCATAAATCAAAACGTCATTGCCATTGGATGATTTTATATTTTTTCAATGGTTTCAAAAGTTCCACATCAAAATTGCGTTGTTTGATTTCTCAACCTAGAGTCTTTTTTCTAATTCTAGACTTATACTCAGGTTGAATTGAAAAATAATAAATTGTATTTTTAAGCTATCAATTATTTAAAAATGTTAAAATGGCTAGAATTTTTGTCTCCCTTTTTCTTCCATTTACTCTTCACATTTATTTTTTCCTATTCATTCTCCTTCCTTATCTCCTTATTCTCCTCCTTCTTTTCCACGCAGAGAGGCAAAGTATACAGAGAAGGGACATATGAAGTGATGAAAAATTGAAGAGTAAATTCACTAGGAAAAGGTCAATGACCAAAAATTGCCACTGTAGAGATCGTTTTTCCCCCTAGTACTAAATAGTTGCTTTTCTATGCTTGCTAGACTTCAAAGATTTTCCACCCACTGGTATTTCAAAAACTCACAAAAATATATATTTTTAAAACTGGAATGAGTATTAGAAAGTAACAAAGTCCTTCATTTTATAGATGAGAAAAGAGAGGTTCCGAAAATATAAGTGGTTTTCTCAGTCTCAAACTAAGTCCCAGTGCTTCAAAGATTCACCTCTAAAAGTCTCTTTATGAAGAAGCAAATAGTAATTGGTAAGTCTATAATAGGCTATTCGAATAACCAAATTCTGCTAACTACACATGTATTTAAGTATTCTAGCATTTGTTTATGTGGCTACCCATAAAAAAAAATCAAATATCTATGTAATTGAAATCACATTTTAAACCTTTTGGAATTATGGGGGAGGAAGAAACTTTCCTCTACCCTCAAGGTTCCTTTGGCTGATCTAATAATCAAATAGACATGAGACAAATTAACAAGAGAAAATAACCAAATATAATACATATGTATAGGGACCTCACATACACGAGAGAGTCAGAGATAAAGGGAGGCATATAAGACATTCTGAGCTAGGGATGAAGTAATGCACTTTGGGGCTTCTCAAGGTCATTGCAGGAAGAGCACATGTTCAGTAATTATTAGTTCGTCCTGCCGTATAGATAGGTAAAGAATCATTTCTGGTGATAAATCTTACAGTGGGCCAGGCTCTTGATTTAAATTCTTCTCGATATTTAATGTGGGAGCAGAAGTTTCTCTTGAGCCTGCAGGGTCTCTGTTGCCATTAGCTTAAAATATCCCCATGACTCTGAGTCACATCTTGGGGTGGGGTTGGAGCTCATTCTGAACTCCCACTAATTATAGAAGCAAAACATTTATATGATCAGGTAAATTTTGTTTCTCTTTAAGCTTCAAGCAGTTCTCTTTCAATAATCACATATATTTTAAATACAGATTGGGATGAAGATATTTTCTGAACTTGATCAACTTTATGTTTTAGACAAAAATCTAATCCAGGGGAGTGGTAGATGAGGGTAAAAGGGATCAAATATATGGTGATGACTCTGAGTGGTGAACATACAACGTGATATATAGATGATGTGCTACAGAATTGTACACCTGAAACCTATGTAACTTTACAAACAATTGTCACCCCAATAAACTTTAATTAAAAAAAAAAATCTTCTAATCCAAAAACTAACCTTTTTCCTTCATACCTTCCTTCTAGAGAAATGTTTATAGTGGCTATTTTCCTATTTAAAACAAACCAAACAAGAAAACTAAACTAAAAGCATTTTACCTATTTTTATTTTCAGCCATTTTTTGTTTGCATGGTTGTTTGTTGTTACTGCTAGGTAGATCACTTTGATCTTAGCTAGTTTTTTTTTTTTTTTTTTGGCAACTTTTTTTATCATAGGTAGATTTTTTTACTGTGCTTCAATTTGGGTGTTTTTCTAAGATTGAAAATACGATCAGTGATCAGGACAGGAGCTAAAGAGAAATTTGCCAGAATGGGTTTCAGTGTGACTTAATAAGTGTATAACTGATACCTTCTCCATTCCCAAATCCTATTGTTACCATAGAGACCCTGAAAGTAAGTAATATCTTTTCACAGTTGCTAACCATCCTTTAGAAATAGGTTGAAAAAATGCATATGATGTGTTATCTCAGAATGGCTCTAGTAGAACTTGAAGAAGCACAACAGTTATCCCACATAGTGAGCATCTCATGGCAGGTTGGCTGACATGACCTCAGCCAGCAAAACACTCTACTTTAACTCTCAGTAATATCAGCTTCTATATTCTCAACTTTGCATGCTGAAAAAATGGTGTATGATGAAAATAACAACAAATTGATCACTTTTTTAAAGAGAATTTCTCCCTCTTCTTCTCTATCTTCTTCTGGCATATACAAGGTGTGATCAAACAATATGGTGAATGTTTAAATTAAAAAAAAAAATCATTACAGTAAAAGACACATTGCCATTAATCCCCCTCAAAATATTTCCCCTCATTTCAAATACACTTATCCCATCATTCTTTCCACTTTCTGAAACAGTTCTGGAAGTCCTCTTTCATGAGTGTCTTTAGTTGCACTTTAATGGCTGCCTCAATGTCCTGAATCTACTCAAAATGTTTACCTTTCATAGTCATTATGACTTTGGGGAAGAGCCAGAAGTCACATGGTGTCAGATCCAGTAAATAAGGTGGATGAGGATACACCGTAATGTTTTTATGTGACAAAGTTACTGTATACCAGAAGCGATGTGTGACACGGAGTATTGTCATGGTGGAGAATGATTTATGGCACACTTTAAAACACACCGTCTCTCACCTATAGCTCAAACCCAACTGACTGCACTAAACAAGCTGAAACTTGTCACACGCTGTTAGTAAGGTTCAATGCACCATTTCCCATATTGAAGATCCCTGCCTTTCCGTTGGACGGCACTCAGCAGCAGCATTCACTGTATTTTTTTAAAATCACACCTTGTATGCATATGCGTACATATACTATGTATATGCATACTATGTATTTCATTTTGAAACATGTAAGTTTTAATGGCTTCTATAGAATAAGAGCTATCAAAATGCAGACAGAAGAGGTATGTATTTACTTCGTTTCTTTCAATTATAAAAATATATCTCTAAATGCAAGGATAAATCTAAGTTTCAGATTCTGAAAGTCATGCAATTTGGCAACCCTGTTTTAGAAAAAGAAGACAAAATTAAGAGTATATAATTGCATACTGAGAATATTTATTTATAATGGGAAATGGGAGCCTTAGAGAGTGTTCATAAAAGGAAGAGTGCATACAATTTAATTTTTATGAATTTTCCAGTAAATCCACCTTTATTTAGCTGATTATTTTGTCCCTTGGCAAAAAACAAACAAACAAACAAACAAAAATAATGAATAATGAGTATATTTTACCATATTTTTTCATAATCCTTAACCCCTTAATGGAAGTACTCTTTTTAAAATATTAAAGGTATTAGTGTTCTTAAATTTACTCATTTCAAAATGCCCTATTAGATATCAGAGAGCCTAAATTGCTTTATTAGCTCTCACATGGTTTCAACAATATAAAGTGTTTAAAGTAGTAATTAATTTGAACAAAAAAAATGAGCAAATACTAATGAACTCATCTTGTCTGATTTTTGTCAGGAAAGTGTACACAGTTATGCTAATAATTTTCTAGCACATATACTTTCTTTTCATTTTTAGAATAAGTAAAAACTTAAAAAGTATTTTTCTCCTTAGATATGTTGGTTCATTTCACAATTGCTAGCTGAGCAAAATAAAGGCTACCTACTTTAAAAAGAATACTTGACAGTTTCATGCTGCTCAATTCTGAAACTATTGTAATCAAGAATTTTCCTCTGAGTGCTGAAACATATTCACCAATGATGGATCAAAATTATTGATTACGTTGAGATTTTGGTTGCAGAGAAATAAATTCTGCAGTTGGGTCTCTATAACAAGAATTTTCTGTACTACTATTTCCCTATTAAAAAGGCAAAGGAATTAACCTCTGTTGGAAAAAAATAAATTCTTTGTTTTAAGGATATACGTTTTCTTTTTTTAAGCTGTAGCCTTTGTCTTCTTTGACTATTCCCATCTTCAAAAGATAATTATAAAATATTTCACATCACTTTAAAATATATTAACATAACTAAAATATTATCATAGTGCATATATTTTAGGCATTAAAAAAGTAGTTTGCAGATAGTTTTTATATGTCTGTATGATAGGATTTTGTTTCCCCTCCAAATATACTCAAATAATCTCTTGAATCATAACTACTTGCTTGCTTGTTAAACTGGTGGTGCCAAGGTCTACTTCCAACACAGTGAACTAGAATCTTCGTGGATGTGTACCATTCCTGCATTTTTTTAAACAAGATGTCCAGGGAATTCTTTTACATACTAAAGTTTGTAAACCACAATGAAAACTAATATTGTTGCATTTTATTAGTAAATATTTAAAATAAGTATTGAACTATTTCTCACGTTTGGCTACAAATACAGAAATGTGAAAGCAACATTAGTTTCAAAAAGAAAATTACCAAAGTATTAAAGATATTTGCCAACCCCCATCTTTATATTCTTGTGTATAGTCCTTAGATAATTTTTAGATTCCTTGTCACTTAAGAATTTGTATATAGGACCCTACAATCATATTAAACATTTTTTCAGGAAGTATGACATATTTACTTAATGACTCAAAAGTTGTGAAGGTCCCATAATTCCTATTAGAGAGTACGATTAAATTAATAAAATTGCCATGGCTGAGTTAGTATCTTGATTTCTAGATAAAGCAGGGTTAAGATATGATATTTGACAAAATCTGCCAAGTTTTGATGACATGAATTTAACTATGTAATTTAGGGGAAAAGTTAAGTTTTGAGTTAGTTTATATGAACCATTAATTTATTTACCCAATGATACACCACAAAGATAAGTGTTCAAGTACTGTTTCAAAACACTCCGGCATGTTCAAAGCCAACAGCAAATAATGTATGATTCATAGAATTCAAGCAGGAATATATTTCCTTACCCATCCACATATTATTAACCTAACTATCTTCTCTCTTTCTAATTTCTCTCTTGGAACTATTAGAGTAAATGAATATCAGAAGTAAAAGTTACCTAAGTGATATTCAATCACAAAAATACATAGATCTAAAACATAGAGAGATTAGTGATCTCCTGGTTGGTCTGTGCTTCACATCCCAAGAGTGAGAAGAAGCATTGTATACATTTTGACTATTTTAGCCCAGTGTATCCTGTCCTAATCCAGACCCTGAACACCCTTCTTGGCCAGAGTCACTGCTTCCTGAAAGTAATTTTGGATTGAGTTAGAGCTTTCTGAGATAGACAAAACATACTTTTCAGTAGGCAAATTGAATTTCTCTGGTTCAGTGACTTGCTGTGCCACAGCACCTCTCAAGAAGATTTTCACGTTGTTGAGAGCTGGTAGATTTCCTTGTAAAATAGCCACCGGCAGCACACATATACTACACAGAAGAGTCTTTACAATTTCTCTTAGAAATATTTCTATCTTTCTTTCACACTCATACAAAACTATTTAAATGAAGCATGCAAAGAGAAGGCATACACTATTGTCTCTGTCTTTGAAAAGCTTATGTTTCAAGTGGTTACTAATTTATGTTAAGGTCTCAAAGGAAAGGCTTAGTTCTCAGTACCTGGTATTGTGAAAATTCAAAGTATTTTTAATGGAGTAAAATGAAAGGAATATTTACTAATCTAACATACAACAGCGAATAGAATATGAAAATATTTGCAATAATTTGATTAGGAATAGTATGAGATACCAACTATTTATTCCAACAGTTTGCAAAAAAAAAAAAAAGAAAGAAAGAAAGAAAGAAAGAAAGAAAGAAAGAAAGAAAGAAAGAAAGAAAGAAAGAAAGAAAGAAAGAAAAATGAGCCTTGTCTTTTTACTTTTCCATTTTTGTTGGCACAGTTCTAAAAATTATAGGCTGATTTAACTTGTAACAAAGATGTTACTTTACAAATATTTTTGTTCAAATGAAGTCATAACTTTCTACTGAGTTCTCAACGTGTACAGGTATAAATAGAGGGTACTTTGGCAGGGTTAGTATCAGCAGAATTGGCAACACTCATAAGAAATAATTTCTCACATTCCAATTTTCATAGTTTACTTAAGAATATTTTCATGATTAAAATAATTTTTCATACAGAGGACAACTTTTTAAAAGACAATGCAACCTGTTTTATTCATTCTTCATTTTTTTGTTGTTGATGATATTGTCTTTTTTATTCATTCTTCATTTTTTTGTTGTTGTTGATATTGTCTTTATTTCTAAAACACCTCATCTTGTCAGTGATTTTATAGTTACATTACCCCAGGAAAACTAGGTCTTCATCCTTTTCCACATAGCATGAAATGCCACAGTCTAACTTATACTGCTTTCTCCTATATGCAATGTCATTTTATACCTCTCAGGTAAAATTTCACGCCAGGAAAAATAAAATGTCAGGGTCATTAGGCAATGAGGAGCATTCATTCTGACGTAGGGGAAAGGATTGCATTTAACCAGAAAATGCAGAGTTCTCTGTGGCAATTCTTTGCACAGAGGTCCCTTGGGCCTGGAGCCCTAGGAACAGATGTGATCTCAGGCCTGGTCTAAGGAGAACAGAGCCCTGGGCGGAAACACTTCCCTCCATTATTGAGGGGGCTTCTGCCAGAAGCAGCTTTCTCACCAGGCGAACCCTAGAAGCATTGCCAAATTAGAATCTGCCTGGTGGGAAGTCACTGGGCATAAAATCTCCAGTGATTTGGTGCTTGTGCACTGAACAAACCAGAAAGCATATGTGAAGAATTCACGAAAGGGCTTGTGTGTATGTGTCAGAGCCACTGACGGGATGGTGGGGGGATATTGTTGGCCTCCCCCTGAAAGCACTTTCTCAGGGTCTGCTATATTGTTAGAAACCTCTGGCAAAACTAGGCTATCTAGAATGTATGGGTTGGGAAGGTTGATATTATACACTTTTTCTTTAATTTTGTTTGTCTCGATAGTTTTGTTTGATTTTGTTTTGGAGGGCAGGACAACAACAAAACCATCTGGTTTCTATTTTTCTTTTTTCTTTTAAATGTATAAATAAGACCTTAAGAAGATATTTGAAAACAGACCATAATAATGCTTAATATATCTACCAAGATAAAAAAAGGGTTTTATAAATAAAAGCATTAAATAACATGAGATTTATTATTGATATGTTTTAAGCCTCACTTTAAAGAAGAAGTACCACAACACTCATGGTTTTTCCGAAATTCTAAAGTACTTTGGTGTACTGCAGAATTGAAAGTGACACAAATAATTTGAAAGTGATAAATGTATTGATAGATTATACTACATAATTATATGAATACGCATTAGTTACCTGGCTTGTTAGCATCTTCAGTGATACTGTACCATATTAACAAAATAATGTGAAACACCTCCCATGATAGTATTGATGCATCAACTAGATTAGTAGTTCTGAAACTTTGTTTTCATAAAAGGAAATAGTAAATAAAATACTGGGTGACATCAAGTTCAGAAGTCCACACAAGGAAAATTTTTATCAAAACTAGTCTGAAAAAAGCTGGCAAATAGAGAATAATTTTAAAATTAGCTGGAAGGTACGACTAATCAATCTAATCATAATTCTTCAGTTTAGAGTTGAGAATCTTATTTTAATATTCCTTAGGTAGGATGTATTTCCTCAGTACATAACTAAGTCAATGCAACCCTGTTGATATAAATGAAACCTAAACCCGGAAATGTTTTCCCTAAATGCAACCCATTTCAAATAACAAAAGACTGAGTCACGAAGTGTTTTCTGAAACAATTTTGCAAGACTAAACGCAAGAGAGCATCTTTTCAATCATGTCTCAACTTCATTTTCAACACGGTTTCCCAGAATGCCTTCTTCTATCCCTTACTTTTTAATGGCAGATACATGTAAGTAATTTCTGCTCCTACACCATATTTTAAACATCTTGACTTGGGGCCTTTCCTCTGCCCAAGAGAAGACTTCCTTTACTTATTATCACTTGCCCAAAGCATTCTCCACTTTCAAGTTCCGGCACTTTTTTTTTTCCTTAAAGCATTCCCTAATCCTCCCAGCTGGAAGTAATTGGCAAAGGGCACAGTCTATGCTGTAATAGCAATTTGTAAAGCTCTCCGAATACTTAGCTCATTCTGTTTTGTATTATAGACATGTTTGTACCTCTCCTCAATTCTACTACACTCTAAGCTCCTTGGGGATAAAGATCATATTATATCACTCGTGATATGAAACACAGTATCTTACACTTCATGGATGCTTAATGTGAAGGTTAATGATACATTGAAAACCATATAAAAAATATTGCTCCAGTTTAGTTATACATATTTAAGAAATCTTTTTTTCAGACACTCACAAAATTTAGAGAAGTTTTAATTAATGGCTGAAGCATACGTGCAAACTGACTTAAATTGCAGAACTTTTTCCTCAAATGTCTGTGTGGTCAGAAAAATCAAAGTATATATTTTTAGTATAATAAAAGTATATAATTCATACACAAACGCACACACACACACACACACACACACATACACACACCTAAATAGTGCAATTCCCTTTTGGTAAAATGTACCTCCTTCACAGATACAAGAAAAATATCATTGTATAAATTTAATCACAAAGATTATCATTGAATTTTTATCACACTTTCTGGAAATAAAGTGAAAAGTGAAATAATACGGATAAAAATACCACTAATCCAAAATATGACTAGATTACAAATTCTGGGACTCACTAATAAATTCTTAGCATAGCTGAGAACTAAATTTGGATACTGGCTGGAATTAGAGATGGTAAGTACAACATATATAAAGGTGAGCAAAAGTGATATTTTTATGATTTAGAGGAAATTATATGATCCTTCTTGATTTTCAAAAACTGTGTTGTAATTTCTATCTTTTTGTAATTTGTTTGACTTATAGATTACTTTGTAATATAATATTTGTATCTGTGTGGAATTTCATTGTATGAAATCTTTATCAGTTATTACAAATCCCTAGATATTAGACAGTTAGCAAGCACAGGAATATACTGTATTGCAGAGTTCTTATCAGCTGGAGCACCAGGGAGACTTCCCCTAAGGAACTGTCCTTTATCCTCAGAGAAGCACTCAGGAATGTATTGGTTTTGTAACTACTTACAATGGGCAATGGGCTGGCAAAAACATATTCAGAGACTCCAGAATATTGTGATGAATATGAACCATTTCCCACTACTCCCCTAGACCCCATCTACCATCAGTGCTTTGAAAGAATCTGAATGAAGGTGTCAGATGCAAGCAGGACATCTCTGGCAACTTGAAGGATAAGGAGGCTTTCTTTTCTACATGGAGGACAATGCCATTGAGTCTCTGGCTTTGCAAACTGATCTTCATACAGTTCTACCTTTATATACACATACATATACATTTTATATATAGTTATGATAAAGATATGTAGTAAAATTGTATATGTATGCTCTCTATTGTATATGGTACTGTGGTTCTTTTGATTTACTTTTGAACATCCTCGTAATTATTTCATTGGAATGAATTTCTAGATTTGGAGTGGGGATATGGCTGGGTGAAGGGGAATGTATGCATTGTTTTTTCTTCTATAGATTTTATTGTTTGAATTTATGATTTTATTAAGTATGCCTTTATAATTTTTTTGAGCACAGTTTGAACAAAGTTATTTTCTCTGTAGTTTTGGATTTATTTTTTGTTTTATTTTCCTTACTCTTGTGGATTTGTGTGTTTTTTCTCCTTATCTGCGTAAATAATTTTTTTCAATACACTATATATGAGTATTTTGTGGGATAAACTCTATAGCTAGCTGGTGGACTTAGATAAACTCTATATAAATAAACTCTATAGATTTAGAGTTTATACAGATAAACTCTATAGCTTGCTGGTGGCTTGCTGGTTGACATTCTCTTGGAGATATGACAGAAGCTAATTGCTGTTCTGATTTCACAGAGGTACGTCAGGACTGTTCTTGGATCAGTCTGTGCTTTCCCCCAAGAGACTGAAACTGAAGAATCAGAATATTGTTCATCTGTGAGAGAGGATATAGTATCTCTAGACGTTAGTATTTAACAGAGTATGCTTGTTGGGAGTCTCAGTGAATCTTTGAAGAGTTATTCTATACTTTTCTCTATAGTCATCTGTAAACATCTATAGTCATCTGTAAACACACTCTTTGTTTTCTGATAGAGCAATTCCTAAATTCATTGTAATTATTTCTTGTATTTTATTCATTTTAAATTTATTTTATCAATTTTATCAATTTTTCTCCAATGTATTACTTTATCTTTTTAACTTTGCTAATTCAATGAAAGTACTTTAGTTATAAAATTTCCCGACAGTTAAAATTCCCCCTATTTTATTAGCTTCGTATGTAATATTCTTATTTTCACCATTTTCTAAATAGTTTTTTAAATACCATTTCTTTCCTTCCTTGACCCAAGCAATTAAATGGGATGTTTTCAAAGATATCCCTGGTTTGTTTATCCCTTTATATTAATACTAACATAATTGCATTGTAGTCAGATAATGTCTATTTGTAGTATTCCTTTTTAAAATATTGAAGCATCATTGAACTTAAATGTTATAAGTTTTTGTAACATTCCACAAACATTTTTAGATAATGCATTTCTTTATTTTCTCTGTGTGGAAGGAAACATCTCTAATATTCACAAAGTGGTATTATTAACTATAGTATCTGGATGGGTAATTGGGACTCACATATTTTGAACTTTCTTTAGTGAACACTGGTTATATTTGCCATAATTGGGACTAGGTCCCATGCCTGACTCAAAAGGTCTGCTATCATTACCACTTTACAGGGCCTCACTTTGGAAAATACACAAAGTAGTTAAACTGGATAGAAGAGGTAGCAATAGATCATTGCCATACAGTATCAGGATAGATGAAGACACTAAAGAAATGTATTCCAAAACACTGGAACTCTCTCCATACGTATGTCAAGAGGGAAAGAACTGAGCCCTTCTGAAGGCATGAAATTATAAGGGAGAGAAATGGAATACAGCCATGGCTATTCATATAGAGCTTACTTTTTCTGTTTAGGAAAATGATGATATATGGAAAGAATAGATGACAATCCAGAAAAACAAAAATGTCCTCAGCACTGGGGGAAAAAGTCTATGGCATTTATATTATCTTCTAAAATATCTAAATATCTTCATTTTTGAGGTAAAGATGGAGAGTCAAAAGTATCAGTGAGGAATGAAAATGTATTTAATCATGCAGAACACATTATTGCAAATATATATATATATATACATATATATGCGTATATATATGTATATACGCATATATATAGTTTTAATAAAATTATTTTGAAAACATGTTTCACTGTGTATTTGTTTTGTTTTTATTGTAAGTTTTTTATCAAAAAATATTTTTTGAGTTTTCTTTATCAAAGAGATTTTTGGATCATGTAAAAAATCATGTAAACGGAACCACTTCAAAATAGAGTCAGAGCCTCCATCCCAGAGGAACTGCCTTGTAAATCTCACTCCTCAAACCTTTGAAATGTTAAAATTGGGCAAAATAACCTTTGGACTGGGCATAAAGTAACATTGTATTCCAAACAACTGCTTGCAAAGCTAACGGGAAAGCAGATATTATGACTACTGGGCTGAAAATTAAAAGACATTCTTTAGAATTAGTATCACTATGTTAGCTTATCTGCACCTATAGAAATACCTTAGTTTACTGACACCCGTAGTAGTGGAAATACCTTCCTTCTATTCATGTAATTATTCCCCTTCCCTTCTTTATAAAGGCCTTTTGTCTTGATATAAAATGATATATAATAAGCAATAACAGGATGATTTTTTGCACGCTCACAGTATCCAACTGCCTGTGGAGAAGCCTATATTTTGAATTTTGTATCTTTAAAGCCTAGCCATTTGTGGTGGACTATTTTTTTTTTTTTTTTTTTTTTTTTTTGCTTGTGGAAGGTGGACAAAATAATCACACTAAAACAAAGCAAAAGAAGCCAAGTACTACATGTGAGAAAGAAATTGGGTGAAGGGCAGCATGAATAACTGTGTAAAATCCCTGTGTAAGGGAGCAGAGAGTATCGTTTAATTCACAGAGGCTTTCTCTCTACAGAACTGCCAGGATCCCACCCAGTTTTGTTTACTCCTTTCTAAGCTACTGCCCAACTTGTTGGTTCTACATCATGGATAATTTTGAAACCCAGGAGCACCTACACCAAGCAGGGAAATCTCAACTGATACAGGTGAGTATTATTCTATGCATCTCTTTTAGTAACTTTGAAAGTGCCTTATATATCCATTGCGGATAAACTGTACTATGGTTGATGTCTAACATAGATCACCTTATCCGATGGAATCTGACTGGTTAAGAGCAAGCATTAGTCTTCTTATTCACCAGACATTTGTTTATTTAGCAATTATTGTACTTATAGCGCTTGCCATTTTTTTGCAGCTGAACAACTTTTCTGCGATAATCATTGCAAATGAGATTTTGAGGCTTTCTGATCCCTTTAATTCTCTGACTTTAGAACAAACTTCATTAATGATAACTAGCTGTAATAATAAATTTTTCTGCTGATATATATATATATGTATATATGTGTATATATATGCGTGTATATATATATATATGGATATATATACACACACACACACACACATATATATATATATGTATATATATATATGTATACATAGTTGCAATTCCTGAATACCTTAACTGAAGTATATTTCTGCCTCCCTGTATTTTTGGTATGCCCAAGTCAAGGAAGAGATAATTCTTGGCTTAGAAATGAATATATGGTATAACTTTGTTCAAATTCTACTGTAATGGGGCATTAGCTCCTAGATTGCTGCTTTCCTGATGTCACAGGAGCTGGGGCTATAGCTGTATATATTTGAAGAAATCCCTAGAGCCATATGTATTCTTCTGTTATGATAATGTTACCATTAGTCTTGATTGCTTTTGAGGATAGTTGCAGAATTGCCCAAAGCAAGAAGTTTAGTTTTGTTCACATTTTCCCCCTTAATTTGGGAGAATGTTTTTATTTCACTTTTATTTGAAATGAGTGTCTGTGCTGTTATTATGGCATTTTATGTGGTTTGTCATTGTAGTAATCAATTTTATATTTTCTTCACGCCAGTTCAACATTCTGCTCTTGATGAGCACTTTGTCATATTTACTAGGGTTCTTGTCATACATAGCAAAACACTTCCTCTATTTGTCTCCTAAATTTTCTTTTTCCCTTGTTAGTAATTTTGCTATCTCTATATCAATGTTCTGGCTGGTTGCAATTACAAGTTTTCCCAGCTGGGAGCTTGTAGCATTTTCTCAGTCTCTGCAACATGCTGATCTCTTCTGATATAAGTTTCAATTGTTTCACCTCCGTGTTCTGCATTTTTACCATGCTTTGTTGAAAAGGAACTGTCCAAATTGGAAGGGGTAGAAGTTTGCTTTTTTGCATATTTTACCTAAGACAAACTTTCTGTTGCTTAGATATATTCCCAGTGAGATTAATTCTGTTAATTTGAGCTCTTGGAATGGCTGCCTAGAGATTCCGATTCAAGTTTAATCTATAAAAATGTCAAAGGCAGAAAATGATTAAGTTCAAAATCTGAATAAGAAACTAATTGACCCTTCACTTGGCAACAAACATGAAAAGATTCTTACTTTGTATTCAGTAATTGTGAAGACCTATGTGGGTGTGTGCACACATGCATGTGTATGCATCCTCCATTTAGATCAGTCTTAATTATTGCAACAGATTGCTACAATTTTCTTGTCTGATTTAAAAAAAAAAAAGAAATTATTTTGACAATAAAGGTGTTCCTCTAGAATAGATGAATGACTCAAACTGCAAATCAGAATCACTTGGCTGGCTGGTTAAAACACAGAGATTTTGTATCAGCAGGGTCTGAGGTAGAGCCCAAGAATTTGCGTTTCTAAGTTTCCAGGTAATGCTAGAGTTACTGGTCGAGGGACTGAACTGCTTTAAGCAATGAGAATTTGGCATTAACGAGTCCTACATTTCTAAGTCAATATCTGTCGTATTTTTAAAAATATTATTTGAACGTTCCTTGAGGCACGATGACAACCATGGGAAGGACAATACCACCTATCAATTACTCACAAATTCAAAATCCAAGAGTCCAAAATTTTAAATTACACACACACAAACACATACACACACGCACACGCACACACACGCAAACACACACACACACTCCTCATCCATGAAAAGTTTATATATTAGGATTAATTTTGATTTGACTTATAATGTATTTCTGATATAACATAGGTTGAAATGAAGGAAGATTTATCTGTAACATCTCAAAACATTACTACAAAACCATACAAAAAAAAAAGCAAATGCACAACAATGGAAGGTAAATTTAAACTAATAGCTTAACTTGAAATGATACTGAGGCAAGTTTGATTTTCTATTCAAAGTCACTTTTAATTTTCAAGTTATCAGAATTTGACTGATAATCCAGTTGTAAATAGTTTTTAGATCTGATTGGCAAAAGTCAGACAGAAAAAAATCTAAGGTAAAAGAGTAAAGTAAAATGAGTATATGTTGGAGGCTAACAAGTTAGAAAAGTAAAGGCAAACTCCTGGAATAATAAGAGATTCACAGTTATTCATTATATCTAAGAAATTTAAACTAGTTAAAACCAGCTATTAAACTGTTCAGATGAAAAATAGAAACTTAAAAACATAATCGTGATGTTCATAATATTAACTTAAATATTATTTTGGTATTAAACAACCTGTATTTTGATGATAATTTGAGAAGCAAAATTTGGGAGGCATTGGGAAAATGGCTGAAAGTTCTTGAAACAATGTTTGAATAATAGAAGAGAAACCATTTTGTCTTCTGGTTTGAGTTGCTTCATAGAGCTCAAATCTCAGACATACCAAGTGTATGTTATAATTACTTCTACTATCAATTTAATTGCTTTTAATCCCTTGTTATTAATATCTATTATTTTAATAGCTTGATTGAGTTAAAATTACATATAATAAACTATGTATTAAAGTATACAATTCAATTAGTTTTGATACATATATGCGCCTGTGAAATTGGCCAAACAGTCACTATAATGAACATATTCCTCATCCCTGAAGTATAACCTGCCCCTTGGTAATCCTTTCCTCTTGCCTTCCCTAACACTCCTCCCTATCCCCAGGAAACCACAGATCTGCTTTCTGACACTGTATGTTAGATGGCATCTTCTCTAACATTATGTAAATGGAATCATACAGTCTGTAAACTTTTTTTTACCTTTTAAATAAATGCAATTTAATTATTTGGAGATTTATCCATGTTGTAACATGTATCCAGAAACTCTTTTAGAATACCTTCCTATTCTCACATCCTCCCCACCACCTTAGAGCATAGAGGGGGAAAAAGGAAGTAGTGCTTCTGCTACAAAGCCATTTTTCATGAGTATCTACAAACGTACATAGTATAACAGAAGAAGAATCACAGTGTTTATTTTTCCTCACCTCACATATTCTCTGGCAAAAAAAAAAAAAAAAAAATCCCCAGTTTCCACTTCTCAACTCTACCCCACCTAGAAACCAGTTCCCTAATGGGACTTGGAGAAGGGAATAGAGTGAAAGAGATTTCCTGAAATACTGTTCTTAAATCCATCCCTGCGGAAAGTAAAACATTCAGAGGAATATATCAAATAGAAGACCAAGTGCACCTGCAATACAATAAACTTCTAGGGAAACTATTCATAACACAAGTCCTCATCCACCCCAGCCTTCCCTGACTTTTTCCCTTCCCAAACACTCTTTTTCCTCAGTGTCCTCTCTAGGTCTAGCCTCCCAGCTGCAGAACTCAACCGCCATACACTGGAATTCCTTAGTGCTGAGACAGAACTCTAATAAAGAATATTAAAACTGTGGCAAAGTTAAGTGGAAATACCAGAAAATGTCTGAATGAGTTTCAGAGACAGAGTAGAATCCCCTGAGATGGCTCTTCACACAATTCTGAATCAAGCTTGTGTTTAGTGGCCCAAATTATTTTTTTAAGGAGTAAGACAAGTTAGCCTAGATCAATAGGCAGCTTGAGTTGTCTGCTTGTTGCAAATTAAAACTCAATATCCCTATATATAAAATTAAAGAAAGTTTATTTTTCAAAGAAGTTAAAGTGTCCATAGAATTTAGCTCTTGTATAAACGTGCAAAGTGCACAGATACAATAAATGTTCAAATAAATGTTTGAAATATTTTATGAATATAACTTTTTTTAGAAAACCATTTTATACGTATCATTGGTCAGTCTGAGTGAGAAAATGATCAAACTTATAAGTTAAGTGATCTGTGGACAATTACATAGCAAATCATGGAAGGAAACAGAATTATGAATGATTTTATATTTAGTCATTTAGGTGTGCACTTTCAATCCTGCTGTATGTCTAGTGAACACTGATGGTAGGCACTGAAAACCATCATCATTTGCTCTAGGTTATCTATCTATCTATCTATCTATCTATCTATCTATCTATCATTTCTATCATTTTTTTTTCTCTAAACAGTAGGTGACACATTCATTCCATTAGAAAATTTTCAAAGATTTTGAAGTTTGGGGATCAATCCCCTCTTTTATCCCCAGCTATAGCACTTTATTCCTGAAAGGCTCTAGGACAAACTGAAATCAAACAAGCAAAAAAAGAATATATATTTTTTTCTGGTTTCCTTCTGAAATAGTTTGTTAAAGCCTGGGCATAGAGCCACTGACTAGTATATTGGGGTGGGACTTCATATTATATTTTATGTGATGATGTCCCCAAGAGTTGGACAATACACAGTATGTATATGCCTATGTAATAGCTCTTCCTGAATTTTCTGTGGATTCATTCATAGCCACAAAGTCAGGATTTTCTTGTACTATGAACAGCGGTCATTACATACTCTGACATGTTTAATCCAAATGAATCCCTGCTTCTCACAATCAAAGAATAACAGAACAATAAAAAACATCATAAAACAGAACATCATCTCTTCCTATTTCATTACAATCCTCCTTGTAACATCCCTTCAATGTGATTAGGTAAGTGAAGAAATTATATTAGATTCAATTCCCTGCAAGACCATCTACAGTAAATACAACAGTGGGTTTCAATTTAAATTAAAATTGATTGTATTTTTATTGGTTCTTCTAAGCTTTGACTTTGGAAAATTAAAAATACACTTAACAATTTTTATTTGCTTCTGAGACAAGGTTCTTGATTTAGACACCCAACCGCCTGCCAATAAGTAAATATAAAGTTGGAAAAATATAAAAGTATTTTATTTTGGAGGTTATCATAATTGTATGGATAAAACTGAAAGCAGACACTACCTCTGGGCTTCTTAAACAATTCTATCATAGACTATTATCGTGTTTCCCTGAAAATAAGACGTAGCCAGACAATCAGCCCTAATGCGTCTTTTGGAGCAAAAATTAATATAAGACTCAGTCTTATTTTACTATAATATAAAACCAGGTATATATAATATAATATAATATAATATAATATAATATAATATAATATAATATAATATAATATAATATAATATAATATAATGTATAATACCGGGTCTTATATTAAGCTTTGCTCCACAAGATGCATTAGAGCTGATTGTTCAGCTAGGTCTCATTTTCGGGGAAACAGGGTAGGTGTCATTGTTATTGTTTAATACATCCATTAGGGTTAGCACATCTCCTACTTTTCTTGAGATAGCCCCAGTTTACATATGTTATCTGAGTGTAATGTTCTCAGTCTCCAATTATCCAGTTTGGGTGATAATTTATATCGTCATCTTACCTACTAGAAACTGTTCTTAGCAGCATCTCAGTTAATAGCTTCAACAACCTGCAGCTGGGCTGGTGCCTCTTAATTCAAGATAAGTTTTTCCAGTGGTATACTGGGATCAAATATCATCAAATTTAAATCATATAAAATCATATTTGGATTTCATAAAGACAGGTTTCCAAATTGTATTTAGGACTCTGAAGTTCTGTGACTCTAGTAGAATAATTAAAGTTTTGATCTAAGTGTAAATTTAAGTGGATAATGAATGAAATACAATTTGTCTTCAACATGAACTGTCTAATTACTATTCCCAACTACATGATCATGCTTGTTTAAAACTAGGTTTTCAAAGATCTGAGTATATATATATATATATATATATATATATATATATATATATGCATTATATATTTAATTGGACAGGAAGGAAAATAACAGCTCTACCTCAGAGTACTGTACAATTAATTAGAAGCAAAAGATTAGAATTAAGAATATTAAAATGAAAAAAGTGAGCACCACACCCAATCCATCTACTGAAATCTAGAGAAACTTTATTAAAATATTTTATAATAGTTCTGAAAAGTAATAATAAAAGCTAATACTTACTGGGTACTTATTATATGCTAGGCACTATTTAAATCTTACCAAAAAAGTACTAAGTACCTTTAATATTTCACATTACAGATGATAAAACTGAGGCACTAAGAGTTTCATTGTTTACTAGAGGTAATTCTTTTAGAAAGTGGGGAGCAAGGATTTGATCTACATAGTCTGACTTCAGAGGTTTTACATGAACTCTGTACTGAAATAAATAACTGTGTCATGCTTTCCATGGGTTACTGAAAACCTAGTGAAAATTGATGGTTTACATCAATTATATAAAGTTGACAAATCATTATTTACATGAACATTTTTATAATGTCCTGGATATCAACATTAGATTCATTGGTGTATTTTGAATAACTTTATCTTTTTGTCTTAAAAAACCATGTTAACCCACATTCTGACATGAAATACCTCACCTATTTCATGATTCCTCAGAAATTATGCATAATTATTCATAAAGCAAATGTGAAAGTACCAATAAATAACACCAAATAGGTTCTTATTGTGCCACTGCTATTCCCAGTAATTGTCATATATCATTCATTCTCAAGACAACCTCATGATTAGGATAACTACAGTTATCCTAACTTTTACAAATAAATCACTTGTGATTTTTGGGATTCATGCAGAATTTTTAGATTATCTCTTATTATTGAAGTTAACATGAATGTTAAAACTCTTTTTAAAACTTTGTTATATATTATCTCATTTAAATATCTAAAGGAACACATGATTTAGATAATATGCTGTTTTACAGCTGATTATTTTATGTCATTTAATAATATTAAATTCATATCATTTGGTATTATAACATTTGTTTAATGCACCAGTCCAATCTACCCCTCTTTTTCAAATCTTCTTTCTTTTGATATTTAAAAGCCTGATTTTTTTCTTTCAACATTTACTTTACTCCACAGAAATCACTATATTCTAGACTTTATTTTTCTGTTAAAACCTTATTAGTTGGTATCACTCTTATGTTTCTCTGTTCTTAAAAATAATAATATTGATAAGATCAGTGTCTTCTACAATGCCCGTTCTAAGTCTGGTCATCACAAGAAATGAGATGGAAGAATTAAATTACTGAGGCTGGTAGTAAAAAGAGGTCAAAATCCTTGATTTTGGGGATCCCAATATATATTCCCCCTACAGGAATCAAATGTGCCTTCTTCAACCTGGTTTATGTTATGATTCACTTAATCTTCAGAACAATTTTATGTACTAAGTTTTAAAATGTCATCTAACTGAATGAGAAAATTGGTGCTTTGAGGACTAAGTAGCTTGCACAAGACCATGCAATTATGTGTATAGAGAACCAGGATTCAAACCCAGCTTTGCTGATAACCTGTACTCCACTAGTACCACCCCACTACCTATACCTGACCTGCTGGGTTTCTCTTTGCTGCTCTTCACTGCCTCTCTTCCTTAAGACCTCAGTTTATCTCTCCCCTCTCTTTCTCTCATTCTGGACAAGAGGAGCAGAGTAAGCCCCACAAGAGGAATCAAAGGTGAGAAGTCAAGCCCCATGTCCACACCTTTCCACAAAACCTGTATATTTTTTTTCCATTACAAAGAGTTTTTGAAAGGGTAATTTCTGAAAGCTAAAAATAGCTTAAATTCAATATCAGAAAGTTCTATTATTATAGAGTATGAAGGGCCCATAAAGAGTTCATGTTATAGATGGAAAAAAAAGATGAGACAGAGTAAAGAAAGGATTTGCCTGAAAATCACAAACTAGTAAATTACGGAATTGAGCAGATGATCTAGATCCTTTGAGTCTTGTATCCACACTATTGTTTCCAAAATTAAGGGGATATTGAATGGTTACAATATTCAAGATGATTTTAACTGTTACATGACAACAGCATTTGATATCAGTAAATCACATACTGAGAAAGTTGGTCCCAATTTAATAATTCCTTACAATACTTGAATGAAAAATTCTCACTTTAATGCTAGTCTGTCTTTTTACCCCACTTAAACATTCCTCAACCCTTGCTTTCCTGTATTGAAGAACATATAGTGAATGGTACAACAAACACCTGTGTCTTTCTGGTCTCTGAAAAACAAAAAATTAATACAGTTGAAGAATATAGGCGCTTGTCTTAGTCCTTTCAGGCAGCTATAACAAAACACCATAGACTGGGTAGCTTATAAATGACAAACATTTACTTCTCACAGTTCTGGTCCTGGGAAGTCCAATATCAAGATTCAGTATCTGATAAGAGTGTGCTTCTAGGTTGATAAGAGGGAGGTCTTTCTCCTGTTTCTTCACCTGGTGGAAAGGGCAAGGGCCCTCTCAGGGGTCTCTTTCATAGGGTAACCAATCCCATTCTTTGGGAGCTCAGCCCTTATGACCAGTTACCTCCCAAAGGCCCCTCCTCCCAGTGCCATCACATTGGAGATTCGGTTTCAATATACGGATATTGAAGGGGACACAAAATTTCAGTCTATAGGAGAGCACTTCCCTGATTTCAGCCTCCTCCCTTTCAACGGCATTTAACTAATTACAATTTGATAATTTTTATCCAAATGCATTGTTTTATAGTTTTATGGATAGATGTAACATGTATACTAGTACAAATGCATATGTACAGTCAGCATAGCCTGAAGTAGTATATATAATTTTATTATGTATATACAAGATAGGATCAAAAAATACGGTGAATGTTTAAATTTAAAAAAATTACAGTAAAACACACATTGCCATTAATCCCCCTCAAAATACTCCCCATCACTTCTAACACACTTATCCCATCATTCTTGCCATTTTCTGAAGCAGTTCCGGAAGCCCTCTCTGTGTCTTTAGTTGAAATGCCCTGACTGCCTGACTCCATGTCCTGAATCATTTTGACTTTGGGGAAGAGGCAGAAGTCACATGGTGCCAGATCCAGTGGATAAGGTGGATGAGGACACACTGTAATGTTTTTATTTGACAGAAATTGCTGTACCAGAAGCGATGTGTGAGATTGTCATGATGGAGGATAAAGTAAAGATAAAGCGATTGTCATGATGGAGGATAAAGTAAAGATACTCACGAAAGAGTACTTCCAGAACTGCTTCAGGAAGTGGCAAGAATGATGGGATGAGTGTGTTCAAAGTGAGGGGTAGTATTTTGAAGGAGATTAATGGCAATGTGCCTTTTACTGTAATATATATTTTTTTAATTTAAACATTCACCGTATCTTTTGATCACACCTGGTATTGTTTTGCTTGTTTTTCTATCCTTCAATGATAAGGTATTTTTTACATTTTAAAAACATACTTAAATAATAGTACATCATTCTTCTGAAAACTATTTTAGCTCAATCATGTTTCTGAGATGATCATGTTGTATGGCCTGCATTTTTATTTCTGCATATTATTTACTTGTCCATTAGTCCATTATCAATATACATTTCATTATCTCCAGTTTTTGTTTGTTTGTTTTTTTGATATTACAAGCAAATTTACTTTGGATAGTCATGTTCATGTTGAATGGGCTGTTCTGAGTAGCATGATGAAATTTTGCACTTTCCTACTCCATCAGGCTGGGAACAAAATCATCCCTTTGTCTAAAGTCTCCACGCAGTATACACTACCCGCCCACTAGTAGTCACTTAATTGCTTTCTCTGTTATCAGAGCAACTGACACAGTATCACAGTGCTTGTGTTCAAGTAACACTTATTTTTTTAATACTATGTTTCCCTAAAAATAAGACCTAGCTGGACAATCAGCTCTAATGCGTCTTTTGGAGCAAAAATTAATATAAGACATGGTCTTATTTTACTATAAGGCTCAGTCTTTAATATACTATACTATATTACATTATACTATACTATACTATACTATACTATACTATACTATACTATGCTATACTACCGAGTCAGATTAGACATTAGAGCTGATTGTCCAGCTAGGTCTTATTTTCAAGGAAACACGGTAATGGAGCCAAAGTTCAAGAGTGGTGATGCTGGCAATTTGGATATGCCAGAGAAAAGGTATAAAGTACTTCCTTTAAGTGAAAAGGTGAAAGTCTCCACTTAAAAAACAGAAAAAAAAATGTGTCTATAGTAAAAAACGTGGTATACGAGTATATAGAGTTGGGTACTAATTGTGGTTTCAAGCATCCACTGGTGCCCTTGGAACATATCCCTGGTGGATAAAGGTGGACTACTGTACTGTGTTTTGACATTTTGATTTTATAAGTGTGTCCTATTTTTGCCTTGTCCCTGGTTTAATACTTTAGTTTTATTCAAGCATTATAATTCTGTTATAAGAATTCACTCTCTTCAAGTTTCAAATTCTTTGTTTAATTAATTGTACTTTATAAGTAAGTATTTAGAAAAGTAGATATTCCTTCACAGATTCCCAAATACTTTTTACCCTATTGAACTTTTAATAATAACTATACCGTGTTTGTTTGTTTTTTTGTTTGTTTTGGGGTGTGTTCTTCTGGTTCCCACCCCCCTCCTTTGGGAACACACATACATGTTAAAGCTACCAACTTCACAATCCAGCAAGAATATGCAGGTAGGTCAGCAAAACCCTCTTGCCACTTTTGGATAGATAATGTTTTCCTCTGCAAGTAGATGAATTGAGTTGTTTTGTTTTTGTGAACAGCAACTTACTGTTATAAAAATTTCCCCATCCAATTGCACCAAAAATAAAGCAGATTTATTTCCCTAATGGGCTTCATTTTGTGTGTAATTACTGAATGCATTTATGTCTACTGTAAACAGCGTCAGAATTATTTTTGTTGAAACACCATCAGGACCATAATCTTCCTTAAATGTTATTTGATTGGTTTAGATTAACCTTAGAATGATTTTTGTTTTGTTTTGTTTTTTCCCGCTTGTCCATTCCAAAATTACTTCAAGTCTTGATTATCATCCCTGTGGATTTTCAAACAAATCTTCTAGCCTTTTCTGATTTCTGAGTGGAAATGTTGGAGTTTTGAATATAAATATATTTTAAACTAGCACATTCTTCAAAGCAGTATCAGCTAAAGAGTGTAATTGCCAAGACACAGAAACACAATTCATATAAGACCTGGCTTAAAATCATCTTACAAATTGGTTGAGGAGATGAGAATAGATTCAGAAATATTAAATTTTCTTCCCATCTTTGCTTAATCCACAAAATAAAATAATTGTATTAAGATGAGAGGAGAAACAATTCTAAATGAATCCCAAAGTCCTGTCCTCTAAAATTTCTAAATCCCACAGAGCTGATCTAAATAACTTTGTCTTTATGCCTGTGTTTGTATGTTTATTTACCTTATCTCACTCTCAAAGCAAAAAAAGAAAAATAATTAAATATATAAGCCTTAATATCTATTCAATTTTTACACACAAAGAAGTTGACAAAATGGAAGCACAATGGAGGAATTATGAAAAATAAAATGAAATGGCCACAAACTAGAAAATTTTTTAATAAATTCAATACAGAGTACACAAATCCAGTCATTTTAATTAACTAGAAAATGACACATATTCATATGCCTAACCACAGGATGAATGAGTATACAGAAAATAAAGAAGCAAGGGAGAATTATCACAACGCTGCTATATTTGGAAAGCCAACTATTCCTTCATTTCTTTCTTCAAATGCTTGGTTTAAATAAACATAGCAAAGGATAAAGTATATATGTGTATCTATCATAATAAGCATAGTAACATATTGATATATGAATACACCGCCATGTTTCCCCAATACTCTCTCTACTATATACTAGCATGTTTAGTTGTGGGCCAGGCATCCCTAAATCTAGAGGGTAAGTTTTTGTGCGTGTGGTTTACTTTCCTTGAATAGAGCAAAAATTCAGTGTCATTTACTGAAGTGTTATTTATTCACTTACTTTTTTTTTCTTTTTTTTTTACATTTCATCTAAACCATACTCTTACTAACTCTGGTACAGTGACCAGATCGGCTGACTACTCCAATCACCAGAATGGCCCAGACAACTTTTCATTCCTAGGACAAGCCCTACTTGGTCATAGGATATTATCTGTTTAATGTATTTCAGACTTACATTTGTTAAAATTTTGGCAAGAACATTGGCATCTGTGTCCCTGAGATATATTAGTCTATGGTTATATTTTCTTATAATGTCCTTGAAAAGTTTTGTTGTCAGTATAATGCTGACAACATCGAAGTATTTTTTTAGTGATCTCTCCTCTTTTATTCAATGGTGGAGTTTGCATAAAATTGCCATCATTTCTTTCTTAAATGTTTGATAAACTTCTATGAAGACAAATTGACACACAGCATTTTATTGTTTTTTAGTTATATATTTACTTTTTTCAGTTACAGTTGACATTCAGTATTATTTTGGATTAGTTTCAAGTGTACAGGATAGTGGTTAGACATTTATATAATTTATGCAGTGATCCCCGATTAGTCTAGTACCCACCTGGAACTCTATACAGTTGTTGTAATATTATTGACTATATTCTCTATGCATGCTTTACATCCCCATGACTATTTTGTTACTACCAATTTGCATTTCTTAATGCCTTCAACTTTTTCACCCAACTCCCTAACCACTCTCCCCTCTAGTAACCATCAATTTGTTCTCTGCATGAATCTGTTTCTCTCTTGTTTGTTTGTTTTGTTCTTTATATTCCACATATAGTGAGATCATATGGTATTTGTCTTTCTCAGTCTGACTTATTTCACATAGCATAATACCCTCTAGATCCATTCTTGTTATCACAAATGGTAAGATTTCATTCTTTTTTATGGCTGAGTAATATTCCATTACATATATTATATTATATATATATATATATATACACACCACATTATATATTATATATATATATTATGTGTATAATATATAAATATATATAATATATATTATATATAAATATGTACCACATTATATATTATATATATTATGTACATTATATATAATATGTATCACATATATTATATATATGTATCACATTATATATTTTATATATATATACGTATATATATATATATATATACCACTTCTTTTTCATCCAATCATCTATAGATGGGTACTTAGGTTGCTTCTATAGCTTGGCTACTGTAAATAGTGCTACAGTGAACATTGTGGTGCATATATCTTTTCAAATTAGTGTTTTGAATTTCTTCAGATAAATACCCAAAAGTTGAATCGCAGAGTCCTAAGCTAGTTCTATTTTTAATTTTTTGAGAAACCCTGTTTTCCATAGGGGATGTAGATCAATTTGCAATCCCACCAACGGTGTACAAGGTTTCCGTTTTCTCCACAGCCTCATTGACACTTGATGTTTATTGATTTATTAGTTTTTTTCAGTTGTGTGTTTTTTTAACATAAAGTTTCAGTTTCTTTTTGTAGATAGATACAGGCCTATTCTGATTGTCCATTACTTCTTTAATGAGCTTTGGCAGTTTATGTTTTTCTTCTAAGATGTCAAATACATTTACATATGTTGTTCATAATATTGACTTATTGTTACAATGTCTATGGGTTTTATAAATTCCTTTCATTCTTTTTTGAAATTGATAGGTTTTTTCTTCTTTCTCTGTTTTCTTGATCAGTTGTCCTAATAGAATTTATTAATTTTATTTGTCCTCTTAAAAAAACTATTTTGGGTTTATTGTTTTTCTCTGTTTTTATTTTCTTGTGATTATTCTGTTTTAATGTTTCCCCTTTTTTTTACTTTGTAAAGTTTAATATTATTCTTCATTTCTAGTTTCTTTAAGTGGAATATTGAGTGTTTATTTGAATTCTTTTTTTTTTCTAACATGAACATTTTATTTTACTTTAAGCATTACTTTAATGGCATTTCTCAAATTTTGACATAATTGTATTTTCATTTCATTTATTTTTTTTCTTGTGATATCTCTTTGACTCATAGTTTATTTTTTTAAATGTATAGCTTATTTCCAAATATATGGACAAATTTCAGATATCTTTCTGTAGTTGATTTTCAGTTTAATTCTATTGTGGCTACATAATAGAAGTGATTTACCAAATCTTTGAATTAATTGAGGCTTTTTTATGGTATAAGGTATTGTCTGTCTTAGAGAATGATCTAAGTGACATTTAAAAGAATGCACATTGTTTTTATTATATATTATTTTCATATTAGTGTTCTATAAATATTAGTTTGATCAAGTTATTTGATAATGTTCTTCCAGTCTTCTATATCCTTACTCATTTTCTATTTGTTTTAATAATTACTGAGATTGCAGTGCAGCAAGATCCAAGTATAACTATAGATTTGTTTCTCTTATTTCTATCACATTGTGCTTCATGCATATTGACATTGTTTTATTCCCCAAAATATTTAAGATTGCTATGTCCTCTAATTGAAATAATTGTTCTTATGAAATTCATTCTTTATCCTGGTAATATTTATTTATTTTTTGACTTTTATATTCTTTTATTAAAAGTTACTCCGACATTTTTTGGATTAGTATTTATATTACATATTTTTATTCTGTATTTTTACTTTTCAAGTACTTTTCAGGTAACAGACATTTTAATGTTTGTTTTAAGTACGTTTCTCCATTATCTTCTGGTTTGCATATTTTCTGACAGTATGTACTTGGATCTATTTCTGAACTATCTATTTTATTCCCACTGTTCTTTTGACTATTCATGTGCCAGTATGACACTGTTTCAGTGACAGAAGCTTCGTATGTTTCAAAATCTGGCAGGGGTAGTCTTTCTTTAGTTGTTTGGTTCCCCCACCCCTCATTTTACCCCCAGTAATTCCTTGTGCGTTCTTACACATTTGTCTACTATATGAATTTTATAATCAATATATCTAACTCCATAAGAAAGGTTGGTGGTATCTTTATTAGATGGCATTAAATTAATATTAACTTAAGGAGAACTGGCATATTTACAATGTTGAGTTATCCTTTGTAAAAACACAAAATGTCTTTTATTTGTCCAAGCCTTTTGTTCTGTTTTTGTTTTGTTTTTGCTTTTACATTTGGGAGTATTTTAAAGTTTCCCCACATAGGTTTTACACATTTCTTTTAAAAGTTAAGAATTTATTTTGTTTAGTATTATTTTGGTATTTGTATATATCTATATACTCTGACTGTTTAATACTTTATAACAACTTTATAGTTTAATAAAGCTATTTGGTTTTATATATTGACTTTATATCTTGCTACTTTACTGAATTATTTTATTAATTGAGTTAATTCTGTTAATTTACTGGCATTCTATATATTTCTAGGTACATATATCATGTGTAAATGCAGATAGATTTACTTCTATGGTACCAATTTGTAGGTCTTAAATTGATTCCCCTTATTGAATTAGATTTCCCAATAGCTCTAGTACAATATTAGTGTACAATCTTTCATTGTTTCCTTGACCTTAGTAGATATATCTCCTATTTCCTATTACACCGTGGGAGATTAAATATGTGTGTATGTATAAATTTCATATATATAACAAATATATTTACATAATATATTTATACTTGTATTTATATATTCATAGTAAAAAATTACCACTTAATTTCTATCCTATTATACAAATGGCTGTTAAATTGTTTTTGGAGGTTTAGCATATATGGACATATTATGATATCCATATTTTTTTCTTTACATTTATTGACATCAAAATAATATGGATATGAGGTCTGATAATTAAGTTCACAAATTTGTTGCATCAATGTTGCTAACCTTTTTTGATATCAGAGGGATTATTCATTATTCATTTATAGTAACTGGATAAACAGCTAACCAAGTTTATTATTTGGAAGTGCTGAAAAGGCTGCATGAAAAAGTTAGATGACCTGAACTTTTCTCCAACAATTCATGGCTCCTGCATCACAACAATGCACCAGCTCATGTGACACTCTCTGTGAAGGAGTTTTTAGCCAGTAAACAAATAACTATATTGGAACACCCTCCTTATTCACCTGATCTGGCCCCCAATGACTTCTTTCTTTACCCGAAGATAAAGGAAATATTGAAAAGAAGACATTTTGATGACATTCAGAACATCAAGGGTAATAGAACAACTCTGATGATTATTCCAGAAAAAGAGTTCCAAAATTTATTTGAAGGGTGGACTAGGCACTGACATTGGTACATAGCTTCCCAAGGGACATATATTTAAGGTGACCATAGTGATATTCATCATAGAGGTATGTAGCACTTTTTCTAGGATGAGTTCATGAACTTAATTGCCCGATCTCATACATATTACTACAAAATATATCAGGATAAGAGTGCCTTTAAATCAAAGAATGATAGAATCAATATATACTTGTTAAAGCTTTTTTACTTATTTCCATAAAGTATGGAAACTAATGAGTCCAATGACTGGATAATAAATTGTTCTGAAAGTAAGTTGGTTTCCACTGATTAATTTAAAAATAATTGAAAGAAGATATAACTGAGTATTCAATGGATAGATTTGAATTTTTTTTGTTGTTTTTTTTTGTTAGATGTGTCACTGTGAATTTTGGTCTGTAAACGGCATGTTATATTTGCTGAAGAATTGATGAAATGTAATGGTAGTTTTAAAGAATTTAGTGACAAAGTTTTCTTTTTCCTTTTTTTTTATTTCACAAAGTCACAGTCTCAATCCACTTACTTTTATGCATGAATTCTTAGAATTTAAATGTATCACATGAAAACTTGAGGATCAAAAAAATGGACTCTCAAACCGTGATGCCAAACCTTGTTTGATAGTCAGTTTTATGTGTCAACTTGTCTAGGCTCTAGTCTCCAGTTATTCAAATACTAATTTGAGTGTTGCTATGAAGATTTCTTCATAGATGTGTTTAAGATGCATAATCAGCTGATGTTAAGGATGGGAGATTATCTAGATAATCTGAGTGCACCTGATCCAATCTGTTGAAAGGCTTTAAGAACAGAGCTTCCCTGAAGAAGAGATTTTGCACTAGAATAGTAGTTTCATCTTAAAGGCCCAGCTGTCTCTGCTGTGAACAGGTGCTATAGAATTCCCAATTGCCTACCCAGCCCTCACAATCACGTAAACCAATTCCTTGTATTTAATTTCTAAACATATTTTCTTGTGTCTGTTTCTCTGATTGGACCCTAACTAACATATCCTGTCTCAATTGAAAAAGAAGTAATTTCTATCCATGGATAAATAGATGCACTGAAAAAAAAGCCCCTTTCATCACATTAAGAATTTTTTTTACAATTAAGAATTTACTTATCATGAATAATCATTTTTAAAATGAGTAATGTGTTTTATTTAGATTATTATATTTTATACTTGCAGATATGACTAATAAATACATTTTTGGCATTTGTTCAAGTCACAGAGAAATAAAATGTATAAAAATACTTTAATTGATAAAAATATTTCCATTTCTGAAAAGTATGATAGGGTGATATGGGGCCTAGAGAGTCCAATAGTCTAAACATGGCTAAAAGTCTTATCCTGCCAACATCTAGCTATATCTTGGATATCTCGCCTCCAGAAATGTGAGACAAAAATTCCTATTATTTAAGTCACCCAGTTTGTTGATTACTTTATTATAGCATCTCTACCAAACTTACAAATCAATCAATGTGATATATATATATATACACACACACACATATATATATATATAGTTTGTGGGTGGTCAGCTATATATGGTTAAAACTAATTCCAGATTTTTATCCAAAGAGTAACAGAAAATTAAATTTACTTATTCATAAAATTAATTTAAAGCAGTGTTTATTAAACTGAAATCATACAATTTTTATATGTCAATATACAAAATATTGAACATACCATAAAATACTACAATATGTGAAATTCAAAATAATTTACTGACAACCACACTGTCATGAATCAATTCAGAACATCAGTCAGTGGTATTCATATATTTTGTAATTATTATTCGTATACTGATGTGCAAAAGTAATTAGAAAAAACAGAGAGTAAATTATGAATGATTTAGTGTCCTTATTACATGATTGAAAATAATTTGAAACTTTTTGAGTAAAATTCTGGGTACAGTAGCAGAGGAAGCCAAGCAATATATTTTAGGAAAAAATGTAAAAATAATTCCTATTTTAGGCATTTGGAAATTATAACTGTTTTGGAGTCAGGCTAAAGTAAAGTAAATGGGTAATTTTATGCAGTTTGTATAGAGTGCTTACAATTTAAAATCTAAACCAAAAGAAACCTGGAGGATTTTCACTTTTACCAAAAAAAGCCGTTACCATACTAATGTAGGTCTTTTATGAAAACGAAGTAGCCTAACACAAACTTTCAGATAGCAGGAATACCTGAACAATCAATAATATTGTATTACTTTGTATAAAGACAAATAGTAAGTAGACTTATTGTGGTGATCATTTCACAAAACATACAAATATGGAGTCAATATAATATACACCTGACACTAATATAGTATTGTATGCCAAATATACCTCAATTAAAAAAAATCATTTGAAATATCTTCCTGGAAGCTAATAAATCTTACTGCAGTTTCAGTCTTTCCTCATTGCAACCAAAAAAACCTTAGTTCCAGACACATTAAAAGTAAGTTGATTGCCATAGGCTAATCTATTGAAATGTCAAAAAATGCATATATTTTAATTATAAAAGGGAGTAAAACTTAACATGAAATTGTTTCTTAGCTATAATATTATACATTACAATAAAAGGCAATTTAAATTTTTTATATTTCTGTTGATTTATATAACAAAATTTCCTTCAAGCTTGGAGCCAAATAAAATCCAGATATCTATATATGGCAATAATTTAGTTTTATTGTGATTCTAACCCAAACCACAGAGATTCATTTAGTTTTCACACCTAACCACAAAACAGTTTTGAAAATTTCTCAGGTCTGACCTGAAGTAAGTTTATTATTCAAAAGGTGTGAGAACTTTGACACAACTTATTCCTATTTGAGAATGGGTTTTATATCGTACATTGCAAATCAAGCAAGCAAGAATTCCTTTTTCAAAAGTCTCCATTATGCCTTCTTTTCGTCAAAGTCAGGCATAGGCTTAGCAATTGGAAGAAAGGGTCAAATGTAAGACACATGACCTACCACCTTCATCTCCTGTAAGTGACCCATATATATATATATTTCTGTTATGTCAGAGCTCAGATGGTACCATTCACCATATAGTTCTAGAGGCTCTGCCTTAAAAATTGAAGAAAATTACTCATTAGACTTTTAATGGCATAAGTATACAAAAAAACCTGCTCTATGGTGTGGCAAAAAAGTTGAATTGTCAGCTTTCACTGCTAACTCTAAAGAGGGATACAAAAAGTTGAATGTGGAAATGCATGAGTTTGTAAAATTAGTTTATTTTTTAAAACATTGGACTTATTTTTAGTGTATTCCAATTGGAGCAAAAAAGAAATAAAGCTAAAGCTGAAATGATTGCCCTTCAAGACTTCCAGTATCATCAAGTAAATGCCAGTTTTGAATGTAAAATAAACCTTTACCATTTTACTCTCCATTGTTGTGGTGGTAATTTCCTAACCATACCCACAGTAAAGAACACACACTTGTTAAAAGTGATTATGTATTAGGCCTCTCTTTCATCTTCATTATCTTTAAGTGACCTTTGCTGATATTCTTTTCAAAAATACATAATAGAGGATTTAGTGTGGGCAACAGATCCAAAACACCCCCATCTCCGTGATGCCTCTCGTAATTAGTAATACATTAAATTTATCATTGTGTATCGATTTCATTTGAAAGTTACTATGGATTTTACTTTTTTTAAATTTTTTGATTATTTACCTGTGCAGTTGTTCAATTTCTTGTTAGTCTTTGGAGACCATAACAATCATCTACTACTTGATAGGAAATAAAATTTATTTTTGTTATATATTCTTCTCCAAAAATTGAAATACAAATTTTAAATTTACTATACTTAAAGTTAGAATTTTCTTTGGGGAATATACACTATAAAAAAGCAATTTATTGTAAAATCTTGCATTTAGGCAAATACACATGCATACAGTCACAAGTGCTCTGGTTAAAATTAGCATATAATAATTGTATTATGTCTTAGGATTCATAGCTCTCCTATAGTTAATGATGAAATCATAAGAGTAAAAAGAAACCATTTCATGGGGAAATCTATCATCCTTAATCCAATGTGTTTTTATATCTTCAAGTTTATAATCTAATATATTCATTAAAAGCAGCACACTAGCTTAACCCCCATATTTATAATAACAATACTAATCATACATGTGTGGATTATTATTAGCAGATCACTAATCATATATAACCATTTTATTTAATTATTTTAACAAATATCTGTTATAAGTGTTATTTCCATTTTTTTGGGGGGGGAACTGAAACATAAGGTAGTTAAGTGATAGCCCTTTCTATGCACTCCTTCTATGTCACTTTCATTCATTCATTCATTCATTCATTCATCATTTGTTAAAAATTATTAGAGTGTTTACTATGTGCCAACCATTATGCTAAGCATTGGGCATTTAAGTCTGTGTCATGCAGATGTATGTCTTGAAGAGGAAAGAAGATGAAAGTGATAAAGCGAAACAGGTCCACAGTCCTATAGTGCATTAAGTAGTTCAAGAGTTTCTAATGTCTTTTTTTAATCTCAGTTGTTCACAAGCATTACAAAATGTAATGTTTAGAAAATATTTAGAGGAGATCATATTGAAGTGTTGCGCTTGTATTTAATCTGCAAAGTATTAAAGAAGCAACTGAGGGAAAGTAACAATGAAGAGTAGGGGCTCTGAAGTCAAACAATCAGGTTTGGAATCTCAGTCACTTAATCAGTTATTTTGGATTCCAAGTCTCATTTTTGCCATCTTTCAAGAGTAAATAATGATATCATGTTTATCATGAGGTTGCAAATTGCTTGACTATGCCTGGCTTTTAATATGCAGTGAGAAAACATGTACCTCCTCCCCAAAATAAGGCATTCTCCTTTTGTATTCCCTATCTATGTTAACTATAGCCTTCTCTACTCAGTTATTCAAGCTGCAAATACTGAATTCTTGTCAGCCATATCTTGTCTCTAAGTCTTCCATGAAGTAATCAGCCATCAAGTCTGACCAATTCTCCTTTCTACATTCCTCTTAAGTAGAACCCCTACTTTATTTTTTCATGGCCATTGAGTTAGTATACTCCTTTGCCATTTTCACTCGGACATTTCATTTAAACTAACCAATAAGTAAGCATTGATTCAATAGCAACCAAAAATCATAATTTCTTGGATTCTGTGGGAAAGAAAGAAATTCAAACTACTATTTCTACTCCCTGGAGCTTAATGTAAAGTTGGAGAAACCTGATGTAAATGTTTAAAGTTACAAATAATATTATTTTAAACATAAACTTGGAAACATAACTTCAGTAGATCCCAGAAGACTTATGTGTTTAACTGACAAACAATATAGAAAATAATTAACATGGGAATCTTGAAAATCATAGATAACCATTTAAGCTTTTTAGGAAGGCTTACAAACTAGTGGATATTTGACTTGGCTATATTTTGATCAGCCAAGAATGGCAAGCACATTATTAGTAATTATAGAACAAAATGAATTAAAGTTACACTATTTGATATATTTAAAATTTAGATCTTTTTGAGATTTTTTCCCCTCAAATTTAGGCATGAAGGTCTTTGGCTTCAGTGTTTTCTGTGTTCTGTGAAGCAGTTTTCGAGATATCTGTAGTTTCATCAGCTAGCATGATGCATAGTGTTTGAGAACTATCTCAGTCCATTGTACAGGACAAGGGACTATACCACTAGTTACGAGAAATCCTATATCTGTCCTCTGTGTAAACATGTTTCAGATAAATTAGTTTAATATGATTTGAAATACACATTTTGTTCATCTTTAAGTTAATGAAATAAAATTTGAAACTGAAAAAAAAATTGCTGGATACTAGAGAAGAAAGTACTAGAGATTCTATTTATCTCTAATTAGTTCCATGAATGAATGAAACCCGAGAATCAGCTCTAATGTATTACTGTATTTCCCTGAAAATAAGACCTAGCCAGATAATCGGCTCTAATGCGTCTTTAGGAGCAAAAATTAATATCAGACCCGGTTTTATAGTAAAATGAGACCAGGTTTTCATAATATTATAATATAATATAATATAATGTAATATAATATAATATAGTATAATATAATACTGGGTCTTATATTAATTTTTGCTCCAAAAGACGCATTGGAGCTGATGGTCTGGCTAGGTCTTATTTTCGGGGAAACGGTACATTCAGAGGCCTTTCCTATCACTTCTTATGCATCGTTGGCCACTTCCTCTTGTGTGCTACCACTATACTTTAACATATCTCTATGCCTACCTTCTCAAGTAAGAAAGCAAGTATGTAAAGGCAGCAGCATGTTTGTTTTGGGTTTTAGTTTAGCACCAGGTAGCATGCATTAGCAATCACTCAGTAAGAGAGTGTTGACTGTCTACCTTTACATTGTTACTCAATTAGTTGTTTTGTCTAGATGACAATGTAGCAAGGAATTGTTTTTGTTTATTTGTTTGTTTCTTTACTGGACTGGTGTATTTTATTTTGCTGAATTGAATAGATGTGTGTGTATTTGCAAGATATAGATCTATTTTGAATAATAACTGAACTAAATTGGCTTCAGCTGATAGCTCATTTCCATCTCCTATAGGCATTTGATTGATTTTTACAATTCATGGGTTCTTTAAACTTGCGTAAACACAATTCTTTTTCTACACACATTAAAATACACACACTGTATTTCATTATCTCAATTGATTTAACTTCTAATCTTCATGGAAGGGTTCCAATCCCTTCCATGACTCCTTAAGTCTTTTACTTTTGTTAGTTCAAATCCCCTTTGCTCATTTTACTTTTGAAACCAAAATACTTAAAATGCATATTTGAAGATGGGGGAATATATATATATATGTTTTTCTCTTTTTATCTTGCTTCTAAGCTTCTTGATGCTTCTGCCTGAATGTCTTGGCAGTCCAGAAAGTATATACTCCCAATCCCTGCATGCAATTTACAATAAACATAGCAAGCATGTAATGTCCCTAAGATTTCAAAATACTTACTGATTTAAGTGCTCATTTCAGAAAGCTGTTTTCAAACCTCCCCATAATTCATATACTCTTATAGGTACAGAGAAAGTAAAAATAGTTCTGCTACCTCAAAAGGATGAAATATGGGATTGTGTGGTAAAGATGCTCTTTAAACTTGTTTTAAAATAATTTTTAACTTACAGAAAAGTTATAAAAATAATAAAAATAATTCCTATTAACCTTCACCCAGATTCCCCAAATATAAACATTTTACTAAGTGATACTAGTTTTACCATTTTTTATCTATATATTTATTCTAAACACTTTGAGAATAAATTGATACAAGGATACCATGTACCCCTATATAATTCAACATGTATTTTCTAAAAACATAATAACCTCAGTACAATTATCAAAATAAAGATTTATTCAAAATTTTCACTTGTAACAAAATGTCATTTATATCAAAACAAACATTTTTTTTTCTAGCCCAGTATTACATGGTGTATTGAGTTGTTCCATTTCTTCCATTTCCTTTAAGCTAGAGGTGTCCACAATCTGTATTATTTTCCCCCTCAACTTGACATTTGTGAGGAGTACCTTATTTTGTAGACTGTTCCTCAAATTGGATTGACCTAATATTCTCTCATGATTAATGAGAGAATGATTAAGGAGAATTAGTTACTTTTAGTGAAGAAATATATTTAGAACTAAGATCTAAATGCTAGATATTTAGATATTCTTTATTTTTTCTTTTCTTTATTGTTTTTGTAGGCCACTGATTTGATTACCTCTCAGTGGACAGAGCCATTAAATACATGCACACACAAATAAATATGCACATGCACATACACATCTGTATTTATTTGCTTATCATTCTGTTTAAAATAGATTTTATATAAAACTGACATTTTTTTTGAAAAATACAACAAACTGAAGCTATGAAAAGCAGAAATTGAAAAGCTGGATAGTCCTAAATCTATTAAAGAAACCGCATTTATTACTAAAAGAAAACTTTCTATAAATAAAACTAGACACAATAACATTCTAGATGAAAACTTCCTAAAGTGTAATAATAATAACCCCCATCCTAAACTCTTTTCAATATAAAAGAACAGAACATTTTCCATTTTGCTTTTTAAAGCCTGAATAATCTTGATTTCATACCAATAAAGAACCTCATAAAAACAAAAGTTAATTCAAAATACTGGTATGTGCATAGGTACAAATATATTATCAAATCAAGTATTATATGTAAAAGAAATTCTCAAAGAGCACAAAATTACATGTAAATCTATGTTCTTCCCTTTTTTAAAAAAAAATTTTGGTAGAAATTCCAATTGGCTCTTTTTTATCCAATGTACTTGTTGGTTTATTTATACAGCCCTGTTGCTTCAATATGGTTGATTTTCCTGATTTTATGCCTTAAGTAAGTAAAATATATATATTTTCAAAATCTATTTTTTGAATAGTGTCAGTGAGTCATTTTGCTACATCTGTTGACTTTCCCTCAAAGTAACACTCTTCTTGGATTTCCAATGTTTCTTTTCTTTCTTTGCTTTTTCCTTCCTTCCTTCCTTCCTTCCTTCCTTCCTTCCTTCCTTCCTTCCTTCCTTCCTTCCTTCCTTCCTTCCTTCCTTCCTTCCTTCCTTCCAATTAAAGTTTATTGGAGCAACAATTGTTAGTAAAGTTACAAACGTTTAAAATGTACAATTCTGTATTACATCATCTATAAATCCCATTGTGTGTTCACCACCCAGAGTCAGTTCTCCTTCCATCACCATATATGTGATACTGTTTACTCTTGTCTACAACCCCTTCCCCCTTACCCTCTGGTAACCACTAAACTATTGTCTATGTCTGTGAGTTTTTGTTTCTGTGTTTGTTTGTCTTGTTCCTTTGTTGCTTTCAGTTTTATATCCAGTCCATTTATGTTGTTACAAATGGCACTATTTCATCTTTTCTTATGACAGAGTAGTATTCCATTGTGTATATATACCACATCTTCTTTATTCAATCATCTATCGAAGGGCACTTTGGTTTCTATGTCTTGGCTACCGTAAATAAAGCTGCATTGAGCATCAGAGCACATATATCTTTGTGGATAAATGTTTTCATATTTTTTGGGTATATGCCCAGGAGAGGGTTTGCTGAGTCATAGGGTAATTCTGTTTTTAATTTTTTTGAGAAACCTCCACACTGCCTTTCATAGTGGCTGCACCACCAATCTGCATTCTCACCAACAGTGTATGAGGGTTCCATTTTTTCCACAGCCTCTCCTGACTTCAGCTTGTATTACAGAGCAACAATAATCAAAACAGTATGGTATTGGCAGAAAAACAGACACACAGACCAATGGAATATAACTGAAAACCCAGAAATAAACCCACATAAATATGGATAGATAATTTTTGACCAAGAAGCCAAAAACATACAATGGAGAAAAGACAGCCTCTTCAGTAAATTGTGCTGGGAGAATTGGAAAGCCACGTGCAAAAGAATCAATCTAGACTGCTATCTGTCACTATGTACAAAATTAACTCAAAATGAATCAAAGACCTAAATATAAGACCTGAAACAATAAACTGCATAGAAAATAACATAGGTACTAAACTTACGGACCTTGGGTTCAAAGAGCATTTTATGAATTTGACGTCAAAATCAAGGGAAGTAAAAGCTAAAATAAATGAATGGGACTATATGAAACTAAAAAGCTTATACACAACAAAAGAAACCATTGACAAAATAAAGAGACAACCAACTGAATGGGAGAAGATTTTTGCAAATAAAGCCTCTGATAAGGGGCTAATATCCAAACCATATAAGGAGCTCACACAACAACAAAAAACCCCAAAAAATCCAATTAAAAACTAAGCAGAAGACCTGAATAGACATTTCTTCAAAGAGGACATACAGATGGCCAATAGGCATATGAAAAGATGCTCAACATCACTAATCATCAGAGATATGCAAATAAAAACCATAAATGAGACATCACCTCACCCGAGTTAGAATGGCTATCATCAACAAGACAAATAATAGCAAGTAATATTGTATTTCCTCTCTGCTGAAGTCCTGTGTACTCTGGAGTATGAATATGTTGATAGGTGACACTCTTGAATTGGTCGGTACCTCTCTGGTTTTAGAAACTTTCTGGAACTTGTGGAGTACTCCTGTCTCTTGACATCTGTTTTCCTGTGTGTGTGTGTGTGTGTGTGTGTGTGTGTGTGTGTGTGTGTGTGTGTGTGTTGTGCGTATCTGTGTCTATCATTTATGTTTCTATCTAAAATAGTTGAGAAATGTAATGAATTGTGTTATTATACTTGTTTACTAGAATAGAAAGGGTACTATTATTTTGATATTCTACCTAACAATTGTCCAAGCTAAATGCATGCTTTTTGGAAAAAAACAACAACAACAACAAAAAACAACTATGCTATAGTTTGCCTAACTCTTAAAATGGCTTACTCAATTTACCAGCCTTTTTTTTTTTAAATTAAAGTTTATTGGGGTGACAATTGTTAGAAAAGTTACATAGATTTCAGGTGTACAATTCTATATTACATCATCTATAAATCCCATTGTGTGTTCACCACCCGAGTCAGTTCTCCTTCCATCACCATATATTTGATCCTATTTACCCTCATCTCCCACCCCTCTCCCCCCTTACCCTCTGGTAACCACTAAACTATTGTCTGTGTCTATGAGTTTTTGTTTCTCATTTGCTTGTCTTGCTCTTTTGTTGTTTTTGGTTTATATACCACATATCAATGAACTACATATGGTTCTCTACCAGACTTTTAATGTGAATAAATTGTAAGACATTTTAAATAAAATGATACAAGTGCTTTTGGTAAAGGTGACTCATACAAAATGAATATTGACAACATCCACTAGAAATGTCTGGATATTTAGCTATATCTTTCAATTATCATTCAGTATTTCCTGATCAAGGCATCATACTTTTTTCATTTTATTAACAAAGTGCTTTTCAAATTTTGTCTTGGGGACATTTGTTTATCAGCATAATAAATCCTATCTCATATATTAATAAGAGGCTCTCCCCCACCCCCAAATAAAGAAAACTTTTCTGCCTCTCTCATAAATTTCATATTATTTGCCCATTCCCCTTTAATCTTGGACAAAGAAAACTGGTTTTGGATGAGTGAAAAAGGAGAGGTTTCATTATTTCCAAACTTTTGATGTTTTGTTTTATATTAACACAGAGAAGGGTACACATGCTGTCCCTCTACCATTTTTTAAAAATCTCACCATTCTCTCCTTACTAATTTATAAAAATATTATCATTTTACATTTTTCAAAGATCTGTGGTTGAACCACATGTTTTGCACCTATATATCAGTCTCCTTGTTACACCCCTTTTCTCTCTCTTGTCATCAATTCCTCCCCCCAATTTACTAAGATTTCTAGGATCCTCCAGAGTAGTCATTATAGCTGCAGAGTTTTCCCTTCAAGGACTCTACAGTCTACTTCTTTATCCACTCCTCATTGAACACGTAAATGGGAAATGAAAAGGAACTTTTAAAAGAAGAGATTTAGGTCTTCTAATGTAAGTTTTTCAATTCTGTACTATTGTAAAAGACTTTGCATCACTGATTGAATTGCTATATTTCTAATTGTGCACATGTAGGAGTCTTCTATTTTTTTTCTTTCATACAAAAATTATGTAGCCCAAGTCAAATCTCAGATTTTCAAACTGTCAGAGTTTTTAGAATCTATTACATCTATATACATTGGTTTGAGGATAATACCTTGGTCTCCATAACCTGCTAGTCATTAAATTATTATTTTTTTATTCTTTCATACTCCTCTGAGATATGTACTAGATGTCATATATTTGATTAAACATGAATTTGGAGAAATAGAAGATCCATTTGATGGAACTAAGAGCTTTGTTAAATATTTCCTCTCAAATAGCTACTCTAATTTCTTCACTCGGTACTCAAAGTTTTATATATGGGATACAGCAGAATTTTTATAAAGGTTCAAGTTTGTGATTAAAAAAAACTTTTCCCCAGTTGAAGGATATTAAATATCTAACATAAATATGGAACATTTACATATTTTAAATCTACCTTCAATTTTATTTCTGGTTTAAATGGAATATTAAAGTCATGAATGTATTTGGCAAAGTAGGAGTTAAGTTATTTGACTGATGTTCCACTCATTTCCTTTCAGGATATAATCTCAGAAAAAAGGGCCAGTGGCCTGGCGTTATCTCCTTGTCAACTGGACCTCTGGATAAATAGACTAATGATATTTTCTAGGAGGAGACCTTATCTGTAGAACCCCTTAGCAAGGTGTCCCTGGCTAAAGGATTACTTATAGTAAATAAAATTGCCATTGCTGGATTTATGAGGCATGGCTGCCTGGAGAACTTCATGTAAGCCATAAAACTCTGTGGGTGTAAAAATAGAGATGTTATATAACTTAAATGCTTCCTGCTGTGTTAGGTAAAACCACAAAACCTCATTTGGAAGCCTCCTCTATTATTATGGGTGAGAGAGTATGTGGCTGATATTCAAAGGAAGAATCTAGTAGGGTTGCCATATTTAGCAAATACAAGTAGAGATGCCCAGTTAAATTTGAATTGGAGAGAAACAATGAAATTTGTGTGTGTGTAAGTATAGCCCATGAAATATTTGGGGTTTACTTATACTAAAAATAAATTGTTATATCTCTGCAATTTAAATTTAACTGAGCATCCCATATTTTATCTGGTAACACTGATCTGGAGAAATAATTGGGATGCTGCAGGTATTTAACACTTATCTTCTTTTTCTTCTGGGTGATATCTTCAATTCATAAGTCTTATTTGACAATTTGATTCTGTGTGTATATCTGCTTGTATGTCCAACAGGGGCCAGATTTATGCTTATGTACATGTCACGCAGATGCACAAAACTTGCATCCATACCCACCCACACATATTTTCACTTACAGAAAAACAATATGTCCCACATAGAAGAAAAATCATCTAACACTTATAAATAAAAGTATGATTGACTATCCTTTCCATGCCATGCTGTAATATTATTTAATGGGAACAACCCAGGGTTATTTAATTCTCTATAGGAAAGTGCCTTCATTTGACTTTCTACTTACACTTGAAGAAAACCCAGACCCAATGAAGTGTTATGTTAACTTGCAGATTTTTCCTTGTAGAAATGAAAATAATTTCTGTCTCATAAAAATGTCTATGTCATTATTCTCCTATAGGAGAGTAACTAGTTTAATATTTGACCTAGTCATCTTGTAACAGCATTCCATCTTACAGAGCCCATATACCCTCCCTTTCTCAAGATCTCCTTTGAACCAACTTTATCATCCTGCCTTTTCTCTTATTAATGTAGTAAATAAAACTTTGTTACATGTTAATTTTATGTACATATGCAATTCATATTTTTAAACATGTTTGAAAACAATACTTGGACATACCTAATATTGAAGAGCTTATGGTTTGTTGAGGAGACTGACAACTAAATATATGAATTATAATATCATGTTCTTCTGGCATTACTAGTTTATATACCTTTTCTATTAGAAATGGTGTTTGGGAACAGTGACTGAGTTAAATTATGTTTGCATTTAGGAAGTGACTGAGTCAAATCCATCCAGTCCAACTTATCATTCAGTATGTTGCAGATGGTAGATGATTAATAATCTGATCTACAATTAAAACATTTGTTGATTAAATGACATGTCTCTCAGTATACTATATACAGCTAAAATCGGATTGTAAATAACACTGATACATTTTGATAGAATATTAGAAGAGGCTCTGTGATGTGATATGTTAAACCATTTCTTTAATAAGGAAGAATGAATAATGACCTTTTTTCTAAAACTTCCTCTGTCCTCATTCCTTATAATTAAACTTACAGATCTACTTTTCACACTTTACTCTTTGTCCCTTAAGTCTTACCTGTATGAAATTCTTCAAAAGTGTGTTTGCCCTCTGTATTTAGTTTGCTTGTATCAAAAGCTGGCAAGAGCTAAGAAAGAAACAATTAGCACTACCAATAACAATAGCAATAACAATAGCCAATAACAATAGCCTACTTCTTTATATTTATAGGTTTTAGAGTGTTCGTTTAGCCCAAATTGGTGGCATTATATGAATTAAAAAGATCTTGACTCCCCCAATATCATATAATTAATTAATTGATTGATTAATTTATACCCTACTATTTTTTTTCCAGGAGGATTATCAGGTTGCTTATTTAAACATTTAAAATATTACAAAATTGTACAATGTAAAAAAAGTTATCTGAAAGAAAATATAAAAAATAGAGTGAGGGAAAAGTGATGTGAGTTGGAATTAAGATAAAATTCATATCATGAAGATCTTCACCTATATAATTTGGGGGAATCACAAATTTGCCTTAAAAATTACAAAGAAGAAAAATTTACCCACTGCAACTCATTGTGTCTAAGTGGGAAGAATATTGCTCCCAGAAATTCAACTGCTCATAGGGAAAGTCAATAGAAATTTTCTCCCTAAGGTCTTCATTATGGTGATGGAAGGAGAACTGACTCTGGGTGGTGAACACACAATGCAATATGCAGAGCATGTATTAGAGAATTGCACACCTGAAACCTATATAATTTTACTAACCAATGTCACCCCAATAAATATGATAAAAATTAAAAAGAAAAAATCTTTGTAACATTTGATAACATGTTTAACAAATCATTTTATATAAGTTTTATAGGGCTTTTGTTAGGGTTTTCTTTTTGTTTTTTTTGGTAGATGCTTTGTTTTGTTTGTTTACAAATAAATAAATGATATGTATATATATATATATATGTATATATATATATATATACATCGATAGTCATTCAATATAAGATGAATAATTTATGTACAACTGCAATTCATTACAAGTACAAAAATTTTAGGAAAAACTTGAGGGTGAGAGAAGGGAGTATAGTAGAATGCAATGTTGTCACATACAGGGACATTTTAGAATAAACAAAATCCATTCAGCTAGATTTTAGGTAACTCTTGAACTATATCAAGCATGGGGTTTTACTCTGTCAAATACCTCATTTGCCAATGTCTAACATTGCCAGTTGAGAAGATTCTCACAGAAATAGATGTGTTACAACCACAGTGGGAGAATAGGAAAGATTTTTTGGGGAAGGTTCAGAGGCTAATGATAACTTGTGCTTGACGAGAACTCCTTCTCAGTTTGCCCTGAACTGAGGTGCCAGCAAGGCCATGTTTCCTCTTAGATAATTATTTTAAAACAATTCCATCAAATGCTGTCAAATGTAAGAAGGGCAGAAAAGCTTGATCCACAGAGTCAATAAGTAGTAACTTTGTAATTTGAACATACCTATATCCAAAATCTCAGTTTCTGCTTTTTCTAATACATCATTAATAGCATTTACTATTATTATTAGCATCGATAATACTCTGAACATTACTGCTATAGTATGCTTGTAAATGCTGATGTTTTGAAATAATGATGTAAGAACCTTACTTAATAAATGTTGCCACTTCTCAATGAATTGCTACAAAATCAAGTGGCACTTGAAAATTAGATGTTTTAGCATTCCTTACTAAGTGTCCAACTGCTCATTAAGAATGAAAATGTGTTTCACATATGCTGGTCTTTGACCTTTCTATTTGTAGAGTATTTTACACTTATGGTTTCATTACCTTCTCTAAAGCCTTGACAATATTTGGCAAGCTTTGTAAAATAGTAACTTGATCTGCTTGCCTTAGGGCCACCCAGCAAGTCAAAGCAGCCAAATAAGGATAAAACCTCATGTATTGTGACTGCCTTTTTTTCCTACATTGTACAAAAATATTTACATATCAACAATGTACTTTTTTCTTAGAAATATATTTCATATATATTAATTTATTAGTAAGAAATTACATAAAGAAAATTTGAGAGATTAGAACAAATTTATACTTCTATAGGTTTTATTACTAAATTTTTAAACTATTAGTACCAGTGAAGTGGAACTTTCTGAGTCACAGTTACAAACTGTTTGAAACTCATGACTGATAAGCAGATACCAGAAATACTTAGTTATAAGCGGAAACATATTACAGTTTTTCTGCTAAAAAGAAATCTTTAGTATATGTCTTCTTAAATGAATATTTACTTTTTCAGAAAATTACCCCCCAAAGCTAAGAAGCTTATTAAATTAACTCCATAATTCATATGAGATTATTTGCATAATCATTGCAATGAAGCGTTCCTTCCTCATGCTAAATCCATTCCAAAGATAATTGTAGAATAAAATGATAGAGCTTTGCAAGCAGATATAATTGCTGCCCTTGATATGTATGTAAAGATGTTTAGGTCAAAAAGATTAAGTGACTTGTTCAAGGTCACCCAACTAACCCGGTAAGTAGAATTTAGAGATCCTGACACCGACTCCATAATGTTGCACTTATGATCTTTTTAATAGCTTCTGTGCAAGAGCAGTAAGTAGCTTAATCACTTGATCACAAGAGTACATTGATTCCAAAAGACAAATATGACACAGCTTAAAAGGTGCATTTTATGAAAGATGTTTACCTTATCCTTGTTTACACAGGAACTTTGAGGAGTTAATTTCAAAACCATAAGCTGCATGAATCAACTTTGATGAAAAACAAATATAGAAAACCAGAACAAACTCTAAATATTCTAAGCAGATAAACTTAATACAACTTAGAAACATGCCATATTGTGTTTGTAGAAAATAAATCCAAGTAATTAACAAAACAAAACAAAACAAAACAAAACACTGTGATCACTATAAATAAAATTAAACTTTCTTTTTTGTTCATCTCTTTTTTATATCATGAGTAGGCAGGAAATGAAGTGGGAGATATTTGATCTAGGGTAAAAAAGTTTTAAGTATAATCATCACATACCTGGATTGGTTAACTTAAACAGTAACATCAAAGTTGAAACTGTAAACTCAGAAAGTAATTTAGATATTTTTACAACTTAATTAATGAACATAAAAATTTGTTTTACATAGCACAGGTGTGATTGAGATAATAGTATCTTAAAGAAGAAATTTTATTCATTGTGAATGACCGGGCTGTGCTATGAAAAAAGACTTTAGAATCATAATAACTCAAACAATAAATGTATTTATTTTTTCACATTTAGAATGAATCCATATAATATTTTGTTCAATAATATATTAAGCTAGTATGTGTCTGGGTATATTAAGTTTGTACAACAAATTTGATTATAATTAAAGAACAGAATGTAAAGTGTATCAGCTGTTATAATGTAAAAGTTTACTTGACAAAACTAACTTAGGGGAACAGCAGATGTACAAATATTCTCATTTTACAAAGAGAGGAGTCAAGAAGTATTGTCTATAGTTGATAGGAAAGGAAATTAAAAAATATTATTATTTCAAGTTACAAATTTGATCTATGGAACTAAATAGAATGATAAAACTATGTGAATACAAAGGAGTGTTCACATGTGTAATTGGGACAGATTCTCTTTTGCTATAGTATGCATTTAACAGGTAATGTTTAAACTTCATAAATTAAGGGGGGGGGAAGCATAGTGTAATATTTAGAGATACAGAGATACAAGAAAAGAAAAAGTACTGTCAATAAGATAGAGCTGTGGAATGGGCAAATTACTTTTCCCTTATATTCTTTTATTTTGTAAATCGTGTTTATATATTAATAATTTTAGGTTAGGTTATGAGTTATCCATTAAAAAAATGTTTAATTACTAGCTCAGACTTAAAGTTGTTACTAAGTCCCTAACCTGTTACGAAGTTTCACTAAGACTAATTAAAAGTATAAAACATATGACCATTTCAAACTATATTCAAATAATATATTGCTGCAAAAATAGCCTGACAATTGAGAGTCTTTCAAATATAGTAAAATAGTTCACATATAATATTTCAAATATAGTAAAATAGTTCACAAAGTACTATAGTTATTAGGAACAAACCAACTGAAGTGCAAACTTAGTGAATTGTTTACTAACTGAATGAAATCCCACTCTGCATTCTGTTAGAAAGTCATTCAGGATTGAAAGATAATTTAAAATAACATATTTGGAGTCAAGGTGAAGACTATTTCTATATCTAAAGTTAACTAAAAATGTTAGTCATTCAAGAAAAACAATTTGATGTACTCAAATACTTATAATCTTATACATTTTTATTATTTACTCATTGGTAATATTTAGTATCAGAAATGTTGTTTTTTAAACAGAACAAATGTGAACCATATATTCTAAACAATTAAAATTAACCACATATTATTTTAGTGTTATTAATAGTATGTCAGTATGCTATAGTCAGCATTTTTATGCAATATAAGCAGACTTGTATTTTTGAGAGGTAGGAAAATTTTAGTTTTCATTAACAATTTTAATAATATAAAATTGTGGAATACATTTTAAGTAAGATTTTAAAATCCGAAATGGTACTGTATTATAAAAATGTCTCAGGCTACTGGAGAATTTAAAGAGTGTGTATGGATTATTTTGTTCTATAGGGAATATAATGCTCATATAAATATTTACATTTGATTTGCAAGTATTTGCCTGAGGATCAAAAATATTTCACAAATATTTTCTCAGCTATTTTAGTCTCAGTGACATTAGTAAGTGATTTTAGTCTCAGTGATGCTAGTGATTATGCAAGTTGGTGAGTCATTAATTTCTCTGAACTACAGGTTCACACCAAGTTCAAATTGTGAAATTCTAAACAATGAATTATTGTTAAATTTTTAAGTTTTTAAATTATCTTTTAGAAATCTTAAGTTATTCTACAACTTAAAAATACAAGCAACTAAATTACAAAAGTAAAACTAATGATTATGTCAGTAGTTTTATTTTAGTGAATAATGGCAGTAGGTTAAAAGATCATCTAGCAAATTATAAAGTCTACAGTGAACAGAAACATACTATAAATGAATTGGGTAAAAAGAGTGTGAAACAATAAGGGTGTAATGGGCTTTGCTGAGCTACAGAAAGCATGCTTCATCAAAAATAAGCAGCTACTACTAAATCAATTGAATTTTGCTATTTAAGAAAGTGAACCATTGTCACCCCAATAAATTTGAATTAAAAAAAAAGGGAAAAAAGGGAATCTGTGTTGCAGGTCTGTAATTTTCTGAGAAATCCATAATCTAAATTTTTATATGCAATATCTGATGTTTAAATGTGGACAAATAATTTAAATTATGTGATTCAACCAAAACAAATCTGCTGGCCATATTTTCCCCATAAACTATAATATCTTCTGTTTGTTTACACTGTTAACTACAATAATGATTTTTTTAATCCAATAATGCATAATGGGATAATTAATGGAAATATTTTAACAGTGACTTTAATTGGTGTTTACATTAATTTTTTGGAATATTACATTTTTTCACCTTGTGATATGTATCATTATTATTATAATTATTATTATTTTCAAGTATACAAAACAACATTATGATTAGTCATTTACACACATGACAAAGTGATAACCCAACAAGTCTACTACTCCTCTGATAGCTATTACAGTACCACTCACTATATTCTCTCTGCTGTACTTTACATCCTGTGAATATATATACCGGAGGTGCCAAAAAAATGTATGCACATGATTTGTATTCATCTTTTGTTATTGGTATATATTGAGTATTACAATTTTAACAAAGTTTTTTTCATTTTTTAAAACGTGTATACATTTTTTGAGACCTTCTATATATGTATTTAAATTGCATTTGACATTCAACATTATTTTATATTAGTTTCAGATATATAGCACAGTGGTTATGCAGTTAAATAATTTATGAAGTGATCCCCTTAATAAGTCTAGTACCGTCTACCACCATATACAGTTTTTACAAATTATTGGCTATATTCCCTATATTGTATTTATATCCCTGTGAATATTTTGTGACTACCAATTTGTACTTCCTAATACCTTCACCTTTCTCACACATCCCTCAAACCCCCTCCCATCTAGCATCCATCAGTTTGTTCTCTGTATCTGTGAGTCTGTTTCTGTTTTGTTTGTTTATTCTGTTCTTTAGATTCCACATATAAGTGGGATCATTGTCTTTCTCAGTTTGACTTATTTCACTGCGCATACGAGTAATATCCTCTAGGTGCATCCTTGTTTTGCAAATGGTAAGATTTCATTCTTTTATATGGCTGAGTAATAACCCATTGTATAAATGTACCACAATTCTTTTATCCTATGGTCTATTGATGGGCATTGCAGTTGTTTCCATGTCTTGGTTATTGCAAATAGCACTGCAGTAAACATAGGGGTGCATATATTTTTTCGAATGAGTGTTTTGGATTTCTTTGGATAAATACCAGGAGTAGAAGTGCTGGGTTATAAGATAGGTCTATTTTTAATTTCTTGAGGAAACTCTAAACTGTTTTCCATAGTGGCGGCACCAATTGGCAATCCCACCAACAGTGCACAAGTGTTCCCTTTTCTCCACATTCTCACCAACATGTGTTGTTTGTTGATTTATTGATAAAACCATTTTGATGGGAGTAAGGTGGTATCTCATTGTGGTTTTTGTTTGCATTTCTCTGATGATTAGTGATGTTGAGCATCTTTTCATATGTCTATTGGTCATCTCTATGTACTTTTGGAGAATGTCTATTCATGTCCTCTGCCCATTTTTTAATTGCATTTGTGTGTGTGTGTGTTGAGTATATGAGTTTTTTATAGATTTTGGATATTAAACCCTTATCAGATGTATCATTGTCAAATATCTTCTCCCATTCAATAGGATGTCTTTTTGTTTTGTTGATGGTTTCCTTTGTTGTGAAATTTTATTTTAGTTTATTGTAGTTCCATTTGTTTACTTTTTCTTTTGTTTCCCTTGCCCAAAGACTTAATATTAAAAATAATATTAAGGTTAATGTCTGAGAGTTTACTTCCCATATTTTCTTCTAGGAGTTTTATGGTTTCTGGTTTCTGGTCTTACATTTAAGTCTTTAATCCATTTTGAATTTATTCCCATATATGGTGTAAGAAGGTGGTCCAGTTTCTTTCTCCTTTTTTTTTTTTTTTTGCATTTATCTCCAGGTTTTCCAGCACCATTTACTGAATAGACTGTCTTTAGCCCAGTGTAAATTCTTGCTTCCTTTATCATAGATTAAATGACCCTATAAACATGGATTTATTTCCAGGCTCTCTATTCTGTTCTGTTGATCTTTGTGTCTGTTTATATGCAAATATCATGCTGTTTTGATTACTATAGCCTTGTAGTAAAATTAGATATCAGGTACCTCCAGCGTTATTCTTTCTCAGGATCATCATGGTTATTTGGGGTCTTTTATTGTTCCGTATAACTTTTAGGATTATTCATTATAGTTCTGTGAAAAATGCCATTGGTATTAAGATAGGGATTTCATTGAATCTATAGATTGCTTTGGGTAGTATGGACATTTTAATGATATTAATTGTTCTTATCCATGAGCATGGTATTTGTATCTTCTTTAATTTCTCTCTTTAGTGTCATAATGTTTTGTGTACAGATCTTGTACTTCCTTGGATAAATATATTTCTAAACTTTTTGTATGTGTGTGTTCATTATTTTTTCCAGTTGTAAATGAAATTGTTTTCTTAATTTCTCTTTCTGGTAGTTCATCGTTGGTGTATAAAAATGTAACCAATTTCCAAATATTAATTTTATATCCTGCTATTTTACTAAATTCATTTATCAATTCTAATTGTTTTGTTGTTGTTGTTGTTATTGTTGTTTTTATGTAGTATCATAAAAACTGTCATCAAACTGTCATCTGTAAATAATGACAGTTTTATTTCTTCATTTCCCATTTGGATGCCTTTATTTTATTTTCTTGTCTGATTGTTGTGGTTTGGAGTTCCAGTGCTATGTTGAATAAAAGTGGTGAAAGTTAACATCCTTGCCTAGTTCCTGATTTTAAGGAGAGTGCTTTTCACTTGTCCCCATCAAGTATGATATTAGTTTTTTTTTTCGTTTGTTTTTTGGGTTTTGTTTTTTGTTTTTTGTTTTTTCATATAGGCTTTTATTGTGTAGATATATGTCCCTCTATTCCCCCTTTGCTGAGAGTTTTTTATCATAAACGAATGATGGATTTTGTTAAATACTTTTTCTGCATCTATTGATATGACCATATGATTTTTATCTTTCATTTTGTTTATGTGCTGTATCATATTAATTGTTTTTCAGATATTGAACCAACCTTACATATCAAGGAATGAATCCCACTTGATCATGGTGTATGATCTTTTTAATGTATTATTGAATTCAGTTTACTAATATTTTGTTGAGGATTTCTGCATCTATATTCATCAGGGATCTCGGCTTATAGTTTTTGTTTGTTTGTTTATTTGTTTGTTCGTTTTTTGTAATGTCTTGTCTGGTTTTGGAATCAGGGTAATGGTGGCCTCATAAAATGAGCTTGGGGACCTTCCTTCCTCTTGAATTTTTTGGAATAGTTTGAGGAGAATAGGTGTTAATACTTTTTTGAGTATTTGGTAAAATTACCTGTGAATCCATTTGGTCCAGGACTTTCTATTGTTGGGAGCTTGTTGATTACTTATTCAATTTCATTTGTAGTAATCAGTCTGCTCAGATTTCCTATTTGTTCTTGATTCAGTCTTGGAAGATTGTGTGCTTCTAGGAATGTATCCATTTCTTCCAGATTGTCCAATATGTTCGCATATAGTTGCTAGTAGTACTTTTTTGATTTATTTTTTATATTTCTGTGGTGTCTCTTGTCACCTCTCCTCTTTCATTTGTGATTTTATTTATTTGGTTTCTTTTTTTTTTTTTCTTCTTGATGAGTTTGGTTACAGATTTGTCAATTTTGTTTATCTTTTCAAAGAGCCAGCTCGTGGTTTCATTGATCTTCTTTGTTTGTTTGTTTTTCTGGTCTCTATTTCATTTATTTCTGCTCTGATCTTTATTATTTCCTTTCTTTTACTTACTTTGGGCTTTCTTCACTCTTCTTTTTCCAGTTCCCTTAGGTATAAAATTACACTATTTATTTGAATTTTTTCTTGTTTCTTGAGCAGGCCTCCATTGCTATGCATTTCGCTCATAGGACTGCTGTCACTATGTCCTATATATTTTGGGTTGTGTTCTCATTTTCGTTTGTCTCAAGGTATCTTTTGATTTCTTCCTTGATCTCCTTATTGACCCATTCATTGTTTGTAGCATGTTATTTAGCTTCCATGTGTTTTTGTGTTTTTCAGGGTTTTTTTTGTTTTTTGTTTTGTTTTATTTTGTTTTTGTTGTTTTTTTTTCTTGTAATTGATTTCTAGTTTCATATCATTGTGGTCAGAGAAGATGCTCGATATAATTCTTCTTAAATTTATTGAGTCTTGTTTTGTGGCCTAACACGTAGTCAATCTTGGAAAATGTTCCATGTGCACTTGAAAAGAATGTATATTCTGCAGCTTTGGGGTAAGATGCTCTAAAAATACCAATTAAATACATTGTTCTAGTGTGTCACTTAAGGCCGCTGTTTCCTTGTTGATTTTCTGTCTGGAAGATCTGTCCATTGGTGTCAATGAGGTTTTAAAGTCCCCTGCTATGACTGTGTTACTGTCAATCTCTGGCTTTATGTCAGTCAATTTTTGTTTTATATATTTAGGTGCTCCTATGTTGGGTGCGTAATTGTTTACTAGGGTGATGTCCTCTTGTTGGACTGATTATTTATCATTATGTAATGTCCTTCTTCGTCTCTTTGCATAGTTTTTGTTTTAAAGTTTATTTTGTTCAACATAAGCATTGCTACCCCAGCTTTTTCTTATTTCCATTTGTGTGAAATATCTTTCCATCCCTTTAGTTTCAGTCTATGTGTGTTTTCCAATCTGAGTTGGACGTCTTGTAGAGAACATATGCATGGGTCCTGTTTTCTTATCCATTCACCTCCCCTATGTATTTTGATTGGAGCATTTAATCCATTTCCATTTGGAGTGATTATTGATATGTACATAGTTATTGCCATTTTATTATTCATACTTGCTATCTTTGTTCATTTGGTTTTTTCCCTTTCTTCTGCTTAAAAATGTCCTTTTAACATTTCTTGTAATACTCGGTGGCTTGGTGGTAATGAATTCCTTTAGCTTTTTCTTGTTTGAGAAGTTTTTTGTCTTTCTTTCAACCTTAAATGTTAGCCTTGCTGGGTAGAGTACTTTTGGTTGTAGGTCTTTGTTTTTCAATACTTTGAACATTTCTTGCCACTCTTTCGGCCTGAAAAGTTTCTGTTGAGAAATCTGCTGATAATCTTATGGGAGCTCCTTTGTAAGAAACAAGTTGTCTTTCTATTGCTGCTTTTAGGATTCTCTCTTTGTCTTTACCTTTGCCATTGTAATTATGATGTGTCTTGGTGTGGACCTGTTTGGTTCATCTTGTTTGGTACTTTCTGTGCTTGCTGGGCTTATATGTCTATTTCCTTCACCAGGATAGGGAGGTTTTTAGTCATTATTTCTTCAAATAGTTTCTCAATCTCTTGCTCCTTCTCTTCTCCTTCTGGTACTCCTATGATGTTGTTACGCTTGATATTTTCTCACAGGTCCCTTAAACTATCTTCATGTTGTTGTTTTTTTATTGTTGTTTTGTTTCATTTTTGATTCTTTTAAATTCTTTTTTTGTTCTGACTGGGTGTTTTCTGCTGTTTTGTCTTCTAATCACTGATTCAGTCCGCTGCTTCATCTAATCTGCTATTGATTCCTTCTAGGTATTGTTCATTTCAGTTATAGTATTCTTTATTTCTGACTGGTTCTTTTTTAAAGTTTCTATGTCCCTCTTTAAGCTTATTATCTCTATTGAAATTCCCAATAAATTGCTTAAATGTTCTTATAGCCAGTGATTTACACTGTCTCCAGTATGTTAGTTGCTTCCATTTCATTTCAGTTCTACTTCTGGAGGTTTCTCCTCTTGTTTTATTTAGGACATGTTCTTGTTCCTGTATCTGGCTGCCTCTCTGTATTTTCTTCTATGTATTAGGTAGATCTCCTATGTCTCTCAGTCTTTGATAGGTGGCCTTAGGTAGTAGTGTCCTCTGTGATTTCCTCTGCATGTGTCCCAGGAGTGTTCTTTAAGTGTTTTTTGTGTGTTCTCCTGTTGTAGTTAAGCCTCAATTGTTTTTGGCACATCAGTGGGTGGGATTGACTCCCAGGCTGATTGAATCTGAGGATTGGCTACATCCACAGCATATGACCTGCTGTGTGGAGGCTGACCCCTCAGAGGGAGATTCGCCCCTGGAGGGTCTTGTGCTTGTTGATACCACCCTTTGGGTGTGCGACTTTGGGGGCTAACTGGGTAGAACTCTTGTGTGGTCTGAAGTGGGCTTCAGGTTGTATCGTATCTGGTGTCTCTTGGAAGGAGCTCTTGTGCAGGCCAATCTTAACCTTGACTGTGACTGGCCCATAGCTGCACAGTAGTACCTACAAAGTTCTATGTGGTTGACTGGTGACTGAACGTGACCTAGAAGTGTGCCAGGGTGGCATTGCCAGTACAGGGCATGGGGCAGCTTAACGAAAGGTCTAGGGCTTCTTAGGCCTGTTGCCACTTGCTGGCTGCCTGTAAGGCTCAGGAATTGAAAGAGCCTCCATAGGTGCAGGGGCTGAGCTGGCTGTCCTAGTGTCAAATGTGACCTCAGCAATGCAGCCCTAGCTGGGCAGGGAAGGGTCACAGGGAATCATGAGGCATTGCTGGTGTTTTTTACAAGGTTAATGTAGAGTCAGTTCTTGCACCTGTGCCTGGCCTGTGACCATTTTGCAAAATACCCTGAGAACACCACAGCCAGCCACTGCTTGCCTTGGACTCATAGATTCTCTAGAACTACCCAAGAGAGGCTGTGGCACAGGTTGTAGCTCAAAGCCTACCACCAAAAGTTCTCTAGGCAGCCACAGGGAAACTGCTGCTGCTCTAAAAGGCTTCCACAGCTTGTGGGGTGGGGCTGGTGGCCCAGGTGCCGAGAATGCCTCTGGCAATGAAGTTCTAGGTAGATGAGTGGGGTTCCAGGAAGCCACGGGTTGTGGGCAGTGATTTTTACAAAGTTAATGCAGTTTTGATTCTTGCACCAGTGCTGGGCATGTGACAACTTCACAGAAACACTCTGAGAACTCACAGTCAGCCACTCCTCACCTTAGGCCCATAGGTCCCTGAGAACCACCAAGGTTGTGGCTCACTGTCCACCACCAAAACTTCAGGCTGGTGCAGCCCATCCACTGCTGTAAAAGTCTTCCACAGCTTGTTTGTCGGGACTGATCACTCAACAGCAGCACTAGCATTGCACAGTAGACACCCAGGATGTCACAAAGGTGGTGCATATTCATGGATTTTACCAGATCAATATGGTCTCAGATTTGGCCCTTTTTGAAAGGATTCAACATAGAAAAGATGGAGCCATCCTGTAGGATACCCATGAGGCAGGCTGTCCCTCCTACCCTCACCTTGAAGCCACACAAATCAGTCTTTCCCCATATGTTTCCAGTGCCTCTTGAGTTGTTTTCCTGCCACCAGAGACCAGATGAGTGTTTGTAAGCGAATGAGTCTGTGTGGGGACCTTTAAGAGGGCTTCTGGGTTTTTAGCTGCCTTCTGTCTTACCAGGATGGGCAGATAGAGTTCTCACTGATTTTCACTGCTAGATGTTGTCAGAGTATCTCTTCCTGGCACAGGACCCTTTGGCAGGGGAGCCCTGTGTGGGACTGGGATCTTTCCATCTTCTAGGGAGACCTCTGCCACCTTAGTGTCCCTCCCATTGTTCAACCACTATCTGTGGGTTTGGGGTCAGCCCGTTTCACATCTCTACCCCTCCTACCAGTCTCAATGTGGCCTCTTCTTTATATCCTTAGTTATAGAGGTTCTATTCAGCTAGTCTTCAGCTAGGTTGATTGTTCTATAATTTACTTGTAATTTTGTTGTGATCCTGGGATGCAGTAGGTATAGTGTTTACCTAATACTCCATCTTGGACCAATCTAGAGTTTTACATTTTAATATTAAGATTAAAAGAAGTCATTCCTCAAAACTAATTTAATGACTTGCCATAAGATCATACTTGACTGAGACTATATCGGGCACTTGCATTTTAAATTGCGTTATCCCAAAGACTTTCCCATTCATCAACTTTTAGTATGATCAGAAACCACAGCATCTTTGGACCTAAGGGAACAGAAAATTATTTATAAAGTTCAGAACGTAAATATGTTTTTAAAATAATTCTATGGGGTGAATTAAATATAGTGATGCAGTATAATGGAGTATGGTACATTTCCTATAGTTCAATTTGAATGACATTTGAAGTAGGAAAAATGAATACATGCTACCTTTTCTAATGTTAAGCAGTAGAAAATGTAATATTTATAATGTCAGTTCACTTTCCAAAAGCTAAGTGACCGTAAGTGTGCACACACACTCACTCACATACACACATAACTTTGCTAACTCCAAACATTAAACTCAGTTTGTAATGGATAAATTTTGTTGGAAGCCACTGAGATCTTTTCTTCTGATGTTGTTAGATCTCTCATGGGTTGTGTGTGTGTGTCCCACCGTATACCCATTGCCTAGAATATTGACTGCTACATGGTAGGTTCTCAATAAATTTGTTTAATAATTGTATTATAATCATGGGTTTGTCAAGGCACATTGTAGAAAAATGTGTTTTTTGTCTCCTTTACAAGGGTACATGTAGAATAGTAATAAAGAAATCATTGGGAATTACAGTAGAAGAAACTCCCAAACCATAAGCAGTGTGATAGGGCAACAAGAGAAAAGACAGTCTTATAGATCATCTGCACAGAAGTATCTAAAGGTGAAGGGAGTATGCTATTTATATAAAAAGAGAGAGGTGAACCAAACAGGTCATGTGAATTATCTACTCCAGAGAAATAAAACAGCTTTTCTATCAGTGAGCTTACTGTGTCTTCTATGTTTGTTTTGAACTAAAAGATTGAAAGAGTGCTGTGTTATTCAGGTTCAAACCCTCACTGACCTCTCAACTTTTACAAGATGCCTTAACAACTTAGACTTTTTTGTTATTGGTTCAAAGATAAAATGGTATGAGTGTGCACAGGGTTTGTCCGCTCAGTAGCAAATAAATTGAAGCAAAACTAAATTCAATTTAATTTTCTTCTGGCACAGTGGGTGATCATTGAGATTGGCCATTTGCAGTTCAAAGACACAACTGTGCTTTTTTTTTTTTCCGATAAAATATATTTAAGCCATATGTATTTCAAATGATGTACTTGTACCATCCTTAAATCATATCTTTTCTTAATCCAATTAGAATGAGGATTGTAACTTTAATATGATTTGATATTTGTGAAATAAAATGATTACTTTCAGTGCAATTATTCAAATAAGTTTACAAGATATCTTAACTCCTACCAACCTGATGGTGTCCGTATTTCTACAGCTATATTGAATAGTTATTAAAATTATTAAATCCTTTCTTATCTATAATTTATAATATAAAAATAGCCATAATAGCTCAGTTTTTACCTAAATGAACTCTTAAAAAGTATTTTTTAGTGAATGAAACAAATTAAATGTCTAATTCACAAACAAAAATACATACTTCTCTATACAGAGTCCATAGTGTAAAATGTATCTCTCTTGCTTTCTCATCTCTTTCCACTTTTGTCCCATACAGTAGATAATTGACACATTAATTATCACAAAACAGACATGATAGTCATAAGAATATAGTTTCAGTATTAACTCAGGGAGTCCAGAAATCCTGTTCTCTCATTTGCTATGTCAAACACCCAACTTGGAGACCGTTAGATCTGACGGAGACCTTGTATAGAATTTTGGATCAACTCAACATTTATGTATTATGGATTTACTATAGATAGATAGATAGATAGATAGATAGATAGATAGATATAGATATATAGATGTGTATATATATATATATATATCTATATATGTATATATATATGTGTGTATATATATACATATATAGATATGTATATATACATATATATGTATATATATATATACATATCTATATCTATCTATCTATCTATATGTGTGTGTGTGTGTGTATATATATATATATATATATATATATATATATATATATTATTCTTGCTGCTAGGCAGCAAAGTTAAATTTCAGTAAAGTTCTAGTCCCCAGAGGCTATAGTCCAGTGAGGAATCATAATTTTTTACAATATAATCTTCAAGCACCTGCATTAGTATTATCAAAGAAGTTCAATTAAAATGAAGATACTTTGGCTCAACGATTGAGCTAGTGAATGGATATATTTGAGGTTAGAGCCACAAATCTGCTAATTTAACAAATAACCAATTTGGAAACCACTGCAATAGTCTAATCTCTTAATTTTAAGATTTTTAAGGTAAAGAAATAGAGTTTCAAATAGTTTAACTTGGTTAGCACATATAGTTAATTAATGACTAAGCTAGTGAGCTATTAAATTCAGCACATCCTTTCATTTTTCTCTGTGCTCCAAACATACACTGTCATGCTCACACACACTTACGCAAACACATGCCTCCAGTTAATATCCAGGGCATCGTACCACTGCACTAGCAATGGAATTTCATCTTCCTTATATTCCTAATTCAAATTCTATGTCTCTGTTGCACACAGCATGCTTTCCTCAATGAATTATGGACAGCAGAAGGTGGATAACCACATTGTAATATTTAAGCAGAGGGACATTCCATGATTTTATCACATTTTAAGGGATGGGGATTATACATAGATGAAGAGAAATGCAAATCCATATTGTATACCTTTGTGAAACATGCCTTCATATAACAGGGAATATTTATATTTAAAATAGAGGGCAGAAGCTTTTACACTGGAGAAATTTTCGTTGTATTTACTTATAAATATTTTACTCCCAAAAAAATTCGAAGTACCAAGGAAGGGAAAAAATAAATGAATAGGATTCTTTCTCCACTTAGGATGTACAAACTTGTGGGAGAATGTCTCTCAGATCCTATTAATGAGAAAAATTAAATCACCTACAAAATCATAAATTTTCCTGTCAGAGCTGACATTGCAAAGAAACCAAGGAAACTGATATCCAAAGTATGATAAGCTTCTCTGAAGAGAGATGGTGTATATGGATCGTTTCACCTTTAGCACAGCATGGCAAGAAGAGGTGGCTGCTCTAAAAGCTAATCACAAGAAATCAGCTAAAATTTAAATGAATGACTGTAGGCCAGATGTTGAATAGCATCTGATTTTAGAATAGGGCTTTTCAACCTAACTATTGACATTTTACACTGGATAATTCTATTGGGGGTGTGTGTGGGGGGGTCTGTCCTATAAATTGTAGTGCGTTTATCAACTCCCTTGCCCTCTATCTATTAGGTGCTAATAGCAACCCCCAAGTTGTGACAACCAAAAACGTCTGCAGACCTTGCCAAATTTACCTGGAATAAGGGGACAATTGTCCCATATTGAGAACCATTGATTTTTGAATAAATGAAAACCCCAGAGATAAGGGGACTTTGCACTCACTCAAGCTTTTTTTTCCCCAAGAATGGTCACTGGTTATTCATAAGTTAGATTGGAAGCACAGGACAGGAAACCAGACAAGGCCACCCATAGTTGTGCCAAAGCCTACAGGAGGTAATCAATGGCCACTGTTGACAGGTAGGAAATACTGTTCACTATTGCCAGACTCACCTCTCAGATGAAGGAAAAGCTTTAAGCCACGATGGGAGGGACAACAAAGCCGCTTGCCCTCAGAACAGCTAAGGGAGAGGTAGAAGCAAAATCTGTATCCTCTGGGATAGGTGGGTAAGAAAGCCTGTTTCTGCCTTCAGGACACAAACTCAGATCCAATGCTTCTGGAAGAAGAGTAGAAGATCACTGTCCCTAGTGGTGGGACAGGGAAACTTCTCCTACTAAATATACTACAGGAAAACAGAACTTCTACAGTTAGGTGCAGAGCAAGAAATCCTCTTCTGCCTAAAAACTGCCAGAAAGAGGATACAGAGTTTAGATGCCTCGTTATGGAGGTCATGTCGGGAGTAGGGGCAGCAAATATCCCAACTCACTTATACTAATAAGTGAGTTTAGGCAGGTTATAGGATAAAGGGTCAATACAAAAAATCAAATGCATATCTAGATATTAGCAGTAATAATAAAAAATAGTAGAAAAACAATATCATTGATAATAACACTAATAAAATATACTTAGCCCTAAGTCTAAAGAAAATATGTGAAAAAAATGTGTGCTTGAAACTACAAAATATTTATGAAATTAATTAAAGTGGACCCAAATGAATAGCGAGATATGTACTGTGTTTATGGACTAGAGAATTCAATATTGTTAAGTGGGCAATTGATATAAAGATTAAATGCAATCACAATTAAAATATCAGCAGGGTTTTGTAGACATTGATAAGCTAATTTGAAATTTTATATGGAAATATAGGGGACCTACATTAATCAAACAACTTGAACTTATTATAAAGTACAATAATCATGAAAGTACAGAATTGGCAAAGAGATAGATATATAGATCAATAAAACAGACTACAGTGTCTAGGAATAGATCCACACATATATACTCAATTGATTTTTACAAAGAGAAAGGTGCTCGGGTAATTTATTGGGAAAAAGTCGTTTTTAAAACAAATAGTGCTGGATCAATTAAATATTCATGTAGAAGATGAACCTTGCCTCATATCTTGTACCATATATAAAATTTAATTTTAGATGGATAATATACCTAACCATAAAATTAAAACTATAAAAGTTTTTTTAAGAAAACATGAGAGAAAATCTTTGTCACATTGGATTAAAATATGCTTTCTTCCATATGAGAAAAAAGCATGAAAAAATAAAAGAAATAAACTAGTTAATTAGACTGTCAATATTTAATACTTCTGCTCTTCTATAAACATCGTTAAGAAAATGAAAAGGCAAGTTATAGACTGGGAGAAAATAATTGCCAGACACATTTTTTGATAAAGAACTTTTATCCAGAATGTAAGTAGAATGTTTATAATTTAATTAAAATAATTCCAATTAAAAGTGAAGTAGTGGATTTGAATAAACATCACATCAAAGAAGAGACAATTGGCAAATAAGAATATGAAAAGCTGTTCACATCATTGATTATTTGGGAAATGCATACTAAAACTACTGTGAGATATGTAGATATACCTACTAGAATGGCTAATATGCAAAAAAAAAAAAAAAAAAAAAAGAGAAAACCCCAAAGTTTAAAAAGCTGACAAGAATACAGAGCAGCTAGAAATATTATACATTGCTGTTGGGAACCCAGTTGTACAACCATTCTGGAAAAGAACATAGTAGGTTCTTATTAATTTGTAAATACTATAAGATCCTGAAATCCTACTTCTAGTCATTTACCCAAGAGAAAGGAAAACATGTTCACACAAAGAATGTATGTGAAAATCCTAGACTGAAAACAGCTCAAATATTCATCAATTTTGTATTGGTTACAAAATTTTGCAGTCCACTCATACCTATTACAACTCAGAAATAAAATATAATAACAAATCTCTGACATAAGCAACAACAAAGCTAAATATCAAAAACAAGCTAAGTGAAATAAGCTAGGCACAAAAGTGTACACACTGTTTATATGACTTTCTACAGAAGGCAAATCATAGGAACAGAAATTAGGTCAGTGATTGAATTTAATCATCCAAACTTTTACTACTTTAACACTTTGAAGTTGACTATAATATTTTGCCAAATAATTATTATCTACAGGGAATTAAAAAATGGGTATTAGCCACTAAACCATGGACATTTTCAGTAATGATTTTATGCATTAGCTATATGGAAAACTCATATATATAGATATTTAATGTGCTTCTCAATAATATATTTTATAATGCTTTTATCAGGAGAAATCCTTTTTGTTTGTGAGTATTGATATTGTTTACTTTAATTATAGATCAATTTTCTCCTCACTATGAGTAACATTTCAGCAATGCTGTAGCAAGAGATATTTCATCACTGTCAGAAAATGTAATATATTCACTTCTAGATATACATTTATGGCCTTCTGAACCATGGCCCTCGTCTCTCGTTATAGCAGCAAAAACCCTACAGGTCACAGGCTGTCCTGAAACTTTAGCACAGTTTTACAGTCTTCTTGTGTCTGAGGAGGTTTAACTGCTTTCTTTGCTTATCTAAGTTTATCACCAGGTTCAATCTGTTTCTATCACCCCACACAGCCATTTCTACCCTATTGTTCTCACTCTGTTTCTTGTGAGAGGGATCATTTTAACATTGTCAGCCGCCAGAATTCCACACAAAAAGTGAATCCAAGTCTTTTCTGCTAAAGTCTTAACTTCATTCGGAGATTCCATATATAGTCTCAACTTCAGATTCGGAACAGAGGACCAAGGACAGTACAGGCCCATCTAACACTGTTGTTGCATCATTTTAAGATCTCTTCTTTAAAGAGTAGTGGTAGTGGTAAGAAGTTGTGGAGTGACTGCCTATGGCAGAACTTGTCTTCTCCTGCAAATTTCATTTTTATTTTACTTGAGCTATATCTTTTTGGGAAAGTATATTTTTCAAACATAAAGTTGTGAATTTGGCATTTTGGGTCAGTAGTTACCCTGGGACCCCTCCCCACGATCAGGCAATGCCAGATTCATATCTTATAAGCCAAAATAAGGAAATAACACAGTTAATACAGAAATTAGGAAGGAAATGAACAGAATTGGCATCTGTTAAATACTTCCCATATTATCCTGTCATATACTATTCTTTTCATATACATTTTTGTGGAACTCATTTTTTAAGATGCTTCTTTAGGTCAAATGTACTTTTTAGTGTGTCCTTATTCATTACGCCTAATACTTTTGTTAAGTCATGAAGCTAAAATTATAACATATTATTAGTATGAGAATAGTTCTTGAAATATGAGACTATAAATACATTTTAAAATAATATTTTCATTATATTTTAGAAAATCCTTAAGTGAGCACTCTACGCTGTGAAGGATTTAAATCAGGCATATAAAAGAAGTGGTAAAATGGAGTTGAAAACTATTTATCTGTTGCATAAATTGGTCATTATTTCTTTTTAAACTCAAACATGCTATAGTACCCCATGTTCTACTTGAGTTCACTCTACGGAAGGCTTTATATCTCCCAGTAGGTTCATTGTAAGGATTGGCACTGAGAATTAGAGAAAGAGGTGAAACAGGCAAATATCAGGAAAATAATACTTTTTACAGTTAAGTAATAATTAAATCACTGGGGATGAGATTAGCAAACAGCATGAACACTTCCCAGAAGAAGCTTGCCTAAAATGGATTTGTAAATGTTCAAGTTGCCTCCCTGGATCCTATGAAAAGTAGTTAAAATGAACCAGTATTAAAAATATATATATATATATATGTTGGATATGTTATTAAATAACACATTACATAGCATGATTTTATCATGACAAATGCAACAGTTTCTAAGCTATTAAAGCTGTGGAGAATTGATAATTTCTAACTCAAGATTTCTAAGATAAAGGAAACTGAATCACATAAAGGAAATTAACTACCACAAAGCTTAGGAAAAGAGGAAACCAAGAGGGCCTCACCATAATACAATAAATGGTCAACAATTAAAACTATAAGGTTATGAAATCACCACATTTCCCCCTAATAAATCAGTTCAGATGAGTAGATTCAGGATAGGCTTTTAAAAATGTTTTGATTTATTTATTTTTTTAGAAATCCTGTCTTTCAGCATCTGTTGACTGTATCATTTTACTTGTCACATTGGACCTTGGTAGGAAGGTAATGAATCAGCAACTGGGGCAAAAGAGAAAAATAAAAAATTAATAGATTTGGTAACATATTTCAAAATTATTTCAGTGCTTTATTAACGTGAAACAGTTTCATGATGTTTACTTGATATTTAGATTGCTCTGTTTCTAGCATACAGGAGACTCAATCAAGTTTTGGATATACCAATTTATTGCACTAGAGAAATCAAATTTTAACATTAGGATCTATCAGCCTTAAAAAAGAATTGGAGAATGATTTTTTGATCTGTTCACAGTATGTTTTTGGACTCATATTCGCTTAAGACATATGAACTATAATAGATTGTTAAATTACTTAAAAAGAACAATATGCATCATTTATTAATACTTTCATTGGTAGTGTTACTTAAGAGATACTTATTTTATGAGTATAAGAATGTTGGTATATATAAAGATCTAGGCAAGCAACTATATACAGTTACATTTATTTATATGTGTGTACAGCATAGGTACAAATTGGTACAAACAGAAAAATGGTCAGAAAGATTATTTCTTTTTCTTTTCACAGTGTTTATTTAAAATTCACTTTGTAGTCAAGGCATATAAGAGACTTTGATTTGAAGAGGTTTCCTTTTGAAGGTGACAAGCTAGCTTTCACTAAAACATTAATCCTCTGGCTATTTATCAGAGACTAGAGACTGTAAGGACATTGAAGACTAGAAATATACTCAGAGAATAAAGAAAATCCTTGTATTTCTTGAACTCAAAGATTTTTTTCATGTTACACAAAGTCATTTGAAAAGCATATATTTGGAATTAAAGTGGAAATGTGAGCCTTCAGTCATTTATAATAAACAGATTGTAGAAACTATCATTTAGTAGATTTCTCTTAAATGTTTTTAAAGCTCAAGAATCTGTGCGCGCGCGCACTCACACACACACACACAAAGATTAAGTGTAAAGATCAGCATTAATAGCTATGGCAAAAGGAAAGATGATTTAAAAGGTTTTAATCCTATTATTTCTTTTGATTTCACTAAATTAATCCCTAAGGCAAAATAAAGAGAATAAGCAGAGTACACAGAAGAGGCACTTTTCTGGGAAGGCTATTCAGAGGACATTATGGATAGGTCAGTGCATGGAAATGGTCAGATAAGTTTCACAAATCTTGATTCTTCCCAAACTATTTATGTGCCCAGAACTATGAGAGATGTCAGGAGAACACAGCAAAGGTAATACCAGGAAGTCAATATAGTCATGAGGAAATAAAATAGTCCTTATGAAACCAGTTTTCAAAATCATGCATTTTAGACTTTTGAGCCTAAACTTTTGAGTAGATATTGTCTAATTAACTGTAGCATCATTTACCACGTCTACTAATGAGAAAGCTGAAATCCAGAATTGTGTATTATGCAAGATCACACAGGATGTAAATAGTAGTGGCTGCTATGTTGTGGAAGAGGTACTGGCCTGACAGTAAAGGAAAATATGTTAATTCACAAAATTAGCCTTATTTAATAAAATAACTTAGCTCACCTTTCATTTCTGTAGTTGTAAAATTAAAATGGATGGACTAAAATATCACAATTCAAAATAATAAACAAAACATATTTAAACATGTATAATCTTGAAAGTATAATTTTCAGAACAGCACATATAGTCTGTCCCCATTTATATGCATTTAAAACATACAATACACTATTACATATTGTTTATGGATAGACATTTGAATATAAGAATTAAAAACGGACTAGATGAATAAACATCACACTCATGTTAGGACCGTGTCTTTTGACATAGGGTACATGAAATATGACTGGAGCATATGGTCAAAAGAAACTTCACCTATAGCTGGGATTCAGTTTTTCCAACTATAAAATCAGTATAATAATAGTATGTATCTAATAAGGTTGCTGTAAATATTAAACAAGTTAACATAATAAAGTGCTTAGAACAAGTGATTGGGATAAAGTAATGTATTATTATCATTAATATTTTGTCATTGGGACATCAGATCTATCTATGGAGATATTTATATACATTCCAGGTAAATCTTGATTCTTCCTCTGTTCTTAGCAATACAGTATGCACAGTGGAGAGTAGGGAAAAAAAAATGCTTCCTAACAGTTTTTAACATATAAAAGCTCTGTAATTATCAAATTACTGCAGTATGCTCCTATATCGAGAGGAAAATGCCTGTGAATCATTGAGTTTTTATAAAATCATTTATTATTGACTAATCTAAAATAATATGTTTTGCATACATAGATAATATGACATAGAGATATAAGAAATTTTTGTCAAATTGCAGGTCAATTTTTAATTTTAATATGTTTTTAGTATGTACTTCAGAAAATTCCAATTATCTTTTTTTAATTGATATTTATAGGGGTGGCAATGATAAGTAAGATTACATAGGTTTCAAGTGCACAATTCTGTAATGCATCATCTATATATCAGATTGTGTGTTCACCACCCAAAGTCAGTTCTCCTGTGAGAACTGTATTAATATAATACAGTTGGTTATTTAATTTCTATGTGTGACATTAATTCATTACCACAAAATTCATTATATTTTCTAGTTCATTATCTTTTACTTAACTATACTTCAATAACCAGGTATTTTTCAATAAAGTGTGTATTATAATGTTATCTTGAAATAATAATATCCTCTGCTTGCATAATTTGTAATGAATTAATGTCATTTATTTGAAATATTATTGTTAAATTCACTATTTCACTCTTCCATTCTCTCATATTTTAACTCTACTTGCTCTGTTTTATGTTTATAAAGGGTATGTTGATTAGAAGTAGGTGAAAATATATACTCTAAAGAAGACTGTTTCAATGTTATAATAATTTAGAATTCTAGTCTATCAGTAAATATATGAAAATATTATTTGCATTATCTGGTTATAATTTAAACAAGTATCTAATCAAATGAAAAAAAAATCAGGTTAATTTTTAAGATTAAATTTAAACCTCTTCAAGCAATGATAACTTGATTCCTCAACAAATGATATTATGGACTCCAAAGCATTTATTTCAATGTGGTGCAGAATTAGCAGTAGTTTAAATAATACAGAGGGTGCCAGAAAAAGGTATGCACATTTTAAGAAAGGAAAAAAACTGAATTAAAATTGTAATACTCAATATACCAATATCAAAATATAAACACAAATCACGTTTGATTTCTGCAATTACAAGAGGTGCTCAAAGTGGTTACTCTCAGTGTCCAGACACTTCTGATTATGGCGAACTACTGCTTGAGCAACATTGACCAGTATCCACTTGTATACATTTTTTTGGCACTCTCGGTATATGCACAAATTCACATAGTGAAAAAGCTGTAATTTTATTTTATAGATCCAAGAAGTTGAATTTTAATGATCCCTAAACTTTTTAGCAACTCTTAAGTCTCACAATGAAAGATAAAATTTTTTTCTGTTATTTATTTAAAAAAATAGAGATTTTCTAGTTCGAATCATACTTTATGTTATGGGATAGTGGTGCTGAATCTCATAGCTTTTTGTAAAAATTCAGAGAATTAAAAAAAAATGAAAATGAAAATTTCCTATAATCCTCATTGCCATGATTCATGAAATTTAAACAACACTGTGGTCCCAGGAGGCAGAGATAATTCATTTTTACATCCTCAATACTTAGCATGTGTCTTGGTGCACTGAAGGCACTACACAAAAGCCTGTTGTATTTGAGTGAATGAAAAGAAAATCAATTGCTTTATATATTTGTAGATTTGATCTGTATCTCTGAATTGTCCTGCTTTAAGTAGAGAGTTTAAAAGAAGAGAGAGAAAACTCATCTCTACATTTAAAGGGGAACAAAAGAAATGATGAAATTGGACAATCAAATCCATCTTTGATCCAATTATACTCAACTGCTCTCCATATAAATCCTGAATTTTTCTGTGCCTGGCCACATATGAAGCACCATGGGTAGCAGAAAAGCAGTGGAAGATAATATTCTATGTTTCATGAGCTTATTATTTTTTAAATAAATAATTATTTAAAAAAAATAAAAATGTCTACCTATCCATTTCTCTATAGAGCTATAATTTGGACATTAGGTCTCTTAAACTTGTGCAATTAAAATTATATTTTTCAAAATGCTTTGTATTTTATTTGAATCCTAATGGAAATTTGTATATCTTCGTTTTTTTTTTTTTTTTTAAGATGCTGGGTAATGTAAGCCCTATTTGTTTTAAATATTCACACAGGTGGGAAATTAAATTCTCATCGCCTATATAATAAAGTCTGAACTATCAAATGATGCCAAAATCCAAAGTAATTAGTATCATGTACGCTATATCCTTTAAACAAGAAAAGAATATTAGACAGTTTACAGAGGTAGCACAGGACCTATTTTATTTAACAAAAATCTTTTATATGTAATATCTTTTATATGTAATAGAACTACAAGGAAACATCTTTCTCCAAAGTCCTACCCACTCTCAAGTGCACTAAAATATTGCACTTATCCAAAGGAGATTCCCAAATTTAAGAAATAAAACTTTATTCTGTCTTTAGAAAGAATAAATATCATGTAGAAAAAAATAGCTTTATTATCTCTATTACTTGAATAGGAACCTCCTTTTTTAGACAGCTCCCGTCCGTTTGATTCTTAGACAAATTCCTGCAGGTGATTTTTCAGAACTGCAAGTTTTAGGGCTGTGAACAGAAACTACATACATTTTGCACTTCTTTTGCAATAAACACACACACACAACAACAACAGCAACTATATCTAGAGGAAAAAACTAAATATAATTCTATATCTATTTTTTTAATTTTTAATTTGTCAATAATAATTGACATACAATATTATATTAGTTTCAGGTGTACAACATAGTGATTAGGCATTTATATACCTTATAAAGTGATCACCTCGGTAAGTCTAGTACCCATCTGACATCATACATACCGTGTTGCCCCGAAAATAAGACCTAGCTAGACCATCAGCTCTAATGTGTCTTTTGGAGCAAAAATTAATATAAGACCCGGTCTTATTTTAATATAAGACTAGGTCTTTAGTATGTAATTAATATAATATAATATCATATAATGTAATATAATGTAATGTAATATAATATAATACCCTGTCTTATTTTAATATAATACAAGACCGGGTCTTATGCAATATATATTAATTTTTGCTCCAAAAGACTCATTAGAGGTGATGGTCAGGCTAGGTCTTATTTTGGGGGAAACATGATAGTTATTACAATATTATTGACTATATTCCCTACGCTGTGCTTTACCTCCCCATGACTATTTTATAACTAGCAATTTGTACTTATTAATCCCTTCACTTTTTTCACTCATTGCCCCACCCCCCCTTTCATCTGGCTGTCATTAATTTGTTCTCTGTATCTTTGCAATTGTTTCTTTGTTGTTGTTGTTCATTCATTTGATTTTTAGAATCCACATATAAGTGAAATCATATGGCATTTGTCTTTCTCCATCTGACTTATTTCACTTAGCATAATAATACCCTCATCCCTGTTGTCACGAATGGCAACATTTTATGGCTGAGTAATATTCCATTGTATTTATATATACCACTTCTTTATCCATTTATTATAGATGGACACTTAGGTTGCTTCCATGTCTTGGCTATTGGAAATAATGCTGCGATGAACATAGGGGTGCATATATCTTTTTGAATTAGTGTTTGGATTTCTTTGGATAAATACCCAGAAGTGAAACTGCTGAGTCATATGGTAGTTCTATTTTTAATTATTTGCGGAATCTCTGTATTGCATTTCATAGTGGCTATACCAACTTAAATTTCACCAGTGATGCACAAGAGTTTCCTTTTCTCCACATCCTTACCAACATTTGTTGTTTGTTGATTTGTTGATTATAGCTTTCTGACAGTTGTGAGGTGATAATTCATTGTGGTTTTAATTTGCATTTCCCTAATGATTAGTGATGTTGAGCATCGTTTCATATGTCTGTTGGTCAACCATATGTCTTCTTTGGTGAAATGTCTATTCAGATTCTCTGCCTATTTTAATTGGATTATTTGTTTCTTTGGTGTTAAGTCATATGAGTTTCTTATATATTTTGGATGTTAACCCCTTATCTGCTGTATCATTAGCAAACACTTTCTCCCATTCAGTAGGTTGTCTTTTTGTTTTACAAACAGTAGTTTTCGAGAAATAAATTTATGGTTTGAATTTTTAAATATACATTGTGTTTTCAGAAATGGGGAAAAGAGGTGGAGCAGTCTCCAGTAACAACATGAGTGAGTGAGGGGAGGAAATGAACTGAGTGAACATTAAGAATGATTAGGATTTAAGAAAACAGAGGGGATTCAAAGGTGCAGTCATTCCCCAGAGTCAGATCATGAAGTCAGTCAGATAAATCCCAGACTATCAACTCTGACAGACCCAATGTTTCTTTCTAAAGTAAATGTTGAGAATACATAACTGCTGCTTCAGGCTGGCTGTAAGGCTTTGTGGACTGGTTTTCTATCATCCTTCTGAAATAGATGGGAAGTTGACCAACTTAAAAGTATTTTCTTGGTTGAAAAGAGAAAAAACACATTTCTTTCTATTCCCTTAAATTTCTTCTTCCTTCCACAAATGGCTCTTGAATTTTTCCAAGTGCTTTATATTATTTCATTCTTTCTCCCCACTTCCCTAAGGAATCCAGAAAATTTCATTAACTAGATTGCTTTGTGCAAAAAGATTGCTACCAAATCCAAAAAGATTAAAGAAAAGAAAGGAAAAGGGAAAAAAAAAAAAAAAAACCTCAGTGCTGTTTTAGCCCACAAGATGATAGAGAATCTGACATAAGTAGAAACATGAAAAGAGAGGCTGGCTCTTAACTCTTGCTCTTGACTTTACCAGGAGAACCTGCCCATAGCAATCTGTTAGAATATAAAAGATGTGAAGCAGAGCTGACCTGCCCCAGTTAAAGCAGCTGAGACCCTCTTAGACGAGCAGATAACTAGTCAAGCCCCAGGTATGTGAGCAAGCCATGTCAAGATTAGGAGAGTCAATTGGCAGATACTTTATAAAGAGCAAACTACTGCACAGAGGCTGGAATAGTCACAGCCAAGCCATGTCCAGATCAGCAAAAGCCATAGGACATGCCAGACTTAAATCTTTATTGCTGTATGCCTCTGGGTGGTGGGTGGTATGTAAGACAATACTACTCAGTCAGTAACTAACTGATGTACTCACATTGTGGCCAAAGAGGTAAACTTTTTACAGCTTCAAAAGGATGTACCCTTTAGTCATTTCCTCAGAGTAGTTTGATTAAGCAAAACTAGATCTTTCTGTCTGCACAAATCTGCTAGAACCCTAAGACTCACTAACAGAAGTGTTTCTCTCATCTGAGGAGGGAAAAAGGTCCTCCTGAAAATCACAGGTGGCCAAGAGGTACTACAGTTCCCTTGAACTGATTATGACTGGATTGCTGAGGTTTTATTTGTTTGTTTGCTTTTGTTGTTGTTTTTATTTTCTTCTTTTCAGATAGTAATGAAAGAAGGAAATAGAATTATAGCCATATCTCTATCAAATAACAGAGAAAAAGTAAAAGTCACCATTTTGAATAAATGGTGAATAAAATGTATGTTTTCTTAAGCCTGGCATAATTCATTCATTCATGATATTTGCCTGGATCTTAACGGTCTCTGAACTTTTTTATTATACGTGTACCTGGGAACTATCATGGAATGTCTACCATGTACAGTCACATATAAAATTACTTACATTTTCATGACAGTAAAGTCATAGAATAATTGCCTAAAAGCTTCCTCTTCCTACAATCTTGGAATCAGATGCTATGTATGTGCACAGGTACAAGTTATGCTCAGTTTTAGAAATTACTATGAGCTAAAACACTACCAAGAGGAGGGAGAGAGAGAAGGGACAGAATTTCCTACCATTAGAGTATTCTAAGTGGTCTATTTATCCTAATAAAGCTTAAATTGAACCATTTTCTGTTATTCCTTTCCCTCCTCTAAATCTGCTCTCCACTGTTCTCCGTGTTTCTCTCTGTTACCAGAGGCCACGCTGTCCTGACCACTTTAAAATATCCAGTGCCTTCAGGTGTGCAGACAGTAGGGTAGCCCTGGCAGGAGATCATAAAGAAGATAGTGAAGTCAGGGTACTCATCCCTATACCCTCCCTGCAAGATTCCCTTGGTTTGCCAAAGGTCACTTCTCTCTCAAGACAGGAGAACTTATCCTATTTTTTTTCTGATCCCAGGTTCTGGTTACACATACCTCACCCGCATCCCTTAAGGCACTGGGGTGGTAAACTCCTGGTCACTGTACCACCCCTTGTTTCTCCTTATCCCACATCTTTACAGTTCATTGTAAAAAAAGCCTCCTAGAATTGTAATTATACTGCATTAAGTTTGCCATCTGTTTCCTGTGGGGATACTAACTGGTAAAATCACAGTCCTCAAAAATTTTCCTTTTTCATTAAACAATTAACGTTTTGCAGAAGGTGTGAAATGTGTGTCTGAACTCTTGGGTAAGTTAGAATTTGCCTGGCTATTGGAAGGGCAGTTTTCAGAAGGAAAGTAGTAAAAGTATCCTCTCTACCATTCTGTGAACAAACTTTAAGGCATGATATGTCATAGTGTCAAAATTATAGTGGACAAAATGCAAGACTGAACTATTTTCTGACTATATAATCTTGTTGGTAACCTTAACCTCAATTTCCCTATTTGCAAAATAAGCATTTGACTATCTCTGTTCACCTTCAGCAGTATTCTTGAGAGAATCAAATGAGACCGTGAGTAAGGATACATAAAAATATAAAATGTAAAAATACAGTTTTTGTTAAATGTTTGGGAGTATCCTGTTTTATGTGATTTTGACCCAATTAAACTAAAATGTATACAAATAAGATTTACAAACTCTTATTGGTTCGATTCCCCTTACACATATATAGTTTTTTGTGTTTTTTTTCCTATTAAAAATTAGGATGAATGAAGTTTCAGGTGTGTTAGTGCAAGTCAGTTAAAGAAGAAATCCAATAAACTAGAAAGTTTACTGAGACTAATTTCACTAAACACATGTCCAGCTCATTCCCATGAGTAAATATTATAGAGGTGATCTAGATACTATTTAGGGCTGCTCACTGATTGTTTCAGGACACTAAACATCTAAAAGGCAATTGCATGATCCCTCTCCCTCTCCCTCTTCCTCTCTCTATTCCTTCCCCCTCCCTCTTACCCTCCCCCCTCCCAGTCTGGGTTGTTCAAGTAAACACAGCACATATCAGGAGTGTTATGTGTTGTCTATTTGGGATCCACTGCCAATGAAACCTCAATGAAGAAGTCTTCCACTACTACTACTGTTCTCTTTGCTTGGTGCAGTGGTTGAATCCGTGCTAATTATCATGTCTGAAGAAACAGGACCATCAGGGGTTATTACATTTACATGCTCTATTGAAAGAGAACTTTAGCTGAAAGCATTCTAATAGTTCAGATCTTGCTGGGAAACACATGTGAAGAGACATTAACCACCTACGTGTGTCAGGAATGTACGAAACCCAGAAAAACCATGCAGCTCTACAAACTGGCAAAATAATTGAAACTTAATGAGGAGGTTCTCTGGGCAGAAAATGACCTCTTGTTGCTGTGTCACTGAGTTCCCCATTTCTATCTGGTAGCTGGCAAAATAAATAAGTAAGAGCATAAAGAGCAGTCTACACCCCACTGAGCCCAGTTTTTGCTCAGCATTGGTTACCTTCTAGGTGTTCTTTTTGCCACTTAGGTATTCGAAACAGCTTTTGTTTTTTGGTGTTTTTTTTTGTTTGTTTGTTTGTTTGTTTGTTTGTTTGTTTTTTCTTGGCCAGTTTAGATTATTTTAAGTAAAAGCCAAAAGGAAACATTTGTTTCCAGCGTTTTCACTCAGTATCCTGAGTATAGGATTAGGGAGCCTCAAACTAATCCTGACTCAATTTTAGTGACACAGTTGCAACAAAACCTTAAATTTCTAAATTTGTTGAATTTGAACTGCTAGACTCATTATTGTAAACTTCAAAACTAATCTGCCTGTTTAGATGGAATTTTTCGTCTACTAAGAAACTAAAGGATTGAGCTCTGTATTTCTCCAGAGACTAAAATCTGTCTTTGGTTTTTTGTATCATGTTGCCCAGTCTCCTGGCTCACCAAGGTCTTCCAGTCCTCAGAGCTTCCCTCACACATGAAGTTTTTGGTCACCTCTTGCTCTGTCTTCTTCCCCAAAATATTTCTGTGATATCTATTTACCCAACATTTTTTTTTCAGTTGGGTGAAATTTTTTATTCCAGCAAAACTCATCTTATAATTTACCATAGTAATGCAATTATAATGGAAGAATCTCAATTTTATGTCTATTTGACTAGATTGCTCTTTTTCTTAAATGTTCCACTTCTTTCTGCTATTATCTTTCAGATCTCCCTGATTATGTTGGATCTTGCAACATATCATGTTAGAAACATAGAGTAGTTCTTTTTTTTTTTTTTAATGGGCCAGCTTGCTGCCTTCTAACCCCAATTTTCCAGAATTGGTAAATTGTAACTGTGGGAAAAAGTGGTCAAAATCATACTCTATTTCAAAATAGCTAAAGTGTTACTATGAGTCTGGAGCAACAGAAATGCTTAGGACACGGCAAATGGGAATGTAAAATTGTTCAGTCCTTTTGGATATCAGTTTGGCTGTTTTTAATGACGTTAAATGTACACATACTATATAAACCAGCCATTTGACTCTTAAGTATTTACTGAAGAGAAATAAAAGCATTTTTTTTTTCATCATGTCACAACCCTGCTCTTTCAGATCCCAAAAATGTTATTTATCCAAATCAGTAAATCCCCCGTTGCTGGGTGAAATGGACAGTTTGCCTAGAAATTACAGACACTCATCTTTTCATAAGCCTCCTACATGATGAGCAAAGTCAGCTGGAGTTTAGAACCCATTGAACACTCAATATTTTTAACCTTTAGGCAGGTACTAGCTAAGCATATTGCAAATATTTATTTTAATAAGACTTTAAAGTGAAAGTGAACCCTATGATAGCCTTGTCTTTTGGTGTCTTGAAATTTGCCTTAAATTGGAATTAAAATAATGTTTTAACCCAAAATAAAAAAAGCACCCTTAATTTAGGGCCATTGTAAAATCAACCGTATAATGATGTCTTTTGCTACACAAACTTCCTCAGAGGAAATTAGGGACAAATGGATTTTGTTCCAGTCAACTTTTGAGTTTCAGATAGAGTAGGTGTTGTTTCCTCTGTAGAAAACGGAGTTATTAACAAAAGATAGGAGATGCTGTTCTTATACTCTAAAATGAATTACTAGCAAAACCATAGCTGTAATACAGCTCTTTCTGTGTCCACCCAGGAATGTTTCCAGTGGTCTCTTATGATATAATTGACTTTAATCGTGAACTGAATTACAGCTGCAAATTCTGAGAAGTTACTGGCTGAAATAAAAAGGAGTTACCAAAACTTAACACCATGACATCTATTTAGAAAATCCAAAGTGCAAATCTGATAATCTAAAAATGACTATAATTGAGAGAAATAATAGACAGAAAGCCTTGGAATTAAAAAAAAAAAGTAATCGTTGTGTACATATAATCTTCATAGTCTTAAAATAAATATAAATGGTACTTAAAAGAAGAGAATCACTACTTATATGTTTTTATAGTTATTAATACTAATGTGAATAGATCTTTAGTATCATCTAATTCCAGGGATTTTGTTTCCAGAAATTATATAAATAAAAAATACCAAACTAGTTGAAACCTCTGAATGTTCATGACTATGAAAAAAAGGTCTCAAGAGTTGATTTGGCCATTGTCAGAAGCCTATCAGGAGTTTAGACTCTTCTTGACTATAAGTGCTCTGGCTCCTAAATCTGTTTCTTTATAACACCCTCAGTTGTTAGCATATATGATCAAACAGTAGTTGTGTCCCAATCAAAAGGTGAATTGAAGTTTGCTCCATTTCTTTCAAAGTAGTCTTCAGCAATGCCTTGGCCTCTTAAGCAATAGTGCTGGAAAATAGAGGTTTCAGGATTCATGTAAGCCCAAACTTCTGAACTCATGGTGTCTTAGTAGACTGCATGACTGTTTCATATATTTTGCTGTCTCCTCAACCTCCCAATATCTCTCTAGTCTCCTCACTTTCAGCTGATCTTGCTTTCCACTTTATGGAGACAATTAGAGCAATCAAGGGTCTCCCCCACGTCTAATGTTCTACAAGCATCTGCAGGTACACATCCCTGTCTCTGTTGTCCAGAGACAACACTTTCAGTTGTGTTGGTACTTACCATTTTTGACAGCACAAAGCCATCACTACATAATTCTACCCTCTCCTTTATACATCATTTATTTTTGCCCTCTCTACTGAATCATTTAGTGCATGATGATTCTTCTCTAATGCATCACGCCATTATTGTTTTCTGTCCAAAATCAAAACTTTGCATTGGTCCCATTTCCCCTTCCAGTGAACTAACTCTGCATTTCTTTGCTTTTATTTGCGACATATTCCCTCAGAGAGTTGTTTATTCCAGCAGTTTCAATTATTTTCTTCCCATTCACTCTTAACAACAAATACATATTTATTCCAAAGAGCCTTCTCCAAAACATGCCACTCATATCAACATCACCAAACACCGCCACATTGCTAAATCCTTTAGGCATTATATAATTTTAATCTTTCTGAAACCATCAGCAGATTTTTATACAGTAGGTTATTCCTGTCTCCTTCATGCATTTATCAATCAGAATAGGCTGGAGGATGCAAAAGGAAAAACCAATCCCCAAGCCTCACTGTACAAGGTCTGACAATTAAGTTTGAGAACTTGCCACCTTGCACTTACATTGGCAGCACGATACAAACAGCTCAGTAAGGTTCCATAAACTTGGTATATCAGGATCTCACAGCTGTGTTCCTGCCGATATGTGGCAGTGTCTTGCTGAGTGGCATTCATTATTGTTGCATGATTTTGTGTGCCATCATGAGAATGTCTGAAACTGAACTAGAGCAACGAACAAACATTAAATTTCTCATTCAATTTGGCAATAGTGGAAGTGAAATCAGGGACATGTTAGTCCAAGTTTATGGGGATAATGCCATGAAGAAAACGGCACTGTACAAATGAATTAAACTTTTTTCTGAGAGGAGCGAATGTTCCACAGATGAAGAGAGGTCAGGGTGGCCAGTAACGAGCAGGACTGATGAAAACATTGCAAAAATTCATCGAATTGTGTGTCAAATTCATCTGCTGACTATGAGAAGCATAGCAGACCATGTAAACACCGATAGAGAAACTGTTAGGAAAATCTTGGCATAAGAAAGGTGTGTGCAAAAATGGTCCTGATGAACAAAAGCAAAGGAGTCAAAGTTTGCCAACAGCTTCTGGAGAGGCAAATGATGTTTTAGGCCATATTATCACTGGTGATGAAACATGGGTGAACCAATATCACCCTGAACAAAGTGACAAAGTGCACAATGGAAGTCAGCCAATTGTCCACTACAAAAATATTTCCATCAGTCCATATATTAAGAGTCAAAATGATGTTGCTAACCTTTTTTGATGTCGGAGGAATTCTTCATTATGAATTTGTACCAACTGGACAAACAGTTAACCAAGTTTACTATTTGGAAGTGCTGTAAAGGCTGCATGAAAAAGTTGGATGACCTGAGCTTTTCGCCAACCATTCATGGCTCTTGCATCATGACAATGCACCAGCTTACATGGCACTGCCTGTGAGGGAGTTTTTAGCCAGTGACAAATAACTGTATTGGAACACCCTCCTTTTTCACCTGATCTGGCCCCCGTTGACTTCTTTCCTTACCCGGAGATAAAGTAAATATCGAAAGGAAGACATTATGATGACATTCAGGACATCAAGGGTAATACAACGACAGCTCGAATGGCCATTCCAGAAAAAGAGTTCCAAAATTTCTTGTAGGGGGGACAAGGCACTGACGTCAGTCTGTAGCTTCCCTAGGGGAGTATTTCGAAGGTGACCATAGTGATATTCAACAAGGAGGTATGTAGCACTTTTTCTAGGATGAATTCGTAAATCTAATTGTCAGATTGTCAGACATCGCACTAAAAGTCATCCATGTTTTTCATTCATTCTACAAATCCATGCTAGGTTGCCTGGAGTCTCCTCTCTACTAAGCCCTTTCTTAGGAACTATGGCTGATAGAGCAACTTTTTCCATTTAGAAAAAGAGCTATTAAATGTTTGAGCCAAGAAATGACACATGCCCACACCATCCATGTCCCCACCATGTTCCCATCCACACTTTTTCAAACTCACATGCAATCTATCAGCAAGTTGTTGTTTTTCTTCGGTACAAACTATACCAATATCTGGCCATTCTCTCCACCTTTACTGCTAACATCCAACCCAACATCATCTCTTTCCTGAATCATGGTAATATATTCATTGTAAGTAAGTCTCCTTGCTTCTTATTGTCACAGTTTATTCTCAACACAGTAGCCTGAGAGATTCTTTTAAAATGATAGACAACACTGTTATTCAACCTAAAGAACAAACAAGGTAATTATGACACATGCTGCAACGTGGATGAATCTTGAAGACATTATGCTAAGTGAAATTAGCTAGTAACAAAAACACAAATACTCTATGATTCCACTTACATGAGGTACATACAATAGTCAAATTCATAGAAATGGAAAGTAAAATGGTGATTGCTAGGGGCTTGAAGGAGAAGAGAATGGGGAGTTATTGTTTAATGGAAACAGAGTTTCAGTTGGGGAAGATAAAAAAAGGTCTGGAGATGCATGGTAGTAACTGTTGCACAACAATGTGAATGTATGTACTGCCCCAGAACTATATACTTAATAATGTTTAAAATGGTGAATTTTATGTTACATGTATTTTACTACAATAAAAAAAATAGAAAAAATGTTAAGTAATATCAAGTCACTCTTCTGCATCCCTTTCTGAAGGCTCCCACTTTCACTTAGAGAAATGTACCAAAGACCTTATCTCGGCCTACATGGCCACGTGTTATCTTTCCCACCCAATAACCTCTGTGATGATCTCATCTACTATTCTGTCCCTCACTTACTTTGTTCCAGTTATGCTGGCCTCTCTGTAAAACTATCACCTTATACTCTTTACTCTAGCTATGATTAATTCCCTCTCCACCTCATAACCTTTGCTTAAATTTCATCTTCTCAATGAGTTACTTGCATCCCACTACTTGAAATGTTATACACAGTCAGACTTCTACTCACCATTAACCTACTTTACATTTTGTGTAGTACCTAACATATTTTAAAATATTATGTAATTTGCTTTCTTACTATGTTTGCTCATTTATTATTCACTGTCTGCTTCCACTAACTGGAATGTAAGTTTCACCCAAGATAGAAAGCATCGTTGTTTAACTTTTTGATGCATTATAAGTGCCATGGGTAGTGTAAGACTTATAGAAGGTAGTTAATAAATATTTGTTCAGTGTTGAATAAATAAATTCCATTCTGTTACTCCCAAGCTATATTCATATTTGATCTATCTGGATATTCTTTAAAGAATACATCTTCTCTCATTTTCTAGGTAAACTTCATAGACCATAATTATTTCAGTTTTCTTCTAGGCCATCATAACCATACCAAGTAATTGACAATTACGTGAATTTGCTGTTACTGTTCAATTCCTTGTTTTTTGTCTGCTTCACTCCTTATTAGTGTATCTGCAAGAATGAGAACAATAATCTAAAAGGGAGTAAACTTTTACAACCATTTCATTCTTTTTTTCTTTTTTGCTTTTTTGAATTGCTCTGGTAGTTATAAATTATTTTTATAGACAACTATTTATTCATGAGGAATTTAAATAGTATATAGGTATCATCTGAAATTTTATTCTACAATTTATTTCAATTAGATGGTGTCATCAATATTTGGCAATAACTCCAGGGACAAATTTTATCATGTGTTTAAGCTTGAATGTGAATAGCCAGGGCATTTAAATTTAAAACAGAGAATAAATAATTGGAAACAACAATAATAGTTTTTAACTAACAATCTCCAATTGTTTTAGAAATATAGACTTTTTTATGATTCAAAAATTATATAAATTATCTTGTATGATTTAAGATTTGAGGCATTCTATAAGAAAATTTAATTTTCTACCAATTGAGGTAAATATTAATACTAATATTTCTACATGGGATTTGATGGCCATTTTCAGATTGTTGTTAATAAAAAAACAAACATATATATCAAGCATCAAAAGCAATTAAAAAGTATTTTTGAATGCAATGTGTCCATCTCTATACACAAAATTATAAAGAATATTAATTTTATATTTTAAAATTATTTCATCAAAATAATTCCATAAATCTACTTCAACACCTTCTGAAATTTGTATATAGACAGACTTTTACACAGTAAAGTCAGAGTAAATGGTCTTGCAGTTATGTTAGCAGTTTGCAAAATGGACTTTTAAGCAGTGCTTTACCCATTTAACTTCCCACTGCCTACCGATGTCTGAGCAAGAGCTGGTTCCCCTGCATGTTGTTGCAATCATTGCCTTTGAGTAACCCCAGGAGTAATTACTTGCAACCCCAGGATTGTACCAGCCATCAATTCAGATCCCAAAGAAAAAAAGTTTTAGTTAAATTATATCATTTAATGATATCATGCTTTAGTTTGAAAAATAATGCAGTCAGTTATATTTGAAAGCCATTAGTATTTTAAAACACGCAGACATATATGGCCTCATTCTTCAAATTCCATTATGTCTATCCCCCTTTTTCAAAATAGGGCCAGGATCTGAATGGGGAGTTAGTGTTGGCAATGACTTTCTCTACCATTCTAATGATTCCAGGACAGGGTCTCATGCTTCTGAGTATCAAACTCAAGATTCATACTTTTTTGTTTGTTTGATTGCTTACTCAGTGGTATGCTAGCAAACGTTTGGGAAACAATGGGCTTTCCCAAAATATATGCATGCAAGTGTGCAACAAAGTTTATTGGGACTTCTACTTATATAATGTATACGTAACACGTAATTAAGATAAAATTATAAAATGTATTCTTTGTTGTAAATTCCATATAACCAGTTGATTCTCAAAGAATGCATTCGCTGATTTTTTTCCAATTTTTGTAAACATATGAAACGTGATTACAATGATTAATGGGTGTAGTTCTAACATGAATAATGGTTGATATTTTGTTTCCAATAATATGTAAGAAGACAATGAAACAGTTGTGTTATCTGTTCCAACTTCATTTATTTTTCAATGACATGAGACATTTTTGCTGAATCAGAGAATGATTTTTGAGTACTGGAAGAATATTCCCTCAATTTATTATTCCAGTTACAATGTAATAGATATTTAATTGGCAGATTTTCATGTGCAATCAGCATTATTAACATTTTCTCCATCTTTTTATGGATATTCAAAAAACAATAAGTGAAACCCTGATTGTAGCATTTGCTTATGCCCATCATAAAATCCACTCAATGTGGCCAATTTCAAGATGCCATTGGGACATCACTGAACAAATATTTCTACCTTACAGATAGAATACAAAAGTTAGGCTATCTATAAGATCATCAAAATCCCATCTTTAAAATCCTACTTGACTATTTCAGACTTTTTTCATGGACTTGACAACATTTGAAGTGTTACCTTAGTTCGCTGATGAAAATTCTAATTAGCTTATTCTTCTGCATTTTTCAATCTTTAACATACCGCTGACTGAGTTTTGCTAAAGGTTGTAATCCTACCCAGCTGGTCGCTGTGGTTTTCCTAGAATGACATAATAAGCATGCTTTGATATTCAGGGTGTGTAGGTTGTTTAGGCCCATAATTGTTTTTAATGGGCTGCTTGCTTCAAAAACACAGTTGGTTACTAAACACAGCAAACCAAACAGAGTTAGGCCAATATTAGTGGATTTATAGGTTTACGATAAATGAAACTTTGTTATATATAAATAAGCATTAGCACTTCTTTTTAATTTTCAGCATACTATGTAAGGTTTACTATCTTACATATTGTTGTTCAGTAGTTCAGTAACGATTTGGAATACCAAATTGTCTGACAGATGTAAGCAGCCAGAATAATGCAATAATAAAATGCTCTTTTGTTTAATGATTTCATTTTGGCAAAGGTTTGTTTACAGACAAAGTGACTTCTATTTAAAGCAGTCAATAAGGAAGGCATTTCTATTTATGACAGAAATGATCTGGCTTATGCCAGGACGGTCCTTGCCATGTATTAAATGCACTTCGATAATCATCAACTTCACAGGAAATCCAATTCTGTCTGGGCATACATAAGCAAAATAAAAGTACATGTTGAAGCAATTCTCTGGGAATTTGCAGGCAAATTAATTGGCGAGTGAAAAACAAATCACTTTAGGGCTGAATTATGAGGAATTATTATTATTATTTTTCATTGAATGGAAATTTCTTAACACTGTTCATTTGTCTGTATGGAAGCAAAATGTAAACTTAGGAATTTTGGAGTGAAATGAGATGAGGGAAGAAATTATTTAAAAGCTCAAAAATTTGAGATGGGAAATAGATATTTTAAAAGTCCAAAGGTTGGCATTTACTGTGATAAACTTATTCCTCCTTTCCTTCTTTCACAAATCTTTACCTTGGTTATGTAAGAAGAAACTGCCAGGTTTTGAGAAAGTACAATGATTCTCTAAAACTAAGTTTAATGTGTCTGAATTCATTTAAAATTAATCTGCTTTTCGAAGGGTGTTTTCCCTGAAATCTAAGCCTATCAGTATTGTAAGAGGGAAATTTTTGCATGTGTTTCTAATTCTTCTATAAACATGCCCTCAAAGTATGCCATTGCAAAGGCCAGTAGATAGCCAAAAAGTGTGTAAACTTTTTCCATAGAAACCAAAAGGTTTCAGTGGCCAAGTGTAAACAAATGTGATTCCAAAATATTTGGATAGTTTCAAAAAGAAAAAAACGCTTCATTCAATCTGCTCAGACTTTTTATTATATATTTTATTTTGTTCTTCCCAGCTGTTTTTCATTTTCTCTATTCTTTAAGTACCTCTTCTTAAACTGCTTAAAAAAAAAAAAAACTGCCTTTTTTTCTGTCCTTTCTAAAACAATATGCCATGTAACTAATTTGGTTAGGAGCAACAGAAAGCTCTAAATAAAAATAAAACTACAATCACATGGCCCACAGAGCTTATTATATATTTAGCTAATAATTTTAGAAAGAAGATATAGATACAGTCAAATTTGGGGGCATTTATCAAACAGTTGGGGTTAAAGCATTCTATGAATATTTTTGTAAGTTTATGCTATGTCCACAAGTTTACTTCAATAATTAAGGTGAAATGTTTTCTGAAAAAGAATATTATTTCTCTTATGAAACTGAACTTGTTTCTTTAGCAATCTGATGACATTAAACAAGTTTGTCTTTTACTTTTGTTACCATATTACAAACAGTACCCATTTGAGATTCAAAATGTTTCTGTTAGCTACTTGCACAATCCAAATGAACCAGTTACTTGTCATACCTTTCCTTTGGTATATGTTGCCAATTGCTGGATCTTCAGAAAAAAAGAAGCCAGAACCATATCTCTGTGCCCTAGCTATCCTATCTCTTCCATGAAAAGGTTGAGCTAATCAATGCAGTGATCCAAGGCCTGCCAGCCTGCTTTATCCAGAAGCACCACCGATGAGTGAACTAGGCAGTGATCTATCTTTTAACTGCACTGACCAGTTTTTCCATGGTCCATTAGGCTAGTTACAGACCTGTGGCTTTAATGCATAGTAAAATGGATAGTTGAGGCAATTATCTGAACAATTCTGGCAAAAAGAAAGCTTGTTACTATGGTAAAAGTGAGTTGGTTGGGGGGGGTGCCTCAATTATCCCTATTGAATTTCTATATTGATCACATTCACAAGACAATTGCTTGACTCACCCCTTCATTTTGCTTGGGTAGACACTGACTAAAATAATTGAAAGCAATTAAACAGCAGTGTCTGGAGAACCATAAGTGACATCTTAGGTCAGATATTGTGATGTAGGGTAGCCTCATCAACTATTTGTCACATCTCTAGTGCTAGATACTGGGAAAATGACTAAGTAAACAGAAGAGAAAATGTCTATCCACACACTGGTGGCAATGAGGCATGTGTCCATGAAAAAGTTAGGTGGAATGGGCAGCAATTCAACAGTGAATTTCAAAATAAAAAAGCCATGTTTTAAGTAATGTGTTGGTCTTTTTCCAAAGCCTACTGGAACTCAAAAAGCTTGCAGTTAGAAATTGGATTGGCTTTTTAAAAAGGCATGCCATTATTTAAGGAAGACTGGGAAAACTTCTATTGAAATCTTTGAATGAATGAAGCAAAAGACCTCTGGCAATCCTTCTTTGGAAGGCAAATATATCTGGGAGGAGTCACACACTTAAGTGCACTAAATCCCTAAGGCCTTTCCTTAAGAAAAGTGAGTTGTCATTTTCCTCCAGCGTGACAGTTGCGGACAGCAGCAAAAGATCACTGAGTGCCTGCAGGAGATAACTGAATGGAGGATAAAGGATAAGTAAAGACTGAAAATAAATTCTGCACTCACACAGCCATTTCGCCTTGAGACAGCTAGCTGGACTAGCAGGCCCTTTAGGACCAAATGATTATTTTAGTGAAAGTGACAAAAAGGTTAACCAATCTCCTCTACCTGGAATAATGAGGCAAGACCTGTTCAATATGTGTTTGTCTGATTTTTTTTTAATTGAAACTACAATATCATCAGTAGGTCTATAGTAATTTTATCTAGAACCACATTTGTGTTTCTTGGAACACACACACACATACACACACACACACACACACACACACACACACACAGTACCTGAGTCCTACATTACTATAGAAAATGGAGAAATTCAGTGCTCACATGTATCCACTTTTATCATGAAACTATTTAACTCTTTGAAATACTAATTAAGATGTGTTTCTCTTTATAATTTTGAGTGTATCTGTGCAGGTATACAACGTAAATATGTAAGATAAAACTATTAAATATTTCATAGTACCTATGATGTTAACAGTGATAAAGTATAAGTAATTTCTGGATTAAATGTAATTTTGCCATCACATAACCATTAAAATTTTACTTATAGAATAAAACTAATTACATTTAAATTAAAAATTAAGTCAAATAACATATAGGAATGAATGTGGACATTTTCTGGTACGTGTTTTATTTTTATCAAATTTATTGGGGTGACAATGGTTAGCAAAATTACATAGGTTTCAAGTGTACATTTCTATAATACATCATCTTTATATCACATTGTGTGTTCACCACCCAGAGTCAGTTCTCCTTCCATCACCTTATATTATATTTGATCCCCTTTACCCTCATCTACCATCCCCCTCCCCACTTACCCTCTGGTAACCACTAAACTATTGTTTGTGTCTGTGAGTTTTGTTTCTTTGCTTGTCTTGTTCCTTTGTTGCTTTCAGTTTTATATCCCACATAAGAGTGAAGTCATATGGTTCTCAACTTTTTTCTGGTAATGTTTTAATGGTTTGAAAGGAGAGGTCAACACGTCATTAGAATCAGATCCTCCAATGACACATATGCTTTTATGTTCATCTTTGTCACTGAAGATTAGGACTGGTGCTGGAAAGCAGAAGTGACAGAAACATGTTCGATTTTTCTGGAAGCTGACTGTGCCATTTTAACCCATCCACCCCCTCGTACACATGCCCGCAGTTCCTGAAGTACCCACACAGACTCCTATTTAGAGTGAATCACAAAACTACTAGGGCTCAGAGGCAACTTATGATAAACTAATTTCCTGCTTCAGACTTTCCTTATTAAAAAATTGATCTATTTCAATTGTCTCTTTGATTTAATCTATGAATTCAATCAAATGAAAGATTGGTACAAATATACATATAAGCTACAGTGATTATACTCAGGTGTAAAGATACCCTTTACCATAATTATATCTCACCCTGAATCAACCTGAATTATAACTGAGAAACTGGAAAATTTACAATTGGCTTTACTTGCTCATTCAGCTGTTACTCTTTTAAAAAGATCTGAACCTTCCCACAAACCCTCAGAGGCAATACAGTTCTATATTTTAATGAATTCACTTGCACCCCACCAAGAATTAATTGCTTTGGAAGCAACCCAATGGTCTGACATGCTGAGAGGCCCACTGGTAGTTTTTTTTTTTTTTCTTTTCCCTGATAAAGAGCTCTAAGGAATTTACCAACCTCCTGACCAGGTATAATATCTACTTCTATTATTCCTTTCTACCTCGAGTTCTCTGTCTCATTGTCTCTCTGGCCTTTCTCTTTCCTACACACACACACACACACACACACACACATACACGGAAGGATTGTGAGATCCTTGATATTACTGACAAAACTAAAAAACTTTGTTATATAAATAAAACTGGAGAATTTTGTGGTATGCAAATCCATAGGTCAACTCTCTACAGTTCCTTTCTCTTTTTGAGGAAAATCAGTGACAAATTGTTCTTTATGGGTATTTCTTGATTTCTAAAATCCATAACAAGAATAGAATTTGCCATACTAACTTTTATATAATAAGATGTGCCATCCTGTGATTTTTATATGGGGCTATACTTTCTAATTGAATCGATTCATGAATTCATTAATCCAACAGATATTTATTCAACAACTGTTGTATGTAAGTATTTGCCAAAAAATTAGAAATTGTAATGAGAGGTTTTCTCCAGGAAGGTAGCTCATAGTAAGAGCTACTTAGATACACAGAGAACTCAGATGACACATAGGAGCTGGTGTATAGACTGCAATAAACAGAGCTAAGATATCGGTTGAATTCTATACAAATACTACATTTAAAAATAAATTAAATGCCTTAAGTGCCTTAACAAAAAGGATAGATACAACAGAGCTATTGAAGCAAAGTTAATATATACAAGGCACCAATAACAAATAGGGAACAATCAGAGATAGTTACAGTTAAAATAGAGCTCAAGTTATAGCCTTGGCATTTCATCATAAAATTCACATTGTGATTTTTTGCAGCCCAAGCTGAAATGGGAGAAAAAGAATGGCTTCCCAAATTATTGCTAAGGAATTAAAAAAGAAGGCAAAATAGTTTATCATAATAATATTTTTTTATTATGGAATACTGAAAGAAATTTATCACATAACCCTTTAGTAAAGAACTTTAATATATATGAAGGACTTAATTTATTCTTAATGATTGTTTCATAAAATGAGATGAAATATTCTTTAGAGACTTTTACTTCCAGCCAAGATCGAGTAAGAGAACCAGATTTACATTTCTGTCAGGGGTGGGGGGATGAAAAAAACCTATAAAAAGAAAAAAAAATCATACAAAAGTAGCATATTTTATCAGACACCAGGCAACAAAAATATAGTGGTCCCTGAAAGATGTGAAACCGATGAAGAGAGCCCTTTTAATTGTCCCATCTTACTGTCTGTGGAGAATTTCTAGCCTATGGTATAGAGAGAGGGAATTCAGACAAGACATGCTTGAATTGAGGGGATAGATCTGGAAATATGGGGAGGCCAAGATGTCTATAATAGTCAGGACAAAATATTGGAGAGAAAAGAGCTGGGAGGAGAGAGAGATAGAGAGCTGGGGCAGGGGGAGGAAAGAAAGTAGGGAGGGAGGGAAGAAAAAAAAAGGAGGGGGAGATATTCAAAGTCTGAGGATGGTCTCTCTCAAGTCTTCAGGTCTTTGTATTAACAACTACTGATCAGGACATACATATGAGGAAAATACCTGAGACTGGAGAAACAATCACCTGAAACAGTTAGAGAGAACAATCTTCAATCTCATAAAACTCAAGGTAGAGTGTGTCTTTGGAACAGCTGAAATGAAAAAAATACTCATAATTTCTATGAGGTGTGATGAAACAATACTATGAATGTTTAAATAAAAGAAAATATTAAGTAAAAGACACATTGCCATTAATCCTCCTCAAAATACTCCCACTCAATTTGAACACACTTGTCCCATCATCCTTGCCAATTTCTGAAGCAGTTCTGGAAGCCCTCTTTCATGAGTGCCTTTAATTGTGCTGTCGTGGCTACCTCGATGTCCTGAATCATTTTGCATTTTGGGGAAGAGGCAGAAGTTGCATGGTGACAAATCTGGTGAATAAGGTGGATGAGGACACACTATAATGTTTTTATTTGACAGAAATTGCCATGCCAGAAGCAAAGTGTGACATGGAGTATTGCCATGATGGAGGATGATTTGTGACACACTTTAAACCACACCTTCTCTCAACCGTAGCTCACACCCAACTGACTGCATTGAACAAGTTGAAACTTGTCACACACTGTTACTAAGGTTCAGTGTACCACTTCCCATGTTGCAGATCCCTGCTTTTCCATTGGATGGCACTGGGCAGCAGCATTCACCTTATTCTTTGATCACAATGTGAATGACTCTGTGTCACACATCGCTTCTGGTAAACATTTTGAATCAATTCAGGGCATCAAGGCAGTCAGGACAGCACAACTAAAGATACTCATGAAAGAGGATTTCCAGAACTGTTTCAGAAAGTGGCAAGAACAATGGGATAAGTATGTTTGAAGTGAGGGGGAGTTTTTTGAGTGGGATTAATGACAATATGTCTTTTACTGTAACTTTTTTTTAGTTTAAACATTCACTGTATTTTTTATCACACCTCATAAACCATCAGATAGAGTATTCTGAATAGATTTCCTTCAATAGTGGTCAAACTTAGCCCCAGACTAAACACTGCTTTGGTCCAGACGTAAAAGAGCTTACGGCATGAACCAAAGGCTAAAATTGTTTTTGGTAACATGTCTGCATTCTTGAACAAAACTCATGAATATTTATAGGAGCACAAAAATATTCAGCACCCAGCAAGGTAAAATTTTAATGTCTGGCATCCGATAATAAATTGCCAGGTGCACTAACTGTGGTGGTAAATCAGACTTCAATTATGAAAGGAGATTCATAGGACCCAAAAAAACAATGGTTACACATTTTAAGTTTGTTACAAGAAACATTTTGAATACAACAGTGTTAAAGCAAGAATGTGCATCACAGCTAAAACTGGTTCTCAGTATGGTTTTGCAGAAGCAGGATCCAGTTGTCGTCCCTCTACAGGGACATATAAGATGTGTTTTTTTCTCTCAGTAGGAACAAACACCTGTGCACAGGACACCTCAGATCCAAGGAGTCCAAAATAGAGTATTAGCCCAGACTTCATATACCCTGCTGGCCAAATTCTTCTTATGTGACCAGCTTTAAAACTCTGAAGATCTTGTCAAAAGCAGGTACAAACCATCAGCGATAATTTTTTCAGCAAACAATGCTGCTAAGCTGGTTAAAAGACAAACAAATAAACAAACATAAAACACATCTGCAACTGGAGTCCATTTCTGAGTGTAAAACAACATCATTAGTACATTTCAAGCTTCATTCAGGAATTACTATCAGGGCAGTACATCTCTTTAAACAGCTTAGGTTGCTTCCAGGTCTCCTAGAATAAACTATTGTAATGTACCCGTCATACAAGGAGGCAGAAAATCCCCACTGATAATGAGAAGCAAAATCAATCTAAAAAGTTTAGACTTCAAACAGATTATATAATTATTAGACAAGCACATTAAAAGTTATTCTAATATCCCATATGTTCAGGAAGCTAGAAGAAAGATTGAACATGTTAAGTTGTGACATAAAAGATGTGAAAATGATACAAATCAAACTTCTAGAGATGAAAATTACAAAGCTAGGATTAATATACTAGATGGATTTGCTGATAGAATAGATATTACAGGAGCAAAGATTAGTAAACTTAAAGACAAACTAATAAAAATTATTTAAAACTAAACATATAGAGAAAAAAGACTTAAAATAATATATAGAAAAAGCATCTGGGCATTCATGGACCTTCATCTAAATCTCATATCATGTACAAAAAGTAACCCAAAGTAGACCATAGATTTAATGTAAAATATACAACTATATGAAGAAAATATAGAACATCTTTAGTGCCTAGGGCTTGGTGATATATTTTTAGTCAGGAAATAAAGCAGAATTCATTTAAGAAAAATAATAATTAATTTGGACTTCATTGATTTTTTTAATTGCTCTGTGAAAGACCCTGTTATGAGGATGTAGACAAAATACAGACTTGGAGAAAATATTCGCAAACCACATACATGACTAATATCTAGAATATATAAGAATTTCTTAAAATTCAACAGTAAAAATTTCTAAACAATTCAATTAGAAAATGAGCAAAAAGCATAAACAGACATTTCACTAACTAGGATACATGATGGCAAATACACATACAAAAGATATTCAACATCACTAGTCATGAGGAAAATGCAAACTAAGGCTATAAGATACCACTACACATCTATTAGAACAGCTTGAAATAAAAATAATGACAATATCAAAAGTTAGTGAGAAGTCAGGGAAAGTGGACTCGTACATTGCTAGTGGGGTTATAAACTGGTACAGTCACTGGAAAATAGTTGGACCATTTCTTAACAACTAAATGTATGCTAACCATATGCCACAGATAGCTCACTCCTGGGCTTTTACCTCATAGAAATGAAAGCTTCTGTACACTCAAAAACCTGTGCTCAATTATTCAAGATAGCAGATTTATTTATAATAGCACTAAACCACAATAAGTGAATGATTAAACAATCTGGCACATCTACTAAGTCTTATCTCTTCCACTCCAAAGATGTTTCCTTCGCATACTATGATACTATGATAGCAATATTATTGGTGGAGTGGGTAGAATGTCGATTTAAAAAAAATATATGAAATCTTCTGTGAAAGTGCCACTTACCTGGTTTGTCTCTAATTTGGGGAAGGCAGAATTTCCATGTTATAAATAGGACAGATGAAAAGAAGCACAGCATATTGGAAAATGTAAAGACCTTGTAGCTAGAAGCCTGTGTTCAATGTCTGTGTTCATTACCTAGTTCTATGAAGTTTTGCTGGACAAATTCTTTAATCTCTCTCAGATTCATAATTCCCACCTAGAAGATGGTAATAAGAACAGTTCAAGAAAAGTTGTGAAAACGGAACCAGTTTAAAATGCGTACTATGCACGTATTTAATTAAGATTTTTTTTCCTACCCAAATATGTATTCCTTTTTATGGATGTTATGTAGTGCATCACTGAGAGCATAAAGTTGGTCTTAAAAGAAACTTGGGTTAGAATTCAGACTGTTCCTCTGACCAGTGGTGTGAATCTGAGCCTCAATATTTTTATCCCCCGAAAAAAATTAATAATATTGCACCACATATTTTTGTATTGAGTTAATGATAAAATAATATGTTGTATGTACACTTTAAACTCAGAATCATTGTCTTTACTAAATCTATGAGATTGAGATTTAGATATATGGCAGAATTAATTTTAATTTGGATTAAAATTCAATCTATCTTTGTTGTTTTTTGTATTAGAAATAATAAATCCATGAAATTCTAAGCCATGTCAGTAATTGGAATCAATTGAAGTGACAAATAATTAATTTTTTCCCCAAATTTAAGATGTTTGTTTCTTGGATGAAGATGAGAAAGAAATCTGGTTAGATCTGGATTTCACCTAGACTATCTCCCAGGTTAGCATTCTCCATTAGTACTTGACATAGTAAAATATGTATATAAACAAATATAACTCTTGTGTGAAGACTGAAGAAGCTGTCCTGAAGTTGTGAATAATAGCAAAAAAATTCATGATCTAGGGCTTCCCATTTGCTTTCAAAGGAAAGTACTGGAAGCTTTAGCACAGCCTTTGTATTTTCTAAAATTGCTATCGGTCGTTTCTGAGTAATTGAATTAAAATATAGAATTAAATATTAAAACCATCCAAGTATCCACTTGTATATTCAGAGATGCAAAATAGATTAAGACATGAATGAATATAAATATGCAATAATAAATATGTGTATATGTATGTACTCTAGTGCAAATACAGATGATCAATCTTTACCTCCATTAACATTATGTCACTGTTACTGAATGAAAGACAAAATCAATAAAGATTTAAACATAAGGGAATTATTTTTCAAATATAATCCTCCAGTACACAAATAATATTTAAGAGAGGAGCATTTAAAAAAAATAAATAATATTAAATTTATTGGGATGACATTGGTTAATATGATTATCTAATGTAATAGGTTTCAAGTGTACAATTCTAGAATACATCATCTGTATATTGCATTGTGTGTTCAACACCCAAAGTCAAGTCTCCTACCATCACCATATATTTGACGCCCTTTACATTCTTCTACCTCCCTCCGTTCACCCTTACCTTCTGCTAACCACGAAATTTTTGTCTGTGTCTATGAGTTTTTGTTTGTTTGTCTTGTTGCTCATTTTTGCTTTCTGGTTTATATCCCACATATCAGTGAAATATTATGGTTCTTTACTTTTTCCATTTGACTTATTTTGCTTAGCATGATATTCTCAAGATCCATCCTTGATGTTGCAAATGGTAGTATTTCATCTTTCTTACGGCTAAGTAGTAGTCCACTGTACATATGTACCACATTTTCTCTATCCAGTGATCTATCAAAGTACACTTCAGTCATTTCCATGTCTTGACTACCATGAATAATTCTGCAATAAACATGGGGTACGTATATCTTTATGAATAAGTATTTTTAACTTTGGGGAGTTGATACCCAGAAAATGGATTGCTGGGTCACATGGTAACTCTATTATCAATCTTTTGAGTAATCGCCATACTGTTTTTCATAGTGGCTGTACTAATTTACATTCCCACCAGCAATGTATGAGGGTTCCTTTTTCTCCACAGCCTCTCCAACATTTGTCTTGTTGATGATAGCCATTCTAACAGGTGCGAGGTGGTATTGTATTGGGGTTTTGATTTGCATTTCCCTAATAGCTAGTGAAGTTGAGCATCTTTTCATACGTCTGTTGGCCGTTTGTATGTCTTCTTGGGAAAAATGTCTGTGCAGATCCTGTGCCCATTTTAATTGGATTATTTGTTTTATGTTGTTGAGTTATATGAGTTTTTTTAATATATTTTGGATATCATCCCCTTGTAGGAGGATTGTTTGCAAATATCATCTCCCATTCAATTGTTGCTTTTTTGTTTTGTTGATGGTTTCTTTTGATGTGCAGAAGTTTTTAGTTTGATATAGTCCCATTCATTTGTTTTTACTTGTATTTCCCTTGCCTTTAGGCAAATTCATAAAATCCTAAGATCAAGGTCCATAAGTTTAGTACCTATGTTTTCTTCTATGCAGTTTATTGTTTCAGGTCTTATGTTTAGGTCTTTGATCCATTTTGAATTAATTTTGGTACACAGTGACAGAGAGCAGTCTAATTTCATTGTTTCACAAGTGACTTTCTGATTTTACAAGCACCATTTATTAATAGGCTTTCTTTTCTTCATTGTTTAGTTTTGGCTCCTTTGTTAAAAATTATTTACCCATAGATATGGGGGTTTATTTCTGGCCTCTTAATTCTGTTTCATTTGTCTGCACATATCTTTTTCTCCCAATACCATGCCATTTTGATGATTGTTGCTTTGTAGTATAAATTGAAGTTAGGGAGTGTGATACCTCCAGCTTTGTTCTTTTTTCTCAGGATCGCTTTGGTTATTTGGGGTCTTTTGTGGTTCCACACAAATCTGAAGATTTTTTTGTTGTAGTTCTGTGAAAAATTACATTGGGAGTTTGATGGGGATTATATTAAATCTGTATATCACTTTAGGTAATGTGGCCATTTTACATATGTTGATTCTTCCAGTACATGAATATGGACTGTCTTTTCATTTCTATGTGTCTTCTTCAATTTCTTTTAATGATTTTTTTCAGTGTATAAATTTTGTATTTTTCAGTGCATAGGTCCTTCACATCCTTTGTTAAGTTTATTCCTGGGTATTGTATTCTTTGTGTTGTAATTGCAAATGGAATTTTTAAATTTATTTTCCTGAAATTTAATTTTTTAGTATATAGGAATGCAAAGGATTTTTATACATTGATTTTTGTATCTTTTGACTTGATTGTATTTATTGTTTCTAATAGTTTTTTAGTAGCTAAGACTCCCACTACTATGTTGAATAACTATTGTTGATAGTAGGCATTTGTATCTCATTCCTGATCTTAGTGGAAAACCTTTCAGATTTTCGACATTGAGTATATTAGTTGAGGGTTTGTCATATTATGGCCTTTATTATGTTGAGGTACTTTCCTTCTATACCCATTTTATTGAGTGTTTTTATCATAAATGGAGATTAAACAATATGCCACTAAACAACAAGTAGGTCAAAGAATAAATAAAAGTAGAAATCAGAAAATACTACTTTTGTAGAGACAAATGAGAATGAGACAAATGAGAATGACAATACAATATATCAACATTTTGGGGATACAACAAAAGTAGCAATAAGAAGGAGATTTCTATCATTACAGACCTATCTCAAGAAACAAGAAAAAATCTTAAATAAAAAACCTAACATTGCACCTTAAAGAACTAGAAAAGGAAGAACAAATGAAGCCCACAGTCAACAGATGGAAGGAAATAATTAGAGCAGAATTATATGAAATAGAGAACAAAAAGACAATAGAAAAACTAAAGCAACAAAGAGCTGGTTCTTTGAAAAGATTAATACAATTGACAAACCTATGGCTAGACTCACTAAGGAAAAATGAGAAAGATTCAAATAAACAAAATCAGAAATAAAAGAGAAGTTACAATGAACACCACAGAAATATAAAGGACTATATAAGAATAGTCCTTTATAGGACTATTTTATAGTCCTATGAAAGGCTATATACAACCAAATTCAATAATGTAGAAGAAATGAACAAGTTCTTAGAAATATATAAGCTTCCTAGGCTGAATCTTGAAGAACTGGTAAATCTAAATAGACCGAGCAACGAGAAGTAAATTGAAATAGTCATCAAAAACCTCCCCAAAAAATAAAAGTCCAGGACCAGATGGCTTCACTAATAAATTCCACCAAACATTCAAAGATTTAATACCTGTCCTTAAAGTTTTCCAAAAATTGAAGAAGAGGCAGTACTTTCTAATGCATTTTGTGAGGCCAACATTACCTTGATACCAAAGCCTGAAAAAGACAACAACAAAAAAAAAAAAAAAAAAAAAAAAAAAAAAAAAAAAAAAAAAAAGCAGAACGACATCTCTGATAAACATCAATCAGAGTCCTCCGAATCAAAAAAATTACAGTAATTTTTCAGTTCTTTAATTCAATATTTATATGTCTATAGTTGTTTTAAAATAACCCAAACAGAATAGGGTCACATGCTTTCCATATTTAGCATTTCATCTGTTTTAATTAGGGGAATATTTATACTTCTTCAGTTGATCCAGCTGAATAAGGAAAGATAACACTGACAAGAAGCTAAAAATATCAGAGAGACAGTAAGATTTTATATTGACTTTAAACTAAACTAGTGTAGTTTTTAAAGTAAAAATGTTACATGTTTTAATCTGCAACAAAGACACTGAGTTTTGAAAAGTAAAATTAACACTTTAAAATTTGGAATATTTTTCTTCTGCAGCTTCTTTTAAAGAGCAATTCAAGTGTATCATTTGTGTTACTTAATGATGATATTACAACATTTAAGTAAAGCACTTATTTCAGCAGTTTTAATGCTGAAATTATGGTTGGATATCAAGACTCTTAAAAAGGCCTTCTGCTTTCTGACCTTTTGTTTTACCATGGCTTGATGTATCTGCAGTTTTTAGCATAATTTCCTACACATAGGAAAACCTCAGTATGTGAGACATGGTATGTGAGACAATGAGAGGGATATACACACACACCTTCACACACACACACACACACGCAACACACACACAATGATGTTATGTTCAAGAATTTCAAATGAGTTGAAATACAAAAGAGCAGAAAATATCTGTTCAGCATCTAAAATAGAAACGTAATTGATAAGCATGCTAAATATGCATTCTCATTTCAAAACCCGTAGCTGCAATCTTTAGAAATGAAATATATGATTAGGAAAGATCATGACAAAGGGCAATGAGAATTATTTTTATTGGGGAAACAAGGACAGACAAGTTATTAAAGAAGTTTATAGACAACGTATTTATTAAAATCTTCCCAGTATTTGGAAGTGGTTTTCAATTAATATCAATAATATATAACTAAAAGGAAATAAGGCAAATGTCAGTTAACATAAATGTTTTATGACTTTAGATTGTATATGTTTTATTTCTATTAATTTTACCAAGCATAACCATATTCTACATATAAATACAATTTTGTATTACAATAATTTTAACAGTTTCACGAAATATGGACTATAAGACAAATTGCTTTGAAAATTCAGAAATGTAAACATAAAGAGACCCAAAGTATCATTTATTGCCTGATCACTGAAATATCTCTAGTTTCTTCAAGTAAATGAGAGAAATAAAAACTAGAGGCATGGAAGGAAGATGTGGCAGAATCATTATTGATTTCTATTCTTTAACCCTGAAATGCACAACTTCTGTCATGTTATTACTTTGCAGTTTTTCCCACTAATGGGTGGTGTTTAATTTTTCACTCTTTGAATTTGGTCTGGCCATGTGACTTGCATCAGTAGGCAGTTCTGATAATAGGATTTAAAACATCATACAATTTCTACTTACTCTCTTGCATATCCACTATCATTATAAAAATAACATGTCCCAGGCAGCCAACCTGCTCGTCCAAAAATGAGTGACAGGAGGAGCAGAGCTGCCATAGCCCACCCACCAGACTTCCCAAGAGGAGACACTTGCAGCTAAACCCAGCAGGCTTGCAAATATGCAAGAATACATGTTTTTATTGTCGTAGCCACAGAGAATTTGTGATTGTCTTTTCAGTAACATTACTTTGACAAAGTGAAATGGCACAAAAAGTGCAATGCAAGAGACTGTAAGTTTCATAGGCCCATAGTTAAAGAAGGGGGCAATCCAAAAGAGAACTGAAGATTCAAGAACTCACGTCTTGATGGAGATGGAGAGTGGCATTCTGGCACTGATGTAATTGTCCAAAGGGAGTAATTTTTCTATGGGTATTAAAGCATTTCATATGAATGTAATAAATGTATTTTGAGAAATCATTAAAATGTCAGTGATTATATTGGCAGACTCACATAGGGAAGGTTCTCAAAGAGTGATGTTTGTATATGAGCTTGTCCCAGATACCAAGGCAGACGACACCACTTCCAACCTCCAAACATTTCAGACTCCTATCTCTGGCTATGCCTTTGAGTTGAAAAGAAGAATTACAAGAATCACTCAATAAGTTAGCCCCAAGGCCTGCTTTTATTGTATTTTGCTCCATTGATTGGGCAAGCACTTTGGGGTAATACATAAGTGGTGGTTTCTTCTGTGACAAGAGAGAAAGGCCTAGTTAAACACTGTTAAACAATCTCTGTTGTCAAAAGCAAACCAAGGTAAACCTTACAAATAAGGAAGCTCAAGTCTGTATCACTTCTGTCCCTAATTAAACTGAAACAAACTTGCACCATCCTGACTCTCTGCCAGAAATAAGAGTATCTGCCCTCTGGAGGAAGACATCATTTAGGATATCTGTAACTTGTCATACACGATATATGCCATGGAATCAAAACAACCATATTTTCTGAAAAATACAATGGAGAATTTACTAAAATAAAATAAAATTATAGAAAGAGAAAAATACAATAATGAAAACAAGAACTAAATAAAAGGGTTTATCCTCATATTGGACACAGTTAAAGAGAGAATTACTAAGCTTAGACTACTACAAAATATCCATATTGAAGCATGAAAAGCAAAAAAAGAAAAAAAAACCTGGAAAATTAAGAAAGTATAAAAAATATAAGGAAAATTATACAATATTAATGTAAGAATAATTGGAATCTCAGGAGAAAGATAAAAGGAAAAAACTGCTTAAAGAGGTAATAATTAATAATTTTCAAAAGCTGATAAAAGTTATCAAGCCACATATTTAAGAAGCCCTATTACCACTAAGCTGGCTAAAGTTAAAAAAAAAAAAAAAAATTAGAAACAGATTATTCCAAAGAAAAACTGTTAACAAATAGAAAATCTTACAAGCGCTTTGAGGACAAGACTTATTACATTTAAAAAATTTGCAATAAGACATTGCTGATACATCAACTGAACAATGGAAACAAGGAGACTATGGAACAATGCCTCTAGATTTTTGAAAATCTGAGGTGTGATCAAAAGACACGGTGAATATGAAAATTAAAAAAGAGAAATATTATAGTATCAGATACATCGCCATTAATCTCCCTCAAAATAATCCCCCCCGCCCTTCGAACACACTTATCCCATCATTCCTGCCACTTCCTGAAGCAATTCCGGAAGTCCTCTTTCGTGAGTGTCTTTACTTCATCCCCCATCATGACAATGCTCCGTCTCACACATCGCTTCTGGTACAGCAATTTCTGTCAAATAAAACATGGTGGTGTGTTCTCATCCACCTTATTCACCGGATTTGGCACTTTGCAACTTCTGGCTCTTCCCCAAAGTCAAAATGATTCAGGACATAGAAGCAGCCATGACAGCACAACTAAACACACTCCTGAAAGAGGACTTCCAGAACTGCTTCACAAAGTGCCAAGAATGATGGCATAAGAATGTTTGAAGTGAGGGGGAGTATTTTGAGGGCGAATAATGGCAATGACTCTTTTACGGTAAGAATTTTTTTTTTAATTTAAACATTCACTGTACCTTCGATCACACCTTGTAGCTGATATAGTGAATGGAGGTACACTGTCCAAATGGATCTCCCCACCAGAACTGAGGTTCTCATTCCCCAAGGTATGCTGTTGGTTCACAGGCGAGTCTACATACAAAATGCTTCCAGCTAAAGGTGTCTGCCTTAACCAAGCTTGTAGTACCTTACCAAGAACAGCCCCCATCCACTAATTGTTGATGTAGATAAATAAAGTTTCATTTCATTTGCTTCAAATATGGATGACTGTAATCTCCATCGCAGAACGAGAGCCCCTGTTAGATTCGCTGAGGCAATTCTTGAAACAATGCAGTTTAGCTTCCCCCTCTGCCAATGTTTTTCTTTTCCTCCTTCTCAAGTATTTTCTCTGCTAATGCTCTCTAGCAAACTTCTTACAAGCAAATCACTTTCATAATACACCTTCTCTTCCAGAGGGTACAATTGTCAAACTAGAATTCAAAAGTGAAAGGTGATATAAAGGTATTTATTCATTATCATTAATGAATTTTTCATTAGCAGTATCTCACTAAAGGAAACACGGGTTTTTGTTTGTTCATTTTTGTTTTTCTTGATTTGTCATTAGCAGTATTTCACTAAAGGAAACTAAAAGAACTTTTTGGGAAAAGGAAAATTATTTTCAAAAGCAAAACAAAACTGTAAGTTAGAATAAAAAGCACTGGAAGTGTATGTAGGTAAATCTAAATGGATCGTAAATTTTTACAGTAATAAAAATAATGTCTTGTGGGGGTTGACTTTCAAGTACAGTAAAAATGACAACAATAACCAAAAGGAGGTAAATGAAGTTAAAGTGTTCTAATACCTTAATGTTTTCTGTTAATTAGTAAGAGTACTAATATATATTTGAGTGTAATAATTCAAATATGCATATCATAAACTCCAGGGTCTATACTAAATAATAACAAAAGAATGTAAAACTAATTACTAATGAATGTAAATATAATAATGAGAAATAAATGGTTATTGCAAAAGATGACAAGATAGAAAAAAAGTAACAGAACATTTGGGTCAAATAGGAAACAGATTGTAAGGTGGCCATTATAAACCCAAATATAAGCAATTGATTTAAATGTAAATGAACTAAATATTTCAATCATAAGACAAAGACTTCTCAGGCTGGATTGAAAGATATATATATATATATATTTAAATCTCTATATGTTGCTTATAAAAGAAAAACAACTAAAATATAGGGATGAAGAACTGTTAAAAATATAAAGTTGGAAATTTGGAAATACAGCTACCGTATTTTCCCGAAAATAAGACCTAGCCAGACAATTAGCTCTAATGCGTCTTTTGGATCAAAAATTAATATAACACCTGATGTTATATTATATTATGTTATATTATATTATATTGCATTATATTATATAAAACCCGGTCTTATTTTACTATTATATAAGACCCAGTCTTATATATAAGACTATATATATAAGACTATATATATAAGACCCGGTCCTATATATAAGACTATAGTAAAATAAGACCGGGTCTTATATTACTTTTTGCTCCAAAAGATGCATTAGAGCTGATTGTCTGGCTAGGTCTTATTTTTGGGGAAACACAGCATCATACAAACTTTAAACCAAAAGAAAGCTGGTGCAAATACATTCATATCAGAGAAGATAAAATTTAAAGCAACAAATAAAGAGGGATATACACAATGATAAATGGGAAATCATCTAGGATTATTTAAAAAATGTGTGTGTGTGCGTGTGTGTTTGTATGTGTTTAATAACATATCTTCAAAATATAAAAAGCAGAATTTCACAAAACTGAAAAGAGATTAGAAAGACTTAATGTATAATCATGAAAGGAGATATGAGTACATGCTCTCACATTCAGAGGATCTTGTTTTAGTAATTGGGCAGACACATAGATATAAATATATTAAAAAGTTGACAGGTGATTCTCTTTGTGTCCCTTCCCTTTTTAATACTTCCCATTGAATTACCTCTGTGGAGGAATCATTGGAATAGAAATGCTTACTAACTATTCAATGATAACAAAATAACTAAGTCTCTTAGACTCACAGCGAGTTGAAAACCTTCGGTCCCAACCCATCTTTTTCATACTCCCATCTTTTCTGTCAATAACTTTTCACAGATATCAGTAGGTAAGAGCATAAAAAAAAACTATAAGAGGTTAACTACTGACTGCTTGGACAATGTGGAAACTGAATTGGGTTATAATTCTAAATATATTCTGTTATTCAATGGATGTCTTTCATTTTTGAAGACTTACTGAAATGCGTGAGTCAATGTCATATATTAGGTTATTAGATGTGGGATGGTAGACTTATCTCACGGAAAAGTAAGAGTAGTGAAATGAAGAAGTATTTTCTACTACTATCACTCTTACCGAGTTGAAGACATTGAAAATTGTGTTTTAGGTTCTTTAGGCTCAAATAACCATAAAGAACTCATCAGGGAATGCCACTGTTTCTCTTTACTCTGATAATAACTGAACTCAAATCTGAAATTCACTGTTAGAGTGTGTACAATTCCATTATTGTTGCATCATACAATGCGTTTATTTTACTGCCATAGAGATGCTGTAGCTTAACATTATTTTTGTTATCAAAGTTTCAAACTAATTTGATTTCTTATGTTAATAAAACACTCAGTTTAAGAATCTTTGGCTCTGTCCAAACAAGGGAAATTTCTGCATTCCCCCTGCCCCAATCATATGTGTTTGGACATTCAAAATAGTACCTCCTATAAACAAGTTTCATCTACATGCGTATAGCTAACTTGTGTTACATTTAAACAAGTTAGCTTGCATTTATTCTTTTAAATTTAAAATAAATTATTTGACAAGAGAAAGTTATACAAATGGTTAGGTACTGGCATTGAACAATGAAGCTGAATAAGAAAAATACAGCAATATGGTAGTAAAAATTATGAATAAATATTTTTCTAAACTGTAAAAGCCTGTTTCATTTTCGCTCCTTTAATTTGCAAGTATATACCTGTAATATTTTCTATAGGTACTAATAATTGACTAAAGTGACAAGTTAATATTTCTGAGAAATCTCCCAGGCACTGAAGGCAATAGAATTATGTCTACAAACTTTTTCATAGTAATAAGAACCAACTATATGACAGAAAGGCTGTATGGGATTTGACTGCACAAGTATTCTGAGGAAGGCATAGTCTTCAGTAGTAGGAAGGGCAGTAACCACTGCAAATTATTTTACTCTGATGCTTGGCAAAACCAATTATTTTTCTGGATGCCAAGAATTAGCAATGATATATCTTGTAAACTCCTTTACCCATGCACACTGCCACAATTTAGTATCCATGAGTGTGCAAAGCATGGGTGATGTGGATGGAGACATTATCCAAGTATAGCATGCACTATGATTGTGGATTTAGCTTTCCAACTGAATTGCTTTAAGCAATGTTAAAAAAAGAGATAATTCTCTAACAAAAGAGTAATTTGCATTAGCAATATGTTTATGTTTTGTTTTTGATGTTTCTAGGATTTTTACAGGTTTTTTTTTCACTTAATAGAGATTCATGAAATTATGAAAATGTTGTTTTCCAAGTGCTTATCAGTACCAGACAGTATGGCTAGTTTCAGCCTAGGACAATTATCAGTTAATTTGGCATCTATCTAGTAGATTGGCTCCCAAATTGCAAGGCTTTTAAGACTAAATAGAATTTATTTTATGAGTTGTTCACAAGTGCTCATCTGCATGTATGAAATTTTTCCTGTGATTCTGGTCTCTGAAAGTGCATGTTAAGTAAAATTGTGGGGTTGAATCTGTTTAATATGTTTCAAATTATGACTTACTTACTGTATTTTAAGTTTTAAATAAAGTTTTTAACTCCTCCTATTGGGGCTTAATTATTTTAGTAAGGATTTGTATCATTGAATCACTACCCTGTGCCTCAAATGAGAAGCCTGAACCATGAATGGAAATGTAGGGAGATTCAATGAAATTCTATATATATCCTATATACTGGAAATTCTAGTTCATTTGTACATAAACACATATGTGAGAAAATGAAAAAACAAAATAAAACACAACAACCAACATAGAGTTGGTTTGCATAGGTTAGAAAAACATGTATAGTTTAGCTGTCATATGTAATATGATACAATTACTTAATATGACATACTAGACTAGAACAATCTAAAAACAAATATACCACATATACATTTATATTTTTTATGAACTAAACTTCTCAAATTGTAAGTAGAACAACTGAATTCACTCTAAGATTATATATATTTTGTCCTGTAGCATATCTTGACAAATAATTCATGATAATCTGAAAAAAATTACACTTGTTTCTTTTCGTTATAATACAGCAATTTGATATGTGTATGCATTTGTATATGTCCATGGTTCTCGATATTTAAACAAAACTAAACTTTGAGGTGCTTTTTATTGGTTTACTGGATTTTGTTTATTTAACCTAAAATATATAATCTGTGACATGCTTTATATGAATTTTACCCAGAGCAGTGAAAAATTTACTTACACAATATTGCCACCTTCATATACGAGTATTATTCTTCATTTGTGTTATGTACACAAATAAGGTTTTTACAAAATATAGTTTTCCCAGTTGTCAATATTTTCTGAAAAATCATAATGATTATGTAATATATGTTTAATTATAACATGTTAAAGCAACTTAAAAATTCTTCTACTTTACCAGTAATTATGAGAAAAGTAACTTTGAATGGGGGTTCATTTTTTTAATTCAGATTTTTAATAGATTTAAGGTGATTGGTCTATTCACTTCTACTTATTAACCACTGTGGTCAAAAGTAAGTATTTTTAGAATACTGAACAAGGTTGTAGAGATACTTAGTCTGTTATCGTGGAGCTTAAGATGATAACTCAGTTAACTACCTTGGAATCTAACCATTTGCTTTGGTGTTATTAGCCAAGGTTCCAAGTATACTAAGCCAGGTAACTAACAATTATGTGAAAAGATCGTTTTGATTCTTGGCACACACTGAGAGTGCATTTCCTTCCTGATTTCAAGTGAACTGATAATCTGCTGGTACACAGTCATTTTGGTTGTTGAGTTGTTTATAGTCAGCCTCAGTTCAGATTGTCAAGTTAGTATGCTATAGTGATTGTAAACCTACTGTGCCTGAAGACTAACATTCTTATTAAAAGTTTTTATCCCAAAAAAAAAAAAAATAGTATTTCAATTCACCTTTTTTTCAAGAGTATTACTCCTATTTTTTGTTCTATCTTGAATATGTTATATACCATACAACTTCCAAGTGATTGATTCATTCGTGTACTCACTGATTTATCAAACTTTTAAAGAGCAAACTGTTACCCTGGGTTCTGGACACTTGACATTCGCAGCCAGACACTGGGCATGTACAAACTAATGAAAGAGAAACGCATAAGTGAATTTATTAAATGCAAAATGGTATCATAATCAGATATTCATCAGCTTATTGCCATAGTGGGCACTTGTACTAATGTAGCTACATACCCTAGGTGAACTATCAATTTTCAAAGTTATACTTCAAAATTTTATCCGTGCACTGTTTTTTTTCAGTACCGTGTATATATAATTATATGTGTATGTACCAACAGTTGGATAATCTTTTCCAGAAAAACCCCGTCAACTATTATACATTTGGGAAGTTTCTTTTGTTTCTTATTTATAAGATATGACCCTTTGTTCTATTATTATTATTATTATTATTATTATTATTATTATTATTATTTATCATCATCATCATCATCATCATCATCATTATTTATTTATTTATCTATTTAAGCCAGTCTTCTCTTCATAATAATACCCTTCCCAATCCCCTTTCCTTCCCATTGACTTGGTGATTTAATTTTAGTAAACTAATTAACCTTTCTGTAGAAGTTTTTCTCCATATATCTAGCCCTCTTGAATCTAGTAGACTACTCAGCCATATTTTCCTGCACAGAAGCCAAGTTTCCATTCACAGATGTGCAGATCACAACTATAACATATGGATGGTTCATATGAAACAATGATGCCATTTCAATTAAAATATATAAATCCAATAGACAGCTAATACTCAAAGATCTAATACATGCAAGGAATTATGGAGCCTAAGGCTGTATCATGAAAGGGGTACCAATAAACTGTTTGGGAGTTTTGGAGGAATAAAAAAATATGTATAATTTGTCCCTGGTAGGAGCAGACAGGAAAAGTTAAATTATAAAGGCTCCATTAACAATTGATTTTGAAGGTTGACTATTTGGTATTTCAAGAGACTAAAAGATCAGATCAAAGAGAATACTACAAAGATATTTAAGGCAGACCTGCAGAGTCGGGGTCCCAGACATAGGGAAAATTCATTTAGGTCAAAGTTTAGAGTAAGACCAAAATTTCCATTGGAAACTAGCTAGAAGGTTAGTTTGGGGCATATTGCAGAAAATATTTTATGTAAGGCTGGCAACATTTTAATATTTTTTATCTGGTCATTTGGGAGCCAATGAAAATTTTGAATTATATTTATAAAATTTTGTACAATTTTATGTATTTAGTAAGTTTATATTAAAATACAATTTTGTGCAATGAGATAAAATGCCAATTATATAATATTAATTTATTATATAATTGCTTGTATGAAGTCATATCTAAATAAACATGAAGCAATGTTCTGAGTCAAAACAAATATCAGAAATAATGTATGTGCATGGCCAAGAATTAATAGCAGAAGAAAAAATGCATTGTCATAAAATATTATGCACAAAACCAAGAAAACATCAGCTGTCTGACCATTTATACAATGTGGTTGGGAACAACAGAGTACAGAGGAGAAACAGACAGTTCTAAATATGTAACAGACAAGAAGAGCAAAAGATAGATGTCAGAGATTGTATAAAAATAGACTTTGACATGTTAAACAATAGTGAGTCTACTTAGGTTTTTGAAGGTGTACCAGGAGACTGAACTTCATTTCATATTTTGATTTGCTCATTGTCTGAATTCAGGTAGTTTGGAATTAGAATGAAAACTGTAAGTTGAAAAATTTCCAAGCTGTCTGCAGCTTCCCGTCTCTGGATTCACTCAGAAATAATAATGGGGGCGATCTCATTGTAAGAGAAAATTGAAGAAGATAGAAAGATGGCACCAAGATAATAAGAGATTCTTCATTATTCACTGAATTTCGTAGTAATTATTTTTGAAGAGAGATGCTTTTATACTACAGAATCACCTTTCTTGGCAAAGCTCTGTCCCTTTCTTGGATCTAAGGCACTTGAGCCTAACAGAGATGACTGTGTTCCCATTTTGAAAATTCACCGATGTGCACTCTGCTTAGAAATTTTATAGAGTCTGACAAATCTTACTTCTTATAATCTGATTTGCTTTAACATATATCATTTTATTTTATCTCCTCTTGACAGAAGATTTTTTTAAATGTTCATTCTTTGATTGGCATATGGTCCAAATAAGTTTTATGAAAAAATAATAGAGAGGATCTTGAGAGTTTTTAATTAGGTCAAGTCAATTTTTTTCTTCTTAAGCCAAGGGCATCATTATGAGAAAGTGCCTAATGTGATACAGGATTTCAAAAGCAGCAAAATCGATGGCTTTTCCATTGTCAGGAAATAATAGGGCTGAAGCTTAATTACATTTCAAAAATGAAGAGCCAAAAATCTTGACGTACAGTAGCCTTTTATCACAAGTTTTCTGAGGTCAAAATTCATAAAAGTTGAGATAAAAATCAGTCAATTTTCTCTGAATGTTTAGTGTATACGATAGACTCATCAGTCCTTTGCTGAGAAGGGCTATAATGTGATAGTTCAATGCTGTGAAATCATTATAACTACAAATGGGTAGATGCTACTTAGTTTTAAATAACGTTTTTTCTGTCTCTTTATACCCACAGAAAGCTTCATTCACTAAAATGATTTCACTGTAGTGCTTTTAGCATCATAATTTGTTATATCCTTTTTACTGCAGAAAATTTAAAACAATGTCCTATAGAATCTCCGATGTGCACTGAACTAGATTCAACCACCATTTAAAAAGTTTAAAAGTTACTCTTGGCTTAAGATAATTTTCTAAATTAATGTAATTTACAGTTCTAGTGATAAGCTGCTCACTTTTAATATTTGTGGTATTACTACTAGCAAAATCATATACAAATCTTATTGTTTAAGTGCACTCTTACCTACAATCTCATTTGCTATATATATTTTACAGATTTTAGTTTGGGTTAAACATGCTGATCAGCATAAAGTCATTGCAACAACTGATGGCCTTGTAGATCTATATATCTTTCATGATACATTTTTCAGGTATGACAGTCATTCAAATATAGTGAAATGTATTTATATTAAATAAGGCTCATAAATTAATAAACTACAAATTTCTAAATAAAGATGACCAAAAATAGAGATGTATAATACATCATATTTATTTCATTAAAATACTATCAATATTAAATTTTAATGATGCCTAAAACGTTGTTTAATGTTGAATATATATATGTATATATATGTGTGTGTGTGTGTGTGTGTGTGTGTGTATATATATATATATATATATATATATATATATATATATAATGTTTAAATTTCTACCTGCTTGCGTAAGAGATTTTAAAGGTGTTACTAATCTTACAATAAAATCACATAACTGGCACAATTACCCCCAAAAACCATTTTACAGATTTTAGAGCCAATGTAGTTATTCCTATTGCATAAAGAAGTTGAAGTTAACAAAATTAAATGCCTTGCCCACGATTATACAACACAATTAGTAACCGTGTGTGTGTATGTGTGTGTGTGGGGGGGGGAGGGGGTGTTTATAAGAAGAGACCAGAAAAAACTGCCTTAAGACTTGAATTCAGTCTCTGTGATATTTGCCTGTGAACATTTCAATCCAGATAGAAATCAGTGGCACTTTGGGGGAAATGAGAAAACAAATGGAGAATCTGTCTCTCATCTGAAGGGAAAGACCTGGTCAGAATTTTCTGTAAAGAACAAAGACAAGCCTATCTGCTAAATAGCCCTACAACTGGAGCTGATTCTTCCCAATTGTGGTGTTTCTCAAGGCGCAGAGATAAGCCAGGAGTTTGCATCTCTGTTTTATTGCAAAGATTTGTGTAACTCCTTAAAAAAAAAAAAAAAAAAAAAAAAAAAAAAGTGCTTGAGTATCAGACTGTCCCTGCTTTGCCACCAAAACTTCCTCTCTTCCCATTGCTTCCTTCTGAGCTTTGTCAATTCCTCTATCTTCTATAAAAACACAGGCAGCAGGCAGCCCCTTCATTTCATTACTAGAATTATAAGGTCTCAAAGGTGGATTATAGTTTTCCAAAGGAAGGCTGTTACAGTTAAAATCATTTTCCTTGAGATTTTGATAAAAATCATAAGATTTTGATAAAATATCATAAAGGAAACTAAAGGTCCATAATAATTTTAAATGTTAATGAGCCACGTCTAGAAAAATATGCATATAGACACATTTACTTTAAGGACCCAAAATAAAATTAAATATTTGAAAACATTTATTTGTTTTTTTACTTATTTTTTAACTTGTCCTATATATGCAATTACTTGAAAATTCAGGACACAACATTAAGAGAAATCAGCAAAAATATTGGAATGAAAATTGCCATCTTTATCTATGTTTATGGAAAAGATTTGTTGAACAAAATAAGAATCATAAGATATAATAATAAAATAATATTTTAGTTTCACATTGCCCTTTAAAGGGCAACATGTTCAATGCATCCTTTATCTTAAATAATAACATATCTAAGACCCTTGGCTCTTCTCACTCTAGGGTAATACAAATTCCTATGGACACTTTAAGAAACAAAATCATCCCAATTCAATAAAAATGCCTAATGTCATAGAATAATCAAAATTTTAAACTAGTTTAATGTTAAAATAACTTGTGTTTCTCAGATAGGCTAATTGTTGGCTGAAATCTCTCTTGCAAAAGCTTTCTGATCAGAATCATTTCACTTTTAAATGACCCCAGGCCAAAACTCCTTTTGTGGGTTCCATATCTTATTCCAGAAGCCATCCACACTTTCACATCATCAGAGAGGTGTGCAGCTGTTTCCTGGTTGAGCCTCTCCTTTTTGCTGCCCTGACGTTTTAGCTAGTCTCTCCTCTTTTAGTTTGCTTAAATGTAGTCACACCCTAGAATAGTGAGTCCACTTACTGCAGAGAACATATAACACGTTCCTATAGGAGCCCCACTCAGCTGACTTGAGGTGAAGGGTAGATAACTCACTTCTTCCCCCAAAGTAATTCACAAGGCTTTCCAAACAAATTCTCCTCAAAACCCAAAAGCCCCCAGTCTCTCAAAAATCCTATCCCTATATTCTCTTCATGTTAGTGCATCTTTAACAAATTTATGACCACCTGAAAGTTGTCACTTGGACAGTTTCAGCACTCATCTGGAATGTAGTAGTATCTATTGCCTCTATGACTCAACTGAAATTAGGTAGGAAAATTCTATGTTAAGTCAATTTGTTCATATATATAGATAGAATTACAGAAAAATAATTTTTATTAAAAATAGCTTGCAGCATCTTTGAATTTTAATAAACATATTAAAAAGACATCCAAGAATATTTAATTTTTTTCAGTTCTTTCTTTTGTGAAATTTCTTTAAATGTCACTTTCATCATTTTTCTTTCTCAGGAATCATGCTTTATTAATTTTTCAATTTTGATTTATGAAAATTTTCAAACATAGAAAATCTGAATGTATATGTTTGCATATGTATGTATCCTCTAGCTTCTACAATTGTTACTATTTTGCCATTTTGCTTTATCCATGTGTCATTTTTTTCTGAGCCATTTGAAAGTATGTTGCATATCTGTACCAGACCCAGGTTATAGAACATCCCAGAACTTTTCATCTCCTCTTTCTTAGGCCTCAGCTTTTTGCCATGTTTTGTGACCTGCTTCAGCAAATAATCATGGACACTGATGTTACCATAGACCTAAGGGAACGGGGGGCCACTATGCCTGCTCCCTAGCCAGATTGGACCACGTAGACACTGATTGTATGCTGCCTGGTGGTTAGGTGATACAACCTGGCAATTAGACAGAGTTAAGGTTCACTGGATTCACTTTGATAATGAGACACAGGAACATTTGATAATGAGGGAAGAAGCAAATGGTAATTTGTTTTCCCTCCCTGGCTTTCTTCCATCAAAGACCGTTTCAAGATACAGAAGATTTGCACAGTCTGGAGGTGGCCAGTGAGGCCAAAAATACATTTGTGAAACTTCGGCAAGTTCAATAACGGAGCCCCTAGTAATCACTGTTTCTCTTTCATTGCCTTACTTCCCTGTTTCTCTCGTGCCTACTTCTCTGAAATTGCACCCTTTAAGTGTTAGCACCTATACTTTTTTCTCATCTTTGTTTTCTAGGGAATTGGAAACTGGTACGTTTGGTACCATGAATGACACTACAAAGCGGACCCTTGGGGCTGTATTTGGGAGTTGGATTACTTTCCAATCTGAAGGCAATGGAAACCACATTGCTGTTGGTGAAGGGGTGGTAATAATATGTGGTGACATCATGATGGTGTCGAGTTCAAAAACATGTAATGGGATATCAAGTGGCTGCTACACATGACTAACTGGTCTAGTGCTGTTATAACCTCAAAGATATTAGTGTGGCTTGACTGTTTCTGACGGCAGTGAAAGTCTGGAAAAGACTGACCGATGAATGACAGTTGATTATCAACTTAAAGGCAGATAGTGAAAGCACAAGTGCTCCTATGGCAATTTTAAAGGAGACTCACATCTTCCTTCAGTCTCAGAGCTGACTTTGCTCTTGGGCAACTGGGCCCTAACAGAGACTGAGCAACTGAACATGAGATATCAAGTGGCTTTGGGCAAGAGCAGCCAAAGATGACCTGGTTGTTCAATCGAGTCACCTATTTCGCAAGAGTAAAAACAGCAATAATGCATTGGAAAATAGAAATGTTAGATGAGGGATCAGGCTCAAGTGTTTTCAGAAGGCATGAAAAAAGATAAGATAAATCATTGGTCTGGATTCTCTTGTCACTTACTTATCTTGTTCCCTGAACACACATAGTTCTCCTAGAATGCTGTCTCTGATCAACTACAGAGGAGGAAAGGACTTAGGTCAGGCTCACAAGTAAATAGATATGATGTCAGCACTAGCCAGAAAGTAGACTGCTGCTGTGTTGTAGCTCTGCTTATGGATTGCCATGAGGGGTAGTAATGAGAGGAAATTGTTCAGATTGCAGACACATAGTGGTACACTCAATTGTCCATTTAATAGGGAGAGAGAAGTGACCTGAGGTCAGATAAGGACTGATTCCTCAGCTGTGCTATACAATTTGGACAAAACCTAGGAAAACAACATTAACAGATCAGGAAATGCTCTCTGGAGCCCATGCATTTGAATGGACTTGGAATGGGGAATAGATGTACAGATATCTTTGTGTCACTTTAGTGACCACCAGAGATCATTTACTACAAACAGATGGACAAGATGGCCCATCCTATGAATATCAAACATCCTCCCTCCTTGGCCAACCAAGGAAAAGAGCATACATTGGCACCAATAGATCCCTCTTTTAGCAAGATGGAGTTACTTGCTTCCACTGATGAATATTCAGATTTCTAGTGTCAGAAGCTGATTTTGCATCCTTGATGGTTTCTCAGAAAAACCAGCTGTAGATACCCATCTCAGGTCATGGCAGTTACTTTGAATTCCTTCCACTTTAGAAGAGGTACCAATGCATTTTTATTGGAATCAATTTATATTTCAGGTTTAGGCTTTCATTCTCTGACTTTGAAATCTTGAGCATCACGACCAGTCAGGACATACAGAATGACAGACACATCTATATTGTATCTTACAGAGCACTGATTAAGATCAAAGGAATTGTTCGTGAGAAAAAGGGCATAGCAATTGGCTTATGATCATGGAATTTACTGATTTTATCATTTTACCCCAAAACCCAGAAAGTGCTGGACTAAAAAAAAAAATGGTGAAATAGCATATTGACGGTAAAGCTAAGGCACCAATCACAGGCAATACCTTGCACAGTAGGGTCTTATAGGCTGTGATTTATGCACTAATCGATAGCAAGTTCGTGGTGATGTGTCCTCGGCTAAAATACACTAGTTTGAGAATCAAGAAGTAGAACTAGGATTGCTGCTTTTTATCATCATTCCCTTTACTTGGTGTTTCTCTTCCTTGAAAAATATGCTCTTCTGAATTGGAAGACCTAGTTCACAGGTGGGGGAGTGTATGCCTGCTAACAAACACAGTAAGCATTCCAGTGATTGGAAACTTTCACTGCTAATCGATTGCTTATGAATTTATCGTCCTATTGAATTATCAGATAATGACAGGGTACTGGTACTTCCTAGGAAAATCAACCCTGATTATCTTGAAAAGCTGGTTGTCACTGACAAATCCTTCAGGAAAGAATGTGCCTAGCATCCAGTGGATTTACTTAAAAAATGGCCGGTGATAGATCTAAAGGGGAAATTACAAAAACTGGATTAACAGAAATAAAACAATCAAAGTTTTAGAATACTTAGGGAAGAAACTCAGGAACAACTTACCAGGTAAGCAACTCAGAACATCTGAAAATCTGGCCAAGTGTGATGAAAACCTAGAATGGTAGGTGGAGATGGAAAATGAAAAATATAAATTTTGGCCCAGAATCACCTGCAGGATGACAGTACTTGTTCACAACCACTGCTTATCTAATCTCTCTTTTTTTTTTTTTTTTTTGGAGATTGCAACTACCCTTTATCTTGAAAGGTTGGATGTGCATCTCCATTTTCAGAGAAGTGAGAGGATCTTCATCTCACATAAGATATGGACATTGTAAAATGACGCTAGTGGCTCTCAGTGGTACAAACAGTGAAGCATAACATGCCTGAATATGTACCACTCCAGCTCTGTTGGATCTTCCTGCTATCCCTACCCTTCGCCAAGCTGCTTGCCCTGCTTCCTGGTCAGCATTTTGCAACAATTTAGTGGTATTAAAGTACCAATCTGTGTTGCTGACATTTCTTCTATCACAGCCCAAAGAATGCCATCCTTGTCATCTACTGATAGAAGAAACCAAGACCAGGCCCTTGCTGGACTATACCCACAGAGAATTTTGCTTTACTAGGGGCTCTCTGGTGGAGTCAAGAGACAACCTGATTGGTCAAGAGAGATAACGTTCTGTAGAGTGGACTTTGACCAATAAAAAATAAGAGATAGGAAGAAGTAACAGATAAATAACTTGCCATCTCATGCCTAAAGGTGTCATGTATCCTACATGACATTCTTCCCAGTAGAACTGAGAACTCCTTACTCTCTAAGTAACAGTTTGAGTACTGGGTATTGTGTTATGTATATCATGCTACTGTGAAGAAACAAGGGTAAAGGAGGGAAAATGATGAGCGGGTATTGTGTGTTGTCCTTTCTTGCAGAATTGCTGTTATGGGCTGAATTATATGCCCCACCCCCACATTTTAATGTTAAAGTCCTAATCCCCATTACTCAGAATGATACTGTATTTGAAGATAGGGTTCTTAAAGAGGAAATTAGGTTAAAATGAACTCACTAGGGTATATCCTTATCCAACATGACTGGTGCCGTCTCTGTATAGAGAGGAAGACCATGTGACACAGGTAGAAGATGACCGTCTATTAGCCAAACAGGCAGACTTTAGAAGAAACCAACCTTGATCTCAAACTCTAGCCTCCAGACTGTGAGAAAAATTTCTGTTGTGTAAGCCACTAGTCTGTGGTTCTTTGTATTGGCAATCCTAACAAACTATTAGTGCTTCCTGCTTTCCTCTTCTGAGATTGTGTCAAATATCATGTGTGTTGTTCAATCAGCCATATTGAGTATGTTATCTTCCTATGGATGCTTATGGTATTGCAGTTCAAAACTTCAGCTCAATTCACTATATGAGAAATGAAAAAAGTGATTTTTCTTGCCTCTGCTAAAATGCTCATACCCAGTCATAGGAACAACTATTACAAAAGAGTTTTTGAATCATTGGCCTGCCAAGTCTTCTGTTCTACATGCTGTGTTTATAGTTTAGAGTATTTGTTTTAATTTTGAGAATTTTATGAATTAAATTTTGTTGTCTGAAACAGCTCTTCCGAGAATTAATTGTGTACCCAGGCTGAATCCTCTGTTTCCTTTTTTAAATTTCAAATTAAAATCACATTCCATTACTTCATTGATTGCTGCCTTTAAAGGTGTCTTAATTTAATTACTGTCTTAGTTTATTGGAGCTGCTGTAACAAGATACCACACACTACGTAGCTTATAAACAACAGAAACTTAGTAATTACAGTTTTGGAGGCTGGGAAGTTCAACACTAAGGAGCCAGCATGGTAATGTTTTGGGGTGGGTCCTCTTCCTGGTACAGAGCTGGCACCGTCTCACTGTGGACTCACAGGACAGAAAGGGCTAGGGAGCTCTATGGAACATTTTTTACAAGGGCACAAATCCCATTAATGATGGTGCCACCCAAAGACTCCCCCTCCCAATACCATCATTTGGAGGGTTAGTATTTCAACATACGAATTTGGGGGTAACATTCACATTCAGACCACAGCAATTACTATGCTTATATTTTAAATGGTAAAAGCAGGGAGAATGAATATATTCAACAAGAAATAAATTCAACCAGAAATAAGCTACACACAGCATTTAAAATACAACTTTATTGAATCAAAATCTTTACATGAAATTATTAGTTATCTTGCTACAATTAAGATCAAATATTAGTTGACTTTAATCTTGCCTCCCTAGAAATTAGAAATATGATGGAGTAGTTACTGTTTCTTTCAAATTTCTTCAAAGAGAGTGAACAGATACTTTCTTTTTCCTCTCCAAGAAACAGAAATGTTCAAAATCATTTTACTGAGCTTATAAGTACACTAGTGGATTTAATAAATATTTTTCTGTTGTCGATACAGATGACAATGTTGTCCCCAGTGTAAGTCATTTTTCACACTAAGGGCTGACCCAACATCCTTTTTCTTTGTCACTTTCCACCTCCACAACTTGAAAGTTGCAGGTACTACTTCTCAGTTTCAGGCCAAAGCAGCTCCATCAGGAAACTGTACGTCCTATTAAAACCCTCTTTCTCAGTCATTACTTCTGCAGGCTTCCTGCTCTACATGTGTTTGCAATTTCCCTAAAATGACTAGAAAGCCCTGTCATGTGATCAGCATGGGCTCTTTATAAAAGGAGCTTCAAACACCCCTCACAGGCTCATCTTAACCAGTAAAGGGCAACATCCTTACTCTACATCTTGCCTCAGGTGGTACTCAGATGTTGGTGAAACATCCTTTGAAGGAGAATTCTTGAGTTGTGATGAAAGCAGAAGATTTTGACCTGGTTTGTGTGAACAGGTTATTTTATTTTATTATTACTTAGTGGTGGGGTATTTGGAAGTATTTTTATCACTAGAGCAAGTCTAGAACACCTGAAAGAAATTGCTCACATTTTTCCACAGATTAGATAAGAAATAAATGCTAGCACTCATGCTTTTACCTAGTTCACATGATTTTATACTGGTACTTATAAAAATAATTGCCAAAATTATATGCAAAGGATTGCATTTTGTTGGTAACTTTTTGAAAACTGCTAAATTAGAATTGGGAATATTGGTAGAAATAATGACCATGATTGTTGGCAGTAATTCTAATTACTGAAATTTGAAATGGCCAGGTATTTGAACAATGATACAGATCTTCATTGTGAAATTTATAATAAAAATTATCCTTATTAAGCAATTATAGTAATATAAAAAGGAACATGAAAAAAAAACATGTTTTACTATGTTATTTATAAATGTCTATAAATTAAAGATAATTAACTTGGCTAACTTGAGAAAATGTTTTGTAAATAAATTGAAAATCCTGATTACAATGTTTTTACTATTAGTGGGAGGTAAAATGGCCTTAAAGTAAAATTGGAAAAATAAAAATATTCACCACATAAAAGATAAAGTTTTCTTGCATCTCCAGGTTCATATGTGTAATAAGTTGGAGAACAATTACTTAAATCAGGATACATGCAAATTAGCTTTATTATAATAAAAGAAAGAAACTGGAACTCCTAGCTCTTCTACCTGATTTGCTTCCAATTAGTTCTGTAGTTTGTGATAAATCACATTACTGCCTTGGTCACAGGTTACTAATCTTTAAAATGAGATTTTTTTTACCGAATCTTTCAGTAAGTGTTATTTCAATTCTGTCGTGCATTTCATTTGCCCTTCACTTTGGTTTATTTGCCCCTCTCTTTAGCTTCATCATTCATGTATTTTGTACCATTGAAGGGACTTAAATAATAAGATTTCATGAGGAAGGATACTGCCTGAGCAATGTAAAGAATTGGAGGATTTAAACCTCAGAGTTTGAGGGGTCAGAAAGTAGGAATAATTGAGCTTTGAGGAAGCTCTTATGATTTAAATCCCTTTTACTAGGTGCCATCCTAGGTAAAACTGTATTCTACTGTAAAATAAAAACCCTATTAAAATAGCATTTTTGAGTTCCTGCTAAAAAATTAACATCTGTTCTTCATAAGGTATAAATAAAGAAAAAAAATATATATATATGCTTAAAAATCAAGGGCAGTTATCAATTTTTGTCCTTTCTGTGTTCCAAGAAATGTATTGAATGTTTTCTATAAATAACAAAATTTAAAAAAGAACTTTTCCTTACTTGTTTGTCACTTTTCTCATTGCCTATATAGAACATTTTCAATTAAATTTTAAAAATTTTAATTGTGGTAAAATCCACATCTATTGTTGAGTACAGTTCAGCAGTGTTAAATACATTCATAATTGTTGTGCAACCAATCTCGATACCTCTTTTCATCTTGCATAACTAAAAATCTATACCCATTCATCAATTCTTCATTCACCTTTTTCTCCAGTTGCTGGTAATCACCATTGTACTTTCTGTCTCTATGAATTTGACTGCTCTATGTACCTATATCTAGGTATCAAGAGTTCCTACATTTAAGATATCAAATGGTATGATACAGTATTGTATGTGTGTTTGTATTTGTGTGTGTGTGTGTGTGTGTGTTTGTGTGTGTGTGTATGACTGGCTAATTTTCACTTAGCATAATATCCTCAAGATTCATCTATGTTGTAGCATACATCAGAAAATATGTGTCAAAATTTCCTTCATTTTTGCTGAACCTGAATAATAGTGAATATGAACTATAATTTAATATATATGTGTGTGTGTGTATATATATATATATATATATATAGGCACAGGAAGTGTAGTACAGAATAGAGACAGTGGAAATGTAACGGCTGAGTGCAATGTCAGAGGGGTAGTAGATTTGGAGGAGGGGGTTATCACTTTGTGAGGGATATAAATGTCTAACTATTACATTGTTTTGTACACTTAGATCTAATAATTTTTTAAAAAAAGTGTCCTTCATTGTTGAGGCTGAGTAACATTCCATTTTATTTTGTTTATCCATTAATCCAGCAGTGGGTACTCGGGTAGCTTCTATCTTTTGGCTGTTGTAAATAATAAAGCTATGAACAAGGGTGTACAAGCATCTCTTCAAGACCCTACTTTCAATTCTTTTGGGTATCTACCCTGAAATGGAATTGCTGGATCATATGGTAATTTTCTTTTTAACTTTTTGAGAAACTACCATACTGCTTTCTACAATGGCTGTACCATTTTACACTTTGCCAACAGTGCCTAAGAGTTCTAATTTCCCCCATATTCTTACCAACTCTTGTTATTTTCTGGATTGTGTTGTTGTTTGTGGTGGTGGTGGTTGCGGTGTGTGTATGCTTATGTTGTATATTAACTATCTTAATGGGGGTGAGGTGGCATCTCTTTGTGGTTTTGATTTTTATTTCCCTAATAATTAATGATGTTGAACATCTTTTCATGTGTTTTTTAACAATTTTTATATTTTCTTTGGAGAAACTGTATATTCAAGTCCTTTGCCCATTTTTTAAGTCAGGCTAATTTGTTGTTAATTATAGTAGTTCTGTATATATTTTTAATATTATCCTTATCAGTTGTATGACTTGCAAATTTCTCTCATTCTATAGATTGAATTTTCACTCTGTTGATTGTGTCCCTTGATGCACAGAAATTTAAAATTTTGATGTCCAATTTTATCCGTTTTTACTAAGCTAAGACATAAGGGTTTTGACTTTTTAGAATTGTGATAGTAGCACTAGAATAAGTTTGTTATGATTCTTGTTACCAATTTAAGACAAAGACTAATTCCAGGAGAGCCTTCATGTTATAAATATAACTGCTAATATAAAGAATATACGTCTAGAAGCTCAAAGAAAGCTGGGACCATTCTTAGATACAAATCATGGGTTTGTTAAGTAAATTGTTGAATAGCAAGAGGGTGAGACTGTTATAATTAATATTGAGTATTTGCTCCTACACATTTCTAATGTTTCTTACGTTATCAGATTATTTTGCTAGTTCATTTGGCTTGCTCCTACGGTATTTACTTGGCATGTTGTGGCTTGTAAGCTCAATTTGTTTATCCCTGCTATGCACCAGGACCACATGACATCACCTCACTCAAATCTTCTTTTTCAGTCAAGACTAAATTTAAGTTTACACAGTGATCTGTTTAGCTTAATCATTTGACTTTTGAGGAATTTTGCTAACTTTGATAAATAAAGGAAAACTTACTTGCTAAAAACTCGTTTACTTAAGGCCAAATTATACAGTGTCTTTTAAAATATCTCGTTCACTAAATATTTAAGTAAATATTTAATAAAATATTTAAAAATATTATTAAAAAAATAATTGCTGGAAAAACACTGGCACCTTGTCTAGTCAAGGTGAATACTCAACCCAGAGACCATTGGGTTAAATGAAGACTCATGTTAAATTACATGAAATGTAACTGGCAACAATTTTTTATTCTATTTCTTCTTCCCATAGCAATTTCAGATATAAAAGTGTGACAATTTACCCTTACGGTGTTTGAGATTTTCTTTTTATACCTGTGACAATCACTAGTCTGACTTATACTGACATTCTATAGACGTTTTTGTATGAGCTGTACACTATTGAATCAGGTTCATTTACTCAAACAACCTTCTTTATATGACACTTTCATTTTGTTCTATTCCAACTATAATGAATAAGAAAATATATACTAAACTACTCAAATAATATTTTTCTAATCCAATAGCATTTTAATTGTTTTATAAATTCCCATGAGAAAAATGTTAAAATGTTTGAGATTCAGTGTAAAATATCACAAAGTATTGTGATTTGTGATTAAAGAGGGAGAAAATGATTTAAATGAAAATAGGACAGTTTGATCTAGTAATTTCTCCCATTAAGCTGGTACTAGCACTAAATAAACTGCTGATGAAGTGTTATTGTTCAGAATATAATTAATAATGAGTGGTTCTGTTCTCTATATTAATAAATCATGTTAACTGGAATAGCTTTGGGAGATTGAAAACAAACAACTCTTAAAAACAAACATAGTTTTAACGTGCCATATTGAATAAGGGCGATGAAATCTTTCTGTCACGTCTAATCCCACTCTACCTGGATGTAAGAGATCTGACCATAATTGATGAAAACACTGGTAAACCTTAAGACATGATTTCTTTAAAAATATGCTGATATTTTCATTCAAGAAGGCTTTCTGTACATTACTAAATAGCTGAGAAAAAATTAAATGTGTTTGTCTGGGTCCTCTGAGGAGCAGACACTGAGATGAGAATAAAAGTTCGAGAAATTTATTAGGAGACATGCTTATGAGAGAAACTGGAAGGAGCCAGTTGAGGCAAGGAGGGCTTTCAGGTACAAGTATGACCTAGAATGAAGGAAAGAGAAGAAGAAAAAGAGGTTATGTAGAAACATTGTAAACACTAGTGTAAATCTGAGAAATGTTCAACAAGACTGTCAGGGAGAAATCAAGCCAAAGTCGAACACCGGAGGATTCCTTATCCCCAGTGCAGGCCTGCCCTAGTGTTCTTGCCACACTCGGTCATTGGATGGGAACAGTTCATGGAGAGCATGGTCTTGGTAGAAATGTAGTGGTGGATTTCTGAGTGCAGTCTCTCTGGCCCTCAGCCAATTATACTTTATGCAGTAATAAATCTGAAAGACATCTTCTTAATAAACATTAAAAAATAGGGCATTGATTAAATAAATGACCTATAATCCATATAAGAGACCAATCAGTAGTAAGATTTTTAATTGGGTAAATCTATATGGATTATGGATAAAAGAATACCATATATTTTGGTGGAAGAAACAGGATTCAGGAAATAATTTAGATTGCTATCCCATTTGTACAATAAAAACACACCTTCAAAAATATCCATGCATATATTTGTATGAGCATAAATGATTTCTGGAAGAATAAATATGTAATGTATTACATTGGTATTTCTAGGGGAATGGGAGAGTGGGGATTGAGACCTTTACATACTTGTGGGAATGTATGTTTTTAATATAATCTTACTTCTGCCATCTTTAAAGAATGCACACTATTCTTAATTGTAGTAACTAATATAATTGACTTTATTCTTTCAATGTTTCTTATTGCTTATTATTTATTTTGCTTTGTTATTTCATCATTTTTTGTTCTTTTATTTTGCTAGTGTGAGCAAAATGTCATTTTGATATCTTAATCCTAAACTTGAGTTACCTATTTTATTTATGCATTCAAGTTAATAATTTTCTCCCCTGTTTCAGGACTCCTGAGAAAACAAAATTTCTTATTATATAAAATGGGAATTATTTTGTCTCAGTCAAGTTGCTCTGACTACCTCTGTTTTCTTATCTCTCTCAAATACAATGAGACATTTGGATACTTAAAATTGCCAACTATTTTTTTCTCCCCCATCAGCAAATGTAATTTTGGAACTTTTTTCTTTTCTTCTTCCTCCATATGTACCATTTCTTGTGTTTACTAATATATATAAGTACTTTATTTCCAAAATATTGTTAGAATTTTCCTTATATCATTACTCTTCTATTTCAATATCCTTGTGAAATACTTATGCAACACATCCCTATGCTATCGCATTATCTATTGGCATATGACATTTTGTTGTTGTATTATCAATTGTAAGACTTATTTTAAGTACTCTAGAAAATATAAAACACTTCTCATAAAAATTATAACACAATGCTCTCATTCAATAGATTTATTTTATTTTTTTAATTTATTTTTTTAATTAAAGTTTATTGCGGTAGCACTTGTTAGTAACGTTACATAAATTTCAGGTGTATAATTCTGTATTACATCATCTATAAATCACATTGTGTATTCACTAACCAGAGTCAGTTCTCCTTCCATCACCATATATTTGATTCCTTTTACTCTCATCTCCCGCTGCCCTCCCCCCTTACCCTCTGGTAACTGCTAAAATATTGTCTGTGTCTAAGAGTTTTTGTTTCTCATTTGTTTGTCTTGTTCTTTTGTTGTTTTTGGTTTGTATACCACATATCAGTGAAATAATATGGTTCTCTGCTTTCTGTCTGACTTATTTCGCTTAGCATTGTACTCTCAAGATCCATCCATGTTGTCACAAAAGGTCCTATTTCATCTTGTCTTACTGCCGAATAGTATTCCATTGTGTATATATACCACAACTTCTTTATCCATTCATCTATCGAAGGACATTTTGGTTGTTTCCATGTCTTGGCCACCGTAAATAAAGCAGCAATGAACATTGGAGAACACGTGTCTTTATGGATATATGTTTTCAGAATTTTTGGGTAGATACCCAGGAGAGGGATTACTGGGTCATGTGGTAATTCTATTCATAATTTTTTGAGGAACCTCCACGTTGCCTTCCATAGCAGCTGCACCAGTCTGAATTCCCACCAACAGTGTATGAGGGTTCCTTTTTCTCCACACCCTCTCCAACACTTGTTACTATTTGTCTTGTTGATGATAGCCATTCCAACTAGGGTGAGGTGATATCTCATTGTGGGTTTTATTTGCATTTCTCTGATGATTAGTGATGTTGAGCATTTTTTCATATGTCTATTTACAATTTGTAAGTCCTCTTTGGAGAAATCTCTCTTCAGGTCCTCTGCCCATCTTTCAATTGGGTTGTTTGCTTTTTGTGTTGAGTTGCATGAGTTCCTTGTATATTTTGGATATTAGCCATTTATCGGAGGCACTGTTTGCAAAAATCTTTTCCCATTCAGTTGGTTCTCTATTTTGTCAATGGTTTCTTTTGCTAAACAGAAGCTTTTAAGTTTCATATAGTCCCACTCATTTATTTTAACTTTTACTTCCCTCACCTTTGGAGTCAAATTCATGAAATGCTCTTTGAACTCAAGGTCCATAAGTTTAGTACCTATGTTTCCTTCTATGCAGTTTACTGTTTCAGGTCTTATGTTTAGGTCTTTGATCCTTTTTTAGTTAATTTTGGTACATGGTGACAGATAACAGTCCAGTTTCATTCTTTTGCACGTGGCTTTCCAATTCTGCCAGCACCATTTATTGAAGAGGCTGTCTTTTCTCCATTATATGTTTTTTGCTTCTTTGTCAAAAATTATCTGCCCATATTTATGTGGTTTTATTTCTGGGTTCTCAATTCTATTCCATTGATCTATGTGTGTCTGTTTTTCTGCCAATACCTTGCTGTTTTGATTATTGTTGCCTTGTAGTACAAGCTAAAGTCAGGGAGTGTGATACCTCCAGCATTGTTCTTTTTTTCTTAAGATTGCTTTGGCTATTCAGGGTCTTTTTTGGTTCCAAACAAATCTAATCATTTTTTGTTCTATTTCTTTAAAAAATGCCATTGGGATTTTGATGGGGATTGCATTAAATTTGTATATTGCTTTGGGTAATATGGCCATTTTAACTATGTTGATTCTTCCAAACTATGAGCACAGAATGTCTTTCCATTTCTTTGTGTTTTCTTCAATTTCTTTTAAAAATGTCTTACAGTTTTCAGCATATAGGTCTTCACATTCTTGGTTAAGTTTATTCCTAGTTATTTTATTCTTTTTGCTGCAATTGAAAAAAGACTTTTTTTAAAAATTATTTTTCTGAGATTTCATTGTTAGTATATAGGAATGCAATGGACTTTTGTACGTTGATTTTGTAGCCGGCAACTTTACTGTATTTGTTGATTGTTGCTAATAGCTTTTTGGTGGAGTCTAGGGTTTTCTATATACAGCATCATGTCATCTGCAAAGAGTGACAATTTAACTACTTCATTCCCAATTAGGATGCCTTTTATTTTTTTCTATTGCATGATTGCTCTGGCAAGGACTTCCAACACTATGTTGAAAAGCAAAGGTTATATGGGACAGCCCTGTCATGTTCCTGAACGTAAAGCAAAGGGCTTCAGTTTTTCACCGTTAATTATGAGATTAGCTGAGGATTTGTCATATATGGCCTTTATTATGTTAAGGTATTTTGCTTCTATACCTATTTTATTAAGTGCTTTAATCATAAATGGATGTTCTATCTTGTCAAATGTATTTTCTGCATCAATTGATGTAATCATATGATTTTTGTCCTTTATTTTGTTTATGTGATGTATCACATTGATGGATTTGCGTATGTTGAACCATCCTTGTGCCCCTGGGATGAACCCCACTTGGTCATGATGAGTAGTCTTTTTAATGCATTGTTGCATTCCATCTGCTAGAATTTTGTTTAGGATTTTTGCATCTGTATTCATCAGAGATATTGGTCTATAGTTTTCTTTTTTTGTGTTGTCCTTACCAGGTTTTGGTATCGGGATAATGTTGGCCTCATAAAATAAGTTAGGGAGTACTATCTATTCTTCAATTTTCTGGAAGAGTTTGAGCAGGATTGGTATTAGATCCTCTTTGAAGATTTGGTAAAATTCACTAGTGAAGCCATCTGGTCCCGGACTTTTGCTTTTAGGAAGGTTTTGGATGACTGATTCAATTTTGTTACTGGTGATCGGTCTGTTTAGATTTTCCAGTTCTTCATGGTTCAGCCTAGGAAGGCTATATGTTTCTAAGAACTTGTCCATTTCTTCTAGGTTATTGAATTTGGTGGCATATAGTCCTTCATAGTATTCTTGGATGATTCTTTGTATTTCTGTGGCATCCGTTATAACTTCCCCTTTTTCATTTCTGATTTTGTTTATTAGTGTCTTCTCTCTTTTCATTTTAGTGAGTCTAGCCACGTGTTTGTCAGTTTTATTATCTTTTCAAAGAACCAGGTCTTTATCACTTTAATTTTTTCTATTGTCTTTTTGTTCTCTATTTCATTTAGTTCTGCTCTGATTTTTATTATTTCCTTTCTTCTGCTGACCTTGGGTTTCATTTGTTCTTTTTTTTCCTAGTACTTTAAGGTTTAATGTGAAATTATTCATTTGGGATTATTCTTGCTTCTTGAGATAGGCCTGTAATGATATAAATTTCCCTCTTAAAACTGCTTTTGCTGTATCCCAAAAATTTTGGTAGGATGTATTTTCATTGTCATTTGTTTCTACGTATCTTTTGATCTCTCCTCTAATTGCTTCTTTGACCTGGTCATTCTTTATAAGTATATTGTTTAATCTCTATGTATTTGTGTTTTTTCCTACTTTCTTTTTGCAGTTGATATCCAATTTCAAAGCCTTATGATCACAGAATATGCTTGGTATGATTTCAATCTTTTTAAATTTGCTGAGGTTAGTTTTATGTCCCAATATATGATCCATCCTTGAGAATGTTCCATGCACACTAGAAAAAAATTATAGTCTGATGTTTTAGGATGAAGTGCTCTATAAATGTCAATTATGTCCATTTCATCTAATGTGTCATTTAAGGCTGCTATTTCGTTATTTATTTTCTGTTTGGATGATCTATCCATAGCTGTCAATGATTTATTTAGGTACCCTAGTATAACTGTGTTTTGGTCAATTTCTCCCTTTAGTTCTGTTAGTAGTTGCTTAGTATATTTTGGTGCTCCCTGATTGGGGGAATAAATATTCATGACAGTTATGTCTTCTTGTTGTATACTCCCCTTTACCATTATGAAATGTCCATCTTTGTCTCGTTATCTTTTTCACCCTGAAGTCTTTTTCATCTGATATCATTATGGCTACACCGATTTTCTCTGGATACCATTTGCTTGGAGTGTCAATTTCCACCCTTTCACTTTGAGTCTATGCTTGTCCTTGTAGCTGAGATGTGTCTCTTGGAGACAGCATATGGTTGGGTTTAGTTTTTTAATCCAATCTGCTACTCTGTGCCTTTTTATTGGTGAGTTCAGTCCATTTACATTTACAGTGATTATTGATATGTGAGGATTTCCTATCATTCTATCTTTAGTTTTCTGTTAAGATTGTGTCTCCATTGTTTCTTTGCCTTTTTGTTGTTGTCTATAATTTCTGTGTGGTGGTATTCTATGATGTTTCCCTCTGTTTCTTCTTTTATTACAGTGTATATTTCAGTTCTGGAATTTTTTTCGAGTGGTTACCATTAATTTTATGTAAAAGAAAGTTTGATATTTAGAGTATTCCATTTTCTTCAGCATGCTTACTTTCTCCATTCCCATATTCTTGTTCAGGCCTTTACTCTCCCCCTTTTTATGTTTAGGTTGCCACAAATTATCACGGTTGATGGTGGTCGAATAGCCTCCTTTAGTATTTCTTGTAGTGCAGGTCATGTATTAGAAAATTCCCTCAGCTTCTGTATGTCTAGAAAGGTCTTTGTTTCTCCTTCATATCTAAAGGATATCTTTGCTGGGTATATTATTCTTGGCTCATAATTTATCTCTTTCAATAGTTTGAATGTTTGGTTCCACTCCCTCTTGGCTTATAGAGTTTCTGCTGAGAAATCTGATAATAATCTAATGGATTTTCCTTTATAGGTTACTGTCTTATTTTCCCTGGCTGCCTTGAGGATTCTTTCTTTGTCGTTGATTTTCGACAGCTTCAATACAGTATGCCTTGGAGAAGGCCTGTTGGGGTTGAGGTAATTAGGTGTTCTATTTGCTTCTTTGATTCAAGGATCCAGTTCTTTCCACAAGTTTGGGAAGTTCTCATCAACTATTTGATTGAATATACTCTCTGTTCCCTTCTCTCTTTCTTCTGCTTCTAGTATGCCCATCATTCTTATATTGCTCTTTCTGATGGAGTCAGAAAGTTTTTGTAGAGTTCTTTCATTTATTTTAAGTCTCAAGTATTTTTCTTCTTCCATCTGTGTAATTTCCAGGTTTCTATCTTCGATGTCACTGATTCTTTCCTCTATCTGGTCAACTCTATTTCCTAAGCTGGATATTTCATTCTTAATTTATTCTATTGAGTTCTTAATCTCCAGAAATTCTATTTGTTCTTTTTTGAAATTTCAATCTCTTGGGTAAAACGCTCATGTTCTTTGATTGTGTTTCTGAGTTCATTAAACTGCCTTTCTGTGTTTTCTTGCATCTCATTGAGTTTTTTCAGAACTGCAATCTTGAATTTTCTGTCATTTAAGTCACATATTTCCATATCTTTAATTTCATTTTCTGGAGACTTTTCACTTTCTTTCTGAGCTCTCTCATTGCCTTGGTTAGTCATGGCATTAATGATTTATTATTTATCTTCTTAGACATCTACAGGAGTGGGTTCTGCATCAAGTTGATAGGAAGAGGTCTTTGTTTTTCAATACGTGTTGGTAGAATGTTTTATTTTCTCTCCGACTGCAGCCCTTTTTTCTCTCTCACCCTGTAGTTTATGTTTTCTCTGCATTATTCCAGCTTCTCACACAATGGGGGTATTCCCTGGAAGGCAGGCTTCTCCTTGTTAACAGTTCTCCTGGGTCATAGGTCACCGTGACCCTGTGGGGATGCAGAGAGCTTTTGAAGTTCCAAAGTTTTTCCTGCACCAAATTCAGAGCCCATGTGTTTCAGCAGTTCTGCTTATTCCTGCATCAATCCATCCAAATAGGTGGGGACAAGGGTGGGGTGCGTTGTGAGAGGTGGTCCAGAGCAATGGTGGCACCCACCACCACAGCCAGTCCTGCTTCCACAGCACCCTCCCCTTTGCCGGAACTAGTTGGGCTTCAAATCTGTGTCTGCAGACCACAGTTCTCAGAACTGCAAATATTCTGTTCTTTTGATCTGACACTGCTACTGTTCCTCTTCTAGCACTGGGCAGGTGGGGGCGGGGTGAGCTCTGGGAGGGTAGGGAGGGTGCGGCTAGTCTCAGTGCCTACAGCTTCCATGCTCTGCTCAGCAGTGAGGGCTTAAACCACCATTTTCAACCTTCTTCCCTCAGTCTTTGCTCCGAGGTCTCTGCCGTGAGCGTTGGGTTCAGCTGTGTTATATGCTGTCCCCTCAGCCCTGTGGTCCATAAACGGAGCCCTAGCAGTCCGAGTTCTTCCCTCTCCCTTAGCTGCAGTAGTTCTGGGATGCAGGGAGCTCAGAGCACTGAGTTACATCTGCATCCTGCGCCTGTGGGTCTCAATCTCTGCACTTCTCCCTTCCCTACTCCCTGCTTGAGCAATTTGCCCACCTTTAGGTGAATTCAGTAGTGAGCCTCTTCGTCATTCCTGTCTGCTGTGCAGGGAGTCCTTTGTGGAGTTATAGTTGTTCGATTTGTTGTAAATTCTAGGGGAGATTGCCAGAGGCTCACCTCATGCCGCCATTTTGATGACGTCTCCACTAGATTTGTTTTAATTTATAAACACTAAAACAACATTTTTTGGAACAATTTGGATAAAGATATTATAATATGTCACTTTTTATACCAAATGTTTAGTTTAATAAGTTTAATAAGGTACTTAATTTTCTAAGTCAATTGCTGTAACACTTTTAACTCATGGATTGTTTACATTTTCACACATGATGTCATTATCCTCTGTGGTGTTAAGAACACTGGTGATGCAGACATCTCAAAAGAAGAGTCCATTCTTATATTTAGTGGGATGACAGTTTTCTGTCAGAGAAAAAGTCTTCTGTTTTCAGTCTCTCTATATTTTTCTAACTGCAAATTTGGAAAGGATTCAACCAATCTCTGATTCCATTTCACCTGAAGGTGTTCAGGAATCTTCAACATGCCCTTCTCCCCGGGAGTCCACAAATCTGACCCAAAAATCCATCTTATTGTGATTCTTAACATAGGACTGTCAGCCATGGTATCACAGGATCACATCTAACAGAGGAAATTAATACTGCACTAGCTTTCTTCTTCAATTTTCCAGGAGAGTCTGAGTTCACACTTGTCTGTATGACCCAGAAACTAATTGGCTCAGGAAAGGTATCTCAGGACTTGAATGTGAAAATGAACCAGAGGCATTAAAGGAGTTTTCCTGGAATCCATATTTATGTTTTATAATTCTTCAGGTTACCTCTATTATATTCCCTTTTTGTTGGTTTTGATTTCTTATTCCCTTCTCAAGAATTTATTCTTCATGCAATTAAAAATATTATAACATTTTTGTGAATGATAATAGATCATATTCAACTCCCACTCATTTATTAAATTTTAGTATGCCCTATGAATATGTAGAGAGTCCCTTGATATTTATCATAGCAATGAGGTACTGTGTATTCTGATTGTGATGAACCAATCATTTCTCCCAAATACAGTTGAAGAGACCAAGCAGGGTCCTGAACTGAACTCATCCAAACTTTATCACATCTATTATAGACTCTGTTCATGCCAGCATGGATTTTAAAATCCTTTAGAATAAACCTATTTTAATAATACTTCATATATATATATATATATATATATATATATATATATATATATATATATTTTTACTACCTGCAAATCACAGTAATACAGTTCAAGCTGCTTTCCATATTTTCTCTCATTTTTTCCCCAATCAAAAAATTTCCAATCATTCAACTGTGCTTATTTGGCACAAAATTGATACCCAGTTTAGAGGAAACACTTTTCCATTTGCAAATAATGGAAGTTCTTTCAGCCTATTTGGTATGGTGGCAGTTGAGTCTATTACCTAAAGTATACTTGCTATAGGACTCAATTCTTTGAAATAAACTTCTTAGTTTCAACACGCTGGTATTTTCCTTATACATTGGTATACATTTGTGCATAGTTTGCCTCTCTCCGTTCACACTGTGGTATGTTGCTCATATTTATAAGAGCCAGAGTAACTTGACAGTTTTGTTTGTTTATTTATTTTTTATTCCTAATGTTGGATTCCAGAGTATTTTTTTCTTTTATATTTCCTGTTTTCTTCATTTTCAAACATTTTATACATTTTCATATTTTCTCTGTCATCACTTCTAAATTTTAAGCTATAAAGACCTTGTTTTTTAAACCTATGAATTCTAGATTTCTATGAAAGAAATTACCTCATTTTTGTCTGTTCTATTATATTATAATTCATGTAAATTCAATCCCTCAAAAGTAAAACTACCTACTATGTATCCATGATTAAGACATTAGAATACAAAGTTGATTATGTACCCCACATAAAGTAAGATCTAGAAATACAAAGTTGAATAAATTATAATTTATGCACATAATGTAATCTGTAAGGAGAGGAGATATGTAAAATATTATAAATCCATGTTATATCCTTCAACTTTTGCGTTTACCATATTTAGAGAGATGACCAAAGAAGATGTAATAAATCTGCCTGGAGTAAATGAGCAACCATTATAGGGAAGGAGTTATTTAAGAATAAATAGCATAGGGTCTAATATAGGAATAGGATTTTAAAAAAATACTTCTGTTTTAAAATGCATAGCTGCTTCAAAGGCCTCATGATCCTTAAAGCCTATTGACTAAAAAAGAAGAAGGGAAAAATAATAATAAAAAAAAAGAGTGCCCATTCATGAGGTACCTGCATTCCTTAGTCCCTAAGGAAAGAAACATTAATGTGATTAAAATAACAATAATAATAAATATTTTCCTTTGAAGAAGTTAAGTGAAAGGATATTTAATCTTTTCATTAATGTTACCATTTTCACAATATATTCTAAACAGTACAGTAATGCTTTTTTGTTTTGTTTGTTTTTTGTGTTTTTTTTTTGTTTGTTTTTTTAGAACCAAGTTATGAATATATTGAGGAAACTCTTCTCAGTACTTGATCAACTTGTCTTATTTTTACCTCAAAAGGTATTACATAGGTTGATATATTTATTCACTAAACATTGTTCCAAATACGATATGGCTATTTAAAGAATCTATATATAAAATGTAAAAGGGTTTCCCAATTTAAAACAAGCCAAAATATTTGGAAAGTTCTGAAGAAAATTCCTGAAGTGGAGTTTAAAAAAAAAAAAAAAAAAACAAGTAAGGCAGGATTATCAAGATTGGAATAATGTCACAATGTCACATTGGCAGGATCTTATACACATTTGGAAAGATTTCCTCAGTTTCCTAAAATGATACACTACATCATAACCTAGCATCTCACTTCATTATTTTGGAGCTCCTTTGCCATCACAACTCTAAAAAAAAATAGAATTTGATTAAAGAATGACCAAAATATGTAGAATTTTCCCAGAAGAGCTCGGGTACTTAAATTTCAGTAAATCAGAGAATCACTAGCAGATTTTTTTTTAATGTCAGTTTCTTAAATTTTCTCTGTGTACTGTTATTTGAATTGTATCCATTTGCATATCCTTTATCCTATCCTAGAAATCTGTTCTTACTTATGAGCAGTGATTTTGAGTGCCTTAAATTATTAAAACACACTATAGTTGATGTCTTTGCATGTCATTGACATGGATTTCATGGGGCCTTGATACAGAACAACCATTATCCTGTTGATAGCTTACTATCTGAAGTCCTTTGACATAACAGCCACATTCTATATTGCACTCTATCAGAAAATGTGTGTTTTGTTAATGATCCAGATTGCTTACAACTACACAAATTCAAATTTCTTTGATAATCCCAGAAAATTAATAAATTTACTGAAGATAAAGTATCATCTAACATACGTACCATCTTTTGACTAACTAGCAAAGATGTTATTGTGTTTGTAATTTGAGCAGTTTGGCTCCTTTATGTGATATAACTGTCCTCTGTGTCGATGGTGATGGAGGGGTGTAAAAAAGTGAGGCAAATCAATCTTAATATCACTGCATTTTGATAACCTCAACATGTTACCTGTTTCCCACATCTGCCTTTGATCAAAAGAAATTCTACTTTTCCCTCTTCTGGTTCCTGTCTGACTATCATTTCCTGCATATGAAGATACATGAAAACCTAAAAAGAATCTCTTTAGTTTTTGATCACCATGTCTAGATTATATGGAAGAAGAAAAGTTGAAAGAAAGACACATAGACTCTCTCACAAAGACTCACGCTCATAGCCAGTAGGCTTTATTTTCCCCCATTTAGCTGACTATGCTCTTTGGTGTCATGAAATTTTGAGACATTTCTGGCCAAATTACCAAGGATTACCATATGTTGTATACATGAGATTGATCCTCACCCAGACCATCCCTGTGTGGCCCTAAATTTCTTGTCTTTATTACTGTAAAGGAGACTCTAGATTCTTCCCTATTGTGCATTATGTCCTAAAGTCCTCTTCAATTAATTTGATATCCAACAATATTACTGCTAATCACCTCTTTCACTTCCTAACCACACCTTCCCCAGGGTGAATAACAGAGGGTGGGGCATAAGTAATGGCAGGGCTTGTAGTCTTTCCCCATGTTATTTGGGCAGCTCTCTCTTTTAAAAATACCAGTATGCACTGCATTTTTTATGTATTCTTATGACAGTGTCATATAATAATTAATTAAATCATTTTGTACCATAGTTTTTATGGTGGTTTTATTTTTTAATTCCACCCATCCCATATAGAAAAAATGGAATTATATTAAGGAACTGACCAAGTTTCCAACTGAATATTTTGTTTTTATTTTCATTTTTTATTTTTAGCAATAACCTCAATAAATACACTTAAAGTAATATGCTGCCTAGTATTACAGTTCAATGTTTCCTCTGATCTATTTTTGATGTTTGCTGGCTTTTTGAGAGCTGCTTTCATTAGTGTCTTGTGCTCTTTTCTCTCAGGCCTCATTATCAACTGGATTTTAACTGTTCACATTAAGGACCTTTCTTTAATTCTACCACAGCAGGGTTTTTGTTTGTTTTTATGCCATATCTGAAGTTACTAATAGACACTTTGATTAAATAACATTAATAGTATGATCAGTTGGTTTGCAGCTCTCATTCTTTCTTTTGGGGTCAGTCAAAAGAGTAGTGTTTATAAATAAAATTATTGTTTCTTTTGTCTAATTAAATCAAGTTCGTATATGGAGTTCTTTCCATGGTTTCAGGGTATTTTTATACTTTGTATGATCGTTTTTGAAAGCCTCCAAATCTCTGTTGTCACATTCCTTAAAGATTCCCTTTTTAACATGTTTTTTGAGCTAAAAAAAATGGCCTTCTGTTTTGCTGTTCTTTTAAAATATATTAACTTTTTGAGGTGGACTCACTTTTATTATCTTATTGATTACTGTTTGCAAATCTGTAATTTAGAGAAATGCATGTATCTTTTTGCCTCTCCTTTCCTCATGGAGAAAAAAAAGTCCCAAATAGTATAAATATTTGACTTGGTTTACTAAGTGTTAATTTTCGTCAATATTTTTCCTAGTAACCCCTTTCACGATGGCCATTGGCATAATATACTACATATTTTTAAAATCCCATATTAACGAACAAAAGGGAGAAGTACTATACATTTTCCTTATAAATATATGATATATTTATTTAGGATGTGAATGTAGAATATTCCCGAGCAGTTTCCTGTTACAGTGAATAGCACAATTGCTTCTGTTTAATACAAGAAAATGACACATACAACAGGAAAGATTTTATAACTTACAAGGAAATAAAACAATGATTTTTCTCTTATTTTAAAATCATTTTAAAAGGAGGTAAGAAAAATATCAAACATTGAGAAAATAATTGGGGATAAATTAGATACATCTATATTATTATGTAGAATCCATGAGAAAATAACATGATTTTGAGAAAAATGCTATAGAATTCTTTTTTTCTGCATGATGCCAATTAAATGCATTTGAAAATTACCAAAAAAAAAAAAGTCGTTGTAAAACATATTTGTGCAAAAGAATAAGGTATACTGGAAAATTATACATTAGAAAATTATTTTCTTTATTTCTAAACAGTGAGATAGAATGATTAAAGGAGACTAACTTTATTTTTAAAGGACATACTTAAAGGACATCAGTTATTACTTTGTGTAGTTTTTTTGAAATTATGTACTTGTTAAAAACTAAAATAAATACAGCAATCAATTTCTACCATTTGGAATATTTCTCATTGTTATTTTATTCTTCAGAATTTCTGTATTTTTTAAATGTCAAATGTAAAACAAAACTAGCATAAGTATGGTATGTAAAGTCCATGATTCATTTTTTTTTTGTACATACTCAATTAAGGTCTGTAAGCTATTTCTAAACAAAAATGAAATTGAAGCTAATACTAATTTTAAAATACAATTTGAAGATGCCATTTAACTGCACATTAAATGAAAATATGTAGATATGTAAATTTTAAATTTGAAAATCTACACAATACAAATTGACATCAATTAGGTTCTACGTTGAATAAAACAAATATGTAATGCATGCAGGTGAGTAAGTGATCAATTGATAGGAAAGTAAGAGATAGGTTTGCTAAAGGAATACACATCCTTAAGGTATGTTTTTAGAAACAAATAAATTCAAAAGAAAGAAAGAATTGGACTGAATGGTGAATTAGTGGAAATGATATTAAATCATAGTGTATTCCTATGTAGGGCAAGGGAGGAGTGTGTGTGTGTGTGTGTGTGTGTGTGTGTGTGTGTGTATGATACATGTGTTTTCCTTCTTTCATCTTACTGCAACATATTACTGAATTTTTATTAAGTACCTGAGACTGTGAATAGTCGTTGGTAAATTTTTCTCTGTAGACAAGTAGGCCTTTATATTCACTGTTATGATTGAGTTCTAGTTCCAACATTGCATTTGCATGGGGAAAAGGCTGAATTGCTCTTGCCATATTATATCTAAGTCAAATAAATATCTACCCATCTTTTGTAAAACCAGACAATAATGATGTCGGAAAAAAAATAATCTGTGAAATTATCAACTTTCTTTATCGGTGGAAAACCATGAGTGGCTTTCTGCAGATGGTACTTTCAACTTCATATTTTTACCATGCCTGTGTCAAAAGGCTTTTAGGCTAGCTCTTACAATGAATCATAAAAAGCCAAATAGTCCCAACAGAAAAGTGCTAGTATATTATATGTTTCCAATTCCCCAGTGAAACTAAACCTGAAAATTTGATTTATTGTTCCTTAATTCCTTAGGAAACTGAGAAAAATAAGTAGATAAAGTAGCATCTGGACTCTCATAATTTAAAAAATCGTGACACAAGGACAAACGTAACTCAGGACAATTGAAATATAATTATGAAAACAGTAAAAATGTCTACAAATAAAGCTTTCCCAATCGGATTACATGGATATTCCAGATCTCTGAAGGTTTTTAAGATGAGGTTAATGGCAGTGTCTTTTAAAGATATAATTTGGTTTAATTTTAGATAAACCTGTATAAAATTAGATATAAATGTAATCTTGTGTTTTGCCAATAGCATACTTGACTGCTAATTTAAAAAGCTAATGATTCAGCTTTGCAAAAACCCACCTTGTCAAAATTAGCAATAATTTGTTTTCAAAGTCTTAAGGGATTCTAACTTTAGTATATCTTTAAAATAATAAATATACACAGGAAACATTAAGGAAACATTTAACGGTGCCTATAGATGTTTGAATTTACAAATGTGCTGAAGTTACAAATGTTAAAAAAAAAAAGCTATGTAAATTGTATAAATCTGTTTACGTTGATTTCCTTTCAAAACATAATCTTAGCTCTGAGTTTAAAATTCACCCCTTTAATACATTTTCAAGGAGGATTTAAGTTCTTTTCTTATGTGCTACCATGGAATTATGCCACTTTAGGGAGTTCACAAGATTGGTTGGCATTTGTGATACCTTCTGTTAGTTTGAAATACATTTTTTGTCTGGTTTTAGCTTTTAAAAATTGGGATAAATTACATAATTATGTTTTATCAAGACAAGGATTGCCATTTACTTTTATAATAGGAAAGTATGCATAACATGAGCAGAGTGTTTTAAACATATGTTTTAGTACATTCAAATATAATCTACAAGCTTTTCCATTTTACACATGGGAAAACCAAAGCAGATTTCAGTGATCTATCTAAGGTTAGGCATTAAATTGACGATAGTGTATAAGTCAAAAATTATCTCTCTGGAAGTTTAACATGAGATACATTAGTAATGAAAGTAAAGGATAGAGGGACATGTGAGTAAATATTTGACAATTATAATTCTGAGTCGGTTAGTTCCTATAAAATGGAAAGAGAAATTTGAAACTTGCTTTAAATGTATTTTGTGTGGAGTGTAAATAGCATGGTAATAGAAACATTCCGGGAGATAATTGAAAAATGAGCATGGTATTTTAGAAATCAGACTAGAGAAAGACTGTGGATGGTATGGACTTCCCTGTGAAAAAGGAGATTCAAAGGATTAAAATTAATAGAACATTGCGAAGGTATTGCATAAAACATAAATAACCTTTTCTAAAAATATTTCTCAGAACTTGATTTATGCTATTTTCACAATTATTTCTTAAAATTTCAGTTTCATAAATAAAATTCTGCATCTAACTTGTTAGTTAACACTAAATCTGAAAACTTCTCACAATACTCTATAATTATATTTTTCTATAATATAATGTATTTCAAAGTGAAATGCTTCTATGAAATAGTACAGAGCTCATACATTAGTAATTATCAGGAGTTAATAAAAATGGAAAGAAAAGTGATTCATAGCATGGAACAAACATTGTCCAAAGAAAACCAAAATTTATTTGTGAATTTTTAATATTTATTTGTATGTTTGTTATGAAGTTGAAAATAACAGTCACTTTGCCTAATGAGTAACTGATTCAGCTTTTCCAATTTCCATAAGAATGAGAAAAATATACTGTTACATCAATTCTTAATAAACCCATAAAAATCGTGGTATATTTTCATAAGAAGTACTCAGCAGTGACTCTGTTTTTCCATAGAATGCTCATACTCCATTTTCAAGTATGAAAGACAAAAAGAGAATTTTTGTTACACAGTAGGAAAGTGAATATATGACACAAAGTATATGCTAATAATGAACTTATTTCCTGAGACTGATCTATACATTTTTATATTATATAGTATCAAGAAATTACCAGTTTTATCATGCTGGAAGATTGTTCCCTAAGACAATATGTATTACATTCTTGGGTAGATCATATGTATCTTTTGAAAATATTGTTTCCAAAATTAGCTTTTGTGGACTAATTTTTTTACTGCAAAATGCAACCCGTTTTGCTCATTATGTGGCAAAATTCTTATTGCCAGGACCAAAGGATAATCTAGTAACAGTACAAGCCCCTTAGAAATGAAGTCTTTTTAATGTATTAGTACTGAAAAACAATATGGAAAACTGAAATGAGTAAAGAAATGCACTAATGATGCAAATAACTTCTCAGGAGAATTTATTTTTAAAGGTGTTATTTTGTTTGTTTTTCTGTTATTGTTTTTATAATTCTAAAGATACTTATTATTAAATGCTTTACAATATGTGGATATAATGCTGCTTGAAGATACTTAATTCAAATAAAAATACACAATAGTGAATTAATACATAGTTTTTCTTGACAATGTCTAAATCTTCCACAGGACATTTTTACTGCCTTAACCCATTCATTATACTTTATGCAAAACATGTCCTATTACTATTAAATTTAAAGTCTCTGTACAGTGTCACACTGAAATGGAAAGTATATGTCTGTAGTAACTTTCATAGGGTTTCGTGATTGGGAGATAGATTGATGACCAAAAAAAAAAAAAAAGATATATATGACTGTAGAGACTCCTGGAATGCTAAACACTAAATTATAGGACATTTTGTCCTCTAAAATTGAACAACTCTTCTAACAGCTGACTCTTTCTTGGCTTTCTTGAGACCTCAGTTTAAATACTATCTTATCTAAGGATTTCCTCAACACTTCAATAATAAATCCAGGCCACCTGTCTTGTTTTTATTTCACTTTGCTGTCTGTTATTTTCCTTCATAAAACTTATAATACATATACTTGTTATATATTGAATATCTCCTTACTACCATTCAACAAGTTTCTATTTTATCATTGGACATTTGATGCCTATTATAACCCTCAATAAATATTTTTGAATGAAAAAAAATGGTAAATGGGCCTAAGTTCTTCCTTACATTTATAGAATTATATAATATCGTGTTTGAAAGGGATTTGTACCAGAGTTCTAGCTAACCACCTAGATGATGGTCAATTCTGCTCTAATACATCTCTAACAACTATGCAGTCCAACTAGTCTCTGTTTGAACATCTCCTGTGAGTGGGCATGTATTAACCTTGGCTGTAGCCCAGTCCATTATTATACAGATTTCATAGTGCAGTCTTTTCTATTTCAAGCTTAATTTGTCTCCATTTAATGTCCACATATTTGCCTCAGCTCTATGGTTTCAGCTGTAACGAAAAATGCATTCTATCTTCCACATGAGAACTTTCAAATATTTGAAGACGTCTATCATATTTCCCCTGGGTATTCTTATATCTAGGCATAACATTTGCACTTTCTTCAACCATTTCATTTAAGAATTGCATCCATGATCTTCCATACCCAGGTCACTTTTATTGAATGAGTTCTACTTTGACTGAATTCCTATTAAAAAAAACTGTGGTCCCTTAAGATGGTAATCATGTGTTGACCAAGTCGTACAGGGCAGTGGGAAAAATAGTACAGAGCGATGTGGTAGGCACTTGTGATGCAACAGCCATATCCGCCTCAGCCTACTTGATTTAGTACAGCTGTGGTAGAAAATCATTTACCCTTTTCAGTATCCCACACTAACTGAATATAATGGGGGCTCTCTGTTCTGCTTTCTCTGAGGCTCCAGGCCACTCAGCTGCATGCAGGTGCAACCCAGCAGTTCAGAGGTGTCAAACAATGAGAAGTGAGAGTTGATAATGGATCTATGTTCTGTCCTCCCCTTTCTCTGATGGAAAATTTATAAGGTTCCTCTAGCTGCCCATTCCTGTACCAAGCTCATTATCAAAGTTTGATTGGAGAGTTTTCCCTACCTCATTCTCAATTTCTCCATTTTCTTACTACAGATTTCTTGGATGAACTGCCAACAATGACATCCAAGTCCTTGCCTCATCGTCTTCTTTGAAATGAATCTATTCTAAGAGCGATGCAGTTCTACATAACTATACTTATGTTATTACAGCTTGATATATGCTGATATTTTTATGAAAGCCAAAAAATAAAAAGAAATATCATTGACTATCTTTAAATATTTATTTTACATTTGCTCCATTAGGTTATCATATACAAAAATTTTTCTTTAAATTTGCTTTTTTTTTCTCTCTGCAAGGACTAGATCTTTACAATTACCTTTTTCAAATATGTCATTGTTGACTCAAGTCCATCCCAATAACATTTTAACATATTTTAACACATCTTTCTTCTAACAAACATATGATGTATGTTTCTGTCTCTGTGTATACCTCAGATACGTAAGCACTGCTTTTTTACCAAGTGATTAAAAAAGACACTGAATAAGAAATAACCAAGGAAAGAAATGTTTTTTATCCCTCATGTATGGTGGTTCTAAATTTAATCCACTCACTGCTTCTAATGTCTTTCTGAAATAATTTTAAAAATCTATATATACATTTCCTTTTTTTTTCAAAAAATCAAATTAAAAGTACTAATATTATTAGCTGATCTTTTATTTAAAATCAATATCATAGCACAAAATTTGATATTTTGACAGATCTTTGATATACTTCAAGGTATTTAAATTAAATTTTATTACAAGTTATCTCCTTCATTTTTTTCATAATCGTCTGATATTTATCTCTTTATTTTAGAGAGGAGAAAATGATTATTAGATAGTCTAAATCTCCTTAAGTATACATCCAAATGTACATACCAATATATGATAGAACTGATCATTGTTCCAGATCTTTCTGACTCCCAAAATAATACTTTTGGAATGTATTTTCATCAGCATAATAAAATGCTCAGAATTATACTAATATAACCAAGTAATTTATTTTATTTAACAGTCTATATTTGAGTTTTCACTCTGCTGAAGGGAAAATTATGAGTCACCTACTAAAACATCCATTTTAGAGACTCTTGGAGTGCTAAGTCCTAAATTATAGAATATTTTGTCCCCTCGATTTGGACAAACCTTCCACTGGCTGACTCCTCCTTGGCTTCATGGAGGTCTCAGTTTAAATACTATCTTCTTGTTTAATGACTTCCTTGACCTTTCGAAAATAAATCCAGGCCATGTGTCCTATCATATATATATATATATATATATATGACTTTTGGAAACAAATAGTTTAGTGTTTACCAGTGGATAAGGGGGAGAGGAGTAGTAGATGAGGGGATCAAATATATGGTGATGGAAAGAGAACTGGCTCTGGGTGGTGAACAGACAATGTGATATGCAGATGCTATATTGTAGAATTTTACACCTGAAGACTATGTGACTTTACTAACAATTGTCATCCCAATAAACTTTAATTAAAAAAAAAGAACTATTGTTTAAAAATGCAAGCTGTCTGTTAGTGGCTCAGGTCTAATTAAGAAGTCATTTATTCTATTCTATACTCTAGCAATATAACCAGGGGTAAAACTCGATGTAACTGCTAACCTCTTCTCTCAAATTATCCCTATGGCTGGAAATTACTCTAGGGGCTCTCTAATTCTCCAGCCTAATACCATTATTTTAATAGTACAATTTTACTTAAAGTATGCTTAAAATTCTTGGGTGGCCACTGGGATTTATTTGAAAGTAGTGTATTGGGGTTAACATGTTTAAAATATTACTACATGTGTGTGCTTGTGTGTGTGTGACTTTCATTTTACTCTTTGTTATTGCTGTTGTTACTCTCTGACTTCCTCTTTCAAAAACATTTGAAAAGAGAAGTTGCTTTCCTGAATCATCTGTTACTTTGGAATGGTTTATACAGCCCATTGTGTGAGTTCAGTTTTTACTTTCTACTTTATATATTCTAATTTAGAGATACCTGATAATGTAATGTAAGAGGCAACGAAAAACTGAGTCTAATATATTATTTTGCTAAACATCCTCTTTCTATCACCCTATCAGCCTTGCATAGTTGTCAGTCAGCTATTTTCTTCCAGTGCCTTGACCTTTATATTTCTTTAACTCATTATCCATTTTCTGTCTAAATGGGAGTTAATTTGGAGTCAAGCTCCTTAGATTGTGAAGTGATTCAGATTTTGTATATTAATTGCTATCTTTATAATAATATTTTATTTTTGGTTCTTAGTTAGGGACTATTTGTTACTTGTGTTTTTCTTATGTTTCTTCTCTTTGAGACATTTTAGCCATTAAAATGCTTATTTATCTGGTTCCTCCATCTATGTCAGTGATTGCATAAAGGATTTACTCAAGTAAAGTAAATCCTTTATTATTTAACATGGTCTAATAATACTATAAAAACTTTAAATGAAGTTATTTTGTTCAACCTAAAACAAAAAGGAAAGAATCACACAAAAGAAAATGTGTGCATTTTTACTCACTTTGTAAGTTTACGTTAAAATTTTGTGTTAGGTCTTCTAAGTAAATGAATATAAAAGGACAGCCATATTTTCTAAAAGATTTAATGTTTCAGATCTTACTATTATATTTTATAATTTTTAAGACAGTTTACATCCTCATCAAAACTTAATGTTTTTAAACATTTTTATGTAAGACATTAATTATGCTTACAAAATGAGTGTTTATGTAAAATACACACACACATGCTAGCATGCACTGCTTTCCTTTTATATAAGTAGTATCATGTCATAAACACTATTCTGAAACTTGCTTTTATCACTTAATAATATATCTTTAATGTTGTTTTATATTAGTACTTAATTCACGACCTTAATTATTTTCAATAGCTGAGCAAATTTATGCAGAACCGTAATATATTGCATCACTTCTTTATTGATGAACATTTATATCATTTCCCAACATTTACTAATTAAAGTAATATTTGATGAATAATTTTGAACACAACTTGTTTTGACCCTGTGTCAAACTATCTTCCATCTATATACTATCTTACATCTAGTTAATATGTCAAAGGATCAAACAACATACAAAATTTTGTTTATTGCTAGATATTACCACATTGTCTCGGTTGACTTTTCATACTTAGTCGTCTGTCAACAAAGCATACCAGTTTATTGGTTTCTTTACAATAATTTATTTCCCGGAATCTCACAATATCCTTAATGTATCTAAGTCTATTTTGATTCAGTATGGTACCCCTTACATGTTATACTTTACAATACACAAATGACAGTCATACATTTACTCTCACACTTAATACTTCTTCATAGCAACAAATTCCATTTTCACATTACAGTTCAGTCTTCAAAATTCCAGCATCATAATTTTTATGTCTAGTCACAATGCAATAACCATTAGACATATAAAACTTCCACTTATGTGTCTCCTGACATGTTTTGAACTATTGTTATATTTTACACACACACGTACACACAGAAAACATTTCTTGTACTTGTACTTTTTTCCTACAGATTAGCATTTTCATCTCATGTTTTTTTCCATTCAGCCAGAAAGAAATCTTTTGATATTTCCTGTGGAGAAGATTTGCTAAGACAAATTCCTGTAGCTTTACTTTATCTTAAGATGTCTTTATTTCCCTCTCATTTGTGAAGAAAATTGTCACTGTAGAATTACAGGTTAATATTTGCACTTCAAAAATTCCATTCCATTGTCTTTTGTTCTGTATTGTTTCTTACAAAAAGTCAGTCATAATGTATTTTACCACACCACTTTATATGAAGCATGTTTTATCTCTCACTGAATTCAAAATTTTCACTTTTTTGTCTTCAGTTTTTAGCAGTTAAATTCCAGTGTACCTAAATGTGATTTTTTTTTTAATTAAAATTATTGGGGTGACAATGGCCAACACAATTACATAGGTTTTAAGTGTACAATTCTATAAAATATCATCTATGTATTGCATTATGTGTTAAACACCCAGTGTCAGTTCTTCTGTCACCATATATTTGACCCCCTTTACACTCTTCTACCACCCTTCCCTTAACCTCTGGTCACCACTAAATTGTTGTCTGTCTATGAGTTTTTATTTATTTGCTTGTCTTGTTCCTGTGTTGCCTTCAGTTTTATATTCCACATATCGGTGAAGTCATGTTTCTCTACATTTTCTATCTGACTTGTTTTACTTAGCATAATAATGTGACTTTTTGTATTTATCTTTCCTGGATTTCTTTGAGTTCTGGGTATTATATACTGATAATCTTTTAAAAGTCATATTTGAAAAGTCTAATTTTTCTTCCTACGTTATATAATGTAATTTTTCTTAGACTCCTGAGTCTCTATTATTTTTATCTTCATTCTTTTTACTTGCTGCTTCAAGTTAGTACTTTTTAATGGTCTATTGTAAAGATTACTGATTTTGTTTCTGTTATCTCCAAACTACATTTAAGGTCATCCAATGATATTTAAAATTTCAGACATCTTACTTTTCTTTTTTATAAATTGTGGTTCATTCCCTTATAGTTTCCATTTCTCTGCTAAAATTCTCATATTATTTGCAATCACAATTTCCTTTACATATATTCTTTTAAATCTTGGGGTATATTTATATAATATCCGCTTTCAAATTTTTGCCGCTGAATCTAAAATTTGTATCATTGTATGTTCAGCTTCTTTTGGATGGCCTTTATCTGTCCTTGTGTCAAAATTTACCTGTTTATTTTCATGTCTTATAATAGGACATTATGAGTAATACATTGGAGAGTATCTTGATTTTGTTATATTTCTCTAAAGAGTTATTTTTTATTCCAGAATGCACTTGATTGCAGGTTGATCACATTTGAACATGGGCAGGCTTCGTTATATGCTTTTGTAGAGTAGTGCTTATAAGTTCAGGAGATTTCTAAACCCCTTCTATTGGTGGGATTCAAGCACCAAATTCTGATTTAGGCTTCTCTCTCTCTCTCTGTCTGTCTCTTTCTCCCTCCATCTCTCCCTCCTTTCCTCCCTCTTTCCATCCTTCCCCCTCCACAGCTCTTTTTAGTGACCACTGTGCTCTACTTGTGCTCCAGCGTGCCTCTTTATGCTTGGAAAATTGTCCCCAGGAAGAGAACTGGGCAATTCTGGGGCTAACTTTATGAGTTACCTTTTCTCAGTTATAGCATTACTTGGTGTCAAATCCTGATATCAGTTGCCTAATATATATTATTCAGTTTTATTATTTATTTTAGGAGGGCTAGCTGAATTCTAGTTAATCATAGCTGAAATTCAGGACAAAACATTAATTTAGAAACATAGGGCTTTTAAAATTAGAAAATGTGTTTCTTTATGCATCCAATGTGGATTATACCCTTTAGTTTTAAAAGCATAACAAAAGCATTCATTAAAAAAATACATAGTGAAGTAAACAGAAACATATTAGTAGTAGATTTTAATTTATTCTCATTATCTCATTATGACAAATGAAGTTATAGAGTATTAATGAAAATATAGCATATTTAAATAATATGTTACATAAATAATACATATAAATTGATAGTGAATTTTAAAATAGAGAACTTTCCTTGTTTTAAAATACACACATAACATTCACAAAATCTGAATACATGTTCATCTTAAACCTTAATAATTTTCCCAAAGTAGAATGTAGGAATTCTATATAAATTTCTGATCGTACTGCCTTCGACTAGAAATTCTTAAGAAACTCTTATATCAAAAGTCTCTACCACATGGAAAGTGGTATTAGTATTTAATAAATATTGAGTCAATAAAACGTATTCAATCAGAAATGGAATGTAATGGTCATAACTTTATGTATTATAATCTACATTATACAATTAACTTATTACTCAGAGAAACATACATAACCTAATACTTCTCAATTTCTATAATATTGCTTTCAACAATATACCATGCTTTGGATTCCACTTTATTTCCAGAGATTTACTAGTTTACCTTTGATTATTTAAAATTATTTTCTTGTTTCTGCTTTATGTAATTTACTTTATCATTTATTGCTGTATTTTTTCCCTGTGGATTTTCCTGTGTGTTTCTTTAAATTTTGTTATCATGTTATGTGATTATTTTGTATTTTTTCTTCATTTTTTTTTAAATTGAGCTCTGCCAGCTCACATTTTCTCTCCTTATCTTTTCTTACCATCTCTTTACTGAAATCTTGTATCTTCAATTGTATTTTAGATTTTACTTGGTAGAAATAATTACTTGAATAAGATTTTAAAAAGCAGTTGACATGATAACACAATTTTCATCTATAGTAACAGTTTTCTAGTGAGTATTTTTACTTGCTGTTTTATTTGTGTCTGCCTTTTGTCATGTATTTCCCTTCATCTTAAAATTTGCCTTCTCATAAAAAATAATTTAATATTTATGAAATCAAGGCAATATAATATTTAAAGTGTTATAATAAATTCCCCCATCATGTTATATAGGAAGTGTTTTCCACACATGATGGCTGAAAGTTTGTGTCCTCCCCAAATTCATATACTGAAACCTCAACCCCAAGTTTGACTATATTAGGAGCTTCAACCTCTGAGGAAGTAATTAAGGTTAAATGAGTGATTTAGGTTAGGCTAAATAACGGTGCAACTCTGTTCTGATAGAAATAGTGTTCTTATAAGAAGAGATACCAGAGGCTCTCTTTCACTCTCACCAGAATGCACAAAGAAGAGGTCAAGTGACAACACAGCGACATGGTGACTGCCTCTATAAGCCAAGAGAAGAGGCTTTAGAATTAAATCTATCTTGCCATCACCTTGATTTTGTACTTCTCAGACTTCAGAGCTATGAAAATTAATTTTTCTTGTTGAAGCCACACAACCTGTGGTATATTATTATGGCATCCTGAGCAGACTAACTCATCGTGGCATGCAATATACTGTTAAACATAACTTAATTAGTATTATGCTATTTCATCTTATAGATGTATTTTATTTTAAGGATTAATTTTCCTAGTATCATATTTGTAGATTATTTCTGAATTTTCAATATTTGAAAATTTCTTGCAGTACCCCATATGTATGTTTTTATCTCATCTTTAGATATCTAGAGAAAGAGATACTTGGCCAAAGCCCACGACTATTTTAAGAAAATTCATACACATTGCATTGGATAAAGATTCAAAATGATATTTTCAAATATAACTTCATATTTTACCAGTTTAATACACTGAGAAAATGACAAACGAAACTTTAAATGCAGTGTCCTTGATAAAGGAATTGTTGGCTACTGTTATATTCATTGTACAAAATGGTCTTTCCGAAGCAGTTTTAACTGTCTTTGAGTTGGCTAAGACATGCATATAACCACACTTAGTATTTTACTCTTAAATGCTGGTTGAGAATTTCTTCAACATTTATTTTGGCTGTTAGCAATTTGCAAATTATTATGTCTTCTTCTAATATCTTCATTGTACAGATATTAAACAAGAATTAAGAAAATGGTCAAGGAAATATGTCCATGATTTTATCCAATTCTAAGTTAAACAATTGTCTATGACTAAGTCTTTCTCTCACTTTTTCCAGAGTATCCGTTGAACATATTAAAATTCTTTAGTTGAGGAAGTCTGAAAGAGGAAATTTTGGGGTAAAATTATTTGCCTCTCTTGTAACCAAAATGTATTCTGCCACATGAGTTAGAATCCATCAAATTATCTCTATCTCCAAGATCTTCACCATATAAAGAAAGCCTAGATACAATTACAAAGGAATTGAAAATTTCTTTCTGTGTGTAATATATATATATATATATATATATATATATATATATATATATATATATAATTGTATTTTTCTCTCTCAACCAATACTTGTCTCTGTTAAGATGCATAAAATATAAAATTTCCATTAGTCACTTCCAGAGGAGTATTCATTGCCCAAGCTATTCTAAGAAAAAGAAAAAAAAAAACAAAAAACAAACAACGATCTATCTTTAGGCTTAGGTACATATCCACAACTCTAACATTTATATTTACAATAAGTATATGTATGCTGTGCAAGTTTTAGATTGATTGCTAATGTTTACTTCTCATTTTCTAGATCTAAATGCTTCTTACAAAAGCTATGCAGGTCAGTGACATTAGTATAATTAACTTTTTCCTCAGCAAGTAGTCCATTCTCTATAATGAATGGTTTTCCTGTTTACAAGGAGGGAAAACACTTTTAAATAATATACATCACGCAAAAATATATGTCTCTTCTCACTAGATTGTCTCACACAGGAAATCAAGATTCAAGGTATTTTTAAAAATCTTGGAGCAAAATTGAGCCCCAGAAAAACATCAGTTTTTTCTATGCCTTCATTATGCCTAATATCTTATTATTGGTTCTTATCAAAGGAGGGTGTGTGTGTGTGTGTGTGTGTGTGTGTGTGTGTGTGTGTATACATGTATATGTTTAAGAAGCAGAGCTGCATATAATGCTATCTCTTAGTTCATGTGTGATTGACTATTTCCACTGTTATAATTTCTTACTAAAATGTAATACAAAGCATTTCTATTGTTAGCAAGATAATTTGTAATGTTTATAATTTCAACATTATTATGAATTACATTCTTATGCAGGTTTTAACCTTACATTGCACAGTGTTCTAGTTCAGATGCGATTTTTAACACAGAAGTTATTTAAGTTTAGTTTTATATTTCATATAATGAAAGAGTCAGGAACTTTTAAAAGCTATGTATGTTTTAATTTACATTAAGAGTTTTTGGGATTGTACATCTTGAATCTAGGAAGGTTGGTGCTACAGGCCCAGAACATTTTCCCAGAACATACACATTGAAAGATGAGGGTGTGTGTGGGACTGAGTGTATTCATTACGCCAGATCAGGACTCTTGCCTGGCTTTCCAACTGAGACTTCACTAACAACAACATGCATATGTCCCCATCATGGCCATGGAGCCAGGTCACTGTTACCTACTGCTGATTCTGCTACAGACACCGGGGTAACCTGTGGTGACAGTTCCTAGCCTTTATATTATCTATGAGCCTAAAAACAATCCCTTGCTTGAGTTCTGTGGGCAGGATGCTCTTCTGATCTAACGCTTCCCAGTTGCTACTGAATTCCGAAAATCTGCAAGATCCTGCTCAGAACCCAAGCATATACAACCAAGAAAGTGGAAGGATATGAAATCCTTGAGGCAAACTTTAGCCATTGGAAATAAAAGTCTATAGATAACTTATTTTTCCCTCTCTTCTCCTCAGCGATGATTTTTTATACATGCCATAGTAGTTTCACAAACCCTCCATAAAAGTCTCCATTGAAACCTTAATAGTCAGCCTGCCATGATGCTCTAGCCAGCTTGGTAATATACTTCCTTATACTTGTTCTCCCTTCTTCTCTTCATTACTTTCCTTTTCCTACACTCCCCGTCTCTGGGAAAGCACTCCTTAATAATCTATTATCATATAATCATTCCCTTAGGTTCTGCTTTGTAAGAAACTCAAGCTAAGATAGGAAGGTAGGAAGCAGAATGAAATTGAATGTAGGCACTATTTCTGATCAATCATATTAAAGGACAAGTTGTAGACCCTAGCGGATCTTATGTACAAAAGACATGAAATATTGGTGAGCTTTAAGCAGATACAATCACTCTTCCAATTTTAAGAATGTCTTTCTTATTGGTAGTTATTAGGGAAGGGATGATAAGTACCAAGTAAACTTTACTACCAAAGGCTTTCAAATGTACTCATTCTATAAAATGCTACTTAGATATTGAAAAGTTGCATAATAATAGGTTTCTAACATTTTCTAGTCATTGATTTCCAAATATAAATTCATTCATTCATTCAACAGACATTTAACTAGTACCTGTTGTGGGCTTACCATGTACTATGTGTTCTAGGCACAATGAACAAGGAAGATAATTCTTTGTTTTCATGTAGGAAACGCTCTAAAAAGAGGAGAAAGAAAACATGGAATATGGTAGACGGTGATAAGTGATAAGAGGAAAAATTAAGCAGGATAAGAGTGTTGAGATGAAGGAGAAAAGGCACGCAAGGCGTTGGGGATGAGGTAATATTTGAGCAAAGAGACCTCAGGACTTCTCTGAGAGAACCTCTGTTAGTAGCCTAATAGATCTGTCCATCGTGGAGACAATGATGCAGATGAGTAAAGAAGTTATATAATTATAATTTTAAAAGTTAGAGTAAATGAGAGAGAGGAAGGAATTATGACTCTACCTCTGATTATAATAAAACTAACCCTATTATTTATAGCTTTATTATTAATCTTGATTATCTTGAATAAAGACATATAATGAAAATTTATTGAATGCCTATAAAACATGCCAGTCCCTTTTCTAAACACATGTCATGCAATTGGTCTTTTAACCCTAGACTGGAATCTTGTCTAAGTAGATGCTATTATTATCACCATTGTGCAGATGAGAAAACTGAGGTTTTGAAAGCTGAACTAATTACCCTAAAGCCACAGAGCTAACTGTTAGAAAAAGGAATCACAATTCTGAGGATAGGCTGAGTACAGAGCCCAACACTATCTTATGCTGCCAGAAGTTCTTTTCCTTAGAGGAATTTCAAAGGCAAAGAAAAAAAGTAACGAAAGAGACATAATTATCTCAATTTTATTTTCAGAATTTGTCAAGCCATAGAGGAAAGGAAAACAAAATAAGTCATATGTTCAGAATCAATAAAATAACACTGGCTGGTCACCTGAATCAAAACTGGTGTGTTTTGTGATTGTTGTGCTGAGTCTTGAAATCCTAACTTCTATAGTCTTTTATATTTCCGGTTTTTCTCTAGCAATCAATCATTTAAGGAAAAAGAAATCTAGAAATATTTTAAGGTCATTATTTAAAGCAAAATTGTTTTAAACCAATATAATAAAAATTTTTTATCTATAATTATATTTATTTTCTTTAATTAGAGAACATAAATTTCAGTTTAGAAAAATAAAGGTTTGACACTAACTTGTTGTAAATAAGAATAAGCTCAGTAGATTGTTTTTAAAATCTTAATTTTCAAAGAAAAAGTTTATAGTTCAAAACTTCACCAGAATAATATCTTGAATAGATTGTGAAAACTTTGATGAATATTAAGTACAACCTGTTTCTTATATTTACATGAAGCTTTGTTCAATGATCACATTCTTACATTTTCTGAAAAACATAATTGAATTGAACACTTGGAAAAGAATACTTATTTTTGCCAATTGTTATGCTGAATTGAGGCGGATATACCTTGATTAACCTCTGTGTGGCAGTTTCTTTTAGTTAACAAGTCAACTATTTTTCTCATTAATGGAATTTTAATTCAAATGACATTTGAATTCAATGCACTACTGAAAATATGTTGTGCATTAGGGAAAAATCGTTCTCTGATATTCTCTAAATAACATTTTCTTCAGCCAAAGTGAGAAATTTTTGTTTTGTTTTAATTTCCTCTCTCCTTTACTCATCCTTCAGACAATCATGCTGCAGAGAGTTTCTTGTGATATTTCTTTAAAGGGAATTGCAAAAATTGTATTTTATCAATAGGTTAGAAATTAGTGTCTTTTGTTATATCCATAGGATATGGATACAGACACAAAGAAGTAATTGGCAGTATTATAATGTTTCTGTTTATCCTAAAAATGTATACATATTATTCCCAAGAAATCTTAAGGCAGTTCATTTATTTGTTCTGAAAGTGAAGATTATATCTAAATTAAAAGTCATAATTTAAGTGAGCCTATAAGTTATTGTAACTGAAATTAAAAGAAAAAATCAATCATTCGATCAGTTGATCCATCTATCTACCTACCTATCCATCTACGTACGTATCCATCTAGTAAAGTGATATACCCATTTAACAAGGGGCAGATTTTTAGTAACCAACATATTTGAAAATACAGTTTTTTTAGTATCATATTTGACATTCTGTTTTCAAACAATAGCCAGAAATACAAACAAACTCTCCCAGAGAAGCAAATTCACCGTCAGGTTTCATTAGAAAACTTACGTGAAATAGGATAGCATTACAGACCATTGGCATTCTTCATTTATAGGTAAATAATTCCAAATCACTAAAGTGAACTCGAAGGACGTAAAAAAAATGTTGTTTATAATCCTAAACTCTAGTCGACCATAGAATTTTAAACTATATTTACAACACTAAATATTAATAAGAAATGTTTATAAAAGATCATGTAACATTAAAATGTCTGTTGTCTAGAATATCAATATATTTTTTTAAATGGTGCCAGATAACTGAAATACTGTACCTATTTTAGACTATGTTCTAGATAGAATACTTACAAAATGTTTGTGATTTCATTTAATTTATATTAAACTTAGTTATGTTAATTGGCTTTTCATGCACCATGAGCTGTATGAACAACTCTACTTAGTGTTATTAGGTTGGTGCCAAAGTAATTGCGGTTTTTTGCAATTATTTTTTACCTTTTACCACAATTGCTGTTGCACCAACCTAATACTTTGTTACCAACGTTTCCTTTAACTTGGTGAAACTGCTTAAGTTTTGGAGGGTCTGGTTAGATATTAGGGAGTCTTATTTGGCTGACAAGCATTTTTTATCTCAATACAATTTGATAATATAGAGAGACTCAGTCAACTTATAATATTTTAATTTTTTAAAAAAACTACCCTGAGACTATTGTGTTTTTACAGTAAATGAAATGATAAAGGTATAGTGACATGTGAGATGATATAATTTAAAATTTAGTCCTTTGTGATGTAGAAAAAAAGTTGTCAGTAATTTATGTGTGTTTCCCTTTCCCAGAATTACATATGTGTTATTTACAATTCATAAAAAATGTTTAAGAGAGAATAAGAACGCCTACAATGCGATCTCCATGACTCTCTGGGATAGTTATAGGAGTACTGTACATTTTATTTAGTAGGTTGTATGGCAAGAGGATACTTAGAGATCTCATGTCTCCTTGCAGCTGAAGGAATAGTGTATGTGCATAAAACAATATTTACTACGGTGCTAGAGGTATATAAATATTACTGCTAGGATGGCTGATTAGGTTGTCTCACTGCACTGTCTCTGCGTTTATGTATTTGTGTTTGTTGCTAGTTTTTGTTTGTTTATTTTGGCTTGTGACACCACCTACTTCAGAGGCTTTCCATATTATGACTGCTGAGCACTCAAGGTTACGTTAGTGATATGAAAGTGTTAATATGATTGTATCCATGTTTAAATTACTTCTAGAAAATAACTTCAGCTTTATTAGCATAAACCCAACTTTGGAGACACTAGAACCCAAGATATGGGGTAAAGTTTTGAACTCTTAAAAAGAAATGAGTCGAAAAAAGCTTCTGTAAAACAAAAGAAACCATCAACAAAAAAAGAAGCAACTAACCAAATGGGAGAAGATATTTGTAAACAATACCTCCAATAGGAGGCTAATGTCCAAAATATATAAAGAACTCATACAGTTCAAAGAAAAAAAAAATGGGCAGAGGACTTGGACAGACACTTTCCAAAAAGATATTCAGCCAACAGACACACGAAAAAATGCTCAACTTCGCTAGCTATTAAGGAAATGCAAGTGAAAGTCTCAATGAGATACCTCCTCGCACCTGTTAGAATGGCTGTTACCAACCAGACTAGCAATAATAAGTGTTAAAGAGGTTGTGGGGAAAAAAGAACCCTCATGCACTGCTGGTGAGAATGTAAACTGGTACAGCCACTAGGGAAAACAGTATGGAGATTCTGCAAAAAATTAAGAATAAAATTACAAGTCATCAATCTGTCTTCTGGGTCCCTACCAAAAAAAAATCTGAAAACATTTATCCATAAAGATATATATATATATACCCCTATGTTCATTACAGCATTTTTCACGGTGGCCAGTGCAGGGAAACAACTGAAGTGTCCTTCTATAGATGATTGAATAAAGATATGATGCATATATACAGTGGACTATTACTTGACAATAAGAAAAGATGAAATACTGCCATTTGCAACATGGATGGATCTTGAGATTATCAAGCTAAACAAAATAAATGAGTTCAGAACCCAATCATTTAACTCATATGTGGGGTATAAAACTGAAAAAAATCAAATAAATTAGACAAACAAGCAAAAACTCACAGACACAGACACAGATTAGTGGTTACCAGCTGGTAAGGAGGAAGAGGGGGATGAAGAAGAGGGAGAAAGGGGTCAAAATGAGTACTGACTCTGGGTGGTGAACACTCAATGCAATATATAGATGTTAAATTATAGAATGGTACACTTGAACCCTACATGATTTTACTAACCAATGTCACTCCAATAAATTTAATTAAAATAATTTTAAAAGAAATGAGAAATTGGATACAACTTTGATAAAAATGAACAAGGAAGATTTCCCAAATCCAAGTTCCCCTCACACTGTCTTATTACTATAGTTTGAAATGGTACTATTATAGAACTCATTCTCCATGAATGAAAGAATTATCCCCTATTAAAATGTAAATGCCCCGGAAAAGACAGTACAAGAATTGATCAATCATTTATACCTTAATGAGACATAATCACTCAAACCCTTCCAATATTACAGTAATCTATTTTAAATTGAGCATTGATAGGCTGGAGATGAGACAGAAACACTTTGGGAACCAGAGGTAGGAAGAAAAAAATAAAAGGAAAATGAGAGAATGCTGAATAAATAGCACAATTTACAATGTTACAAAGAGTTTGAATTGCAATTGCCAAGCAATCATTGAAGGCAGTGTGCTAAACTCAAGAAAAGACTGCTGTTTTAAAGCCTTTCAGTGGTGTACTTGTATTGGAAGAAAAAACAATTGGATTCTCTCTATCCTCTTTCTTGCCTACAGGGCAGAAAGTCCAGCTGAAGGATGCTGACATATCACCCTGTGAAGTTCCTTTAAGAAGACTCAGTTTTCCTCTTTCATGATAATCTGTTATTTTTCTGACACAATCTCAAAAGCCATACCAAAATGATTATATTATATTTTGATCAGATATATTGTATGTACATGCCGTGTTTCCCCGAAAATAAGACCTAGCTGGATAATCAGCTCTAATGCATTTTTTGGAGCAAAAATTAATATAAGACCTGGTATTATATTATATTATATTATAAAGACCCAGTCTTATAGTAAAATAAGACCAGTCTTATATTAATTTTTGCTCCAAAAGACTCATTAGAGCTGATTGTCTGGCTAGGTCTTATTTTCAGGGAAACACGATATTATACGTTGCATATGTTATATGTGAATTTGTATAACATATGAAGTAGGACAATTAAGTTCGTGAACTCATCCTAGAAAAAGTGCTACATACCTCATTGCTGAATATCACTATGGTCACCTTCAAAGTACTCCCCTTGTGAAACTATGCACCGACACCAGCAACTAGTCCACCTTTCAAAGCAAGTTTGGAACTCTTTCTGGAATGGCCATCAAAGCTGTCTTCAGGTAAAGGAAAGTCATTGGGGACCAGATGAGGTGAGTAGGGAGAGTGTCCCAATACAGTTATTTGTTCACTGGCTAAAAACTCCCTCACAGACAGTGCTGTGTGAGCTGGTGCATTGTCGTGATGCAAGAGCCATGAATAGTTGGTGAAAAGTTCAGGTTGTCTAACTTTTTCACACAGCCTTTTCAGCACTTCCAAATAGTAAACCTGGTTAACTGTTTGTCCAGTTGGTGCAAATTCATAATGAATAATCCCTCTGCTATCAAGAAAGGTTAGCAAGGTCATTGCAACGAGTTTGTGAACTTAATTTTCAGACCTATGAACACATATGTTACTGAGTTGATACCATCCATCACTAATTAAAATGAGTACACATTATAAGAGACCAGTTTTATCTATTGTTAAGAAATTTCTTTAGGTCTGAGGCTTCAATAACATGAATTTGATATTATAATAAAGTTCATTATAAAACTCATCTATCAATTTAATCTGAGGACATTCCATTTTTTTTTTGTTCATTTTCACCCACAAACACTTTTAAAAATTTACAACTAGTGTGACTATTATGATAGCAACATACAATATCTGGCTTGTATCCCTGAATTCTCATGAGTAAGATCTTATCTCAGTCTTGTTATATATATATATATTTTTTATTTTTTTTAGTTTCATGTGTACAAAACAACGTAATAGTTAGACATTTATACCCCTCACAAAGTGATAACCCACCCTCAATCTGCAACCCCTCTGAAGCCTATTTTTAAATACATTTTTGGATAAAGTATGGTCATTTATTAACTTAGCTAAGCAATATTATAGATTTTTTTATGTTATAATCTTCTGAACAGCCATTGTTAGGTTGTTAGTGTTCTTTACTTCTCTTTATGTTTTGTTTTTGACTTTTTATATTATTTTTATTTATTTAGCTTATTCTCCAGGTAAAAGCATAAGATAATTGGCCTCATGAGTGAATTAATTATATTTATCTGCTGGTGAGAGAAATCAATTATCCTCATCTTATTTTTCCAATAAGTATGTAAATTAAAAACAAAATTTAATGGTTAGGTCTATCATGTCAAGCCAGATTTAAATTAAGAACATAGAGAAGATAATATATCAATTATAGGTTCATGTTCTTTTGTTCCTATTTTAAATTTGTCATAGATCATTTTACTCTTTTACTCAGAAATACATAAACAATATCTTGAATTTTTATTTTTTATTGAAGATAATATATATAATTGTAAAGCTGAAGAATTCCAATATTAAAAAAAAAGTTCTGACTGATGTAATTGGGAGTTCTATCTTCAATAAAAATTATAATTTTATTTATTACTGAGGAGAAAAAATCAAAAGAAAACCTGAATAGACAAATCACAACTGTCTAAACTTCACAGAATGTTCCTCTTTTCAACAGTCAGCATCAAAACTGTGAAGCAAATTACTTTTGAATACTTCTGTACCAGATGTCAGCCATTTTGCTTATCACTGAACAATCCACATTTGAACTAAACAGCTCAGTATCACATTGAGGGATGTGGTTGCTGATTGAACACAGGTGTAATGGTTGATACACTGTCACAGAGTCTGACGTTAACCTAAGATCTTTGTTGAAATAGTTATTACTGATGGCGCGAAATGTAATTGCTAATTTTCTGCCTGAGTGGTTACATATTTTCTCTAAATCTTAAGAGTTATTCAACCTTTTCCCACTGCCCATTTCTCAGAGTTTAAGGCAGATGTGTCAGTGGTCCGTGGACCAGTAATTGAACCTGTCACTTGCAATCTACTGATTTCATTCTTCAGCAGTGTGACTACTGCTTTATTCACTCTCCTGCTTATTTTTCTCGAGGTATCAAATATCTTACTTGAACCTAAGCTAACCAATATTCATTGTTTACCATTTAGGGTATCTTTGGTTACCTAGAAAAGGAATTGTAGGTGACTCAAATCTGATTTTTTTTTTTAAGCATTTCTGGTTTTAGATTGCCTGGCTTTCAAATAAATTGTTTCTTTATGAGCTTAATTATAATAAATCAATCATGTTGTGGGTGTAGAAAGTGTGGATGTATAGTGAGGAAAGGGGTAGAATTCTGTGATAGATTTGCTATTCCTATCTGAATGACTACCTTCTTAGAATGGCTTAGCATGACTCAAGCTGCTGATACACCTTTCCATAATTTTACTGTGTGACAGTGCTTAGTGCCTGATGATGAGCCAGTGTTTTGTGGTTTTGACAGTAAATATGCTGTGATAAATTTAGTTCCAATGAATATTCTACTTTCAATTTTGGTTTCTACTAAAGCAATTTAATTAAGTCATGGTCCAGAGTAAAATGAAAGGGGAGATAATATATGCCACATTTATGCTTAAATGGAGGATTTCCATGAACATTTATTGTATATTTTGTTAAAATCCTTTTCATGTTAATTCAGACTCAAAAGAACTATGTTTTATTACACCCTATATTATATACTTACTGTATTTGCAAAAGATAGGAAAATTTTCCCTAAAACTATGTCTGATTAATAAATATGTATGTAGGATTGTAAAACTATTAGTTGAAATTTTATATGGTAAATCTTATTTCTTTGAGTGAAAAAAAAATTAAAATAATCAGTTTGGGATAGTGGAAAAAAATAGAGACTCTGGTTTAAAATTCTCCCTTATCCTTTTGTGAACTAGGGCATATCATCTTCACCTCAGTGTCTTTATCTTTAAAAGGGGTACAATAATTTTTGATTTATGAGTTGATGTCAATATTAGAGATGTATAGATAAATCACCTCTGGCAGCAACTATCATATAGCAGAGACTTGATGCATGGTACCTATTTTCATAAGATCTGTTATGAATCTTGAAGTTCAAGTAAAATGAGACAAATTACTAATGAAAGAGCCAGCTACCAGAATTAGGATCTGAAAAGAATGTTTTCAAGATTAGCTGGCAAAAGAAATGCAGACCTCCTGAATTTAATTTTGATTGAGGAAAAAATGGCCAGGTGTACTTCTTGTGGTTGCAGTTGTCTGGGGCTCGTTAACAGTGAAAGGAGGTAGTGTATGTATACATGAGAGCTGCACTAAAATGCAATGTCTAGTGCATATATGTATTAAGATGCTCATCAACTGATTTATACAGATACTACCTTATAAAGCAGAGCTGTTATTTGATGCTGCAATAAAAGGGCACAAGGCATGCCTTAAGTTATATATTTCATTTTAGTTTTTAAAGTTATATATCTATAACATAATATTTTTAAGTTAAAAACTATAATTAATTTGTGTGACTTGAGTTTTCTTTATATGTAATTTGTGAAGAATTTTAATATACCTTCCAAACGTGCATTCCATTTCCAGGTTATAGAAGGAAAGGATGTACAATGGATGGGTAAACTTCGAAAAAGGATGAGCATTAAGAAACTGAGTCTGAAGGATGCAATCGGGTTAAAATTGAAATTAAGAACTAGAAATCATGGGCACTTGGAAAAGATAAGTCACAGAGCAAGTTGAAAAAGCAAGGGTACGATATAATTTTTGGAGGAAAATACTTTCTTGACCCAGTTTTTAGACCCTGACTAGAGGCTGGTCAGTTGCCCTTTTTGAGCAGTGAAGTAAGTTCACACCCCAATCACTTTCCTTATCAAATTCTCTTACTCCAGGACCACTATGTCCCAGCCATAGTTGCCCCTGGGACCAAGTATCAGGCAAGAAGGGACAGCCCCTACCTAACCCTCAGACTTTCAAATAAGCCAGTCCAAAGCTAGCTAACCCCACCTGACTTGCCATACGTAAGCAGTCCCCTACAGCTCCAAGGTGCTGTTACTCTGTCTCTGCTGTAACTCTCTGTGTGGCCCTGCCTGGCAGCCTTCTCTTCTTTAGACCTTTGTCTTTCATCTTTCTGAATGTCACTGTGTTGTGTCCTGCCATCAAAATAATCTTTAAATCTTTTATAATAAGGGATGTTAGGTAATAATTTGGGAGAGAATAGTTATCAAAGGTCAAGTTGTCAAGAATCCATCAGTTAAAACAAGAACAAAGGAATATAGAGTTTCCAAAGTTTGATTTCCAGGAGAAGGTATGGTCTTAAATAGGAAGATCTTGCCAAGAAGTCTTATTTCTATGCCTAGTAAAGTAACTCATGATTCTCACTGCCAAATATATTTCTATTTCAACTCAGAAACTGCCAGCATAATCTACTCATTTGCTAAGGCAAAAAACAGGCATTGTTCATATTTCTTTGAGTATACATAATATACAATAAAATGGGCATACATAAAGTATACAGTATGACAGGTTTTGACATAAGAATATACCTTAAATCATCACTAAACCTAGATAGTAAACACATACATAACCCCAAAAGACTTCTCATGCCTCTTCAGAATCTCTCTCCCACTCCTTCCCAATTCCTCTCCCCTAAGTCTCATTTCTGTCTCCAGGCAACTGCTGATCTGCTTCTCTCTATATAAACTGCTTTGCATTTTCTAGAATTTTATGTAAATCATACAGTATGAGCTCTTGTATGTTGAACTCCTTTCATATTGCATTACTATTCTAAAATGTATCCACATTGTGCATGCATCAATGGTTCACATGGCTCATCTTTTGTTTTCATGAGTATTATTACATATGTGAGCATAGCATAATTTGTTAATATATTTACTTGTTGATAAATATTTGAGTTGTTCAAAACTTGGGATTATTACTCCAAAAAGCTGCTTTGCACATTTCTGTGTGTGTCTTTCATTCTGGGGAGTGATACCTGAAAGTAAAATAGTTGGAATATAAGGAAGCCATATTTTTAAATATTTTTAAAACTGTCAAATTATTTTCCAGATTGGTTATAACATTCCGCATTACTCGCCATAGTCTTACCAGAAGTCCTGTTTCTCCACAACCTTGCCAGCACTTGATAAGTTCAGACTTTTTAATATAAGCCACTTTTATAGGTGTATAGTGGTTTCTCAAATGGTTTTCTTTCGCATTTTCCTAATGACAATGATGTTTGGCATTTTCAGGTGCATATTTGTGATTCATAACATATTCTTTGATATAGTTATTACAGTCATTTATAAATTAAATTATGACCAGTTTTGTTCATTGAATTGCTTATTTTCTTAGAGTTTTGATTGTATTTTAAGTATTTCAGTATAAGTCCCTTATCAAGTATATCATTTGAAAGTTGTTTGCTTTACATTCTCTCAATAATGTCCTTTGAAGAGGGACATTTTGAACTTTGATAAAGTCAAAGGCAATAATCTCTTTTTTAAATTTTAATTAAATTAATTGGGGTGACAGTAAAAGTATATAGGTTTCAAGTGCACGTTTCTAGAATACGTCATATATACGTGTGTGTGTGTATGTGTGTGTGTGTGTGTATATATATATATATATATATATATATATATATATATATTGCATTGTGTATTCACCACCCAGAGTCAGTTTTCCTTCCATCATCATATATTTGACCCCTTTATCTTCTCCTACCTCCCCCTCTCTCCCCTTACTCACTGGTAACCACTAAACTATTGTCTGTGTCAATGAGTTTTTGTTTCTTTGTTTGTCTTGTTTGTTTGTTGCTTTCAGTTTTATATCTCACATACGAGTGAAATCATAGTGTTCTCGAATTTTTCTGTCTGACTTATTTGGCTTAGCTTGATAATCTCAAGATCCATTCATGTTGCCGCAAATGACAATATTTCATCTTTTCTTATGGCCAAGTAATATTCCATTGAGTATATGTACCACATCTTCTTTATCCAATCATCTGTTGAAGAGCACTTTCATTGTTTCCATATCTTGGCCACCATGAATAATGCTGCAGTGAACATAGAGATACATATTTCTTTACAGATGAATGTTTTCAGATTTTTGGGGTAGACACCCAGGAGAGAGATTGATGAGTCTTACAGTAATTCCATTCTTAATTTTTTGAGGAACCTCCATATTGTTTTCCATAGCAGCTGTACCAGTTTACATTCCCACCAGCAGTGTATGAGGGTTCTTTTTTCTCCACAGCCTCTCCAGCACCTTTTATTACTTGTCTTGTTGATGATAGCGATTCTAACTGTGTGAGGTGGTATCTCACTGTGGTTTGATGTACATTTTCCCTAATAGCTAGTGACATTGAGCATTGTTTCATGTATCTGTTGGCCATTTGCATGTCTTCTTGGAAGAATTGTCTCTTCAGGTCCTCTGCCCATTTTTTTATTTGGATTTTTTGGGGTTTTTTGTTCTTGTTGAGTTGAATGAATTCTTTTCTTTTTTAATTAAAGTTTATTGGAGTGACAATGGTTAGTAAAGTTGCATAGGTTTCAAGTGTACAATTCTGTAATACATCATCTATATATCACTTTGTATGTTCACCACCCAGAGTCTTTATATATTTTGGATATTAGTCCCTTATTGGAGGTGTCGTTTGAAAATATCTTTTCCCATTTGGTTGGTTGCCTCCTTTTTGTTGTTGTTGATGGTTTCTTTTTCTGTGCAGAAGGTTTTTAGTTTGACATAGTCCCATTCATTTATTTTTGTTTTTACTTCCCTAGCCTTCGAGATCAAATTCATAAAATCCTCTCTGAACCCAAGGTCCATAAGTTTAGTACCTGTGCTTTCTTCTATGCACTTTATTGTTTCAGGTCTTATATTTAGGTCTTTGATCCATTTTGAGTTAATTTTGGTACATGGTGACAGATAGCAGTTTAGTTTCATTCTTTTGCACATGGCTTTCCAATTTTCCCAACACCATTTGTCATAGAGACTTTCTTTTATCTATTGTATGTTTTTGTCTCCTTTGTTGAAAATGATTTTAAGGCAATATTCTTGATTCTCCTAGTTCCACTTCCAAATTTACCTACAAAAATGTCCACTTCTTTACATTCTTATTATCATCACCCTTGACCTAGCAGCTTTTTCATTTATTTTCTTCATAATCACAATAACTTCTTAAGTTTATGCTTTCAAATTTCACTCCCCACCATATCCACAGTGCTTCATCCAGTAGCTTTAAAAATGTAGTGCAGGTATTGACATTTTCCTGCTAAAAACTTTTCGGTATTTTCCCAATGTCTTTGTAAAAGCACCGAGTCTTTCTTTATAGCCTATAATGAATGTATTTCATGGCCTGGCCCCTACGTGACTCTCTTACTTCATTTTGTACCACATTCTCTCTTAATCATTATGTTTCATTAATATCACCCTCCTTTCTACCCATATTGCAAGTCACTTTCTACCTTAAGCCTTTGTTCTTTCACTTTTCTTTGCCTGGGCTATTTGTTTGACTACTTGACTTGTCTGCTGTCACTGACTATGGAAGCTTCCTAGTAGCTTGGTTTAAGTTCTATACTTCTTTATTCTTCTCTTCCTAAACTCGGGACTGGGATATATAGTAAGCATTCATAAATAGTTGTTGAATAAGTACACAAGTGAGTAAATGCATTTTGACAATTTCATGCATCATTAATCCAGAGTTGAATTGAATATAATAATTTAATTTTCTATTATTCATTATCAATGATCACCGTAGAGGAGGAGGTTGTTATTACCACCAACAATGGGTACTTCTTGAATAGATGAGAGTGCAAGAAATATCACAGTTTAAACAAGCAAGGATTGATGTAGAATACAGAAGTCAAGACACAAAGAGACTAGCAATAATGTAACTAAAATATGAATCAGATTCTGATGTAAATTATATCTTCACTCCAGTTTGCATAGAGATCTCCTGACTAAACAAGATGAGCTGGTTGATTAGTGTTTCTGTAGTGAACAGAAACATGAAAGGGTCAAATGAGAACTCAAAAATAGTTGTGGATGGAATGCCCTAATATCTAGTTAATTTCAGAGTGCTGTATGGATAAATGGGGAACTTGTAACTTTCTGCCTAAACTTTTTTATAGGCGTCTGTCATTGCCTATTTTTGGCTATCCAGTTGGGAATTTCCATTATAAGCTATGGAAAAACAAAGTACTGAGATCTAAAAGACTCTCTTCCATACCCTTTCACTGTGTTTTATTTACATTCTTGATTTTTAAAGAGATATGCCACTACCTGAAGATAATAAAGAAAAACCCATTCACTAACAATAGAGGTCCTCAAGATTCTATTTCCCACTAAGTTAATTTTCAGAATGCTAATTAAACTATAAAGTAAATTTTCCTTTAACACATAGCTTTGCAACATATACCCTTAAATACATTAGCGTGAATATCCAACATGTTCAAGTGTCCAGTTGATGCTAGTCCAGAACAAAGCATGGAGCTGATCAGGCATCGTGAGATCTTTCTTCCATCCTTGTAAAATATCTTCAGCATAGTAATGATATCTTTACATTATTTTGGAGTCCTGCTTGAATTATTTAAAGTAATAGGAAATATTCTAATGACATTAAATTTGTTGTATTAAAATGTAATAGTTCCTGGGTTATTCAGAGGCTCCTTGAATTCTATAAGGCAAAGAAAATTACCTTGCTTCTTCTGACCACCCCTAGATATTTCTGGTTGTAGTGATGTCATATTTTATATGGATTTCAAAGCTTATATGTAAATAAAGAAATAATTAGTATTTTTATTTTAATTTTATTATTATTTCCTGGTCACAGTGATGATGGAGAGTGAACAACTACCCATGGATCTTGGATATCACTTCTTATTCTGTATTTCTGTGTCTAAATATTGGTGGGTCTTTTTTAATATACATGTATACATTTAAATATACATGTGCACATACATAAAAACATACATATACTTTCTCAAGGTATTCAAATTTCATCATTATCTGTAGTTGCTCCAACAAATAGCATTGTCTTTCTATTAACAAACACTAGTCAGACATGATAAAATATTCAGGTACTTTCTTGAATTACATTATATTAGTTTTAATATATATGATAATTTTGTATGTTCAAAAATTATACAATACTATATGCCATTTGAAATAATTCCAAACAATGCAGATGTGAAGAAAAATATTCTTGCCGCCCCCATTAATTTTCCCAATCATAAAAGTTAAACAATGCTCTAAAATATGGTTATTTATTCATTTTTGTATAAATGTACAATCAGTTAATTTAGTTTTCTTTCTTTTATTTAATTTTTAATAAAAATTGAGTTCCATGATATGGATTATTCTGCTCTATTTTTTTTCACCACTTCATCGTACGTAACTTTTCAAGTCAGTACATATACATCTCATTTTTCTTTATTTCACATACTTTAGGAACCATGATTTAGTCAACCATTTCTCTATTTGTGGACTTTCAAAATGTTTTTAGTATTTTACTTTTGCAAATAATGTTGCAATAAACCAATTTGTGGAAATTACCTAGTTAAAATATTACAAAAATGTATTATGTTCTTCTGAATTACACTTTTACTATTATCCTCAGACTAATACATTTTCTGAAGTCTAACATAAAATAAAAGTGACTCTTGTACTGAGTAGTCTTTTGAAATAAATTATAATTACATGAATCTAAAATAACTTCATCAGAAGCACATACTACACTATTTAAGTAGTCCTCTTTTTGTATGGATACTGCTGAGAAAAAAATGAAAACACACAAAAAATATGAATTTAAAAACACAAATATAAGAAATATAAAATATATACATTATTTGATAGTTCTCTTCTCTTACAAAATGTATCCTGTAGAACAAGTGAGTTTGCTTTATCCGGGACAACTTTAAATGTGTCTAGTAAATTAGATTAAATTCCTATAGAATATTATTTTACAGTTGAATTGTTCATCTTATTATTTCTCATGTATCAGTCATTTGATCTTATTTGGATGAGTTTTGGTTTAAGACTTTAGCTAATATCATAATAATTCTATACAAAAATAATATTTATGAAGTAGGCAGTAGAGGTAGTATATTCTCCTTTTAGCAAATGACAAAATTGAGGCTCAACAACGTGAAATAAGTGTGCCTGTATGAAGTTAGTTAATCACAGAGTTCTAACTTTAAACTAGGACTTTTAGGTTCCTAGATCTTTCCACTAAATCATATTGCTTACCAGTACTCTTGATCACATAATAACTGTTTGCCTAGGTAGCATTTTCTTTCATATGTGAAATGCACACATACAGCAAATCGTCTAACATACTAATACAATTGTCTAAAAACTTAAATGCAGAAATTGTCCAAATGAGAAAGGTCAATACTGTGTTTCCCCGAAAATAAGACCTAGCCAAACAATGAGCTCTAATGCATCTTTTGGAGCAAAAATTAATATAAGACCCAGTCTTATTTTACTATGAGACCCGGTATATAATATAATATAATATAATATAATATAATATAATATAATATAATATAATATAATATAATACTGGGTTATATATTAATTTTTGTTCCAAAAATGCATTAGAGCTGATTGTCCGGCTAGGTCGTATTTTCATGGAAACACAGTATTTTGTCTGAAACCAGAAGTTCATACAAGTCTGCTCTTACCAAAAAATGTACAATGAGTTTATCTATTTGATCATCAACCATACTGATTCAGGTTTTGGAGACTTCACTCTTCTCCCTGGTGTTGACTCACTAAATAAATTAGACAGTTAAGTAAAATGGATTATGTGACATATTCTCCATTTGTCCCTCCAAATTTCTAATTACATTCTTGAAAATGTTCTCTTCCCTGGAGGCTATGGCATGCATCAGTTGGGTTTCTTTCTATGCAGATAACAGCTTCCTCTCCAAAAGTCTCAGGGCCAGGATTGATAAAGGCTGCCATTGCTAGTAGCTCCACCCCCCAGGATTGATAAAGGCTGCCATTGCTAGTAGCTCCACACCTCCTTGCTTTCCCTTAATCCTGCCTACAACTTTAAATCCTCTCTTTGCTCTTCATTTTCAATGTATCATCTGTTTTCTCTCATATCTTGGCTGACATAGGTTATTTAGTTCCTAGAGATTCAGCGACTCTTGTTTTTAGTTCCTAATTTTATATGAAAGGCTTATTTTATGAAAGGCTAATTTTAGGTATATGAAAGGCTAATTTTAGGCTTCTCAATTGACACAAACAAAGAGTTGTAAGAGCTATGCTAAGTATTTCCACAGTTTTTAAAGGATACTTATCAGATTTCTTTTATTGTTGAACTTTATTTCATATATTATTCCAAATGTATGACAAGAGTTATAGACTACAGGGAATTAGTGAGACACATTATACTAGGCACTTATTTTAAACAATGAATCTGTTTGTATGTACTTGTGTGCTATATCAAACTAAACTAGTCTAGATTTATACAAGGTTGAAACTCATAATACTTCTGGAAGTTTCTATTTGCATATCCAGACTTCTTGCGGACATAATGATGAGGGTGAGGAAGATAGCTAAATGTGTTACTAACTACCTAGGACACATTTTTATCTGTAGTAAGAAAAGCTAAAATCTGAAAGAAGCTGAAGAAAAAGGTAATAGCATTTGTGAGAAAATGATCTAGAATAGCATATCTAAGCTGTCATGTCTACCACTTAATATGTTCATACAATTTCTTTTCTATAATAACTAAAAAAAATAGTTACAGATCCAAATGAAAGGATCTACATTAAACGATAACTAATAAGAAAAAAATGATCCAAAGAGAATGCATGGGAATTATAAATCCCCTCCAGAGACAAACACACACACGAAATAAAAGAAACATAGCATGGAGAAGACAGTTGAAGAATTTACATAGAATACATACCTGTAAACAAATATATTTAAAAATAGTTCTATATCCGAAACATATAAAACACAATATGGCTATAAAACTCTGTAGAAGACCACAATAAATCAAGAACTGAAGAATAGTGAGGTGAAACAGCTTAGGAGTTAAACTGAATATTATAATAAACACTTAAGAAAGAACTCTGCTGGAAAAAATGGAATGCAAAATAGATCATGTACAAAATGAAATTAGTGACAAGAAGGCTGCTTGGGAAAAAAAATCAAATCAAGCAAATTGAGTATAAAAGAACAAAGATAAATAAGTAAATCTTATTAATGATAACTAAGAATGTAAAATATAAGAAAAAAATTGGTATAGTTGAGAAAAAAATATATAAGAAGAAAATGAAAAAATTTCTAAAATGCATTGGAAGAGTAAAGAACTATTTAAAGACAGAATAAATGCAAACCTTTCTTAGTGAAGGCCTATATCTGCAGAATGCAAGAACACTTGTGGTATAAAAATAAATCTAATTTAGTTCTATATATAGATAGAAATACATTTTCAGATAGATAGATATATTTTGTAAAAGATAAGAGGAAAAATATTGAACAATAATTTGTCGTAAAATATAAAACAAATAATTCCAGGCTTATGTACATGTATAAATATATATATTTGAAAGTAATTATATCCTAATTATGTGGCAAGCCACTATTATTGCCTTTCATCAATTATTTATATTTAATTATGCATCAATTGTTTATGTTACAATAGGATCAGTTATAAAATCTAATACAATCAAAGTTGTTTATTGTCTCAGTAGTTTGTGAAGTATAGGGTCAGTATTGGAAAAAGAGTCCAATTTTAAATAGCAATAACTCAGCCTTTAACTATTGTTAAGTAAGAAGTGACAAATTTGTGATTGTCATGTAAGCAACTCTCTCTAATATTCAAGAATGTTCCCTCTAGCTCCTCCTATTATCCATAACCTTGTATCATATACTGTTATGCTGATAACTGTCCTGTTATTTTTTGAGTGCTTATCTATATAACTCAAAGGCAAAATAGGGCTAATATTCCTCCTATTTTCATGGCATTTTTTTCTCTAAATTTACAGTCCAATTGTGTTGTAAATAATAAATTGTTTCCAAAAGCCACAGTTCAAAACTAAATTGTTGAATTTATCAACAGCACTACTTAAATTAAGTATTATTGTCCCATTCCTGAAAATATTGACGACATGCAGATTTCAGCCTCCTTTCTTTAACCACAACAGGAACTCAAAGTTATGAGAAGATACATAATTAACAGAGATTAATATTATAGAAAACATCAGTTTTCTGGGAGATTAATGCGCAGTGGGCATCCCAACAGGAAATTTCAGTCTTCAAAAACAATTCTGGTTCATTCATAATAGCCAAAGATAAAATGGAGAAACACAGTCCCTGGATTCTAGAAACCAAAGGCCTTTCTGTATGTGCTAAATCCCAGATGAGATACGCAGCAGTTGGTCTGCCTTAAATGTGCCATTTGTAATACTTTCTTAAATGCCTGCAAGGCACAATCTCACTGTCAAGGCCCTAAACCAGTTCTGGCATACAGGAAACATCTAGTCTTAACTAATGCAACAAAATAAAGGACAGGAAAGAAGGAGAGGGAAAAAGGAAATAAAAGCAGGAGCAAAGAAGGTAGGACAGAGGGAGAGGACCAAAAGAAAAGAAAGCAAGAAGGATGAAAAATGTAACACCAGTCTACCTACTAGATTTATCCCCAGAATACCTGACTGGTCTTTTGTTATCTTTTAGTCTGTCTTTTCTCATATATCAGCTGCTGAACTATGAAAAATATTTCCATAATTAGGGCAGTATGTTCTCCAACCGAGAACAAATTAATCCTGCAACACTTATCTGATTTTTAAGGAAGTTTAGTTTGAGGTAAGAAAAGAGGATAATAACCAAATCAATTCCACTTGCCTCACTATATATTTTGATTTAGAAGGTGATTATTATCTATTCAGTTCCTTTCCATGCCTACATTCATTTTATTTTTTTCACATTTCATTATACTCTTAGATATGACATGTTTTAGTGAACGTTCCTAAGATTCTCAAAGTTCCACATGACAGGATCATAATCAAGAATAAAGCAGAAAGCCAAGGATCCAACTTCTATACTTGGGGCCTCTGTTCTCAACCTTAAGTAACACAGGAGACGCTGGGTACCCAAGTAGATTTTATCATTTACCACGACCTTCTGGTAGTTTAGAGCAAAGTACTTACCTGAGATTAGAAGATCTTCCTTGATAAAAGAACGCTGAGCAATTGTCTTGGGCAGCTACTCTGGGACCCTCAGTCACTATAGAGCAGCTACTCTGGGACCCTCAGTCACTTTTATCTTCGCCTTCATGCTGAATTCTATCCTCTTTGATTTTCTAATTAAAAACTATTTCATCGTGTTTATGAAGAGAAGGTCAACCTGACTTTGTAGTTCAGGCAAAATACGTACATATCAGACTAAGAGAGTATGCCACATTTCTAATTAAAGGAAGCTCAAGCATTATGTAGTCATAGATCACAGTGCTTTCAGGAATCTTAGGGATTATCTACTGCATTGTTTCACACAGCAAGCACTGAGAAAAACTTTATTATCTGATATGATTAAATTATAGGGGGCACAGACACAAGTGCCAGACAATATCATAAGTGAGTACATAAATACTATATAATTAGGAGTGCTGGGAACTCTGGAGAATATGGAAGTGTATTTATTCTCTGCATTCTCTTTCTTTAAAAAAGTGGCTAATGTTCAGCCCCATCTGATTGTTCTGATGCTGGATTTGGACTCCATATTTTCAGTCAACATTTGTAAGAGAAGATAAATATTTTAAATTTATGGAAAATGTCCTGATTTTCAAACATTAGCAGGTATATCTTTAAAAATACCACTCTGGGATAGATCCAACAAATTAATTATCACTTTGTGAGCTCTTTTTAATAAATGGGCAACCAAAAAATGATTCCATGATTAAATACATGTTGGGAATTTTGGCATAATCAATGTGAAAATGATTTCTTTGCTCCAAGACTTTAGAGTATATAATATTTAAACAGAATTGTGAATCCTAAAAGAAAATATCATGTATAGAAAATTCAGTAGGCTAACATTTGTGAGTCCATTTTAGAACTATCAAGCTTAATTCAACATTTATTGACTGGCTACTATAGTAAAAACATTCATATTTTCCAATTTTGCAGACAGATTTTTAAAAGTGCCTCAGGAACCTGCAGACAAAAAAAATAGGAAGGGCATGTGTCTAACGGGAGATTCTTGTTTTGTGTGTGTGTGTGTGTGTGTGTGTGTGTGTGTGTGTTTATTAAAATTTATTGGGGTGACAATTGTTAGTAAAGTTACATAGGTATCAGGTGTACAGTTCTGTAATACATCATCTGTATATCACATTGTGTGTTCACCACTCAGACTCAGTTCTCCTTCCATAAAAGTAAGAGTCTTAATATAATCTAACAATTTTTTTTTTAAAGTTATGTACTGTCATAAGAAAGCAACATATTCTTCCCTGGAGGCTGGCTACCTTCTTACCTTCTTCTGAGTATTAATCCATAAGTACACGATGGCCTAACCCTATGAACATTCAGCTCATATAAAGAATTCCCCATATTCTATTTTTAAGCTCCCCAAGTATTATTCTCATGAAGTTTCTTTGTCCGAGAGAGAGAGAGAGATAAGAAGATTAACCAGTTTACTTCGCGGTTATGATTCTCATGGTAAATTAATAAGTGGATATAATGGTTTTTAACATAATTCTCTGTAACTGTGCTAGCATATGTTAGCATACTCAATTCTAATCAACTTCATAATAATGACCAAATTAAATTTATGGAACAATTCTGGGAACCAAAGCCTAAATGATCTTGAATTGATCATTTTAAATTTCATTTTATCGGGAATTACCTGCCTAGCTAGACAGCCAGCAATACTCAGGTTTTTATAGACTCTTTGTGTTAGCCACTTTTGAAATACATTTTAAAACAAAGTACTAGAAAAAAGTCAAATAGGAACTTAGGATATTCTGAACACACAGTAATTATTTATTGTATCAGCATGTATAAAATTGTATAAACTCTTGAAAGAACTGTAATGATAACACTAGTTAGAACTTCCAAATAATACATTTAAAATGATTGTGAAGTAAAGCAAATTAACACATTTTATTTTATTGAGCATTCAAGTAACTGATATTACACAAGACTAAGATGTCCTGAACAGTAATAAAGAGAAAAATATTTTACTAAAAAATGCTTTTTTGGTATTCCGTTTTGGCTGTGTAGAAATGGAGATAAATTTTATATAATTAAAATTAATTCCATATAATTTATGAATAAGTGCCAAATTTCTTCCTAATATATTTGCCAGTAAAAAATTTCAGAAGAATTACAAGCATTTTTAAATGGTATTCTGACCAGTGTGTTACAAACAGTTTTAAATAGTGTGACAATATATTTTTGAAAGAAGAAGTATATTCTGATTAACATAGAGTAATGAAAAATTGTATAAGTTTCTCTAGGACCTTGACCTTCCAGTGTCATCTTTAATTAATTACAACGTAAGTATTGCAGCTTATTGTGTTTCGTGTGCATTTATTAGATTTGATGAACTAGTGCAAGTTCATTATTTTTATAAAATATATAACTAAAATTTTTTCATTTGCAAAGAAATTATTAAATGGTCATTACATGCTAAGTTAGGTGTTAGGAATTAAGAAAACAAAAACAAATTTAAGAGTAAAAAACAACCAAAAAAAGAATAAAAAATAAAGCAGAATACCTTAATGAAAAAGAATAGAAATCCATACAAATAATCTATGGACAAAAAAGATCTCCACTGTTATTCTCAAGCAGTTTAACATATAAAAATGGCAACAGATTAGGTCGAAGGGGAGCAGTGATTCCTAATGAATAGACTTGTGAGCTACTATGTTTAGTGTTTGGTCAAATTGGAAGTTAAGGCTGTTAAGCAGGGAAGAAGTAATAAGATCACTTCTTTCAGCATAATGAATAAAACAGAAGGGGCTAACTTGAAGCAGTTTGATCTGTATGCAGTTATTTCAGTAACTCAATTATGAAGATCATAAATTTTGTGAATGACAATATTATAGTATACTGGTTTGCAAATACCTAGGACAAATTTGATCTGTCAGTTGCTTGGAAATAAAGCTTTATTGGAACACACCACAATCATTTGTTTATGTATTTTCTGAGGCTGCTTCATACTACAAAAGTAGAGTTGAATAAGTGAGATAGAAATATGGCTTACAAACCTAAAACATTTACCATCTGAAGATGTTTGTTGACACTAGCTATAGTTAATAACTATAGCCATATGTATGATTATATATGGAAAATGTGTAAGCTCTGAAGAGCGCTTAGAATTGATTTCTAAGGTGCTCCTAAAATAAAATGGCAAAGGAGAAAAGAGATCAGAAGATAACATGATAAAATGGGTCAAATATCTAGTAAGAAAAATAGGCGCATGTGGTAGTATAGGAGACAAGGATCTATAGTGACTTATAGAAGAATAATGGTCAACGCTGCCAAACACTGCCAAAATTCAAATGAGGTATAAACTGAGAACTAGTAAAGAGTGACTGATGCCTTGGATAGACTAGTTTCTATAGACCAACAAAGTATGAAGTGAGTAGTGTATGAAGAATAAAAGGAAGGTTGGAAAATAGAAAGAGGTAACCTGTAAAAAAATACCTTTATTTGAAGATTATGTAGGCTAAAAGGAAGTTTTTGTAAAATTTCTTTGTATTCCAGAAATTAATGACAAAGAACTATGAGAGAGAGAGAGAGAGAGAGAGAGAGAGAGAGAGAGAGAGAGAGAGAGAGAGAGAGATTGAAGTTTTAGCAGAGTTTGATAGAGCCTTTCAAGTATGTGACAGAATGGTATTCTGACCAAAGTAAAGAAATGCTACTTCTATTATAACAGAAAGGAAGGAGGAATGCTGGATGGAAATGTAGGTATGTTTTCATTTTTGTGTGAAGTATTTGATATCTCCTCTGATATTATTTTCTCAGTGTTAAGAAGGAAAGTCATCTTTAAGACTGAGGGATGAGGCAGAAGGAATTAAGAGTCTAGAGCTATGAGAACATTTTTTGATATACTGATGGGTAGAATGTGAGCAAGAACAAACTATGAAAATGGCAAATTAATTAACAGCACTGAGGACTTAGACAAAGTTGGAGAACCAGGATTCATATGGACAGTGATATACTTTCTTTTATGATTCTTTCATCAGTTTTCTACAAACTGGATATTAAATATGGTTATGTCACAGAGTTGAATTAATTTATTATCATGCAGTCATAAGTGGGGTAAATTCTACAATGTGACATGGTCCGGTTTAGAACTTGATATAATTTGGGAAAACCTCAAAATTTCAAGTCAAGGGTCAACCAAAGAAAGACAGCACATGTCTCCTGGCCTGTCCATTAACCCAAGTAAAGTATTCTGGGACCTATTCACTAGACAAGCACAGTTGATTTGCTTGCTAGAGTAGTGACATTGAGTTACTCCCATGTTTTCTGACTTTTAGTGATGTTTTCATAAGCAGTCCTAACACTAACATTTCATGTGTCTTGAACAAGAGTACTATTAGAGGACTATATACAATATGTAAGATATTTAAAAGTCAGCCTAATAATTGTTAATCATATTATATAGTATGCTATTACTGTGCTAAAATACCTTTGTAATGGTCTATTTTTAAGTAAGTAAAAAGTTATAGTGTTTAATGATTCAAATCAACAAAATCTCAAAGATGTCTGATTAAAACGAAGAATATGAGCAAACATTTTTTCTGATAAAATACACAACTCAAGAAGGTCAGATTAAATCCTGTTTTTATTAGTAATTATTCTTTGTTATCATTATTTATTTTAAATGTATTTAAAAATTTTATCAGGGAAATCTTTCACAGATACCTAAGAGTATTTCCAGTTTTAAAAATATAAGCATACACTCTACCTAAATAATTATCTATACTTTCTTCAGTTTGTTTTCCACAGTTCCATCTTTGAATATTTTATTTTCATCATCATCTCAATGTGTAATTATTCTCATTGATCAAAAAGGTTAGAAAATAAAATGTTACCAAATTAAATGTTGCAGAGCCCGTGACTTTGTTTTTATTGATAATGTTAATTCTGTAAATGTAAAAACAAAAATATAAAACTACTTTCATATAATTTCATGTATTACTTTTCTTCTGAAATATTTAAAATTATTTTGGTAAGAATAAATTTTTATTAACAAATATAAAAACTTTAAATCAAGATCAGTAAGTGAGGCTAAACTATGTTATTTAATTTTTAAAAACTGAATTACATTTTATTAAATATGTTATTAAAATAAAACTGCTCACAATATACAATTTTTTTATTCTCCTATTTGACAATGTAAAGAATCAGTATCATGCTTCATATGTGTTTGACTAGATCTACACATAAGCAAATTTTAGAAAAATGTGAATTATTTAATATTGCAAAATATTTATCAACTATCATGTGCAAGGGCTGCAAATACTGTTCATATCATAAGTAACTCTGTAATCAAGAGAAGTAAGCAAATGGATATTCAACTCTACTGGAAAATAGTATTTCTTTAGGCAAGAATTTGTTGTCTTCGGGCTATGTAAAAAAAGATTATTTGACAATATATTTGATTTATCTTTTATCTCAACTAAGCGATTCTTCTCAACTCTTCTCTATTACTTGAAATAGTGACAGTCTCCAGCATCAGCAGCAACACAAACACATTTAGACACTGCCATTTTGTTTTTTTTTTTTGAAGATATGAAAAAGGGGTGGGGAGAAGTGTGTTTCTGTGCCTTGATTGTAATAGTCAGAGCGTGTGATTTCTGTAGTTTTGGGGCTGAACACTGGATCCAGGATCCAGAGTGGCAGAGACACGAGAAAGATTTTTTTTTTCTTTTAGGATGTTTAATAAAAATATAGCTAGCATACAGTATTATATTAGTTTCAGGTGTACACAATAGTTACTCAACATTTATATACCTAAAGAAGTGATCAGAATGATAAATCCAACAACCATCTGACACTGTACCATGTTATCACAATATTGTTGACTATATTCCCTATAATGTACATTACATCCCCATGATTTATTGCTTTTATACCTGGAAATTTAGACCACCTATTGCCCTTCACCTTCCTCCCCTTTTTAATTTCCCAGTTACAGTTGACATTCAATATTATTTTACACTAATTTCAGGTGTACAGCATATGGTTTGACATTTCTATAATTTAAGAAGCGATCCCCCGACTAGTCTAGATCCCCCGACTAGTCTATCCACCTGGCATTATACATAGTTATTACCATATTATTAACTATATTCCCTATGCTTTACTTTATATCCCGGTGTCTTGTAGTTACCAATTTGTACTTGTTTAAACCCTTCACCTTTTTCACTGTTCCTCAAACCCCTTCCATTTCTCAATCGATAAATCTAGTACACATCTGACACCATACATAGTTATTGCAATATTACTGACTATAATCCTTATGCTATACCCTACGTCCTCATGACTACTTTGTAAGAACCAATTTGTACTCCTTAATCCCTTCGCTTTTTCACCCACTCCCTCAAACCCCCTCCCACCTGGCAACTAACAAAATGTTCTCTGTATCTATGAGTCTGTTTCTGGTTCTTTTAGTTTATTTGGTTCTTTAGATTCCACATATAATGGAAATCACATTTCATTTCTCTTTCACTGTCTAGCATACTCCACTAAGCACAATACCCTCCAGGTCCATCCATGCTGCTGCAGATGGCAAGAACACATTCCCTTCCCTGGCCAAGCAATATTCCATTGTATATACATACCACATACTTTTTATCCATTCTTCTATCAACAATCACCCAGGCTGCCTCCACATATTGGCTATTGTAAACAATGCTGCAATGAACACATGGATGAGCCTGTCCCCTCAAAGTAGCATTATGGGTATCTTTGGATGAATACCAGGAAGTGGGATTACTGGGTACTTCTTTGTCTCTTGTAATAGCCTTTGCTTTAAAATCTATTTTGTGTGGTATAAGTACTGCTATCTCAGCTTTTTTGTTTGTTTCAATTTTCATGAAATAACTTTTCCATCCTTTTACTTTCAGTCTGTCTTTTAATCTGAAGTGAGTCTCTTGTAGGTGGCATGTGTAAGGGTTTTGTTTTCTTATCCATTCAGCCACCCTATGTTTTTGATTGGAGCGTTTAATACGCTTACATTGAAAGCAATTGTTGCTAGATATGTAGTTATTGCCATTTTATTATTCATATCTTTGATTTTTTTTTTCCATCTTAAAGAAGTCCCTCTAACTTTTGCCATTTTAACTATGATGTGTCTTAGTGTGGGCCTCTTTGTGTTCATCTTGTTTGGGACTCTGCACTTCCTGGGTTTGTATGTCTATTTCCTTCACCAGGTTAGGAAAGTTTTCAGTCATTATTTCTTCAAATAGTTTCTCAATCCCTTGCTTTCTCTTTTCTTCTGATACCCCTATGATGCAAACATTGGTATGCTTGATGTTGTTCCAGAGGTCTCTTAAACTCTCCTCATATTTTTGGATTCTTTTTTTTTTTTTTTTTTTTTTTTTTGTGCTGTTCTGATTGGGTGTTGTCTGCTACCATATCTTCTTAATGGCTGATTCTGTCCTCTGCTTTACCTAATATATTGTTGATCCCCTCTAATGTATTCTTCATTTCAGTTATTTTATTCTTTATTTCTGACTGGCTCTGCTTATGTCTTCTATCTCCATTTTATGTTTTCTATCTCTTTATTGAAGTTCTCCCTGAGATCACGAGAATCCTTATAACCATCATTTTGAACTCTGTATCTGGTAGGTTGCTTGCCTCCATTTTGTTTAGTTCTTTTTCTGGAGTTTTCTCCTATTCTTTCATTTGGGACATATTTCTTTGTTTTCTCATTTTTGCTGCCTCTCTGTGTTTCTATTTATTGGGTAAGGCTGCTACATCTCCCCATCTTGCCGGGTGGCCTTAAGTAGTAGGTGTCTTGTGTGGCCCAGTGGCACAGTCTCCCTGGTCACATGAGCTGGGTGCTCCAGGTGTGTCCTCTGTCTGGGTTGTGCATGTCCTCCTATTATAGTTGAGTCTTGATTTCTGTTGGTATGTTAGCGGGTGGTATTGTTCCTCAGGCTGACTGGGTGTGGGGTTTGGCCATGTTCACAGTTTATGGGCTGCTATGTGGGAGGGGCTTACCCCACTGAGAGGGATTTGGCCCAGCAGGCTCTGGTGCCTGATGAGACTGCCCTTAGTGTGCACCACTTGTGGAGCTAATTGGGTGGTGCTTTGCTGTGGTCTGAATCCAGCATTCAAGTATGTTGGTTCTGGGGTCTCTTGGGAGGGGATCTGGTGCAGGCGCAGTTCAGCCACTGCCTGTGATCAGCCGGGGTCTACCTGGTAGGAGCTACAAAGCGATCCGTAGTTGTTCACTTCCTTTGCTAAAATTGGAGGCACATGGGAGAGGCCACTCTGCAAAACAAGGACAGCTGCCACCAGTACTGGGTCTGGGATAGCCCAGAAAAAAGCCAGGACACTCTGAGGTTTGCTGCCACCTGCCCACCTGCTGGCTCCTGTAAGGCTCAGCCATTGATAAAACCTCCTTTGGTAAGAACGTTGGGTGAGCTACAGTCCTAGTGAGTCAGCAAGGTGGAGCAGCAGAGCTCACAAGGCCAATCAGATTCAGATTTGGCCTGTGGGGGTGGGCTCAACACGGGAAAGATGGCACCCGCCTTCTGCCTGCGTGGGAGGAGGCCCACACAAGGAAAATGGGACTGTCCTTCCAGTCCTCACCTAGAAGTTACACAACTCAGTCTTGCCCCATGTGTCTCTGACACCCCCAGAGTCACCATCTGTCCACCGGAGCCCATGGTGAGTGCCCGCTTGAGCCCTTTAAGATGATGTCTGGGTTTCCCACAGCCTTCTGTCCCACCCAAACAGTCAGAATCCTCACCGTTTCTCATAGCCAAAAGTTGTGGCGACTCTTCTTCCTGGCAGCAGTACTCTGGGTTGGGGAGCCTGGTGTCAGGGGGCTGGAGTTCCTTGCTCCTTCGTGGGGAAGCTCTATGGCTGAGATATCTCTCCCGATTTTCAGCCACCACACATGGGTGTGGGACCAGCCTGTTTCATGTCTCTGCCTCTCCTATCAGTATTGCTGTGGCTTCATTTTATATCCTTAGTTATAAAACTTCTGTTCAGCTAGACTTCATATAGTTCTCCAGGTTGACTGTTGTATAATTTAGTTGTAATTTTTATGTGTTCATGGGATGAAGCAAGCACAGTGTTTATCTACTCCACCATCTTGGATCTCCTCTCCACGACTGTGTAATAAACTCTGTGTGTGTGTGTGTGTGTGTATGTGTGTGTGTGTGTGTGTGTGAGAGAGAGAGAGAGAGAGAGAGAGAGAGAGAGAGAGAAAGAGAGAGAAACAGACAGAATGTGAGACAACTGAAGTCTGTATTTAGACCAGGAGAACACCTTGCTTTTGGGGAATAAGCAACTAGGGTTTGTGTGCCACGCAGTTTGAGTTTCACTAGCAGCTGATGATAGAATATTAGCTGCTCTGTACCTGGTATCTTGAGCCCATGAAAAGCATAGTTATTCCACTCAGAATAAGGAAGTGATGAAGTGGTAGTCCAGTACGACACACACAGAGTCAGGTTCATTATCACTGAAGCTGGAGCCTGGGTCCTTAACAAAGTGCTCCACCACAGACGCAAGCAGGTAAAGACCCAGCCATATTAGTCCAACTTATACAGGACTTTGTCACACTGTAACTTTGGAACACCTAGGATCTGTTCTCATTGGCGGCACAGCAGATGGCAGTGACCATGTGGCGAACAAACCACATGGGCTTGCTCTGGGAGTGTTGGTGCTACAAAATGCTGGCCAGGGAGCCTCTGCTGGCCAGGTCACCCAGGACCTAGCACAGCTGGGAATCAGGAGGTCATAGTCATGGGCGGCCTGGACAGACTGAGTGCAAGGGGCTGGCCTAGGCCTTGAGTTAGAAGTCCTGCACCCAGCGTATGTTGCTCTGGTTCAGGTTTATAAATCCTATGGACTTGCCCCCAACCCAGGTGTGGCCTCCTGCAGGTTGAAGGCCGTCTTGGCCAGCATGAAGAAGTGGAGGAAGGACTGGGCTCACCACACATGTTAGGCGGCATTGCTGGTGTTGAGGAGGCAGGCAGGCTGACTTGGGAGCCACCTGGATGCCATCTGCCTTTGCCTGCTGCCGCTGAGAGAAACCAATTAAGAATAAACACAAACAAAAAACCAACTAAACTAAAAATGTTGAGAAAAACTGGTAGAGAAACTGAAAATGGACTTAGTCTTTCATGTTGGTAGGAGAATCCCCAGTAAATACAATCTCGTTGTCCAGGTAATTAAAAGCAAGTTTTCTAGGTTACTTTCAGATGATCCTGCTCTTTCCACCACAACCAAGATAAAATTTTATCCTATTATGGGTACGAGGAGAAAGGGACCAAAAGATCACATGTTAAAAGACAAAGAAGAGAAAAATTTGAGCTTGGTGGACAGAGACTGAAAGAACTACCATATAGAAGCAGTGGATGGTAGGGTGAGTAGAAGTGGACAGGAGCTTCAGTGAGGTAGTTGAAGAAATGCATTTGAGGTTCCTGTGAGAGAGCTAAAAGGAAAAATGATCATATGCAGAGTGAGAAATATTTAGCATGTCAGAGAAAGGGCTGTGTTATGATTTTCCCCTGTCAGCTGTTTCGTGTCTTCAGTTCTTTCTTTACCCAAGTTAAGCATAAGGTTAAGAGGTGGACAGAGAAATGAAGCTGGTAATTAATTTGTCATTTTCACGGTTTCTTCTTACTCACATTCTACCCATCAGTATATCAAGAGACTGGGGATGTAAACTATAAATCGTAACTGAGTGGGAGGAAGTATGGACAACATGGGCAGTAAACTAGCGTAGAGAATTGATACTCGAGGGTTTTATGTCTTGGGCAATGACTAAGGATAGCAAGCTTATGAGTTGTGCTGAGTTTAACTGGCCGAGTCTTTGGTAATTTATTCCCAGTAGATCTTGCATCTTAAAACCTTAAGGCCAGCAAAGGCAGAGGACTCAAGAGCAGAGGATACCTAGTTTGGTGGCTAGACAGGTTACATCAGAATCAGAAATTCATTTATTAAAAGAGCTAGTTGTAGGCCACGTTCACAAGCTACTGAGGCAGAATCTTTAGTATTGAGACCATGAAATGCACACTAAAAAATATCTCAATGGACTCTACACCCCAATAACAAAGCACACTTTTATACATCAAGATTTGAAAAGTTCTCCTGTAGATTCTCTGTGGATTAGATAGAGATTATAAAACCAGATTCTAGACACTAAGACAGAAGTAGAGCATATTGCTGGGGTAAATTGACTTATTTGCATCTATTTCCTAGACACATGTATTTTTATTTAACAACACTCAAATGTAACTAGCATTTATTTTGTTGTGTGTGCTTCTGATGCTTTGAGGCAAAATGAAGCATTAAAAAAATCCCCAAAGTTTACATAAATCATTTCTTTTTCTGGTTTTGGCTATTCTATCATTGTCATGATTAATGGAAGATAGTAAAACTAAAGCTATGTTGTTTTTGAGCCACATTATTTTAGTACACATTTTACATGCAACCTATTTATAGGCTTTAGATATATGGAACATTTAAGAAAATTATATGTCTATTCTATTAACTTCAGCATGATTTGCTTACCTAAATTACATTTTTAATGAACATGAACCAAAGAATCAAGTTGCCTAGAGTTTGCCTTATTCAGTGGTCATAGGGTCAGTAGTTATTTTTCTAATTAGTTATCAGCAACAAAGTAAAATTCAAAGAATGTATTTAGAACACCGAGTGAAAAGAGAAGTAAAATATTCAAAAAGGAAAATCTGTTTTATAATTAAACATATAGTGTATGTTTTTCCCAATTTTGACCTAAGTAGGTAACTGCAAATTTGTATTTAAGATATTTTTTTCTATAAAATCCTGATATTAAATGTATTATGTATATATTTATTTGCTGATATATCTAGATAATAACAAGTCTTGTATTACTCATCCTTTGATCTCAATACTAAGGAACAGTGAAGTTAAGTTGACAGCCCAATGTCAGGAGAAAAACTATTAATAAGATTCAACTTTTCTGATCCTGTTTAGGATCCTATATCATAACTCTAGATTCTCCATGGGTAGACAAGCATTATGTTCAATTATTTGAACTTGTTCCATTTTGAAGTTAGGGTGTACAAAAGTGCCAACAGACATTTTCATCATTCATCTGAACAACATAAACACTGAGTGATAAACAATCAATGTCTCAAAAATATCCTATTTTTTAAAAAACTTAATTTGACATGAAATCAATATTAAAAATTATGTTTTAAAAATACTTTCATGTTTGAGTTTTAGATTGTATCTATAAATCAGCAGGGAAACCCAGAAAAAACTTTGAATGGAAATATAATTTTCAATTGAACGTAGAAATAATCTATAATTGAGATAATCTACATAAGTGTTCTAATTCTACCCAACATACAACAGAAAAATCAGATGCTGTAATCACATCACCATGTAGACTACACCTAAGTTTTTAACAAAGTTAGGGAGTTATTATAAATGGCATCTAAGTTAGTTTGGGCTATTTAATTAATTATTTGCAAAGGAAATGTATATCAGAGTAGGCTAGCACAATTTTTTTAAAAAACTATTTGGTACTGTGATTTTGCTTTTTATTTCAGTGGTTGGCTGTGTTCTTCAAACTCTTTCAAGGGAATTGAGTGTCTCAGTCTAAGATAGAACGATGGACAAAATTTGTTCAACAAGTACATGAGAACACTGGGCATTAAATTATGGAAATATTTCCATATGTGTTGTCAATAGTCACTACTCCAAATACCCTGAGTGCCTCTCCCCTGCCCCATTTTCCCAGGACCCCCGGGACCTCCGCATACTCCATCAAATAGAGAGGTCTTACAGGGCTCTGGCACTGCAGGTGACTTGTAGGACTGCACCATATTGTGGCCCTCATCCATCTGACAGGGCAGTCTTCTGTCCTAAGATTATAAACATTCCTAATTCTGGGGTTAGGGACTGAATGGTAAGTGGTATTGTGCTTTGAATAAGGGTAAAGTGGCCCCTGGTTAGGGAAGAAAACTTTAGCTTCCTTGAGACAAAGAGAGAAGTTTGGATTAGGGACATTTGAGCCTCATTCTCAGGGTACAACTGTGTGTTTTGTGTAAGGAGGCTGGATATGTAGCAAAATACCTCCCAGTCCCAGTTTAGGATAAGGGAGTGGAGCTACCCTTCTTCAAAACGGACCATGGAATCTTAGATAAGGAATCTCTGTAGTTAACAAGAAAAGCTGAATACCAGAATTACCTTTCCAAATTTTCTCTGGTCTTGACTAGACTTCAGAGTCAACAGTTCTCCCAAATATTAATTGATATTGAATATATTTCTACTGTATAAATGAGAAGCTAGGGTTAGATTTAATTTGATTTGGGAAATGTTATCAATTTTTTATACCAAGTGCTACTGTACAAATTTATATTTACTGCATTGTTTTGTTCTGATTTTTATCGTGGCATATGCTCATTACTAAAACTTTGGAAAACACCGAAAATTAAGACTAGAACAACAGAAATAATAGACTGGTATGTTATTTCATTGCAAGCAGTAAAATGTTAGTCCCTGATTGTAATTCCCAGTTGTGCCTTCAAAAGACATGTGGTTAGTTATTCCACACACCCTCACATCTGGCATTTAAGTTTTCTAAGTCTTCATTTTGATTTTTGATACGATTCTTCATATTTTTTCTTTTCTTTAAGATTTAGTTATATGGGTAGGAAGAGGAAACTCACTCATGAGTAATTAGATGACATTTCAATGTAATTATTTGTCAGTGTATATTTATTTTATTAATTGATATGTTTGTTTTTATTTCTGATACCTTGTTTTACGTTTTCTCTTCTTCATACTTAATTATTCTCTCTTCCTCCATCTCTTGCTCTTTTGTTTCCTTTCATCTTTTTATGCTTTCGGATTTCATATTTTATTTTTTTAATTAAAATTTATTGAGCTGACAATTGTTAGTGAAATTACATAGGTTTCAGATGTATAATTCTGTAATACATCATCTCGCATACAAATCTTTAATCCATTTGAGTTAATTTTTGCATGTGCTATAAGACAGTAGTCCAGTTGCATTCTTTTGCATGTGGTTGTCCAGTTTTCCCAACACCATTTATTGAAGAGACTGTTCTTTCCTCATTCTGTCTATATTCTTGGCTCCTTTATCATAAATTAATAGACCATGGATGTGTAGGTTTATTTCTGGGCTCTCTATTCTGTTCCATTGATCTAGATGTCTTCTTTTTATGCCAATATAATACTATTTTGAGCAATGTTATCATTCTTGTGCTTAAATATTTTATAAGAAAATTTGCATTTTAAAGAACTTTGTGTCCAATCTGAAATACTATTCCTTATCTTTCTTCTCTTGTCTACATTTTTAAATAAATTCACTAATACAAATCCAAATTCTTTGAAAATATTGATTTTGTTAATTATGCATAACCATTTTTTAATTCTCTTTCATGTATTCATTCACTCATTCATTCATTTATGGTACATTTAGATATTTTATCAACATTATAGAAGCATTCTGGAATATAAATCCCTTTCAGTTTCTTTAAACAACTTTTTAAAATCAATTATAGTATGGAAGTTATGGAACCAAAAAAAGCATACCTACTTCAAGTTTCTTGATATACCATGTCTAATTGCCATTCAGAAGGTTACAGTGTTTTAGAATCTCAGCATCTGCATGTAAGCGTATATGTTTCATCATACCTTCTGTAATGAAAAGCACTTTCATAAAAACAATAAAAATGAGTCCCTAAAAAAAGTTAACCTTCATGTTGCCATAATTTTAAGTGATTCTGATAGTACTTGGTTGAATATTTCATGTTCTTTAACAATTTGCATTTTTATTCAAATTATCATCTGACAATGCTCTTTGACTGTTTTTCTATGTTAAAGCCTTTTATTATTTTTGTTTTGTTTTATTTTAAGTTAAGAATAAAAGCACTTTGTTATATTTGGGGTAAATTCTTGTGACTTTTAAAATCCAATCTCTTGAACATTATGGAAATTATGTGGTTTTGTACAATCTATGAATAATATGTAATATATAGAGAGACAGAAATCCTTATTTTTCCTTGCCTGTTCACCTCTAAATGTCAAGGCACCATCTTTCCTTGGAAGGTAGAAAGTCCACACAAAATCAGGAAGATATGTATTGTTACTCCTAGTTTTCAAAGGTGTTTAAATTTCCATCACATTATATCCTTCAAAATCATTTCAATAAGAAGTGAAAGAATCTATCTATAACCCACAATTTTACGTGAAATTTGGTTTACCTAATTTAAATGATATGTGGAAAAGATATGTGGACAGGAGATTCTGAAGTATATTAGAGACAATATAGTATGCTATCAAGTGGTGGAATACTAAAAATGCATTTTAAAATGTAGTTTTATCATTCAGTTATTTTTGTGATGATTGAAATAGAAGATGGTTGCCAGAGGGGTGGGATGGGGTAGGGGGAATGGGTGAAAAAAGTGAAGGGTAATAAGAGGTACAAACTTCCAGTTATAAAGTAAATAACTGGATGTGATGACCGGCATAGGGAATACAGTCAGTATTGTAAAAACACTGTACAGTGACAAATGATTACTAGACATTGTGGTGATCACATCATAAGGTATATGAATGTAGAGTCACTATGTTGTACACCTGAAACTAATATAATATTGTATGTCAACTTTAATAAAGAAATTATAGTGACAATACCAAAAAATACAAATAGAAGAGTTTTGTAATTTAGAAACTTATATCTTAATTACTAAGAAGTTCAATTGAAAATACAAACATCCATATTGTTGATTATTATTTTAAATCAAGAGGCTATAACAGGACATATTTACCTGCTATTTCTATAAAGCCAAAATATATGCAACTCCACAGGTTACATATATCTGTACATTGATAATTTTTTAAATTATCAGTTAAATTGCTGGTTTTAAATTTTTATAATTTAACTTTTAATAATCCACTTAAGACAAATGTGAAGTTTTCCCCAAAAATGTAAGTTTGTTTTGAATTTTATAAAGCTTCTCTATTCATGTTTAAATATAATGCTGTTTGAACATTTGTCTTTAATTCACTTTTTATGAAATTTTGATAAATTTCCAAATTTACACACAACACTACTAATAAACATTGGCACTTGTTGCCTCCATTCATGTAATAAATATTTATTAGGTAGCTTTTTCAATTTTATGAATTCAAATAGTATGGATTTTTAGAATTCAAAAATGTCCAATTTAGAATTTATGCCATCAATGTACAAAATACACATACACATATGTATTAATTTGAGCTACTTTGAAAATTAATCTGGGGCATTCTGCTTGTATTAACAGTAACTAGGATACACTGGGAAAATTGGAACAATTATTAACTGAAACTCAGGAGACCCATTTCCAGACTTTTCATTCAGTAGCTGTGAACTTCATTTCTCACTAACCATTCAGAAGCTGTAGTTGCTTAATCTTTCTCATTTAAAATGTGAAAGTTTCAGATTAAGTAATCTTCAAATTATCTGAACTTTTTAATACTTTTCTTCTGCATGAATCATTTGGAGTCAGAGCCAGCAGGAATCACTATGCATATCTTATTCCCTTTTTTATTTTTAGTGCATTTGATCGGATAAAAGCTATATTTCTAATTTCAGAGATGGAATCAAATCAATGTCTGCCACCTCCGTAGATGTTTACAGAAATAAAAATCACAGAGTGTAGGTAAAACATCACTCCCTTCCTGCTCTCTCAAATAGGAAAGAAGAAAAAGAAGACAAACATGCATATCAGAGAGGAAGAAGACTTTTTTACCATTTCAAGGAAGATTATTTCATCAATGATTCATAGATATTGACTAGAAGTAGGAAGTCTGGAAAATGAGCCTTCTTTTACTTAGGTACTGGTCCACTTTTGCAGTGTACCACAGTTACTCATAGTATTAACATATTTTTATAGGCTAAATTTTAAAATGATTTCTCAAACTTTCTTACTTTTATGTTAGGCTGAAGTCTTGAAGACAGTGAATTAATTGTAAATGTTTACAGTCTTGTGGTTTTCAGTGAGGCTCAGACAAGTCATCTGAGTACTCTGGCTGTGTTAATGCTTTCAAGCCTTAGGAAGTGGAGAAAGAAAAAGTCAAGTGACTTGGACAGTGTCACAGAAATATCATGTCACAGCTTTCTTCAAACCCAGGCCTGCCTTACTCAAAAACCTTTATTCTTAATACTACATTAATCTGGTTTCAATGCTAGGTATCCATCATAATAGTAGTTATATTTATCACTATTTCCGTGATCATGATGGTTATTAGGTATGCCAGAAATCCCTGAGGCTGTATCTGGATCCTTGAGTTTGCCGTCTCTAATTCCTAAACCTTTTCATCACCTACTATCATCATATGTATCTACTTTTCACTAGGATAGTCACTGAACTACAGAAAAAGGATTCTTTTAGTCCTGCACTTATTACCTGGAATTTCTATTTTTATTTCCTTTTTATTTTTAAGGTGACAAATGTATTGAATGCCCAACCATTGGCTTCCCAAAAGCTGTGACCTTCAGCATGAGGAAACTATAAATTTATTTCCTTACTTTTATTGAAAAAATAAATTTTATGTGTTCCAATCTTGTTAGTTTTCCCATTTAATTGAATTCCTATAACACTGATTGAGTAACAATTTGGTTTTATTTTAGATACTTCACATTCTCTCCATCATTGAAATTAATTAGAAATTAATTTGATAATTTCTAATATTTTTGGCTCAAGATTTTTATTATTCATAATTTAATTAATTGAAAGTTAAAATTACCTCCACCATGGACTTAGATTGTCCAAATTTGAATTTTCACTCATTATATATTAGAAAGCTTACATAGCTGCTTACCATGTATAAGCCCTAGCTTCCTCATTTATAAAATTATGATAATGATACCTTCCTTACAGTGGCATAAAAAGAATGTAAAAAATTGTTTTTTTGTTATTTTTGACAAGTGCTTAGTAAATATTGGCTTTTTATTATTAATAATAAGTATCAAAGTAAAGACATTTCAAAATTAATTTAATTGAAGGTTTATGCTGTTAGATGTGAAAGGAAATTCATAAATTATTATTTAGTCCTGACATAATAAGGGATCTTCTTTATCTGTATATCTTCCATGATTGCAGTGAGATATCTCTATAAGTGACTTTTTACCAAGAGCAGCCGTTTTGGTAAAGCTTTTCTTGACTCTAATTTGCTCTGAAAGATTCATAGGTGTTTTTTTGTGTGTGGTTTTTGTTTTAGTTCCTGTGAGCAACTGAGTAACTTTGCAACTAAAATAGAAAATTCGACCGACCATATGTCATTTCAGATTTAGTACCAGAGGAGGATAAAATAATCAGGATGAATAAGGAATTGGCTACTGAAATGTATGACAATAAACACATGTGAAAATATAACGAAAGGAAAGAGCTCATTAAAGTGCATGATTAGGCTTTGCAGCAAAATTTGATGCTCTTCTGAAACACACACGAATTTCATTAGTTCACTTAGTTGAAAACATTTTTAGAGATGAAAATTTCAGCTTCCAAATCAACCTGAACATTTCTTGTATAAAAGCGAACTCTGGGTCAAGGCAATATTGTATCTTTAACCTCACTAGCTTTTTTTGTATAGGCTGCCTTTTGTCTCAAACTCTACAGTATGTAGTAAAAACACTGATTCGATCTTTAGTGCATCTAACAAATTCTGCCTGTATTATCATAGTTATTTTTGTTATGCATTATTCTCCAATTATCTCACATGATAATTATTATGTTATAAATAGCTTTATAATTCTTCTGATATGCATTAAAATTTGTATGTGGAAGGAACGAAATAACGAATATGCCTACTTTTGGAGGAAAAAAGAACAAGACTCAAAATAAATGTCATCATTATTTAATATATAGGTTCAACTTCATGTCTTCTAGTAAACTAGATATGAAAGATATTTACAAAAATGTGAAGCAATTAATTATAACATTAATTATATTTTGTTTTGGAAAATAGTTATATTTTGTAAATGCATGTTATGTTACATTAACATAATGGATATATTATAGGTATTTTAAACATGAATTCAATGCATGTTTTGAATATTTCTGTTTTAATTTCTAATGCATTAAACATATATATATGTATATACACACATATATATGCACATATATATGCAATATATGTATATGTATATACACATATATATATATATACACACATATATATATATATGCAATTCACACAAAAACACATTGTGGACTTCAATATTTTTAAGATGTAAAGTTTGAAAAATACTCTTTTAGATGTGCCTACATGTTTTTGGGTTTTTGGGGGGTTTTTTTGTATTTATCTTGTTTGGGATCCACAGAACTTCGTGACATTGTTCATCTATTTTGGAAACTTCTTAGACATTAGCTATTCTAATAATGTTCTGCTCAATTCTCTTTCATCTCTTTCTGTAATTCCAATTAAACATATGTTAAACTTTTTTACTTTTTTCTACATGTCTACTGTGCTTGTCTAAAAAAATATATTCTACTCTTTTTTTTTCTCTCTGCTTTAGTTTGTATTTTTTCTATTGACTTATCTTCCATTTCAGCAACCCTGTCATTGGCTGTCTAGTCTGTTTTTATATACATCTATTGAGTTCATAATCTTATGATTTACATTGTCCACTTTGAGAACTTCCCTTTGAATGTTTTTATCTGCAGGCATTCCTCATTTTAGACAGTATTGTTAACTGGGAATCTGGCATATCAGAACTGTGTTTTTGCTTTGACAGCTCTCTGATCAGTAGAACTAGGCAAAGCAAACATCGTTTTAACATGCACATGTTTCAGTTAGTACAGTGTCATGCAAAGTAAGGACTCCTGGTGGTCAACTGATATTTTATACCTTTTTCTTTATTTCCTTGAACATATTGGTTATATTTATTTAAAATTCCTTCTTTATTAACTCTACTAATTATACCAATAATACTCAGAAGGCTAGCATGTGATGAGATGAGTTGCTCCATAATGTAAATTTACTACGCCACTGCTTAATTCAGTTGATTCTTTGTAATATCAAGAATTTCAGTGACAGGAGCAGTGTATTTATTTCACCAGCCCCCTATCTTCTTGACCCTACCAATTTTAGTTTCAAGTAATATTATATTATTTCATGTATAGTATAATAACCTTACAAGTATATACTTCCATTTCTCCCATCTTGACTTTTGTGCTATTATTATACATTTTACTTCTATATACTTTATGAATTTCTTAATGCATAGTTATTGTTTTTTTAACAGTAATTTAGCCATAAACTGATATAAATAATAAGAGTGAATATATTTTGTATTTTACCAGGCAATTACCAATTGAGGTATATTTATTTTTCCTGAAGAGCTTCATTCAGTATTTCTTATAATGCAGGTCTTCTGTTAATTAGCTATTTCAGGCTTTGTGTGTCTCAAAGCTTTTAATTTGCTTTCAGTTTGAATCATAGCTTAATTGAATTTGGGAATCTAGGAAAATCCGAGAATTTTAGGTTGGTAGTTCCTTTCTATTTTTTTTTCGGGGTGTTTAAAGATATTTCTCTACTGTATTCTGGTTTGTATTATTTGTAATAAAATCTTTGCTGTCATGCTTACTCAAGTTCTGCAATACATATGTATTGCTTTTCTGCACATGTTTTTCAGATTTTACTCTTTATCATTGGTTTTAAATAATTTGATTATGATGTGCCTTGTAGTAATTTTTGTCATATTCAATAGGCTGTTTTTCATTGAGATTCATGGGTCTATGGACTTATAGTTTGCATTAAATTTGTTTTTTTCCAATTTTTAAAAAAATAAATAAAACAACTTTTATGTTTTACAATTGTTGTATCAAAGATTTTATAACTCCCTTTTCCTCAGGGAAAGGGGGATTATAACATTACATGTATATTATGTCACTAGAAACAGGTCATTGGTGCTCTCTCTCTCTCTTTTTTGTTTTCATTCCTTTATTATCCCCAGAGTTTCATTTGGATAACTTTTTTTGTTTGTTTGGTTTTTGGTTTTATTGTTTGTTTGTTTTGTTTTTTGCTATATTTTCAAGCTTATTAATTTTGTCTAATGTGCTCTTATTCCTATTTTTCAAACCTCAGATATTGTCATTTTCATCTCTGAAATTTTGATACTTTTTTAATAATTTCCATGTCTTTATTTAACATAGTCAACCTTTCCTTAGCTTCCTGTAATTATAGAACGAGTTTACAGTAGCTGTTTGAATTTCCTTGTCTACTTATTCTATCCTCTGTAATTTCTGGGTTGGTTTTAGCTGATTGATTTTTTTTTTTATTATTATGCGTTAGCTTTTTTTGCTGCCTTACAAGCCTGACATTTTTTTTGTTGGGATATCAGATATTTCATTTTTACAGTTTTACGTGCTGATTATTTTTGTATTATTAAATATTCTTATGTTTTCTCTGGGAAACTGGATATTTTTGTAATCCTCTGAATATTCTTGAAGTTTGATTTTTCATGCATGTTTTTAAATTTTATTAAGTTGAACCAAAGCAACATTTCTTCTAGGAATATTTTTCCATACTGTTAAGACAGAATCATCTGAGTTTTCTATATACTTCCCAATGAATTATGAGGTTTTCCACTATGGTGTTTAGAAATAGGAATTCTTCATGATTCTGTGTGATATATGTAATTGTTCCCTTTAATCATTCAGGCAGTTCTTCACTCAGTGATGTATAGTTTCCTTCTACGTACGCACTAGTATTATTTAGTGGATGCCTTAAGGAAGAGTCTTATGAAATACTGAGTGATCTCTTTCTGTGCAGCTCTATTCCCTATGGTACACTGTCCTGTGAACTTGTGCCACCTTGGCTTGCCTGAACAAATATCTATATCTCCTTAACTCTTATTATCATGGAGCTTCACTTGAGCTCCCTCACCCTGCACTGGGTACTGGAAACTGTTTTCAGGAAATAAGTTGAGATAGTTTTAGGACTTTCCTTGTTAGTTTTTGCCTCCCTGAAATGAGTGTCCTGCATTATTTCTTAATGTCCAGTATGCTGAAACCATTTATATATATAAATGGTTATATATATATAAATGGTTATATATATATATAAATGGTTATATATATATATATACATAAATTGTTATATATATATATACAGTATATACATATATAAATGGTTATATATATACGCAGTATATGTATACATATGTATACATATATGTGTGTTATATATATACATTTTATATATATTTATTTCTTACTTTTTAATCGGGTTCTGTTACTTTATCTTGACCAAAACAGAAGCTCAAATCCCTCTTGCTTTTCTTTCTAGAATTTCGAAATGTATGTTATGGCTATACAGTAAGTAGTTCCCTCTCCTTACCCATGGGGAATATATTCCAAGATTCCCAGTGGATGTCTACAACTGTGAATATGCTGGAAAAAGGGATGATTCATGTCCTGGATGGAATGGAGTGGGATGGCATGATATTTAATCATGCTACTCAGAATGGCATGCAATTTTACATTTATGGATTGTTTATTTCTGTAATTTTCAATTTAATATGTTCGGACCACCATCTAGTTTATCAGTTAAAAAAATAGCCTCTTTAAAAAACAATTACACCTTTTGCTCTGATTCAAACTACAATCATTGGAAAATAGTTTCAAATCAGTGAAAGAGAAATGGAACATCTCTTCAGCCAGTGGAAAATATAATTATGCCTCTAATATTCAACTGACCAACATTATAAGGGTTTGGTAGTATATTGTGCCTGCAAAGCAAATTCCCCAGCATACCACAAAAGTCCTTCTTGATCGATCTCCTCTTCTCTGATAATAGTTTAGAGAAGATTATTATGTGACAGGTTAAATATTGCCGAGTGATGGTAATAGAGAAAAATATCGATAGGTATATTAGGGAAGACAGCAAGGTTTTAGTCATGAGCAACTGAGTAGGACCTTGTGAATTATTAGAGAAACACATTGGAAAGTAAAGGGTTGAGGAACATCTTGACGTTGAAATTGAGTAGCCTATAGGATATCCAAGTGCAGAAGGTCAATAAGCAGGGAGATAAATAGGTTTGTCAGACATTAACTAACTTGAAATATCAATTTGAAAAAACGAAATATTTGAAGTTAGTCAGAAATTACAAAGAAGGATGTAAAGTACAATTATGGACATGGGAAAATTTCCAAGATTTTGTATTATGTGATTAAAGGTGATTGAAGAATGACTCAGTATGATTCTATAGACAAAAAAGGCAGGATCCAAACCTAAATTACCTGTATTTATATTATGCTAGATGATTGAAGAAGGAAAAATACAGAATTGTTAGCTATCATTTTCTCTAAGTTTTTAAAAATGTAATATTGTTAAATTAAAATATAAAATGGCTGAAGAGAACCTTCACTATTAATTGAATATATATCTTATTTTCTTTAAAAGTAAATGGAATATAATTTGCTTCAGCAAAAATATTTATTTGAAAGAAAAGATACAAAAGCATTAAAAACACTAAGTATAATAGTTTGAGAAGTGGGTAAATATATCATGAAGGCAAAAAAAAAAAAAAAAACGCAAAGTATTCCAACTGGTTTGTTTCAAAGATCTTTTGTAGTAGTCATTCAAGTAAGCCTTAAAGACAACACTTTGGGATTCTGTATCACTTCTTAACTTTCAATATCCTCTTTCTCTTTCATTTCCATCTTTTATGACTTCATCTGATCCCCAAAGCTCCGTTCTGCGTGAAGATGAAAAACAAATAGGAACACTCAGACCACACAATATTAGAATAACTGATCATTCTCAAATAAGCCAGTGGTACTTCTTCTAGTGAATTAATTCATTCTATCTCCTAGAGAATATACCATTTGGTTACAAATTTCATCTATTTTTCTCTGAAAATAACAATGCTTTTAATGCTGTCTTTTCAGAAAATGAGTCTCATTTGGTATCATAACCTGAGCAAATTTATAGTCAAAGATTAATTTGTCAATCTGACTCCTTTAGATGCAACAAACTAAAAGTGTATAAACATAACTGATGTTCAACTACTTAATTCTCAAACTATTATCTTTATCATAGGAGCAATATAGAGTAACAAATAGAAGGAAAAATATACAATAATATACACAAGGGGAGCAAATTTTGTATTACTTTATTTTCTTTCTGACACTTTAAATTTGAGTCAATTATAACTTTGTAAGAAGTTTCCAGGAACTGTAATTCCCTGACTTAAAATCAGTACTCCAAATAAATTATTTTTTTAAATTCCCCCCATTAAATGAGCAATTTTATATGATTCGTATCAACTTGTTTTTGCCACATCTGCAAAGCAACTACTGTCAAACGTTTCAACGTTTACTGAAAATAACCCTTCATCAGAGCACCTAGATTCATACACAATGTTATTTCACCATTAAGTTAAAGACTATATTCATATGCCTGTGCAACTTTGAAATTTCCTATTTTTCAACCTTTTAGTAATTAAGAAGAAAGTGAAGAAAGTAGAGTATCAACTAAAAAGTCACACTCCAAATGAACATTTTTCTTTCTTTTTCTTTTAAGAAATGATGAGAATTCCACCATATAAAAAAAAAATAGAGAGTGAGAAAAACATTTCTCAGCTACATGAAGATAGCCAGAACCTGTAGAATCTTCAATAAAAGCATTTTACAGGATCGCCAGGAAAAAAGATATTGCTCAGAAAATTTTATAATTATGTTAAGAAAATGAAACTGTGTAAGTTAAGTATGGGTAGATTTGCCTTCCCATAGCTATGTCTAGAATGTTGCTCTTGGGATATATAATAATGTCCTTGAACATGGCCTCATCTTTACTTTATGATATATACTTTGTAATTTCCCAACAAAGCCTAACGTCAGGTTTCGTACAACCTATTGTTAAAATATGACAGAATTGCAAACATGTTAAATTGTGTAGAAAATAATTGAAAAAAATAAAATTAAAGGATCAGTAAATATAAAGGTCTGTAATTAAAAAAAAAAAAAAAGATCTTGTTTCAAGTCTTTCACCATTATTTACCAGATTCTCTTAATAAAGAAAACAAAGATACTCTAAGTTTATTTTCTAGAATTTGGAATTAATATAGTATGTTTATCCTAGGAATTTTAAATTAAACATCTACTTAATGATAAAATCATTTGAGATAGCAGTGATTCCTATTTGAATTTGGTAAGTTAAAATAAGACATTGCTTTGTTTCTTAAAACTCAGTTTTTAGATTGCAAAAATAAGAGTATAAGGTTATCAAGTAATACACTGGCTATTTTATCTGTGTTGGGAAGTATAATACCCATGATAGCTTCATAGGAGGCCCGTGGTTTTTGTTTTGTTTTGTTTTGTTTCCTGATCCTTCCACCTATTCCAAGTTTAAAGAGAATGATTTCCTCTTTGTGACCTCTTTGCTGCTTTATGTTATTCTATTTCTACTGCTTTGATGCAATTTTCTAGCATTTTAGTACTCAAAGAGTTATACAGATTAGAAAATACTTTTTAAAAAGATATTACACTATGGACATTGTATAAACATTAGTAAGTTAAATGTAAATTATATTGCTTGAACCTAGAATCTTTCCTTAAATCAAGCTACCCTCCTTCCTGAGAAATGAGATTTCTTTACCAAGTTCTATATCTTTGCTGTCTCTCTTGTTCTTGATGATGCAAAGCATTTATTTGATTCCCTTGGAAGAATCCATTATTCAAACTGTTTGCAGTTAAGCACATATCAAGTAAACATTTACCACACAGTATCTGACTCTTTCTGGATCCTCCGTGTTTTTCTTCTATGAATGTTTAAATCTCCTCAGGACTTCCCATTTTCTCCTGTCCTTACTGAATTTTCAGTTTAAATTTTGTTTAAATATCCTTTCCCTCCTAAGTGTCTGAGACAATGCCTTCCATTTGTTTAATAGCTGTGTCACAATATTGCTTAGGTTCATCACATATGAATGTGTACAAAATCCCTGGATGTATAAATATAACTCTTTGTCAAGATAGAATGTGGAAAATATAATTTCTATTTATAATGTAATAGCACACCATGTGCTATTACATAAGTAAAATATAAAATATAATCTGTTAATTCTTAAAATGTGTTTATTTTAGATTAGTAAATTGATTCAGACTCTTTTTCATATTCAAAAATGGTTTACATAACAGACACTTATTTTGTTAGTGCTGTATAGTATATTACCTAAACTTTATCATATGCATTTAAGATACACACACAGAGCTTTACAGTCCAACAAATTTGCACAAGAAAATAAAAACACTTGATGCTAATTAACTATGTAAAGAGGATTAAACAGTGCTAAGAAATAACCTTTGCCTTAATCAGTAGTACATTTATTTTAAAAGTTAAGGAAAGGAAGGGAAATTATAAAATCATTTTTGCTAAAAGGGGTATTAAAGAAAAATGTTTTGATTCTCTAAAGTCCATGGGCAATACGCTTTCTGGTGGTCATTTAATTATTGGAGAAGAAGCTGTGAAAATGGCCCCCAGCAGGAGTGCAGATTTATCACTATGTATATAGAATAGAAAATTTATCTTAGACTTTTAAGATATATTCTGATACGAAAAAAAGGCCTTGTAAATTCTGCGAGTGTGGCTTATATTGCTCTGGTACATGCCTAATGCTAAGCAAGAACATAATATATTACATACACAGGAAATGTGTGTTGTAGAGGGAAGGGGCCAAGCAGCTGTAGATACTGCCATGAGAAAGAACATTTTTGAGTATTTTATGAGTGATAAAAATCACTTTGGATAATTATCCACATCTATTTTTGAAAAGTCCAGAAGATTCATTGGTAAACTCTTCATTTAGACAGAAGCCTTACATTGCCACAAGGCATGTCACATTGACATAGTGTTTCTGCAGAAGCCAGCAGCATTGACTGCAGTAACTACAGAAACAGCAAGTATTAATATAACCCTAGTCCATCTGGTCTTATGAGGTAGTTTTAAGTTTCATTAAGCTTTTATTAGAATTAAGACAACGGTCCCAGTCTATTTTTCAGAAGCTTGACTGTCCAGTTGCTCATGAATTTTATCACATAAAAAGTGCTGATTCAAAAGTGCTATTCAAAATGCCCAAAGGCTATTATTTTGTAGAAGATTGTGGATATCAATAGTGACAAGTTTCTACCATGCTTATCGAGCTACATTTTATTAACTTCTTCCAAAGGAATGTAATGTGTTCCACAATGTACTGGACCTCGTTTACACATATTTAAGTATTTTTCAAATTATTCGTGTTTTTCTCTGGTTACTCCTTCCAAAAAGAAAAAAACCCTACAATTATTTGGTTTCTCATACCCACCCCATAATCCATAATAATAATATTGATCATGAATTTAATCAATCCCCAAATCCATAAACCAGATTATATCTCATAATCTAAGCATCACAGAAATATTTCTGCACCAAAAAGAAATAGTAGTGTTGTCCTAATGATTAAACAATAGTTTAGTATTTATTCTTAATAGAGGCTCAACAACTGAGTTTGATTTTTGAAAAATCGTTGAATATTAGTGGCTCAGTCTCTTCAAGTTTTAAACCAGAACACAATTTTATTGTGGTTAAATGACTTAACTGGTGTTGAACTTGAAATGTGAACAAGAACTTTTTGATAAGAAGATGGTAGATGACTTGTTTACAGAGAAAATGTTTACATGGCTGTGTAAAGTAATAGCATCATCTTCTGACATTAATTGTGCTCTACTTAATTTTTTAAGAATGGAAATAAAATTGCTGCTTTGAGTCACAACATATTTTGAAGTAGTTTAACAAAATTTGCTAAGACTTAATACTTAGTCCTTAGATTGTCAAGATATAATAAATGCAAATTTAACAAAACTTGTACAGTTTGAAAACCATGCAGAAGTATCAGGCTATTTCTAGAATAGGAAAATTTTTCATTTTAGTATGATGAAATCAATACTATGATTTGGGGATAAACTTGGATTCTATGGATAGGAAACATCATCACATTAGTGATGTTATTTACACCTAAATTGTGAAACAAAAGGAAACACCACAATATTGTAGCAGTTTACCAGTATTATATACAATTCTGGTGATATTTTCATACACATCCTAATATTCTGTTATTGAATTACTTTAATAGCATCACTGTCTGTGTCCTCTTACTGACTTCCTTGAACAGCAGGAGACAATTGGGTTTTTGTAATGCAGTTGTAGATCAAAGTGGTTTATCATGTAAATTGCTATCCATAGGAATAGATAATTCTGATGAGATTTTCCTTATTTATTTTTAAGAAATAAAAACGTATCCCTAGATTTTGCAAAGCGTAATTAAAATACTAGTTGAAAATACTGTGCTTCATGTGTACTGCCTGTCATCTCACTGTTTCAGAGTTCTGCCAGAATTTTAAGTATGTCTTGCAAGGACACAATAGTAGCATGACAATGCGTTTGTCACCCTTATACCCAACGTTGTACATCAAGTATTTGGAAATTCCCCTCTTTGTATTATGAAAATAATTAATAATAAGTGAATGTAGACTACGTTTATTATGAAAATTGATAAAGGTATTAGTAAAAACTTAACAGAGACATTAGAATATATAACTAATCTTTTCTATGGGGTTTTATAGGTAAAATAAACTGTACGTATTAACTATTTCTGGTACTATTCATTGTGTTAATCTTACAATACACATACTACTTTCTGATTGTCTGAATTAATGCAACTTCACATGAACCAAAGGTTAGCTTAGATGGTGAAATAATCATATTTTTTGTAATTTTTGTTTTTAAATCTTAATTTTCTATCAGAAAAAAATAAAGGAACTAAACTTAAGATATAATGTTTCTAGTCCAAGAAATTAAAACCAGTCAATATCGGTAAACTATTTTAAAGTATATAAAATTAATCACACTTAATCAAAAACCGTAATACTGTTAGCCCCTTTTATAGCTGTATTCAATAATGTGACTTTAACTTCTACTTATTATAACTCAAAAACATTGCAAGTTTCTATTAGAGTTATAAACCAAAGGGAAATGTTCTACTTACAAGGCAAGAGAATAACAGATTTGTTTGGCTAATGTAAGAATTTCCTGAATTTGATATCAATGAAATTGTGATATTTTATTACAAATGTCTTCAAATTAAAGAGAACAGAAAGTTATCAGGCCAATAACAAAAGGGATATTTTATCCTCGTTTAAAATATTTACACTTATGTAGACATTATACATTACAAAATGTGTGTGCAATTTTCAGGTTTACTCTGAAGAATGGAAGAGAACTTCACAGAACATACAGTACGAAAGTACTTATATGGATGAAATATGCCCTTACTACTGTGTTCTACACCATGTTTTTGTTTGTATGTTTGATTTTGTTTTTATAAGCTATGAAATTGTCATACACTTATATTCTCTAAGCTGATGCTAGCATACATCTTTTTACCCTTAAAAGTTTCCTGACAAATGTTTTTCATTAGACAAATTGTGGACTTGTAGTTTTCAAGAGATTAGATTAATTTTAATATGCATATATTTTCTCTGTAATTTATAAATGAACCTTTCATATTTACCAAGTAGGGACCTAACATAAGCCATAGTACCAGTTGTTAGTATTTTAATATTCTGACATATTATTGAAATAGAGATATAACACAAACAGTAAATCTTAATGTTTTATCTTCAAAGTATATCTCAGTGTTGCATTTGAATTCATTCTCAGATGGTTTACTTAAAATCAAATGTTAAAGATCACTGGGGGATAGCTGTTATATTCAGCCCATCCTCCACCATTCCCTGTCAGGATGGAGGAATTGAGCTGAATTTGATAAAGTTCAGCTGAAGTTGAATTTTCTTTTATCAGTCTTATGCAGGGCAACAGCAAGTATTTATTTTTTTTTCCTCTTTGAATTAGGGACTTAAACCAACTTTGAAAAACTAATAAATGGTTAGACAAAATGATTTTATTGTATAAACATGAAAGAAATCCACCAAAATGACTCTTCATAGTGATATTTTAATAAATAATATATTGCCTCTGGAAGGATTAATTTTTCCTTTAGTGAATGATCTTATACTTCCACCTTTATATAACATTCAAAATAAAACACATTAAATATATGGGGCACTTTTTTTACTTAATGAATCAATAAGAATAAAAATGTTTCTTAAAAATGTGGTGATTAATCTCATTTAAAAAAAAGATAATTGGAAAGTAAAGCTATTATATAATGTGGTACGTGGAATAATGCCTCCTACCCCAGAAATTTCCATATCTTAATCAGCAGAACCTGTAAATATATTCAGTTTTGTAACAAAAGGTATTTAAGATTGCAGCTAGAATTAAGGTTGCTACTCAGCTGACCTTAAAATAGGCAGATTACCCAGGATTATCCAGATGGATCCAATGTAATTGCAAGAGTACTTCAAAGTAGAAGAGGGAGGCAGAAGAGTGAGTCAAAGGAAGATGTGACTACTGTAGAAAGGTACAGAGATGTAGCATTGCTGTTACCGAAAATGGAGGAAGGGGGCCATGAATCAAGGAATGTAGACATCATTTAGAAGCTGGAAAGGACAAGGAAACAGACTATGCCCTAGAAACCCCACAAAGGTACGCAGCTTTGCTGACATCTTAATTTAGCCCAGTGAGACCCAACTTGGACTTCTGAACAGAAAAATAAGGTAATACATTTTTGTTGTTTTAAGCCACTAATTTTATGCAAATTTGTAAAAACATCAATAGAAAACTAATGCAATACATCACGCTTTTTTATCATAGTAAAAAAAAGAGAAAGCACTATGTAATACTATATATATATATATATAGAGAGAGAGAGAGAGAGAGAGACAGAGAGAGAGAGAGTATATAAAAGATAACGTGAATTCACAAAAACTGAAGGTAATTTGATAATACTGTTCAAAATTTGTATGCCATTTGTCTCTTTAATACTATTATTGGGAGTTTATTCTAAAGTAATATTTACATGTATAGAAAATTATATATGCACAAAAATGCTGATTTAAGGAAATATTTTAAATTTTGAAATAACTAAATATAAATTAAGAGATAATTGCTTTATGTGCCTTTTTGTTTGTGTGAGAGTATTGCTTTTATAGACTATAATGGCTATAGCTTCAAAGATAGACATCTTGGCATGTGGAGACTGCGCCATGGGTTAATCATCTTCAAAAGTATACATTTCTGCAAATTTGAATATGTACCTTTGTGCATAAACAACTTATTAGAAATGGGTTGGTGAATTTAAAAATTGATGATATTGTCTCATAAATTTCAGGGATAGTGGATGATGATTTATAAAATATGTGGGAAAGAGTTGGAAACTTAAAGTATAGGTGGTCTTCTAACTCTGGCCTACTTGTTGTTGGGGCTAAAGAGCTTTTTGGTGGCTACCTCAGAGATTTTTCTTGATCATGAGATTCAAGACATTGAATCTCAATTGCAACAACAGTGCTCTTTGTCACAAGATTAGTAAAATAACATGATAAATTGAGTAAATAGCTAATGGAAGACATTGTAGAACAGCTGATGATAACCTTGTTTGAAATATACAGAAGTGACTGGTACTCTCATTACCCTTCCAATGGTCAAGACTTTGTGTGCGTTAGGAAAAACAATTAGAATAAAGTTGCCATTCTAAAAAAGGGCTTCTGCTGAAAGTGAAGTGGATTTTTCTCGCCTGGGGCTTCCAAAGGAGATGACTATGTTGTTATATCACTTTGAATTGTGATGTAGGTATGGTGGATAAATCATCCATTTACAATTGCTCCTTTAAAGGCAGATGGGAGGAGTGGAAACTCTCCCAACAAATCAGTTATACTGGTAGTAGAGCCACATTAGGCTACTCCTTTGGCACCTCCTCCAGAGAAGAAAGTTGTAACAGAAAAGCTCAGATAATTCCTAAAGACAGCAATCCAAAGAATATTTATTAGGTTGAAAACTTGAAACAACCCATTCAATTTTGTTTCCAAATCCCTGACAAAAAGAATATGTCGATGGCCATATAGGCCTCCTAGGCAATGTGTTTCATAAGAACCCTAAGTGTCCTCGGCCTGCTGCTGTACACAGGGTGGACAGATACCACTGGGTCAAGACAAATCAGTAATACACAGAGGCTAGGCACTTGGTTGGATAGAGCTCAGAGGAGTGGCTTTTTTTTTCCTAAAATGAAAATGAGATGGTTTGAGATGTTCATAAAACAGGAAAAAGAGCCACAATAGGAACTAGGGTACATGATGGTGAATCCTCTTATACAGATTATGACTGTGTTCTTAGCTGTACTTTTATTTATTTTTTTACACCTTATTTATTTAGTTAGTTAGAGCTTCAATAGTATTTTATGTTAATTTCAGGTATACAGCTTAGTGGTTAGACATTTATATAATTTAAGAATTATCCCCCTGACTAGTCTAGTACTCACCTACCACTATACATAGTTATTACCATATTATTGACTATATTCTCCATGCTTTGTTTGACATCCCATGATTATAGTGTAATTACCGATTTCTACCTATTAATCCCTTCACATTTTCGCCTTGCTCCCCAACCATTCTCCCATCTATCACCCCTATAAATCTAGTATGCATCTGACAGCAGACATAGTTTCTACAATATTATTTACTATATTCCTTATGTTATACCCTATATCTTCATGACTACTGTATAACAACCAATTTATACTTCTAATCCCTTCACCTTTCTCACTCCTCCCCAATCCCTTTCCCATCTGGCAACCATCAAAATGTTCTTTTTGTATCTACAAGTTTGTTACTGTTTGTTTTGTTCTTTATATTTCACATATAAGCAAAATCACATTGCATCTGTCTTTTTCTGTCTGATATACTCCACTAAGAATAATACCTTCAGGTCCATCATGCTATCACAGCTGGCATGAACGCATTCTCTTCCAAGGCCAAGCAATATTTCACTGTATATATGTACCCATTCTTTTATCGACAGACACCAAGGCTGCCTCCATCTTGGCCATTGTAAACGATGCTGCAATTAATATATGAATACACACCTCCCCTCAAAGCAGCGTTCTGGGTTTCTTCAGATATATACCAAAAGTGGGAATACTGGGTCCTTCTTTGTCACTTGTAATATCCTTTGTTTTAAAGTCTATTTTGCCTGGTATAAGTATTGCTACCTCAGATATTTGTTGTTGTTGTTGTTGTTGTTTGTATCCATTTTCATGAAATATCTTTTTCCCATTCCTTGTGTGCCTTTTGATCTGAAATGAGTCCCTTGTAGGCAGTATATGCAAGGGTTTTGTTTTCTTATCCATTCAGCCACCCTGTTTTTTTGATTGGAACTTGTAATCCATTTACACTTAAAGTAATTGTTGATAGATATGTAGTTGTTGCCATTTTATTATTCATATTTTTGATCCTATTTGTCTTCTTCTTCTACTTCCTCTTCTTCTTCTTCCTCTTCCTCTTCCTGTTCTTCTTCTTCTTCTTCTTCTTCTTCTTCTTCTTCTTCTTCTTCTTCTTCTTCTTCTTCTTCTTCTTCTTCTTCTTCTTCTTCTTCTTCTTCTTCTTCTTCTTCTTCTTCTTCTTCTTCTTCTTCTTCTTCTTATTATTATTATTATTATTATTATTATTATTATTAAAGAATCCCTTAAACATTTCTTGTAAGATTGGTTTAGTGGTGATGAACTCCTTAAACTTTTTCTTGTCTGGGACACTCTTTACCTGTCCTTCAATTGTAAATGATAAATTTGCTAGGTAGAGTAATCTTGGTTGTAGGTCCTAGCTAATCATAAGTTTGAACATTTCCTGCCAACACTTTCTGGACGGTAAAATTTCTGTTGAGATATCAGTTGATTATCTTATGGGAGCTCCCTTGTAGGTAACTAACTGCTTTCCTCTTGCTGTCTTTAAGATTCTTTATTTCTCTTTAACCTTTGGAATTTTAATTATGCTGTATCTTGGTGTGGGTCTCTTTGGGTTCATCTTCTTTGAGGCTCTGTGATTTCTGGACTTGTATATCTATTTCCTTCACCAGGTTAGGGGAGTTTTCCGTCATTATTTCTTCAAACAAGTTTTCAATTCCTTGCTCTCTTCTCCTTCTGGTATCCCTATAATGCGAATGTTGGAAACTTGATGTTGTCCTGGAGGCTCCTCATTTTTTTTTGGATTCTTTTTTCTTTTTGCTATTGTGATTGGGTGTTTTCTGCTACCTTATTTTTCAAATTGCTGTCCAAGCCTCTGTTTCATCTAATCTATTGTTGATTCCCTGTAATGTATTCTTCATTTCAGTTATTGTATTCTTTATTTATAACTTTGTGTGTGTGTGTGTGTGTGTTTTCTATCTCCATTTTTATGTTCTCTATCTTTTTGTTGAAGTTCTTCCTGAGATCATTGAGAATTTTTATAACAGTGTTTGGAACTCTGCATCTGGTAGATTGCTCGTCTCCATTTTGTTTTTTCTTTGTTTGTTTGTTTGTTGTTCTTTTTCTGGAGATTGTTCTATTTTTTTTATTTGGGATGTTTCTTTGCCTCCCCATGTTGGTCACTTCCCATGTTTGTTTCTATGTAAGAATGCTATACATCCTCGTCTTAGTAGAGTGACCTTATGTAGAAGGTGTCCTGTGGGACCCAGTGGTGCAGTCTCCCTGGTCACCAGAACCAGGTGCTACATGTGTGTCCATTGTGTAGGTTGTATGTGCCCTCCTGTTGTAGTTGAGCCTTGGTTGCTGTTTGCACATTAGTGGAAGGGATTGACCTTCAGGCTGATTGTTGTGTGGACTGGCTGTGATTACAGTGGAGGAGCTATGATGCAAAGGATGACCCTACAGAGCATGGCTCACTTTAGCAGGGTCCTGGTGCCTGCCCAGTCTGCCCTTTGTGTGTGTCATCTGTGGAATTACCAGGGGATGCTTTGGCTTGGTCCAAAGCTGGCCACCAGGTTTGCCAGCCTTGGGGCCACCTGGAAGGAATCTGCTGCAAACCAAGTTTAGCCACAGCCTGTGCTCTGCCTTTGCCCATTTGGTGTCAGCCACAAAGCAATCCACAGATGGCCACCACATGCACTGGGCTTAGAGGTCCCTTGAGAGGCCAATATGCAAACCGAGACTGGCTGTTTTTAGTGCCATGCTCTGTACTGCTCAGCCAGAGGTACAGGGCACACTGAAGCCAAATGCTTCTTGTTTGGGTTTTGTGTACCTTTGAGAGATTTTTATGAAAGCTTTCAACTTTGAGGTAAGACAGATTATTGTATGGAAAAGCCACTGGAAGTGGTTTGGGTGTGCCCAAAATTTAGGTGGAGCAGGGTGTCCAGAAATCACTAAATCCCTAGGGCAGGGCAGATGAAAGGTGATAGCCAGTATGACAGAGACTCAAATATGGTGTCTGCCTCCTCTGCATGCAGGGATGTGGCAGGGCTAAACAAAGACTTCTGCCAGCTTCTCCATCTGGGAGAAAGCTTCCCCTCCAACCCGGAACCTCAAACCAGACAATTCAGTTTTTCCCCATATATTGGTGTCATGTTTAGAGCCGCTGCTTTAGCACTGGAGCTCAGAGCTAGTGACTCTGTCAGCAAATAAGTCCATATGCAGGTCCTTTAAGAGAAGTGCCTGGGACTCCAGCTGCCCTCTCTCTCACATTATCCACTGGTTTTCACAGCCAGAAGTTATGGAGACTTCCCTCCCCAGCACTAGAACTCTGGACTGGAAAGCCTGGTGTTGGCCTGGGAACCTTTGCTCCTCCAGGGGGTACCTCCACAGACAAGATATTTCTCCCAATTTTTAATGGTCATATGTGGGTGTGAGACCAGCCTGTTCCATCTCTCTGCCACTTCTACCAGTGTCGAGGTAGCATCTTCTACATGTCCGTAGTTTTTGGGCTTCTGTTCACCTAGATTTTAGGTAATTCTCAATGATGGTTCTTCTGTAGTCTAGTTGTAATTGATGGAGTCCTTAGAGGAGGTGAGCACAATATTCACTCACTCTGCCATCTTGACTGGAAATTCTTAACTGTACTTCTAATTCTTATCTAAATTTATATGAAGTCTTATGTAACACTGAGGAATGTACCCAGTAAGATAATAAAATTAAGATATTGACATGTGATGTGATTTGATGAATTATGAAAAGTAATAGTTTAAATAAGCATACTGTCTTTTAAAATTATTTTTAAAAAGATACAATGCAGTATAAGGTGCTTAGAATCATGTAGAAATGTTTGGATGGTGCATAAACATCTATATACACTTTAATTAATAAAGATTGAGATTCACTGATGCATATATACTAAGTCAAAGTACTTTTATAGCTCTTGCAATTCTTGGCATATGATTACAAGTGCTATGATTGAATATTGCTGTGAAAAACAATAGAATACCACAACAAGGAAAATCTATATAACATTGTATATATGTAATCCCATTTCTAGTAAAACTTTTCTCTGAAAACTAAAGGGGAAATATTTTTAAAGCAAGATGTATTTTTTTTCATAAAGAGTTAGGATTAGGAGAACTAAACATCTTCCTAGTCTATGCAGCCTCAGTACTGTCAATATATGTTAATGTTAATTACTTATCATTAAACCCAACAGAATCTTAAGGCTGAAGTAAGCATACATATCAATCTGTACGACTTGTCTCTGTATTATGAGTTTGGGTACTATCATCCGCAGTGGTTTACTCACAAAAAAACCAACCAACTATAGACAAAATTGGAACTTGGATACATGACATGTTTCTTTATTCCCTACTGGACTGAGCATCCCATATTTGCCTGCTTAGCATCAATTTATCTGAGAAACAGTTCGTGTTCTAATACACGTTTTTTATTATCTACCAATCACAGGACCTCAGAAGCAAAGAATGGGTTTATGACCTAAGTTTTCACTGGGGCAGGTTTTTTGGGGAAAATTTTATTTCAGTATTACTGATTGGGATAGTAGTTTATTTAAATTTAATCAGGTTATGGCAATATATTTAAGAAATTCATCATAAGTCACAGCTATCGAGAACTATAACTGCTATTCTTTCATAGTAATACTATAACAGTTAACCAATACTTATCACACATTTACCTGAAAATGTGTGGCCTTCGAGAATGAAACTTTGGGGTCCAAAAACAGCTCTCAGAAATCAATTTAGAGGATGTCGGGAATCACTAAATCAGGAGGTGGTGTGATTGTTTAGGGCAGTACTATGATAGATAGAAAGATAGATAGATAGATAGATGATAGATAGATAGATAGATAGATAGATAGATAGATAGATAGATAGATAGATAGATAGACAGACAATGGATGGGTGAATGGGTGGATGAACAGAAAACAAATCAATGAGTGAAAGGATTTCATGGCATTCGAGAAGTATGAGATTAAATTCTATTTTATTCCACTAAAAATCTAATTATTCTTTAATGTAATTAAATACTAACTTAACTCACATAATCTTTATGATACCAGTTTATGAAAATTTTTAGGAATTATCTCATAGCTATTAGGTATGTAATCCTTTTCTAATCTTTTCTGATTGTGTACAAAAACAAAGTTTATCCTATAGTTTTTATGTCTACTGATTTGCCAACTCCGTGAGTCCAGAGAGGCTAAAGTTTCCAGGGCACAAATGGCCCCTCAATGATGAGATCAGTATCCAAAATTGCTCTCTTCTCCCTGAGTTTGTCATGGTAATTCTTCACTGTATTGTTGTTTTCTGATTCCTTTAAATGCCAGCCCCAGAGCTTTTCTAATTGTCCTTAGTAGAACAACTGGTCTGAGTTACCTGGTCATCTATTACAAAAGCATTAAAAGAACTCCTCACTGGCTCCTCTTTCTTGGTTGGACATGCTGATGAAAGAAGTCAAATTGAAATTGACTCCTTTGTTTAGTACTTATAAAAAGAGACAGAAATGCATAATATCTTCTTAGCTTTAGCCTAAAACATGTATGTCTAAATCCCTGGATAACTCTACATTGAACATGAGAAATACTCGAAATATTAAATGTCTAAGTGTGATTTCTAAAAATGTATAATATCACAGCATTTTAATCTGTCAATCAGTGTGAAGACATGTGAGATAGGCAATTATCTAAATCCTGCCCTGTTTGCCCCTGGTTTATAATGTAACCCTGAATTTATCTCATGGTGCTTTTCTTCATACTTGCAACATTTCTGTTCTATATACTATCATTATCATTACACAACACATTATGGTGCTGTAAAACATTTCATACATTTGGATTTTTTTTTTAAGTCAGGCATTTGAATACAGCTTATCAGGATGGCTTTGCTTGGTTCTACAGTGTTTGGAGCTTCAACTGTAAATAATCAATAGCCACCTTATTGTTATTCATCTCAAGGTTCTGAAAACTTGCACTTAAGAAACCTGGGTTCATTTGTTTCAGGCGAGTTGAGGCAAATATGTATTGAAGTCACAGCCAGTTCAAGGCCATGAAAAGTCATGGCCTTTATGTTCAGACAATGATTTTCAGGCTAATCCAGTGATGCATTTAACCAAACCCTTCCCTTTAAATGGTACTTTAATCTATGTTTTCAAGTTTTATATCATGGATGCATTGCCTTCCCCTTTAGAGGAGAGCGAAGCATTCTTCTGTAAACTCCATTACACAGTGTTGTGAATAAGAAGTATCACTGATGGACCAACCACTGGTTCTGCCATCTCACTATTGCTAGGAAGACAATGAACCAACTAATACAAAAGGAATCTGAATATATTTTATGTAGTCTTGAAAACTGAATGCTAAATCTCTTTAGCTAAAAACTCTTAAAGCAACTCAATTGCTTATGCATGGAAATATTTTGTGATTGCAGAGCCTTTGATAATTTATAGGAGTTTATATTAGTTAAAGTTATACTTTACTGAATACATTATTAAGGTTTGAAGTGTGATTTTTTTTAATGGTAAATATATTTATTAGTCAATCCAAAATTTTCTCCAAGAGAAAAATATTATAGCCATACTCAATGACAAATGTGTGTTTGTCTTTTCTGCATTTTGAAATAAGCACAAAATAATTTTCTGATAAGTATCTTCTATTCAGGGATACTTCATTAGTTCTGTACCTTGCATAAGCAAGTTCTTATTATAGATTTCTAAAGTTACATAGGCAAATTCCATTGCTTATTAAATAGCTCAAATTAATATTAAAATATGAATCTATTTATAAAACATATGTAGGTACTTTTCAGAGAATATAACTTCAAATTTTCTACATTATGCCTCTCAAAAGTCAAGATACTGAGGTCAACATAATCCTTAGGGATATCAAAGTAACCATGTAACTTCCATTTGGAGATGGTTGATTATGCAGCTACTGAGAAAAACTATAACCCTGATTAAGACTTGTCTGACTATGAGTAGAATAAGAAAAAATTTAATAAGGATCTGTAGATTCAGTTACCTAAAATGAATGGGAGTATATCAAATTCCATTTTTAAACATTCCATAGGAGTTTGATTTGTTCCTAAATTGTCATTTTTCAATTTTTGGCATTGCATTTATCTTGTAAAGTTATATACGTTGAATAATTTAGTTGGCTGTAATTTAAGATAGTAACTTAGAGTAACTGTAGAGTAATCTTTTAAGTTAACATATTTAAAGCCATATTATTTTTCTTTTTTTTTTAAATTAAAATTTACAGGATGATGATGGTTAATAAAATTACATAGGTTTCAAGTGTACAATTCTGTAATACATAATCTATATATTGCATTGTGTATTCACCACCCAGAGTCAGTTCTCCTTCCATCACCATATATTTGACCCCCTTTACCCTCTTCTACCACCCTCCTCTCACCTTACCCTCTGGTAAGCACTAAACTATTGTCTCTATGAGCTTTTGTTTTTTTATTTGTTTGAGTTGTTTTTTTGTTGTTGTTGTTTTCAAGATTATATCCCACATACTAGTGAAATCATATGGTTCTTGACTTTTTTTGTCTGACTTATTTCGCTTAGCATAATAATCTCAAGAGCCATCTATGTTGTCGCAAATGGCACTATTTCCTTTTTTTTTTGTTATGACAGAGTAGTATTCCATTGCGTAAATATATATACCACATCTTCTTTATCCAGTCATCTATTGAGGAACACTTTGGTTGTTTCCATGTCTTGGCCACCATAAATAAAACTGCTGTGAACATCAGAGCACATATGAATTCTGACAATTAAGTTCACGAATTCATCCTAGAAAAAATGCTACATACCTCACTAATGAATATCACTATGGTAACATTCGAAGTACTCCCCTTGGGAAGCTATACACCCATGCCAGCACCTAGTCCACCCTACAAGGCAAGTTTGGAGCTCATTTTCTGGAATGGCCATCAGAGGTGTCATCGTATTACCCTTGATGTCCTGAATGACATCAAAATGTCTTCCCTTCAATAATTCCTTTATTTTCAGGTATATAAAGAAGTCATTGGGGGCCAGATCAGGTAAGTAGGAAGGGTGTTCCAATACAGTTGTTTACTGACTAAAATCTCCCTCACAGACACTGCCCTGTGAGCTGATGTATTGTCATGATGCAAGAGCCATGAATTGTTGGCGAAAAGTTCAGGTTGTCTAACCTTTTCACACACCCTTTTCAGCACTTTCAAACAGTAAAGTTTGTTAAGTGTTTGTCCAGTTGGTACAGATTCATAATGAAAAATCCTTCTGATATCAAAAAAGTTTAGCAACATCTGTGCAACAAGTTTGAAAGCTTAATTGTCCGACCTCGTATATCTTTATGGATAAACGTTTTCAGATTTTTTTTGATATATTCCTAAGAGAGGGATTGCTGGGTCATTACAGAGAAACAATAATCAAAAGAACATGGTATGGGCAGAAAAAAAGACACACAGACCAGTGGAATGGAATTGAAAGCCCAGAAACAAACCCACATAAATATGGACAAATAATTTTCCACAAAGGAACCAAAAACATACAATGGAGAAAAGACAGCCTCTTCAATAAGTGGTGCTGGGAGAATTGGAAAGCCATGTGTAAAAGAATGAAACTAGACTGCTATCTGTCACCATGTACAAAAATTAATTCAAAATGGATCAAAGACCTAAACATAAGACCTGAAACAATAAACTGCATAGTAGAAAATATAGGTACTAAACTTATTGTTCTTGGGTTCAAAGATTTTATGAATTTAACCTCAAAGGCAAGGGAAGTTAAAACTAAAATAAATGAATGGGACTATATCAAAGTAACAAGTGTCTGCACAGCAAAAGAAACCATCAACAAAACAAAGAGGCAGCCAACCAAATGGGAGAAGATATTTGAAAACAATGCCTCCAATAAGGAGCTAATATCCAAAATATATAAGGAACTCATACAACCAACAACAAAAAGACAAGTAATCCCATTAAAAAATGGGCAGAGGACCTGAAGAGAGATTTCTCCAAAGAGAACATACAAATGGCTAATAGACATATGAAAAGATGCTTAACAACTCTAATCATCAGAGAAATGCAAATAAAACCCGCAATGAGATATCACCTCACCCCAGTTAGAATGGCTATCATCAACAAGACAAATAGTAACAAGTGTTGGAGAGGCTGTGGAGAAAAAGGAACCCTCATACACTGTTGGTGGGAATGCAGATTGGTGCAGCCACTATGGAAGGCAGTGTGGGGGTTCCTTAAAAAAGTAAGAATAGAATTATCATATGACAATGTCATATTTTTACCCATTGCGTATGCTTCTAGAAGCAACACCTATACTACCTAAGTCTTTGTGTAACGGTTTTCAATATTGGTGTAACAAGTACCTAGAAAGTGGCCAATCCAGAATTTGTGCAGGCCTTTCCTATATATATATATATATATATGCAGGTTTTTTCCTCTCTCACAAAAGGCCTCTTTTGAATCATTCATAGATTTAACCATTAGGCCCAAAGTTGCCCACCCAGGGCCAGCTTACTTAGCTGGTCATCTTGTCTCCATAGTTCTTTTCATGTAGCCAGAATGAAATATAAGTAAAGAATTTCAAGTTTTGGTATTAGGTATGAGGAAGAAAGGAGTATGATGGTCTAAAAAAATCACTAATTAACTTAGTGAAAATGGAGCTTTACATATCTACCCTAGCTCAGTGGAGATATCAACTGTTGGCTGTGAGGTTACCACATAGTTCCAAAAATGTTATGATTTTGTGTTATTCCTTGTGAATATTTATATTCCTTAAGGGCATAGAGTCAGGGAGTGGGAGATATATTTAGAGTCAAGACTCAGGTATTCCTGGCTCTCTAAATATGTTAATTATCTAACACTTCATTTATCTGTACAAAAATGTCTACATTAGTGATTTTGGCTTTTTTTCTTTTATCTTTTTTCTTTTTTTGTCACTTTCTAAGAGGTATAATGAAGTGAAGTTAATACAGAATAGATTCTCTCAACTTCTAATTTTTTTTCACAGACCGTATGTGTTAGAGTTTACACCTAGACTAGTACTATTACAAATCCTGGGGTTGGGGGAGAGGGGGAAATCAACCTCCAGAAACAAAGTATGAAAGGAAAGGTAAAATACATGGAATTATACATTCCCCAAATCCGAAATTTCTTGACAGGTTGAATACAAAAGCTTGTAAGAGACATACCCAAACTATCAATTGTTAACTTCTGTGAGGAAACTGAATTAAGGATGGTGATCTAAGGTTTATGGCAATGTTTGGTTTTCATTTTCATCTTTACTGTTTGAATACTTTTACAATTAGAATACATTTATGTATTTCTTCTGAGTTTAAAACTATAAAATATGAAACATAAATGTCCAGGAAAATAACAGCAATCATAGAAATCACGGCATTTTTTGTATTTTAATTTTATATAGCTTTGTGTTTAATTTCTTTTTACAGGTAGAATGTGTTCGTTGATGTTTGCAGCACTTAATTTTTAATATTTTTCAGCTTAACATTAGCAACTCAAGTTTCTTTCCTTTCCTCTCTTCCTGGCTTTTACGGATTGAATTACTCACCTCAGTTTCAGACTACCCAGTCCTCTATTGTTATCCATCTGACACATTAATAATGTCAATTGATTCTGAGATGTGAGCTGTATCTTTAGAATATGGTAGAAAATACTGCAGTAAGCTATAACCTGTAAAATCTGTTTGACACATTAGCCTTATGAAAGGTATCCATGTCATTACTTAGTTCATTCATGGATTGGCTCACATTCTTGCTTTCTGAAAATTGCCAATGAAATAGAGCTTTATTCATTAGACAGCCCTATATTTTAATGAGGAAATGTTAGTAGGTGTTAACATATTTTAGAATATGCAATATAAAAATGGTTTGTTTATAGATATGACATAAGCCTCCAAGTTTCCACATCTTTTGTTAAGGTCAAATGTTTCAAGCATTTAGGACATGCGTTTAGCAGAAATAAACAGCAGCATTTATACATAGCAGCATTTATACTTAATGTGCATTTATGCACTGTGAGATGACAAGTCAAAAATGTACAACTTTCCATCTTTCTCAGGTACAATTAGGAATTCTCATATTTGAAAATACATCTGAGGAACTAACATAAAGGGAAGATGAATTCATCTTTCTTAGTAACTCATTGAAAACAAGAATGTATTTTTGTATTTACCCTATGAAAATATATTTTGAATGCAAATATAATGACAATTTTTCTTTTCAGAATTTTTTACTTCCTGCTTCTGCTTGAAAAAACCTCTGTACAAATGAGCTTTTTCACAGATCATTCTTTTTATTCAGATCTCAGTTAAACTGCCAACTCTTCAAAAAATTCTACCCTTACAAACTATATAAAGTATCCCTCTCCATTCCATGACACTATTTATCACATTATCATTTTCTAAGTCCTTAAAAACTCTCACCACTGTTCCCTTATCTCCTTGGCACCTTTGTTTACTTGAGTACTTCCTGTTTCTTAATATTTAAGGACCATAATAGTAAAAAAACATAAAAAAATACTGCTTATTCCTATGTCTCTATTATCTAAACAATACCTAATATCAAGTAGCTACCCTATACATATATTATTTTATTTTTTAATTACAGTCGATGCACAATATTATATTAGTTTCAGGTATACAATATAGTGAGTAGACATTTATACATATAACTTACAAAGTGATCACCCGATAAATCTAGTATCCACCAGACACCATACAGAGTTAGTACAATATTGTTGATTATATTCTTTATGCTATACTTTACATCCCCATGACTATTTTTCAACTACCAATTTGTACTTCTTAATCCCTCTCCCTTTTTCAGCCACCTCCCCTCCAACCCACCTCACATCTGGCAATCATCAAAATGTTCCCTGTGTGTATGAGTTTGTTTCTGATTTGTTCATTTATTTTGTTTTTTAGATTCCACATATGAGTGAAGTCACGTGGCATTTGTCTTTCTTTGTCTGACTTCTTCCACTCTGCACAATATTCTCTAGGCCCATCCATGTTGTTGCAGATAGCAAGATTTCATTCTTTTTTATGACTGAGTAATAGTCCATCATGTACATGTATCACCTCTGCTTTATCCATTCATCTGTTGATGGACACCCAGGTTGCCTCCATATTCTGGCTATTGTAAATAATACTGCAAAGAACATATGAAGTAGTGTTTTGTGTTTCCTTGACTAAATACCCAGAAGAGGGATTACTGGGTCCTTCTTTGTCTCTTGTTATAGTCTTTGTTTTAAACTTTCTTTCTTTTATCTGATATAAGTATTGCTACCCCAGCTTTTTTTTCCACTTCTATTTTTATGAAATATCTTTTTTTCATCCCTTTACTTTCAGTCTGTGTGTATCTTTTTATCTGAAGTGAATCTCTTGCAGGCAAAATATGTAGTGGTCTTGTTTTCTGAATACATTTTAATTATTGTATAAATATCATCAAATGGATACCAAGTCCAATATCAATCATGCTGCTAGTGTACCCTGCCCTCACTTTGTCTAGTTGTATTTCATCAGAAACAAAAGGGTAAGCTTTCTTCCAGTGCCAACAGAGATGATCCATACTAGATCATCACTAAAAGCTTTCTCAGCTGTATGGTTGAAAAATGCTGGTTTCCACATTCTTTCAAGTGATGCTTATCTATGTTTTGCTGATATTGTGCTCACCTACCTTCCTGCTTGATTTATTATTATCCTTTGGGGAGGAAATTTCTGTATCCACTTCCCCCACATTAAGAAAACATTGAAAACAGATAAGAAAAATTTCAGTATCTCAAGTAGCCACCATTTATTTCAAGAGACTAAATTTTAAGCTTCTAAACCCTAGATTCTAAACAAACTTTCTATTCTGACTATTATTAGCCATGCCATATATTTCATTATATTCCACACTAAGAAAGGATGTTGGGCCAGAAAATTTTCTAAACATTTATAGTTTGATTGAGGTATTTCCCACACAGATCACCTCATAAATAAATATTCTCTAAATAAATTTAGAGAGATAGATAAACAGACATAAGTATACATGTAAATATAGATGTAGAAACAGATGTAGATAAGGTACTAATTTTTAAGAAACATAAAATGAAAGATAGCAGGGCTCAAAAGCAATCATCATATAGAAAGGAATAGAAATTCAGACACAACAAAAAATGGCAAAACATGAGCTTGCTGTGTTCTAGGTGGGGAAGTAGGCAGTGGTGACTGGAAGTTCAGTTATTGATAAATGGAAAGAAGTGTTGCACATGAGATGGGAAACTAAATCCCATCTTGCTTCTTGAACCTTATGTCCAATCAGAGTGTATATCAATGAGTGAAAAACTATAATTGATTTTGCCTCAATTTTTTTATCTAAAGTTTTTGTTTTAATTTAAGACCACTATATATTCACAAGCAGTCGTGAGAAATGATACAGAGACCCGTCCATTTTTTGCCCAATAAAAAACATCCTGCAAAACTTAGTATAATATCACAGCCAGGATTTTAGCATCAATATGGTTAGAATACAAATGTGTTTTTTTTATTATTTCAAGGATCCCTCGTGTTTCCCTTTTAAGCCTCATCAGGCAACCATTAATCTGTTCTCCATTTCTATGATTTTGTCACTTCAGCAATCTTTAAAATAAAAAATGGAGTCATATACTATCTAACATTTTAGGATTGACATTTTTCACATGGTATAATTCTCTGGAAATGAAGCCAAATTTGTTGTGCATATTAATAATCTGTGTCTTTATTTCTGAAAAGTATATCATGGTTTGGATATGTGAGTTTGTTTAACCATTCATTTATACATTGAAAGGCAGCTGTGTTGTTTCCAGTGTTTGGTCGTTATAAATACAGCTGCTAAAAACATTTGGGTACAGGTTTTAGTGCTAATATTATTATTCATTTCTCTGGAATAAATACCCAAGAGAGTCTAATTGCTGGTTTTACAGTCATTTCATATTTAACTTAAAGAAACAAACTCCTTTCCAGAGTGGATCTGTTATCCTACCTCCCTACTGGTATTATAAGGTGATGGTTCTTTACACATGCTTGCCAGCACTTTGTGTTGTCACTATTGTTTATTTTTTTTTTTTAATTTAACCATTCAGATAGGTGTATAATGATATCTCATTGCGATATTAACTTGCATTTCCCAAATGGCTATGATGTCAAAGACCTTTCCATGTGCTTATCTGTCATCTTTAAGTTCTTTTATTGTGAAAAGTCTCTTTATGTATTTTGACCAGTTTCTAATTGGATTTCTTGGATTTTCTGGATTTTCTTGGTTATTATTGACTTTTGTTCATATATTAGTGACACAACGTAGATACTAGTCTTTGTCAAATACATAGTTTAAAATGTGTTCTCCAACTTTGTAGCTTTTTTCCCTATCTTCTTAATAGGTTCTTTCACAGAAAAAAAAGTTTTTAATTTTTGAAATCCAATTTATCAGTTTTTCCTTTTATGTATTTTATTTTGGTTCCATGTCTAACTAAGAACCTTTGCTTATCCCTAGATTTCAAATATTTTATCCTTTTTTTTCCTGAAATTTTTATAGTCTTATGTTTTACATTTTAATTAATTATTAACTTTGAGTAATTTTTGTAAGGTATGGGACCTAGGTAGAGGTTCATTTATTGTTAACCTGTGGAGGTCCATCCAGTTCCTCCAGCACCATTTTTTTCTTTTTTCCCTTTCTTCCTTTCTTCTTTCCTTCCTTCCTTTTGTCCTTTCTTTCTTTCTTTCTTTCTTTCTTTCTTTCTTTCTTTCTTTCTTTCTTTCTTTCTTTCTTTCTTTCTTTCTTTCTTTCTTTCTTTCTTTCTCTCTCTCTTTCTTCATGAAGGCTATCTTCCTTCTGTTGAATTGCTTTTACATATTTGGGCATACTTGTTTCAGTGTATTTCTAGGTTTTTTATTTAATTCTATTGCTCTGTATGTCTGTCCCTCCACCAATACTGCAAAATCTTGATTATTGTGGCCACATAATATTTTGAATTTACAAAGACTTCTAGGAGCTATTCTAGTTCTAGTTTCTATCTCATATAATTTTAGAATAATATTGTATATGTCTATTTAAAAAAAAGAACTTGTGATTTCGAGAGCAATTGTGTTAAACTTTTATAATTTTTGGAGAAAATTGACGTTTAATATATTGAGTTTTCCCATCTTTGAAAATAGGGTGCCTCTTTATTTATTGAGATTTTTGGACTCATTCATCAGTGTTGTGAATTTTCAGCATACAAGTTCTATACATGTTTTTTTATAACTCCACCAAAGTATTTTCTTGAGCAACCGCAAATGACATTATATATTTAATTCTGGTATGCTCATGTCCATTGCTGGCATTTCAAAATATTTTTTTAATTATATATTATGTATTCTGTGACTTGAATGAACTTACTGAGTTATGAGTTAGAATTTTCAGCACTGTATTGAATAAGACTGCTGACAGTGGACACTTTTGATAGTTAATACATTGGATTACACTGATTTTCAAATGTTGCACCAGTCTTACATTTCTGGAATAAGATCCACTTGGTCACGGTGTATACTTCTTTTTGTATATTGTCGAATTTTATTTGATAATATTGTCTAAGGATTTTTGTGCCTTTATTTATTATGGATATCACCCTGTATTTTTCCTTTTTGTACTGTCTTTATCTAGTTTGGAATCCCGAAAATAATAGGCTCTTCAAATGAATTGGAAGTGTTTCCTTCTTTTAATTTTCTATATGATAATTGTGTGGAATTTGTGATAATTCTTTAAATGTTTGATAGAATTCTTCAGTGAATTTACGTGGACCTGATAATTTATTTGGGGAAAATTTTACACAATGAATTCAAATTCCATAGAGTTACAGGCTTATCACATTATATAATTTGTATTGGATATGTTGTGGTAGTTTTCTATATTTCAAGGAAGTGGTTCATTCCATCTAAGCTGTCAAATGTCAGTGTGTAGACTTGTTTATAATATTCTGTTATGATACCTTTGATGTCTGTAGAGTCTAGTGATATTTCCTACCTCAGACCTGATATTGATTATTTGTGTCTTTGTCAGTCTTGCTACAAGTTTGTCAATTTCATCGTTCTGTCAAAAAAAAATTGTTTCATTGATTTTTCTAAATCTTTATTCTCTTAAATTCCATGTATTTCTGATCTTTCTTTCTGTGCCTTTTTTGGTGTTTATATTGCTCTTCTTATTCTACATTCTCAGTGAGGAACCTGAGATTAATTTTGAGAGACTTTTCTTTAGTTTAATGTATACTCTTAAATAAAGATTGAATAAAATGAAAGAAAAAAGGAACAAATTAGTGTTAGAAAAGCAAATAGTCATATGGTAGATAAAACATCATTAGAAATTAAATGTAAGTGAACAAAACCTCCGTGCAAATAAGACTATCCTAATAGATTTTTTAAAAATATGCTGTCTACAAGAGACACACCTTAAATATAAGGATATAGAGCATTTAAAGTAAAATAATAGAAAATACATTACATGCAAAACTATTTGAAATAAAATGGATAGATTTTTTTTAATATGGACATTATTATATCCTTGTTATGATGTAATGAAAGTGGAACTTTACCTACCAATAAAACATAACCTGTTATAATCATGAGGAAAATGGCATATACATTTTAATGGAAGCACAACATAACTACACACATATGTTTTATTTTAACCCGAAATGAAATGACTCCCTTTAATATTTCTTGTTACTAAAGTCTAAGTTCTTCTGCTTTCATTTATATGAAAATATCTTAATTTATCACTCATTTTGAAGGACACATCTTCCATATATAGAAATCTTGGTTGGCAGTGTTTTCTCTTTGCCCTGCATTCAAGTGTCTCTCTTTGACTCTCAGTAGTTTGTTAATACATGTATTGGTATGGATCTGTTTGAATTTTTAATCCTACTTGACGTTTTTTGAGCATCTGATATGTGTAGATTCATGTGTTTCATGTAACTTGGGACTTTTGGGCCATTATTTCTACAAATATTCTTTATATTCTTTCATCTCTGTCTCTCCTGAAACTCCCAATGTATTATATAGGTCCTTTGGATCATATCCCATGGATTTCTTAGATGCTGTTTTCTGTTCAGTTTTCTTTTTTCTCTTTCTTTCCTCAGACTAGATTACTTTAATTGTCCTATATTCAAGTTTACTAATTCTTTCTTGTGCCTCTTCAAATCTACTGCTGGATCCCTTAGTGAAATTTTTATTTCAATTGTTGTACTTTTCCACTCCAGAATTTCTATGTTTTTATATAATTTTTATCTCTTTATTAATATTCTCATTCAGCACATAAATTGTTTTTCTGGTTTCCTTTAGTTCTTTGTCCATGGTTTTCTTTAGCTCTTTGAGAATTTTTAAGACAATTGATTTAAAAAGTCTCTTGTTGGTAAGCCCAATGTTTAAGATTCCTGAAGGATAGTTTCTGTAAAATTTGCTCTGTTTCTTTAAGGGGTCATACTGTCCTGATTCTTTTAATTTCTTATGATGTTTTTGTTGTTGAATACTGGAGATTTTAATATTTTAATGTAGTGAGTCTGAAAATCATGTTGTCCCATTATAATTAATAAATTAGCAAGCACACTGGTTACAAGATCAATAGAGAAAATAATCCTAGTCCATTAATCAGAAATAAACAACTAGAAAATTGCATTTAACAAATGGTGCCATTTACAATAGCATCAATACAATTTTTAAATTAGTTTTAGGTGTACAAAACAATGTAATAAATAGACATTTACATCCCTCACAAAGTGTTAACCCCTTTCCCCCAATCTACTACCCCTCTGACATTGTATATAGCTGTTATAATTCCATTGATTCTATTCTTTATGCTGTACGCCACATCCCATGATTTTATATATATATATATATATTATATATAATATATATATATAATATATATATTATATATAATATATTATATATATAATATATATATATGTATATATATAATATATATATACATATATATATATATATATATATATATATATATATATATATATAATTGTAGTTGACATTCAATATCATTCAGCTTCGGCTTCAGGTGTACCGTGCAGTGGCCAGGGATCTTCACAGTCTGGACACTTGTCTTATAAGGAGACCAATTTATAACATAAATATATGTAAATACCTATGAATTAGGCTATCAAATGATATGCAAGATATCTATCTCAAATTGCAAAATGATAAAGAGAGAATTTTTAAAAAAAATATGTGAATGGGAAGATGATTATAACGTTTTCTTAGATTTAAGGCAATTCCAATCACAACCAAGGCCTTCTTGTTTTCCTGTCAAAAAAAAATAATAACTCAAAGAGAAAATGAAGATATGAATAGTCATATGTCTTCTGCGTACAATAACTAAAATTCTCAGTCTCTGCAAGGAAATCTAGGATTAAAATTTTCTAGGTTTGACCATTTGATTTTAACTTTATTAAACAAATGTTAATTATACCATTTCAGTAGTTAAGACAGTGTGATATTGACGCAACAATAAAAACATCATTGAAAATGGAGCAGGAAGTCTAATAATAAACCTATGCATACATACAGACTCACTTGCATTATGCCAAGGTGACGCTACAGTTCAGTAAAGATACAATGGCTTTTTCTTAAAAAAAAAAAAATAGTACCTAGTGATTTATGAATCCTTATGGAAAAATGTGAACCTTGACCTCTGTATTTGTACTGCATTTTCCATACAACATTCTGAAAAGGGAACATTTTCACTCATATTTATGAAATCACAACATCAGTATTCTATTTTCTTGTCTGAGTAGCTGAAAAAGAAAGCTATTATGCTTTATTTATCTTTTTTTTTCTGTAACTATTATCCAAATGGAACTAAATAATAACCGAAGGAATAATAAGTAGATGAATAAGTAGGTCAATATTCAAAACTATAACATTAAATTAACTTTCTCTTTACAAAATTAGCTTTATGTAGTGAGTTCCAAAAGAATGCATGTAGAAATCATCTGTTAGCACTCCGATGACATCATATATATATATAGATTGGATTTACCAATTTATTTAACTTTCAAAACTGTTAAAATGAACTTAGTAATGCTACTTTCACTATGGCTGTAGGAGCAAAGTGCTTTAAAATTTACCATTCTCTCTGCACAAAATATCTCATTTTAGCGGTGCATATTTTAGGAATAGACAGTGAAAACTAAAAGAGAGGGGCATCTTGGCTCTTTGTGCTTTCTATAGTTCTGCCTTCACTCTAGGTTCCCCTTGTGGTGTGTTCCACTGTCTTCCTGACGTGATTCCATATGACATTAAAATGAACCAATTGCTTTAGGAAGAATTTACATGAGGAATAACTTGTGTCACCTAATTGCTTTCAGCTTGATGTGAGTTCACTTAAATAGTCCTTGGAATTCTCATTTAATGTGGATTTGAATTGTGTGAAAAAATGTTATAGAAGACTATATCTCTATCTCTCTCATTCTTTCCAACCTTCACTTCTACAAATTAGAGCATATAGAAAGATTCTGATATCTTTTACTTAATCCCACTAAACTCTTTTTTTCAGGAATAGAGTGTATGATTTAGTTCTCTCCTAATAAAAATATATCAGATATCTAATTGATCTAGTAGTAATATCTTGAAGCTTATTAGGTATTGATAATACTCTCTTCTGGCTTTCTATACTGAAGCACATTTTAAAATATTATTACCGTTTGGTCAGCGGCAGGGGAATAATTTGTTGGGGAAGAGGTGGGAGAATAAATTCTGTAAACTTGTACTCATCTGAATTGAACACTAATGAAACACTGACGTGTTTTTAATTTAAACAGATAATATATTTTAATGCAATTATTTAACTTAGATTATAATATTGACTACTGTTTCTTCTTTTAATGATGCCACCATGTGCATGCAATATACCGCATTCCCCAACAAATCAGGAAATTGAACTCTTACAAAAGAAAGCTCTAATTAATTTGAAGATAAATTTTGCTTTTGTGTCATTACTATCACAATTTTATACTTGCCTTCATTGTCAGAGATATTTGGAAATTTTATACTTGTCCACGCCCGTTGTACAAAATCATATTTGTTCTAATTTAAAAAGAGTTCATACTGAAGTAATTTGCAATTTTAATTCTGTTATGTTATTCAGTAAAACAGAACATTACTTAATCGAGGCCTATATAGTTAATGACTCATTAGTCATTTATGTTTTATGCAGTAATTCATGGCTATGTGTGGCAATCTGTGGAAGCAGTTAGCGTATCATCTGGATCTAATGTTGAAGGGACTTTCTTTCTTTTCTTTTGGAATATCTACTGTTTGGCAAGCTTTAAGGAATGTAAGCATTATGTACATCATGCAGATATTCTGTTTCATTAGGTGTGAGATGAAAATTTAAATAAACTGAGTAAGACTTTCAAGGCCACACACAAAACTTAATATATTGCTAAGGAAGGAGAAGGGTGGCACTTTTGCTACTTATCAAAGTGGTATCAGTAAACGCAAGTTTCCCCAAACACTATTTTTTATGAATAAATAATGTGTATAAACTGATGTATAAAAATAGTGAGTGAACTAGTGTCTGATCACTAGAGATGATGATCACCCTGGTTCGGGATATGTAACTTAAACTGTGGTTCAAACGAAGAAATTCAAGCTAAAAAGCCACAAGGAGAATTTCCTTGAACTTACCCAGGCAAAATTCTGCTTGTTACGCATCCATTATCTTTTTTTTTAATTGCATTTTTAAATATAAAAAAGGGATAATATATCATACATTTATATTCCTTACTTTGATTGGGAAAATATGTGCACACATTTCTTTTTAAAATGAAGGCAGTTTTAAGGTTAGCTGCTCGTATTTTTCTTTATTGCTCTCCTTTACAAGTAGTAGCATACATTAGTGCTTATAGAGGTAATGATCTAAAAATCATTTTGAGGAAGTTTAAAACAGAATGAAGCCCACTAGAGCTCAGTAACTGTTCATTTTATACAATATAAGTACTGATGTTCTTAAATGCACATACTATACAACATTTCATCAAACCGGAAAGAACAAATGCATAATTATATTACCTAATTATGTATTTTTCATTCTTCCTGAATATGGAGTTTCTGTATTCCCTTTAATACAGGAACTCATATTATAATGAGTGTATAACATGAGTGTATAATATGAGTGTAAATGACTTATTGGAAAGAGACGATAAAATAATAATATCTTGGTAGGACTTACTCTTTTTCCTTTTGTTTTTATAGTGATTAGCTAAACTGTGGTTAGGAAACCCTTCAAGAATAATTTTTCAATGAAATGAATGAGTGATTGTTATGTAGGGGTTCTGTAATGGCTGATGACACTTTCCTTTTTAAACACTGCCATAATAGAGAATTTTCATTTTAGGCATGTTTAATAACCACTAATCTAGTATTTGCATCACTTCATTTTTTTCTCTAGTACCAGCCTGCTTTTTACACACTCAATCAGTAACTAGCTGACATCAACATGTTTCACTTCTTACTTCAAAGTATATTTTAAAATAATTACTTCTCTATTCTTTAAGATGAATAAACTAGTGGATGAATTATTTTGTTTTCCTTATATGTTTGGTATTATGTTTGGTTAAGATCCTTTTCTTGAAATGAGCATATTGGGAAAATATATGTCTAGGATATGTTAAGCCTCAAAATAACAAAAATCATCAATCCTTTTTACATTCAAGTTTAATTTAGCATACGTTTTAAATTTTTTAAGACCCTTGATATCAGCTGAGTTACACTTTCTCAAATTTACTTAAACTCTTTTATTTGAAATGTTAAATTTAGCACTTGGAAAATGTAATACAAGAGCCACTTGGGCAAGTACTAAAAATCATCAGTATTATTTTATAAATCTCCAAAATAATAAAACATCACGCATTAATGAAATTGTTTTTTAGATTTTCTAAGATTTATACTCCTTGGTTCAAGGTCACTGAAGGATGTTCCTTTCAGGTTTTGCAGAACAGTTTATGGTGCCAGTGATATTGCATATGCTCCATAATGAAATAATTCCCTGGTGCTCAATAAAAATGTAATGCCCCTTCACATTTGAATTCTATTTAAATTAATCAAAGTATCTAATTTAGTAGACAATCAAACACAACTTGGTAAGATCAGTTTTTAGCCAACTGATGTTCTTAAAGATAAAAAGGACATCTCTGACATTGATAATGCACATAGCACCCAATCCTATGTTTTTATGCAGAATGTGAGCTTAATCTACTTAAAATAAACTGTAAAAATCTGAAATGTAACAAATAAATTAGAAAGTATAATTACCAGGTGAGTATTGAAGTTTAAGCCATACACTAATTCAACGAGGGGAACAAGAACCCGTAATCTATAACAAATTTTTTTTTCTATATGTTTTCAGACATAGAGGGAATAAGTGAAACATACAATAGAATTTGCATATACATGAAATTTTCATGGTACATGATGTTAATACATTTATGATTTTTATATTTCTCCTTATGTTTCTGTAATATTTCAATCAAATCAAGCTTTGAATTTTAATATGAAATGCATTTTTAAAGTAAAATGCTTTGTAATATTTAATTAATGATAAGTTATACGCTCTGCAGTATAGTTTTCTTATTTAAAATAAACAGAAATATTTTCTCAATCAGGAATTTGGTATCTAAATAGATTAATGTGTGTAATATATCAGCAGCATTATTAATTTGGCATATTTAAACTTATTCAAGAATAATTTATAGTTTAGTAGTCAGTTACATTTATTATCTGTGTTTCATTAAATCTAAAGTTTAATTTGCTGTAAAATGCATCATTATCTTATGTACCATCAAGGAAGAAAAAGAGGCAACCTGCCTATCAAACTGAGATATGAGGATTTTACCAAATTGATGGTAAGGTGAACCCACATTTCAGAGAAAATCAAATGCAGAAAAATGAACATCTGAAGAATCAAAGAACTTAATGGAAAACAAGTCAATGAAGGAAATTTTCTAAATTTACAAAGAAGAATTGTAGGCTTATTATTTTTGTTTTGGGGGAAATCAAATGTTTCCATCATGCCTTTGACATATAAAGAAAAGTAAAGGTCACTGGACTGTTCAGAAGCACCCTGCTTTTTAACTTTCCCTTCAATCTTTTATTGTTTGTGTGTTCAGTCTCTATTAATTGTATCTGTGCCTCTCTGTTTTTCTCTTTTTAAAGATATTCTTGAATCATTGTCTTCAAGAATTCTGTAATTCTCCTATAACTCTTCTGAAATACAAAGAACAGTTTTTGTATTTTTCTTTTTCTCTGAAATTAAGTATTTTACACCTATTAATTTTTTTCTTCTGATATCTTCTGATATCTTCCATATCACAAACATTCTGCTCTGTCTCTTCTGCTCTTAAACCCATTCATCCTTTTCTGCTTTGAATTTTGGGGCAACATCCTCATGGTTCTCTCTTTACCTCTCTGATTACCCCTTTACAGTCATCTTCACACCCCTTAAATATTCTATTCACTATCGTTCTTGTCTCAATTGCTTTATTTACTCTCATCACTTCAACAATTGTCTGTACTAGATATACCTAAATCTGAATTTTATTCCCAGATTTGTATTGCTTTATTGTTCAAAATCTCTATTCAGGTAGTACCCAGACACCTTACATTTAATACATTTAATATAATGTAAGAGGCAGACTTTCCCTCCTTTGGAGCTTGTCCAATCTTCCAAGCTTTCCCTGGAAATCTGAGAGTGATACTTAATTTACTCTTCTCCATCACCATTTACATTCATCTGTCCCTTCGTTTAATTCCTAATCAAGTTATTATATTAAAATTCTGATGTTTCTTCACCTAGACCTGTATAAACAAAACAAAACAAAACAAAACAAAACAAAACAAAACAACAACACCGAAAAAACACCCTTATTATTTCTTCATCATAGAGCTCATTTTCCCTATGCAAAAACTTCAGGTATTTATGTATTTTCCATCTCTTTGTGTTTCTCCAGTGCATTCTCAAGAATTTCTTCTGATATCTTCCACATCCCTCATCTTCTCCTGCCATTTCTTCTGTTCTTACACCCATTCATTTAATTTTTATTTCAATGTATTTTAGCATTTTATGTATTCTTTTTCTAGAATTATTAGAAATTGAGTGTCCCTAGTGTTTGTTTTGGTTTGCTCTTGGCTTTGAAATCTGGTTTCCTCTTGTGCTGCTTTTTGGCCATTTGTTGAACATAATATTTCAAAAATAATATACTTATGTGGATACTTTGAAGAATACAGTAAAGTTATTTCTATTCAAAGAGATTTGCATTTGTTTTGTGAGGCATCTGGTGCCTTTTCCAAATAAGCATCACATTAAACCCATTTCAAAACTTGACATTCTTTTGTATTACCTAGGATTTTGAACTGGATTTTGATTTTGCATGTGTTACCTTTACCCTGAAGTTATGACCATTTGATCTTGTACACTTGAGGGTAAAGGTCTTATCTTTTATCCATCCCCTTGGATGTATCCTGAACTTTGATATTTTCCTTTTCTTAGAAGTCCAAAAAACCAAGTGTTTAATGTATGGAGAAGAGAAACACCCTTAGGGCAAGGGGGGTCCTGATGTTTCTTTGCATGTCAGAATGCTTATTTCACTAAATATTAGGACTTGAAAACTTTTAGATATTTCTGATTAAAAAAGAAAGGAAAAAGAATAAAAGCAACACTGAAGTACATTTTGTTTATCATTGTCTGGTATATTCAATGAGAGAATTAATCCAAGTAACGAAGCCTACCCAAACAGGAAACTGCTCATAGTGTGTTATTATACTACTAGTCTATCTAGAATGTAACTTCTTTGAGGGCAAATATTTTGTCAGTTTTTATGCTTGTTTATCCCACTAAACCCAGATTAATGCCTCTAATACAGCAATATTTAACTGTTTTTTGAATTAGTACTTCTTTCATATAATCCTAACCAGTGTTCTAAAATAATATAGATGACTTGTTTTATCTATTATGGAGTAATATCTCCATAGCTCATTGACTAAATTTTGGAATCAAATACTACTTCGTTATTGGATTTGCTATGATATACAGAGGGTCCCCGACTTAATGATTTTTTGACTTTATAATGGTAGAAAAGTGATACGCATTCAGTAGGAAACATACTTCGAATTTTTAATTTTTATTTGTCCCTGGGCTATCGATACTCTCTTGTGATATAATACTCTCTAGTGGTGCTGGGCAGTGAAAGTGAGCTTCAGCTTCTAGTCAGCCATGCAGTCACGAGAGTCAATAGATACTCCATACTGTAATATTAAGTGCATTTTCAATATATAATATTTTCAACTTACAGTGGGCTTATTGAGACATAACCCCAATGTAGGTAGAGAAGCATCTTTATGCTACATGTTGAATTGTCTATAATACTTATCCTAAGTCTCAGGTTATTAATCTGTAAAATAGTATAATAGTGACATCCTATAGCAAAATGAGACCCCACAAGTAGTTAGTATTACTAAGACTGAAAAATATAGATAACATTCATTGAGGAATTATAATATTCCAGAGATGATGCTAAATACTTCAGTTGCATTATCAAATTTAATTAAACACATCCCTTATGAGAGGGATAATTATGTTCCCCATTTTAGACATTAGGAAATCAAGTTTTAATATAGATAATTTATATGTCCAAGATGCTACAGCTAATAAGTGGCAGAGTACTAGAACAGTAATACAGAATGCCTCATTCTGCAGTCAGTATTTTGTACTGGGGTCATTATTAATAGGTCTTATTTGTATAGGTATGCATGCATTATTATTGTTTAATAAGATTTATTTTTATGTATATTTTATTACTAAATTTTGTTTCACATGTCTGGTATCCATTGAAAAATAATTTACAACACACATTTTAGAGTTGAGCTCCCTAGTCCAAAATATGTTTACCTATTTATTATGAAGAAAATCAAGTAACATGAACATTCCTGAATATATTCCCTACTCTCATTTCTTGTCTGCACTTCGATTGTTTAATATATAGCCCCTCATTCTCTGAGTTTAACAATGTTTGATGTTATCGTCTTCTCTTGTTTCTTTGCAGTCATTCCCTCAGTGATCTCATTCGCTAAATGTGTTTCTTAGTTTTCATGTTCCTAAAATTATAAATAAATTATAGTGCATATTTTAGATGCATTTGTGTATAAATCATAGAAATTGCCAATTTATTTTCTAAGCTTTCCACCCTAAATCAACTTTCTCTATTATGGACTAACCATCAGATAATGAACGTTATTAAAATAAATAGGGATGATCCATCTGTGTGAATGACTAATATGATAAATTATCTAAAAAACATCATTTCTGATTGCTGTAGGGAGAAAATAAGTCAATTACATTATTTAAGAACATCATTGAGCCACAAGAAGAATCTGAATCTAGATTGCAGCATAATATAACAAATTTTTGTTTCTAGAGCTATTTAAAAATAGCATTATTTGCTAGCTGATAATTCATTCATTTCATTTTTTTTTCAAAATAGCTTTCACATTGAAATGAAGAAACAAACACGTGTCAGTACGTAAATAACTGTAGATTGGGTTCATTTAGATAATTATTCTTCCTTCCCAAATCTATTAAAATTGTGTTAAATACATGTAATAAAGAACACATTCAGAAAAGTATTGAGGGAGAAGTAACATATCAGAATAATCACAAAAATATTAAAAAATAAAGAATTCTCACATTATAAGAAGGAAAGATGGACAGTAGCAGGAAGCATTGCAGAAGCTCTGTAATTCCTCAGGTGTCATACACAGAGTTGAGGAAAGGGACTAAAATTTACATGGCAGATTAAAATACTATCAGCAAAACTGTGGCTCAGGTTTGCACACCTCCTCTACTTTCCCACATTACACTCATAGCTGAGGTGTTTAACACCAACTTGAAGTTGGAGAACTAGACTTGAAAGAAAACTGCATTCACTTGGCTAGATGGGTCTTGAGTCTTCCTGAGTAAAGACTTGCAATAGAGTGGATCATTCTTGTATTGGTATTGCTAAATGTAGTTGATAATGATTAGTGGAGTTGACATAAATTCATAATGATTGATAATGATAGTGGAGTTGACATAAATTCCTGATTGTTTTAAGCAAACAAAGGAGAAAGCTGCAGTAGATATATCCATCCCTCAAAAGGAGCAAACATTTCAGTATCTTTATATGTAATTAAAGAGGAAAAAATGTTACTTTATTTAATTAATGGTGTCTGATTCAAAACTACAAGTAAACAATCAAAGTCTCAAAGCAAATTGGAAAAACTAACACTAAAAGAGATGCATGAATGTTATCAGAACAACTCAGCACAGAGAAAACATAATTCAGAGAACAGAAGAGAAATCATATATTTAGTCTCTTCAACAAACGATGCTGGGAAAATTGAATATCTACATGGAAAAGAATGAAGTTAGATCTTTACTAAACACCAAATACAAAAGTTAACTCAAAATGGACAGAAGACATAAATGTATAGCTAACACTGTAAACTCCCAAGAGAAAACATAGAAGTAAATCGTCACAATGAAAATTCAGAAGAATCCTAGTTATTTAATCTTGAAACTTTATAATTTAATTATGTTTTCCCATATTGGCATCAACAAAATTAATCAAAATAAAGTATTTCCAGTGGGAAATGAAGAATAATATGAGAAGAATAATAAAATCAGAAATCAGTATATGTGTTTTTCCCAGTTCATTTGGTCAAGATATTTACACAAAGTGGATGCCAAGAGACATTTTTCCAGTTAGTACATACTTTGAGTGTACAGCTAATGTTTGCTTGTAAATACAACTTTACAAAGACTCTTTTTAACATTGGAATACTGGCATCATGAATTTTTCTTTTCATACATATGTTTTTAAAATAAGGAATTAAAATTTATGGTTTACTTTCTATTTTTTTTCCCCACTGCCTTTATTTACTAATCCACCAAAGACTGTCATTTTTGTCTGGTCTCCACACTCCTGTGCCCTTTATTTTTCACTCCACTGTCCTTAGGCATACTTTCCTGTTCCACTATGGTGAACATGTCTCATGGACACTTTCCTTCACAATGCATAATTTGAACTGTGTCATATCAGAGATGGAAAAATATTTTAACCACATTTAACACCCAATTCCCTACTGGCATTTAATTAAACTTATTTTGATGAATTTTTTCTTTGTATTTTTAAGCTATTTGATAGATTTATTAAAATGTTTTATAATGTAATAAAATAAAGTGTTTAGAAAATAAAAGGGAATTAATTTAGAGATTGTATATTTTAAACATTATAGATGAAATGTACTCTTTTAAAAATTATTTAGTTCACTTAAATAATACTTTCTATAGTAAATATTATAATAAATGCAATCATATTTTAGACATATTATAAATTCACAATTGATGAAACATAGGCTTAGAAATATTTTTAAAGATCTACAAAACAAAACTGCTCCTTTCATAGGAGAATCAAAGTTCCCCATATACAAAGCCTTAAATAACATCGGCAGATCTAGAATGAGGTCTTTCTCCTAACTTTTATCACTGCCCCTCCTCTACCAATGCCAAGTGAAGTACTATATAATATAAATTCTAAAGATGATTTATCTAAGCACAAAATATATGCCTCTTGTTGACCTGTCTATTCGTTAAAATATTTTGAATATGTTTTCTGAAAAAAACAAATACATTTCAGCTAATTACAAAAGTATATGACAGCTCTATATGATATTCCTAGTCATTTGTTTCTTTATATAGCTGTCCAAAGATGTATAAACTGTGAGCTAAATTCCTGCTTCAGTAAAAAACTTACAGTAACTGTTGAAATTGTGTTTGAAGTTTGAAAGTTTTTCTGTAACATGATATGGAGAACTACTTGATTTATATTTATTTGGTTTCTTTCTCTTGCACACACACACGCACACACTCAGAATGAGAGAGGAGTGTGTGTGAGAAGTGGATTAAGAGAGGGAGGAAAGAGAAAATGAACTTATTGCAGGGACCAAATTATGATATATCAAAATATGTTCTTCTGTCTTTTGTTTGATATGTGTTGATTGTCCCAATTAAAGTGCCAAATCCCTAATCATAGAGACTTTTATTTGGGGTTCACATTATATATTTACATAACACTAAAGTTAGTTTCATTCTAGATCTTGCTTTGTGGTTCATTTGTAATGTGACCATGAGCATGTAATATTGATTTATGTCCTTGAGTGTAAACACAAGAAATTTTTCTTTTTCATTTTCTTTGCAAATTCAATTAACTTGTAGTTTTGTTTGTTTGTTTGTTTTTAAAGAATGGTGGGGGAATGGATTCTGTGGCTGCTGTCAACCTCAAAGCATCATGATCAATAATTAATGATATCCGCTTGGCTGTTAGAATGCAGAGAGATGACATATACATCAGGTTTTATGATTTCAATTAGATATATATTATCTCAATTCTCATTTATTTATAAACATAAAATATTTCTTTAAAGGCAAAAATGTCACTAGATTTAAATTGCATTTTGGGAGCCCTTGTTCACTAGTAGATTTAGTTCATTTTTGTTCACTCATTCTTTGAACATTATGTTTCAAATTCTGGGGCTCCCTATTTCCTCTTACAACTTTTGTCGATCAGTCATGGTGCTCCCAATCTAAATTACATAAAGCACAAAGATCCTAATCAGATTTTAAAAACATAAATTTCTTGACCCTTCTTTAGACCTAAAGCAGGATTTCTTTCTGTGAACTAAATTGTCAGAGACTGCAAGAAATGGGGGCTCAAAAGACAGAAGAGTTTCCAAGTCTTGGCTATTGTAAATAGTTCTGCAATAAACATAGGGGTGCATGCATTTTTTTCGAACAGCATCATGGATTTCAATGGATAGATACTTAAGAGTGGAATTGCTGGGTCATAAGGTAGTTCCATTTCTAGTTTTTTGAGATATCTTTATACTGATTTCCATAGTGGCTGCACCAGTATACAATCCCACCACCAGTGCATGAGGGTTCCCTTTCCTCCACATCCTTGCCAGCACTTGCTTTTTGTTGACTTATTGATGATAGTCATTCTGACTTGAGTGAGGTGGTATCTCATTGTGCTTTTTATTTGTATTTCTCTAATGATTAGTAAGGTTGAGAATTTTTTCATATGTCTGTTGGCCATCTGTATGTCCTCTTTGGAGAAATGTCTCTCCATATCCTCTGCCCATTTTTTAATTGGGTTGCTTGTTTCTTTTTGTTTTGTTTTGTTTTGTTTTGTTTTGGTGTTGAGCTGAATGAGTGTTTTATAAATTTTGGAAATTAACGGCTTATCAGATGTATCATTGACAAATATCTTCTCCTATTCAGTCAGCTGCCTTCTTGTTTTATTGATAGTTTTGCTTTGAAAAAACATTTAAGTTTGATGTAGTCCAATGTTTATTTTTTCTTTTACTTCCCTTGCCCGAGGGGATATATCAGTAAAAATATCATTCAGGGTAATGTCTGCAAATATACTCCCTATATTTTCTTCTAGGAGTTTTATGGTTTTGGTTCTTGCATTTAAGTCTTTAATCCATTTTGAATTTGTTCTTGTATATGGCGTATGTAAGGAGGTGGTCCAGTTTATTATTTTGCACGTGTCAGTCCAGGGGGCTTATCACTTTGTGAGGAGTGAAATGTCTAACTATCGCATTGTTCTGTACACCTGAAACTAATAAAATTAAAAAAAAAAACTAAAAACAAACAAACAAAAAAAGACAGAAAAGTAAGTAATGGGAAACTTTTACATCATTTTGTGCTCAAATATTTTAAGGGTAATTTAAAAGAAATTGTGCCTCTAACAGGTTGTTTATTCCTTATAACTGACTCTGAGTTTGATAACATTCCTTTCATCTTTACATCTCCTTCCAAGTTTTTTACTTCAACTTAAAATACTTAGAAATTACCTTGTCTTGAAAACTAACTACTTTGTGCTCTTGAAAGGTTTTAAAAAGCTTAGTGGTTTTCCATTTTCTTAATTGCATGAAATGCAGGGGAATGAATAAAAGAAATCTCTCTTATTTTCCTTTGATATGATTCCCTTTCCACTTAGAGATCTTGCATAATTTGTGGCATTTTTCTACCTATTTATATAATTGTATTTATTGTCATCTAACACTTCAGAGGCCACTTAGACAATGTCAAACTAACAGACTATAATCTATTATAATAAGAATAAAACTACTAGTTTGTTTAAGAATAAAATGAATAAGCATGTGTATATATGCATATACACACACATATATATGCATATATACACACATATAGATAGATACATATATCATAAAACAAAACATATAAACAATACATACATAGTGTTAAAGTCACACTTGTTAGTGTATTTTTCATTGGTTCTTTTCACAATGCAATGGACTTTGCATTATTCTTTCATATACAGAACACAATCAGGACTTCTGCCATAGACGCTCAGCCCTAGAGAACTTTGCAAAAATTTCTCTATTACTTTGAAGGAATGGGCAGCTATTGGATTATAATTAACTTTAGGTAGAAATTGAAAGATGATATTTCAAGTTCTCAATATCAAACTTTAGAACCTAAATATGATAATCAAACCCTGAATTAGATTTTGTGTTACATTGGTAGATATATTAGAGAGTATAAAATCAGGTTGACACGTTATCAGTAGCTGCTCTTCCCATCAGAACTGTTTTACTGTACATTGCTCACATTCATCTTGCTCTCTTACCAAGGGAGGTCACACTATAGAAAACTAATATTTATGTATGGTTGGCAACATACTTAGATAAGGAAAAATTCATTGTGAATGTTAGCAAAAGTTTTTTGGTGAAAGAATATTCTAAGTAGTACCTTTACTTTTCAAAGCAGTGCTATGTACTTGCATGTTAAATTATTTGGGGCACATTATTACCAATATTCTGCTTTACAAAGATTTCTTATTTCATTTTTATACTTTAATATCCTTCCCATTACTGCATAAATCTCCTCAGTCTTTGTTTGATCAGGAATATTTGTTTTTTTCATATACTACCATATCTGTAACAATGTGAGAATTATGAATTAATGTATTATCAAGATAAACCAAATACATAAGTATTATAACCCACTGCAAATATAACCCACTTAATTATTTGTTTCAAATTAATTTGAATTCAATCAGTGCGATGTATCCATAAATAAACCCAAAATTATTTTTGAGATAATTGTATTAGATTTACCATATTCTCTTTCTTCTCTGCACCCTCATCATAGGTCACTTTCTCTTCACTTAATCATAACTGTTTTTAACATTTTAGTGGAATAGCCACTCATTTAATCACTTCCTTCAGATGTCTTGTTCCACTGTCATGACTTATTGGATGCCATACATTCATCCCTCTGTATCTGTGGAGTATTTGTTCCAGGAATCCCGTAGATACCAAAATCTGTGGATGCTCAAGTGCCTTATATAAAATGGCATATTTGCATATAACCTATACACATCCTCCCATGTAATTTAAATCATCTCTAGATTATTTGTACTGCCTAATACAATGTACATTTAGCAGGTTGATACATCTTCTTATGATAAGCGAAAATGCTCTCTTGTCTTTCTTTTGCATGAACATGGTCAAAAGGTTTGTAGGTTTTGCTTGCTAATTTGCTCAGGGCACCTTCTTTGGACAAATTAAGAACTGACTGACATCCATCACCAAAGGGAATTAAGACTTTGAGACCACCTGCTACTTACTTTGACACATCAATGCCAATCTTTTGTAAAGTGTCTAAGCCACAGGGGGTAATGACCAGGTGTGCAGGCATATTTTGCCACTTCATTTCTGTCTTGAAGTGCAAGCAGACTATTTTAGGAGTTTTTAGTTTTTGATGAATGCATTTCCAACATTATGTTATACTGGTTGTTGAAAAGAAGTTTTTTAAAATGTCTTTATTGGAGAACAGTTTTCAGAAATTCCTGCTTTTGTTTTCTTTAAAGCTTGCTTTTGAATAGTAACTGTCATTCTCTCCTTTACACTTACATCTATTATATATTTACCACATGATGTTTTAATTCTTTGTCTCTGTCATTTTAAATTCAACTTTTCAAAGTTATGGTCAGGAAGAAAAGTAAATAGCCCTAATTAATGAATGAAACAGAACTTCATTTAAAATATACTGTTAGAAAAATAGATTCTTATTTCTTTAACTATAAATACAAATGTTGAGATAAATTTCAATACTGCATTTAAATATAAGGCAAAGTATAACTAATGATGCACAAAGTAAGCTGATTGAACCTAGCAATTCAGACTATGGATTGAATTTTCATAAAGTATTATATGTAGCTTGTTATAATGAATGAAAATAAATTATGGTCCAAGTCCTGGCAATATCCCTAAACAAGAATGTGATACAGGGCTTCGATTCAGTGCATACTACATTGCTCTCCAGTGATGAGAAATGTCTTCTATGTAAGCAGAGTGTTTATATCTGTACTCCCTAAAACATATGTGTAGGTTGTACAAAGAGCTACAGACCTTAATACACTTACTATGCAGTCTACTAATCTAAATACTATCTGACCTTAGTAGGAAAGAATTGAATGATCAAATACTTTAGGCGCAATTTATATATTATAAATAATAATGTATAAAAAAAGATTAAATAAAATATTATATAATTGCATATATTTTATCCAGGAAAATGTTTTTGGACCAAATATGGTATAATGTTTTATTTTTTGTTCGATTATAACTAAAATGTGACTCTGCAAATTTTGTTTTGAAAAACAAATAGAAAATAATATTTTATAAATAGCTGATTTCAAAGAGAAGCAAGAGAATAAAATGTTAATAAACAAAAAGAAAAAAAAATTACCAAGGCTAACTCCTACTACCTCAACTCATGTGAAAACCAAGGAAGTGATAATAATCTAGTTGTCACACATTGTACATCAGATATTGTGCAAGGAGCAGATACATCTGTACTCAGATAACTGATAATATAGCTCAAAACAATTTTTATTATTTTTGGTAAAATGAGTTGTGCTAAGCCAGGGATGTAACGGAGTTCTTATGGTACCTATATAGGAACATAAAACTGGCAATCAAGATGAATATTTCCATATTGCCTTGGTCAAATAAATGAAAAAAAATACGTTTTATTTAGACGATTTCTCTCATCTGTTTTGTGCTCTTTCTCAGTATAATTTTTCAGAGGGAAACCTTATAATGTAAAAATATGTAATAATTGTAAGTGTAGTCTGCACGATAAGCAAGAGAAAATGCAAACCATTTCTCATTTCACACACTAGAAATCTGAAATGGAAGATAAAGGTCTTTATTCTGAAGACATATTCCAGTGCCTAGAACAGTTGAAATCCTTAAGAAATATGTATAGAACGGATGGGGGGAAAAAGTAAAATTTTAAGGAACTAGTTAAATGAGTTATGTATGGAATTCCTTAATTCAACACTAAACATATAAAAGTCATTCTTTGTGGGTACATACTTCTTTTTCTCTAATACTTTATCATAAAAAATCCAATATATATCTGCAACTTTCCACAGGCCAGTTAAAATATATGTAAGATTTCTTTTCATTCAAGCAGTTAGTGTAGTGACTATTGCAATTTTTATGTATTTATATATATATGTGTATATATATGTGTGTGTATATATATATACATATATATTAGTGTAGTGATATATATATTATATATATTATATATTATATATATTATATATTATATATATTATATATATATTTTATATATTAGTGTAGTGTAGTGTAATGTAGTTAGTGTAGTGACTATTGCAATTTTTATGTATTTATATATATGTGCATATATATATATATATATAAAATAAACTAATATATGTAATGACCTTAACTGAATATTTTTAGAGTATATTGTTGTTTTGGGTCTTATATGCTTTTTCACAAAATATATAAGTTAAATAATACGAACACCTGTACTTTTGAAGTTTTAAACTTTTTTTTTTATTGGGGTGACAATTGTTAGTAAAATTACATAGATTTCAGGTGTACAATTCTGTATTACATCATTTATAAATCCCATTGTGTTCACCACCCGTTTTAATCAGACAATTTTTTTATCTGAGATTGCATGTAAAGTAGTAGAAAATTGTTTTATAATCCCTAAATAGATGTTTTTTTTTAACACGTACTTTGTGGTTAAAGAATCTATCAAATAGCTCAATTAAAATAATTAGTGGATTTAATCAATGGATTCACAAACTAAGCAAAGTTCTTAGCAACACCATCATCCAGTGAAATTCATTTATTTAAATATTTGAGTAGTGTTTCACACAGTTCGTTATGTGCTTTAGCAATATTGGAATAATGTGCTTAATAGTCCTACAATGTAGCCTTGGGCAAAGTATACTATATTAAAATTTTGGTGCCCTTTTGGAGATGAATTTAGGGTATTACAACGCCACTTCAAATAGGAAGCGTAAGGAAAATTAATCAGGGACTTATGGATATTAAGAGGAGAATAAATAAGCAGTCACTGTATAAATACAAAATCATCCCAAGTGAGTTCTGGGTTTATTTCAGGTCTTCTTGCACCCATTGTTTAATTAGAAAACCATTGTGGAATATACAAATGTGTTGACAAACATTTAATTTCAATTAAAGCTATTTAAAATTAATCTGAGAAAATATTATTGGGAAGCTATGCACAAATGTCAGTGCCTAGTCTGCCCTTAAAAGCAATTTTGGAACTCTTCCTCTGGAATGGCAATCAGAGCTGTCGTCTTATTACCCTTGATGTCCTGAATGTCTTCAAAATGTCTTCATTTCAATATTTCCTTTATCTTCGGGTAAAGAAAGAAGTCATTTGGGGCCAAATCAGGTGAGTAGAAAAGGTGTTCCAATACAGTTATTTATTTACTGACTAAAAACCCCCTCACAGACAGTGCCATGTGAGCTGGTACATTGTCATAATGCAAGAGCCATGAATTGTTGGCAAAAAGTTCATGTCGTCTAACTTTTCACACAGCCTTTTCAGCACTTCCAAATAGTAAACTTGGTTAAGTGTTTATCCAGTTGGTACAAATTCATAATGAATAATTCCTGTGATATCAAAAAAGGTTAGCAACATCGTTGCAACAAGTTTGCAAACTTAATTGTCAGACCTTCGTGTGTGTGTTTGTGTGTGTTTACATATACATATTTCTATATATGTATATAAAATATAATATATATGTCATATATATAACATATGTTATATTATATATAATGTGTATATATATCATATATATGGGGATGCTAAAAGAGTGTATAAAAGTGGACACTTTGGTCAACTAATCAGAAATGTCTGGACCCTGATTATAACCACTAGGAGCACCTCTCGTAATTGCAGGAGTCAAATGTGATTTGTATTCATCTTTTGTTTTTGATATATATTGAGTATTACAATTTTAATAGTATTTTCCTTTCTTAAAATGTGTATACATTTTTTGGCTATATATACACACAGACACACTCACATTCATATTCATACTCACACATACGTACACACTTGGGTCAATCAAAAGTATTTTGAGTAAGAGTAAATATTTTTTTTAAGATTTTTATTAAAATATAACTAACATACAATATTTTGTTAGTTTCAGGTTTACATGATAGTTACTTAAAATTTATATACCTAAAGAAGTGATTACCATGATAACTCCAGCAACCATCTGACACTATACGACACTATCACAATATTATTCACTATATTCCCTATGCTGTGCATTACATATCCATGACTGATTTGTTTTATACCTGGAAATTTGAACCTTTCATTCCCCTTTACGTTTTCCTCAATTTTTGATTTTTCAGTTATAGTTGACATTCATTATCATTTTGTATTAACTTCAGGTATAAAGCATAGTGGTTAGACATTTATATAATTTAAGAAGTGATCCCCTTGACTAGTTTAGTACCCATCTGGCACTATACATAGCTATTAACATATTATTGACTATATTCCCTATGCTTTACCTTACATCCCCATGACTGTTTAGTGAGTACCAATTTGTACTTCTTAATGCCTTCATCTTTCTTACTGTACACCTCAACACATCCCCTCTGGCAACCATGAAAATATTCGCTATATCTATAAGTTTATTTCTGATTTGTTTGTTCTGTTCTTTAGATTCCATATATAAGTGCAATCACCTTGCATCTGTCTTTCTCTGTGTGACATATTCCACTAGGCACAACAACCTCCAGGTCCTTCTATGCCACTGCAGATGGTGAGAACCCATTCCCATTAATGGCTTAGCAATATTACGTTGTGTATATGTACCACCTACTCTTTAACCATTCATCCATCGACAGATACCCAGGCTGCCTCCACAACTTGGCCATTGTAAACAATGCTGCAATGAACATGTTAATATAAATGCACATGTCCCTTTGAAGGAGAACTTTGGGTTTCATTGGATAAATACCAAGAAATGGGATTACTGGGTCCTTGTTTGTCTTTTGCTATACCCTTTGTTTTAAAGTCTATTTTGTCTGTTATAGGTATTGCTACCCAGATTTTTTTTGTCTCCATTTTCATGAAGTATCTTTTTCCCATCCTTTTATTGTCAGTTTTGTTGTCTTTTGATCTGAAGTGAGTCTCTTTTTGTTTTTTAAGATTTTGTATTAAAATACAGCTAACATAAAATATGATATTAGTTTTAAATGTACATCGTAGTTATTCAACAGTAACCACCTATCGCTGCAGTGTTATTGCCACATTATTGATTTTATTCCCTATACTAAAGAAGTGAACACTGTGATAAGTCCAGCAACGATTTGACACTATACCACACTATCACAATATTATTGATCTTTTCCCTCTTTTAAAATGTTTCAATTAGAGTTGACATTCAAATTTTATATTAGTTTCAAGTGTGTAGCTTAGTGGTTAGACATTTATATAATTTAGGACTTAATCCCCCTCACTAGTACCACCTGGCACTAAACATAGTTATTACCATATTATTGATTATATTCTCTACATTTTACATACCCATGACTATTTTGCAACTACTAATTTGTATTTCTTAATACCTTCACCTTTTTCACGCAGCCCCAAACGCATTCCCACCTATCACCCAGATAGATCTACTACATAGTTATTATCATATTGGCACCATACATAGTTATTACAATATTATTGCCTGTATTCCTTATGTTATAACCTACATTACCACAACTACTGTGTAACAACTAATTTGTACTTCTTAACCCCTTCCCGTTTTCTCCCATCCCTAACACCCCACCCATCTTAAAGAAGTCCCTCTAAGATTCCTTGTATTACTGTTTTGGTGGTGATGAACTCCTTTAGCTTTTGTTGTTGTTGTTGGTGGTGGTGGTGGTGATGAACTCCTTTAGCTTTTGTTGTTGTTGTTGTTGTTGTTGTTGTTGTTGTTGTTGTTGTTTTTGTCTGGGAAGCTTTCTATCTGTCCTCAATTCTAAATAATAGCTTTGTTGGGTAGAGTAATTTTGATCGTAGGTCCTTGCTTTTCATCGCTTTGAATATTTCCTGCCAACCCCTTCTGGCCTGCAAAGTTTCTATTGAGAAATCAGTTGACAGTGTTATGGGTTAGCTCCCTTGTAGGTAGATAACTCATTTTCTCTTGCTGTTTTTGAGATTCTCTCTTTACATTTAACCTTTGGCATTTTAATTATGATGTGTCTTAGTGTGGGCGTCTTTGGGTTCACCTTGTTTGGGACTCTCTGTGCTTCTTGGACTTGTATATCTCTTTCCTTTGCCAGGTTAGGGAAGTTTTCTGTCATTATTTTTTCAATTAGGTTTCAATTCCTTGCAATCTCTCTTTTCCTTCTACTACCCCTATGATGTGAATGTTGGTATGCTTGGTGTTGTCCCAGAGGCCCCTTAAACTCTCCTCAATTTTTTGGATCCGTTTTTCTTTTTGCTGTTCTGGTTGGTTGAGTTCTGCTACCTTATCTTCTACATTGCTGGTTTGATTCTCTGCTTCATCTAATCTACTGTTGATTCCATGTAATATATTCTTCATTTCTGTTATTGTATTCTTTATTTCTGGCTGTTTCTTTTTCATGTTTTCTATCTCCATTTTTGTGTTTCCTATCTTTTGTAGAAGTTCTCCCTGAGATCATTGAACATCTTTATAACCAATGTTTTGAACTCTGCGTCTGGTATATTTTGTTTAGTTCTTTTTCTGGAGCTTTGTTCTTTCCTCTGGGACATGTTTCTTTGTCTCTTCATTTGGCTGCCTCCCTGGGTTTGTTTATATGTGTTAGGTAGTAGTTTTATGTCTCCTGATCTTAGTAGAGTGTCCTTACATTGTAGATGTGCTGTAGGGCCCAGTAGTGCAGTCTTCCTGGTTACCTGAACGGGTACTCCAGGTATGTCCCTTGTGTGGGTTCTGTGTGCCCTCCTATTATAGTTGAGCCTTGGTTGCTGTTTGCATATAAATGGGAGGGATTGATCTTTGGGGTCACTAGTTGTGAGGACTGGCTATGACTATAGTGGAGGAGCTGTGATGCAGGGGCTGACACTACAGAACAGGATTTACTTCAGCAGGGCTCTGGTGCCTTCCCAGTTTGCCCTTTGGGTGTGTCATCCCTGGAGTCAGCCAGGTGTTTCTCCACAGGGTCCAAATTGGCTGCCAAGCTTGTCAGTCCCAGAGCCTCCTGGGAGGGGCCCCACCATAGGCCAAGTTCAGCACCAGCCCATGCCCTACGTGGAGCCACCTGGGATGAACCACAAAGCAAGCAATCCAGGTAACCACTGCTGATACTGGACTTGGTGGTATTGCAAGATGCCAAACCCCAAACAAGATTGGCTGTCCCTAGTTCCAGGCTTGGGGCTGCTCAGCCAGAGTACAGGACATGCCAAAGCGTGATGCTGCTTGTTTGGGTTTTGTGAGCCTTTGAGATATTTAGAGAAATTCTGCAGCATGTGCCAAGATAAGCTGTTTATACAGGAAAGACATTGGAAGTGGCTTGAGTGTGCTCACAAGTTGGGTGGGATGAAGGTTTTAGGGAATCAGGGCTAATGAACAGTGTTAGTCAGGGTGATGTAGACTCAAACATAGGGGCTGCCTAAGTCTGCATGCTGGGAGTGGAGGGAACAACATAGAAACAATGTCTTCCATCCAGGACAAAGCTACCCTTCCAGACCTTGCCCTGCAGACAATTCAGTTCTACCCTGTATGTCCCTGGTGGCTTTTGAGCTTCTGCCCCAGTGCTGGAGCTTAGAGTGAGTGACTCCTTCAGCAAGTAAGTCCCTGCATGGGCCCTTTAATAGGAGTACCTGGAAGTGCAGCTGCCCTTGTCTCACTTAGCTACAATCCCTGCTGCTTTTCACAACCAGAAGTTATGGAGACTTCTGGACATGTCAGTCATTTAATTATAAATGTGGTTTTTATTTTGATTTTTAATGTCAATATATACACTGAGAATAGGTTTACTTTCAGATTCAAGATGTATTAAAAAAATGCCAGGATAAGTGTAATTATGTTAAAATGTTCAAAATGAACACGAATAAGTAAAGGGAAGCCACCAGCTAGAAGTAATTTTCAATTACATTTTGTGGTTACCTCTTAGGTAGGTTTTCTTTTTTTTCTTTTAGAAATTCCTATATTTAATAGTATACATTTACCCAGAAAAAAATGTTTGGAAAAAAAATCCAAGTAAAATTCTCCTTTCCATTTTTTTTATCATTAATAATTCCTAGTACAGCTTGTCCAATTGTATTGCTCTTTTTAAATTTTTATTAAATTTATTGGGGTGATATTGGTTAGTAAAATTGTATAGGTTTCAAGTGTATAATTCTATAATATATTATCTATATATTACATTGTATGTTGAACACCCAGAGTCAGTTCTCCTTCCATCACCATATATTTGACCCCCTTTACCCTTTCATACAACCCCCCAAACCCTTGCCCTCTGGTAACCATTAAACTGTTCTCGGTCTATGACTTTTTGTTTCTTTGTCTTGTTTTTTCATTGCTTTTCAGTTTTATATCCCACATCTGAGTGATATCATATGGTTCTCTACTTTTTCTGTCTGACTTATTTCACTTAGCATGATAATTTCAATATTCATCCATCTTGTTGCAAATGGCAGTATTTCATCTTTTCTTATGGCCAAGTAATATTACATTGTATATACATACCATATTTTCTTTATCCAATCATCTATTGAAGGACACTGTATTTGCTTTTTTTTATCATGGCCACCATGAATAATGCTGCAATGTATATGTATCTTTATGGATACATATTTTCAGATTTCTATTATAAATCAGGAAACCTGTCTAATTGCTCCAAGTACATATATTAAACATGTCCTTACTTTTTTTAAATTTTCCCTTTAAAAAAAAAATAACATACTCATGGTTTAAATGTTAAATAATACTGAACATTTAATTTTCTTTAAAAAATCAGGTGTTCTTTACTTCACATTTTCACATTTTCTTCTATACTCAGCCTTAGAAACACCATTTTGGTCATCATTTTCTATGGGATTTACATTTCTACACAGTGTACAATAACATTCAAATCTAGTGCTATGTTCTTATTCACTAATTTTAGTCATCATATATTGACTTTCCATTTTGGGATGTCAGGATATGTTTCTGGTGGGCTAAATTAGTATTAAATAGCATACTCTTGCAAATACTGACATATGTGTATCATAATATATTTTGGTTACATTTTCTTCACTATTTTTAAAAATCTTATATTTTGAAATAATCATAGATTGACAGGAAATTTCAATATAGTGCAGAGAGTTCTCTTGTACTCTATACATGATTTGTCCATTGGTTACAGCCTACATACTATGTAAAGTGCAATATCAGAACCAGAGCAGTGACTATTGATCGAATATATGTATGTGGTTTTACATGTCTTTTATCACAGTGTATAGCTTCATGTAATCAACATTGCAATTAAAATAAAAAAAAAATCTCTTCTATCATCATGGAGATCTCCTTAGAGTATCACACTAATCTCTCTACTATATTTGAATCTTGGAAATCACTTATTTGTCTTTCATGTCTATAATCATATCATTTTTGAGAATGTTGTATAAATGGAAACATGTAATACATGAACTTTTGAGGGTTTTTTTAATTTTTATTTTTGCTTTTTGTTTTCTACTCAGCAAATGCCTTTGTGATCCATCAAAGCTGTTGTGTGTATCAATAGTCCATCCTTTTTATTGTTGAGTAGTGTTCCATGGCATGGATGCACCACTGTTAATCATTAACCTATTGAGGGTAATTTTGGTGTTTGGGCTGCTTTCAGTTTGGGGCTGTTATAAATCAAACTGCTATAAACACTTATGTAAAGATTTTTGTGTAGACATAAGTCCTCACTTTAGTCCAGGAATGCAATACCTGGCATTTATATTAAGATCTTTTTAGTTTTGAAAAGAAATTGCCAAAATCTTTTCTAAAGTGACTGTACCATCACAATCTATGAGGGATCCAGTTTCTCCACATTTTTACCAACATTTGGTAGTATCACTATTTTTTATTTCAACTCTTCAATGGATGTATAAAGATATCTCATAATGATCTTAATTTACATTTCCCCATTGGTGAATGGTGAATGATGTAAAACCTATTTTCATGTGTTTATTTTTTATTATTATGTATCTTTAGTAAATGGCCCTTTTATGTCCTTTGACCATTTTCTGTTTTTTTTGTGTGTTTTTTTTTTTGCTTTTTATTATTCAGTTTTGAATTTTACAGAGGTACAAAAAAATGTATTCACATTTTAAGACAGGAAAACTGTATTAAAATTATAATAATCAACATATACCAATAACAAAAGATGAATACAAGTCACATTTGGATCCTGCAATTACAAGAGGTGCTCAAAGTGGTTACCATTAGCATCCAGATACTTGTGATTACGGCAAACTACTGCTTGAGCAACGCTGACCAAAGTGTCCTCTTGTATACATATTTTTGGCACCCGTGGTATATCCATATATAATTTAGATTTGCATCCTTTGTTAGACATTTAGCTTCCAAATATATTCTCCTTGTCTACAGCCTATCTCTTAATGGTATATTTCAAAAAGCAAAAGTTTTCATTGTGATGAAGTCCAATTTATCAATTTGTTCTTTTATGGATTGTGCATTTGGTGTCATATCTAAGAATTACTCACCATGCCCTGATTCTGGAAGATTATTGCCTATGTTATAAATGTTTTATAGTTTTATATTTAAATCTATTTCCATTTTATTTTTGAACCAGGCTGTGAGGTTTGCATTGAGATTTGTATTTTAGCCCATGGATATTCAATTGCTCCAACACCATTTATTAAAAATACTATCCTTCCTCCACTGAATTGGTTTTACACCTTTGTCAAAAAATAGTGAGTCATCCGTATGAAAAGATGTTCAATGTCACTAATCATTAGAGAAATGCAAATTAAAATCACAAAAAGTTATTACCTCACACCTATCAGGATGGCTATCAATAAATCAACAAACAACAAATGTTGGAGATGATGAAGAGAAAAGAAACCCTCATGCAATATTGGTGAGATTGCAAATCGGTGTAGCCACTACAGAAAATGGTTTGGACGTGGCTCAAAAAATTAAAAATACAACTACCTTATGACCCAACAATTCTACTTCTGGGTATATATCAAAAAAAATCCAAAACACTAAATCAAAAAGACATATGTACCCCTATGTTCATTGGAGAATTATTTACAATTGCTAAGATATGAAAACAACTTAAATGTCCATCAGTAGATGAGTGGATAAAGAAAAGTGGTACAGATATACAATGGAATATTACCTGGCCATAAAAAAGAATGAAAATATTTGGGTAATATGGATGGACCTAGAGGGTATTATGCTAAGTGAAATAAGTCAGACTGAGAAAGACAAATACTATATGATCTCACTTATATGTGGAATCTAAAGAACAAAATAAACAGACAAACAGAACAGAAACAGATTCATAGAGAACAAACAGAGGGGATGGGTGTTAGGGAGCTGGGTGAAAAAGTGTAAGGTATTAAGAAGTCCAAATTGGTAGTAACAAAATAGTCACAGGGATGCAAAGTACAACATAGAAAATACAATTAATAATGTCGTTATAACCCCCTGTTGTTATTGTGTGTGCCTATGTTTCTGAATTTTTTAAAACATAATTGAATTGTTTGACTTGGTGTCACAAAAGTTAATATTTTGGCTGGTTTAAATCATCTGAAATTTAACGTTACAAAAAATAAACTGGTATTTATTAAAGCACACTACACTGCATCATTTTAAAATCAGACAATTTTTGCTCACAATCTCAAATCAATTTTCTCAATACAAGTTCAAAGATGCAGTATCATCTCAAATTTATGGAGATGCCTTTATTAATTTTCCTGGCTATCTCCATGAAATACTGGAATACTTTTATGCTATTTTACCCATTTTCACTCCCTTGTTCTTTTGGATATACTGGGGGGGGGAATTAAATTACAGATATTTTATTTTTCCATCTGGATCTTCGTTCACCTGCCTCATCTTTAGTATGATTCATGATGATTTACATATACATATACTTCATCAAATAACTATAGCTTATCTCTTCATATTCATCTTACTTTTTCTCTTCAACTTGTTTTCTGAGCAACCTTATAATATTGTAAATGCTGAGCTTTTCTAAACTCACTGGTAAGTAAAGTATTCACACCTCAAAGAAACATATGGATGTAGTTAAACAAAATGTCAGAACATACCTGATATTAAATTCTACTAGTTGTCCGCTCTTGGCTAAAATTTTTTTTTAAGATATGAGAGGGAGACAAACAAACAACCTACACAGTCTTATAGACAATATACATATAAGCAAAAACTCCAAAACAGTATAGGAGCTTATTTTTTCTTTTTTTTTTAAACTTTATTGGGGTGACAATTGTTAGTAAAGTTACATAGATTTCAGGTGTACAATCCTGTATTACATCATCTATAAATCCCATTGTGTGTTCACCACCCAGAGTTAGTTCTCCTTCCATCACCATATATTTGATCCCCTTTACCCTCATCTACCACGCTCTCCCCCCTAACCCTCTGGTAACCACTAAACTATTGTCTGTGTCTATGAGTTTTTGTTTCTCATTTGTTTTTCTTGTTATTTTGTTTTGTTTTTTTTTTTGGTTTATGTAGCACATATCAGTGAAATCATATGGTTTTCTGCTTTTTGTCTGACTTATTTCACTTAGCATTATACTCTCAAGATCCATCCATGTTGTCACAAATGGTCCTATTTCATCTTTTCTTACCGCCGAATAGTATTTCATCATGTATATGTACCACAACTTCTTTATGCATTCATCTATTGAAGGACATTTTGGTTGATTCCCATGTCTTGGCCACCGTAAACAAAGCTGCAATGAACATTGGAGCACATGTGTCTTTATGGATCCATGTATCAAAATTAATTCAAAGTGGATCAAAGACTTAAGTATAAGACCTGAAACAATAAACTGCATAGAAGAAAACATAGGTACTAAACTTACAAACCTTCGGTTCAAAGAGCATTTTAAGAATTTGACTCCAAAGGCCAGGGAATTAAAAGATAAAATAAATGAATGGGACTATATCAAACTTAAAAGCTCTGCACAGCAAAAGAAACCATCGACAAAATAAAAAGGCAAGCAACTGAATGGGAGAAGATTTTTGCAAACCATGCCTCTGATAAGGGGCTAATATCCAAAATATACAAGGAACTCATGAAACTCAACAACAAAAAAACAAACAACCCAATTGAAAAATGGGCAGAGGACCTGAAAAGACATTTCTCCAAAGAGGACATACAAATGGCAAATAGACATATGAAAAAATGCTCAATATCACTAATTGTCAGAAAAATGCAAATAAAAACCACAATGAGATATTACCTCACCCTGGTTAGAATGGCTATCATCAACAAGACAAATAGTAACAAGTGTTAGAGAAGCTGTGGAGAAAAAGGAACCCTTATACACTGTTTGTGGGAATGCAGACTGGTGCAGCCTCTATGGAAGGCAGTGTGGAAGTTCCTCAAAAATTTCGAATAGAATTTCCATATGACTCAGCAATCCCTCTCCTGGGTATCTACCCAAAAAATCTGAAAGCATTTATCCATAAGGAGCTTATTTTTTAATTGATTTATTTAGTGACATGGGAAATAAGACCTTTTGCTTGCACGCTCCCATGTTAACAATAATTTCTTTTGGATTCATTACAGGAATACATGGGCCTGCTCCAGAGATCCCTTCTTGAGTTTCTTTCTTAGCTCTCCAAATATAAAGTACATAATCCGGTCAATGAAGGAAATATATTACAGTGGCATCAGTAGCACAGACTATTAATATCAATTTGTTGCTTCTGTTTTAGGTGTGGTTTCCAAAAAGTCATTATCAAGACTCATGTCAAGGAGCTTTACTGCTATGCATGTTATCTTCTAGGAGTTTCAAGGTTTGAGGTCCTACATTTAAGTCTTTAATCCATTTTGAGTTAATTTTGGTGAGTGTTGTAAGATAGGGGTCAAGTTTCATTCTTTTACATGTGACTATCCAATTTTCCCAGCATCACTTATTGAAGAGACTGTCTCTTTGCCATTGAGTATTCTTAGCTCCCTTGTCAAATATTGGTTGACTGTATATGCTGGGTTTCTTTCCTGGTTGTTTCATTGGTTTATTTGTCTGTTTTTATGCCACTAACATACTGCTTTAATTACTATAGCTTTATAGTATAGCTAGAAAACTGGTATGATGCCTCCTACTGTATTCTTTTTTATCAGAATTTCTTTGGCTACTCAGGATACATTTTGGTCCCATATAAATTTCGGAAGCATTTTTTCTACTTCTGTAAAAACTGCCTTTGTAATCTTGATAGAAATTACATTGAGTATGTAGATGGCTTTTGGTAGTATTCGCATTGTAACAACATTAATTCTTCCAGTCCATGATCCTGAGATACCGTCCCATTTATTTGTGTCTTTGATATCTTTCATCAATGTCTTATAGTCTTCAGAGTAGAGATCTTTCACCTGTTGGTTAAATTTACTTCTACATGTTTTATCATTCTTGATGGTTTGTAAGCTGGTTTAATTTGTTTACTTCTTTTTCAGAAAATTTATTTTGATGGTACAGAAACACTATTTATTTTTGTATGTTAATTTTGTATCCTGCAACTGAATTTGTTGATTAGTTCTCTCATTTTTTTTTTTTTAGTTGAGTCTTTAGGATTTTCTATACATAAAATCATATCATCTGCAAATAGAGAAAATCTTACTTCTTCCTTTCCAATTCAGATGCCTTTTATTTTTATCTTATCTGATTTCTCTAGCTAGCACTTCCAATACTATGTTGAATAGGAGTAGTGGGAGTAAACACTCTCATCTTGTTCCTGATCTTAGAGGAAAAGCTTATAACCCTTTACCATTATGACGTTAGCTGTGAGCTAGTCATAGATAGCATTTATTATGTTAAAATATGTTCTTTCTATGCCTAATTTGATAAGTGTTGTTTTTTGTTTAATCATAATGCGACACTGAATTTTGCCAAATGCTTTTTCTGCATCTATTGAGATGACCATATGATTCTTTGCTTTTATTCTATTAATGTGATGTATCATGATTGATATGTGTATATTGAACTATCCCTGCATTTTAAGAATAAATCCCATTTGATCATAGTGTATGATCCTTTAAATGTGCTGTTAATTTTGTTTGCTTGTATTTTGTTTAAATTTCATATCTATATTCATCAGGAATTTTGGATGTAATTTTCTTTTCTAGTAGTATCTCTGTTTGGCTTTGGTATCAGAGTGATGCTGGCCTTGTAAAATGAGTTTGGGAGTATTCACTCCTCTTCAATTTTTTTGTAAGAGTTGAGAAGAGTTGGTGTTAATTCTTTAAAAGTTTGGTAAAATTCACCAGTGAAACCATCTAGTCCTGGCCTTTTCTTCATTGAAAAGTTTGATTACAGATTCAATAGGCTTACTTACTAATTGATCTATTCAGATACTCTTATTTTCTGATTCAATCTTGGTAGGTCATATATTTCTAAGATTTTTTTTTCCATTTCTTCTAGGTTGTCCAGTTTATCTATAGTTCTTTATAGCAGCCTCTAATGATTCTTTTATTTCTGTGATATCAGATGTAATGTCTCCTTTTATATTTATAATTTTGTTGATTTTTATCCTCTTTCTTTTTTCTTGGTTACTCTCGTTAAGCAGTTGTCAATTTTGTTTATCTTTTCAAAGAACCAACTCTTATTTTGGTAAATCCTCTGTATTGTTTTTCTGTTCTCTATTTTATTATTTTTGCTCTAATTTTTATTATTCATTTCTTTCTGCTAACTTTATTCTCAGTTTGTTCTTTTTATTTCTATTCTCTTAAGGCATATAGTTAGGTTGTTTATTTAGGGTCATTCTTATTTTTTAATATAGTTATTTATTGCTATGAACTTTCCTCTAAGAACTCTTTCTGCTGTCTAAGTTCTGATATTTATGTTTTCATTTTCATCTGTCTCAAGTATACTGTCCCCCCTTTTATTTTTTTCATTAATACATTGGTTGTTCACAAAAGTATTTAAATTTTATGTATTCACACATTTTCCAGTTTTCCTTTTGTGTTAATTGCTAGCTTCATGTCATTGTGGTCAGACAAGGTACTTGGTGTTATTTTACTCTTCTTGAATTTTCTAAGACTTGTTTTGTGACCTAACATATGGTCTATTTTAGGAAATGTTTTATGTGCACTTGAGAAGAATGTGTAGTTTGCTGTTATTGAGGAAAGTGTTCTGTAAATATCTGTTAATTTATTGTTCTATAGTTTTCAGATCCATTGCTTTCTTATTAATTCTCTGTGTGGGTAATCTCTCTACCACAGTGAGTTAGGTATTAAAGTCCCCAAATATTATTATATTGCTGTGCATGTCTGTTTTAGCTGTTATGTTTTGCCATATATACAGCTCTATATATGTCTATATATAGATATCTATATATAGATATAGATATATAGATATAGATATAGATATAGATATAGATATAGATATATATATATATATAATCTCATGGTTGGGTGCTCAAATATTTATATGTAGAATAGCTTCTTGCTAAATTGTCCCTTTTACCATTATAAAAGTCCATTTTATCTGATAAAGCATACCTACCCCTGCTTTTTTTTTTTTTTTTTAATGACCTACCATTGCTTAAAATGTCTTTTCCCATTCCTTCATCTTAGTCTATGTATGCCTTTAAGGCCAAAGTCTCTTGTAGGCAACATATTATTGGATCTTCTATTTTTAGTCATTCAGCCATTCTGTGTCTTTTGATTGGATACTTTAATCTGTTTATGTTTAAAGTAATTATTAATAGATAAGAAGTTACTATTGCCATTTTATTGTTTTCTTGTTTTATATAGACCAATTGTTTCTTGTGCTTTATCCTGCTATCTTTTTTGCATTTGTTGTCTTTTGGTATCAGTATGTTTTGATTTCTGTATTTTATCTTTTATGTAATTGACAGATTTTCCCCTTCTGGTTACCATGATGCTTTCATAAAATATTTTAAAATTATAACACTGTATTTTAAGCTGATGACAACTTAACTTTAGCATAATTTTTAAACTTTACACTTTTACTTCTCCTTTCTGTCACATGTTAGTTATTGTTACAATTTAAATATAATTTACATCATGTAACTAATAACAGATTATTGTAGTCGTGGCTATTTTTACTCTGTTCTTTTTTAAAATTTTAAATTAGAGTTATAAGTGAACATGCATCATCATTAACAAATTACAGAATACACCTTTCATTTTACATTAACTATACCAGTGAGTTTTATGTCACCTTTTATGTTTGTATGATGTTAATTATCATCCTTTTATCTCACTCAAAGAACTCCCTTTAGCATTTCTTGTAAAGTTTGTCTAGTGTTAATGAACTTCCTCAGCTTTTGTTTTGTTTTTGTTTTTGTTTTTTTCAGGAAAGTCTTTATCTATCCTTAATTTCCTAATGACAGCTTCACATAGTATAGAATTCTTGGTTGACGGGTTTTCCTTTCAATATTTTGAATGTGTCATCCCATTCACTCCTGGCCTGAAAAGTCTCTGTTGAAAATTCTACAAGTAGTCCTATGGCAGATATAACTTCTTGTATGTAACTTCTCTCTTTACTGTTGCTGCTTTTTAAATCATTTATTTTTCTTTGACTTTTGACAATTTAACGATAGTGTGTCTTATTGTAACCCGCATTTGGGTTCAATCTATTTGAGATTTTTTAGGGACATCATAGATCTGATATCCATTTTTCTGCCCAGGTTCAGGAAGATTTTAGCCGTTATTGCTTCAAATACACTTTTTATCCCTTTCTCATTGTTTTCTCCTTCTGAAATTCCCATAATGTGACTATTTTTTTCTTTTCATTACGTCCCATAGTCTTATAAGCTTTCTTCACTCTTTCTTTTTTTAGTTCCTCTGACTGGATACTTTTGAATGTCCTGTCATCCAGGTAGCTGATTCTTTCTTCTGCATGGATCTTGTATTTTCAGTCTGTTTTAGAAACTCTGTATAGAATTCTTCAGTTCAGTTCTTGTATTTTTCAACTCTAGGATTTCTGGAATTTTCTTTGTGTTTTTTTTTGCTTTGTTGAACTTCCCATTTTGTTTATGCATTATTTTTCTAATTTTTTAGTTGTCTCTGTTCATATAGTTCACTAAAATTCATTAAGAGGATTATTCTGAAATTTTTGTCTGATAGTTCATAGGTTTCATATCTTTAGAATCAATTATTAGAGTTTCTTTAGTGGTATCACAATTATCTGTTTTGTTTGTTTGTTTGCTTGTTTTGTGATCCTTGATTCCTTACATTAACATCTGTGTATCTAAGTAATCTGGCTCCTCTTCCAGACTTTACAGGTTTGCTTTTGGAGAGACAGATATTCACCAGTCAGCTCAGTTTGGGTTTTTGGCTGTGTCTGCTAGTAATGTCCAGAAATCACCTGCCCAAGGGCATTACTAGCAGACAAGCCCAGAAATGTAAACTGAATTTCCATCAACACTCTTTCTGATGTTTATATATTCACCCATTAAAATATTTTTTCTGAACCATGAAGGAAAAGTCTTATAGTCAAGAATGTTGTCTAAAATATACAGAATAACCATCTGCTTGTCAATACCATCTGAGTGTTTATCATATTTTGAGGATTTAACATGAAGTGGTCTTTCTATTGATTTAAAATTCATAAGCAAATAGTAAGTACATTTCCAAATATCCTAATTAACATGTTAAAATAAAACAAAACACTAAACATTTTTTGTACCTTTTGTTTAGAATTCAGGCTTATCATTTTTATCATTCAGCAAATTTATTTTTAATATCACATTTTGTTAAGCTAGAACTTTGAATGATATGCCCAACCCAAATCATTTTTCAAACTTGATTTAGAGTTTTACCACTTTGACATTTTGTTCTCACAATGATGGCGTGCTGTTTTCTTTTCTATAATATGACAATAAAATGCAGAAAGTGTCATTCTATCAAATGTGAAATAGATGTGTTCCCTTGAGGAAAAACTTCCCAGAACAGGTCAAACAGATGCATGAAAAACATTTAAATTTATGAACTCTTCATACATTTACATGACAATGAGTCACAATATAAACTCATGTATTCTTGTTATGTAAATTGAAAATAAGCAACAAGATATAACTGAAATTGTGTCTCAAAAATGGCATTTAAAACCAAAGGAAACTTTTTGTTGTCTTTCTTTCTGTTACTCTTACTCTGCAGATAAAATAAAAACTGTTAAAAAGATGAGGACACTAAGACTGGATTCAAAAGGAAACTAAATGCATACAGAAATAGAATTGTATTCTGTGAAGCATTCTATCTAATCAATTTCCTTAGTAATGAATCTAAAAAAAATAAGGATGAGAATATCATGGCATAGGAAAAAAGAAAATGGGTTGGAAGATTTTAGAATCCAAATCTGACACTGTCTGGCTGCGTAATTTTTTAAAATCCTGTTGACTCATGTTCTTATGTTAAAAAAATGGAATCTAATTATGTTATTTGTTATGTCCCTTGAAAGATTATCTTATCTTCAGGCTTAGCTGTGTAACAGAATAACTTGTAGAGATTTACAAAATCAAGATGTGTATGCTTCTCGAAAAAATTGGGAGCTTTAATGATCAGGTATAGGCATTGTATTTCTCATTATTGAATTACATAAATGGCTGGTCCTCAAAGTCATTTTATTCAACGTTGTTTCATTATAATGGGATAAGATGCCATAGGAACTTACCTCTTGTTTATCTTAATTAACCTATTGTAAAACTGGTTTCATTATGTGTCACTTCACTTAAAGTCATGGAACCTATTGGCAATGGTGAGGGCTTACTCTATGTGTATGTTTGTGTATCTTATATGGAGAGAGTTATCTATCTATCTATCTATCTATCTATCTATCTATCTATCTATCTATCTATCATCTATCACCTACCTATCTATCATAAAGGTGTTGTTTATGCAATTTAGCCATTTGTAATTGTCATGTTATTTATATAAGAAATAATATTTAAAAACACTTGTAGTTTCTCATTTGTTTGCTACCAGGTGGTTGCTTGTAATCAAATATGCCCAATATATGATTCTTCCACATATCCAAACATTCATTGGCAAACAGTCCCAAGAACAGTCTATATTCTACATTGTCAATAGCACACCATCTGTCTGCCAGTTAAGCATGCCAAAAGAAAACTACATTGAAATAAGCAGCAACAATTTACCAACAGTTTGACTACCAAAACTTGTAGTTTGAGAATGCCATAAAATCTTTTGTTTTATGTTCCATGGGAGAATATAGGAATGAAAAGAGGGTGGGCAGAGAAAGGCACTCAAACATGAATCTACTGGCCTATAGCCATTACAGAACACTACATGCAGAGTTAAGTGTCCCTGTACAATGTGCATAATACAAATACTAGTTATTTCAAAATGAAAAAAAAAATTACCAGACTTTTTGCAAATTAGTGAATGTTTTGAGCAGTGGTACTTCAATCTGCTATTTGGACCCATAGCTTAGGGTCTCTTTAATGCTACTAACCACCTCTGTTGTGTGTATTGATGAGTTGTATACTTCAATAATCTAGGGTATAAATAAAAACAAAAGTAAACAGACTTTCACCACTGACCATTGATGAAGCAATAAGAAATGAAATAAACCTCTCACTGTATACTACCAAAAAAAAAAAAAATGAGGGTAAAAGGGAACACTAGTTTTCAAACAAAAGTCAAAGAGCAGTGAAGATCTGTGACCCCTGTGAGAAGTGAAACAAAAAGGTGAGCTCTACAATAAACTTGGAATTCTGCATGGAGGTAATTTTGTGGCTATGAGTAGAGGGAGTAAAGCAATAATAAACCTGGAAAGTCTGGATGATTTAGGGAAAGGAATTTTGAAGATTGTAGAAGCTGAGAAAACCAAAAATTTTGAGAAATTTTTCATGAGAGATGGGAGTTATGCAGAAATCCCTAGGATTCTACATAGCAGTTGCTTTGAGTCTTTGTGAGGTATAAGGTTAGCCATGCTTATGGTGAAACTCCACAGCACAGAACTTAGAAGGGTTGCAGAATTTTAAAATAAGCAATTTCTATAGCTCACACACAGCAGGGAGTTTGTAAATTCTAATTATTCATTGTAGAGAGTTCTTGTTTAGCACTTTAGGTATGCAGTGGAGATTTCAGAGGGGTCATGCCTTAGTTGAAAGATTGCATCATTAATAAAATTAAAGATAAGGCTTTGTAGAAACCAACTCAACTACTTGCTGGAATAAAGTCTTAAATTCTTTAAAGAAGGACAGCAAAACAGAGAACATGAAGAACATAATACTCATAATGTCTAGCTAGTATCACATTGTCTAGCATGTAATAAAAAATACTAAACTTCCCAAGAAGCAGGGATATGTGATCTAAAAATAGGGCAAAAAATCTATCATTTAAAACAGAAATTATGGAATTATCTGACAAGGACCTTAAAATAGAAATTATAAAATATTGAATCATTTGAAGGGAAGTCTAAACATACTGAGGACAGAATGGAAGATATAAGGTAGAACCTGTTAGAATTTCAAAGTATTAAAAATTAAATATATCAAATTAAAATTTTACTGGATGGTTTAGCACTTTAGTAGCAAATATAATTAAAATGAATGCATAGCAATGTAAGTTTTCCAAATGAATGAATTGAGAGAAAATAAAACTTAAAAACACAAAATAACAGAGATTTGCTGCCTATAGAACTATTTCAAGCTATCTAATATTATGTGTAATTGCAGTTTCAGAAGGAGAGACTACAGAAAAATATTTAAATAAAACAGTGACAAATTATATTCCAAGTTTAATTAAGATTTAAAATACTACACATTCAAGAATATCATAGAAACTACAACAAAGAACAGTAAACCAAGATACACTAAAATCACACTAGTACAAACATGTGACCAAAAAAAATGCTAAAAGTGTAACCATGAAGAACACAGATATGTGAAATAGCAGATTTCTCTGAAAATATGCAAGCATGAAGACAATAACACCTTTAAAGTGTTAAGCTATTGTGGTTGGAGGAGAGGGCAATCAAATTAGAATTCTATACCAAGAAAAAAATGATGTTCATAAATGATGAAATAAAGACACCCAACAGAATTATGGATGGAAGTTAGCATATATGAAGAGATGATGACTGATAGGGATCAAAAATATGTAGTAAGTATAAATTATATTTTTCTATTGTTTAATTTTATTAAAACCTAATTGTTAAAAACAAAACATTAATGATATGTTGTGAGATATCTAAAATGTGAAGTACTAAAAATAAATCATGACAATATTGTAAATAAAGGGAGGTAAGTAGAATGATACTATTTTAAGTTTATAATATTAGTGTGAATTAATATAATATGTCAAAGAAGAATTTTATAAGTTAAAATGCATTTTAAAACTGACTATAAAAATGAAAAGTAGACAATAATAATTCCCTATTTTAAAAAAGGAGGTTAAGGGGACAAAGAACAAATCGAAAGCAATCAGCAATGTAATAGGCTTAAATCTTATCAAATCCAAAGTTTTATTATTTGCAATGATCCAATTAACCATTAATATTCCAAGTTAGAGACAGAGATTGCCATATTGCATATAAAGGAAGCCAGGACTATTTGGAATCTTCAAAAACAAACAAAAATTAAAAAAAAAAAAATAAATATCCCCATGACTATTTTGTAAATATCAATTTGTATTTCTTAATCCCTTCACCTTTTTCACCCAGCCCCCAAACCCCCTCCCATCCATCACCTGGGTAAATCTAGTACTTAATGTCTAAAATGCAATAAAAGAACAAAATACTTGTTTTATTTAGCACTAAAAAGTAATTCACTTACGTTCTGAAGATAGGAGAATGAGGCAGCTGAAGAATCTTTCTTACATAATCATAGACTCTGCTACTGCACAATACAGTGTCCATGCAAATTGCTTCATTTCTAAGGAGTACTCAGATGTTTCTGTCCAGTCATACAATTCCCACTTAAAATCTGTTAAATTTATTTAATCTTTTCGATGAAAAGAAATAAATAAATACAATTGCATAGATTAAAGTAGCAGGATATAAATTTTAAAAAGTAGCAGGATATATACCCTGAAAACATTAAGTATGAGAAAGCTTCAACAAGTATATCATACAAAGTAGACTTGAGAAAAGAAATATTACTAGAGAAAGTTTATGATAAATGGGTTTGATTCATCAGAATATATAACTATTTAAAATATCTGTGAAAGCACAAACGAAGCTTTATAATACATGACCGAAGATTACACAGAAATAAAAGAAGAAATAGCCAACATTTCTCTCTTAGTAATTGAACAATAGAAAATCACTATGGGTAAGGAAGACGTCAATATTAGAACCAACTTATCCTATTTGACATTTCTAGATCAATGCCCTCAACAACAACAAAAGAGAATACACACCTTTTCAAGGGCATATAGTTCAAAACATTTTGTTTTTTTGATAAATGCTTCATGGACAAATAGCAATTATGTTTGTTACTCAGCTTCCAAATATTTGTAGAGTTTTCAGATATCTCTGTTATTTACTCTTAATTGAGTTCCATACAGTCAGAAAATATACTCTGTATAATTGAGATTTTTATTATGGCATAATATATGGTCTATTTTACTGCCTGAAACCGGTAATAAGCAGGGATTTAATAGATTGAATCATAAGGAAGCTTTCTTAGAGTTATGAAAATGTTCTGTATCTTGGTTATAATGTTGGTTACACAAATGTATACATGTAATCAAACTCATCAAAGTGTGATAATAATGGATGCATTTCATTGTATAAATTATACCTTAATAATTCAATGAAAGTGAACAACACACATAAATTTCCTATTGTCAGTATTGAATCATTTTAATGTAGTTTGGAGACAATATAAGGTCTGTGCGGCATAATAACACACACAAAAATTATGCTGAATTTGCCACTCAGCATAAAACAGTGCTGAATGCATTTAAGCAAAGAAAAGAAGTATACTTTCATAAATCATTGAGGAAATGAAAAATAAGACTGTTATAGACTATTAGAAGACAATTATAATTAGAGAATTATTATATTATACACACTAAAATTACAAAAAAAAATAAATAAAAAGTGTAACTATTCACATGTTGTTGAGGAATTAGAGCACCAGACACAATTGCTGTAGGAAGTTATACTATAACAACCTCTTTAAAAATAGTCCTGGGTTACCTTATGTGGTGAAATGTGCAGAAACTCTATGGGTCATTATTCCAGCCTTCATGTGTACATACCAGCAACATGTATAGGGATGTACATAGAAATATTGTAATAGCAAAACTCAGGAACTGAGATCAATCAAAAAATCTATTCAGCAGAAAGTAGATAATTATACTGTGGTATATTTATACACACAAAAATTACTATTCAAGAATGAAAAACAAACCACAACTGAATTAAAATAATGGATGAAATTTAAAAGCAAAATGTGGGTTGAAAAAGTATCACAAAAGAGTTAATATAATATTATATGACTTTTATAAGTCTCAATAGCAGATGTCTGTAGTTTTAGAAACCAAGATCTTATAACTATCAAAGTTAAGCTTCGTGCATAGCCAGCATTTAAAACTATTGTTCTAGAATTAACAAGTGATATCAAAAAAAAATCTATAATTGTTTACCTTCATATTTTCCTTAGCAAATTTAAATTTGAAGTGTTTTCTAATATTCAAACTGGCATTTTAGAAAGCCATTGGTATTATAAAATCAATGCAAAGATTGTGCAACATAGTTATCCAACTACAGGAAGGATAATAGCAATCAATGTTACTTTGCAAAGGAGAAAAGCATTCTTACATTTTTAACAAACTAGAAGTAGATAAATCTTTTCCAAAGAATTAAATACGGCATTCAAAGCCATGATTTGTCATAATCTCTTTATATATAAATACCCCACCCCATCATATCCTCTTTAGGTATCTAAATTCTGGGTTATCTTAGAATCAGGACACTAGGTGTGCCAGGATAGTGACAGGAAGAAGCTTTCTATCCAAGGAAAAATCCCCTGATGTGCAAGAGATGATTGAAATTGGATTCTACTCTATATGCTTGGAAGCAAATTTGTTTAATCTCAATGACTTTTAAAGAATTGTGTACCATTTATAAATTAAAAATCTAAGTTTAACAAGTGTCTTTGACTCATAAATAATTGACTATGAAAGATTCATTATATTTTCTTTTGTTGTTGATCATCTTTCACATTACTGGAGTTCCTTATAGCACTCTGATGGTGTTGTGAGTTCCTGAAAGAGTTAATGAACTCTCCCATGTCTAGCTTACTGTCATATTTAGCTTAATCATATTTCGTTAAAAAAAGCACACTATAGTAGATTGTCCATTTCATTTCATAAAATTAGCTGACAAAATGAGTGAAGAATATTATCATTTCACACCTGTAATATGCCTTACTTTATAGTTCATAGTTTTAGCATGCTTAGAATAAAGCTTTAGGCTTTGCTAAAACACTTTTTGAAATCCTTGGTAACTAATGACTTGTATGTATTTATTTCAAACACAGAAAAACATTTTATTTTCTTTGTAAAACATCGTGTTAGCAATACTGAATTATGGTAATTATTCTGGACAGTCCTAAGTTTTTCTCGTAGCTGCACGTGCAGACACAGGATAACATACTTTCTGTCTTCTAGGAAACAGGTATTTTTCTGATATAAAAAAATTCTAACTCAATATAACCTATCCAGAATGAAACAATTATTAACACTATTACCATCATGAAGTGGTATTGAAACTCCTTACGAGGAAGCTAAATATACCAACTTCAGAGTACTTATCCACATGATTACTCAGATTGACTATGGGCCAGTTGCCAGGGAAGGACTTGTAAAGCCAAATGGTAAATTTGAATTATAAGCTAAAAGGAGGAGACACCCTGTTATCCAATCATCCATAAGGCAGTGTGAGTGCACTGCTGTTTTATGGAGAACTTTAAATGTTCTGACAGATCCTTCCTCACTTCCTAATTGTTTAATCAATTCTTATTAAATAAAATAATTAACTGGTATAGCCAATGGCATAAATGGTTGAAGCTATCTTTGATATAGTTTCCTTGTTGTGAAAGAAAAATCTGGGATTTGAGTTTTGAGGAAAAGTTGGAATAAATACTATTATCAAAGATAAAGGAGTCCAGAAGCCTAGGTTGAATTTTAACAAAGACCTTACAGATGATATTTACACATATGGAGTTCGAATGCACATTATAATGCATTATTCACTGTGCAATGAACCTTGACTATTGCAGTATCTCCTTATTTAATTTATTTTAGAAAGAATATGTTTTTCACAATGTACAGCTATTGTAACACAGCGTTAATGACCAATAATTTAGAATCACAATTATGTAACTGAGAAAACATAAGAATAATTCTCAGCTTTCCAAGACATCACAATATTTTCTATTGTGAAAATGTAAATAATCTCAACAAGAGTGCTTTTGCAAATATGCCCATCCTGTTGGTCCAAATTGTAGGCATACACAGTGCTTTTTTCTGTATATAATTTATTGTAAGCAGAGGAGCTATTATAACTGCCATCTGTTTTGGCTATTTCACATTTTTGGGGGGCATATGAACAATGGCTTAGTGAAAAAGTAAGTCATGGTCTTATTTAGTACTCTAGGCAGTGTTATCAAAATTCATTGTCACAGTGAAAATACACACAAATTGCATTGCAACAACATTCATTGCGGACAGAAGTTGAGGTAGATGTTACCTTTCTCTTGTATGTGATACTTATTTCATTATTTCTGAACAGATGAATTCAAGTTTTCACTGTAAATTTTCTCCAAGATATTTCCAGATATTTAAACCATTTAGAATTAGATCAAAGAAAAGAGGAAGGGAAGAAAACTGCACCTTTTTTTTTAAAAAAAAAAAAAAAAAGAGTTAATAAGGCATAGTTATTTAATTTTTAAAATGCCATTAGAAATCATAGTACTTTAATCAATTCTAAATGAATTTATTGACACTTATTTAAATTTTAGAAAATTAATGTTTCCTTCCATCATAATAAAAAATTAAAAATACTGTATTAGTTTCCTTTGGCTATTGTAATGAATTATCAAAAACTGGTGGCTTGAAACAACAAATTTATTTTCCCAAGGTTCTCTATGTAGGCCAGAAGTCAGAAATCATGGTGTCTTCAGGGCCACACTACTAGAAGTTGGAGGGGAGATTACATGCCTTCCCTCTTCTAGCTTTTGGTGACTGTCACATTCATTAGTTTGTGGTTGAATCAGTCCAATCGATGCCTCTATCTTTACCTGGACTTTTCCTTTTCTGTCTGTGTCTGTTCCTCTTCTGTTTCCTTAAAGAGTAATTTTAATTAGATTTAGGGCCCATGCAGGAGGATATCATTTCAAGATCCTTAACTAATTATATCTGCAAAGACCCTTTCTGCAAATAAGGTAATATTAACAGGTTTTAGGCATTAGGATATAGACAATTCTTTTTAATTAAATATATCGGGGTGACATTTGTTAGTAAAATTACATAGGTTTCAAGTGTACAATTCTATAATTCAACATCTATATATCAGATTGTGTGCTCACCACCCAGAGTCAGTCTCCTTTCATCTCCATGTATTTGATCCCCTTACCCTCTTCTATCTCCTCCTCTCCCCTCTTACCCTCTACTAACCACTGAACTGTTGTCTGTCTATGATTTTTTGTTTGTTGGTTGGTTGGTTTCAGTTTTATGTCCCGAACATGAGAGAAGTCATATCATTCTTGACTTTTCAGTCTGATTTATTTCGCTTAGCATAATAATCTCAACATCCACCCATGTTGTCACAAATGGCAGTATTTCATCTTTTCTTATGGCCGAGTAATTCCATTGTGTACATATACCATATCTTCTTTATCCAATCATCTGTCAAAGGAACTTTTGGTTGTTTCCATGTCTTGGCCACCATGAATAATGCTGCAGTGAACATAGGGGTACATATGTCTTTATGAATAATGTTTTCAGATTTGGGGGGGTAGATACCCAGAAGAGGGATTGCTGGGTCATATGGTAATTCTATTTTTGGTTGTTTGAGGAAACTTCATACTGTTTTCTATAGTGCTGTACCGATTTACATTCCTACCAGCAGTATATGAGGGTTCCTTTTTCTCCACAGCCTCCCCAACACTTGTTATTACTTGTCTTGTTGATACTAGCCATTCTAATTGGTTTGAGGTGGTGTCTCATTGTGGTTTTGATTTGCATTTCCCTAATAGCTGGTAAAGTTGAGCATCTCTACATATATGTCTTGGCCATGTGTATGTCTTCTTGTGAGAAGTGTCTGTTCAATTCCTCTGCCCATTTTTTAATTGGATTGTTTGTTTTTTGGTTGTTGAGTTTTATGGGTTCTTTATATTTTTTGAATAATAACCCCCATCAGAGGTATTGTTTGCAAATATCTTTTTCCCATTTGGTTGTTTGCCTCTTTGTTTTGTTGATATTTTCTTTTGCTGTGCAGAATCTTTTTAATTTGATATAGTTCCATTTATTTATTTTTCCTTTTACTTCCCTTGCCTTTGAGATCAAATTCATAATATCCTTTCTGAACCAAGGTCCAGAAGCTTACTACCTATTCTTTCTTCTAAGCAATTGATTGTTTCGGTCTTTGATCCATTGTGGTGTATAGTGACAGATAGCAGTCTAGATTCATGCTTTTGCCCCTGGCTTTCCAATTTTTCCTAGTACCATTTACTGAAGAGGATTTAGGACCACCATTCAACTTAATGCAGGTAGTATTTGCCAAAACTTACATATGAGAATAGCACCTGATAAACTCTAACTCTGGGGGTCTAGTTTATGAAGAAATACCAGTAAAGAGAAAAAGAAAATAATGGCCATTTCTTATAATTTTCCAACACTCCATAGAGTCCATCCTCATTACTCATATCCCAAAATCATTGTTTCTGATATTCAAATTTCTATGTAAACCTCTGACCAACAAACCACTGCATTTGTCACTGACCATGAGTGTGCTATAGCCTTATCATACCACTTGTTCCTCTACACAGAGATTATCAAATATACCACTTGAGGCTCTCCCAACTGTGGAGATTTGCCCTTAACATTGTTTTTTTTTTAGGGCTACACATGAATTGTATTGCAGTTCCACAGCTGTCCGTTTTCACTTCTTACCAATTCATCAAGTTCATTTATTCAGAAACCAAGTCCAAGCCTTTCTCTATCAATTGGTCATAGGGAACCTCCCATGAGGTTATGGCTATAGATGAGGGAGAAATGTCTATTGATCCTTTTCTTAAAGTTCAAATTTCAGGGATAGGAGGAGCTAAAAGAGTTGCCAGGTTTGTGCATAATTATGAAAAAGTTTGTGCTGGCTTATTTGGTGAAATTAAATGCTTTTTTAAAAAAATAGTGAATACGCTCTACTTAATGACACAAATAACATTGTGGCAGTTGTTTTTATGTTCTTTCAATGATGCAAAGATGCAAGAGAAGGAATTATAATGAGCGATTTATAATTAAATGATTTGACCAAGAGTCAGAGGGTGAACTGTGTAGGATAGAGTTAATTTATAGCTGGACTTGGAAATCTCTATCCTTATTTCTAGGGATGTATGGTTTAATTTGTGGCTAAAATAAGGGTAGTGGAATTGATGATGGGCTGCTGCTTCACGTCCAAATCTCCCCTGGTAATCCCCAGGGCAGTTTTACTGATGGTTTCATCTGGCATAACTGGGCAGACATCCTGTCTTGACTACATGATTAGAGGGCAAAACGATCCTGCTGGGAATATCTATCTTGAGCAGATTACTAGAAGACCCTTGCCATTTAATCTTTTTTATACTTAATAATTTTTGTGACCTGTTGAAGAAATCTTTTGCCATCCCAAGGTTGTGAAGATACTCTTCTGTTTTCATCTAGATTGTACTGTTTTATTTTTGAAATGTGTATCTACACTTCATCTGGGCTTGATTTTTATGTAGTATGAAATAAGGGTAGAGTTTCCGAACTGGACACCAAAATTTTCCAGGACTCTTTATATAAAGCTTGTCATTTCTTCTAAGCACTGTAGAATCACCGTTTCATAAATCCAGTGAGGGAATATCTATGGGATTCTTTATTTAATCGTTATTGTGTTCCATTAGCCTGTTTTATTTTCCTTACCAAATGCTTATGTTAATTAATGCAACTTCATAATAAATACATAGGGTAAGTTTCTAGCTCATTTTAAAGTCAAAGTTGTCTAGATGTTTCCTATATTATTGCATTGACACATATACATTTTTTTTAATTTTATTTTTGAAATTTATTGGGGTGACAATTGTTAGTAAAATTACATAGATTTCAGGTGTGCAATTCTGTATCACATCATCCATAAATATACATTTTTAATTGAGATATAATTGACATATAGTATATTAATTTAATATGTACAATATAATAATTCAATATTTGTATGTATTGCATAATGATCACCACAATAAACCTAGTTAACATCCATTACCGTGCACAGTTAAAAAAAATTTTTTTCTTGTAATGAGAACTTTTAAGACCTAATCTCCTAGTAACTTTCGAATATACAATAGAGGATTATTAACTGTAGTCACCATGCTGTACATTACATTCCCATGACTTATTTATTGTATAATTGAAAGATTTTACCTTTTGACCACCATCACACATTTTGGCCACCCCTATCCTCTAACTCTGGGAACCACCACTGTGCTCTCTATATCTATGAGTTCTATTTTTTGTATTTATTTTTTAGATTCTATATCTAAGTGAATTCGTATGGTATTTTTCTTTCTGTCTAACTTATTTAACTTAGTATAATGACCCCAAGACCCATCCATGTTGTTGCAAATGGCAAGATTTCATTTTTTAAGGCTGAATAATATTCCAGTGTATGTATAGATACCATAATTTCTTCATCCATTCATTCATTGATGGTCATTTGCTTCCATATCTTGGCTATTGAAAATAATGCTGAAATGAAAAGGCATCTGCACCCCACGTTCAAGTTAATATTTTAACTTGAAATTTTTGCGGGATACATCCAGAAGTGGAATTGCTGGATCATATGGTAGTTCTATTTAATTTTTTGAGGAATCTGTATATTTTTTCCATAGTGGCTGCAACCATTTACATTCCCACCAGCAGTGAACAGCGTTCCCTTTTTCTACATGCTCAACAACAATTTGTTATCTCTTATCATTTTGATAATATCCTAAGTGCTCTCGCTAGGATTTCCAATACTATATCAAATAAAAATGGCAAGAGTGTCTTGTTCCTAATATTAGAGGGAAAACTTTTCATTGTTGAGTATAATGGTAACTGTGAGCTTGTCATATGTTGCCTTTATTATGTTGAGGTACATTCTCTCTATACTTTCTTTATTGATAGTTTTTATCACAAAAGTATATTGACTTTTGTCAAATGCTTTTTTGTATCTATTAAGAAGATCACATGATTTTTATCTTTTATTTTTTACTTTATTATTATTTTTAATTAAAGTTTATTGGGGTGACAATTGTTAGTAAAATTACATAAATTTCAGGTATATAATTCTGTATTACATCCTCTATAAATCACATTGTATGTTCACCACCCAAAGTCAGTTCTCCTTCCATCACCATATATTTGATCCCTTTTACCCTCATCTTCCATCCCTCTCCCTGCTTACCCTCTGGTAACCACTAAACTATTGTCTGTGTCTATGAGTTTTTGTTTCTCATTTGCTTGTCTTGTTCTTTTGTTGTTTCTGGTTTATATAGCACATATCAGTGAAATCATATGGTTGTCTACTTTTTCTGTCCGACTTATTTCGCTTAGCATTATAATCTCAAGATCCATCCATGTTGTCACAAATGTTCCTATTTCATCTTTTCTTACTGTTGAATAGTATTCCATTGTGTATATATACCACAACTTCTTTATCCATTCATCTATCGAAGGACATTTTGGTTGTTTCCATGTCTTGGCCACCGTAAATAAAGCTGCGATAAACATTGGAGCACACTTGTCTTTATGGATAAATGTTTTCAGATTTTTGGGGTAGATACCAAGGAGAGGGATTGCTGGGTCTATGGTAATTCTATTTGTAATTTTTTGAGGAACCTCCACACTAACTTTCATAGCGGTGGCACCAATCTGCATTCCCACCAACAGTGTATGAGGGTTCTTTTTCCTCCACAGCTTCTCCAACACTTGTTACTATTTGTCTTGTTGATGATAGCCATTCTAACTGGGGTGAGGTGATATCTCATTGTGGTTTTTATTTGCATTTCTCTGATGATTAGTGATGTTGAGCATTTTTTCATATGTCTATTTGCCATTTGTATGTCCTCTTTGGAGAAATGTCTCTTCAGATCCTCTGCCCATTTTTCAATTGGGTTTTTTGTTTTTTTGTTGTTGAGTTGTATGAGTCGCTTGTATATTTTGGATATTAGACCCTTATCAGAGGCACTGTTTGCAAAATATATTTTTTTTATTTTTTTAATGTAGCGTATCACATTGATTTGTGAATGTTGAATTATCCTTGCATCCCTGGAATAAATACCAATGATCTTGATGTATAATAATTTTAATGTATTTTTAAATTCAGATTGGTAATATTTTGAAAAATTTTCCATCTATGTTCATCAGGGACTTTGGCCTGTGATTTTCTTTTCTTGTGATATCCTTTTCTGGTTTTGGTATTAAGATAATGCTGGATTTGTAAAATGAGTTTGGAAGTGTTTACTCTTTTTCTACTTTTTGGAAACATTTGAGAAGGATTGATATTAATTTTCCTTTGAATGTTTGGTAGAATTCACCAGGAAAGCCATCCAGTCCTGGATTTTGTTTGTAGGGAGGTTTCTTATTACAAACTGAGTATCTTTACGCATAATTGTCATGTTCAGATTTTCTATAACTTCGTGATTCATTATTGGTTCAATGTATATTTCTAGGACTTTATCTATTTCTTCTAGGTTTTCCAATTTGTTGGTGTATAAATTTTTATAGTAGACTCTTGTGTTCCTTTGCATTTCTATGGTACCAATGGTAAAGTCTTCTATTTATTTCTGATTTAATTTATGTGTGTCTTGTCTCTTTTTTCTTAATGAATCTAGTTAAATATGTGTCAATAGTATTTATCTTTTTAAAGAACCATCTCTTTTATTGACCATTTCTGTTGACTTTGTAGTCTCGATTCTATTTATTTCTGCACTAATATTTATTTCCTTTCCACTGCTAACTTTGAACTTCATTTGTTCACTATTTGTAATTTCATGAAGAGTTAAATTAGGTTGTTTATTTGATAGTTTACTTATTTATTGGTGTACACATTTATCACTATGAAACTCTCTCTTAGAACTGCTTTTGCTGAATCCCATAAGTTGTAGTAGGATGCATTTGCATTTTCATTTGACTCAAGGTATATTTTGATTTATCTTTTGCTTTCTTCTTTGACCCATTGGTCATCCAGTAGCATGTTGCTTAAACTCTACATATTTGTGAAATTTCCGGTTTTTGTTTTGTAATTGATATCTAGTGTCATACCATTGTAGTTGGAAAAAATATTTCAATCTTCTTCAATTTATTAAGACTTGTGTCTAACATATGATTTATCCTGGAAAATGTTCCATTTGTGTTTAATAGAGTATGTATTCTGTTGCTCTTGATGGAATGTTCTATACATGTGTTATACCATGTTGTTTAAGGCCAATGTTTCATCATTGATTTTCTGTATAAATGTTAATGGGGAATTAAAGTTCACTACCATTATTGTACATCTATTTATTTCTCTCTTTAAGTCTGTTAATATTTGCTTTATGTATTTAGGTGCTCCTATATCAAGTGCTGGAATATTTACAAATGTTATACCTTTTTGTTTGATTGACCCCTTTATCATTATATAATGACCTTGTTTGTCTTTTATTATAATCTTTGTCTTAAAGTTTATTTTTTTCTGATATATAAGTAAAGCCTAACTTTATCAATTTTCTTTTGGTTTTCATTTTTGTGGAATACCTGTTTTCATCCCTTAATTTTCAGTCTGTATCTGTCCCTACATCTGAAGTGAGTCTTTCATAGGCAGCATATTGGTATGTTTTACTTTTTATCCATTTAGCCATGTTGTCTTTTGATTAGATAATTTATTCCATTTTCATTTAAAGTTAGTTTGATGGATATGTAATAATTGCTGTTTCTTCATTGTTTTCTGGCTGTTTTGTAATTCCTCTGTTTTTTTCTTTTTCCTGTTTATGCTCTTTCTCATTTTGATTTCATGGTATTTTGTAGTGCTATACTTATACATTTTTTTTTTCATATCTTGTGTGTGTTATAGGTTTTTGATATGTGGTTACCATGAGGCTTACGTGAAACAACTTATAACAGTCTACTTTAAGTGTATAACAACTTAAATTTCAATGTGTTTTAAATCTCTGCATTTTTTTTTTTTGCTTTGCCATATACATTTAATAATCAACTTCTCATTTTTTCTTAAAAAACATGTTATTTTGATTTAATACAATGGCTCTACAGACTAAAGAAGTAATATATTTATGGTAATTAGTCTTCCAATTTGCTCATCCTGTATCCCAACATTTATCTGATTTTGTTTTTAATGCTTCTTAACAATGTTTTATAGTTATCCTATTAGAGGTTTTGTACATCATTCATATTTTTGCTTAGTATTTGATTTTTTATGATATTAAATGGTATAATTTTTACATTACATATATAATATTTTTGTAGGTATATAGAAATACAAAAAAATGCATTAATAGCTAGCTATGTAAGTATTGATATATATTCATATATCTTTTTATACACCAAACTTGCTAAATTTGTTTACTATATATAAGCTTAAATTTTGATAGCTCAGGTTTTTTTTATTTACAAAATTATGTCATTTATAAACAACAAATTACCATTTTTTGCCTTATTTTACTGACAGGATATCCAACACCATCTTGAATGGTGTGTTTTATTGAGCATTCCTGTTTTATTCTGTTCTCAGAAAGATTTGAACACTTCAGTCATTCATTACTGAATTGTTTGCTCTTATTTTTTGGTTCTTGTTTTTAGAGACATAATAAAACAGAATTTATGGTAATATCAAAATACTAGAAAAAATAAGTGTTCTAAACAATCATTGCAACATTATTTGTCAGAACTACATCAATTTAAAAAATAATACCCAAATGAAAATTTAGAGAGTATCTCGAGTTTTTAAGGCAGAACATGGAGTCTCATGGAGGTGAAGATACTTACTTCCATTTCTACAGCTAGTCAGACTTAAGTGAAAACTTGTAGTTATTATAAGCAGACAGTTGACACAAACTAGAAATTAATTTATAATTAAAATAATTATGGGAGAATGTATATCAAGTTAAATTTTCTTTAGACTTAATTTATACTTGAGGCCAAACATGTAATGAGACAAGCAGAAGGTAATATTGAAGTATTTGGTGAGTAAGTTGTGAAAGGAAATTGAAATACACAGCACAGGGCAGAAATACGACTGAGGGCAGAAAAGGATAAAAGAAGGAATGTGGATACTGAGATAATGAGATGTGAAGGGAATGGTAAATAGTGATTATGACAATAATCACTAAAGTATGAAATAGTCATCTAAGCTTGAATGGGTCATGAATGGGTTAGAGGCCCTAGAAAGAGAGACATATGAGAACTATTGAGAAGATTGAGCCTGGGAGTAGAAAATAAATTAGTACAAATACTAAGCAATAGTCAGGGTCTGTGAATGCTTGCATTGTATCTGGATTGTTACCAGTTTATGAGGGAAAATGAGCGTTTATTAAAAGTGTGCGTGAAGGACTACAGAGTCATGGAGATAATTTAGGACTCTTTTGCTTACAAGTGATATAAACCCAAATCAAATAGAGCAAATAAATAAGAAAAGTTATCTCTGGTTCACATAACAGAACATTTCAGTAGTTGAGTTGTGTCCAGGCATAACATTTATGTATTCAAAGATTACATGAGAAATCTCTCTGTCACTCATTGCTGATTTCTTCCATGTTGGCTTTATTTTTAAGGAGGCTATTCCTGGCAGAGAGATAATTACTTGTTTCTACTGGTGTGGCAAACCTAAATGAGAGTGTTTCATTCACTATAGTTTCAACCCAAATATTTGGATTGAGTCTCTCGTTTGGCTTGAATCACATAATCAACTTTAAATCATTCACTGTGGCCAAGAACATCCAGAGGTGTGGTCTCCCATGTATAATTACAGACAGTGAGATTGGGATTAATTACTTCTCCCAAGAAAATTCAAAGGAAATTGATGTTAAAATAATTGATGCATACTACAAGGTGTACTGGTTTAAGGTAATTTGTCTATAAAACGTGAAAATTTAAAAATCATCGTGGTTTGGGGACCTTAGAATTGCATAAGTAAAAGAAAAGATTTTTTAGTTTAAATCTGCTTGCAAAGACAACAATAAGGAAATCTGGATGAGATAATGCAGTGGGATCTAACATGAGAAAACTGGGTAGGGGAGAGATACTGATGCTGTAATTTCACAGAGAGAGCAAATTAATGTTAAGTGGCTAGACCAGCAGCAACAACAACAACAACAAAAATAAAATAAAACCTTAGAGCTAGAAATTAAAATAGTACATTAAGCAGGAACGAAAAATGTTGAGATGCCGGTGACTACCATGTTTCCCCGAAAATAAGACCAGGTCTTATATTAATTTTTGCTCCAAAAGACACCGTAGGGCTTATGTTCAGGGGATGTCATCCTGAAAAATCATACTAAGGCTTATTTTCCAGTTAGGTCTCATTTTCGGGGAAACGCATGTTTTGGGGAAACACGGTAGTTCTAGGTAAATAAATATTAGTTGAATCTATGTTGATAAGATACAACACTGTAAAATCCACGGATGATCGTTTTGGTGATTAGGTACTTTGGAAAGATAATGGATGATAACATTTTCAAACAGTAACAGATCATGGTTTCAGAGTATTTTCCAGGGAAGAATGAACCTCTGCTTAAACTTATGGCTGTTGCTAGAGTTGAATAAATAAAATAAGGATGATGGGTATGAAACCTACAGGATTTTTTTTTTTTCCCTTTCAGAATGGGTCAAAACCAAGGTCACATTGCAGAAATGATTTTCTGGAAAAATGGACATTGGAAATTTCCCTTAATACTCTCATTAAAAAAAAAAAAACTAATAAAAAATGCCATTTGATTAGTGTAATGATAAGCAGTAAAACATGTCTCTCCTCCCATTTATTAATAAGTTAGAAAGCACAAAACCCTAATAATAATTGAGTAAAAACGTTCATAAGCATCATTAACATCTTTCTTACCAGACAGTCATTTTAATTTTATAAAACTAACATTCCTGTTAGCATTATATTACATTAAAATGAGTTTTATTGTACTATTTGAAAAAGAAGTTTGATTCCAGTTTTTAAGAAGATAAGTGTAAGTGGTGCAGAACACAGTTTAGGATTCAGCCTACACTGCACAAGAATTTTCTCTTAAAATAAAGGTATAAAATGTGATTAAGTAAATATTTTTGGTTTCAAAACAGTATAATTTTCAGGTTATGACTATTTAATTTCCAAGGATCTTTATTCCTGAAACTTTGAATAGTTAGAATCATTGGAAAAAGAAAGAGCATGAATCAAAATTTAAAACGTAAGTTAGGCTCTAAAACATTGGAGAAAGTGCTGAACTTGGCAAATACGCAAACATGTTCCTGGCAATAGTAACATGTAGTTTGATCACCTACTGCCAGATCCTCCCAGGGATCATTAAGTACATGCCCTCTCCAAACAGTTTATCCCAAGTATGTATAATAATGTCACTAATTAAAATGTTCCATTAATGTCCTCATTATATTTCATAGCTCAGTTATTTTTCTAGGCAGGTAAACTAATATATGCTTATTATTAACTTATATTTTGAATTCTCTCCAATCGTAATTCAGAATCATTCTATGCCATTTCCAACACTGAACTAACTCCATATGCTGAAGACTTAAAAGTACTCTCCCACTCTTTGCTTCTTTTATGCTACAGATTTTGTAACTTTGCCAAATAACAGTCTTAGATGCTTAGATCGTATCTGATAGCTTTCATTTATGTGTAGGAAGATTAGAAAATATCTTTCATTCCAAATGTCTTTAGTGTATTAGTATGTATATTATGAAACTAATTTACAGACATTTTATTCAATCATTGGAATTTTATGTAAGGTTAGTTTCACCTATTAATAGCTATGATTGAAAAAAATAATGATGGCAAGAATATAAGGTACTGGGATCACAGACTCTAATCTATGAGGTAGGAAGAGCAGTGAGAAGGTGAGCAGTGACAAGTAACAAGGCCCAAGATAAACTACACTGAGCTTTGCCTTCCCCTTGATATGTCTCTCATTGATGGATTTAAGCCTTATATGTATGCCGATATGTTATTAATATTTTTCTAATTTTTCTAATAACTTGTTTTAAAATAAAACTTTTTAAGTCTTGAGAGATGTTAATATAAGTTTTTGGAGAATACCTTGCCTCATACAGGATTCAGGAAATACTGAGTCATACGCTCCATGTGGAGACTGATTTCTGTGGACATTCGTAGAAACGATACTGAGGCGAGGGAGGCATAGATACTCTTTACTCGTACCAAGGTATTTTGCACAAACTTAATTCACTTCAGACTCATAATACTAATTGCATCATCTTGGCAACGCCACGGAATTTCCTTGATATTTCAGTTTAGTTTTTAAAAATAAATGATGGTTTTTGAATAGGTGACCTAGTATCCATTCTTTCCAGTTGTAGCCCAAACGCTCCTGGAGATTGACAACTCCTAACTGAAGGGGTGGAACTGATTGGTATAATGGCAAGCCTGTCTCTCTTACTAAGAAGATCGTAGGTCTCCTTAGTAAACACAAGATGGCCCGTGGAACATGCACCAGTTCAGAGATGTCAGGGAATACATTTCTATTTCTAAGACTAGATAAGAACTTTGCCAGATGCCTCTGGGAAATAACATTTTTCTTAAACTCTTAGGCTAGACACTTGCAATGGTTATAATGCATGTTTATTTATTTATTCTCTGACATAGTTTCTCATTGTTTATTGGAAAACTTATCCTAAAGTATACATGAAAAATAAAAGTTACAAATCTCAATATTACCCATTCAGTTGTAATTCCTATAGGAATCTTAATCTTTCACTTGCCAAATAAAATGCAATTACAAACCATCCTCTTCACCGTGAATGTATGTGCTTCATTTTTTTTGGAATAAGCTAAATAGTTTCAACTGAAGATAAAATTTTAGAGCATATCTAACCAGTGAGTAATCAACTTTTGGAACTTTGCTACATATTTCAATTATGAAATTGGAATACATTTCCAGTTTTCTTAATTATTTTAGTAGAATAAATGCAAGCCACATGTCCCATTCAGACAAAATCTCCTTTTCCTCTAGAAATTGTCTGCAAAAAGCTACCCAAATAGCAAGAATTAAAGCCAAATGAAATTTGTTTTTGGACACATGGTTGCAGTTGAGGTTTTTTTCTTGTTTCTTTAGGTTTTTTTTGTTTTGTTTTGTTTTTTGTTTTTAGATTGAAAGAAACCAAAGAAAAGATTTTACATATAACATAACCTAACAGTTTTAAGGTGAATACATTGCAAATGTAATTTAAGTGAAACTCAATATTAACTTTCCCCCTCAAGAACAGCTTAGGTATGTCTTTAAATATAAGGTTATGTAAAGATAAAAGTTCATAGAAATGGTAATTAAAATGGGTTAACAATAGTCTCAAAAAGGCAGCTAATGATTTTCTTAGCTTTGCTCATCTGACATTTGGTATTGTTAACAGAAGAAAATTAATTTCCTCAAATCGAAATACATTTTAATTAAAAATCGTTAGACACCTCAGATAGTGTATTAATCAACTTGATCTGACTCTGTCTCATAGCTTTGCATTTGAGGTTTATAGAGGAAATTACAGGCCTATGCTGGAGCATATCAGATATAACAGCCATGTATTTGAAATATCCTAAAAAATAGAAAAGTCACTATTTTCAAACATTTTAATAATTGACAACTGCTCAATAGGGCTGTCTTCTCCATACTATACATATCACCCCAACAGTCAGTGGGTAATGCCATGCTTTTTAATCATTCCCGGAAGTGCTGCAACATTGATGAGAATGATGGTGCTGTGTCATTCAAATTGATTGAATCTATGACATGTTCCTGGAAGTCACTTTACGGTACTTTATTATACAAGAAATGAAGGAAAATTACTGCAAGGGAGGGGAAGAAAAAAAGCTCACTGTTCGGGTAACAGGGATAATTTCAAATGCTATAAAGCATGCCACTTAATCTATTTCTGCCTCAGTGTGACCTCCCTTCTCTGTATCGATATTATTAAGGTATATCGGCTACTATGAAGAAGCACTTAGCTTCTAAAAATATATCATAGATATAGTGTCGAAGAAATATGAACTGCTGTCCAGGAGCTTAAAAACATGTTTTGAACCTTTAGTAAATATTGTTATCTCCACACATCAGGCACATTCATGTGCATGGGTGTGTGCCTACAAGGACAGACAGGTAAGCAGATACGCGCACACACACGCGCGCACACACACACACACACTCACAAAATGAATATATTTGTAACAGTTGAAAATTTGCTCTACTGAAAGTTTTGTTCTAAATAGTGAAAATTACCTGCATTATTTTAGTTAACTTAGGCTTTGAGTAACTATCTAATATTGGTTTTCTCTAAATGATTTTGATAGGGGTAATGTTTGAAAAGTTGCCTGTAACTAATTTTTTTTTGTTTTAAATGTTAAAGTGCATTTGGGGAAGTCAAGTGCTGAGATGACTTCATTATATTTACTATTTTACAAACTTCATAGCGAATCTAATGAAAGTACACATAAAATAAGTTTATACAGTTTTGGGATAGACTCTTTATATAGTATTTATTTTTAAAAGATTTAGGCAATATAGGTTTTTAGTATTTTAACCTCCTGTTATTTTATATTGTGTGGATGTTATATTTTTTATTAAAATTTATTGAGGTGACAATGGTTAGTAAAGTTACATAGGTTTCAAGTGTACAATTCTGTAATACATCATTTGTATATCACATTGTGTGTTCACCACCCAAAGTCAGTTCTTCCATTACCATATATTTGACCATTTGACTTCACTGATATGTGGGATATAAAACTGAAATCAACAAAGGAACAAGACAAAGAAAAAAAATCATAGACACAGACAATAGTTTAGTGGATACCAGAGGGTAGGTGGAAGAGGGGATGGTAGAAGAGGGAAAAGGGGGTCAGATATCATCATGCTATTTTTATATTCTGTGGATTTATTAGTCCCAATGCATTTTTTTTTCTGAAAGGAACAATTTGTACAGAAACAAACAAAAAACAAAACAAAAAAAATGGAATCTTTATTGGCTTGAAATTTATACCAGAGTATCTGTACCCTGAGTCTTATCATATCTCCCTTGCTTTAACAATATCCTGATGCTGGAAGATATTTCCTACCATTTCTGCCAAATAAACTGAATGATTTGTTTATGTATATGGTTAACTCCCAAAAGAGACTTAAGCCATGTTCCTTGTAACATCAAAACTTTGCTCTTCTTTCCTTAACATTTTTTACCACACTACTTCAAATTCTGAGGACACGAGTTCCGATAAGAAACTTTAGTGAGAACTGGTCATCTGCTTCCCTGTAGTTGTCAATTGGACTTGTAATATCATGGTCGATATTTCTAGTATCAGCAGAAATCTAATTCTGTCTTGCTATTCTCTAAAACCTTGATTCTTTTTTTTAATTAAAATTTATTGGGGTTGACAATGGTTAGTAAAATTACATAGGTTTCAGGTGTACAATTCTGTAATACATCATCTATACATCACATTATGTGTTCACCACCTGGACTCAGTTCTCCTTCCATCACCATATATTTAATACTGTTTACCCTCATTTACCATCTCCCTCCCCCTTTACCCTCTGGTAACCACTAAACTATGTGTCTGTGTCTATGAGTTTTGTTTCTTTATTTGTTTGTCTTATTCCTTTGTTGTTTTCAGTTTTATATCCCACATATCAGTGAAATCATATGGTTCTGACCTTTTCTGTGTGACTTATTCTGCTTAGTTTAATAATCTCAAGATCCATCCCTGTTATCACAAATGACACTATTTCATCTTTTCTTATGGCAGAGTAGTATTCCATTGTGTATACATACCATATCTTCTTTATCCAATCATCTATTGAAGGACACTTTGGTTGTTTCCATGTCTTGGGCACAGTAAATAAAGCTGCAATGAATAGTGGAGCACATATATCTTTACAGATAAATGTTTTCAGATTTTTTGGATAGATACCCAGAAAAGGGATTCCTGGGTCAAATGAGATATCACCTCACACAGGTTAGAATGGCTATCTTCAGCAAGACAAATAATACCTAGATTCTAATCTTCAGGTTATTCTGTATATCCCCAAATCTGATTCCATGTCATTCCCAATCCACCAATCCTTTCATTGTACCCCTGGAACTCCTGGGCAGCCATCATGGTATGCCACATACTGTAGCCACAAAATGTTCTCTGAACCATCCCTTCACCTACTTCCTTTAATGTGACCTTGGCTTTCATCTGAGATCACTGCTTGCAGATGGCTATTCTCTCCTTTAGAGTAAGTGATTCCTTTTACTCTTAATTACTACTTTCAGACTATCATGGATCTATACCCCCTTCCCCCCACACACACACACTTAACTCCATTGACATTTGTGTTACCAATCTGTACCTCTATTATCAGTCCTTGATCAGTCTTTATGGTCAGCTCTTCTTGTTCAGGGACAATTTTTATATCTGCCTTACGACTCTATTCTATCACTGTCCTGGTCAATATTCTTCAAAATTGCATTGCCATCTGAATAATCCATCTAGCATCCTGACCATTTGGTTCTTCATCTTCACTTTTATTGATTTTTCCGTTATCTTATACTCTTAAGATGATACCCTAAAAGTTGTCATTATAATAAATGCAGTACATCTCAAAATCTCAATTTCAATTACCCTACCTTAAGCACTACCTGCAACATTTAAAACTTACTCTTTCTGGACCTGAAGTTAATTAATAATCCTATTTTCCTAGATGACTATTTCAAAGGTTACTTTCTATGTCCTCAGACTTCCAAAATCCACTTTCTTCTTTACCAATAACCTTTCTATGGCAATGCCGTGTAGCCAACAATTACTAGGGGTTTATAGTATTTTTGTAATTTGCAATGTTCTAAATTTTGTCTGTACTTAGACACGTTTATTAGGTGATCTTTGTTTCCTTTTGTGTTTTACTCTCACTTCATCAGAGTCTTATAGTGATTTTTTTTTCTTTCCCCAAAATACCCTTTGTTTTTTTAAGTTATAAATAACTGTATATATGAAAATAACAAATTTACTCAGAAAATGGGATTTGAAAATTGTCAGTATGGCTACCAACAGAGGCATTTCCTTGGTAAAGTTACCACAATTTAGCGTTTAGCCAATTTTGAGTTAACACCTATGTATTTTTAGTCATCTCAATTTTAAATTACCATATAATATAAAATTTGTTTTTTCCAAGGGATTATGCTTTTGACATTAATTGGACCTTACTGCATAGATGTGTTTATGGCTCTTTCTAAGTTGTGAGGTTAGAGTTATACAACTAAGACAACCCAGTACTATATATTGATGGGAATGAGGGTAGAATATTTGGAGTAATAATTCATTTTGTTTTGAACTGCTTACCTGATCTCATACCCAGTGCTAATCATCTGGATGTATGTTCTCAGAAGTATACCTAAAGACTCATTTTCTTTTAATTTCACTAACTTACTTTTATTAAGTATCATTTGCATATAATAAAATCTATTCGTTTTAAGTATTAAGTTCGATGAATTTTTGGTAATTGAATATAGTTGTAGAACTTCCACCACAATCAAGATATAGAAAATTCCCATCACCAGGGTGACCTTTTATAATATTATTCTGTGAAATTGCTTATGTTCAATAAGAGAACATCTTGACCTAACTGTAAATGCCAGCCAACTTCTAACAACTCTGTCGGCTGGTTCTGAATATCAGGGGATTGTTTTCTCTTTCACAGTACTCTTTTAACTAGAACAAAGCTTTAATCAGAAGATGACTTTTACATCTTCCCAGTACCAAATATACATATCTAATGTTGGAATAATTATACTTTCAGTTAGTTTCTGCTACATAGATAAACTGTCTCTATTCTTATACAAGACGCACCCTTCTCCCTGTGTACTGGATTTCACCGCATATCACTAAATGAATGTTATTTCTCCTACAGTTTTCTTCTCTCTCTTCTAAAACATTACTTTTCCCTTTATATTGTATCATTCCCATCAGCACAAATATATTCTGAATTGTCTCCCAACTTAAAAATAAAGAAAAAGAAAAAAGAAAACTTTCCCTTGATCCTTCATCCTCCTCTGGATTTTATAGCACTTCTCTCATTTCAAATAAATTACTTGATTACTGCACATACTCAACGTCATTGTTTCATCTCCTTCTATTCTCCTTAAATTTCATAGAGTTGTTCTCAGCATTCCACACAGCAGCTACCATCAAAGTCACTAATGGCCTCCATATTTTCCAAGTTATGGGTTAGTTCTGAGACCTTGTTTTATTTGATTGATCAGCAGCATTTGACATGATTGCTCCCTTATTCAAACATTGCTTTCATTAAATTTTGCAGTAGCAAAATCTCCTTATCTTTCTTCTCAGTCCTTCTTTATCTCTTGTAATGCATTTTTTTCGTCTTCTTGCTGACATGCATTTTAAAGGGTAACCTTGGCTTGTGTCCTCCCAAAATTTTCTTCTCTATTTGCAGTCAATTTCTGGGTGATCATATCCAAGTGATCATGTCAACTATAGAGAAATAATTTCAAAATGTTATCTCCACCCCATGCCTTGCCCCTGAATGTTAGACATTTATATCCACTAGCATCTCCAATGTGGCATGCCTTAAGCTGTTCTCTTTATTGTCTTCCTCTGTATGATAGTCTCTGATCTCTGTTAGCATCCTAGGAATTCATCTAAACCAGTTGCCATTTTTGCTTGGATTGGTGTAAAGTGTATTTCCCAGACTGTCTTACCAGATGGCTTCCTGTTAGGTTCTGCTGATGTAAGACTCTGGCAGGAGATTGGAAGGTGGTAAGAATTATAACATATTTTTATGGCTTCCAAGTGTTTCTGGCAATGATTGTTCCAGCATTGCTGGTGGAGATGGCAGTGCTGAGGAAAACTTAGGAAGCGGGAATACAGTGCAAACAGCAATAGGACTGTGGTAACAGCACTTATGGCACCAGTAGCAGCTGCACAAAGATTACTTTGGTAATCTTACTTATCCCTTTTTGCTCCTACAGTTCTTCAATCATACTTTTAAAAAGCAAATTCTCTACATTACCTCCACCTAAATTCCTGGAGTAGTTTCTGTTTACATGATTGAAGACTGACTGATAAAATATTGAGCCAGAAGGGCTTTGGGGAAACACAGTTTTGGGGAATAGTTATCTAAAATAATTGGGCCTGAAAAAAAGTGATGATATCCTTATCAGCAGAAAATAAACTAGAAGAAGAATTGACGTTACTCAGAGATAAACACAGTGAGTGATGACTTTGGTCTTCCTTTTATGAAATAATGAAAGTCTTCCTTTGGACAAAGGATAGTTGTATCTATTAGGAAGAAACATGGTTATTGCCTTTTGTTGAACAGCCAGCATAGGGGACAGTGCCAAGTAGTGTCTTGTCTGTCAGCTCCACACCCACCCTTTCATACCTCATTTCTACCTTCAAGTTAAAAAACATAAATTACATTTCCCCATCTGCTTTGCCAGCTGGCGTCCCTACTGCATTCTTCCAATGGAAGACACAGGCAAGGGATTTGAATGCAGGAAGAAAGGAAAGAATCAATCCATTTTTCTAACTTAATGAAGTAATAACTAATCTTTGACTAGTTATAAATTATTAGTCAGGAAGTGATAGTTTAAACTGCCATAACAAACAACTCCAAAACCTCACTGGCTTGTTTATTATTCAGACCACATGTCCACCTCTGGGTAATTTGAGGATCCTGTTCCTTGTCAACCTAACCCAGAGATTCAAAATTATAGCACATCCACCATCTGGAATATTGCTAACTGCTATGGCAGAGGTAAAGAGCTTCTTTTCACATTTCATTAGCCAAAGAATATCACCTGGCCGTCCCTATCTCCCAAATTGCCTGTAACATGGAGGTTTTTTGGTAATAGCATTAATAAGTAGTACACTTATCTTCCACCATATGAACTTATACAGCCAACACCTTTGTAAACAATTCCCAGAATTAAAAGTTCCTGTACAATAACGAGAGAGAGAGAGAGAGAGAGAGAGAGAGAGAGAGAGAGAGAGAGAGAGAGAGAGAGAGAGAGAGATCGTACAATGGCTTTGCACGACTTTGTTCGTACAATGGCTTTCAGACTTTGTTCATACAATGGCTTTCAGACTTTGTACTGATTTTTAATGGAAACTCCATCTTAAATCAGATTTTTCCCTAGTGTTCCTCATTGCCGTAAATTGGTTCTCCATAAACTCAGTCTTTTTAAAAAACAATAAAATCTTTGATTCCTCTCTTTGTTTTACATCACATATTCAATACATCAGAAATTCTGGTCACCGCTAACTTTGAAATGTTTGCCAACCTAAACATTTCTAGCACTTCCACTACTACCACATTGCTCCAAGCCACCATCATTTCTTTGCATTTTTTTCGTTCTTTTTTGTTTGTTTGTTTCAATAATTTCTCTTTCTTCCTTTCTTTCTTTCTTTCTTTCTTTCTTTCTTTCTTTTTTCTTTCTTTCTTTCTTTCTTTCTTTCTTCCTCTCTTTCTTTCTTTTTAAATTAAAGTTTATTGGGGTGACAATTGTTAGGAAAGTTACATAGATTTTAGGTATATAATTCTGTAATACATCATCTATATATAATACTGTATGTTCACCACCCAGAGTCAGTTCTCTTTCCATCACTATATGCCCTGTTTCCCTGAAAATAAGACCTAGCCGGACAATCAGCTCTAATACATTTTTGGAGCAAAAATTAATATAAGATCCCATCTTATATTATATTATATAATACATTTTATTATATAATTGTATAATTTATTATGCAATTATATTATATAATTATAGTAAAATAAGACCGGATCTTATATTAATTTTTGCTCCAAAAGACACATTAGAGCTGATTGTCCGGCGAGGTCTTATTTTTGGGGAAACATGTTATTTGATCCCTTTTACCCTCATCTACCACCATCAATTCTCATCATAGTCATCATCAAAGCTTCCTTACTGCTCTCTCTGCTTCCATTCTTTTTCTACAACAGTCCTGATAATCCTTTTGATATATAAATCAGAGTTTGTTGCTCCCTTCACTAAATTCCCCTAATGGAATATCATCAATTGTGAAGTAAAATTACAGAGCCCTGCTCTACGGTCCTCTACCCAATCTGATACTTCGCCACCTGATGGCATCTTCTCTTTCACCCTTTTTGTTTACGGTCCTTTCACTATTTCCTCTTCAGTCTTTGTCTTTGTTTTCTCCTTGGTCTGGACTATTCTTCAACAGATATATGATAACCCACTCTTACATATAATTAAGCCCTCTAATCAAATATCAGGTCTTCCTTTTTCTTTGCTTTACCTGAAACAGAACTCGCATAACATTCTATACCCATGTCCTGATATATTTGACTTTATAACAATTTTTACTTTTTAAAAATTATGTGTCTCTTTATTTACGTATTATCTGCTGCATTCACTAAGATGTACATTGCATGAAGTCATTACATTTTCCTGTTTTTGTTTATTTTTATTTTTTTGCCTGGCAAATAATAGAAATTTGATAAATAATTGAACAATGGCTTATTTAAGTAAGTCAATATTTCATGGAGTTGTTGGTACCCTCTGATATCTCCAGCTATACAGAAGTACTTAGTACATCATAGTTCTGATATTTATAAGTCAAATATTTTTCTTTAATGTCTCTGGATGCTATTATGTTGCATATCATGTATTGGGAGGTAGGTACATTAGTGTTGGTTTCAGTTGTACTAGTACAGGAAGTAGGTAGACAGATAGTTAGATACATACAAACATAGATAAAATGAATGTTTCATTGAAGGAAATGGAATTAACAAAAATTCAAGAAGGTCCTATGTCTGACATTGAGAAACTTGTAATGAGTAGGATTGAAGATCAGACACAGAAGCTTATCCCTCACAGCACCCTGACAATCAGAGACAAAACCAAAAGTTTGTTTGCAATGTTGAATAAAAAGGCTGAACCAGACTATGATGTTGAATTTATTGCTAGCTCTGGGGAGTTTAAATGAATCAAGAATTGTTATTCATTACCTAGTATGAAAGTGAGTGGTAAACCTGGAGGGCTGATAGGAATGTAGTGGAAGAATTTTTGGAAACTCTAAATAAGCTTACTATGGAGAATAATTACTTGCCTAAGCAAATATTCAATATACATGAAACCTCCCTATTCTGCAAACAATGGCTGAAAGCACTTTCATCCATAAGAAGGCAAAGTCAATGCAAGATTTTAAGGCTTTTAATGACAGGATAATAGTCTTAATTTGAGGCAATGTTACAGGCTACAAATTGAAACCCTTTGTGATCTGGCACAGTGAGAACTCCAGGGTCTCCAAGCATATAGCTAAGCACACACTGCCAGTGTGCTACAGGAGCAATAAGAAGTCATGGGTGATCTAGCTCCTCTTCCAAGATGACCTCTTGAATCACCATGCCAATGAAATGGAGAAGTATTGTTTAGAGAATAGCATACCTTTCAAGATTTTGCTTATTGTTGGCAATGCTTCTACACATTCGCCTTTTATTGGTGATCTTCATCCCAATATCAAAGTGAGAAGAAACCTCCCTGTAAACACCACTCCTATAATCCAACCAATGGATAGGGAAGTATAGCAGCTTTTAAGGCCTACAACCTGAGAAGGACCTTAGCCCAGGCTATTGTTGCAACTGGGGAAGACATTGAGAATACACAGGTGCAATTCTGGAGGGATTACGTCTATGACTGCATCAAGAACTGTACTTGTGGTGATGTCACCAAAAAGTGTATGAATGGCGCCTGGAAGAAACCACTCAAAAGGTTTGTCCATGAATTCTAAGGATTTTCCAAAGATGAAAATGTAAAAATCAATAAGGCTGTGGTTGAGATGAAAAACAACTTTAACTTTGGTGAGGATGAGGATGACATTGAGAGGCTCCTAGAGGTGGTTCCTGAAGAATTGACTAATGAAGAGTTGTTGGAACTGGAACAGGAATGCATAGCTGAGGAAGAGACGAGAGAAAAGACAACTGCAGGAGAAGAAACAGAACACCCAAGAAAATTCAGTGAAAGGTTTAGCAGAAGCTTTTACAGACCTCAACAAGATCTTTAAAAAGTTTGAAAACATAGATCCTGACACTGAAAGGTTTTTCAGTAATAGAAATGTTCACGGTGCATTATCTGCTTATATGCACATCTATGATGAAAAAAAGAAACAAACCAAGCAAACAACCATGGACATACGAGGTCTGACAATTAAGGTCACAAACTCAGAAAAAGTGCTACATGCCTCATTGCTGAATATCACTATGGTCACCATTGAAGTACTTCCTTTGGGAAGCTATGCACCCATGCCAGTGCCTAGTCCACCCTTCAAGGAAATTTTGGAACTCCTTTTTTGGAATGGCTTTCAGAGCTGTTGTCGTATTAACCTTGATGTCCTGAATGCCATCAAAATGTCTTCCTTTCAATCGTTCCTTTAACTTCGGGTAAAGAAAGAAGTGATTGGGGGCCAGATCAGGTGAGTAGGGAGGGTGTTCCAATACAGTTATTTGTTTACTGGCTAAAAACTCCCTCACAGACAGTGCTGTGTGAGCTGGTGCATTGTTGTGATGCGAGAGCCATGAATTGTTGGCTAAAAGCTCAGGTCAATTTCGTCTAACTTTTCACACAGCCTTTTCAGCACTTCCAAATAGTCAACTTGGTTAGCTGTTTGTCCAGTTGGTGTAAATTCATAATGAATAATCCTTCTGGTATCAAAAAAGGTTAGCAACATCATTGAAAACAAATTCAAGAACTGAAGTGTCCGACCTCATGTTTCTAAAACGAGTGACACCTCCTCAAGTAGAGCCTTGAACAGGTCTGTCAGGAGGTATTCTGGAAGAAGACGTTGTTATCATTGGAGATGCCAGCTCCGTGCATGTTATTGCACTTGAAAACCTTCCACTGGGCCCTGATGTGAAGTGGAAAACTGTGATATTGATGCTCCTGACCCTGCGTAGGCCTAGGCTAATGTATGTGTTTCTGTCTTACTTTTTAACAAAAAAATTTAAAAACTAAAAAAAAAAAAAAAAAAAAAAAAGTCAAATAATCACAAAAGCTTATAGAATTTTACATCTATATTAAACATTAAATAAAATGTCCTACTATTATTGTGAAGTTCTTTTTTATCTTTATGTTCTGTCAATATTTATTATAGCTGTTTTGACCCTCCGTTATTAGGTACACATACAGGATTTTCATGCCTCCTTGATTGACTCATTTATATCACTATGATATGCCCCTTCTCAAGAAATACTCTTCTTTGAATTGAATCAAACACAACTTTGTTAGACATTAATATAGCTATGCAAGCTTTTTTTTAAATTTTATTGGTGTAACAATTGTTAGTAAAGTCACATATGTTTCAGGTGTACAATTCTGTAATATTTCATCTATATATCACATTGTGTGTTCACCACCCAGAGTCAGTTCTCCTTTCATCACCATATATTTGATAGTGTTTACCCTCATTTACTACCCCTGCCTCCCTTACCCTCTGGTAGCCACTAAACTATAGTCTGTGTCTATGAGTTTTTGCTGTTTCATTTGTTTGTCTTGTTCCTTTTGTTGTTTTCAGTTTTATATATTACATATCAGTGAAATCATTGCTTCTTCACTTTTTCAGTCTGACTTATTTTGCTTAGCATTGTAATCTCAAGACCCATCCATGTTGCTGCAAATGGCATTATTTCATCTTTTCTTATGGCAGAATAGTATACCATTGTGTATATATACTACATCTTTATCCAATCATCTATCGAATGACATTTTGGTTGTTTCCATGCTGTGGCCACCGTAAATAAATAAAGCTACAGTGAACATCAGAGCATATATATCTTTAGGGATAAATGTTTTCAGATTTCTTGTGTAGATCCCCAGGAGAGGGATTCCTGGGTCATATGGTAATTCTATTCTTAATTTTTTGAGGAACCTCCACACTGCCTTCCATAGTAGCTGCACCAGTCTGCATTCCCACTAACAGTGTATGAGGGTTCTTTTTACTCCACAGCCGTTCCAAACTTCTTGAATGTTTGTTATGTTATTTCCTTCTTTTCACTTTCAATGATTTTTTTATATTTAAAGTAGGTATCTTTTAAATACCTACTTAATAGAGTTGTGTCTGAACACTTTTATATCTAGTCTGACAATTTTTGGCTTTCAAATGGTGTGTTTAGTCCATATGTATTTTTCACCATTTTTAATAGTGTTGGATTTAAGTCTACCACTTGCTTTTTTTTTTTCCATGGCCTATCTTCTTTGGCATGAGTTGCATGCATTTTTAATATTTCATTTTATCTCATTTATTATGTACATATGTAATATTTTAGTGCTTGCTAAAATATGTATGTTATTTTTTACTATCTCCCTTCAAATGATAACTGTACTTTACAAGCAATGTAACTTTACCAAACTATAATTCCATTTACTCCACTTTTTGCCTTTATGAATTTCTTTTACATTTTTCTTCTATAAACTTAAAGTAAATGGTTATCATTTCTCCTCTAAAGTTGCTAAAAAGTGGTTTTAAAGATGTACAAATATTTCATTTTTTCAAGTGCTTTTTACTCCTTTCAGTGTTTATGATTTATGTGATATCATTTTACATCAGCCTGAATAATTTGTTTCAGCTTTCATTGCAATTTAGTGTTCCTGATGACACATTCTCTCAGTGCATGTCTGTCTGAAAACATCTTTATTTCTCTTTTATTAAGAAATTTTAGTTAACTATATAACTTTAAATACACAGTTTTTATTTTCTAGAACTTTCGAAATATTCTATTTTCTGTGTTCTATTTATTTCTATTAATAATTGGCCTTTATTTGTTTCCTTGTTCCTTTTATGTATTGTTTCTTTCTTTCTTGGCTGCTTATAAAGATAGGCACTTTGTATTTTGATTTGATTTTCATTTTTTGAGTTTAAATAGGCTAGGGTGTGATTTCTTTTTTTAATGATTCATTGTGCTTGTGTTTCATTGAACTTCACAATTCTGTATGTCTATATTATCAAATTAGGGAAATCTGTGGCCGATATATCTTTTGGACCATGTAAGATTGTCCCACAGATCTTGAACACTATTCTTTTTCTTTTTTTTTTTTAATGTTTCTGTTTTGATAATTTTTATATTGATTGACCTCCATATTTACTTAATCTTTACTGTGTCTAATCTGGTCTTGAGTCCTTATTTGATATATTTATACTGTAGACACAACTTATTGAATTGAGAATTTCTATTTAGGCGTATTTTTGCTCTATTTCTTTTACTATTGAGAATACTACTTTTCAACAAATTACAGTTGTTATAATTCTCTTCCTGGAGGAGGATATGTTATATCTTAATGGTGTTGGAAAACCAATTGGACTAAGTCATGAATGGATGAGGGATACTGTAAGTATGGAGAAGCAATGATTGAAATACACCAGTGTAGCTTTGCACACATACGATGTTGTTTACTTTATTTCTAAAAGTAGTCTGCTATTTATAATAGTACAATCAACTGTTTTATACTTTTCCTCAAATGATATTGTGAAATGAATAAAGAAAACCAAAGGCAGTGTGTATAGAATTATCTTTCTCTTAGTCTTTTATAGTTACTATAATGCAAAATAAAATAAAAATAACAAATATGAGTAGTAACTAATACTTCAAACAGCATGTTTAAGCTCTTAACAATTACTTTGAAATCGGCTATATAACTAATAAACACAAAGTTTATTAAAACTTTTTTAAATTAAAAGCTAGGGAGTCAATTGCTATTCAAACTAAGTATAACTTAGGAATTCTTTCCACACTTCATAATTTTGATTATAATTAGGTCAGTTTTATTTCTTTTTTAATATTTACTCGAGTATTGATCAAAAGATAATGTGTCTATCACTGTGAATAAGTAAATATTTAAGTGAGGGATTTCATCACAATCAGAGATTCCTCTCAGTATAAATTACACTGAGAGGAATATGCCTGAGAGTTATAGGTTAAAACATGCTTGAAAATTAATTTATAACAGTATTTCTAATAAACAGTATTTCGTAATAAAAATTAGTTAAAAGAAACAACTGACTTTTAAATATATTAAAAAATTTGATTCTGCTTTACATGCATGTTTTAACATGCATAAAAATAAAATGTGACAGCTATGGATAGATCATTCAAAAGAAAATAAATAACGAAATAGCAGCCCTAAATGACACATTAGATGAAATGGACATAATTGACATATATAGAGCACTTCACCCTAAAACATCAGACAATACATTCTTTTCTAGTGTACATGGAACATTCTCAAGGATAGACCATATATTGGGACATAAAATCAGCCTCAGCAAATTTAAGAAGATTCAAATCATACCAAGCATATTCTCAGATCACAAGGATTTGAAATTGGATTATCAACTGCAAAAAGAAAGCAGGGAAAAACACAAACAAATGGAGATTAAACAACATATTTTTAAAGAACAACTGGGTCAAAGAAGAAATTAGAGGAGAGATCAAAAGATATATAGAAACAAATGACAATGAAAATACACCCTACCAAAATTTTGGGGATGCAGCAAAAGCAGTTTTAAGAGGGAAATTTCTATCATTGCAGGCCTATCTCAAGAAACAAGAAAAAATCCCAAATAAATAATCTCATGTTACATCTTAAAGAACTAGAAAAAGAAGAACAAGTGAAACCCAAGGTCAGCAGAAGAAAGGAAATAATAAAAATCAGAGCAGAACTAAATGAAATAGAGAACAAAAAGATAATAGAAAAAATTAATGTGAGAAAGAGCGGGTTCTTTGAAAAGATTAACAAAATTAACAAACCCTTGGCTAGAATCACTAAGATAAAAAGAGAGAAGACACTAATTAACAAAATCAGAAATGAAAAAGGGGAAGTTATCACGGACACCACAGAAATACAAAGGATCATCCAAGAATACTATGAAGGACTATATGCCACCAAATTCAATAACCTAGAAGAAATGGACAAGTTCTTAGAAACATATAGACTCCCAAGGCTGAACCATGAAGAACTGGAAAATCTAAACAGACCGATCACCAGTAACAAAATTGAATCAGTCATCCAAAACCTTCCTAAAAGCAAAAGTCCGGGACCAGATGGCTTCACTAGTGAATTCTACCAAACCTTCAAAGAGGATCTAATACCAATCCTGCTCAAACTCTTCCAAAAAATTGAAGAGACAGTACACCCTAACTCATTTTATGAGGCCAACATTATCCCGATACCAAAACCTGGTAAGGACAACACAAAAAAGGAAAACTACAGACCAGTATCTCTGACGAATACAGATGCAAAAATCCTAAGCAAAATTCTAGCAAATCGAATACAACAATGCATTAAAAAGATTATTCATCACGACCAAGTGGGGTTCATCCACGAAGCACAGGGATGGTTCAACATCCACAAATCCATCAATGTGATACATCACATAAACAAAATAAAGGACAAAAATCATATGATTATATCAATTGATGCATAAAAAGCATTTGACAAAATACAACATCCATTTATGATTAAAACACTTAATAAAATAGGTATAGAAGGAAAATACCTTAACGTAATAAAGGCCATATATGACAAGCCCTCAGCTAATCTCATAATTAACGGTAAAAAACTGAAGCCCTTTGCTCTACTTTCAGGAACACGACACTGCTGTCCCCTATCACCTCTGCTTTTCACCATAGTGTTGGAAGTCCTCGTCAGAGCAATCAGGCAAGAGAAAGAAATAAAAGGCATCCAAATTGGGAATGAAGAAGTTAAATTATCACTCTTTGCAGATAACATGATGCTATATATAGAAAACCCTAAAGACCACCAAAAAGCTATTAGAAACAATCAATGAATACAGTAAAGTTGCTGGCTACAAAATCAATGTACAAATGTCCATTGCATTCCTATATACTAACAATGAAATCTCAGGAAAAGAAATATAAAAAACAATTCCTTTTGCAATTGCAGCAAAAAGAATAAAATACCTAGGAATAAACTTAACCAAAGATGTGAAGAACCTATATGCTGAAAACTGTAAGACATTTTTGAAAGAAATTGAAGAAGACACAAAGAAATGGAAAGACATTCCGTGCTCAAGGATTAGAAGAATCAACATAGTTAAAATGGCCATATTACCCAAAGCAATATACAGATTTAATGCAATCCCCATCAAAATCCCAATGGCATTTTTTTTTTAAAGAAATAGAACAAAAAATCATCAGATTTGTTTGGAACCACAAAAGACCCCGAATAGCCAAAGCAATTTTAAGAAAAAAGAACAATACTGGAGGTATCACACTCCCTGACTTTAGCTTGTACTACAGGGCTACAATAATCAAAACAGCATGGTATTGGCAGAAAAACAGACACATAGACCAATGGAATAGAATTGAGAACCCAGAAAAAAAAACACATAAATATGGACAGATAATTTTTGACAAAGAAGCTAAAAACATACAATGGAGGAAAGACAGCCTCTTCAATAATTGGATAGCCATGTGCAAAAGAATGAAACTGAACTGCTATCTTTCACCATGTACCAAAATTAATTCAAAATGGATCAAAGACTTAAGCATAAGACACAATAAACTGCATAGAAGAAAACATAGGTACTAAACTTATGGACCTTGGATTCAAAGAGCATTTTATGAATTTGACTCCAAAGGCTATGGAAGTACAAGCTAAAATAAACGAATGGGACTATATGAAACTTAAAAGCTTCTGCACAGCAAAAGAAATCATCGACAAAATAAAGAGGCAACCAACTGAATGGGAGAAGGTTTTTGCAAACAGTGCCTCCGATAAGGGGCTAATATCGAAAATATACAAGGAACTCATGAAACTCAACAACAAAAAAACAATCAACCCAATTGAAAAATGGGCAGAGGATCTGAAGAGACATTTCTACAAAGAGGACATACAAATGGCAAATAGACATATGAAAAAATGCTCAACTTCACTAATCATCAGAGAAATGCAAATAAAAACCACAATGAGATATCACCTCACCCCAGTCAGAATGGCTATCATCAACAAGACAAACAGTAACAAGTGTTGGAGAGGCTGTGGAGAAAAAGGAACCCTCATATACTGTTTGTGGAAATGAAGACTGGTGCAGCCGCTATGGAAGACAGTGTGGAGGTTCCTCAAAAAATTACTAATAGAATTACCATATGACCCAGCAATCCCTCTCCTGGGTATCTACCCAAAAAATCTGAAAACATTTATACATAAAGACACGTGTGCTCCAATGTTCATTGCAGCTCTGTTTACGGTGGCTAAGACATGGAAACAACCAAAATGTCCTTCGACAGATGAATGGATAAAGAAGTTATGGTATATGTGCACAATGGAATACTATTCGCGGTAAGGAAAGATGATATAGGAACATTTGTGACAACATAGATGGATCTTGAGAGTATGATGCTAAGCAAAATAAGTCAGACAGAAAAAGCAGAGAACCATATGATTTCACTTATATGTGGTATCTAAACCAAAAACAACAAAAGAACAAAACAAATAAATGAGAGACAGAAACTCATAGACACAGACAATAGTTTAGTGGTTATCAGAGGGTAAGGGGAGTGAGGGGTGGGAGATGAGGGTAAGGGGTATCAAATATATGGTGATGGAAGGAGAACTGACTCTGGGTGGTGAACACACAATGGGATTTATAGATGATGTAATACAGAATTGTACACCTGAAATCTTTGCAATTTTACTAACAATTGTCACCCCAATAAATTAAAAAAAATAAAAAATAAAAAAATAAAATAAAATGTATGTTCACATATTTAAATATACTTATTAACAGTGGTCTGCATTATATATTCTACTTCTTCACTGAAAGAGATGTAAAATTTTAAAGACCAGATAAAAGCTGAAAATCATAAAAACCTAATTTGATTTTTAAAGTGAATCCAAAATAAGAAATATTTCTTAGGTTAATATAATAAGCACAGGGTGTTCTGTTTTTAAATAATAAGGTAATTTTGCCTTCAGAAGGTTAAGTGTGAACATCAGAGGATAAAAAGAAAATAGGCATCCAACTTGCAAAGTGGAATTAGATGAAAAGGATATATTATTTATGAAACTACCTATGTAATTTGAAAGCCTATTAACTCCTAATGAGCTGAATTATTGAGTTTCTAAAGGGGTAACAATAAAATAGAATTTAAAAATATTGTTTAAAAATATTATGTAAATTGAGTTTATGTTTTATCATATTTGTATAAAAAAACAGTACCACAATATTTTTCTTTTTGACAAATCTATTTAAAGATGTAATTCTGGAACTCCCACAAATCTTTAAAATAACCACTACCAGGAAAAATGATAATTGTAATACCCTTTTCTTAAATGTTTATTGAGTGGCAGGCTATGTATTTCAATATTGTATAGATGTATATCATTTATTTCTGATAACATATTTATGGTTTTTCTAGCTCCTTTTGTAGACAAGAGAATCTAGTTTCAAAGATGTTAATTAACTTACTCAAATTCACCAGTTTAAACTCAGTATTTTAATTTAGATGTGCTGACTTCAAAATTGTTTAATCACTATACTCTACTGGCTTCCACATACTGATGTTTCTTTAAATAAATTCATGTATATCATTAAAAATATTAATAGTTCCTTTCTTCAGTTGATTAGGAAGTCAAATTTACCTTTGTTGCTTCTCCTCTGACATTCTGTATCTTAAATGCAAAATGCCTTGGTGCTTTCTGATTCTAAACTTTGAATGGTTTGACCTACCACTTCTATTTGCAGTTTAACCTTGTCCCGTACACTCAGCCAGAATCCCAGTGCTAGGATTAAAGTGTCCTTCAGTGAACATGTTGTTATAGGTTTGTGTTCATAAATGTAAATTGGCTCACTAGAGAAGGTGCTTCCCAGGTGCATTGACCTCGGTTTACTTTTTCAGTAGCAACTAGGAGGCAGTTGTTTAGAAAATCAAATCAAATTCAAATTCAAATTAGAAAACCAAATCAAATTCACAGATAATGCAACATAGTCTCATGTGACTGAGATTTCCCAGCTCTTTGCTTTCAGTGCAGTTAGCAAGTGATTTTTAGTGTATTGCTATTTTTAGCAGGTCTATTGAGTTTAAATTTACATACAACTAAATCTCAAATATTTAAAATATGCAGTTTGATAAGTTTTAACATATGTTTACGTCTATGAAACCATCATTGCAATCAACATAATGAACATACTCATAATCCCCCAAATTTTCCTCATGCCCTTTGTAATCCCTTCTTCCCTGCTGCTTATTCCCCCAGTCCTACACAGATCAGGCATCTGCTGATCTGCTTTCAAACCTATAGATTAGTTTGTGTTTTCTTGTGTTTTGTATAAATGGAATAATACAGTATATATTCTATTTTTGTCTGGCTGGTTTAATGACTTTAAAGTCAGTAGAATGACTTTAAGATTGATCCATGTTGTTGTGTATATTATTATTGACCAGTAGTCTTCCACTGTATAGATATAACACAATTTGTTATCTATCTGTTTATATATTCACCTGTTGATGAATATTTGGATTGATTCCTATTTCTAGTTTGGGGCTATTAATAATAAAGCTGTTATAGACATCTGTGTACATGTTTTTGCATGGATGTGTTCTTTTCGGTAAATACCTACAAGTGGAATGACTGATCTGGTAGGTGCATGTTTACATTTTTTGAGAAACTGCCAATCTTCTTCAGTTTGTGCCATTTAACATTCTCAGTAGCAGTTATATGTTCAGATTTTTAATTTTAGCTATTTTTATCATTGTGCAGTAGTGTCTCATTTTGATTTTAATTTGCATATCCCTAAACTAATGAATAATAAGCATTATTTTGTGTGTTAATATGCAATCCATAAATACACACACAAACACACACACACACACACACACACACACACACATTTTGGTTTAAATCTTTGCCCACTTTAATTGGGTTGTTTGCTTTCTTATTATTTAATTTTGAGTTCTTTATTCTAGACACAATTCCTTTATGAGATACATGTACTGTACATGTTTTCTCTACTGTATGATTTGTGTTTTTATTCTCTAATAGTGTGTTTTAAACAGCACGAGATATGAACCCCGTTTATTTATATCACTTCTAATTTATCTCAGTACAGTTACATGGTTTTGAGTGTTCAGGTCTTAATACAACTTTTGTCAAGTCTACCCCTAAGTATTTCACATTTTTGAATGTTATTATAAATTATACTTTTAATTTAAATTTCCAGTTGTTCATTTCTACTGTGTAAAAATATAATTGATACTTGTATATTTATATGTTATCTTGTAACTTTGCTAAACTCATTCATTGATAGTAGGTTTTTTGGTAGATTCCATTGAACTATCTACATAGATGATGATGATATCATCTGTGAATAAAGGCAGTTTTACTTCTTTCTTTGCAATCTGATGCCTTTACATTTTTATTTTACTTTTTTACCTCACTGTGCTAGCTGGAACCTCCTATACAATGTTTGATAGAAATGGTGAGAGTGAACATCCATTTGTTTTTGGTAAGATTGTTCCTGAAGTTAGGGCTAAAGCATTCAATTCTTCTCATTAAATCAGATGTTAGTTGTAGCTTTTTTATAGATGCACTTTTTCAGGTTGAGGAATATCCCTTCTATTACCTGAGAGTTTTCTGAGAGTTTTTGTTTGTTTGCTTGTTTAAAAAATGGATGTTAGATTTTGTTATTGCTCTTTTTTCGTCTATCAAGATCATCATATGTTTTTTATTTTTTTCGTGTGCTCATGTGATGAATTTAATTGATTTTCCTAATGCTAACCCCAACTTTATTACTTGTGTAAACCCTACTTTTAATCTTTTTACGGTTTTCGTTTCCTCTTTGTCTTGTTTGGTATGAGGCAACTGCTGGATTTAAATAATTTTTTAAGTGGTAATATTTTCCTCATTTTCAATTTCTGGATGAGTTTTTTGATATAATAGTTCTCCTTATGTGTTTGTTATAATTCACCAGTGAGACAATCTGAGCCTAAAGTTTTCTTGGTAGGGATGTTTATAATTATAAAATGTATTTTCTTTAATAGAAATCATGCTACTCAGGTTATTTATTTTTTTCTTGGGTAAACTTTGGTAATTTGTGTCTTTCTAGGAATTAATTCTCATAAATTGTCAAATTTAGTGTCATAACACCGTTCCTAATATAAGTTTCTAAGTATTTTTATATAACCTTTTCCTGTAATTAACAGTTCCTTTTATCTATTTTCTTTTTGCTCATTAGTCTGCCTAGAAGTGAATCAAGTTTTATTGATCTTAAAGAACCAGATGACTTTAATTATTTTCTCTTTGTTTTCCATTTCTATTTGTGTGACTTCTGCTTTGACTTTTATTTTCTTCCACTTATTTTGCGCTTAATTTGCTCATAATTTTCTAGTTTTTAAGGTGGAATCAAAGGTTGTTAATTTGAGATCTTTCTTCTACTACTATAGATTATTAAGGGAATAAATTTCTGCATAAGTATTGCTTTAGTGGCATCCCATTAATTTATGTTGTTTTTATTTGTCATTTAGTTCAAAAACCTTTGTGATATCTTTGATATCTGTTTTAATCCATGGTTTATTTTAAAGTGTATGATATGTTTTGGATCTATTTGGTGATTTTTACATAGCTCTCTGTTATTGATTTTGACTTTATTCCATTTCAAGTAAGAGAAAAATCTTTGAATATTTTGAAAGCTTCCAAAACTATTGAGCATTTGCATTCTATATTTGAAAATGTTTTGTGTGCACTTAGAAATAATATATCATATATAGTTGTCAAATGGGGTATTTTAAAATATCAATTATATCATTTTGCTTCAAAATGTTTTTTAAGTCTCCTATCTTTGCACATATTTTATGTACATGTTCTACCAATTTTTAATAGTGAGATATTAACATCAACAACATTGTGTATTTGTCTATTTTCTTTTAGTTCTATTAATTTTTGCTTCATGTATTTTAAATCTGTTATAAAGTTCATACATTTTAGGATTTATTTATTATCTTGAGGAAATGATTTTTTATCATTATGAAATAAAGTTTTGTATCCCTGGAAATAATCTTTGCTCTGAAATCAATTTTATCTGATTTTGGCATAGCCACTCCAGCTTCATTTTGACTATTGGTAGCATGAAATATCTTTTCTTAACATTTTACATTTAATCTATTTGTTTCTTTATATTGAAGTATATTTCTTACAGCAGCATATAATAGGTCTTGTTTTTAATCCAAACTAACAATATATGACTTTTAATTAATATGTTTAATCCATTGAAATCAATGTGAGCATTGGTATGGTCAGATTTAGGTTATCATCTTGCTTTTTTAAAAGATATTTATCCATCTGTTCTTTTTTTTCTTTCCTACCATCTTTTGTATTTTTATGGTTCAGTTTTGTCTCCTTTGTTGGCGTCTGAGCTATAATTGTTTTTGTTATGTTAGTAGCTACTTTAGAATTTACAGTGTATATTTTTAACTCGGCTATTTTCAGGGTGTATTATCCCATTCCACCTATAATATAAATATTTTACAGTATTATAATTCCATTTCTCTCTTCCACCTGTTGTGATTTTTCGTATACTTTACTTATTTATATGGTATACCCCACCATAAATTATTACCTTTATACAGATAGTTATTTTTAAAAGCATTTGAATAGTAAAAAATCACTTATTTACTCATGTATTTACTATTATTTCAAATCCTCTTTATTCTTTTGTGTTGATTTATATTTCTATCTGCTGTCATTTTCTTTCTGCCTGAAAGACTTTTTTAACACTTCTTGAAGTGTGAGTTTGATGGTAATGAATTTCTCAGCTTTTGTAGGTCTGAAAAACTTTCCATTTTGTCTTCAGTTTTGAAAGATTTCATTGGGCATAGAGTTCATGATTGACATGTTTACTTTTTTATTTTTTTCGCTTCTTTAAAGATGTTTCACTGAAGTCTTTTTGCTTGCATAGCTTTCAAGAAAGATTCCGCTGGCATCCTTACCTTTTGGTCTTTTGGGCATATTATGTCTTTTTTTCTTTTTTCTCTGGGTGCTTTTATAATGTTAATGTTTGTCATATGTTTTGGGTACTTTGATTTTATTGCACAGGGGTGTAGTTTTCTTCATTTTTCTTGTGCTCTAAATATGCTGCATTTCTTGGATTTGTAGGTTTAAACTTTACATCAAATTGGGAAGAATTTTCATTTTTTGTTCAATTTATTTTTCTGTTATTCTCTTTCTCTCCTTTGGGGTCTGGAATTCCATATATGTTAGGCCACTAGGGTACTCAATGTTATGCTATTACCCATTAATGGTTTCTTTTTCTCTTTTTCTAGATTCATTTTCAAAATTTCTAGTGCTATATCTTCAAGTTCACTTTTTTTTTTCTTTTAGAGTGTCTAATCTGCCATTAAGAGCATCTAGTTTTTTTTCCCTTCCAAGAAATTGTAATTTTACTCTATGGATGTTTAATTTGGATATTTTAAACATTTTTCCTTGTCTCTATAAGTTGTTTTGAATATAGGGAATACACTTTCAACAACTGTTTTAATATCCTGTCTGCTAATTTGTAACATCTGGTATATTTCGGGGTCAGTTTCACTTGGTTGACTTTCTTCCTCAGTGTTGGAGAAATGTTCCTAATACTTTGCTTCACTGGCAATTGCTTTATTAGATATTGTACCTTGTGGATTTTAACCCTTTTGTTTCCTGATTATTTTCCCCTATGAAGCTTCATGAGTTTTGTTCTGAGATGCAGTTAAATTACCTGAAAACGGTTTAATGTTTGTGATTCTTGCTTTAAGTTCTTGAGGGCATTACCAGAGCTGTGTTTAACCTAGTACTAATTATTTTCCATCCTTGAGACAAGACCCGACTACCAGTGCTGTGCTATAGAGTTGAGGGAAGCCCTTCATATTTATCTAGAGTTCTCTATCTGCACATCACTTTATTCTTCTATACTTTGTTCTGAAAATTATTGTTACCTTCTCCCAGGTTCTCAACTTCATCTCTTCATCTTAGAAAATTTTTCCAGCTTCATATGAGTTTCGTTTTCCTGTACTTGGAAATTCTCTCAAGACTATAAGTTGGGGAAATCATAGTAATCACCTATTTCCTTCCCATCTCTCAGTAATCATTCTCCTTCTTTGTCTTGAATTTTTGGTCATTTTCATTGTGAGGGTGAGTCCTGTACTACTTACTCCATATTGGCTGAAAGTAAAAGTCCTTAGTATATTATTGAGAATTTGATTTTGTCATAAGATTAGTAATTATTAGAAATATTAAAGAAAAACTTGGTATTCCTCTTTGGTAAAATGTACTGAAATACTGACACATTAATATTATTTCAAAATATTTCAAAAATTCCCAAAAGTATTGTATGGTGGTCCTTAGTTTAAATTTAGTCAATATTCTTTTTATACAACATTGCTAACGTTCTGATTTGCTTTTCACAACTTTGTACCATCTTTGTGAGATAAAAACTTTTGGCCTATAAACTTCAACCAGTTGGAACTATTTTTCTACCAAGCCCAGTGCCACTCATATATTAGGAAAAAAATAAAGAAATAAACAATAATAACAAAAAACACGCCAGAACTCTTGCATGATGAACAAGTGATTTTTAAATTTTATTTCTGGCCCTAACACTGTACAAATTCCATGACTGCTGAATTTATTTTCATATAAAAAATAGGTATAAGATTTAAAATGCTATGACTACTTGTATAGACTCCTGTACAAAATGGGTTGCTACAAAAGCTTTTACATAATAGATAACATGAGTTGGATTGTGAAAGAAAATTAGGAAACAAAATGGAGGTATCCCTGACAGAGAATTAAGATACAGATTAGTGTGATTGGAAAACAGCGAGTAACTTTATGACTGTGATCTATTTAGAAGAGAGAGAACTAGAATAGTACAATATTTCAGGAATTTAAGAATAAAGGATATAATGGGATTCATATTAACACTGAGGGTTCACCTTGAAACCCAGCTACTTTCAATATATGAACAGCATCTCAGTCTTGACACACATACAAGTAATTCCAAAAATGAGAAGAAGAAAGAGGAGGAGGAGGAGGAAGAGGAGGAGATGAAGAAGAAGAAGAAGAAGAAGAAGGAGAAGGAGAAGGAGAAGGAGAAGGAGAAGGAGAAGGAGAAGGAGAAGGAGAAGGAGAAGGAGAAGGAGAAGGAGAAGGAGGAGAAGGAGAATGAGGAAGAGGAGGAGGAGGAGGAGAAGAAGGAGAAGAAGAAGAAGAAAAATCTTTAAAAAGCTAGAATTCTATATGTACAACTTTTATTTTAAATATATTACATTAAGGATACAAAATATTATATAATAATACACTTTAAAAAGATATTTTCATATCTTGTTGGTGTGTCAATGTAACCACAAGGTGCCTGGGAAATAAGTTTCTATCTTAAGTAGTTTTTATTTATGTATTTATTTAGATTTGTACTTTAAAAAGGGAAGTACATTAATTCATATTTCTTTCATTTAAATAAAATCAATTTTACATAAGAGATATTTCAGGCAAATAGAAATGAAAAAAAACTGGGATAGCAATACTTATGTCAGACAAAATAGACATTAAAAAAGACTATAACAAGAGACGCAGAGGATATTTCATTATGATAAAGGGATCAATCCAACAAGAGGATATAATCTTTGTAAACATGTATTCATATGCACCCAACATAGAAGTATCTATCTATGTATCTATCTATGTATCTATGTATCTATCTATGTATCTATCTATCTATCTATCTATCGATCGATATATAACAGATATTGATGGACACAAAGATGTAGATCAACAGTAATACAGTCATAATAGAGGACTTTAACACCCATTTGACACCAACGGATAAATCTCCCAGACAGAAAACAATGAAACAGCAGCCTTACATGACACATTAGACTAGATGGATTTAATTGATATATTTTTTAGTATTTCACTCCAAAGCAGCAGAATATACATTCTTTTCAAGTGCACATGATGGAACATTTTCCAAGATAGACCCTTTGTTATACCATAAAAAGTCTCAATTAAATTTAAGACAATTGAAATCATATCAAGCATCTTTTATGACCACAGTGGTGTGAAGCTGGAAATCAGTTACACAAAGAGAGAAAGAGAGAGAGAGAGAGAGAGAGAGAGAGAGAGAGAGAGAGAGAGAGAGAGAGAGAGAGAGAAAGAGAGAGAGAGAGAAAGAGAGAAAGAGAGAAAGAGAGAAAGAAAGAAAGAAAGAAAGAAAGAAAGAAAGAAAGAAAGAAAGAAAGAAAGAAAGAAAGAAAGAAAGAGAGAAAGAAAGAAACCTGAAAATCACACAAACACATGGAAGCTAAATAACATGCTACTAAACAATGAAGGGGTTAATGATGAGATCAAGGAAGAAATCAAAAGATACCTTGAAACAATGAAAATGAAAACACAGTGACCCAAAAAATCTATGGTGCACAGCAAAAGCAGTCCTCAGAGGGAAATTCAGGCCTACCTCAAGAAACAAGGGTAATACAGATCTACCTCAACAAGCAAGATATAGAGAACCCTAAAGATTCCACCAAAAAACTATTAGAACTGATAAATGAATTCCGTAAAATAACAGGCTACAAAATGAATATTCAGAAATTGGTTGAACTTTTATGCACCATTAATGACCTATAGAATAGAGAAGTTAAGAAAACATCCTATTTGATCCCATTTACTCTCATCTACCACCCCCTTGCTCCCTTATCCTCTGGTAACCACTAAACTATTTTGTATGTCTATCAGTTTCTGTTTCTTTGTTTGTTTGTCTTGTTCCTTTGTTACTTTCAGTTTTATATCCCACATATGAGTGAAATCATATGGTTCTTGACTTTTTCTGTCTGACTTATTTCACTTAGCATAATAATCTCAAGACCCATCCATGTTGTCACAAATGACACTATTTCATCTTTTCTTATGGCAGAATAGTATTCCATTGTGTCCACATACCACATGAAACCTATACAACTTGACTAACCATTATCACTCCGATAAATTTTAATGAAAAAAAAAAAAGAAAGAAAACACTCCGTTTCTAATTGTGTCAAAAAATATATCTAGGAATAAATTATCAAGGAAGTGAGAGACCTGTACTTAGAAAATTGTAAGATACTGAAGAAACAAATTGAAGAAAATACAAATAAATGGAAGCAGATACATCCTCGTGTATAGAAAGATTAATATTATTAAAATATCCACACTACCCAAAGCAATCTATAGATTCAATACAATTACCATCAAAACACCAATGGCATTTTTCACAGAAGTAGAACAAATAATCCTAAAATTTATATGGAACCACAAAAGATTCCAGATAGCCATAGCAATCTTGAGAAAGAAGAATAAAATTGGGGCTATCATGCTACCTGATATCAAAATATGCTATAAGCCTATAGTAATCAAAACAGCATGCTACTGGCATAAAAACAAACACATAGATTGAGCAAAATAAAGAGCCCAGAAATAAACCTATCTGTTCCATTAATCTATGACATAGGAGGTAAGAATACACAATGGGGTAAAGACAGTGTCTTCAATAAGCGGGATTGGAAAAACTGGACAGATACATGCAGAAAGATGAAACTAGACCACCTTGTTACACCATAAAGAAGAATAAACTCAAAATAGATTAAAGACTTAAATGTAAGACCTGAAACCATGAAACTCCTAGAAGAAAACATTGGCGGTAAACTCTCTGTCATTGCTCCTAATAATATCTTTTTCCTGATGTATCTTCTTTGATAAGAGAAACAAAAGAAAAAAATAAGCAAATGGGACAACATCAAACTAAAAATTTTTGCACAGCAAAAGAAACCATCAAAATAACAGGACAACCTACTGAATGGGAGAAGATATTCACCAATTATACATCTAATAAGGGGTCAATATCCAAAATTTATAAAGAACTCATACAACACAAACGATACAATTAAAAAGGGGGTAGAGGATGTGAACAGACATTTCCTAAAGACACACAGATGGCCAACAGACATATGAAAATATACTCAATGTCACTAATCGTCAGAAAAATGCAAAACAAAATCACAATGAGTTATCATCTCACACCTGTCAGAATGACTACCATCAGTAAACCGACAACCAGTATTGGCAAGGATGTGGAGAAAAGACAACCCTTGTGCACTGTTGGTGGGACTGCAAATTGCTTCAGCCACTATGGAAAACATGGAGTTTACCTAAAAAAATTAAAAATAGAACTATCCTATGACCCAAAAATTCCACTCCGGCATATTTATCTGAAGAAATCCAAATTACTAATTTGGAAAGATACTTGTATATGCACCCCTATGTTCATTGCAGCATCATTTACAATAGCCAAGATATGGAAGGAATTTAAGTGCCCATAAATGGATGAATGGATAAAGAAGAGGTGGTTGGACTTAGAGGGTATTTTGCTGTGTGAAATAAGTCAGATAGAGAAACATAAATATCATATGATTTCACTTGTATATGGAATCTAAAGTACAAAATAAATGATCAAACAAACTGAAACAGACTCATACATATAGAGAACAAACTGATGGTTGCCAAATTAAGGAGGGGTGGGGGGCCTGGGAGAAAAAGGTGAAGAGATTGAAAAGTACAAATTGGTAGTTACACTGTCACGTCCAGCACGACGAGGGTTGTGGGTAGGAAGAAGGGCAGCGCAGGGTTAAGTAAAGAGAGTAGCCATGAATAGAGTGCAAGTGTGGAGCCAAGGGGATCCGCCTCAGGGACTGAGCCCCGAATCGGGCCAATGCATAGTTTTTATTGATAAACTTCTAAAGAGGTAAAAGATTGTTAATCTCAAGATCTGTGTGTTAGTAGCCTGCTGGCTATCTTTCCAAAAGTTCCCATTGTGTTCCAGCTTGTACTTTGCCTTCACACACACATCTCCAAGGAATCCATTGAAGGGAAGGGACCCATATAATTCCATCCGGTCTCAGTTTGCTGAGACCTCCCCTCAAAGGAGCTTTTCTGATATTTCTCCATCAGGCCTGTTTGCTGAGGCACTCCCTTGTGAAATCCTAGGAAGAGCGCGGGGGAACAAACGGTTTGGCAGCTGTAAGGCAACAGTTACACGATGGTCATGGGGATGGATTAGTGCAGTACTAGGAATATAGTCAATAATGTTATAATAACTATGTATTGTTCTATGTGGGTACTAGAATGATCAGGTGGATAAGTTTGTAAGTTATGGAAATGTCTAATCACTATGCTATATACCTGAAACTAATGTAAAATTATATTTGTCAATTGTAGTTGAAAAATGTATAAGAAATAAATAAAGGAAGCAGAGAGTATTCACTTCAATTTTTATTCAAAAAGAACTCAGTGATGTTACATTTTACACATCCATCTTCAATTTTGCATCAGTCACTAAACTTATAATTAAGTTTAAATTATCTTTCAATGAAATAAATAATTTTGATATTTTATTTTAAATCTGGCAAACTAACCTAAAGCATCACATGTTTTAAAATAGTTCTAACACATAGCTTCCACGACTTTGACAGCATAATCATTGGTCTATGTCTTGTTCAATAAGACAGGTCCACTAATCCCATTCTAGGTTGTTGCAGCAATGTCAAATTGCAATAAAAGTTTCTAAATATTTACTTTCAATTTCTGTGTTTAAATTGTTATGGGCAAAAAACAAACAGTTCATGGTCACTGTCGACAATCCTGAATGGCAATTTGTGTACCAGCATTCTAGGAAGAAATAGCTCTTAAAATATAGATCTAGACCTAGATTTATATATAGATCTAGATCTAGGTCTAGATCTATAAATTTTAGGAGAATCACAAGTTTAAAATATTACTCTTCTGTGATCAATATAAAAAGATTCTTATGATCTTGATGTGCCTCAAAATGTATATATATATATAAATTTATATATGTATATAATATATATAGTCTCAAAATTTACATATCTATGTATACATATATACGTACATATATATCTGTTTATAGAATATTTAAACATTTTAGCTTGCTTATGTATCTAATCTAGGTTAAATTCACAATAGTACTGTTTGAAATGCTACTTTCTAAGTTTGTCTAAGTTTATTAACTCACTTTGCTAGGGTAAAAATGAAAAAAAAAATGTGTTATTATTTGTCTCTTTATGTTATCAACCCTCTTCAACAAGAGGGTGGACAGGAATTAAGGAAGAAATAAGTTAAAATTATTAACATTTTATGTTAATTAAATAGAATACATCAAAAGAATGGACTCTGATTTTACCATGTTCAGGTTCCATTTTATATGGTGAAGGCAATAAATAGGATAGTTGAGAGAATTAAATGAGGATTCACGGACACTTTTTTTTTGTTGTTATTGCTGGTTGCAAGGATGTCAGGAGGTTGGCAGGCATGTGAGGCACACAAGATACCATCAATTATGCAAGATAAGCATGCACTTTTTGTTTATAATGCCCACCCCAATATAATCTTATTCCTTAATCGCTAATCAAATAAATCTTCACCCCAATGTTTTTTCAGGGCAAAGCACTTGTAGCCCCAATTATATCCTTGCATGTGGTTTTGTTCATTTACATCCTATTAGTAAGAGGATGAGGTTGATGATTTAGTGAGTCAGGCTCCAAAAATGTCCCTGACTCACTTCACTTTTAGGTTGCAAATATGTAAAAATCTTCAGAAATGTTTGCTCAATTATTGGTGTCTGAATGTACATTATTAAGCAAACTACTTATTTATTGTATTTGATCTTCACTAAAAAAACACATATATACTCATGATACATATACATAAATACATATCTATATCTATACACACACATACGTATACACACATAGACACAGTTGTAGACATAGACAAAAGTATATAGAAATAGATACAAATACTAATAAATTTGAATAAGTGTTGATATTTTACCTGATATATTTTCCTACCCTAGTATAATAAGCTATAATTTTGATCGTGATGCATATCAAGATCATTAAGAGGCATGCCTCTTTGGTGTAGAAATCATGTATGATGAGTAAGAAAACACAAATAATTAAATTCTCAAATCTGACGGACACAAATCAATGATCTTATATATCAAGTATACAACTAATTACAAGTCATTAATGAAGCAGGGAGAAAGCAAGAACCACCATCCATAGCTCTGCACAATCCGCTTTTCTACATTTAAATGTATTCTGGCCAAGATTTATGTGTTAGTTCTCTAACTAGTGCATGCATCTACATTACGTCAGAGGATAGGGCTATTTTGATCTTGCAACCTCTGCATTTTATAAACATAGATTTTATGACATTTTCCAGAGAACGATGCTCCATAAATCTGTCCATTTCAAGTTATCATAAGCAATCTTAGACTAGGTATATCCTAATTGAAGCATTCCATAGAAAACCTCTCCTACCAGCAAATATCATTAGTGTGTCTACCAGTATGTCTATCTTGTACAGATTTGTAAACATGCCCAGAGGCAAGTCCCCAGTAATGGAAAAGAATGGTTTACTGACCACTTGCATAATTATTTCCTTCTCATTAAGAAAGTAAGAAAAATACGAGCAGAATATATGACTTTTAAAAGATGTTCAATGAATGTCAATTAAATCTAAGAGATTTGAAAATAATTGAATTGAGTAACCAAAAAACTTTTATTTCTGTTGCTCAAGTAAAGACTTTATTCATAGACACACACCCCCAGTAAGCCACACCACTTTCGAATCATCTAAGATGAACATATGAGAACTTCAAAGAATGCAATATCAATCTAATGAAGTTTTTTCATGATGCATATGAAGAAATTAAATTGTGAATTAATATAAAAAAGTTAGTATCTTGACTTTGATTGATGAAAGGTGAAATTTTAAATCGTAGTATTTAATACCAAATCATCCTAAAGCAAAAAGACTAGTAGGCAATAATAATCACATTTCCATGTGTATACTTAATTTGAAATAAATTAAAAAAGAATTTTATCAAAATATTTGTAACTTTAATGAATAAATACAACAGAGAATATTGAAAAGTAATATAAGGTTATGACATTACATCTATACTATTCTTTATACTTAATTTAAATCCTATAGAGAGCTGATAAACTGATCTTATGTAAAATCATCTTCTGTAGAACTCTTTACCTTAAAATCTGATTAGAAATTCATCTGGTTTAGAATCACCTGAGGTCACGTAAAAAAATACATATATCTAAAGTAAAAAAAAAAAAAAAAGCATATATCTAAGTTCCAGCAATATTGAATTATATCCGTTTTGTTAGATTTAGAAAATGTGTATTTTATCAAGCCTCAAATGTGATTTTTTTTTACATTCTTAAGTATAAGAATTATTGCCATAGACTAATCCAAAATTGGAATATATCATGATACTATAAACTAATAATATAATGTCTCAATTCTGAGAATTGAATAAGGTAATGCATGAATATTGCTTATCGTAGTCCTTGACCATTAGTGGGTACTTAAAAGATGTATTCTCCTGCAATATAGTGTTCTCAAAAATATTAAAATTGCTCTGAAAAATATTAGAGATTAAGTACTTTAATTGAAGAGTCAGACATAAACAGTAGATTTTGTCAGTCAAATTAATAGAAAAACCACATAATTCTTTAATTATGGAGATGGGAAAACTTACACTGCAAACCCATTTTTTGAAAATACCTCAAAATGTAGCTGGGAGATTAAGTATTATAGAGGGCATTAATAGGAAATGTAATTTTTTAAGTAAAAAAAAAAATAAATACATTCTGATCCTTGTTAAAGTATTGATTAGCCTGAAACTTTTTAGTAGAATGTTTAAGGAAGAGGAAACAGAAGTGGAGAAGGTACACAAAAGAAACAAAAGTAATAAAGATATAGTTATGATTTCAAATGACAAAATCGCAGTTGATTAAGACCATATAGGCAATAAAGATGAAAACTCAATGGGCATATAATTTAAAATATACTGGTAAATCAAGGAGTTTCATTACCAAGAAATAATCCGAATTCTGGAAAAAAGGGTTTTGTTTACTTATCTATTTAAGTAGAAACAATTTTAGAACAAATAAAATAACTTACCAGGGATAAATATATAGAATATATTTTTCCTATATTCAAATATCAAAATATGAAATTTCTTGAATGGACTTTAAATAAATTAGTAATTTACAGAATGTGGGGAGGAATTTAAAGATATTTATTATATGCCTTAAATTCTTAATAGGTTAGCATAACATAGGATACTGTATTGTCCATTTGCTTTTTTAACAAAGAAATAGTCAAAATTATATTCTAAAAGTCTTAATTTTCTTTAATAGTTATTTTCTATAGCTTTCTAATCAAGTAAGAATTTTCTAGTCAAGTATTGATAAATTTCCACATGATTAGTGCTCCAGATGGTCTGGTCTTAGTGTTCCCCTCAATTGGACTAAAAGTTACACAGGTTTCTTCCAGGCCTCTGACCTCCCTCTCCTTAGAGTATTTACTTTAGAGAACTTGCAAATGTAAACCCTTCCTTCGTCCCATTGAGATGTAAATCTCCCCACTCCCCAGTTTTACAACTCCTGTATTTCTCAAAGACATGGAACCCATCACTTTGAAATATAATCAACAAAAAAGATAGAACCTCTAACTCCCAGTCAATGTGGGAGGGTAAAACCTTAATTCAATAAAGGTCAATTAGCAAATAAAGATTTCCTAAGTGAATTGACCAACATCTCCCAATGTCATCTACTACTTCCCAGTGGGTTACCACAATACTTAAAAACTCTCCCACTTCTTATTTAGCAGAATTGAGTTCAATCTTTCTCTCCTATTGCATTGGATAAATAAATTGACATTGAATATTAGTATAACAATTAGGTATGTTGCTTGTTTGGCATCAAGTACACAAAGTATAAGCTAACAAGCTATCTAGCTCTAAAGAGATTCTATAATAATAAAAAAATGGTTCTCTAAAAAAACAAAAAGAGGAATATGGCCAGTGTCATTTAAATATTGCCTATTTTTACGAGAGTTTGTATTAAACTATATGCTGTCAGATGAGTAAAATTATCTTATTTAGCTTAAATGCTCATTCCTTAAAAGTTAGCAGTGTGTTAATTTCATATGTCAGTAGCAGTAATCTAACATGGACTCAATGACTATTTTTATCCTTTATAATAAAGGCATATAATCCTAAATTCAGTGTTATTAGTATCAGAGGACAGCAAAATTACTTTAGACAGAGGAAAGAAAAAAATAAAACTTTTGCAGCTCCATATCTGATTATTTACCCTTGGAAAACTTGGGAGTGTTCTAAAATCTGTAATGTAGCACATATCCTTCTCTGATACCCAAAGCTATTAGATAAAATGATTAAGTCCCCATCAATCACTCCATGTGGAAGCAATAACAATGCCAGTGGAACAGAGCATTGTTACAAGATTAGTGCCTCCTGCTTTGAGAGTAAACATCTCAGCCTTACCTCATTTATTTTTCATAACTTCTCTGCCTTTGACTCAGCATTCAGGAAACAATAGGAGATTATTTTCTTACAGTGTTCAATGTCATTTAAGTATTATATTTAGAAGTCAAAAAAGTGCATAATAATTGTGAGTCATACTTAAGATTCTGAAATACTAAGATATGTGAAGAGCTTAACAAGAAGCAATTTGAGCAATTATGAAATGGATTTTGATTAATCACTGTTATTTATGCATTTGAAAATTACTCTTAAATCCACAGAAGTCCTCTTCATCATAAAATATGTTCAGATTTAGTTTACTCCCTAGTGTCAGCCCCTGAGGACTATCTAACAATATCCATGTCATCTTATCTATTTTAACATGGGGCCATGAAGCTACAGGCAATATACAAGGAAGTAAACAGTGACACAAATATCACTTAAGATTTTCAAAAGGTGAATCTGCTGGTAAATGTTCTTGAACACTCTATCATGTCAGGACTGCTCAAAAGACAGAAACTTCCCAAAGTACGTCTAGCAAAAAATGATTGAACCCAGGGACTAGGGTGCTTATCCAATCTTTAGCAGGGATCAGAGAGAGCAAGTTAGGACATTAGGCCTTTGGCTTTTAGATCACACCACACCATGACTGCGATTGTCGGAAGATCAGGAAAAGGTCAGGGATGCACATGTTGCACTCATGAAACTGGTGACTGGGAAGTCAGATGTGCGGGCCAATCTGGTCACCACTCACATCTCCCAGAGCACTTCTGTTTTCCTGCAGCATCTGAAAGGTGCTATCAGATACTGCAATATCTACATTGCATACACATACACCAAACTGGCAAATCTTCCTTTACATGTAGTATCCTAGCTACAAATTCATCTGGAATGCTTTTTAATTATTGTCTTTGAATACTGGGAGAGTGGAACAAAGCTGGGGGAATTCAAGTACCTTTCACAAAGACCTACTATAGCATACAGAAAGCTTTACTGCTGTCTGTAGTAGAGATACAGGAGTAGAGAAAATGAGCATTTCACGCCAGTGTTTTCCTTTCTCAGGATGACTCCCCACAAACACACATACTCATCAGGAACTCTTTGCTCCCTTTCCATTTCTTCCGCAGAATCAGAAGCTCTTCAAGTTAGGGCAATAGTATCGAAACTAATAACCTTATGAACTCTTGCTGAAAAAACACAGGATTCAAAATTTAAAAACTTATGTTTCGTCGTAACATTGTCTTAAATTTCTGTTTGACCTAGACAGGTAACTCCATCTATTTAGGCCTAAAATATCTCATGATTCAACTCATATTACTGTCATCTATTAGGTTCTGCCAAGACCTGGAAGAATTTTGGACAGGTTAAAACATCCTTTATGAGTCTCCATTCTGAAGAAATTACTACCATGACGGCAACGTGGTCACGGGGGTATGTAATTAATGATTATATTAATAGAAATACAAGCTGGTAAGGATGACAAATTCAGGCTGAGATTTTGGGAAGGCTTTACAGTGGGGTTACTTTTTGTAAAAGGTCAAAAAGACATTTGAGAAAGAACTAACTACATAGACAGGTGAGCAGACCAGTAAAAAGTACATAACAGCAGGAAAAGTTCCTCCTCTCTTTGAACAATTGCCTCCTATTCCCTAAGCATTGAATATGGGAAATTTTTACTCATTTTCTAATTCTTGTGATAAGAAAATTTCTACATTGAGACTTTCCCTGATGTCCAAGAGTAGTTTGTGTTCCCATGTTAACATTTTTGAAATATCACGTTCTTCATTTTTTCAAACACTCTCATGTATATGTATGTTTTAGTGTCTGACTTATTTATTAGACCGTAAACTCTTTAAAGGCATGGATGGGATTTACATTTACTGGATCCCCAGACCTCATTCATCAGGGTTTGCTTCATTCTCTCCACTTACAATATAATTGTTAATTAAATATATGCATGGGTAAATGAGTGGCTTTTTTTGTTTGTTTGTTTGTTGTTGTTTTTTTGTGTGTGTTTTTTTTCTGGATGGCAAGAGACTAAGGAACAGAATGGTCCATGATAGCAGGAGATAGAAAAAGAAAGGTAAGTTGCATAAATGTTATGCCTTGTGAAATAAGTTGAGGACTTTAGACTTTATTTAGTAGGCAAAGGAGGACTTGCAAGGTGCAAGGTTGTTAGGAAGTAATTCCATTTTTATATATATATATATATATATATATGTATATGTATATATATATACACACATACATATATATATACTTATATATGTATATATGTATATATACATATATATGTATGTATATATGGCATATATATATGTGTGTGTGTATATATATATATGGCTGGTGAGAAAAATATATCAATTTATTAACTTCTTTGTATGTTCAAATTGAGGGAAATGGCATTTATGTATTGTTGGCAGTTTCAGCATCTGGAGGAAGATAATAAATTACTTCTGGAAGAGGATTCCTGGGTTTTGGAAAAATGGGCCTTTTTTTAAGACTAATTTAAAGCAAGTGCCTGACTGTTATTCTTGGAGGAAAGTGAGATGTCACTATAAATCTGAATTCAGAAATTGAAGACTGAGAGATATTAATGTGCATTGTTGGGAAACATATATTGTTTGTCTTTAGCCAATCTGTGCCCTTGAAGAATTAGACATGTGTTTTTCATAACAATGCATTAGGCCAGGTATTATTTAAAATAATTGATGTGAATGACTCTAAGATGTAAAAAATCTAGACTTTGGGCAGTGGCACTATCGATTCTATTTTTCTCTCAAACACTGCATGGATGTGTGATATGCCCTCTGGAGAACACAAGTTTCCTCACTTGAGGACCTCTGCTGTAGAATATGAACATTTTATCTAAGAAACAGAGGACACTCTTGCTTTGAGGTCCAAATAATTTCTAAGCTTAGACTTTGAAAGTAAATGTATGGAAATTTGTATTGGCCTCCTGTCATATAGGAATCTAACTGGACTTATAGAGGAGCGCTGAGGTTCACTTATTAGGACTTGTTAATCGCAGTGGACCCTGAATACAGCATTAGTGGTGATTCATTAATAACTACAGTCCTGACCTTTGCTGACCTTTGGAAAATTAAGGGAGTGGTTTGTGTCCACACTTGGACTAGATACAAAACCCAATAACTGGATGAGATGATTTGAAGTTTCATTAAAAATAGTAAAGATGCACAGTGGTCAGTACTGAGAGTGCTTTAAGTTTGGGTCTGCAAATACTGGAAGCATGCCAGAGAACTACTAAAAATTAATTGTGAGAGGATGGGAACTTTTGAAGAAGAAATACATCTTCTGACAATAAAAATATGTAGGCATAGATCTTTCTGGTTTTATCAGGCTTATCTCCAACCTCTTCTCACTGATTGCCTATATTTAAACCCTACTAATAAATGTGTATAACTGTACTTCTAATAATTTATCTGCATAGTTGCAGATATTTGAGAGTCAGGAATGGTGGGAGTTCTAATTAGGCGACTTGTCAGTTATAGAATTCATTCTTCCACTCAAGACATAAGCACTGCCGATAGAACAAGGGATTGGAAAGAGATTTGTATTATTTCAACAATCCTCCTTTCCAATGGGATGTAGAAAATCAACACGAACACACATGAATAAATAATACAATTTAATGTGGTGGTAAAGTCTATGAAAGAGAATGAAACAGGATAAGGGCCATAACATGGAAAGAAGTCTTCATAGTCAAAATTCAGGAGCACTCTTCTCTGAGAAAGAGCCATAATAAGAACTTTGGATTATATTTTAAGTGTGATGAGAGAGTTTCAAATAGATTTGAGCAGTAGAATCAAGTGAGGTATATTAAAAATCCATTCAGGCTGCTGTGTGATGAATAAATAGATTGTAGAACACATGTGGAAGTGGAGAATCAGTTTGGACACTATGACAGTAGCTCAGGTTAGAATTCTTGTGGACTCAGATAGGATAGTACCTGCACTGGTGGTAGAATACTGTAGAATTTTAGAATTATTTTGAAATTAGAACCTGTATTCATACCATATACATTTTGAGCCAAAGCGGTTGAAATCATAAATTATTTTTCTTCCTTTTCTAACCATAGCAATTAGATAGCAATCAATTCATGCATCTTTATTAAATCCCTGTAATAATTTCAGGAGACATTTCTTTTAGCGTTTAATATTTTTTCTTTGTATTCTTTGCAAGCTATTCTTCTTTATTTATTAAATGCCTGTGTTTCTTATATAGATTGGTGCAAAAATAATTGCTGTTGAAAAGGTTAAAAAAATTGCAAAAAACGCAATTCCTTTTGCACCAACCAAATAGTTAATTTTTTGAGCCCATATCCTCTTTTTAACTGGAAATAATTTTATATAGACTGACAAATTCAACAACGACTGAAGTTTCTACAACTTCTAAAATCTATGTTTCTTTTTCACATTTCATATGTTTACATCCAAATACCTATTAGTGTTTTGCGTTTTATGCAGCCAATTTCTATTTGCCATTCCAGTGTGGTTCCCGTTCTTTCCCACCAAGCTCTGTGACCTAGATGACTGGACTCTATGGACTCAAACACTCTGGGTTTCCTTGCCCCTGACTTTCTGATATGTTAAAGAAATGGGAGGCATTCTAAGAAATTAAAGAAGGTAGGAGAGAGAGATCAGGGTACCATTTCTACAGACATGTCCGGGTGTTTATTTCTCCCTTCTGTGTAGAGGTTTGCCAGGAGCTGGGTTCATGAAGGTCATGGCTTCTCTGAAGCAGGCTCATTTCTGAGACTGTATCACCAAGTGAAGTGTCCATCCGCTTGTACTTTTGGTCCCTGAGATGATAATGACTTCCTTTGCTTCCTAATCCTTGGGTGCTTTACCTTTCCTGTTACTTCTATTAATCTTGCCTATAACTTTGTTAATAACCCCTTAATTAAATATTTTAATTATTCCTTAGAGAAAGTATCAGCATTTTTTTTTTTTTCTGTAAAGGGCCAGATAGTAATTACCTGAGGCTTTGCAAGACAAAAGTCAAAAAATGGTATGTGTACTTTTATGTCAAAAACATTCCATATTTTTGACAATGTTCAAACCATAATAGTAATTGAGTACAATTTAAAAATAATTGTGTACTAATGAGAAGTGTAAAATTATCTTTTGTTTGTTTTGGGGGGAGGTAAGGGTGGATAACATATTGCTTAATTGGATTTTATAGTTAGTATTCTCAATCATCAAATTAAATGGAAATGTTCATCTATAAAAATGCTTCTTAACTCATGGTCCCTAAAAAACAGGCAGCAGGCCTGATTTGGTCTGTAGGCCATAGTTTGCTGACTCCTTCCTTCGAGTGTGTCATAGGTTATTGCTTGGGGCCAGAGTAATGAACATCAGGATGTCCAACAGGCACCTCAACCTGTTCCTGCTTTCATAGTCCTTTTCTTGATCATAAGTAACATCATTCACCTAGTTGTTCCCGCCAAAATGTTTTGTTCATATATTCTCCATTCTCGGTGGCCAGTATATTTTATCTAAAATACATATCTAATTATGCCCCTACTTCACTCTCTTTAATTTTTCATCTGCTCACCATCTTCAGAAAGAAAGATTCTTTGTTACCCAACTGTTGTCTCTCCAGCCTATACCCTCTTTGCTCTCCAAGGTGCACACTGTGCTCTAGTTATCTTGATTCATTTGCAGTTCTTTGATGTGACCACCATCATTTACCATACTTCTGAATCATCATGTTGGCCTATCTCTCCTTCCCTTCCTGGCTCATGCTTCATGAAGGTTTTTTCACTTCTTTCACAGGCTAAAGTAGATAACATTAAAAAAAAAATCTCTTTATACCTGTGTATACCTCCATCATAGCATCACAGGACTGTATCGCAAGTGGAGACTTATGTGTAATAATATCCTCTTGTTAGACTGTAAGTTCCCCAACAACTAGGGTAATTCTAGACACATAGTAGGATCTTAATGCATGCTCATAGAATTAATAAGTGAATGAATCGAATAAATTAATGATTTGCTACGTTAGATCTCAATAATCCATAAAGGTGATGATGTAATTGGGGGGGGAAATCACAAAATGTTCATACTTTATCTCAAAATTCAGTCTACAATATAATATAGATAGTCTGATTTCTTACAAATCCAGAAAGAAATAGTGCATGCACACAAAAAAGTGATGCAGTCAGGCCAAGGCACTTTCTCAGAGTCCATATCTTCAGCAGTTTAAAAGGGAGAAGGGGTTGGTCAGACACGTGCATTTGGAATATTCCCTTCTATATAAGTTACTTTGATCCTAAATCTTTTTTGTAGATCATTAAGCATCACATAATGGTTCAGAGCCAGTCCTCAGGGATGATCCCATCCCATTGATCCTTATCTGCTCTGTGTCACCTTGGACAAATTTCTCACTCTTTCACTGTCCTCTGTTCTTTTAACTATGGAGTGGAAATAAAAAATAAAAGTTGCTTAACAGGATAAGACCGTTAGCACTTTAACTGGCACAAATTAAGCCCAAAACATATTCATTTTTTTGTTATAATGATTGTACTCGTATTGTTGGTATTAATATCACCAACTACTTATTGGGTGAAAGAAACTATGGCAACCTCTGTAGATATAAACTAACATAACACTCACCCCCAATGTGTTAGAATTTAAATCTATATAAATAATTAAGAGCACACTAGAGTGTAAGCTATAATTTAAGCAAATAAAAGAGGGCACAACCGGCAACATTTCAATGTGCATTAGAATTTTGAAGTGGATCTTGAAGGAAGAATATGACTTCTGATGGCAACAAACAATATTTCAGGCAACTGCATATGTGCCCACCCACCACATTCTGTACTGGGTGACTTTCTAAATCTGTTCTTCCCCTTGGCCTCTACTACGAGATCCAGCCTCATCCTCTCCCTCTCCTAACCAGCTGCCACACCTCCACACACCCCAACTCCAGCAGCGGCCAGGAAGATCTTATTTGAGAGGCGGGCCTGGCCATGTTGCAGTCTGCTTAAAAGTTGTCCATAGTTCCCTGTCTCCAGCACATCTACAAACACATGGTGAGAAAAAAATAAATAAATAAATAAAGTTAAGAAATAAAAAAAATAGTGTAAAGCTAGCGTACAAAAGTAACTTTCCACTTGAACATCAAGTGAGGTTCATTTTTTTCAGAAAGCTCCTCTTACTGTCAGACTCGTTTAGACCACCAAGCACTACCTTATAGTTCACTTTACTGTCAAGACTGTCATACCGTATTGCAATTACTAATGAACTCAAGAGTGGGAACTGGGTTACTTTCAGTGCTGTATTCCCCAAACCCAGCACTTACTAGGTGATCAATAAATATTTAAATTGGTGCCAGGCAGCTCAAATGGAAAGCTTTGGTAAAAGACCTAGTCAGAGGTGATACTCAGATAAAGTGAAGGGTCTTCACATGTAACTCATTTTTGAAGCAAAATCCAACAGAAATATTATACTGTGTAGATTAGAACAGAAAGGAAAATTAAATGACTACTTTAATGCAGGAGTTAAAACAAGACTACAAGGGCCTGGAGGTAATAATGGGCCTTGAAACAAGACAATTTTTTGTTGTTGTTTTTGTCAATCTGAAAATGACTATGGGGGAATACATGCCAAGAAGTTAGTCAGGAGATGGGACAATAATCAAGTTTGGATGTTATATACTTAACAGAATAAATTATATTAAAAGTCAAAATATTTCCTAGAAAGAGTATCATTGAGAATTAAAGAAGAGGTTGGATGCTCTGAGGATACCAATATCTAAAGAATGGATGGCAGAAAGAATGTGGGGAAGGGACTAAATTTGTTGAAAATCTTTTTATTCTAGTGATACTGAAGTAATTAGGTTATATGATCTGATTTTAACAACATTCTAAATATTACTGTAAAGATGATGAAATTGAAATTTAGAAAGGTTAAGTAAGCCATCTTGACATCCTGCCCATGGGTGTCTCCTGCTGTAAAATGAAGTTGTATCAGATTCTCTCTAGGGACACTTTATCACAATTCTATAATTGCAGGTAACAAATCTCTTACTTATAGTGCTCCAATAAAACATTCCAAAATATTTGTATATATTAATCCTCACAGCAAGCCTATAAGAAAATTATCATTGTTCCCATTTAAAATTTGCCAACACGTAGGTATAAAGATATTTGGTGATTTGACCAAGTTGACATAGGCAAGAGCTAGCGGAGTGGGGATTGACACCCAAGCAGTGCAAATACAGAGTTGTGAAGCTAGAGTGCTCTACTTTGGCAACACTTACTTGAGCATTTTTTTAACTCTTCATCTTGAGCATATACAAATACAGTAGGGAGTAAGTCTTGAAAGAGGAAATTTGTAGGACTTTGAAAAAGTACAAGAAAATGACAGCTGGAAATTGAAATGTGACTGCAGAAGTCAGTGAGTCCTGTAGAAGTACCTAGCTTTGCTGACCTTGAAGGGAGACTGTCAATAGACTGTCATGCTTTCAGATTATATTTTCTCTATATATTAACAATTCAAAAGCTGTATTTTGTATTGTATGTTTATGTTCTTCATAAATATTTTGAAATTACTTAAATAATTCAATCTGGAATAATGTAGAAAAATTCTGGCATATAGAGTCATTAAAGAGGTTCTGACTGTTATTGATAACATAGATGTTTTTGTGAAGCTAAAAGGGGGATGAGAAAAGTGGTCTTTAGAGTGGATAACCACGTGTGCATTATGTGACGTACATTATGCAATGGATTTAAAGATTTTCACTTTTAGCAATTGTCATTAGTGTGAAAACTCTGCTATAAATGTGCAAATATTTCATTCAAGTGTTTCATACCCATGATGATCTAAATATAGTTTTTTTGGACCAAAAAAACATAGTTTATCACATGTAGCAATTTATCAGTGTACCAAAGTTTGAAGATTATAATTTTTATAATTTAATTATGAAATATCTGAAACATGAAGTATAGACAACAGTACAACAGAAAATGATGACTTTATGTTTTGAATCACACTAGAAAAATCACTAAGAAATGGTTCAGAAAAATATATAGTATTTAAAAAGATCCTATGAATTTTCCTTCCTGATATATGAAAAAATGTCATACCTTATTTGTCAAATTTCCCAGGAGAATTTTTATATAGGAAAAAATATTTCTACCTCATTGAAACCTGAGAATACGACATATAAGTTGAAAATATCAAGTACTGTGGAGTAGTGTGCACATTTAGGAAATAGGTATTTATGTGTCAACATTTTCCGTATTATTATAAGATTGGATGCATTAGATGGAAGACGGCAATCCAGCCATTTGGAACTGACTAAAGTATTTTCTCTTAGAAGCAACATTGGATATGGAAGAAATTAATACAATATTGTTACAATATCATCAAGTAAATGTTTACTTTTAGATAATGTCTTATATGTGAGATACAAATAAATAAATATGAGAAATGTATATCCTCTATACTCTAAGCTTTTCTAGTGGGGAAGAAAGACATGGAAGCATGAGTAAAGAATTCCAAAACTCTATTGAAAGGAAGGAATACAGAGTTTAACTGGGGGGGAGGGGTATAGAGTGTGTATTAGTTTTCTATTGCAGCATAACAATTTACCCCAGTTAGCCATTTAAACAATAACCATTTATTTATATCACAATTCTGTATGCTAAAGTCTGGGTGGGGTTGTCTAGTTTCTCTGTTAGAGTCTAAAGACCAAAATCAAGGTGTTGGCCTTGATGGGCTCTTATTCAGAGTCCCTGGAGAGGAATTTATTTCCAAACGTAGTCATGATGTTGGAAGAACTTTTCCTCTCAATTGCAGAACTGAGATCTGTCCTTGCCCACAAAATAGAAGCTGCCCATATTCCTTGGCATGTGGCCTCCTCCACCTTTACATCTAGATAGAGTGGGTCAAATCCTTCTAACTCCCTCTCCTCTGTACTAACTGGAGAAAACTCTATGCTTTTAAAGGGGCTTGTGTGATTAGATCGGTCCCCCTTAGACAATATCCTTAAGTTAAAGTCCACTGCACTTATAAAACCATGTTATCAAAAGAGTGATATCTCGTCCTATTCACAGGTATCTGGGCTTATTCACCTCTTTGCTTTTTTGTTTTTTGTGGGGTTTTTTTTCCCCCTAAGAATTCTGTCCACAACAGAATCTTTTCGAAGAATCCTCAAATGCTGTAATATATTAGTTGACCAAAGACGGAAGAGAGGCCTTCAATAAGTCAACATGTGTGAGAGTATTTTAGGTTGAGGAAAAAGCTCATAGAAATGTCTAGATCTGAGAATATACAAGGAGTATTTGGAAAATGATAAATATTATAATGTGACATAGAACATAATATGTATTGTAGCAAGAAAGAGGATTATGGGATGAAATGTTGCAAGAGATCAGGTTTTTGAATGTTTCTATGAACTTGCAAGAAGTTGTTCACTATTTGGTGTAAAAGAAGATAAAATATGTCAATATTCTCAGGTAGTAATTGGAGTAACTGAATGAATGGATAAATTTCCCTCAATGGATAACGTTAGTATTTAACTTTTTTTCTTGAATTAAACCCTGCCCAAGTTTTGATATTAGCAAATAAGTACAAAATGCCACATGCAGCTATTAGAAAACTAGGAGGAAAAGCTTTCAATAACATTAATTCACATTCAGTAATAGTGAAAAAAAGTATGATACTTCAAAAATCTGTGTCAAAACCACTTCATTACACATAACATCACTTCCTTTAATTCAAGTTCTTTGAATAATTTTATTTATAGCCTAGGTATATTTGATATAGCTTTGTATAATATGTATGTGTGTGTAAATTTAACGCAATTATTAATGAATAGCATTATCTTATGTTTATTTCCAAAAAGCCTCTCCTAAAAACACTCTCCTAAGCACAGAAAGGAATGTTACTTGCATATATTAATATCACACTTCTCTATATTTTTATCATCCACAGTTTTGATGACTACTTATTTAAGAAAGTCATTTCTGTGTAGTGATATGACATGCAAGTTCCAATGTTTTAGGCACGGGGAGTGAGGTTTTGCCCTATGAGAGTGGTTAGAACGTCCAGGTAATAGGAGAAAACATCAAGTTAATTGACACAAGCACAGAGGTCACTCTTAAATCTCATTAAAGACAATGTAAGAATATTTGGCCAGTGAGCATTTTAGCTTATAAACAGCCTGTATAAATTAATAGTTAGCTCTACGCTGTTTTTCACTAATCCTCCTGGCTATTCAAAAGAGAAGTAAAACTAAATTTTTGTAGATTTATAAATTAAGGAGAAGAAAACCCACTTTAATTCATATGTCAACATTTTACTTGCCTACTTTGCTAAAATAAGTACTAGAATGGAAGTAAAATGGATAAGGCTGATGTAGCTATAAAGGGGGAAGGAAAGTAGCAACAGGCTGCCTTCAAACGCCTACTCTCTTCCCATCTCCAACTATCTGTCTCTTCAAATCTCTGTCTGTCCCTCTCTCTCTCAGTATATAATCACACGTATACACTGACATTCAGCGGTACACCCAGGTTTACTTGTCAGACCTAAAGTTTTCCAATCTTGTATGTCCCAGGCTGTCAAATTACAAAATGAAGTAGGAGACCTGGGAAGACGCCTGTGCAAGTGGAGCTTTATAAGCTTCATGGAAATCTGTTTTTAGTTACAAATGGAGTGTCGTGTTTTTTTCTTGCTCTGTTTTTCCTACTCTTTCCATCATATATTGATGTGATTTTATTATTCATTGTATAATTGCTTCTATGTTTAATGTCTCGCTTTATTATTTTAATATTTCCATCTCCTGAAAAGCTTTTATATTTTGCATTTTTTAACGAAAAATTTGGGCATCATAATCAAATGATATTTAAGCAAGGGAAGATCATTTTGTGTTTCCCAATTCATGTGTTTTTTTTTTAATTTTTCTTTATATAAATGGTCTAGTATTGTTTTTTTCAGTCTTTAACACATTTGTTTCCAAACATTCTGATTAATATAATTTCTTTTTTTATATATAATTTCTTATTAATACCAGTATGTAAGAAGAATGAAAGTTTTTAAAAATAATTTTATATACCTGAGACTAATAGACAAATGTATCATTTAATCTTCTCTCAACAGAATATTTTCATAGTTTATTAAAGCCAGTCATTATTATTGTGGAAATAATTCAAACCAGATTCTAATAAAGACATTTGTTTCCTTAATATTTTCTTAGAAACTATAAAAAATAGCGTGTTTTAGTTGTTTGAATTCACTGACTAATTGTTCAGTTCATTTTTATTGGTCCTTATATATTAAAAATCCTGTAATAATACGAATCATTTAAAATAAATAACACTATTAGTAACGAAGACTTGATGTTGAAATAAATCTTCACTGGGACTATAAGCACATAAATTCTTTAATAGCTGTATGTTCTATATTTCAAAACAAATAATTTACAATTCCTCTTTTACTTTGGACATAATTATAAGGGAATTAATTTTCCAAACATACTTTGACCATTTGATACAACTTTTTAAATTGCTGCAGTTCCAGTTTTGAAGCTTATTTGATTTATAATAGTATTTTGATAATGATGACTGTTGAACTTGGATACATGAAAGATTTTACCTTTTCTCAAAAGATACTTTAAACCAGACAATCCAACTGCTTCAGGAATTGATTTATAGATAACTAACCTAAGCCATATTTCTGTTTGAGTCATGTTTTATATAAATTAGGTGCTTTGCAAACATGCAAATTAGGTTTAACATTTTGTATCTGATTACCTCAGCTGAACTTACTTTAGATCTGTTTTTGTTACACCTCTACCACATACTCATGTCCGTGTTTTTATTATTGTTAAAAATGTTTTATTTTATTCCATAAATACACTTTTTATAGGTTCCATGCCATTTCTTCTCAACCTACTTTTCAACTTGCTAATAAATGTGTATTATTTATCTCATTGCTCTTTCTGAGTAGTGTAAAATCAGACTCTATAAGAACTGTCATCAAGCAACACATTTTATATGTTTCTGAGTATAAGTTGGTAATATAAAAGTTTTTTGTTGTTGTTGTTGTTGCTTTTTTTTTTTTTTACTCTGAGTGGATGAGTTTAAAATTTTATGAGAGTATAGCTGTGAGCCTTTCACTTACTAGGTTCTTATATACCCAGAGAGAAAACTATGGAAGATTTTACATTTTCTTTTAAAATCTTAAGCATTAGGTGAATTCTTAGGGTTAATATAAGTTTACCTGTAGCATAAAAAGAACAATGCATTACTGTGCAGATCATTTTGCCAGTGTCACTTACTATTGCTGTATAAAAATTGATCTTTTGGTCTCGTCTCCTTGACTCAAGATTTCAGGTGATATATTTTATTCTTACATAAGAAGTATAAGAGAAAGGTGGGATTTAATTCACTTCATTTCAGGCGCTTTATTAGAAATTTGTCAGATCTACTTTAAATGACACCTACTGCTAATCTCTTTATCTTTCACTCCTAACTTCCTAAAGAAACACCCATAACAAACTAGAAAAAGGTAGACACCACCAGCCCTACTACAAATAAAACTGAAGATCTCCTTATTGCCAGAATCTGAGAGGCATTTTCAATATTTCTAAGACCTTTGAAGTGATATTGAGAATCACAATTAATGCCTCAAAGCTGTTTTCTAAAACTGAGCAAAATCTCTGGAGAGAAAAGAAATCCAGAAGATAAATCAGAAGATAAATCATCCTTTCTCCATTTCAGTGTCTTACCAGTTGTTCTTCTAAAATGAATATTGCTGCTCAAGGCTGCCTGAGCGTGGTTTCCTCTGTCCTAAAATTACTTTTTGATTGTTATTAGAGACTCTAATTCAGAGAATAAAAAGCCCAAAATAGAGGGACATCGGTATTGGTGCTAAAACTTCACCTTACACACATACCGCGTGATGCGATTTTTGCTGTCCCTCAGTCATCATATGCAATAATACTAGACACTCTACACACTGTTTGGCATTATATATAAATTATCTTATTCCATATCCAGTCTTTTGAGGGAGTCATTCTTATTTCCCTATTTTAAAGAAGAGTTAATGAAGGGTTAAAGAAATCAAGCAAATTTACTAAGTTTCCATAGTTAGTAAATGACAACACCACACATTAGAGCAATGTATGAATGACTAGTTTGAAATAGCTTATGATTTTTAAGGATTAATAAGGAGAAAACATGAAAAGATATTTTCCCAAAAGAGAAGTTTACATTAATGTGATTGTTATGTGTGTATATATGTATATATAAACAAAGGAAAAACTGTATTAAAATTGTAATACTCAATATACACCGATAACTAAAGATGAAAACGAGTCACATTTGACTTCTGCAATTACAAGAAGTGCTCAAAGTGGTTACCATCAGTGTAATTTTAAAACAGTTTTTTCCTTTCTTAAAGTGCGTATACAATTTTTTGGCACCCTCTGTGTGTGTGTGTGTCTGTGTGTGTGTGTGTGTGTGTGTGTGTGTGTGTGTGTGTTTGTGGAGAGAGAGAGAAGGAGAGAAAGAGAGAGAGAGAGAGAGAGAGAGAGAGAGAGAGAGAGAGAGAGAGATCAAGCTCAGCTACACAAGTTAAATGATACTTTCTTAGTGAAATTACATTTCACCTGTAATTTCTGGTTTTCTAGGTGTTTTTTAGCAGGATATTCTCCTACAGGATACTTCAACTACCATATTCTAATTGCATTTTTTTTAAATCAATTTTGGTTTTGTTGTCCCTTTATTCTGCTTACCTTGGGTGTACCTCATTTATGGTATAGTTTCTTGAGTGGAATCCTTAGGTCTTTGACTTTTAGTCATTTTATATTATTTCATAATATATTTTTTAAAAAATGAATTTCTATAGTGTAGGAGGAGACCACACCCTGTTTCCTATGGCCTATCTTGTCTTGTTACTGCCCTGGCAGCTTAGCAATGTGTTCACTCAGCAGGCTGAACAGTTCAGAGGATTTTCAGCAGAAACAGGAGATATGCGAATTCCTCATTTTGACTGACTTGTGATTCCCTGGTGCTCTTCTTGTCATTAAGATAACTTCCCACTCAGCCAATTTCTGGCCCCATCATTACAAGTTTTCATTGTTACATGATAAGTTAGGCACAATTGTCTACCTCCTAAATTCACTACAGTTAATGTAAAATGTGACCTGACTGGGGCCTTCCTGGAGCACCTTGTGTTTGCACTCAGCTCCTTCTGGGTTTTCTCTCTACCAACAGCAATAATGGAGTAAAAAAATTCCTATAATTATCACTCTAATTATATCTCACAGATTTTGATATGTGATATTCCTGTTGCTTTGTCATTTCTAAATTTCATAAGTTGCTTTATGATTTCCTCTATAACACATAATTTGTTTATACTTATATCTTCACTTATAAATATATAGAGTATCTCCCTGTACATATTCATTGTTACCATTTAAATTAATTTCATTTTGTTTAATCAATTTATATTTATCTTATTATTCTTATGTTTTGAGTTATTTCTAATATTATCATGTGTTTTCTAAGCATCATATTTTTATCTCTGCTTTTCCCAGTTTCTGCTTTCCTGAGTTCCTGATTTGCTTGTATTTGTTTAATTTTTGTTCATTTTTAATGATTCTTTTATTGTACCTTTTAAAGTTTAGAAAAGCTTATGGTGGAATGGAAGTAATACTCTTGATCATTAAATGATACATTATTGAAGAGAATATAATAAACAGGCATATGATGGTTTTTGCACATAGGAAAAACAGTATGAAAAATATGACTAAATTTGGAAGAAAATGTTTGACATCTCACAAACTAAAATTAACTAACAAAAAAATCTGGGGGTGGAAATGTCTTCTTTGTGGATAGATTTCTTGTTCTTTTTTGGTTTACTCTATTTTAACTGTGTGGTTTTCTAAGTTTAACCATTTTTCTGAACAATTACCATGGTAATTATTTTAAATAAGATCTATTTAAGCAATAATCAAATACGTTGTGAATTAAATAAAGATTAATCAATTGAAACCTTCATAGCACAATATATTGAGGGAAAAACACAGCGGAATAATAATTAAATTTGAGTGGGAGTGTTTTATTTTGATTTTAAATAATCATTTTAATTAGGTTCCCACTAAAGTGGTTGTTTTAATTATTTGCAATAATATCTCATTTTAGATAACTTTAAACATAATTTTTTATCCTGTTTGACTATAAAAAACTTACTAGGGATACATTTGTGTGGTTGCATTATTGCAGAGATTGCATTATTTGAGGGACTTAACATAGCTCTAGAAATGAAAGTTCATATTGACATTATTTAAATGTTCAGTCACAATGTTACAAATACAAAATAGCTGAGAATTTAACAATTTGTAAAGAACAAACTATCAGTACACTGTAACTTGACGTGCAGTTGCAAATGATGATAAAGATGTTACTTCTATATTATCCTGAGAAAGTAATAGTTTTCATAATTTGCTATTGAATAAAATTAATTTATTCACTAAACAGTTTTCATCAGCAGTACATTAAATGACATAAAGCGTATAACGATTTAGGAAATCTAAAAAAGGTAAAATTCCGTAAAGATTTCATTAAAAAAAAAGAAATTTTAACGAATATTTATTTTCTATTTTCTACAAAGCACGTTTACTGTTTTTCTGGTGGGAAATATGACAATGGTAAAATATAATTTCTGTTCATAAATACTTTAAAATCTCATGAGACAGAAAAACTTATCTATAACATTATCACAAATTTTAGTTTTTTAATTTAAATTTGTTGGGGGTGAGATCATTCAATTTTCACCTTGAAACCAGAAGAAGTTCTCATACAGTACTTTGATATTTTCAGTATTTGGGTGGGTGATGTAATTAAAAAGATTGATTTTTTTCTTCATGGTTCAAAAGATTTAACTGCCTACTGTAATTGTGTCAGCAATATATGCCTAACTTCACCTTGTCTTGATATATTTTTATGAATCACCCAGAAAGAAAGTTCAGACATAATCTAAACATAGACATTTTCCTCATTAGATAGAGTGATTATTTGCTACTCTAAATCTAAATGAGAAAAGCTTGACTCAGTAATTATAAAAGAAAAATCATAGTGCAATATCTTTTATTACCTCTTTCCAGATCCTTCTCTTTACTTCTCATATCATGATATTGCCTCTTCCATCTTTTGTGGTTAGACGAATCCCAATAATGACAGGAGTCAGTTCTGCTCTATCAGACTTTTCTTTCAGGGTCTTTAAGCCGTGAAACAACTCCCTTGAAATATGTGACTCAGCAAATAGCAAGTAAATTAAGTGGAAAATAGGTCATGTAGAAATTTTCAAAAGTGATATGTCAGTGTAGACTAATCCATCAGGAATGGTATTGGACCTATTAAGGTGGTTAAGATTTTAGTACGCAAAGAAAAACAGAAGATGTGCAAAGACTGCTTTCAAAGGAACTATGAACTTAGAGGTTGAAAATTTCAAAAGAGAAATCACCAGAATTCCAAATTTCACAAAAATCTGGGTACTATCTTGGGCACATCCAAAACCCTGACATTTTTGAAGTAACATGAATTTCCTCTTTTATAATTTTGTGTCAGGCAGACACAACATGGAGGGCCATCTTCATAGTTACAGGAAATAATACTTCAACTACATCTAAACAGCATTTAAGTTGGTTTTAACGTCATATTCTGATTTTTTTAAGTCTGATACCAGCAATTTAGAAATACTGTGATTTATAATGAACATAGGTCCAGTGAAATGAGGAGACATGTATTTTCAGAAAAGTCAGAGAACCCCTGTAGTATCCATCAGAAATGATGTAACTCCATTTACAACTATATGTTATGGTGAAAAATTATACGTTTTAGTATATGCATTATTTATTGTCATCTACACCACAGTACCCACTTATGCCATGCATATTAAATAAGTGAACAAACTGACTGAATCATTGTAATCTTTCATAAATTCCCATCAGCTCTTATAGGGTAATATAAATAGTCTCAGCATTTAGGATCCATTTTAGCTTGATGGCAATCTACTGTTCTGTGTAGGTAGTGCAAAAACCAGAACATGTATTTTGAAGTAAAGCAGTTGTGGATTCAAAGAGCTACTGATAGCTATTTTTCTAATGTTTAGAGTAAATTTGTGCAAATACTTATGTTAGGAACTTTACATTTAATAACAAATGACTGTTGCTTTGACATTGCAGAAACTATTACAAGGAATTTCAGAAAGGGGTTGTCGTAATTAAACAAAAAATGTATGTATAAATAAAATCTTAAGACTTCTTCCATTAGTTTGTTTGAAGAGCTAATCTGCTTGAAGAAGCAATTAAAATGCTTTCATTTTAAGTGTATATTAAATAAATCAAATATGGTGATGTTGTAAACATTCATTATAGGTTTATTTTGATATTTGTTCTGCATAAATTACAGATATGTGCATAATTTTATCTTTAAAGATCTAATAGCATTTGATAATCAGGGCTCACAACCATGTGTTACTTACAAGTGATGATGTTTAGCTAATAAAATGACAGTTTTATTGCTTGATTTATAAATAAACCAAAGAGATCCATTAGCAAAACTGTGTTTAAATTCTTTTGCCTATGAACATCTTATGTTTTTCAGCTTCATTCATTTAAAATTTGTATTACTAAACTGTTGATATTTCCATCAGTATTACAATTTTTCTATCGGTATAATCATATTTAAAAATACTTCTGATTGCATAAAATAATAATTTTATTTTATGTTTCTTAATTTTGGCCATATTTACTCAAACTGCCAAAGAGATTCTTTGGGTGTTCAAACTCAAAGCCAGGAGTTACTTGGGCACTCAATCTTAGGAGGTCATCTAATTTGAAAATGAAATGTATGTGCAATATGTCTTACCGGCACCTTTCTGGCCAATAAGATAGATAGGAAAGTTTGCTGAGGTGGTGCAGTATAAAGATGGTACCTCACACTGAGAAGGACTTTAGACGTTGTCTCTTCTCTGTTGCTTTGCGTACTAGAATAAGGATGTGGTGATGGACCCAAAGTGTCTATATTGTAATTAATGGGATAAAAGATGATTTGAAAAAATGTAGATGCAATTACAGTGACATGATATTATTGAGTTATTAAGACAATGCTCGAACTGCCTACATCTAGGCTTTTGTTATAGAAAATGTATAATCACTCTATTGCTTAAGATAGTATTAGTGAAATGATTCTGGTACTTGCAGCTGGATGCAACTTAATTGATGTGTACTTGTTAGTAATCTATACATAGTGACGTGCCAATTATTTTCTCCTTTAATAACTATCTATTTGGAAGACTTTTATACATTTTTAAGGAGAGCAGAAGTAAATGTTTGTCATGAAAGCTCCGACAGGCATATCTCTGAATCTTCTGAATATCATACTTCTCTCTGCCCTTGTTGGGTAGCTGCAGTCCTATTCCCCTAGTGATAACCAAGGTCAATAACACTTACAAGCTTACTAGTAACTCCTTTCTTTGCCTCTTTGCCCACTGGTATGAGAAGCACAAAATGACTGGGAGATGGCTTTAGGTGTAAGTTTAGTGAAATCCCTTACCATGTCTTCTGATAGAAACATTATCCCTCTCTGAGAACCAGAAACTGTAGCTCATCAGAGCCAAAAATTGTGGGTAGGGAAGCTCATGTTTCTCAGGTGAATCACAGGGAGGGATGATGAGCAAGAACTCTTTTCTTTCTATTCCTTGGTTGATAACACAGCATCACACTGATCTGGGATATAGTACCATTTAATTAGTTTGAAGCATATACCACTTCTAGAAGGATAGCACTCTAATCCTACAGTATATCCAGTGAAGTAATCACTGAGTCATCCTCTCAAAGAACAAGCTATTATCCTTTCCAACTCCTACCACCAAGAAAGAGGCACATGACTTGGTTGGCCTGCTTGAGTTTTGAAGATGGTGCCCAGCACAAAAGAGAATCTTACTTCAACTTATTCGTTGGGTGATTTAGAAAGCTGTCAGACTTCAGTGGCAGCCAGATCAAAACATAGCATTAAAATAAGCACAAGATCTGATATCATAGCCCGCTGCTTAGGCCACATGGGTGAAACAAGTGTGTGGTGTTAGAGGACTTAGTAGTAGAAAAGATGCCGTATGGAGTTTCTACCAAGTTCTTTACACTAATAATATCTACCTTATCTCTGATGGTTAAGTGTAGCCAATAGCTCTCTGCTATTCCAGAACCCCATCTTTACACTGACAGTATCAAGTCAAGTTCCACAGAAGATTTCCCTACAGTCAGCTCTGGCCTAAAGAGGAATGCCACTACTGAACTTCTCAATGATGTTAGTGCTCCCTTCACTATGTGCATTCTTTCAGCTTTAGTGAAGGGAGGTTCTCTGGATCCTCCTAAAAAATGCAATGAGTTGGGTTTTCTAAGTCTTAATGTTATTAATAACTCTGTTCTACCATACCTGTATTTCTGAATATATTCCTCAATACTTTGTCAAGACAGTGACAGAATCTACTAACTACAGACCATCATTGTACGCAGATTTCCCTAGTAGGACTTTAAATACTAAAGAACAGAAAGGACTCCACTGACACTAAACTTCTGTTTATTCAGTCTTATTTTCCATCTTTATGGTCTACCAACTCAAGGTCATTTTCCATACATGTTAATGTAGTATTTTCCAGTAGTTATTAGCCGGTTATTTTAGTTTCCTTTCATGATTAGTTTCTTTCCTCCTGGATCACAGACAGTACTTCTCTCCGTATTCCATGCTGAAATTGTGTCCTAGCTATTCATCAAGAAGCAATTAGGGGCAATTATTTCAGACCTTGAATAGGGCAAGCATATCTTGCAAGACATCATGTAAAAGTATTTGCATGGTCATAGTCAAGAGCATGGTACTTGACTACTTTTGCAAGTTCAGAAATTCCAGTGAAATCTGGGGATTCAGTTCTTAAGTAGGTCAATGCAGGTATCCTTACCCCAGATCTCAAGGTCCTACTCCATCCAAATCATTGTCTAAAGTAAAGAGCCTCAGAACCTTCCAGTTCTCTATATGCATCCTTAGTTGTAGCACTTTTCTTACAATTAGGACTTTAGAACAATTTGAAGACAGACTTACTTTTGATGTAGAAGATCAGGGTTTCTTTACAATGTCATAGAGGTTCTTTAACTTATACACCATGTTTGAGTTAATAACTGTGTAATCTGAGCATATTATTTTCTTCTATTAGTACTTCAATGATACTTAATAACAAATAACCAACTCCACATTTCTGATAATTACCATTGCCCCCATATCTCTCCATTGCTAGAGATATTGCAGAAGCAATGGATCCCTTTCCACAGGTGTTAAATCTCAATTCATCACGTGTGAGAGTTGCAGTAATTACGATGCTTCAGCCCAGCAAGGGTTATCACCGCCCACTTACCACCAGCAATGTCATTCTTGTTGCCATCTGGATAATAAGTTGTTTAATTTCCAAATCTTATCCTGAAAAACTGTTTCCAAAATCCACAGCTGTTAATATCTGTCCTAGTTTGCGTTTTGCTAGACATAGAACCTTAAGAAAGTAGGATTTAATGTAAATTGTTTTAATGGGAAATCATTCTAAAAAAAAAGTGTTTGGGGAAAGAGGAAGAAAAACAGAAAAGGAAAATCAGGTAATAGAGGGTATCTTATTATCCGGTTGTCATCACGGGCAACATGAATTTAACCCACTGAAGAACCAGTGAAAAACATAAGCTTAAGAATGATCCCAGTAGAGGAACAAGAAAGCTAGGTTAACTCCTATCAAGTATGGGTCAAAATCTGCTCTCTGGGGCTTATATTTTTTTTTGCACACTAGTTTACCTTATGCACAGGCAAAGAAGGCTTCAGAAGCCAAAGAAAAATAAAAAAAAAAAAGAAGAAAGAAAGAAAACCTTCCAGGAGGAGAGATCGAGATATTGGTACTTAAAGTGGGGCCAGAATGCTCTGAACTGCTAAGGCACAAGCAGAATGGCGAAAGCACCATAAGTATCTGTTACAGTTATATCCTTTCTGAATCTTTCAAGGTATTCCTCTATTTTTCATTTTATTTGTTTTCTCATTCTATACTTTGTATTACCTATTGAGATTTAATGGGGTCTATTCTCTCTTCTAGTCTTGTAATTTAATTTTTATTTCTGAAATAGTTTTTCTCTTGAATCTCTTTCCTAATTTCTTACAATGTATGTTTTACAGACACCACCTGTTTCTAGACTCCACCTCTTGTTGTTTGCCTGTCTGAATTTCTGTATTTGCTTTGTTTCATCATAACCGTAATTATTTCATTAATTTTTCAAATTCATGTTGGTTGTTGTGGTAAAATATTCCTATATCTCAGGATGAATTTTATGTGTTTTCTTTTCTATTGGGACAATTTGATGGTTATTTTTTAATTATTTTCTTTATATAATTTTTATATGCATTCTGTAATTTCATTTTAGGTTATTAGTTCTTAAACAAGTTGTATTTATTGGACTAGTTATTAGCAGAAAGATCTCATAGTATTTTCTGCCACATAGTTTTAATTAGTGTGTAAGTTGAAAGTTTGTTTATTCTTTTTTCTATTCAACTGTTTTCCATATGGCTTATAGGAACAGCAGTAGTTAGATTCAGATCCAGAACCTGTAATCAATCTAAGAAGTGTTTTACTAAATTTATTTTTTATTTCTAGAATTTGTATTTAATAACTTTGACATTTTTTATAGACATTCTTTGTCTTGCCTCTTGATTCTAAAAACCACTTTATTTGAAATAATTGTAGATTGATAAGCAGTTGTAAGATATAATACAGAGAAACCCCATGTACATTTCACCCAGTTCCCAACAATGTTAATTTCTGACATAGCTATAGTATAATATCACAGCAAGTATGTATCACAAAAATACATTAATAAAATCCATCAGTCTTATTCAGACTTGACCAGCTTTGCATGCTGTGCGTGTTCAGTTCTATACGATTTCATAACACATAGATTTCTGTCACAACTGTCACAGTTAAGGTATAGAATAGTTCTATCACAGTGATCCCTGGTGCTACTCATTTTTGCCATTGCCATCTCCCTCCATCCCCCCGCCCTAACCCCTGGAAACAACTAATCTGTCCTCCATCTCTATGAGTTGTCATTGCAAGATTATACATAAATGGAATCAGACGGCATGTAACCTTTGAAATTGCCTTTTATCGCTAAGCAAAATTAAATTGACATTCATCAAGATTGTAGTGGATATTGATAGCTATTCCTTTTTATTGCTCAATGGTATTTCACCATGTGTATAGTTTAACACAATTTGTTAAATTATTAGTTTCATTTTTTTATATACTGGAATATCACAGCATATATATTTTGGGTCAGTTTCATATTATGATTTTATTTTTAACTGTCGGAATATAAATTGTTCACTTTATTTCATCTTCTAAACTTTCACTCAGATGGGGTTACCAACTCATGAAGTTTTCAATCTCTGGCTATGAGATTTTTTTTTTTTTTAAGCTAAAAACAAGAACAACAACAACAAAACAAAAACACCTTCTTAGGTAGTGTGACCACCTTGTAACAACGAGATAATTCTGAGTTCTCCTTCCCATTCTTGTATTATGCGGTCATTTATTTTACACACACACACACACACACACACACATACAAGTACATATACAATCACACAAATATAAGCATGCAGGTTATGAAATCACATACAGATATAAGCAATTATTTCACTTAAATATAAGCGTACTTGTATATATAGCGGGTGCCAGAAAAATGTATACACATTTTAAGAAAGGAAAACTGTATTAAAATTGTAATACTCAATATATACCAATAACAAAAGATGAATGCAAGTCACATTTGATTTCTGCAATAATAAGAGATGCTGAAAGTGGTTACCATCAATGTCCAGACATTTCTGATTATGATGAACTTCAGCATGAGCAACATTGACCAATGTGTCCACTTGTATACATTTTTTTGGCACCCAGGATATATACGAGGTCTGTCACTTCAGTTCGGGAATTCATCCAAAAAAAGTGCTACATACCTCATTGCTGAATATCACTATGGTCACTTCTGAAGTACTCCCCTTGGGAAGTTATGCACCAATACCAGTGCCTATTCCACACTTCAAAGCAATTTTGGAACTCTTTTTCATAGCTGTCATTGTATTATGCTTGATGTCCTGAATGTCATCAAAAGGTCCTCCATTCAATATTTCCTTTATCTGCAGGTAAAGAAATAAGTCGCTGAAGGCCAGATCAGGTGAATAGGTAAAGTATTCCAATACAGTTATTTGTTTACTGGCTAAAAACTCCCTCACAGACAGTGCTATGTGAGCTGGTGCATTGTCGTGATGCAAGAGCCATGAATTGTTGGCAAAAAGTTCAGGTCATTGTTGTCTAACTTTTTCACACAGCCTTTTCAGCACTTCTAAAGAGTAAACTTGGTTAACTGTCCAGTTGGTATAAATTTGTAATGAATAATCACTCTGATATCAAAAAAGTTTAGCAACATCATTTTGAATCTTGATTTGGACTGACGGAACTTTTTTGGTGTTGAATTGGCTAACTTCCATCGTGCAATTTGATGCTTTGTTTCAGGGTCGTATGGGTGCACCCATGTTTCATCACCAGTGGTAACATGGTCGAAAACATCATCTTGCCTCTTCAAAAGGTCTTGGCAAACTTCTCTTCTCCTTTGCTTCTGTTCATTGGTGAGTTACTTTGGGACCATTTTTGCACACACCTTTCTCATGCCAAAATTTTCAGTTCAGATTTTCCTAACTGTTTCTCTATCAGAGAAACAGTTTACTTGGTCGGCTATGCTTTTTATAGTCAGCTGATGACTTTGACACACAATTCTATTATTTTTTGCAATGTTTACATCAGTTCTGCTCGTTACTGGCTGCCCTGACCTCTCTTCATCAGTGACGCATTCCCTCCCCTCAGAAAAACTTTTAATCTGTTTGTACACTGCCATTTTCTTCATGGCATTATCCCCATAAACTTGAACTAACACTTCCCTGATTTCACTTCCACTCTTGCCAAATTTAACAAGAAATTTAATGTTTGTTCATTGCTCTAATTCAAGCTCAGACTTTCTTGTGAGGACACACAAAGACACACAACAACAACAACAATGAACGCCACTCAGCAAGACACTGCCACACATCCACATGAACACAGCTGTGAAACACTGATGTCCCAAGGTTATGAAACCTTACCAAGGTGTTTGTACAGTGATGCCAGTGTCAGCGCACGGTGGCAAGTTCATGAACATAATTGTCAGACCTCATATTTCACTTGTTCTCTGAGTTTTCTAGACATGTATTTTAGTATCTGACATTATTTGGGTAAATTCTCAATCATTGTTTCAAATAATTCCCCTGTTCCTTTTTCTCTTCCTTCTTCTTCTGGTATTTTTATTACATATATGTTATACCTTTTGTAGTTGTCCCACAGTTCTTGGATATTATGGTTTTGTTTTTGTTTTTGTTTTTGTCTTTGTTTTGTTTTTTCCAATCATGTTCTCTTTGTCTTTCAGTATTGGAGGTTTCTATTGATATAACCTCTAGCTGAGAGATTATTTCTGCAGCCATACTTAGTCTACTAATAAGCTGATCAAAACATTCTTCATCTCTATTATGGTGGTTTTGATCTCAAGCATTTCTTTTTTGGTTCTTTCTTAGGGTTTCCATTATTCTTTTCGCATCGCCCATCTGTTCTTGCATGCTATCTACTTTAACCATTAGAGACCTTAGCATATCGATCATAATTGTTCTAAATTCCCAGTCAGATAGTTCCAACATTGCTGCCATGTCTGGTACTTATGCTTACCCTTTTCAAATTGTGTTTGTTGCCTTTTGGTATTCCTTGTAATTTTTTCTTGATAGTCAGATATAAGGTACCAAGTTAAAGCATCTGTTGTAAGTAGGTTGTCAGTAATATGCTGGCAAGGTGGTGAGGGGAAGGGAAGTGTTTTATAGTCCTATGGTTAAGGCTCAGACTTTTAGTGAGCCTGTGCCTCTGGGCTGTGAACTTCACAGGTAGGTCTCATTTCTCCCTCATCCCTTTTTAATGACACATAATGGTTAGTGTGGACTAGAATTGGGCACTTCCCTTTTCCACAGGGAAGGCTAAATGCTGGCTAGAGTTGGGTATTTCTCTTTCACGGGTCAGTTAGGCTGTGATAAATCTTCAGTAGGTTAGACTCTGGTTAAATATTTTCTCCTGAGAGCAGGCCTTGTTATGAAAAACAGAATGCACTGGATTATTTCATAGTGGTTCCTTTTTCTACCCCCTGTTGAAGCATGAAGAGATTTTCTCCACTATTTACTATGAAAACTTAGTCTGGCTCCTGGAGGTAAAACTCACACAAGTTTGAAAGACATGGGGACATGTCTATGACTGGAATTTTCAGCTCTTAGAATTCTCCATACTGAGCCTCCAGTAATTCAGCAATTACAGTTCAGGTTTTGCTGTTCCATCTCTTATTTCTACGTATAAGTCTCTGTTCTGGTAAGTCATGTTCCTTGTATTCATCTGTCTCTCCAAACTTGAGGGCAGCTCTTTGCCCTGTGTCCTCCCCTCTCTTATGGATCCAAGAAGACTTATTGATTTTTTTCAGCTTATTCAGTTTTTTTATTTGTTGTTAGGATGGAGTGATGACTTCCAAGCTCTGTACATGTGAACTAGAAACCTGACCCAGCTATTTTTTTAAAGTGTTAGTTATTATGGCATACCCATGTGCTTTGGGCTTTAAAAGCATACATGTTAATTTTGGTAGTTTTATATTTGTCATGCTCAATCCTCTGGATATCAACTGTTTCAGTTACATTAGCTTCTTAGTTTTAAGGTTGTATGGAGAGAAACTGTTGATGATTTAAAGAAACAAATCCAAAAATCAACATGTATTCCCCTAAACTTTTTTTCTGTTAAAGTGACATTTTGTATATAAACAGTGATATAGTACATAAGGTAGACAGTTAGTACTCTAAATAAAATGTAAAGAACCTACACAAAGTTGGAGGTAGGGACATATGAAAAGAAAAACACTGTGTTATTACTGACCAGATCAAGGTGAGTGATGAGGATCGCTGCTAGTGTGTCTTCTTTATTATTCCCAATATTCACTTTCTCTCTAAAACCTATCCCCCCCATGTAATGCAAAGTAGTTGCTAATTCTCCTCAAAACACAAGATAAAAAAAAAAAAAAAAAAAAAAAAAACAAGAAAAAACAACAACACTACTTTACTAAGCTGAACAATGTATTTTTTACCATCTGTGGACATTTGCCTACTTGATTATGCTGCTAGAGATCACAGCAAATGAGAGATGGGGCATGTTTTTAGAAAGTGAGGTTGAGACCAGTTTTTAAGGACATCTGATCATAAGGCATAAGCGTTTAATTCTGTAGGCAATGGGGCACTATTGATTATTTTTTGAGCCAGGGATTAATGTGATCTAATTGTACTTCTAGAAAAAGGCTTAGGAAGAACTGTTGAATTGATTAGAGAACAACGACTGAAAGCTAAAAAGCCTGTTAGCAGTTGTTTAGTATATTCTTAAGAATAAAATATACAGCCCTACTGATGAGAAAAAGTTAAATATGAATACAAAATTCAAGTTAAATTTATATGAAATATATTTCAATGAGATGATACACAAATATGATACATTCAAGAACACGTAAGCATTGGTTTAATGCAGTTTTTTATGGTTAATCCTTCCTATGTTCCTTATAATTTAAAGAAACAAATCCAAAAATCAGCATATATTCCCCTAAACTACTTTTCTGTTAAAGTAACATTTTGTATTTAAACAGTGATATAGTACAAAAGGTAGATAGTTAGTGCTCTAAATAAGATGTAAAAACCTATACAAAGTTGGAGGTAGGGACATATGAAAAGAAAAACACTGTGTTAGTACTGACCAGATCAAGGTGAGAGATGTGGATTGCTGCTAGTGTGTCTTTTCACAAATCATTTTCACACTTGTGAAAGATCTTGTAGTGATAATTATTTCATTGAAATATCTTAAACTTGGGTATCTATAATATTCTGTTATTATAATTGTAGTGCCTTTAGAGTATTTCTTTTAAAAGGAAAACATTATTTCCTTTAACTTATAAGAATGTTACAGTGTTCATAGAACAATATTTTCTCTTTTCATCTGAAATCTCCACAATCATTTCTGAAAATAACCATATAATGGAATGACTGTTAAATTGAATGAGTTTGGGAACAATTTTTGACTCCATAAATATATACATATATATATATATATATATATATATATATATATAATCAGAATATTCACAGATATGAAAAATCTTTCTGCCCTTGTAAGATTTTGTGAATGTTCACAAAGTAATATGGAGCCTCTATAGTTAGGCAGCTCTATATAAAGAAAAAAAACATTACTTCATTACTTCATTGAATCCAGAAATTCAGTAACCAAATTGTTAAATATAATGGACAAATTATTTGTACACAGAACTTTAAGTCAACAAATTCATGTTTTAATCAGCAATCTTTCCATAATAGTGTGCTGTCACCTTGTCAGAAAATGTCTTCAGCCTTTCCATAACACAGTATTTCTCCTATTTCTTTTTCCTCTTTCCTTTCCACACAATATTCATATTACCCTCCTTGGTCAGATATGTTTTTATTGGAAGTAGAAAGAGCCTCCATTTCATACTTCCGATTATTTCACTTAATATTGCATTTAACTACAGCTAATTTTTTTAGAATGAGAGGAGGTATTTGGGTTGTCCAATTTAGCGAAAACAATCAAATTTAATTTGTTTTCTGTTGACATTTCTTGCTATCACAACTCTCAATGTTTCCTTTTACCTGTTAAATTGTGTAGGTTTTTTTTTAATCCTGGAATCTTTGTCTTCAAACATTGAAACATATTTGGTATTAGCATAAATTACTGGGAAAAAATTAATTTGATACACATATTGCCAAAAAAAAGACCATAGTAGAAAAAATATTCAATAAACCTTTGAGATCTCATGATGAGCATGAGAAGACGTGAGATCCTGAATAAAGACATAATGAGAGCACTGAAAAAAATTATTTGAATTGGGAGCACCATCTTTCTTTCTTGATAGTTCTAATGTATTGCATAAATTTGCCAAATGCTTCAGAATGCATCAAATATACTGTTTTTGTTCATGAGAAAAAGGGTTAAATAAAATGAGTGGATGGAAAAAATGTATAACATGAATAAATTTACAGCTAAGTTAAGAAGTTAATCAAAGACAGCACCATCCATGGTGAGAGGGTATAAAAATTAGAGCATAGTATCAGAGAAGGTAAATTATGTAGAAAGGGTAGGTTTAGATGTCTTTGCTACTTTTGATTGTTGGACCTAGTTAAGAATTGTAAAGTGGCACATGTGTATCTGTTGGGAAGGGGAGTGGATAATATAAACATATAGTGCGTGTAATATATTCTATTGTTGTATTCTATGTTGAAACATTAAATATACAGACATAGTTTTGCAGGGGAGGAAATAGAAAATGGGGGGCAGAAGGAGTTCATGTGGAAAATATGTCTCAACATTTTTCTTTTCTGTGTATTTGAAATACTTTGTCTAGATCCTGACATACCTTAAGTACTTACTAATTGCTTGTCAAATCAGTGGATGAAGGTCTGAGACCCCAATTTTCTATTGAGCTCCCTAGTGATAATTGCTTGAAAGATGTAGTCAGACTATATAACATATAGTAGAATCAGGGCAGTTTTATAATTCTTTCAGAATTTAGCCTTGTTTTCTGCTGTGATATTGCTCATGTTGGTCTTTTTCTTAATGGTTACTGCAGCTTCAGCTTCAAATCCTCTTTACAACCCCTGTCAACAGCAATATTTTTTATTTTATATTTATCAAGTACTGACTTCCTATTTGTAATTCATATTGTATTCATTGAGTATTTTTAAAATTTTCATATATATGTATATATATACATATATATGCATACATATATATGTATACATATGTGTGTGTGTGTATATATATATATATATATGTGCATACATATATATGTATATATAATGCTCCTATATATCACATGTTAGTTATTTGGTCGACATAATATTAAAAGTGATACATTAATTAACTATGTTGAAAGTAATATTGGTATTTTTCTGTAGAACTAATGGGTTAACTATTTAGATAAATATTATAGCAACTTACCCTTATTTGATCATAGAAATGGGTTATTTTCCAGGAATATTTGATTAGATTTTTACACTCAGCATATCTTTTAATATATAGTAAAATCTCATTGGTTAAGTAAATTGTTCCCATACAAGCCTATGTAATCCATGTATAGCCATTATATTTTATTCCTTAAATTTGATGCCAGAGGTTTCTCATTTTATCTTGAATGCTTTTCTTGTCACAGGAATTCCATTTACTAGTGTTATCGTTTCTAAACATCACAACTTGTGAGACAGACACATGAACACACAGAGAATATATATATATATATATATATATATATATATATATATTTGCTTACTGCAGTTACAAAGCTTTGTAGCAGGTGAATAATTACTTATGTAAACTGACCTTAGTGACTACCATAAAACAGTCTAATTATTGCATTCTTAATGTGACTGTAATTAATGTAAACTACAAAGCCATAAAATATTAACATTTCAGTTTGCAGATTATCTGTAACATTTGTTGCACAAGATGGTAGTTTAATGTGCAGTCAGTGCTATAATTTACTGTTAATCTTTCAATTCTGAACCTTGTGCCAGTTCTTAATAAATTGTCGCTATAGCATCATAGGTTTGAACTCAACTCCAGATGAAAATGAGCCATTAAACATGAATCAAAACTGAAACATTAGAAAAAATGCTACCCTTAAAAATGAATGTCACTATCTATAATATTTCATAAGCAAGCAATTAGAGCACTGGATAAATACTCATAACATTTGATAGCTGAACTTCTCATTATAAAACTTTGTCATCCTATGAAATTAACAAAATTTGATATATAAATTTGAGCACAATTGTTAAGGAAAACATGATCTATGAAATATATATTAGAAAATTATTTATTTTCGAAGTATTATTCTTATTCAGCAGGCACAAAACAATTTCAATTGTTGTATATACTGAATAGTTTGGGCCTTTAACATTGTGGAAACAAAAAATGTGCAGGTGTGGAGTGAGTCAATAACTAAATAAAAAGATCTATAGAGTGTTATTTTTGTATCAGAACTTATTTTAACCAACAGTGCACCTTGTTCTTGAGACAGTGTTAAGGATGCTTAAAGGATTTGAAGCTCCAAAAACTTTTATTAAACTGTAGACTACAGTAAATATGTTATTAAAAAGTAAAGAACAGGCCTCTTTCGATAAAACCACCCTTGGCATTGGAGAACTCTTTAAAAAAAGGAAAGCTACAGTTGATCCTCTGAGACTGTTTTGTGTTTTTTTTTTTATTACGTACTCTTAGCTTTTGCTTTTTTTTGTTTCTTATACTTTTAAAAATAGTGTATTCTTAAGCTATTTAATTAGGGCACCAAAACTTTTGATCTCTCAAATTTGGACTCTCTTTGGTCAAATAGGCACAATGATAATTCTGTTACTACTCATTACTGCTATTAAAATGTATGAACAAATTAGAACATTTATCAAAGTATTTTTATAATGTATATAATCTCCACTTAAGTATTTAGATAAAAACAGTTCTTATAAATAAAAATGAAGGAGCTGACCCTTACAGGCAGCTGGAAGGTGGCAACAGGCCTAAGAGTATCCTCAGCCTTTTGCTAAGCTGCACTAGGCTCAATACTGGTGGTCGCTGGCCTCAGTTCACAGTGAGGCCACCCCCACTCACCTCCAGGTCCAATACAGGCAGCAACCAATTACATATAGCTTCGTAGCTCCTACCAGGTTGCACTAGTCCCATCACAGGCAAGGCTAAAACTGAGCCACTCCCAACAGGCACCAGAAACAACACATCCCGTGGCCAGCTTCAGACCACACCAGAGCACTATCCAATTAGCCCCACAAGTGGCACACCCAAAGGGTGGTATCACCAGGCAAAAGACCCTGCTTGGGCAAATCCCCTCTGAGGGGTCAGCCCCCACACAGCAGCTCATACACTTTGGCCTCAGTAGCTAATCCTCACAGCCAATTAGCATGAGATTCAAACCCAGCCACTGATGTGGCAAAAGCAGTCAAGGTACAACTATAACAGGAGAATACACACAACACATCACAAGGGACACCCCTGAAACACACACACAGGTGATCAGGCAGCCTGCACCAATGGATCACACACAGCATATACTACATAAGACCAACCAGAAAAGACTAAGAGATATAGGAGAGCTACCTAATATATAGAAGCAAATACAGAGAGGCAGCCAGAATGAGGAAACAAAGAAACATTTCCCAAATAAAAGAACAGGAGAAAACTCCAGAAAAAGAACTAAATGAAGTGGAGGCAACCAACCTGATACAGACAAAATTTAAAACACTAGTTATAAAAATACTTTAGGAACTTAGTGAGAACTTCAGCAAAGAGATAAGAAGCATAATGAAGGGTATAGAAATTATAAATAAGAAGACTCTGGGTGGTGAACACACACAGTGTGATTTATGGATGATGTGATACAGAATTGCACACCTGAAATCTATGTAATTTTACTAACAATTGTCACCCCAATAAATTTAAAAAATAAAATTAAAAAAAAGAACCAGTCAAAAATAAAGAATATAATAACTGAAATCTAAAATGAAGAACACACTAGAAGAAATCAACAGCAGATTAAATGAAGCAGAGGAGCAAATCAGCAATTTAGAAGACAAGGTAATTTGAAACATCCAATCAGAACAACCCAAAAAGAAACCCAATCAGAAATATCCAAAAATAAATAAATAAATAAATAAATAAATAAATAAATAAATAAATAATACAAAGATAGTTTAAAGTACCTCTAGGACAACATCAAGTGTAACATCATTCATACCTTAGGGGTATCAGAAAGAGAAGAGAGGAAGCAAGGGATCGAGAACCTATTTGAAGAAATAATGACTGAAAACTTTTCTAACCTGGAGAAGGAAGTGGACATGCATGTCTAGGAAGTGCAGAGAATTCCAAACAAGATGAATCTAAAGAACCCCAAGAAGACCAAGACACATTATAATTAAAATGGAAAAGGTTAAAGACAAAGAGTATCCTAACAGCAGCAAGAGAAAGACTCATAAGGGATCTCCCATAAGACTATAAGCAGATTTCTCAATAGAAACTTTGCAAGCCCGGAGGGAGTGGCAAAAAATACTCAAAGTGATGAAAAGCGAGGGCCTACAACCAAAGGTACTCTACCTATCAAGGCTTTAATTTAAAATTGAAGGAGAGATAAAGAGCTTCCCAGACAAGGAAAACTAAAGGAACTCATTACCATCAAGCCAGTATTGAAGGAAATGTTTAAGGAACTTCTTTAAGAAGAATAGAGGGGTGGCCAGTTAGTTTAGTTAGTTAGAACATGGTGCTGGTAGCACCAAGTTTGCCAGTTTGATCCCTGCATGGGGCACTGTGAGCTGTTCCCTGAAAAAAAGAAAAAGAAAAAGAAAAAATGGAATAAAAGAATAGAGGAAACAAACAAACAAAAGAAGATAAAAAAGATGTAAATAATAAAGTGGCAATAACTATGTACCTATGAGTAATTGTGGTATTGGCATAAAAACATACACATAGATCGATGGAAGAAAATAGAAACTCCAGAAATAAATCCATGACTACATGGTCATTTACTGTATGACAAAGGAAGCAAGAATTTACATTGGGGTAATGACAGCATATTTAATAAAATGGTGCTGGGAAAACTGGACAGATATATGCAAAAAAATGAAACTGGACCACCTTCCTACTCCATATACAAAAATAAACTCAAAATGGATTAAAGACGTAAATGTAACAACTAAAACAGTAAACCTGTAGAAGAAAGTATAGGCAGTGAACTCTCAGACATTACACTTAAGAATATTTTTACTCATATATCTCCTTAGGCAAGGGAAACAAAAGAAAAATAAACAAATGGAACTGCATCAAACTAAGAAGTTTTTTCATAGCAAAGGAAACCATCAACAAAACGAAAAGACATCCTACTCAGTGGGAGAAGGTATTCACCAGTGATACATCTGATAAGGGGTTAATATCCAACATTTATACATTAAAAAAAAGTCTTACAACGCAACACCAAAAAAAAAAAAAAAAATCCAATTAACAAATGGCCAGAGGACCTGAATAGACATTTTTCCAAAGAGGATATATAAACAGTCAATAGACATATGAGAAGATGCTCAACATCACTAATCATCAGAGAAATGCAAATAAAAACCACATTGAGATTTCATCTCACACCTGTCAGAATGGCCATTATCAATAAATCAACAAACATAAAGGGTTAATGAGGATGTGTAAAAAAGGGAACCCTTGTGCACTGTTGGTGGGATTGCAAATTGGTGCAGCCTCTATGTAAAACAGTATGTAGGTTCCTCAAAAAATTAAAAATAGAATTACCTTATGACCCAGCAATTCTACTTCTGGGTATTTATCTGAAGAAATTCAAAACACTAATTTGGAAAGATATATGCACCCCCTGTTCATTGTAGTATTATTTACAGTAGCCAAATTTTGGAAGGAACCTAAGTGCCCATAAATAGACAATTGGATATACAATGGAATATTACTCAGCTATAAAAAATAATAAAATCTTAATATTTGTGACAATAAGAATGACTTAAAGGGTTTTATCCTAAGCGATGTAAGTCAGACTGAAAAAGACAAATACCATGTGATCTGACTTATATGTGGAATCTAAAGAACAAAATAAATGAACAAACCAAACAGAAACAGACCCATAGACACAGAGAATAAACTAACAGTTACCTAATGGGAAGGGAGTTGGGGGGGTGGGAGAGAAAAATGAAGGGATTAAGAAGTACAAAATGGAAGTTACAAAGGAGTCACGGGAATGTAGAGGACAGTATGAAGAATATAGTCAATGATGTTGTAAAAACTATGTATAGTGTCAGGTGGCTACTAGACTAGTCAAGGGGTGCATTTCATAAATTATATAAATGTCTAACAACTACACTGTACACCTGAAACTAATATAAAATAATAGTAAATGTCAACTGTAATTAAAAATAACAGTCATGCACATATGCAGTACAGCATAGAGAACATAGTCAATGATATTCTAATACTATGCACAGTGTCAGATGGGTGCTAGACTTATTGGGATTATTAATTTATAAGATATGTAAGTATCTAATCACTATGTTGTTTTTATACACCTGAAATAAATAAATAAATAAATAAATAAATAAATAAATAAATAAATAAATAAATTTAATTGTAAAAAAATGAAGGAATGAAATAGAAATACTACTCTGTGAGCTTCTTTCAAATCCTTCCCTAACCCCCCAAATTCTCTACATTCATAAATCAGGAGTATTGACAGCTGACAAAAGTGAGAAAGAACATACACAGTATTCAGAGGACAGCCAATAAGACAGCAGTGTAATGACTTCTAATTTGAAAATTGAACTATTGTTTACATTCAAAGAATATATCATTTTTCCAAACTATCAGTTTTTTCAGGTTTTTTAAATAGGTTTAAACACAATAAGAGTTAATTTTGAAAAGAGGTTGGTATGATTTAGACTTTTGGAGGAAGAAAGAGGAGGACTTATAATAAGAAAGATATTTCTTTGACATGGTTTTGCTGTGAATATAGTTTGACTACATGTATCAAAGTATATCTCAATGATATTTAACTCATTTAACTGGCAATGGTTTGATGCATTCTGATTACAATTCATATTTATCCCTGGATATCATAAGCTATGCATTAAGTCAGGCAATGTAAACTATTCCTGAGCAATAATTTGAAGAATTACAAATTATTTTCTAGGAATTGTCTGGGAATTGATCCAAAGCCTGACTTCTATACTATCTCTTTCACACACACACTAATATGTTTCTTTATATATCACTATATTCATTTAAGTGGAAATAGCTATGGTTTACTATAGATTTAGATGTCTTTATGTTTTACATATGAGGGTATGCATCAGGTTATTTTGTAATACAATTTAAATATTCTCCTTCCAGAGTTTCTTATTTTTCAAGGGTCATTTCATACAGAAACAAGTTTGGGCCTTAAATTTTTCTTCTCTGTTCATTTGTTTTTTATAGTTTTTAGTAAAATGATGCCTATTATGACAGCCTTACATAATGACACTGATAAACCATGAACTATGAATGTAAGACTATGCATGTAAATTAAGTACATTTAATTTCAGATTTTAGAATGAGTTTCCTTGTAAAATTTTCATGAGATCATATAGGATTAACTGGAATATTGAAAAACTTGCAGAAGGTAAGCCTGATGCTCTTTACTATATTCATAAGTCTAAGTCATCTTTTTTATGAATTAGTTCTTTTAAACTAAGGCATCTTTATTTTCAAATTCTTTACCTCTGAAAGATCTTAAAATATTCTACTGAGTTTTACAGGATCTCTAGATTTATGTAAATCAATTCAAGAGAACATTCTTAATAGTTAAATAAAAGCTTTATCATTTTATTTCAAAATGAAATTCATATGTATATACAGGATACCATCTAAAGTGTTGCTCAGGGATTCTAAAGAGGCATTTTGGGGCAAATGGAAGCACTCAATTTGAGTCCTTAGTTCTTTGTTCATTTCTTTGACATCCTACTAGTCATACCAGTATTATTTCAGATTTTTTTTCTATTGTAAGCAAATAACAAAACACCATGAACTAAAATAAAGAATATAAGAGGATCACAAATCATGTTCCAGTTCTGCCACTGTTAGCTGTGAGGTCTAACATATGTCACATAGGCTTTCTAGAATGAAGTTAGGCTGCACATAGGCTTTCTAGAATGCAGTTTCCCCATCATTAAATGAAAGTGTTGGACTAGTAGAATACTTTATTTTACATATATCCAGCTCTAGGGATGAATAAAAGTTGAAGACTCTGAAGGTCCAGTATGTTTTTCCCAATAAAGGACTATTGCATTTTTAAGTTCTAAACTATCATCATGTGTCTATGGTTGGCATTCTACCAAATATTAATTTTCAATATTATACATTAATGTAGTTCTACTTCATGTGCAATGCTTATATGTCATGTTTTGTATTATATAAAAATAGCTAAAATAGCATGCTATTACTTATGTATATATAATTTCTATGCAGATGGCATTTTACTTTTTAGTGCAAGATGAATAATTTAATACTTCATATTAATACAAATATAAAATTGAAAAAGCATAGGGTTAGATCTCCATCTTTGTCTTCAGTAGCTAAAGAAGATATTTTAGGAAATAAAACTGAGGCAAATTCCATAAAAGCAAACATGATTTCATTACATTATTTAAAATATCTGTGTGGCATATTTCCACCCAAAATTTTAAACATGTAAAAATTTCGAAAAGTATTTTCAGTGCACATAAACACTGAATATAAAACTATATTTAGTTTGCCCTTACTATATTAGTGCATTTTGCTAATTTATGTGAGTAATGATTTAAAAAATCATTAAAAAATTTAGGAAAGTATAGGAAAATGGCAAAAAAGAACTATAAATAAGCAATACAGATTTAGAAATGTATTGACACTCTTTAGTATCAAGACACCTAAAAACGGGCATATTTCCATCTTTTAAGTAGAGAAACATTAAAAGATTGGTGACAACTAGTAGTGGTGATGTGAGGAAATAGACACTAGAGGGAGATTGTTCAATGTGTGTCAAAAGTTTAAAATGGATATCTTGAAATGTAGCAACCCCGTTTTTAGGTGTTTCTCTTAAAGAAACAACTGTGCAAGTGTACAATGTTGGATCCAAAAGATTTCACAGCATTTCACACCACTGTCATTCTTCAGGGTCTTCTATCTGCTTACCATTGTGGTTCCTGACAGAGTGTGAAAAAGGCTGAATGTATTTCAATAGTTCTTAAAGTCATAATCAAATCTAATTACAAAGTTAATCTAAGTTGTAATGACATGCATGGTTATTATGATGTACAAGTAAAAATGGCCAAGTATTCATTTAAATCACTACAATTAGTATTATGCTTAGATATTATATCAAATCCCAGATCATTCCAAGAAATACTGAGTTTTGCTATGTGCAAATGACTATGCTATAGTTATTAGATCATGGGAAATGATCTTTGTCTATTTTTGGGGACTTAACTCATGTTGTCCTTTACTATAATTTTTTATGCTTATCTCAGCCATTCCAGGAAAATTAAAATTTATTGATGGCTAGGATTGTTTATAAATATGCCAAAATATAATTTTTATGATAAATTTAGGAATATACAAATATTAATATAAATATTATTAATAATATTCAAATAATATGATTGTGACCTCACTATCTCCTTCCCCCACTCCCTCCACTCACCCAAATTTGTTACAAATGTATTTCCTTACTGACTTAATATTAAAAATGTATGATGTTAGTAATGCTTTTCCAAAATTTTTATCATTATTCCTTCAAAATAATAAGCATTATAAAAATAATTTTTACAGGTATGCTTCCAGAATATATGAATATGACACTTTTTCCTAATTTCTAATAATTTAGTTTCCAAAAGTATACACAACCAACTGAATAAATTTAATAAATATTTTAAGTATTCTCTAAACAAAATAGATTTATATAGACTTATGTTTCTTTCTGTATTAATGTGGTCAACCAAAGGAATATGAACTTTAGCTATATTCTTGTTATATACATTTAAACACTAATAAATATTCTTCCTACAACAGCGCTTGTATTATCTTTTCTGTGACTTCAATTTTTAAAAGTTAAGGATTCTGAAGAGCTTTTAATAGAAATGTAATGTTCACATTGTCCTAGTTAAGGGAAATTTAGCAAAAGGTTGTCAACAGAATAAATTCCAATTCTGTAAAATATAAATTTAAAAAGGTGGACAGCGAGATACTTTTAAGGTTTTAATGTAAATATTCAAATTGTTTCTCTTTTTTTGCAAAGTTGATTGCTAACAGAAAGAATTGATTAACAAAAGCGACGTGAATCTATAAAATACATAAATTTTGATGATTCTATTAGGAAAAATGATATGAGTAAGGACTGTATTTTTTATTTACAACCTGGAAAACGTGAGAAATATGGGATAAATAAATTTTTCACATAGTGAGTTATTGATAATGCTAATATTTTATGATTTCAATAAGTGGAACTAAAAACTCATCAGTATAAAATAGCATACATTATGTACATTTGTTCTAAATAAATTAGAGTTTTAAAACAAGCAAGTAAAAGAAACTGGAAGTTTGTGACTGGAACTAATAAACACATGATATTTAAATTTGCTGGGAAGTATAAATGATGCAAGAAGAATTTCCTTCAGGAGATTTTCACTGAATGAGAAATATTTTTATTATCACTGAGCATTAATATCACTAGACCAGTTCTAAGACTTCCTTAGGATTATCTTTTATTTATTAAATATTTTTTTATTTTATTTTTTTATATTAGTTTCAGGATTACAAAACAACATAATGATTAGACATTTACACCCCTCACAAAGTGATACAACCCTTCCCGATCTACTACCCCTCTGACATCATATATAGCGGTTACTATACCATTGACTATACTCCTTATGCTGTACTTTACATCCCATGAAATATATATATATATATATATATATATATATATGGTGCCAAACAAAGTACACATTTTGAGAAAGGAAAAAATTGTGTTAATTGTCATGCTCAATATACAAAAGGTGAATGCAAGTCACGTTTGACTTCAGTTACAAGAGGTGCTCTAAATGGTTACCATCAGCATTCAGACACTTCTGATTATGGTAAACAACTGTTTGAGCATAGATAACATCTCTTAAAATGTATATACATTTTTTCGCATCCCCAGTATATATATATATATGTATATGTATATAGTAGGTTAAGGTATATATATTTAATTATAGTTGACATTCAATATTATTCTGCATCAGCTTCAGGTGTACAGTGCAGTGGTCAGGCATCTACATAATCTTTTCCTTAGGGTGATCTTGATAAATCTCTATATGATATAAGTACTAAGTAATTTAATTGTGAATTGATACAGACTCTGTGAATCTGATACAAAATATTAAGTAGGAAGGTACAAAAATATTATCACACACACATGCACACACACACACACACAACCTATCTTCTTATTAGTGGTTGCTCTGCCATTTCCAGGATTTGCCACTCATTAGATAAAAGCACCAAAAATTCTTTATCTTTCATACACATTTGCTCAAAGGAACTTATTTTACACCAAATTCCGGTATAGAATAATTAGAACTATTGTTATCAACATTGGTCCATGGTTTGAAATATTATTATAGATGACCTTTAATTTTTTGTTTTTGTTTTATTAGAGTTTTGTCGCTTCGGTTCATTCTAATGAGGCTAATAATGGAGCAAATTTGCAACAAGACATGACCCTTGGTGAAAACTCTAGTTTTTCACTATATGGTGGGCATGAATAGATTACTATTATGATAAAATTTATCAAGGGAATAAAAATTTATGTAGTTTGGAAATACAATAGTTGTAATCTAATTATAGTTATGTCTTAGGAATTATTTGTTAACTGCTGTTATACCAATAAAACTTAGAGTAACTCAATAATTTATATAGTAACTAATAGAAAGAACATATCTGATTGTGTATGACATGTATTTTTAAAACAAATTTGTTCTAAAAACAGATTTGATTGCAATCACACAATATTTTTTTCCTATATTTGGAAAAACAAATGCAATATTGTTTCTCTCTGTTTCTGTTTTGGCCAACTCTATTAATTGTTATGAAGGGAAAATATAAAAGTTATTATAAGTTACTAATGATTTTTTCCAAAGGAAACTTTTTAAAAGCAATTAAATAAATTTCAAATGATATACTGATTTTTCAAGTCACTTAATTCTAAGAAAGCTATACAATAAGAAAGTTAACTGAAATATTGTTCTTCATATTAGAAATATTTTGCATGTATATAAAAGTACCGGTATGCTGAGAATGAACAACTTAGTAATAAAGTACCCTGAGGCAATTAATATCAACTTGAGTATATGAGTTTACATTTTCCTCATAATCATTTTATTCCAAATTTTTGAAAGTGTTGTCTTATGTCTGTTATCCTAGTTATAAAATAATGTTATTTTATTTACCAGCATTGATAATATGTATATCCCTCTGAAGGTAATTGCAAAAAGAGTGTTCCAAATGATACTTGAGGATTGAATATATTCATTATATTCAGTATTCCAGTGGGAACACGCTAATGAAACAATGCATTATATTTATGTATTTTTGGGAAAATTAAAGGTTTAAATCTTGGATATCAGTCTTCTCTATGTATATACATATTTTATCTCAATAAAATACACACAGGCACACAAACATATACATGCAAACACACCACAAACCTCAGATATGACTGTTTCTAATTTCTTCATACACTGAAATGACTTGAGTATGGAGCTGGGTGTTCCAAAACATGTGCCAAGGTCCTATGAAGTGGTAGAGCAAATTCACAGGGGCACAGTAGGAAATTTCAGTTTTTCCTGGAAAACACAGTAGCACCTGTTAAATATCATGCAAAGTACTTCTATTGAATTGTTTGGACCTAATTACTTCACAATTTGAGATATTAGAATATTTTTAACCTCCAGTTTTCATTAAAAACAACAACAACAACAACAAAAGTAAACAAACCAACAAACTCCAACTAGACAAAAGTGCACTGTGAATCAAAAACATGGTAGAGTCTCTGATACCCACAGTTGGGAACCAGCTTACATAACTTATAAGACTATAACATACAAACACTTAGCACATATATTTAAGTAATAGTGTATACGCTGGGGTTTGGAAGAATATAGGTTTCATGTGATGTGTAATATGTCTCTGTGAAGTTCTACTGTAAATTGTTCCAGATATGCTTATTGTTATTCACATTTTCTGAAAATGTGTAAAGCATAAACCATAAAGCATAAAGCATAAACCATCTACCACTTGATGCATTTTCAGAGTGAAAAATACTCTCTATGATACTATAATGGTGGATGCATACCATTATATATCTGTCTAAACCCAAAGAATGTACAACACAAAGTGTGAACCCTAATGTATACTACAGACTCTGATTGATAATGATATCTTAATGTGGGTTCTGTTGAAACAAATATATTGCTCTGGTGAGGGACTCTAATGATAGGGGAGTATATGCTTGTGTACAGGCAGGTAGCATATGGGAAATCTCTGTACTTCTGCTCAAGTATGCTATGTACCTTAAACTGCTCTGAAAAAAATATATATATACATATATATATATATATATATATATATGCACAACATGTGATAGAAAATACAATGAATGTTTAATAAAAAATATTACAGTAAAAGGAACATTGCTATTAATCTCCTCGAAATACTCCCCCTCTCTTTGAACACACTTATCTCATCATTCTTGCCACTTTCTGAAGTAGTTCTGGAAGTCCTCTTTCATGAGTGTCTTTAGTTGTGCTGTCGTGGCTGCCTCAATGTCCTGAATTATTTTGACTTTGGAGAAAAGCCAGAAGTCTCATGGTGCCAGATCAAGTGAATAAGGTGCATGAGGACACACCACAAATGATTTTCTTTGACAAAAATTGCCATATATCAGAAGCGATATGAGACATGGAGCATTGTCATGATGAAAGATGAAGTAAGGACATTCACAAAAGAGGACTTCCAGCACCGCTTCAGAAACTGGCAAGAATGATGGGATACGTGTTTTCAAAGCGAGGGGTATATTCTGAAAGGTATTAATGAGAATGTGTCTTTTACTGTAATAATTTTTTAATGTAGACATTCACCGTATTTTTTTACCACACCTTATATGTGTTTGTGTGTGTGTGTGTGTGTGTGCATGTAGAGAGAGAGAATTAGTGAACAAAAAAATTAGAAGTATACTATGAAGAAATCATCTGGAAAAAAAGAGAAGTAGGAACAATAAATATTGGTGAAACTATGAAAGAAACAGGAAATTTCCAGTGGGGATGTAAAACAACTCAGGAAAAAAATGTTTGGAGTCTTTATTAAAAGTTAAAAATGAATATTCTATGATCTTATGACTACTTGACTCTGTCTGCATGTATATAATTATGATTTAACTACTGACAAAAGGAATGAATATAAATCTCAAAAATATTATGCTGAACAAATGAAATCGGGCACAGACACATTTATATTGCATAATTCTATTTATATTATAGAGTAGGCAAAACTAATCTATTCTTATAGAAATCAGAGTATTGTTGTTTGGAACTGGATGACTAGAAAAGGGTCATGAAGAACCTTAGAAACTTGCTGAGGTAATGGAAAGTTTCTGTGTCTTGATAGTGTTGTGAGTTAAAATGAATGTATGTAATTATCAAAATGGATTGAACTGTATACTTTAGATTTGTTCACATTCTGTATGATTATATAGATTATATTAGATTTAAAAATCTAAATAAAAATGAAATTGGGAAGTTTGCAGGCAAATAAAAACCTAAGGGAATTTTTCATCATCAATCTTAAGTGAATACTAAAGATGATTTTTCAAGCAGAAGAAAAGCAATCTCATATGATGGCAATGGAAAAAAGGAAAGGAATGGAGAAAGGGTAAATACTGGATTAATATAAGAAACATGAATAATGACTGTTTACAGAAATATCAATTTATTCTGGGATTTTATATAAATGTACAAGTAAAATTTATGGGAGCAATAATATAAAAGACAAGAGAGCTAAATGTAATTAAATTTTTATAAGATTCTATCATTTTGAGGATGTGACAAAAGTGCTAAATTATAGAAGACATAAATAAATAATGTCATTTATAATCTTCAAGATCACTACATAATAACAAATAATGTAAAAATAATAATCCAGTAGGAAAATATAGTAGAACGACAAGCAATACTTGATAAATTCAAAGGAAAATATTACTGGAAAACAAAATTAAACATCCGTAACTATATCCAGTACAAATGGAAACTATGTCTCATTTAAAACCTAAAACTCTTATGCTTTTTACAAGAAACACAAACATAAGGATTTTAAAAAGTTAAAAGCAAACATTTAAAATCTACATATACTATGCTAGCATTCCCATTCTTTAGTAAATATCCAATAGAAATTAGTCCACATATCCACCAAGAACATCATCCTGATGATAGCTCAAAACAACATGAAAGATAAAACACATAAATTGTTGTAGTCATGAAATAGAATAGTGCATAGCAATGAAAAATAATGAGCTGTGGCTAGCTCCAATAATGATGATGAATAATACATATGCAATGTTCAGAGAGAGTCATCACATACTACTCAGTATTCATGAAAAATAAAATGAATCAATGCTGATGGAATTCAGAATAGTACTTACCTTTGAAAATATAATTATTGTAGTGAGCATTAGGGAACTTTCTGAGATCCTCACTGTGTTTCATGTCTTTGTCTCAGTTGTGATAAAGTTAGCATATACTTGTGAAAAATTATTTTTAGCTGTACACTTAAAACTTGTGCAGTGACTTCTGTATTCTGTAATTCAATCCATAATTTAAACATCACGTTATGCCACTAATAACTCTCATGACATTAAAAATTATTAAGACAAACAATACTGAGTGTTGCTAAGGAACTAGAGCTACTATAGTTCTTTTAAATGGTGTGACTGCAAAAATTAGCACTATTCTGAAAAACTGAATATAGACATATACTAACAAGATTCAGAAGTCCTTATCGATTATAACCGTAAGAGTAAATGCTCACAGGATGCATCTGTAACTATGTCAACGCAGTGCTATTGTAACACCCTCGCTACTCACCTGATCTGGCACCAATGACTTCTTTGTTTACCCAAAGATAAAGGAAATATTAAAAGGAAGACATTTTGATGATATTCAGGACATCAAGGGTAATACAACAACAGCTCTAATGGCCATTCAGAAAAAGAGTTCCAAAATTGCTTGGGAGGGTGGACTAGGCACTTGTGTAGGTACATAGCTTCCCAAGGGGAGTACTACGAAGGTAACCATAGTGATATTCAGCAATGAGGTATGTAGCATTTTTTCTAGGATGAGTTCACAAACTTAATTGTCCAACCTCATTTTTTTAATGCAGTTTATTGTTTCAGATCTTATGTTTAATTCTTTGGTCCATTTTGAGTTAATTTGGATACATGGTGACAGATAGCAGTCTGGTTTCATTCTTTTCCATATGGCACTCCAATTCTCCCAGCACCATTTATTGAAGAGGCTTTCTTTTCTCTATTGTATATTTTTGACTAATTTGTTGAAAAATGTGGGAAAATTATGTGGGAATACCCCCTGTATATGTGGGTTGATTTCTGAGTTCTCAATTCTGTGTTCTGCGTTCATTGTTCTGTGTCTGTTTCCCTGTCAATACTATGCTGTTCTGATTATTATTGCTTTGTAGTATAAGTTGAAGTCAGGGTGTGTGATATCTCCAGCCTTATTCTTTTTTCTTAGGATTGTTTTGGCTATTTGGGGTTTTTTTATTGCAAGCATATTTGGTGATTTTTTTGTTCTATTTCTTTTTTTTAATTAAAGTTTATTGGGGTGACAATTGTTAGTACAGTTACATAGATTTCAGATGTACAATTCTGTGATACATCCATCTATATATCACATTGTGTGTTCACCACCCAGAGTCAGTTCTCCTTCAATCACCATATGCTTGATCCCCTTTACCCTCTTCTACCACCCTCCCGCCCCCTTACCCTCTGGTAACCACTAAACTATTGTCTATGTCTATGAGTCTTTATTTCTTCATTTGTTTGTCTTATTCTTTTGTTGTTTTCAGTTTTATACACCACATACCAGTGAAATCATATGGTTCTCTACTTTTTCTGTTCTGACTTATTTTGCTTAGCATAATAATCTCAAGATCCATAGATGTTGTTGCAAATGACATTATTTCATCTCTACTTATTGCAAAATAGTATTTCATTGTATATACACCACAACTTCTTTATCCATTCATCTATCGAAGGACATTTTGGTTGTTTCCATGTCTTGGTCACCATAAATAAAGCTGCTAGAATGGCTATCATGAACAAGACAAATAGTAACAAGTGTTGGAGAGGCTGTGGAGAAAAAGGAACCCTCATACACTGTTGGTGGGAATGCAGATTGGTGCAGCCACTGTGGAAGGCAGTGTGGAAGTTCCTCAAAAAATTAAGAGTAGAATTACCATATGACCCAGCAATCCCTCTCCTGGGTATCCACCCAAAAAATCTGAAAACATTTATCCATAAAGACAAATATGCTCCAATGTTCATTGTTCTATTTCTTTAAAATGCCATTGTGATTTTGATGGGGATTACATTAAATTTGTATATTGTTTTGAGTAGTATGGCCATTTTAATTATGTTGATTCTTCCAATCCATGGATACGAAATATCTTTCCATTTCATTGTGTCTTCTTCAATTTCTTTTAAGAATGTCTTATAGTTTTCAGTGTGTAGGTCCTTCACATCCTTTGTTAAGTTTATTCTAGGTATTTTATTCTTTTAGTTGCAATTGCAAAGGATTTTTTTTCTCTATCTGAAATTTCATTGTTAGTATATAGAAATGTAATGGATTTTTGCATATTGATTTTGTATCCTGAAACTTTACTGCATTTGTTTATTGTTTCTAATAGTGTTTTGGTGAAGTCTTTAGGGCTTTCTCTATAAAGCATCATGTCATCTGCAAAACATGACTATTTGACTTCTTTATTCCCAGTTTAGATGCCTTTTATTTCTTTCTCTTGCCAATTGCTCTGTTTAGGACTTCCAATGCTATGATGAATAGCAGTGGTGATGTGGGTTATCCATGTTTTGTTCCTGATTGTAAAGGGAAAGCTTTCAGTTTTTCACCATTAAGGATGATATTAGCTGAGGGTTTGTCATATACCACCTTTATTATGTTGAGATGCTTTCATTCTACACAGATTTTATTAACTGTTGTATTCATAAATGGGTGTTGTATCTTGTCAAATGCTTTATCTGCATCTATTGATATGATCATGTTTTTTTATCCTTTCTTTTGTTTATGCCATGTATCACATTGATCAGTTTGTGTATATTGAACCATCCTTTTGACCTTAGAATGAACCCCACTTGATTGTGATGTGTAATCTTTTCAATGTGTTGTGGTATTCAATTTGTTAGTATTTTGTTTAGAATCTGTGTGTATGCATTCATCAGAGATTTATCTGTAGTTTTCTTGTGATATTCTTGCCAGGTTTTAGTATCAGGGTAATGTTGACCTTATAAAATAACTAAGTATTGCCTTTTCTTTAATTTTTTCGAAGAGTTTGAGGAAGACAGGTATTAAATCATCTTTGAATGTTTGGTAGAATTCACTAGTGAATACATCTGGTCCTGGAATTTTGCTTAGGGGAGGTTTTGGATGGTTGTTTCAATTTCCTTACTGTTGATTGGTCTATTTAGATTTTTCAGTTCTTCGTGATTTACTCTAGGGAGGTTATATATTTCTAATAACTTGTCTTTTTTTTTTAAGTTGTTGAATTTGGTGACATGAAGTTCTTCATAGTATTCTTGTATGATCCTTTGTATTTCTGTGGTATCTGTCATACCTGAATCAAAAAGACAAAAAGGATACAAAACTATGAGTAAGATTACCAACAGACAGAAGCAGGAAATGACAACCCCTACACAGACTAGGGCACTACACACTTAGACATAATATAACAAGTAAAGGAAATAAAAACATAAAAAGAGAAAAAGACAATTTGCTATTGCAACTCAGTAATGAACTCACAGCATAAATAGGGATAATTTGTGACAACAAAAAACATAAAAAGGGAGGATTTAAAGGTCTGAATTTGCAAAGGGGAATTTAAAACAAGATATATGTTGAAGTAAAAGGACTGCTGTATATATGAAACTTTTACATAAACTTAAAGGTAACCTCTCAAAAAAACAAAATCCAGAAGTCAGACACATAACACAAAAAAAGGAAACAGAACAGAAAATTGTAGAATACCACCAAACTAAAATAACAGACAGAAACGCGAAGGCAAAGAAACAATGGAGACACTGACCTACCAGAAAACAAAAGATAGAATGGTAGGAAATCCTCATATATCAATAATCATTCTAAATGTAAATAGGCTGAATTCACCAATGAAAAGTTACAGAGTAGCAGATTAGATCAAAAAACAAAACCCAACCATATATTGCCTTCAAGAGACATATCTCTGTTGCAAGAACAAATATAGACTCAAAGTGAATGGGTGGAAAATGATACTCCAAGCAAATGGCATCCAGAAAAAAGTGGGTATATCCATAGTTATATCTGATGAAACTGACTTCAGGATAAAAAAATGTAACAAGAGACAAAGATGGAAATTTCATTATGATAAGGGAATAATACAACAAGAAGACATAACACGTATCAATATATATGCTCCCAATCAGGGAAAACCAAAATATATAAAGCAACTACTAACAGAACTAAAGGGAGAAACTTAAAAAACACAATCATAGTAGGGGGCCTAAATATGCCATTGAAAGCTATCAATAGATCATCCAAACAGAAAATAAGAAAACATAAGGCTAAAATTACACATTAGCTCAAATGGACAAACAGAAAGCAGGAAAAAACACAAACACATGGAGATTAAACAACATGCTACCAATCATCGACTGGGTCAAAAGAAGAAATATAAAAGGAGAGATCAAAAGACATAAAACAAATGAGAATGAAAATACATCATATCAAAATTATTGGGATACTGGGAAAGCATTATTAAGAAGGAAATTTATATCATTTCAGGCCTATCTCAAGAAATAAGAAAAATCCAAAATAAACAACCTAACATTACATCTTAAAGAATTAGAAAAAGAAGAACAAAGGAAAACCAAAGTCAGCAGAAGGAAGGAAATAATAAAAATTTGAGCAGAATTAAATGAAGTAGAAAACAAAAAGACAATAAGAAAAAATAATGCAACAAAGAGCTTGTTCTTTGAAAAGTTTAATAAAATTGACAAACCCCTGGCTAGACTCACTAAGGAAAAAAGAGAAAAGACACAAATAGACAAAATTAGAAATGAAAGAGGAAAAATTTGAAATCTTTTAAAGGACCCAACTTTAGAATTTCCCTGTTATATCCAAAACACAACTCCACAGAGATTAAAGAGGACTTACTAGACTTTAATACACACACACACACACACACACACACACACACACCTACCTTTTTTTTTTTTTTTCTTTCTATTAGATTTACAGAAAATTAGCCAGCATAGTACAGAGAATTCTCCATTATCCTTCACCCAGCTTCCTCATCTTACAAAACCATTATGCATTCATCAAAACTAAGAAATTATACCGGTAAAACACTAATAAATAAACGAAACACTATTCAGATATCATCAGTTACAACTAATGTCCCTTTTTTCTTTGAAGAACTAAACTGGATACTATATCACATTTAGTTTCAGGTCTCATCAGTCTCCTCTGATTTGCGACAGTGTCACAGTCTTTGCTGGTTTTTGTTTTCTTTATTTTTTAATTAAGGCTTATTGGGGTGACAATTATTAGTAAAGTTACATAGGTTTCAAGTGTATGATTCTGTAACGCACAACATGATATATAGATGATGTATTACAAAATCGTACATTTGCTTGTTTTTCTTGACCTTAACACTTTTGAAGAATACTACTCAGGTATTTTGTCAACTATTCTTCAATTTGGGTTATTTAGATTTTTTTTATTGTTGTTGTTGTTGTTGTTTCTTTTAAAGTGTTCTTTAATGGTTGGACTTGAATTGTATTTTTTGAAGGCAAGAATACTATGGTGGTGAAGTGCCCTTTCATCACACAATATAAAGGGGTACACAATGTCACTATGATTTATTACTGGTAATGTCAACCTTGATTACGTGGTTAAGTATAACATGCCTCGTTTCTCCAATACAATGTTATGATTTCTCTATATTGTATTCTCTATATTTTGGAAGTGAGTCACTAAGTACTGCCCACTCTCAGAGCGTGCCAGGGAATGAAGCTACAGCTCCCAAAGGGAATAGAATCTATAATTATCATTTGAAACTATTCAGCCATGAAGATGTATACCTTTCACCTCGATTTATTTATTTATTCAATTATTTATATCAGTATAATTAATGGATAGTTAATTAATTATTTGGGTTATAATCAAATAATTTTATTTTTTTAACTTTTAAATTTTAGAACACTTTAAGAAAAAATGATAGTACACAGAACTTCCATAAGCTGCATATCCAGTTTTCTTATTATTTATTATTTGTTTTGTATATTTGTTATTATTAATGAATCAGTATTGATCCTTGTATAAACCATTACAGTATCATACAAAATTATTTAATCATTCTAAAAATCCCCTGTTTCACCCATTCAACCATCTTCCCATCCCGATACCCCTTGCTATCACTGATATTTTTACTACCTAGAGAGTTTTGTTTTTCCAAACTGTCATACAACTGAAATTATCCAGTATGTAAACTTTTAAGGCAGGCTTCTTTCACTTATCAAAATGCATTTGAAATCCATCCATGTCTTTAATGGCTTGATAGAGAATTTGTTTTTATTGCTAAATAAACATTCCATTATTTAGGTGTACTACAGTTTGCTTATCCATTCACCTATTAAAGGACATTTTGATTGCTTCCAATTTTTGGCCAATTGTAAATAAAACAGGAACAGGCGTACCTCGGAGGTATTGCAGTTTCAGGTCCAAACCTCCACAATAAAGCTACTATCACAATAAAGCAAGTCATACTTTTTTGTGTGTGGTTTTGAAGTGCTTATACAAATTATGTTTACATTTTCCTGTAGCTTTTTAGTGTATAATAACTATGTCCCTAAAGAAAAACAATGTGCATATCTTGATTAAAAATACTTTATTACTAAAAAAATACTACCATTCAAGCCTTCAGTGAGTCATAATCATTTTGCTGGTGGAGGGTCTTGCCCTGACATTCATGGGCTGCTCACTGAGCAGAGTGGTGGGTGCTGAAGGTTGGAGTGGCTGTGGCAATTTCTTAAAATAAGACAACACTGAAGTTTGTCACATTGATTGGCTTTTTTTTTCGGAAACAATTTCCCTATAGCAGGCAATTATGTTTGATAACATTTACCCATGAGTAGAACTTCTTTCAAAATTAGAGTTAGTCCTCTCAAACCTTGCTGCTGCTTTATCAACTAAATTAATGTAATATTGTAAATCCTTGTTATCATTTCAATAACCTTCACAGCAACTTCACCAAGAGTAGGCACCATCTCGAGAAACCACTTTCTTTGCTCATGCATAAGAAGTAACTTCTCAAAGTTTATAATGAGATTGCAACAATTTAGTAACACCTTCACACTCCACTTCTAGTTCTAGTTCTCTTACTATTTCCACCACATCTGCAGTTACTTCCTCCACTGAAGTCTTGAACCCCTCAAAGTCATCCCTGAGGGCTAGAAAAAACTTCTTCCAAACTCAGTTTAATGTTGATATTTTGACCTCCTCCGATGAATCATAAATGTTCTTAATGGCACCTAGAATGATGAATCCTTTTCAGAATGTTTTCTACTTACTATCTATGGGAGCTCTAGCCTTATAAGATGCATTAGTAAAATAATAAGACTTGAAAGTCAAAATTACTCCTGTATCCATGGGCTGCAGAATGGATGTTGTGTTAGCAGGCGTGAAAACAACATTAAACGTACTGTACATCTCCCTCAGTGCTCTTGGATGACCAGGTGCATTGTCAATGAGCAGTAATATTTTGAAGGGAATTGTTTTTTTTGTTTGTTTGTTTTGTTTTTGTTTTGTTTTTGTGTGTGTGTGTGTGTGAGTAGCAGGTCTCAACTATGGTCTTAAAATATTCAGTAAACAATGTTGAAAAGATATGTGATGTCACCCATGCTTGGTCATGTCATTTATACAGCACAGGCAGAGTAGGCTTAGTATAATTCTTAAGGGTCCTAGGATTTTCATAATGGTAAACGAGCTCCAATTTAAAGTCACTGACTGCATTAGCCCCTAACAAGAGAGTCAGCCTGTCCTTCGAAGCTTTGAAACTAGGTATTGATTTGTCCCCTCTCTCTATGAAAGTCCCAGATGCCATCTTCTTCCAATATAAGCCTGTTTTGTCTACACTGAAAATCAGTTGTTTACTGTAGCCACCTTTATTAACTATGTTAGCTAGATCTTCTGGATAACTTGCTGCAGTTTCTACATTAGCACTTGCTCCTTCACCTTGTATTTTTATGTTGTATAAATGGTTTCTGTCCTTAAACCTCATGAACCAAGCTCTGCTAGCTTCAGACTTTTATTCTGCAGCTTCCTCACCTCTGTCATCCTTCAGAGACTTGGAGAAAGTTAGGGCCTTGGTCTGGACTAGGCTTTGGCTTAAGTAAATGTTGTGGCTGGTTAGATATTCTATCCAAACCACTAAAACTTTCTCCATATCAGCAATAAGGCTGTTTTTCTTTCTTATTGTTTGTGTGTTCACTGGAGTAGCACTTTTAATTTTCTTGAAGACTTCCTTTGCATTCACAACTTGGCTAACTATTTGGTCTAAGAGGCCTAACTTTTAGCCTCTCTCAGTTTTAGACATGTCTTCCTTACTAAGCTTAATCATTACCAGCTTTTGATTTACAATGAGAGACACAGAACTTTCTCTAGTGTTATCATGATATACATTTTCCACCTCTTTACTTTTAATTTATCTGATTCTTACAATTAACATGGGTTTCTTGTAGACAGCATATACTTGGGTCCTGTTTATAGTTGTTCAACAAAAAGGTTTCAAAACAAGGAAAATTATGTGGAATAAAAAAGGACATTGCATAATAAGATTAAAAAATGGGTCAGACTGAAAGGAGAAATAAAGAAATCTACCATTATTGTTGGAGTCATCTGTAACCATCTTCCTTGTTTCTGTTTCTCCTCTTGATATAAGTCGTCCTCAAAGAGTGTCAGCATCTTGCAGCTCATTCATTTATAATGCACTATTATACTACTAGAGCCCTTTTTGATGTGTTTTTCAGGTGTTAGATAGAAGAGGCATTCTATAATCTTATGTTTAGATCTCAAGTCTTTTAGTGGGTCTCTGTCTGGGCTATTTCCTTCACAAGTATTATTCTAGGGTAGGCATGTTTCTCCCCCCTTTAAGTGAGTTAGGAAGCTAAAGCATGCTGGTGTGGAAGGAATGTCCTCCTCTACGTGGGATAAGATTCTAGTAAATTCTCCCCTGCAGAGTCAGACTTTGGTATGAAGAACACTATAGATTTATTTCACAATTACCATTACCTTCCCAATTCCAGGGTCCTGAGTAGTAATTTCTTGGAACTTCACTGTGACAACCTGTTGGGATACCTAGAGTTAAAACCATTGCAAATGTGGGCCCCACTCCTCAGACTTTAGCATCCAGAGTTTTTTACTCTCAACTGCATCCACACTCAGCCTCCAGCAATTCACAAAAGTTACTATTTAAGTGTTAACACCAGTTCATAGCATCTGTGTCATGTAAGCTGATCTCAGCTGTGACTCTCTGTAATAAGTTAACTCTCTAGATTTTTTTTTTTTTTTTTTTTTTTGGTGTGGGAGGGAGTAAGAGGTGACTGTCCTGCAACCTCAGTTCTCTGATAGTGTCAGGAAAAAATCATTTATTTTCAGGCTGTTCAGCATTTTGTCCTTGTAAGAATGAGAATGACAGCTTCTAAGCTCCTTATATATTGGGGGTAAAACCCATAAATCAATATTACTCATTTTCTTGCTTAAGTTGTTATAATTTTGGACATTGGGAAGTCTTTCAGATTGACCTACATTTTCTTTGGACATGATATCATCATCATTGTTTTTGTTAATTACCATTCCTTAGTTTCTGGCAGTATGAGGTGCTCTAGTATCACCTTGTGTTTTCTTTGCCCCTGCATAGAAACAGTCATTTCCTCAAGAAATTCCAGTTTCTTTTATTGGAGAATGACATTTAGAAATAAAAACATGGTCACTGGGTGTTATTGTTGCTACCACAGTTCTAGAACTCTTCAACTATGCCTCCATGTAAGTTCCACTACACTGTATTTATTTTTCCTGCAAACATTATCTATGCCTTTTGAGTATAAGAAAAGTACATAAAAACAAGAACAATGCTACTTGAAATTTTATATTGTCCTACTACCTGTGAAAATCTAAATCATAATATCTAGGGGTATAAAAAAAGAATATCTACTTTTCAAATATTCTATAAGGAGTCCCTGTATCCTCTTAAGTTAGAAAACTATTGTCCTAAAATATTCAATGAACACTATACAAATAGAAGGAAGATGTTATGTATTTTTAATTTTTCTTTATACTGGAGAGAAATGTATGAAGTAGGAATATAACCTTAGGGAATCTGAGCATATAGTCACTATTTTTAACATAGCAATTTGGGGAGAGTAATAAAGTTAACAATGTTGAATCAATATTAGGAGTATTGTACTGCACTCCTATAGGTCACCCCCACTACGCTTTTCAAGGTGGAAGCACTTTTTTCCTACTTGCTAGGAGTGTTGGTGGCTGACATCTGTTTACCTCTCTATTAATTGCCCTGGTTAAAAAGAGCTACCTATACTGAGGTCCCATTCCCCATTTTCAAGAGTAACCCACATCCAGGGATATGGGACTATGAAGAGCCAGTGCCCTTTCCTCAACTGGAAACTCTGAAAAAACCATATCTCTGAAGAAACTCTGAAGAGCCATACCAGCTCCAGAGCCACTTTTAGTGTAGCCTAGACTGCTGTTGCAAATGTTTTGTAGATCAAAGTCTTCTTCTGCCACGTTCTGCTTTTTCCATACCTGACTGGTGGTATTTTGGAGCACTTCCCTAAAAGTCTCCTGTGCCTAAATTTCAGAACCCCAGAGTCTGTTTCCAAGGAACCCAGCCTGTGACAATGTTATGTCCCTATAATATATTGTATGATGAAACAATGGAAAAATAATAAAATAGATTAAAAGTTTTATTGTACATTTAGATTTTGGCTGGCATATATACTTATTATTTATATTCATTACTGCCAGTACCACTTTGAATTTGATTTATGAAATAGACATCTATCCTAATTATGCCATTATTTAAATTGCGTCTATTTTGAACTTCAATTCTAGTTAGGCTGTTGATGAAAGTACTTTCAAATAAATAAATAAGTGATACTTTCAATATTTAATACTTTCAAATAAATGAATAAATACATCTAAAATTAATTTTCATAACTAAAAATAAATAAATAACCTGAAGTTTATAAAAAGACTGCAAGTGTAATGACCTAGAGATTACAACAGCTACTTTTATTCCATATGCCATAAAGTAGAAAAAAGAGGAAGGTAACGATTCTTTTGTTAATTGGTTTTTCCTTTATATATTCTCATAATGGCAAACACAGATGGTAACACAGGAAGAATGCTAAAATAATTAAATCACTGAAATATTACCACCATTAATGTTTTTATATATTTCTTTTGTCTTTTGCTTTAGTTGATTTCAGTTATGATTATATGCAGACATAAATTTATATCCATTTGTCCTTAACAGTCCAATATTTTACATATTATCAACCTATAATGTTCATTGTTTATGTTACTAAAAATTATTCTGAAATATTTTAATTAATGTATGATATTCTACTGAATGGATACTTCATAGTTTATTTCTGTAGTGTTATTTTTATGTTGTTTTGAATAGTCCTATTATAGAAGTACACCTATTGAATTTATTTTTGTGCATGATGCTTTCATAACATTTGATAAAATTTGGTTATATTGTCTCTGAAATGAAATTATAAGTGAAATGGCATATTGCTATTTTTTCATCTTGAAATGTATTACAAAAGTCTTATCAAATGCATTTTTATATCACCTAAAGTGCTTCCTAAAATTGTTGATACCTATTTTATCATGTCCTTGCTATCACTATGTATTCAATATAGGTTAATTTTAATAATGAAAATTGACGTTAATGGAGAGTCAGTGAATGAATTTAAATGATAGAGTTGTTTAATCTGAATTGTCTTCTGAAACAGAAGTTGAAGTTATGTAGAATAGACTAGAGAAGGCAAAATCAGAAGTTCAAAAATGTTAGAAGATAGATAAACAATGATGGTCTGTCTAGGTGGATAGGAAAGAAAATGGAAATGTATAAGCAAATTCTAAATATATTTTGGAGAAGGAATTGGCAATTTTAGGTGATGAAATTATAGTACAATTGTGAGGAAATAATAGACTTAAAACTTATTTTCAGAAAGAGAGCCAGAATCTGAAAGTAAGTTTTGAGTCTGCTCTTTCCAAATAATGTAATTTTATGCACATATATACACACTCCAAATTTGAAAGGAGTGTGTATGTGCTATTTATACATAAGAGGACATGAGTGTCTGTGTGTGGGGTCTGCATGTGTGTATATGTGAGTGTGTGTGTGTGGGGTAGGTATAGATGTGCATCTCTTGAATTTGTGGTTGTCCATATGCAGAGGGTGCCAAAAAAAAGTATACACATTTTAAGAAAGGAAAAAACTGTATTAAAAGTGTAATACTCAATATATACCATTAAAAAAAAGATGAATACAAGTCAGGTGTATACATTTTTTGGCACCCCGGTGTATATATGTGTGTGTGTGTGTGTGTGTGTGTGTGTGTGTGTGTGTGTAACTATATGTGTGTGGGGAATACATGTGTCAGTTTGGGTGAGGAAATTCAAGTATGTAAATGAGTGTATATGTTTGAGGGTACACATATATGAGGTCTGACAATTAAGTATGAGAACTCATTGTAACAATGTTGCTAACTTTTTTTGATATCAAAGGGATTATTCATTATGAATTTGTGCCAACTGGACAAACAGTTAACCATGTTTACCATTTGGAAGTGCTGACAAGGCTAAGTGAAAAAGTTAGAGGAAAACAACCTGAAATTTTCACCAACAATTCATGGCTCTTGCATCACGACAATGCACCAGCTCACACAGCACTGTGTATGAGGGAGTTTTTAGCCAGTAAACAAATAACTATATTAGGACAACCTTCCTACTCACCTGATCTAGCCCCCAATGACTTCTTTCTTTACCCAAAGATAAAGGAAATATTGAAAGGAAAATATTTTGATGATATTCGGGACATCAAGAGTAATATGACAACAGCTCTGATGGCCATTCCAAAAAAAGAGTTCCAAAATTGCTTTGAAGGGTGGGTTAGGCACTGGCGTCGGTGTATAGCTTCCCAAGGGGAGTACTTCAAAAGTAATTCTAGTGATATTCAGCGATGAAGTATGTAGTACTTTTTCTAGGATGAGTTCCCAAATTTAATTGTCTGACCTCGTATTTATGAGTACTTTATGGTAGTGTCTGTGCATGTGAGCGTGCGTGTATGTGCAGGGATATGCATGTCTTTGTAAGTGCATGTTTATGTGGAGGATATACATGTGTTAACAGGAATATGTATGTGAGATGTGCATATCTGTGTTTGTGTGTTAATTCACATGTCTTTGAGGGTGTGTGTGTGTCTTCTGAGGGAATATGTACTTCCATTTGGGCATGTTAGGTATGAGATGGTATTGGAGACTGAGATGCAATGAGATGAGATGACCAAATATTAGGGGAAAAGTTAGTATTGGTGCTGTCATAGATGCAAAAAGAGGAAAATATTTAATGAAATACGAAGTCATCAACAGAATCAACTAATATATAGAATGAGATAAGTTAAAAAAAAGATTATTGGATTGTACAAGGAATTGTTGATGACCTGATCCAGATCAATTTGAATCAGGGTATGATCAATTTGAATCAGATTCAAAGATGTCAAAGAATAATTAAGGAATCAGTATATGCAGACTACTGTTTCAAGAAGTGTGGTTATGAACAGGAGCAGAGATGTGAACAAATAGTTGGATGTTGTTAGAGGCAAATTGGTTTTGATTTTAGGATATAAAATACTACAACACGTGTTTGTAGTTATAGGAATAATCCATTCAAGATGGAGAAAGAAGGGCATCTGAAGGAGAAGATGTGGATGGTCGGATGCAGTGAACAATTAGAGAATTGGGCTTTGAGAGAAGTAGGTTCATGTCTTCTTTGGAAATAGGAGGGATAAAATGAACAGATAGATAGATTTTAATAAATAGTAACGGGAAGGTGAAAGCCCTCCAGTGTGTTGACTTCTATTATATCAACAAATTAGTAGATGATATTCTAACTTTTATGAGAATAGCTGTTCACAAACAAAAATTAAGACATTAAAGAAAAATATGGTAGATTAAAAGGGAAGTCTTTAGTGTCAGTTTGACCTTAATGGTCTTGAATTTTTGGACACCAGTCTGAATATATGATTTTCAGAAGCAATGCTCACCCAATCAGAGGTGAGTATAGAAAATTGGTACATTGAATTTATCATGATTATGGATTCATTAGGCAAGTTCAACTGAAGGAAATACAGACTAAGGATTTGAGCCAGTTGCAAAACTGTGTTTATAATTGTTATTCATTGAATATAAGCCAGAAAATGAGAACATGAGGGGAAAAAAATAGAAAACTATTTTGAGGTCGCTGGATTAGGTTGTATAATTGCATTTGATGAATTTTACATTTCTTATCTCCTTCAGTGAAGTCTGGTGATTCAGAGGCAAGTGGGCCAAAGATAAGATGCTTCATTTGTTATTTGTTACCCCAATAAATATCTTAATTCCTATTTGCCAAGTATTACTTTAGGTACTAAAGAAACACAATATAAAAACGAATAAAGATAGAAAAATCCCTCACCACTGCAATTTATATAATAGTGCCAGCTACAGGTAATAAGCAAATAGACCCATGTATATTATATTAGCAAGCAGTGAATGCTATAAATAAAATAAACATAACTAAAAACTAAAGTGTATATTCTTAAAATTGTGTTGTTTGGACCAAACTATCTGAAAAGATGACAATTAAAAAACAATTTGATAAAGTGAAAAAAATAATCTGCAAGAATACTTTAGGCAGGGGTTTAGCAAGTTAAAGGTCCTGAGATTGTGGAACACTTGACAGGTTTGAGGAAGAACAAGCAGTTAATGTGGCTGTAGAATACTACATATCAATTTTTTGAGATAACGAAGGACCTATGATGGAAACTTTAGATTTTATTATAAGACTGGCAGAAACTTATTAGAGTGTCCTGAATAGGGGAATGACATAATCTGATTCACATATCAATATAATCTGTGGTTTGGGTGGCCAATAAGAAGACAGCATAGAAATAGAGCAGCTGAGAGGCTATGGAAACATTCCAGTTGAAGCATGTATTGAACAGTGTTAGTGATGGTAGAAATGGTTGTATCCAGTTCACATATTTTATTAATTTAACCACATGCTCACCGTGTTCCCTAGCTATTGCACTCCTAGGTATTGATTCAAGAAAAATGAAAATAATGCATTCTTCTGAAAGTAAAAGCTAAATGTATTGCGTGCTTAAACAAGTTGTATCATGTGGCACAGTTTTATTGACTAAAGCATAGATCTTTTCTTATATAGGGTGATAGGAGGTTTTGAGTTTAGCAATTGATACACTTTCAATGGGGGTGTTTCTGAAATGGATTGATTGACTCTTAAATATAGAAAGAAGTGCTTCCATTATAGCAAAGATGGTAATGGGTATTTTTCTAAGACAGTGGGTACTTTTAATTCTTACTTACAATTTTATCATAAAAATTTCAATGCAGAGGTGATAGCTTAAGAGGTGATATGATAGCCCAGATGCATGTGATAGTAACAACATGAGTAGCTGGGAATATTAAGTAGGGACTATCATTGTGAGTTAATAGTGACAAGAAGTGAAAATGTAAAACAAGTGTAAAGGGGAAGTTAATAAAAAAAAAGTAATTCTTCTAAAAAATGGGACAATCTAAATTCAATAAAGTACATAAAGGAATACAACATGGGAGAAAGTATATACCCTTTTTTCTAAGAAAAAACAAACACAGGGATTTATGACAAAAATAAGTATTTTTGAGAGGAAGGGAGTATAGTGCATTACACATTCTCTCAGCAACGTAAACTTTTGAGAATGAAGAATGTTGGGTGTTGTGTTTTACTGGTGTAATATATGAGAAAATTAAAGATGATATGCCTAATTTAAAAACTTTAAGATTTGGAGAGCATCTCTTTGTAACTGAGTCAATTCTCTAATAAAATATCATTTAAAAAAATATAATGGTACTTTCTTCTAAATTATTATTCCATGGCCCTCCTGGGTATTTAACCTTGTAAATCTCATTCATTTTCAAAATTTGCCATTGACCTACTTCTCCTAAAGGCTCTATTTTAATGTATTTATGATCATATTTATATTTTATATGTTGCTAATTGCTCTTGTAATACCTTGAGCAGGAACCTCATTTATCTTTGTCCCCGGACTTTAATGCAATTTTAGGTAGCCTGTGAAGATGGTGAGAAGACACTTTAGGGGGAAAAAATTATTCTATGCAAGAACATATTAAAACTTTGTGTATCATTTCATTTAAAAAATAAAATAAAAATGGTAGCAGTCCTAGGTGAGTGTCTCTTTTGCTACAAGGGTATAAACTGTTACAAATAATATTATTTTTTTGTCTTTAAAATGAGAGAGAATATATAATAAAAGAGCTAATGACTCAATATATTCTGGGTGCTTTCAGGTATTCGAAAACTTATTTTAAAATAGTTCCTTAATAAATGATTTATCATCAATTTTTTCTGATAGGAAAGAAGAAATCATTCACTAATTTTCTACTGACTTGTTCTTGGAACTGTGTTTTGAGAGATAAGCTATTAGATGCAGAAAAAAAGAAACAAAGTTTAGGAAAAAGGAAAGAAAGGTGTATATGCATATATTCTCTAGTGCTTATTTTTTAAAAAAACCCTGTGTATGAAAAATAAAAAGAAACATCCCATGGAATATAATATCCATATTTAAGATGAGTTATAAAAACTTCCTACATGGTTTAGAGACATGCATACTTTTGACTGATGCTTTTCATTTGCTGTTCTTTAGTTTCTTCACTAAAATCCAGTTATCCACATCCTAGATTCTTAATGCTGTGCAATTATGTCAGTTTGAAACAAAAATCTAAATTTAATCTGCTACATTTTTCTCTAACTCCCTTAAATATAGAACAAATTGTTTGGAGCAATGGGGAAATAAAAAGTAAATAGTTTTCTTAGAAAACCTAACAATGACTTTTCAGAAATATGTGATTTTATAAGTTGTTTATTTGTTTGTTGGTTGGTTGGTTGGTTTTTTTTCTTTACTTGAGTATCTGTGGTTATTGCTGAAGATTAAGGCCACTTGCTCTTCAGCAGAGAAGACCAAAGCCTAGCTTTATTTATACTTTTTAAGACACCAAAATGTTCTAGATCCAAACAAGTAAATCAAAGAGCAAAACACACATACACACACGCGCGTGCACACATACACACACACACACATACGCCAAGAAAAGCAGTATTAGCAATATTTATTTACATAGTCTTCATTCATTTAACGGACATTTATTGGACAAAACTCTATGTCAAGCATTGTGATAGATGTAGATTTATATGACATAGCATGGTATTTTAAATGATGGCAAATTTTAAATTGCTTAATGAATGAATCAATTACTTTGTGTTAAATTTTACAATTTATTATAGAATGAAATACAAAAAAATAATAGAATATTAATTTATAAAATCCTTTCCAAAACATTATGTGACAATATCTTCAAAAAGGAGAAAGGAAGATCCAGACCTAAGAGTGAGAATATTGCAAGAGGAACCTAGAAGAAAATATTAAACTCAGCTTTTCATAGTGTCTACCCCATTGAGTTTTGATTAAATAACTTCATAAGTATCGTGCTTTGCCAAATAGTAATAAAGGGTTATGAGGAAAAAATAACCAACTTTGCTTTTTTGTGACCAGATGGAGGTTTCAATTATAGTTGTTTCTAATATGGAGTAGATTTGGAGGATGGCAAAATGAGAGAGAAGCTTAATTTATTTTTTCTTTATATATTTATTAATAAACTTTTAGATAATGAAAAAGTGAATTTTCTTTTAGATAATGAAAAAGTGAGTTTTCTAGTAAGATCAAAATTACTTTAAAAAATGAAACATTCAGGGTGTGTGTACATGTATTTAATGATTGATGATAAGGTAATGTAAATAATCTTAAATTACTTCTGTTTTGGAAGGGAAAACTTATGGTCTGACAGATAAAACTAGAATATGAACTTTGAGAAAGTTTAATGCAACTAAAACACATTTATATTTTGTCTTCCCTTCTCTGTTGTAAAAATTCCCGCATGCTTTGTATCGTGTTATCTTTCATTAGATTTGTGTAGTATCTAGAATTCAATTCCTGAAACTTGTTTGCCTAAGCCTATCACTGTTCTATATGAACTTTGCAGCAATCTCAAAAAACATTGATGTTCCAGATCTTATTATTCTTCGAGATGAAAGAAGGACTTGTATTATTTGTAAATGGATTGTGTATATAATCTTTGCCCAGCTTCCTTTTCTACATAGATATCTGGTAACAGATATATATATATTCTTTCACAAGTAGTGTAACTAATAGTTAAAGAATTTAGAAGCTTGGAACTGGTTCTCTTTGATTTATATGTAGAAACTGAAAAAATATAGAACACCCTACCGTTTTTTTCATCAATCTTTATTTTCTATATATATCAAGTATATATTTTGCTTTTATTATTTTAGAATTTGCACTTTTATAAGTTCTTGGTATCTTCATTTCACATATGGTGGTGTTGGGACAGTTTTTTCCTGAGAGCACAGCCTTGGGAGCTTTCCGTCCCCCTCCCTCCTCCGATATCTTATCCGAGCACTTTTCCTGCAAGCACAGCAGTTAGAGGGTTTCCCATCAAAACAGTATTGAGCGATCACAGCTGTTAGGGACGGACCTCCCCCGCACCCCAGCCAGATTTAACCAATCCCTACCGCCGCAGTAGCAATAGCGTGAATCTCCCCCCAAACCCAGAGGCCTAACCCTATAAAACAAAGCGCCCGACCCCAGTAAGTTCTCAGTCTTTGAGAACAACCCCGCTGAGCCCGCCAGCGTAATAAAGCTGTGTTCTCCCTGATCTCTGCCTGCCACTTGAGTCTCTCAGTCTCCGCCATTTTCCGCAACAGTGGTAACTATTCTTCCTTTAATTTTCCATAATTTGTAGAATCTAAATTAAAATTGGCAGTTTATCTAGCTCTACCTTGCATTGTAACTAAATTTAAATTCTGTGTTTTTATTTCCTTAGCTCAATTTTACCTGTTTGAAGATTATCATATCGAGTTTAAAATTAAAATTAAAGGTAAAATTTCTAGAATTGTCTGCATGTAAGAGACAATTACTTAAAATAATTTGAGAAATTACATAAATGAAGAGTAATATATTTATCAATTAAATTATTTTGCCTCAAATTTTATTTTGCATGCAAGTTATAATAGATATAATCTCTATTTTAGATTAAAGAAATCTGGATTTTAATCATGGATCTATAAAATTATCATACCTCAACAAAGTTATTTTTATAAATAAATAATAAAATGAATATTTTGCATCCAAGAGAAAAATTAGTATAATAAGATGTCCTTTAACTTCAAGATTTTATGATTATTCATTGGTCAGGATATATATTATGTTTAAAATGGGCCTGAAGGAGATAGTTGAGTGCCCAGATGCAATTATCCTTAAAATATTTTATATTTGCATAAGCTATTAGAATTGTTTGGTGTGATTATATACTAAAAACTCCTTTGCCCAATTACCTCTGCCCAATTACGTAGTATAGAATTTCAATTACATAGTATACTCATTATAGTATAAAAGAGTAATATTATAACAGAACATATAACATTATTCTATTAGTGTTTTAAGATTTTTTCTGAATCTCCTTTCAGATTTAGAAGAATATATGATAAAAGAAAGATATATTCTAACCCCAAATTTCTGGAACTGATTTTGTGTCTGATATGATTATTTGGAATCAAATTCAAAATTGAATTCATCCTGGAATATTTTCATTATGAATTAAGATTGAAATGACAATTTAGATATTTCGTTTCTGGACTACTCTTAGGGTTGTGCCATGTGTACCTGTATATTCGGTGTGTCCATAGGAGGAGGGAAGTTCAGGAGCCTCTTATGTACCCATCTTTGTTTCTCCATTAAAATTTTTATTTGCATAGTACTTGATATCTGTTAGTTGTTATGATGGAATATTTGTAAATACACCTACTTTTATATATTTGTTAAGTGGCTAACAAATTATGGAACATAGTGTATATAGCCAACTCTGTTCTGGGCATTAGAGATAGGGAAATAATGAAACAAAGTCCTTGGCCTCAAGTAATTATTGGGAGCTATAGGCATAGATTTACAATACATTATAATGAAGCAGTGCCTTCTAATGATGCATAAAGATGATGTCCCTGACTGTGACAGGGGACAGGAGGTGCCATGGAAAACTTTATGCAGCAGATAACCTTTGACCTCACTTGGGAGAATTCACTTGGTGAACTTTAAGAGATTGTAGGCAAAATTATGAGCAAAAAGCATGGAATAGGAAAAAGTATGGAACACATAAAGAATAAAAATATGTCAAGACTGGAGCATTAATGTGTATTGAGAGTGATGGGGAATGGATAGAAAAGGAGCCACATTTTACACTGACTTCTATGTCATATTGAAGAGTTCCTGTTTTATCACATATGCGGGGGAGTTACGAAAGTATTTTAACATTGTGGCAATGCTACCCTTTTTTAGCCCCAGTTCAGTGAAAGCAGAAGGCTTTCCTGATTGTCAAATCAATTTTCAAGCACTGCCAAAAAAGTGAATTCATTCTTATTCCAGTCTTCTGTTCTAAAAATCAGTCCTTATAGCAATAACAGTAAATAGAGGAGGGAAAGCCAGCTCTATTTCTCTCAGTGACTTACACTGAATGAGGACAGGGTGAAGGGTACAAGCAAGCCTGTAGTACTGTAGACTTTCTCAAACATGCATGCTTCAATGTGCATTTTATAAGAAATTAAAAACAAGTTATTTGTTAATTAACTCTTTGACTCCACCTATATTTCCTCATAATGCTTCTCACTCATAAAATAATCTTTAGAACGGATTTCAGGCATAGTGGGAGGTTAGTAAGAATTGTCATTTTAGGGAAGGCAAAGCTATCCATATAAAACAAATAAATAATATCAGGTGCTACTTGTGATTATGATTTATACTGAAGAGAAAGAATGAATATGGGCAGAACAAGGATTAGCTTGGGGACAATATACAGAAGGTTGAAGAAAAAAAATGATAAAGAGACTTATATGGAGGAGAGAAATGTCAAATTCTCTGGCTTAAATAAAAACTAGATAAAGAACTTTCATAATTTTCATGGGAAAATGTTAATATTCTCTGAATATATCAATGATTTATTCTATCAAAAATTCAGAAAGTATTTTATGGCTCCATAAATATCACTTGTAATTTAGTCACCTATAGAAAACCTTGTGAACATTTGGTATATTTCTTTTAATTCTTTTTCTAATCCTCTATTTTAAAACTTGTTTTATATATTTAAGATCATTTTTTTAAGCATGTGTATGTGAGAAAAGGTCTGTTTTTGTTCACTTTTTGCTTATCAATGAGAATGTCTAGACCTATGACAATTACCCTTGGCCAAACTGTGAGAATGAAACTTCTGGAATGTTCACATAGTCACTGATTATGATGTTTTTCTGTACATTTGAAGCAGTAGGCCAGGTTGCACCAGGCTCTCAGCATTGTTTAACGTAATCATAAAGATCATAAAAGGCACCTAGTGCCAGCTATCTTTTAAAAACTCTGCACTCTAAGACCCAGGTAGGTTTCCCCTGGTGGGAAGATCTGCAACTGGAGGGAAAAGTGAATCCAATCAACCCATGCAAAGGAGAAGTCTGTGCCTAACCTTTCAAACCTTCACCTATGTATATATTTGTGATGGACTGAATTGTATCCCCTAAAATTCATATGTTGAAGTCTTCAATACCTTGTAATGTGACTATATTTTGAGATAGGGCCTTTAAAAAGGTAATTAAAATTAAGTGAGATTGTAAATATTACATAAATTTGCATTGCTAGGTATTGCATTTACAAGGATTTTTTCCCCAATGTTCTTTTCTTTAAACTTCTTCCTTATTTTCTAATGTGATCTTCCCCCTTAATGAAACATCAGGTTCCAGTGATGGGATAGAATAATAATTGGAGTCCCTCTTGGCTCTTCTTGACCATATAATTCCACTTCATAAATCTAAGATTTTCTGCATCCACACATAACGTGACACTGTGGGCACACTCTTTTCTCTAATCTGCTACTTTCTGGTAACTATGAATTCTCTATTTCTCTATCTCTTCTCATTCTATTCTTCATAAGTATTAGTAACACTTTTACTCAGTAAGTAGGTAAGTAAGTAGATAGATAGGTAGATAGACAGATAGATAGATAGATAGATAGATAGATAGATAGATAGATAGATAGATAGATTGATTGATAGATAGAGACTTTGACAAAAGAAAGCTAGAGACTCAGTATAATATGTGGTGGAAATAGCCTTTAATCATATATTAAACTGCCTTTTCAGGATCTGTGTTTGCAGAGGAAAACACTCCTTATATGTAAAAAATATTGTTAATTTTCACAGAAAGCACATATTGAAAAACATATCACTTTTTATAAATTAACATTTTTATATTATGTTTAAAAATCATTAAGGAGAAAAGAATGAGCACAAAGAAGGAAATATTATTTCAGTTGTCACAGCTTTGTTACTAAACGTATAATATCCTTTATTTTATAATTGTTTATGATATAGAATTAGTGAACCTGTGCTGTATGTAAAATTATATCATGCATTTCTCCTATGAGAGATTTTTATTTAAATATTTTTGAAATACGGTATCTTCCAAAATACTATCAAGATCATACGACCTGGATACTACAAATATCTAATTCAAAGCTTCAATCTTATTTAGGTAGAATAATAAATATAATAAAATCAATAAAGAAACATTGTAAAACAAGTTAAATTAATATCAGTAGGTCACAGACATCTACATGTATTCAAATTCTTCTTTGGGTTTACAAAAGAAGGAAGACTAAATTTTGTAAAAAATTGAGTCAAAACAACTAAATTAAAAATGTCAGAAGTGTATGCTTGTCTTCCATAAAATTATTCCTTTTGTTTTTTTTTTGTTTTTTTTAATGTATTTATCAAACAGAAAGGAGAACACTCATGTATTAGTTATTATTAGATATTTAAATAATTAGCATTTATGGCAAAATTTATAAAAATCAGTCCATTTCATTTTTAGGATTTAGGGATACTTTATTTAGAATCATCTAATTTTGAAGGACTAAAGTGAAGACAATAATAAAAATGCACTTGAAATAAAAGAAAAATAAATAAAAGAAAGATTTTGCTCATTTCCAGAATTTAGAGTTTCATACTTTTGAGTTTTGGATGACTAGTCAACTTTATGAAATGTCATTACTTCCTTTCATGCTTTCTGACCATGTATCTAAACTGTAGCATTTTCTAGATTCTGCCATAGTATCTTTAATATATTATATCTTTAATATATTGAGGATAATTCAAGGTTATTGTAGAGTGATAATTGAAGATAGTGTATTTTATTTTTTGTATACACATGTGAAGAAAAATGCTTTTATAAGTGGGAAGGCTCTTATACTTGTGACTAAAATTTATTTAGATTATTTGAATGCTAAATAAAATGGAAATAGAATAACTTCCGAATTTAAAGTAGGGTTAGGTTGAGGTAGTAACAATTTATTTATCTTAATTATTCTTTCTATGAATTTATTCAGCAAATGTTTATTTATTGTCCATTATATTTGAGGCAATTCTCTTTCCCACACAAATATCCTTCCTAGTTGGCAAAATTTTATTACAGAATATGAAACTAATTAGTAAATAGAAATGAAGACAAAGTTTGCAATGAAAAGTGTAATTAAATGACTTTGGGGATCCGGTCAAGATGGTGGAGTAAACACTATGCTTACCTCCTCTCATGACAATATCAAAATTACAACTAAACTACAAAACAACCATCATTGAGAGTTACCTAAAATCTTGCGGAACTGAAAGCCTACAACTCAGGACATACAGAAGAATCCTCCTCGAGACTGGTAGGAGGGACAGAGATGCAGATCGGGCTGGTCCCACACCCGAGTGTGACCATTAAAAATCAGGAGGGATATCTCAGCTGTGAAGGTATCACTTGAGGAGAGAGGGGTCCAAGCCCCTCCCAGCCCAGGGTTTCAGTGCCAGGGATAGAAGTCCCTATAAATTTGGCTCTGAAAACCAGAATATGGCTAAGTGAGATGAAGGGTGCTAGAGACCTGGGTGCCCCTCTTAAAGAACCAGCACAAGGAATTATTCGCTCACCAACTCATTCGCTCTAGGCTCCAGCACTGGGACAGCAGCTCCAAAAGTACCAGGGACATATGAGGAGAAACTGAATTGTCTGGTTTCAGGGTAGGGCTGGAGGGGCAGATTTTTACCAGCCCAGAGTAGCTGGCGAAAGACATTGTTTCCTTGTTGAGGCCTCCACACTCCCAGCATGCAGATGCAGGCGGCCACCATATCTAAATCTCCATCAACCTGGCTAATGTTGTTTGTTCACCCTGATTCCCTGAGACCCTGCCCCATCCAACTTTCAGGCCCATGCAAGCTGCTTCCAGTGGCTTTTCTGTATAAATGGCTTGTTTTAGTTCATAGTGCAGATGTTTCTAAAATCTCTCACAGGTTTACAAAAACCAGACAGGCAGCTTCTGGCTTCAGTATGCCCTGTACCTCTGGCTGAGCAGCCCTAAGCCCAGCGCTAGCAGCAGCCAGCCTTGGCTTGCAACTTGGCCTAACTTGGCACCTTGAAGCATAGCACAGGTGGTGGTCATCTGTGGATTGCTTTGTGACTCATGCCAGGTGGCCCTACACAGGACACAGATTACAGCTGAACTTGGCCTGCAGTGAAGCCCCTCCCAGGAGGCCCAGGAGCTGGTACACCTGGTGGCCAGCTTCAGACACAGCTTGAGCATCACCTGGCCACTCCTGGGGATGCCACACTCTAAGGGCACACTGGGAAGGCACCAGAGCACTGCTAGAGCAAATCCTGCTCTGTAGTGTCAGCCCCTGCACAACAGCACCTCCACTGTACTCACGGCCATTCCTTACAAATCAGCCCGAGGATCAATCCCTCCCACTGATGTGCCAACAGTAACATATGTTCAACTATAACAGAAGAGCGCACACAACACACACACAATGGACACACCTGAAGTACCCAGCTCAGATGAGCAGCAGGAATGCACCCTGAGCCCCACAGGACACCTACTACATAAGGCCACTCTACTAAGACTGGGAGACAATGCAGCCCTACCTAACACATAGAAATAAGCACAGGGAGACAACTGAAATGGGGAAACAAAGGTACACGTCCCAAATGAAAGAACAGAACAAAGCTCCAGAAAAAGAACTAAACAAAATTGAGACAAGCAATCTACCAGATGATTTCAAAACACTGGTTACAAGGATGCTCAATGATCTCAGGGAGACATTCAACGAAGAGATAAGAAACATAAAAATGGAGATTTAAAACATTTAAAAGAAGTCAGAAGTAAAGAATACAATAACTGAAGTGAAGAATACATTAGAATCAACAATAGATTAGATGAAGCAGAGGATTAAAGCAGCAATTTAGAAGATAAGGCAGCAGAAAACACCGAATCAGAACTAAAAAAAAAAAAAAAAAAAAAAAAAAAAATCCAAAAAATGAGGATTGTTGGAGGGGCCTCTAGGACAACACCATGTTCACATTACCAACACAATACCAACATTCACATTATATGGGTACAAGAAGGAGAAGAACAAGAACAGGAATTGAAAACCTATTTGAAGAAATAATGACATAAAACTTCCCTAACCTGGCAAAGGAAACAGATATGCAAGCCCAGGAAGCACAGAGAGTTCTAAACAAGATTAACCCAAAGATGCCCCCACTAAGACATATCATAATTAAAATGCCAAAGGTTAAGTACGAAGAAAGAATCTTAAAAGCAGCAAGAGAGAAACAATTAGTTGCTTATAAGGGAGCTCCCATAAGATAATCAGCTGATTTCTCAACAGAAAATTTGTCGGCCAGAATGGATTGGCAGGAAATATTCAGTAATGAAAAGCAAGGTCCAACCAAAATTACTCTACCCCACAAAGCTGTCATTTAGAATCCAAGGACACATAAAGAGCTTCTCAGACAAGAAAAAGCCCTCGGAGTTCATCACCACCAAACCAGTATTACAAGGAATCTTAGAGGGACTTCTTTAAAATGAATTTTAAAAAATCAAAAATATGAATGATAAAATGACAATATCTATCAATAATTACCTTAAATGTAAATGGATTAAATGCTCCAATCAAAGACAGGGTGGCTGAATGGATAAGAAAACAAAACCCTTAAAGTGCATTTTACAAGAGACTCACTTCAGATTCAAAGAAACATACATGTTGAAAGTAAAGGAATGGGAAAAAGATAATTCATAAAAATGGGGGGGGCAATAATTATATCAGACAAAATTGATTTTAAAACAGAGGCTATAACAAGAGAAAAAGAAGGATCCAGTAATTCCACTTCTGAGCATTTATCTGAAGAAACCCAAAATGCTGCTTCGAGGGGACATATGCATCCATATGTTCATTACAGCATTCTTTACAATGACCAATATGTGGAGGCAGCCTGAGTGTCTGTTGATGGATAAATGGATAAAGAATAGGTGGTACATGTAATAGAATATTGTTCAGAATATTGTTCAGGAAAGGGAATGTGTTCTTGCCATCTGCAGTGGCATGGATGGACCTAGAGGATATTGTACTGAGTGAAGTGTCAGACAAACAGATGCAATGTGATTTTGCTTATATGTGGATTCTAAGGACTAAAATAAACAAACAAAACAGAAACAAATTCATAGATACAGACAACATTTTAATGTTTGCCAGAGGTGAGGGGGTTTTGGGATGGGTGAAAAGGGGGAAGGGATTAAGAAGTACACATTTGTTGTTACAAAGTAGTCATGGGAATGTAGGGTATGGCATAAGGATTATAGTCAATAATGTTGTAATAACTGTATGGTGTCAGATGGGTACTAGATGTATTTGGGATGATAGATGGGAAGGGGTTGAGGGGTAGGGGAGAAAATGGTGAAGGCATTAAGAAGTACAATTTGGTAGTTATAGAATAGTCATGGGGATGCAAAATAAAGCATAGGGAATATAGTCAATAATATGGTAATAACTATGTATAGTGCCGGGTGGGTACTAGACTAGTCAGGGAGATCACTTCTTAAATTACGTAAATGTCTAACCATTATGCTGTACAACTGAAATTAATGTATAATAATATTAAATGCCAACTGTAATTGAAAAATTAAAAAGAGAGGGAAGGTGAAGGGAAATAAAAGGTCCAAATTTCCAGGTAAAAAACAAATAAGTCATAGGCTATAATGTACAGCATAGGGAATATAGTCAATAATATTGTGATAGCATGGTACAGTGTCAGATGGTTGCTGGACTTATGGTGATCACTTCTTTAGGTATATAAATGTTGAATACTATTGGGTACACCTGAAATTAATATTGATATAACATTGTAAGCTGGCTATACACATATTTTAATATAAATCTTTAACAAATGACTTTGAAGCCATTTACATTGATTATACTGATCTATCTTTAATCAATCAATTGCTACTTATTGGAACCTTGTGTATCTCCTGGGAATAAAATATTTGCTACATTACTGAGTAGAAAGATAAATAGTTGAAATTTTGGCATTTTGCCTAGAATCTACAAGGTATTAATGGTCATGGCTATGGTTATTTCTCACACTCAAGGAAAGTTATTGTGAGACAAGTTTTTACATTTTTGCTCAGGGAAATACTTGGCAGCTGATGAGAAGAATGTATAAATGAAAAATCAGATACAATGTTGAATGATTCAAAAGATCAGGTCACTATAGTGAAAATAAAATTATAAGAAGAAAAATGCAGTTAGTTAACTTCCTTTGAGAAAATTTTCACATTCTGTTGTTTTTGTGTTCCTGCTTCTAAACATGTAGATTAATTATACCAACTCAGCGAGTTATATCACCTAATGAGTGTTTGAGTTTCAAGACAACACAAAAATGGTAACGTGCATACACATGTATCTGTAAATTATTTGCAAGAGTATCAAAGATGCATTGATATGTATTTGAACTCATATGAGTTAGATTATTTTCCACCACTAAATTGCAAATAATGCCTTTCTGGTACACAATGACTTTGTCTGTTGGTTGTTGTGCCACCACATTTGTACAAAAATCTCTATTACTCAGGGCTTTCCAGAGAAGCAGAACCAATAGGATATGTGCATATGTATAAATTTATGTTAAGGGAATTGGCTTACGTGCTTGTGGGGGCCCGCAAGTCCAAAATTTTTAGGACATACTGGCAGGCTAGAGAGTTGATGTAGCTCAGTTCCAAAAGCAGAATTCCTTCTTTCTCAAAGGAAGTCAGCCTATTGGAGACCTATTAAGGTCTCCAACTGATTGGATGAGCCCCACCCACGACATGGAGGATAATCTACTTTACTGACAGTCTACTGATTTAAATGTTAATCTCATCTAAAAAAAACAAAAAGCAAAACAAAACAACAACAACAACAAAAACTTCACAGTAATATTTAGACTGGTATTTAACGTAATATCTAGGTATGGTGGCCTAGCCAAGTTGACAACATTAACCATCACAGTGGTTAATTTCTTAACTTCTGGTTTTCAAAAGTAAGGAAGGACTGAAAACCATTTTGGTGAAGTAATTATATCCATACAGTACATTATCTTTGCCATTGCACTGAATATTCTTGCTAGCAGAAAGAATCTTTGAGTCACAGTTTTTGTAGAATATTTGTAGAGAAAATATTTGCAACAGTGAAAAAAAGCAAAACTAAACAGACTGTTTTCTCTTGATGGATTGAGTACTAACCATTTAGCACTTACTCATAATCCAGAAAAAATAGTTAGTTAAATTTCACATTTATAGAATGTATTTCCCAGGACATACTTTATGATGACATATAACCGGATAGGTTTGCCTATCAACAGTAGAATGTGCATTGGACCTAGTATGGTGTGACAAACTGTAAATACTTTTCATTTGTGTTAAGAACAAAAGTAGTAATTAAAGTATAAATGAATGCAGCACTATACAACCCTGCATTTTTTTTGAACATCCACAGTGTCACTTCATTATGCAAATTAGGACTCTGCTGTCCATTATTTTTTCTGTTTCATATTTTACGTATTTGCTACCGTGTTTCCCCGAAAATAAGACCTAGCAGGACAATCAGCTCTAATGAGTCTTTTGCAGCAAAAATTAATATAAGACCAGGTATTATGTGAGACCCAGTCTTATAGAAAAATAAGACCGGATATTATATTGTATTGTATTATATTGTATTGTATTGTATTGTATTCTATTATATTATATTATGTTATATTATATGATATTAAGACCTGGTCTTATAGTAAAATAAGACTGAGTCTTATAATAATTTTGCTCCAAAAGATGCACTAAAGCTGATTGTCCGGCTAGGTCTTATTATCAGGGAAACACGGTATAACATTTCTGTATAATTAAAGGATACCTTGTTTGATTAATTTTCTCCAAACGCTGTTCCTCTATCTTATTTTTTCCCAGGTTAAAAAAAAAATGAAAAATTTTCTGATGTTTTTCAAGTAAAACCTGCTACCTCAGTTGATTCTAAATGTACTTTATACAAATGGAAACAAATTGAATAGTTAGGTAAAAACATGGGACTCTTCTTTAAGTATACGGTAGATATTTTAAGAGCTTTCAAATACTCAATTGCTGCGTTGTTAACTGTGAATTGTGGCCAGAGAAAAAAGAAATGCGAACAAACATCTAGTCTGATGAAAGCTATTTCTATTCATTAAGAAATCCTCTAAAATGTTTTTCCCCAAGACCAGTGTACTCCTGACAGGACGGCTAACAAATTGTATATTCCTCACCATTTATTTTCATGAACTTAATTGACCATTTTAGGAAAGAAATGGCCCTTTATGATAACAACAAGATAAAAGCTGGTAATTGACTGAAATGCTTGAGTACAGCCAGCTAAAACCACTTTCGACTAATGGAGACCTGAATGAAAGGCATGCAAGTTTCAGCCAATTGCAGAGAAGGTCACAAGATTTTTTTTTAACAATTTTTTTTGAAACTTATAAAAAAACAATGTTTTGATAGTACATCATCCTTTCAAAGGTATGGAAAAAAAGAGAAAAGATCACATCAAAAATTGTTTTATAGAGCAACTGATTATCATGCGTGAGGCATGATGTATTATGGAAAATTGATATTATTTTAAAAGCTCTTTTTCAGTATTATTACATTGTGAGCACAAGGTTATTTCATGTGAATAAGACCAAGAGTATTCATTAGTGTTTTCAGAAGTAGGTAACAAAAATATTCCATGAAACACATTTGATAATCTTAATTAAGTAATTATAGAATCTTTTTGTTTCAAACAAATAGGCTTAAGATTTTAAAGATTTTACATTTATTGATCAAAATATAATAGATAAAATAAATTTTAGATTTACATAAATTAATTTTAAAATACCAAAATTGCCATGTTATCATTCTACATGATTTATTTATATCAAAATATATTATGACTAGTATAGTCCCTCACTAAGGGTAATACTTCTTTAATACTTTACAACTATTGATGGTTTTACTTTTCTGTCTAGAAAAGGACCTTATCTATTTACTATTCACATAGGTTGCGAGAGTACCCAGATCATTAGGGTTCTGCTACAAAAATCACTCAAAGATCCACATTAATTCATATTCCTGCTGATTATTTTAAATGGATGTTCTCAAAGAATTATAAGAAATCTTAATGATTGATTTGTTCTGCGCATCTTTCTTTATTTTTTATTTTACAAAAAGATTTATATGAGAATATATTTTTTAACAACAAAAAAAAGATTTTTAAATTGTACATGCCTGTGAAGAAAATTCTAGAAAATGGTGCAATAACAATAAATGAAATATTAAGTGCCTCTTGATTTACTGCATCCTTAGAATTGTAGATAAAACACTGCTTTGTTTTGTTTTGTGTTTTGTAATTAATTGGATGTTCTTTCTTTGCACCCCGAGAACATGATACATATCCCAAAGAGTACAGAAAACGCTAAAAACTTTTTTTTAATCATCATCTAATAACTTATTTTCCTTTCTACTTTGGCAAATTAGACTAGAGTCTACATTAAATAAAACTTGTGTCCCCCTGTATTTTTTCCTAACACAAATCATTGGCAAGAAACAGATTTTCCGTTTTATTGAACTTTGCCATTTTCCTTTTAATTATAAAATCCAGTGGATTTTCCCCTTCCCTTATTCTTTAAGACAATTTTATATGACTTTATATTATATACACAGTTCTTGATAGTTTACCCTCCTCTGGTGGTTGGAAATAATTCTGTTGTCATGCAATTTCAATGACTTTTTTCTCTATTGTGTTTCACAGTCGTTACAGGCTATGTTTCCAATTTGCCTTGACATGACTAATGCATAGGTACTCTTAAGTCCAGAAAATCTGTTCTTCTCTAATTTTATTGGTGAGTTTATTAACTCTGTGTTTCAACTATTACCTAAAGTGAATTATTCTTTTATACCACCAGGCCTTCTAAGTTCCATTTCAATTGCCTGTGGAAAAAACCTACAAATACATATTTTTATTTCCACAAGTAGTCTACAAAAATCACCTTATATTTTCCCTTTCAAAACAAATCAGTGATTCTATTAATCATCCATGAAATCTCTTTTATCTTCAAGTCTTGAGCCCCAATATTTTTTAGTCACTTAAAATAAATTTCATCCATGAGATGCCACAAATCTCCTTTCAAGTGTTAGTATTATTTGACAAGAATTAGATTTGCCTCACACCATCTACTCCTCCTTCCATGTTTTATCCAGTGAGTAGACTGAGTTTGAGAAACATAAAATTCATTTTAAATTACTATATATAATTCTTAACACATTATCGGTGATAAATGTGAAATTTGATAGAGGAAGTATTAAGATGCCTTAAATACATAGCCATGTTATAAAATTGATAAGACTATGAAAATGGTAAATTTATGAGGTGATAAAAGTATGAACTAGGCAGATGACAATACAAGGAAGAAGAAATGAATTTGAAGAACATTAAAAGGACTGGATTAGTGGAATCACTTAATTGAATTTATTATAGTGCTTCAAAGAAAGTTAAGTATCTGTGATTTTCTTCTTTTCATTTTTTACTACAGTGACCTGATCTTTTGAAGTATTCAACTTTGTATCTGATTTCTGATCTACACAGTCCCCATCAGCTGCTAAAATAATTTAAAAGTTTGATGAAATATGTAAAATCCGGTGGCAAATTCGACAGGAAGATAATTCTTACTCTGAATTATATATAGAGCTTGCCTAATTATGTGACTCATAGGAAGAGGGAAGAGGAAACATTTCCCTTTAAAGAAAAACTTGTACAAAATAATCGCAGAAATTCTGCACTGTGTAAGTTAATGCACTCCTCTTTAATTTTTTTGTAAACTTCTCAAGTAATGCTTTTTCAGACAGCATCATTGTCCTCAGCAAAGCCAGTCTCAAAGGTTAGGGCTGTGCTACAAATATGCCAATCCTACTAATCTGTTATAATCTCCCACAATGAAGGCTACTACTCAAGGGGATGACTTCACTTTTTCAGTTAATTGTGTAAATTGGTACTTTGTAACATTACTTCAGGTTCCTAGAAAGTATAGCTAATTTTAGAACTGTCTGATTTAAGTACATACTAATGTTCAAAAAAGCTTCAGCTGGAAGAATTTTAATAAAATCTAGTCTATATTTAAATTGAAGCCTTTCTCTCACATTGACCATTTCCAGCAAGTGAGTCCTGAGACCAAGAAACTCTTGAACATTTCTAAGTTTACATTATAGCCATTCTAGCAATGTTAAGATCATTATAGTAGTTAGCTAGGGCTGCCATAACAAAATACCACAGACTGGGTGGCAGAAATTTATTTCTTGACAGTTCTGGTAGGCAGAAGTCCAAGATCAAGGTGTCAGCAGATTTGGTTTCTTCTGAAGTCTCCCTCCTACGCTTGCATATGGCTGCCTCCTTGTAGGTCCTCATGTGGTCTCTTCTTTGTGCATATACATCTCTAGTGTTTCTTTGTCAAAATTTCTTCTTCTTAGAAGGATACTAGTCAGATTGGATCAGAACCCACATTAATAGCCTCTTTTTTACTTAATCACTTCTTTAAAGGGCCTTTCTCCAAAATTGTTACCTTCTGAAGTACTGGGGTTAGAGTCTCAACTCTGAATTTTGGGGGATATAATTTAATCCATATCACTCCACACTTTGGACGCTCCCCAAATCCATGTCCTTCTCACATGCAAATTATATTCACCCCCATGTCAACAACCTGAAAATCTTAACCCATTCCACCATCAACTCTAAGTCCCAAATCTCATCTAAATCAAAGTGTGGTTGGCACTGGAGTTATGATACATCCTTAGGCAAAATAACTGTGAAGCTGTGACACCAGACATAATACATTGGAAGCACATGTTAAGTAGACATTCCGCTTTCAAAAGGGAGAAATTGGAAATTAAAACATTGTCATAGGAATCAAGCAAATTAAAAATCTAGCAGAGTGAGTTCATAAGATTTTAAGGATGGAGAATAATTCTCCTTGTCTCAATGCTCTGTCCTCTGAGCCAGCAGAGTGGCACCCTCATGTAGGGGCCCACTGGAGTAGCACCCTGGCCCACTGAAACAAAGGAAGTGGCCCTGCCCTCTGGAACAGAAGAGGAGACAGCCTTCCCCCTGGAACCCATGTATTAGAGATTTCCAGGGAAACACTCTCTCTCTCTCTCTGTCTCTCTCTCTGTCTCTGTCTGTCTCTCTCTCTGTCTCTGTCTCTCTCTCTGTCTCTCTCTGTCTCTCTCTCTCTCTCTCTCTCTCTCTCTCTCTCTCTCTCTGTCTCTCTCTCTCTCTCTCTCTCTCTCTCTCTCTCTCTCTCTATATATATATATATATATATATATATATATATATATATATATATATATATAAACACACACACATACACACACACACACACTGCACACACACACACACACACACACACATATGGGGGAGATGGGGTAGAGAGGGAGAGGGAGAGGGGGCAGATTTTAAGAAATTGACTCCTGAGATTGTGTAGCCTTAGTAAATCCAAAATCTATAGGACAGGTTGGCAAGATGGAGACCCAAGGAAGAATTGCAGTTTGAATCCAAAGGCAGTTGGCTGGCTGAATTCTTTCTTTCTCAGTCTTCAATTGATTGGATGAGGCCCACCCACATCACTGACAGTAATCTGCATCACGAATTTCAATGATAATCTAGTCCAAAAAACACCTTAACAGAAATATCCATAATGATATTTGACCAAATATTTGGCATGATGACCCAGCCATGTTGACACATTTTATTAGCCATCACAGTAATGCTGCTTTTTTAGTTTGTAAATAGCTATTTGATGATATCTAGAATTTAATTGACATTTGGCTTCAGAAATATATTGAATTGATGTCTTTAACTTTCCTTAATTATTACAAGCCTAGAAATATTAATAGAACTGTTTAGAATTAGCTTCCAAAACATGTGCAGAGCCAAAGTCATAAACCTTAGATTGTGAAATCCATCTGAACGTGTCCCAACTTGATTAGTGAATAGTTTCTGCTTTCATTTCATTTTATTCCAGCCTATACTATATCAAACTCTGCATGGAGAAATCATTAAGTACTTTTTATTACTTGCTATTTTTATGATTAGTCTGGAATTTTATTTTTCTAATTTGGCTACAGTCCATTTGGATAATAAAGTGAACTGGCCATAACAGTTCTGACCAATTCTGCTTTCTTCTTTTATTCAATTTTACATTTATATTTTGCATCTACAGACAGACCAAGTATACTTAGGTTTTGATTTTTCATTTCAGTCAATTATCTACTAAACTGTAGTGTCTAAAAGCACACACAAATAATAAAAGAAGTCTCATTGTAATCCAGGTAATACTGTGCCCCATTTATTGATTAATATAGAGACACTCAACTGTAGTCTTTAATTTTGTAAGACAACGAAAAAACCTATTCAAGTAGAACAGGCCTAACAAAGAGCTACAAAACTATGCTTGGACTGCATAGATAATGTTATTTCACATGACTTGGATTCACATGTAATTCTTACAAAAAATAAGACAACAGAACAATATATTGGTGATTTCAGATTCCTAAAGTGTTACACCAACAAGATCTACATGTGTGCACTGCATATAAATAGCAGTCTGCACTTTATATTGTTTTATAATTTTATACTGTCAAATGATGCTGATGTACCTCTAAATAAAATCTGTCAGGATATGTGAGCATATGTAATCAAATCATTCTAGGTAAAATGATACCAATCTCATCTAAACCTTTTCTTTCCTTTGTTTTTTTCCCCCTAAAAGACACCAATTTTTCTTGACTATGAAAATCGTATATAAATGGAGGACAATTTCAAGATTTCAAGTATAATGTTTACAAACAGTAGTATCCGACATGATGTAGAATTTTTTATGATGTACCCACACTTATATTAAGTTCAACTAATCTATTGAATTATCTTTGATTATCTCTGGAACATAATGTTTTTGGTTGCCTGAGATATTTTGTGAACAGATGCTAACAAAGGAAAGCAAACTAAAAGCTTGAGAAATTATATTTGGCATATTTTCCCTGATTTTCTACATTGATAATAGCCTCACATCATATAGAGTAAACATCAAAACATGCAATAGGTATTTCTATGTAAGTCTCAGTAGAAGAGACGCATCATTTATTTTCCTGTTATACAAATTAAATATTCTCATGCAGTATTACAGAAAACAAGTCCTTAGAGGAGACTATTTTAAATAAAATTTATGCTCATTGGAAAAGCCACTTGTTTTAATAATTGTATATTATTTTCATGGCTCTATTGTGGATAATTGCTAACATGAAGTAAATTTGATAGGTTTAAGAGGAAAAGAAAATAATGAGGGATCTAGAGACCAAAGGCTCAAAGGGGAGGTTGCTGCAGTATGTTATTTTTGTTTAGCAAAATGATACAAAAATTGTATGGCTCTATCTATGCTTGGCTGTCATACTTTCCAGAAATAAAAATATTTTAGTCTTACTTTTATGGGTCTTATAACCATGGTAGACATTTTGACAAAGGGAAAATTAGATTCATTAATATCTGTAAAATTGATGCACAATTATCATCTTCCTGATTTGCCTGTTATGTAATAATCAGAAAATTTACATTTTAAGATAAATAATTCATAAATTTCTTGAGGACAGGAATTTATTTGTATGTATATGTATGTGTATTCATCACTGAAAACATTTAGTACACTACTGGGCATGTGAAAATTAATATATATCTGCTTATGGATTTACATCTGAATAGATAATTCTAAATTGAGTTTCTGTTTTAAACAGAAATACACAAAGGAAAATCATTTAACATTTGAAAGGATTCCACTAAATAGTACATTCAATAGCATATTACTAAAGGAAACTACTTAGCATATTTATTTAGGTAGTTTTATGTCCAATTACAATAATTATGTCATCATGTCTAATGAAATGACGATTTTAGATTTTTTTTCCCCCAAAAAATAAAAGTTTATGCTTTGTTCCTGATTAAAGCACTAAAACAAAATTCTAGTCAAAATGGCACTATCAGTACTGGTCTTAAATTCTGTTTCTACTTCAACAGCATAGATAAAATATATGAGAGATACATTTTATCACAATTAAGAAGCTACAATGAAAAACAAAATAAATATATGATGAGAAGAAACAGAAAAGCAATCTGGCACTGAGATAAAGAAACTATTGTGCTTCAAGATGATGAGAAGTCATAGGCCTCAGAGAGTGTGATTCAATCAGGATAATGAAAACTTAGTTGACACAGATGGTGGATGGCCATAGTATACATCAATCAATTAAACTAGGAGTTAGAGAATATATAGAGGGGGAAATAGGAATATTAACAGAGGTGCACCTATTGATAAAGATGGGGAGAGTGACGTAGCATTATGGTGGAATTTGTCTTTCCCCTTCATTCTACAACTAGTGGGACATCTGTAACTCAAAGATCTCTCTGCTCAACACACTAGTGCTCCTGAGAGAGCCACACATCTGTACATCTGAAGGTAGGGAGATTGGCATGCATAAGGAGGCAGGAACAGTGGCTACAACACAACTCTCCCAGCTGTGGTGGTGGCTGAGCCCACAGCCCCAGTGAGTGCCCTTGCAGCAGTGGACACAGGGTCTGAGACTGCAGCCCTCACCTGTCCTATGGCCTCTGTGAAGGAAAAGAAAGGCAGCAGTGGCATTGGCTCTCACAACTCCGGCTCCGTCCTCTGGCTGTGACCGTGTCTATACCACAAAAGAGCTTGGTAGTTGCAGCAGAGGCAATGAAAGTGACTCTGGCCTCCTGGCCACAGTGGTGCCAATGGCCACAGGTAACCAGGTAGCTGTGGCAGCAGGGCATATGAATCTGGCTCCGTTCAGCACATGGAATCTCCCTACAACAGCAGTGGTACCCGAAACCCAGACATACCCTGATACAGTCAGGGCACGCACTGTCCTGGTGACTCTGATGCTGGTGCCTGTGACCATAGTGAAACCTGTTACTACAGTACCACTAGCAGCAGTAAGGCACTGGCAAATCCAGAAGTGTAGCAGTGGCAGAGAGGGCACCTGCAACACCTCTGGAGGAGGCTGTGGAAGGTAGAAAATGTTGACTCTTAAATATAACTGGGGTCAGCTCAGGTGAGAGAAACTGAACACTTGTGCTATATCACCACCTACTGGAAAACAAAAGAAAGGCCTCTAATTATCATCCTGCCGAATTGTTAAAATTAAACAAAGCTATACTTAAAATAAGAAAAGTCTTAACTACTTCAAATGCACCAGTGGAGGAACAACTCATTAAGCACCTCTCAATAATCACAGCAACATGGTATTATAAAAATAAAATGACAATTCTCCAGAAACCAAGCTGAAAGTCCAGGAAAACTATGGGCTAAATGATAGAGAATTCAAAATAGCTGTCATTAAGAAACTCAACAAGATGTAAGAAAACTTAGGAATAGTTAAATGAGCTCAGGAATGAAATTAATGAATAGAAGGTATATTTTACCAAAGAGACTGAAGCACTAAAATAGAACATAACAGAAATTCTAAAGCTGAAGAACTCAATAAATGAGATGAAGAATGCATTAGAAAGCATTGGAAATAGAGCAGACCATATGAAGAGAGAATTGGTGAGCTTGAAGATAGGAATGAAGAAATGATTCAGGTGGAAGAGAAGAGAGAATTAAGATTTTTTTTTTTTAAATGAAAGAACTAAAACTATCTAACTCCATTAGAAAGGGCAGCATAAGGATAATGGGTATTCCAGAAGGAAGAGAGAGAGAGAGAGAGAGAGAGAGAGAGAGAGAGAGAGAGAGAGAGAGAGAGAAGGAAACAGCCTAAATAATGCATGAGAACTTCCTAAACCTCAGAAAGGAGCTGCACATACAAGTACAAGAAGTAAATAGAGCACTTAATTACCTAAATGCAAAAAGATTTTTTCTGAGATACATTATATAAAAACTATCAAAAGTCAATGATAAACAAATAATTTTAAAGGTATCCAGGGAAAAAGAAAAGACAGTAACCTACAAGGAACCACCATCAGGTTATCATGATATTTCTCAGGAGAAACTACAGTCTGAGAGAGAGAATGGAATTACATTGTCAAATAAATATAAATACCGCCAGACAAGAACAATCTATCCAGTAAAGTTATCCTTTAGATATGAGAAAATAGTGGCTGGAATACCAGTTTCTTCTCCCAATCAAAAGCCAAGGGAGTCCATCACCACAAGACCTTCCTTACAAGAAATGTTGAAAGGAGCTCTTCTTCCAAAAACAAAAAAGAACACAGAATTTCGTGTAACGTGATAAACAGACAGAATCAGAAAATTACAACTTTATTACAGAATAAGGTGTTAAACACTTAATTGTAGAATAAAGGTTAAAGGGAAAAAGCATTAAAAATAACTACTAATTACTTCAATTTGTTATATACATATATATCTATATCTATATATCTATATAGATATATCTATATCTATATATCTATATATCATATATATATCTATATAGATATATGTATCTATAAGATATATAGATATATCTCTATATATCTCATATATATATATATATATATATATATATATATATATATCTCCAACCTAGGAGCACCAAAATATATAAAGCAATATTAACACAGCTAAAGAGAGGAATTGACAGAACTACAATAATAGTAGAAGACTTTTAACAACCCACTTACACCAATGGATAGATCATCTAGACAGAAAGTCAAGAAAATAGTGGCCTTAAAATGGCAAAATATTAACAAACCAAATACAGCAATACATTTAAACTAGCATATACCGTGATGAAGCAAGATTTATTTTAGGCATGCAAAGATGGTTCAACATTTGCAAATCAATCAATGTGATACACCACATCAACAAAATGGAGGCTAAATCAATTTTTAGAAAGAAGAATAAAGTTAGAAAAATCAGTCTACCCAATTTAAAGGATTATTATATAGCTACAGAATATACAGCATCAGTGGAATGATAGAAACAAAGATCAATGGTATATAATAGAGAGAGAGAACCCAGAAATTGACTCACACAAATATTCCTGAGTGATTTTTTTGACAAACATTAAAAGGTAACTTAATGGAGGAAAGAGCCTTTTCAATAAATGATGCAGGAAAAGTTGGACATTCAGAGGCAAAAATTGAGCCTCAACCTAAATCTCACATATTTTACAACATTTAATTCAAAATAGCCCTGTACTTAAATGTAAGACATAGAGCTAGAACATTTTTAGAAAACAAAATATAACAAAACCTTTGGGGTCTAGGACTGGGCAAAGAGTACTTAGAAGTGCCACCAAAAGCACAATCCAAAAAAGAAAAAAAAAAGAAAATTAGATTTCATCAAAATTAAGAACTTTTATTCTATTAAAGAACTTGTTAAAATTCATGAAAATACTATCTACAGACTTGGAAAAAACATGTGTAAACCATGTGTCCAACAAAAGACTAGTGACTACAATATGTAAAGAACTCTCAATACAATGTTAAGAAAAAACAAAAAAAACAAGAACAAAGAATAACATAGAAAATGGGCAAAAGACATGAACAGACTGAACATACACAGACGGAAAATAAGCACATGTAAGATTTTCAACATTTTTAGCCATTAGTAAATAAAAATTAAATAACCATGAGATATACACCTATCAGGATAGCTAACTAAAAAGTGATAACACCAAATGCTGATGACAATATGTGGGACTGGATCGCTCATACATTGATGGTAAGGATATAAAATGTTACAGCCACTTACAAAACAGTTTGGAAGTTGCTTAAAACAATGAACATGCAACTACTATATAACCCAGAAATAACACTAGAAAAATGAAAATATATGTTCACACAAACGTCTATATACATAGATATTTATAGCTGCTTCATTCATAATAGTTAAAATCAGGAAGTAGTCCAGATATTATTTAATAGGTGAATGGTGAAACAAATGTATATTCTTACCTTGGAACCTTACTCATGAATGAAGGGGATGGTCTACTGACACATACAATAAGCTGCATACATTTTTAGACAATTGTACTGAGTGAAATCCCAATAGTTTACATACTGTCTGATTTCGTTTTTACAACATGAAATTGGGTAGCAGATTAGTGGTTATCTGGTGTTAATGAGACATGGGAACTAGAATGAAGTAGTTGTGATTATGAAAGTACAAACTAATTGGTCTTTGCGGTGATGGAAATCTTCGGTATCTTCACTCTGGCAACATCCATATCTTGGTTATGATATTGTACTAGAGTTTTGTAAGATGTTACTATTGGATAAAAATGGATAAATGTGTATGTGATCTCTGTATTATTTCTTAAAATTGCATGTGAATATATACAATTGTCTCAAAATTTAAAAATAATTTTTAAAAACTAAATGAAATTTTTTGCACCTGAAGAAGTTTTTGGTGTCAGATTGATAATTCAGAGACTTCTGGATAATTTCATTGAATTATCACACTCTTAAATTTTACATGGAGCTTAAGTATTAGAACATTTAATTATTTATGAAGGTTTATTATCTACTGAGATGCCTCACAAGATTCTGTATTAGATTTAATCTACTAGGGGAATTGTATAATCATTGTCACCATATTACATACCACTTTTCATCATCTTTGCATCGTACAGGTGAGTATGCAAGCACTATTTTGATAATTGAGAAAGGTAATTCATTAACCTCAGGAAAATAGTTTCATGATTATTCATTGATTGTATTGCTATTTTGGTCACACATGTCAGAAGGGTGTGGTTATCAGCTTTATCCCTCATAACAAACATTCCAAATCAAAGTATATATATATACACACACACACACACGTATGTATATATACATGACTTCAATATGTTCCTGCAGTATAGTGGCTAAAAATATCTTTATAAAATGACTACAACATACCTGCCTTAATTTAGACATTGAATTCAGAATTTTTGTCATTGTTTTGACAATTTAAGCTGTAATTTAAACAAGTTCTAATATGAAATACTGAAAATTCACTAAATTTAATGCACAAACACCAATATTCAAATTCACCTTCCCAAGTATCAAAGAGTAAAAAGAGAAAAATAATACATTTCCTACCTGCCTCACAATATGACTGTAAGGAATCGGTTGGAAAACTGGTGAAAAGACAGTTTTTAAAAAGTATAACAAGTTATAAGATAGTCTCTTTTATATCATTCCTGTAAATATTGGTTTGTTACAGTCTCAGTATAGTACAAAATGTTATTATTCCTCAGCTAAATGGAATGGTAATACTTGCCAGGTTTTGTCAGGACTCCTTTGTTTTCTTACTTTGTTTTGTTTCCCTGAGTGATCATATTCACACCTTAGATATTAGATATCTGCTATAATTGACGACCCTCAGCCTGTATCATTGGATGAGACTATGTCTGTGATGTTTTGAATATATACACAACTTCTTACATATATGTGCATTTGATAAACTCATCATCTCCAAAAGTGCACTTATCTTTCATTTTAAATTATATTCCTTTTCTGATTCTTTATCTAATTTAATAACATCACTATACACCACTTTGTTTAGCTAGAAACTTGGGCAACATCTTTGAGTTTTCTCTTTCTTACTTTCCATAATCTAACAATCCTTAAACCACATTAATTTCTCTTAACATTTATTGCTTTTAGCCATTGACTTTTCTTTATCCCTGTTATTTTGGTTCAGATGCTTACCTTTTATTATCTGGAATCTTGTAATAGCCTGTTTCTTTGTCTGTGAACTTACTCTAAAGCCCCTAGATAAAGCACATAAATAGCTCTACACTGACCAAAGATGCAACATTAGCAGCTCAAGTAAATTCTTACTAATCTGTATCATTCTGTCCTTATCACCAATTCTCATCTCAGTTGATCCAATACTTATTTTGTGTTTTTGTGATGTAAGCCACCTCTACCAAAGCTCTCTCTGTCACACCCATGGTATGTCTTCACGACCTTGTTTTCTTGACTAACTCTATCTTGTAGAGCTCATCAGAAGCATTATTCCTAAGCTGCACCTTTCCTGATACCTTCACAATAAATTAGATGTCCTTTTGTGATCCATTTACATTTTCACGTACTTATCACAAATATTTTCAAACACAGTTGAATGTTCACTTAGTTGCCTGACTCTTTAATCAGACTGTGGCAAGCGTTGTGTTTTATTCACATCTGTATTTCAAATCTCTAGTGGATTGTCAGCCGCAGCTAGGCGTTCAACAATTGTTGAATGAGAAAATGAATGAATGTACAGATAATTAATTCGATTGTAAAAAAATTCTCCAAAGTATATGCCTGTAGCCTTCTTGATATTGAAGCACATAAAAAGCTGCCTTTTTCCCTTAGATTCCCACTTCATATTTTTTTTTCTTAGCAAAAAGAGTTTAATTCGCAAAGTTTATATGTGAAATCAGTTTTGAGTAGTATCTCTTTCCAGTGAACAGTACAGTAAATCATGTGAGGTGCATTTTCAATGATTTCACTCTCTCCTTAACCCTTACTGCCATCCCTAGCCTGAGCAGTTATGAACTTGGAAAGTCTGACTTTTTCTCCTTAAAGAGGATTGACCTGTAAGAATCACATGTTTTTTTCACATGTTTTTTCATAGTTTATTCATCAGGCAATTTCTTTTTTCTAGTTACTTCCGAATGCCTATGTTCAACAAAATGGTCTTAGAAATGATGTTTCTTCAATAGTTTACTTCAATAGTTTACTTTTGACTCATTTTCAGCCCTCCTCCTAGGAAAGGATTTATTGACTTGGTGTGTTAGTTCAAGTGCTCTGCAATGCAGACACCAAGATGGGATAGGACAATAAACATCTATGAAGAATAAAGAGGCAGGGGAGTAGGATTAGGCAAGGAGATTGCATTAACTGCAAGCAGGTCAGACAACTGTGAGAAAAGAGGGTAAAGGGAAGTGGATTGCAAAGGCAGTCAAACTCCTGGGCAGTTCTAAGAAAATTTTGACTATGCTGATGGGGTGTCCTCAAGCCAGAAGCTCCTATTAGAATAGTGATATCCCCACTATGTATGCATAGAAAATGGCAGGTGGAAATATGGCCTCAGCACGAACATGATGGTGGGCTCTTACAGGCAGCATCTGGGGCAGTCAGTGAACTATGCTCCCTACAGCAGGCTATCTGCAAACAGCGTTTTCATGGTTGCCACACTTGGGTCTGAGCAGAATATACAGAATTATGCCTTTCAGGATAATTCATTTTGACAATTATATACAACACTTTTACTCTAGGAAAATAAAGCTACTTATAATCATATTTGGTCATCAAGCATAATGTAGGAGAGTATCACACTTAAAGAACACAGTTACCATTTTCCTGTAACTTCTACCACCACAAAATATGATCTTTAACTATTTGTCTGAAATATCCCTGTGTATACATTAGAGGAGTGGGAATAATCTGTCATCACAACTCAAACATCCTTTGCTCTTATATTTGCATTTAATGACTTCAATTAAAAAAATCTAACAATTATTCATTTAAATGACCAAAAATTCTTAATTTAATTATTAAGGTCTTTCATAGACAACAGACCTTGCTGATATTTTGACATAACTAAATCCCTTGAAATACTCATTATAGAAATTGAGGCAGTGTACAATGCTGGGAAACACTATAATAGTAAACAGCGTACATTTTAGAGTCAGAATTGGATTGGATCTTCAGGACCTCTCAAGTAATTTCATCACCTATTAAATTGGAAAGAAAATACCACCTTTGAAAGGTTTTGAAGATCATTTGAGATTAATTTTGTAAAGACTTTAGTGCAGTGTTGAGCATGAAACAGGTACTTGGGAGTCCAAGTATGGTCACTATTCTCTCTCTTTTTCTTTTTAATTAAAGTTTATTGGAGTGACAATGGTTAGTCCTAGACATGGTCATCATTCTTATTGTTAAGGTACTTTACTAATTTATAAGTTAATATTTGTAAAAGTTAATATCTCAAAAATATATTAGTCATCACTTTAATAAGTATCTCTAATTTATTTTTAATTGTTAATTAATTGCTAATCTGTTTCTTAATTGTTATTAATAGTGTGTATTGTACAGATTGCCCTGAGGATGATATATAAAAATGAATATAAAATAAATTACCTAAGTAGGTATGTATGTACACAAGTACATATGTATCTTTATCAAGTTTATAGTATGCAAGAAGCACTAGAAAATATTAGCTATGGTCATCCTTTTTGTATTCACTGTAATGACCCTCATCTTCCTCTTCTTTTGTCATTATCAGCATTAGCAAGTTTCATAAGGGACAATTTGTATCCAGTAGCAAAATATCTACCCTGTAGAAAATGGCCATTGATACTTGTTTATGGGTGACACTGGCCCTGAGAACAAACATAACTATTAGGAGGATTCAGGAAAACTCAGTAGTAACCATATGATAAAAGTATATTAGAAAGTGAAACAGGAGGCGATTGCTTTTGAATTCTTTTTGGTTATTTGCCCTTTTCATTATGTTTAATGAAACACCTAAATAAAATCATATGACACAAGTTGAAAACAAAAGGGACCAAATGGAAGTTGAAGATAGACCTCAGTGGAGTCTTGGTATGTTCTAGTCATTGCTAGTTGAGTGTGCTGGCAATGCCTTTACTTCACAAGGGCTAATGGCATAAGAAAAATAAATACATTAAATTGAAACACTGTTGAGAAAACAAAATAAGAAAGTGTGACTTTGAGGGGACTTGGGAGAAATAAAAGTATTTAAAGTAATCATTCAAATGCACAGAACATAAAAGCCCCTGATGTGCTTTAAAAGGCACAGCCTCCTATGTACATTTGATATAATTACTGCTAATTTTAATGTTACAAAATAGTTATCACTATAAATAAAGTTCCTAATTAGGACAGTACATAACATAAACTTATATTGAAATTTTGTCTTTCTTGACATTTTGATTTCTCGTTTGTGATGGTGATAGGATGAGGAGATAGCAGGAAATGTTGCCATCCTGTAATGTCCTGAGTAAAAATGTTTCAGTGTAAATCAAAGACCATAATCTTTTCTATTCACACCTTTCATGCCTATTGATGGGTATTTTATTCTTATAACATTGTAGTAAAATAGAAACAACAAAGAGAAACTATGTTTATGAGTGTAAGATCACAGACTTTAGGATAAGGGGTATACATACAGTGTGTGTGACTTCTGACATTTATTTGCTGTTATTATTTCTTAAGTGAAATAATTTTGTCAGGATCAATTACTCTTAATAATGATGGCTCATTTTATCTTTTCATGTGACTGCAATAAACTAACCAAATTCTCCCAGCCAAATAGTAGGATCATTCAGCAGTGACCATGCAGTTTTATTTTATCTCACTATAAAACCATTCATAAAAGAGTTCTGATACTGTTCTCTTATGTTCCATTCAAGGAATTTGTTTCCTCTATTAGAAGAATTGTGTTTTTCTATTTCCACTAAATAGAGAACTGGGGTTCTGGATTTTCTTTGCGAATTCTCTACTAGCTTGTGGGTATAGCCATTGTTTTGCTTTGGTCTTCATTGTTCTATCATGGATGCTATTGATGTCATTAAAAGCCTTCCAACAAAACGTATGGATTTATATGAAAGCTTTCAGTCATTCTTTTCTATACGGTTCATAATCAAAAGTATAAAATATTTTATACTAGTTATATAAATATATGAAATTAATTCTAATTCAGTGCTATGATAATTTATTTGCTCTATTATATTAACTATAATGTAATGTTACTGAACATGTATAAGAAAACAGCCCATTTCAAAATTCCACTTTCCTACTCTCATTTAGATCTACTAACTCAGTTTGTATAACTAGGGCCTAGTAATATGAAATTTAATATATACCCACTGTAATTCTCTTTGAGAGCCACTGCCATAACTTCTAACTAATGTTATCAAATGAAAATTAAATCATTTTAACCTTCTGGCTCTAGTTATTAAAGTTAAGTTACTTGCCTCCTAATTAAATTTTATAGTTTAGGTGGAAATTGACAAAAAAGCAAGTAGACAGACAAAACACATTGACAAAACACATCATGTCTCACAAGTTCTTCTCCAGATCTCAAAAGATTGAAATATAGATATAGACGGGGCTGTATTTTTGACTGGAAATTCTGGGGGAGAACCTACTTCCAAACCCATTCAGGTTGTTGGCAGAAGTTGGGTCCATATGAGCAGCTGGGATGCATATTTCCAAAAAAGATGCAATTTCCATAGTTAAGGCGCTTTACCTACACAGGGAGAATTGAAGATAAATACCACTTGTTAATTTAAGATCTAAAATCCTGTAAAGATATCAGAAATGGGTGTGTGAAAATTTACCTGCTCATCTTAGATTATTGCTTTCATCTAATCATAAACAAACGTTGAGAGAGGGAAAGAAACTGTAAATTCTGTAAACTCTTCTAGCATCCCTTGGTAAAATCTTTGTTGATTAAATATCACATCATACCATATGAATATTTAATTAAAATAGGTATTCTCAGTTTGACTTGGAAGAGTTTTGAATTTATTGGAATATGTGGGTTTGATAAATGTGAGGGTTATTGTTAGTGAAATAATTACAAGGACATTCTTATTCAGTTCCCAATTTTAAATTAAAAGCACTTTTAGAGGCATCATGAAGTAGTTATATTGCGTTTGTTGAGCCTAGTTTGTTTTACATTATTAACTCATTAGTTCCCCACATCAACCATGGAGGGAGAAGGCAGCAGATTGTAAGGTGTTGCTTTTCCAATTCTAATGTGCAGAAGAATCACCTGGAGAACTGTTTAAAATGCAGATTCCGAATAAGTAGGTCTGGGGTCTAGAGAGCATACCTAACAAGCTCCCAGTTATGCTGATATTATTCCTCTAGGGAACATACTTGGAGGAGCGAAGTTCTAAAAAAATCACATTAAACTCACAGTCTAGAAATGTAAACTTTATCCTCATCTCTCATTAATCATTTGATAACCTAAAGCAAATGACTTCCTGTGGGCTAAGTCTTTTCATTTACAAAGAAAAAGTATCTGAGTCATTATTCTGTGTATTTTTATTAATTAAGAAACCACTGATCACTGAGGCACAGATATTTCTCAAATTCATACAAGGAGTGATACCTCCTGTTTTCTGACTTTAGGTTTCCTGATGGCAAGTTGAAGTTTTTCACTTTACCATCCCAGCAACAGAACCTGAACCCATTTATATAGAACATTGTAGCTGAAAATAAGAGAAGTCATGCAGAGCTTTTTTACAAGATACCTTGAGAAATTTTAGTAAATTGGAGCGTTATTACTTTAATGGATTTTATATTTTTCATGCTATACCAATAGTTTTCTATTTTATTCATTTTTTTTGCTATTCATTACTTTTATTCCACAGTCCTTTCTCTTACTTTTAAACAACACTTGACCAAGTGATAGCAGCACCTTTAAGCAAAGCTATTCTCACAGCAGTCTTACATCAATGCCAGCTGTGATTTCATTTATATTGAATCACTGTAATTCCTGAAACAATTTATGAAGTTGTTGTTTTGCAACCCTCATTTAAACTTATGCTTTCATGAAATAAAGGTAGACGGAGACCATATTCATCTGTATTTTTCTATTATTCATTTTTGTAACTAAAGTTGGACTTGCAGATGTAAACTTATTGGCATGCCTTCATTGACTAGTAGTAGAAGCCTCCTTAGAAAGCAAGTGTAGATAAAAATCTGAATACGCTTACTTGCAGGTGTATTGCATGTCTCACCAGCAGTGTGGCAGTTATTGCCTCTTCCAGTCTGCACACAATGTTGTCTGGGCATGGATAAACAGGTGCGCTTGGGCACAAGACCAAATCTACCCCAAAACACAAGTGACCAGTGTGCTTCTAGATATTTAAGCCAACTGGTAGTTTTTTTTTTTTATTGACTGCAGATGGTTACTGACTACACAATAAAAAGCTTCCAGTTGACTGACTATGTTCTTAAATAACCCGAAAGTTATTTTCTCATAGCTGGGAGCTCTAATTTGTACTCAAATGTAGAAGGATAAATTTGAGCTCGCCTGATGGCCTTACCACCAGATGTGCCCTTGAAGTCAATGGAGATTTCAAGCATCGTTTACTGCCTTAGGCTGATTTTGATATTTTAAGAACCCAAAGAAATGAACTAAGCTCAACTCTACTCATCTCTCCCTTTCCAGGTTTGTAAATATGTGCTTCTTGGGGCCCATTGAAAGCATTGAAGGAAACCCAGAGTCTAAATAGATATGTAAATTACTTTATATTTGGAACATTTCTTATAATAGTAGTCTTGGCTGAGTTGCCAGGTGCCTCACAAAATGCAACAGATATGTTTAGGTGTCAACTATACCTAATATACCAATCTACTTGATGTGGGGGACACACACATATACACATAAACACACACATGCACACACATGAACATATGCTTTATTTTCCAGTGTTCTATAATTGTAATGAAAGTCCACATGAATAAATACAGAATAAGGAAGAATGTCATTAGAACTATATGAAAAAATAATATTAAAAAATCTAACTTAGAGTGTGAAATACTCTTTCGGATATGGGGATGGGGAGAGGATACAGAAAAAAGGCCCTGGTCTTTATTTTAGATACAATGCTTGGGAAGAAATTTGGAACATTCTGGAACAAGTTAGTAATGTAAAATGGGATTTTTTTGGAAATCCCTGTATTTGGAAATACATGATTTGGTTTCCAAGTCAAATTTGCCAATGTATGATCTAATGAGACCTTGGCTAATTCATTCCCCTCCCCACTTCGGAAGCAAATCTTAATATGTAAAATAAAGAGCTTGGATTTTATTATCGCTGAACTCCCTTGTATACCCTAAAATTATGTAACAATTTTAAAAGCACTTGAGAGAAATTGTAAAAATGTTACTCCCTCTCCTCTCAAATCTCTACTTTCTGTGTACTTTCTATACTTCATCTTTGTAGCATTTTATCATTAATTGACAGATATGTATGTATTTGTTTATTTATTTTATGTACTTCCCAGCCACTAGAATGTAAGCTCCATAACAGTGGTGTTTTATTTATTTACTGTTACATATTCAATGTCTGGCATGCAGTACATATTCAATAAACATTCCTTTAGTGAATGATTGAATCAGTAAACATCTTCCAATGACATTAATTAAATACATATGTGTATATATAAAAGAAAACTAACAGACTCATTCTATTTTATCCCAGAAAAACTTTTGCAAAAGTGAAAAATCTGCTATTATATAATTTCAATCACATTTTGTTAAAATTAATAAATAGTGTACAGTCCAAATAGTAATTCAGTGTACATCAGACAATACACTATGTCCTTTTCAATACGGTAGCTTATGTCTTCCTGATAAAAAAAGAGGTTGATAGGAAGTAAACTGATCATTCATATTAAAATAAACACTTATTTTCAAGTAATATAATAGAGTAAATGTTTTTTCCCCCAGCTTTTTAAAAGTAGACTACATGGTTAAAGCAATAAATATCTGAAATTATTAAAATACAAATTTTAAAAGATAAAATATTAATATTGGAATAGTAAAAAAAGCCTAGAAGAGCCTTAAACATTAAACTTTTTTTTTTTAATTGGAGAAAAAGGTGTTATAATTTGTTTTTGTTTTTTTTTTTTACAGAATAAATTCTATATTAATGAGCAATAGTCAGGAATCATTAATGATCTAGAAGTATCAATATGTATAAATGAAGTAAGTGGCAAAGAATATTTTTAAAAATCTGATATAAAAAGACTAATGTTAAAACAATGAAAGTATTGCAAAATAATCACAGGGATGTAAAGCACAGTATAGGGATAGCTGTGGATATTTGTATAAAAGTATGAAATTATTTTTTGTGAAAGTTCAAAAAAAAATAAAATACAGTATAGTGAGTATGGTTAATTATATTGTAGTAACCATGTATAGTGCCAGGGGGGCATTAGACTCATCGGGTGAATCACTTCATAAATTATATAAATGCCTAACCACTAAGCTATACACCTGAAACTAATATAAAAAAAAATATTAAATGTCAACTATAATTGAAAAAAATTAAATGTGAAAAAAATTAAAAATTGAATATATGAAATTGTTAAAATAGAAATTAAAATATAGTTTCTGTAATAAGCTTTAAGAAAGATATTGTTATATTTTTGTATCTTCTAGAAAGAATAAATCAAATAAAAATATCAAAAACCACTTCATATTAATAAAAAAATTAGTTAAAATCCTTTAAGTATATGTCATAACATTTTTGCCTTTATTAGAAGTAATGTTTTATAGTGGGCTTAAGTTGTTATCACACATATTGATATTAGCTAGTGAAATTCTGGGCAACTTGCTTAACCAGATACTAATTAAAATCATATTCTAAATCCTTCACCACAAGCAGCATATAAATATAATGACAGATATTACTGGCTTCAAAAATATAGCTTTCTACAATATAAAAATTTTAGATAATATAGTACACAATAACGGGGGAAATTAAGACCTGTTAAAATATGTTATGCGTGAGTCAGAGCCCAATTATGTGCAATATCCAGAAGCAGAGCCATAAAAAGGAATCCATTTATTTAAAAAAAATCAGTATCACAATGACTGTAATGGAATGCAGAGGTAAACAATTGATTTTCCAGCATTTATTTTTGACAAATTAAAATATGGAATAAAATATGTAATATATGAAATAGTTTTGTATCTAATATGCCAATTATTTCACATAGTACCTTTAGCACTGAATTTCTAAATATAATGTATACAAATATTATAATTGCATTTTTATTAACTTGGTGTGACATGTATTTCTAACATGGTCCCCGCTGGTCTTCACTTCCTGTCACTAACATTCTTGGGGTATGGGACCTGTGACTTGCTTCCAGATAGTACAATACTGCAAAGGTGACAGGGTATCACTTCTGTCATTACTTTACATAAGCAAGTAACTCTAGTGGGGAGTCCCACATGGCAAAGAACTAAGGGTTGCCCCTAATCAACAACCAGCGAGGAACTGAAGAGCCTTTGGTCTAACAATCCGTGAGAAATTGAATCCTGACAACAACACAAACTTGAAAGTGGATCCTCCCTAGTCAAGTCTTCAGCCCTAAATCGTTAGTCACATTCTTGTTAAAGAGCCTGGAGCAGAAGACCCAGGTGGTCTGTGCCCAGACAGAAACTGAACTACAAAAATTGTAACATAACAAACGTGTGTTATTTTAAGCTGATAAATTTAGGGTGATTTGTTATGTAGCAGAAGAAAACTAATACATATAGAATTTATGTATTCATTAATTTCACAAATGTTAAAATTAATGAATTCATAATTGATGAATTCATCAATTTCACAAATGTTAAAATAAGATAGCATTAAAAACGCTAAGATGTCATGATGTTGCTATTCATTTTCCTTCTTTTATTTAACCCAGGTTTGTTGAAGTATGATTTAAATACAATAAAAGTCACCCATTTTAGTTATACAGATCGATGAGTTTTGACAAGTGTGGATAGTTGTGTAACCACAACACATTCAAGATATAGAATATTTCCATAATCCTCAACTTAATAATTTTTAGAACACCTGGCTATTTCATTGTTAGTACAGGAGCAATGTGATCTTACAGCTTTCTGTATCCTAAGTGAAATCTTTGCTTTATTTCTATGTCTGTGTTCCACAAGTTGAAACAATAAAAATAAATAAGTAGTGCAATGTAATAAAAATTTAGTTTCATTAGGGATATTGGAGAACTTTCCTAAATTTGATCAATTCATTAAAATTATCATGAGGTCTTGGTTCTTTGGAGAAAAGGCCTTTCAAACTATCAGGAAGGAAACAAAACACCACCAAGAGTAGGAAGTATAAAAGGTGAAATTTGGCCTTCTAAACTATTTATGTAGAAAAGCTGTCTCTTTCTATAACACATACACAAACACACACATATACAAAATCATATACATTTCTATAAAATAATAGAGCTGACTTTTATTTGTAGAATCTGTCATTATTATATGAGTTATAAAAATTATTTCACTGAGGAGGCAAAATGCTTTTGCTACACTGAAACAAATGTATTCTCTGTGTGGTGATAAAAACAACAGGATCTGTTAGAAATTGGTTGCAATTACTATCTGGACTTCTTGAACAAATTAATTTTCACCATTATAAGAAAGTGTTTTGTTTTTTGTTTGATTTTTTTTCCTCCAAGTAAGAAAGAAATGTACATCCAATGCTATAGATGTACACATATATGAATTTTTCCTTTAGATGTTGAAGCTTGATTTTCTTTAATTATATCCCTAAGCAGAAATATGGTTTTGTGTGGACGAATTTGCTGCTCCTAGGGCAAATCATCCAATTTTGGGGACTTCCCTATAATAATATACTTGATCAGTCAAGCAAGTGTGTTTATAGGTTATATAACAATTACCAATATATGAAATATAATGTGTCCCGCTAATAAAAGACTTTACAATAAATTGAGAAAAATATTTTTTAAAATAGGGGCAAATATTTGATTATGAAGAGGACCAAGATAGAAATGCCTGATAAATGTTATGCTACAGAAGACAAGTGCAGCGAGTTGTATCTTTTTGCTCATTTCAGTCAACAGCATAGCTTTGAAACTATAGGAAACTCATATTAAATGAGCTCAATCTTTTTCATCTTGAAAGAATTTGAGCTTGAATCATCTCCTCTGTGATTGCATTGGTTTCTCAGAGTACAGGTGATGCCAAAATCACTTGAGTAGACCCTGTAACTTTCAACATTTTCCAAAGGAAGCAGAGTAGAATTTACTGGAAAATATATAGAGCAAGAAATGAGAGAAGTGGTGGTATTGTAAAATTTAGAGAAGAATTTCTGAGATACACAGTGCTGACTTGGCTTCAGTTTGTTCTTGCAGTATGAATGTCATCAGCTTCCGCAACTAGTTTATCTTAGGTAAGGAAATCTGGAAGAGATTTATAAACTTCTATTTATATGCAAAACTTTTTTTGAGTATGGCTTTTATTTAGCCGTCAATGCTTATTGAGCTCTATCATTGAAAATGAAGATGTACTTAACATATACTGTCGGATAAATAGTAAATTAGAACAGAGAAAACAGACTATAAACTGAATATCACCATTTAAATAAAATATTCTCTTTTGTTTCTTTTCTTTAAAAACATATTTTTTTCCCCCGTTCAAGAAAGGGAATCATGACAATAAACAAATGATATTGATACTTCTTAAGCAGGTTAAAAAGCTGCTTAAAGAACAGTTTGTAGTAGCGAACATTTTATAACCATAATTTCCTTTTATTTTTCTTGAATAAGAAATATCAATAATAATAATAGATAAATAATAATAATAGCTAACACTTACTGTCCCAGGCATTGTGTGAGGTAACTCATTTCATCCTTATAAGGTGTATTTTTATCCACATTTATGGGTGAGGGATCTGAGCACAGAGAGGATATATAACTTACCAACGGTTCTTTAGGCAGTAATCACAGTAATCACAGTCTAGTTCTAGAACCAATACCCTTAATCTTTATAAAATTTGTATGAGTATACAAATAATTACTCAAAATGGCACAGTAGGGCTACTCATTTCTATTATAAAATATTTTTAAAATGGAAAAACATACTACCTAGTAAACTTTTTACAACCTATTCTTATGCTTCATTTTTTATAATAGTCAATTTATATTAAATTTATTCAAATGTTAGTGTTATAGTTGACTAAATATCTGTAGTCCTCTAAATTTAACTTCTAACTTCATCAAAGAACGTTCATATTTTCTTAATAAGGCATATCACTTTTAAATAGTTGTTCTACCTTGAAGCTATGAAATTATTATGACTTTTATGTTTTTATTAAAATCTGTGATTAGGAAAGCCAAAGATTTTGAAACATGCTATTCATATACATCAGATGGCATTTATATCTAGTGAACGAATTGAAGATGAAACTATGAAATACTGACCAGCCCTTTTCTCCAGAGTCCTTGTAATGCCCCTGCTGAGCACCTATGTGAAGGAGTCTGAGTCTGCTGTGATGACTGATTATTAAAATGTTAAAAAGGCAATTTAAAATTTTAGGCTGATCTCCTTCATGAATATTTGCAACTTCAACTTCCAATTTTAATTTACTCCATTGAGCAATTCCTTCATTAAGAACTCAACAATTGTTAGACCACTGTAATAAAACCTTCAAACATTTTGATTCCAAATACAATATTTGTTTCAAATAAACTTTTAGTATGGAAGCCATATTAATTATATATGCTATAAAATGCCAGACAGGTAACTTTTAACTCCCTGAGAACCTGTGAATCATTTTCAACTCCCTATGAACCTCCAATAGCATAAATAAAGTAAGGAGGAAAAACATCTAATTAATTAAATAGATGTGGGAAGAATATCCTATATATTTTATATAAAATATATATGTATTATACATATATACCTACATATATACACATACATACATACACATAAAATTAATTTGCCAAAAAGAAGGCATTTTGTTGGCCCAGACTATATTAACTTGTGTGTATGTATATGAATGCATATATGCATGGATATATGTGTGTGCACAAATTTATTTAACAAAATGTAGCATATGATCAATAAATAACCCAAAGACATATATTCTCACCACAACAATTCTGCCATGTCCGTGTAATTTTAATTTCCTTGCAAGAAATTTATAGCAGTGCAACTCAGTCTATCAGAAAAGAATAGTAACTCAGGCTATTTTCCTTTCTTCCATTTTTAGCCATCCCTTACATAGAAAGAGGTGAATGGTCTTAAATATAACTAATTATCAACTTTTGTAAATATTTTTATTGGCTTTCTTGGAGGCTTTAAAAAACAATTTTGGTGAATAAGTTACCAAATGACATATTCACATGCGCAGTGTTAGTTACACATTGAATTAAGATATAACCATACCTGATTAAGATGATTTAAAAAGTCACCTTTTTCTTAGCTTTTGTTCAATTTTTAAACTATGTATTCCATCACTGGTTGATTTTTCTAATTTTCTTATATACCAGTTTTATTTTCAATATCCTCCATATTTCCATCTTTTTTCCCCCCTGTGGAATTATATTGAATTATTTCTGTTCTGTTAGTTTTGTCCTCTCCTTTTTCTTTTTCTTTCTTTCTTTCTTTTTTTTTAATATCAGTGATGGAACTATTTGAAGAAAAAATTATCTGACTAATCTTTTTGGTTTGAGTATATTAGGTAATGATTGAAAAATATCAATAACAAAGAAGTCAAATAACATACATTTAATCATTTTCCAGGTTTAGAACTGAAGTGTATTGTTAATAACTTCTGCAGGCTTTTTCCCTATTGTCCCTTTCATTCTACATTGGGAATTTCCTTAACCTTCTCTTTCCTTTTTAGTGGGAGGAGAATAGCAGCTTATAGATTCACCACAGAGATTGCTGATTTGAATTTTCCTCCAATACTCCTGGACGGCGCTTTCCTAATACCCATTATACACATTTGCAAAATTCCAACCTGCCCACCATTTATTATCTTTCATACTATTCTAAAAGGAGCTTAAAATTTTTTCGAAACGATTCAAAAATATTGGCTTGTTGTTTTCAAGTTTTGTACATCAGCCTAAGAGTATTATTATATCATGCTCTCCCATCATCTTTGCTATCAGTGGCAAATAGATTTTGGAGTTTTTCTCAAGTTTTCTGACCTCTTCAATCAAAGATTTATCATATCAATACTGCAATCACTTCCATAAAGCAGACTTTCAGGACATCAAGTGTAAGCTCCACTTTATGATAACGCATATATTTTTACCATTTTGCAGTAATATCCACTGCATCTACTAGCATTGAAATCTTACCATCAAAGGATTTGCATAAAATGTAATTATGTATCAATACAGACAAGTTTCTCTTTCCTTGACAGATCACATGTGAGGCCTTCAAGTGTTTGAAGAGTAAACACATTGAATTAAATGAAACAGTTATGAAGTACAGGGATATATAAAATGAAGTCCATGATCTAGAAGGAAAATAAAAATAATCTATTAATATTCTCCATAATCAGTGGTGTAGTTTTTGAACTTGAAAACACTTGTATGACTCATACTTGTTATGCTGTGCTTCATGCCTGAGTTTTTTAAAAGACTTATACTATGCCTCATGAATTTTGCATGCCAAAATTCAGATAAGTCCAATGTGATATGAGCAGAAATGATCAGCTATATATAACAAGTAATTTTGGAAGTGTGCAGATAACAAATATATTTGAATACATATACAGAGATTTATATTTTTAATCCACTAAAATTAGAATAGTGCATATGTATATTTTTATTATTGCCTCCAAATTACTAGAGCATCAACTATTTATTTATTATTGATTGATTGATTGATTGATTGATTGATTTAGCTACTGACCTTATTTTTCATTATATACCAGCTGATGCTCTAATCTGCAAGTAGAACAGATTACTTCTGATATACAGATAAGGCATAAGGTGGGGCTTTAGCTTGAGATAATCCATAAAAATAAAAATAAAAATCTCTCTTCTTACCTGCTAGACTCAATACTCCATAAATGAACTTACTTAAGTTTATATGGCAGCAGTCACTTCCTAAACGCAGTTAGCAAACTCTTCTCTATCTTCACAGTCCTGCAGTAGCCACTCTGCATTTGCTCACAGCCAAAGCCAGCATAACCTTTTCAAAACAAAGATAATGTACACCTCATGCTTCAATAACTTTCAATTGTTCCTGCTGAAGATTCATGGCATCTGTTAGACTGTCTTCTTTTTCTTTACTGATATTCTGGTTAGATCTTCTTACGTGATTACTTCATCATCTAAAGTTAAAATCTGCCTCATTAGCCCAATAGTTGGTATCAACCTAGGTGAATTTGAAACTCCATGTAGATAAATACCCGTATAGCCTAGCCTTTGAGATCTTTGATCCTCAGTTTCTTCTATGTCCAAGGCCATGTCTGAATATCATCATTATTGGCAACTGTTGTAGTCTGATATCTTAAATTCAAACATCTTATTACATAAGTACAACTATGCACCTAATTCTCACTCTTTGTTTCCATTATACCCTACTTACTAATCTCATTAAATATCATTTATTTTTCAGGCCCTTTAATTTTCCTAATATGTCAATTGGTACAATGTTTAAAAATCCAGCCTGTGACTGTTTATTAACAGGCAAGTTCAAGTCACTTATGTGTATTATTATTTCTGATATACTTGGATTGTTACCACGTTATTTTTGTATTTTGCATACTGTTTTGGTTTGTATTTTTTTCCAATCTTATCTTCAGATTTTCTTTATTAATCTTCTTTTTAAAAACACTGTTTTTCAGTTTTTATTTGTTTCTTATAAATTACTAATGTGTGCATTTGACTAAGATAAAATGAAATTTAATCTATATACTTATCACCTTCTGAACAATAAAAAAATCATAAAATATGTTTTTTATCTTTAAAAAAGATAAAAAGATCTTTATCAGATGTTCTCCTTTGGTATTTAGTGTTATCATTTGTGTACCATATTGTCTTTGATCTGACTAATTATAAAATTCTCTGAAATTTATCATTATTAATTTTTCAGTAAATGAGTAATAAATTAGCAAGTATATTTACTGATTCCTTAACTTACCATTTATTTTTCTTGCATGTGACTTATTTTTGTTTTCAGTGACAATCATCCCTTAGTAGTTTTTTTTTTCTTTATGAAATTCAGAGTGTGATCTAAAAGCTATTTTTCTTTCTTATTGTTGTATGATAATCTAGATGGGCACAAAAGTCTAGTGATAGCTAGATTTCCCCAACAGATATTTGAACATTTTAATTACTTATCTTCAGGCATCTATTCTTGCTAATGAAAACCTTCTGTTAGTCTATTGAAGTTGTTTGGATTTACTCTACATGTAATGTTCTGCATTCTCTTTATGACATGCATGGGTAAGGACTGGATTTTTATAACGTTTGGAGATTGGTGTATAGTCAGTGTAAGGATTCAATATTCTCTCAACTTAAAAAAAAAAAATTCAATCTTATTTCTTACAATATTGCTTACACTTCTTTTTCTCTATTTTGCCCTGGATTTTCTTATATCCTGAGTATTTTAACATCTCTTCCATATTTTCCATCTTTTAAAATCCCTATACTATCTTATTTGGGTTATTACCTCAAATCTATTATGTAATTCTATGTATTTTAAAAGTTTTAGTCACCAATTTTCATTTTAGAAGTTATATTATTTTTCAAATAATTTTATATAATCTATGAATGAATAGCATTTATGATTCTATGTCTTTTTTATATTTTTGGTCATTTTTAAAAATGCTTCCATTTTCTGGTATATTTCTTTTCTGAAAGTGCTAATTCTCTAGTTTATAGCAATTGACTCTCCTTCATGATAATTCATTTCCTTATGACATTGCCTTTTTATTTTTGAGATCGTCTTTGAGAGGCTGTGTCTTTTTTTGTCCCATCCCGTAGAGAGTTTCTTATGCCTTGGTTCTAGAAACATTCCTTTAAAATAATTTTTCAACTCTGGCTTACATTACTCTAATTAGCAACTGAGTCTGGACATGTTATAGGTTATTATTTTATTTTGGTCTTGTATGTCAACTCTCAAGAAGAAATATAATTCCAGATCTCACATCAGTGAGTGACATGGACTCTAATATTCTATTTCTTATTAATAAATTCCTCTCATGACTTCAAGTTTGGATCAAATGTTCCCAGTTTTCTAGTCGTCGAGCAAAGCTGGCCTTTGTTCTAGCCTCTTGCTACTACTGAGCCAAATGCTACATCTTTTCTTCCAGGTAGAATTTAAAACTCTAGTCTGTAAGTTTCTAACCATCTCTTCATAGACCATGGAGGTTTAATATATAAGGTTGGACAATTAAGTTCACAAATTCATCCTAGAAGAAGTGCTACATACCTCATTGCTGAGTATCACTATGGTCACTTTCGAAGTACTCCCCTTGGGAAGCTATGCACCGCTGCCTGCCCCTAGTTCACCCTTCAAAGCAATTTTAGAACTCTTTTTCTGGAATGACCATCAGAGCTGTCCTATTAACTTTGATGTCCTGAATGTTATCAAAATGTCTTCCTTTCAATATTTCTTTTACCTTCGGGTTAAGAAAGAAGACATTGGGGGCCAGATCAGGTGAGTATTCCAATACAGTTATTTGTTTACTGGCTAAAAACCCCCTCACAGACAGTGTAGTGTGAGCTGGTTCAGTGTCGTGATACAAGAGTCATGAATTGTTGGTGAAAAGTTCAGGTCGTCTAATTTTCTCACGCAGCCTTTTAAGTATTTCCAAATAGTAAATTTGGTTAACAGTTTGTCTAGTTGGTACAAATTCATACTGAATAATTCCTCTGATATCAAAAAAGGTTAGCAACATCGTTGCAACAACTTAATTGTCAGACATATGTGTGTGTGTGTGTGTGTGTGTGTGTGTGTGTGTGTGTTTGTTGATCACACCTCGTATGGGAAAGTATATATGGGAAAGCTATAGAACAGCCAGCATTATTCTTGCTTAGAATGCTAAGAATGAAGAAATCTCCCAGTGATTAAGAGGACCCTGTGAAGAGAATCCATTGTTTTGAAATCACTTATGATCTACCACCCTGGAGACCCGTATTGAGCAAGGATGCTGTGGTGTAGACAGTTGTGGAACTGAAGAGGCCATGCTGGATTACATTTCTTACATCAGGAAATTGTGCAGAGGGTCCTTTACCTGCGGTGTTCTCTGAAGTATTCACACAAGTCATCCATTTGATAAAAAACTTTGTTCCCTGTCTCACAGAAAACAGATACTAAACCTGACTTAACCAATGGAGAAACAGCAACAAGCAAGGTTCTGCAACAGTAAACGAATATTTATACGGAAGATACTTTCTTCCCAAATCTATTCTTCCTTCCCACATGAACATGTCAGAGGAGAGGAAACCCAGAAAAGAAAGAGAAGAAGGAAGAGAAGGAGCTAGAGGGGGGTCATCTCTGGAAAAGGATACCTTTCCTGAGAGGAAAGGATACCTTTCCTCTCCAAAATTAGCACTTTGCCAGTGCTAATTGGAGGGAGAAGAGCTCAAATTAATTGAACTTAGATAGATTTTTAAATTTGACTAGGCCTCTAACATACTTGAACATGAACACAAAGTAATGGAAACTGCCCAAAATGTAGTTAAGGAAAAGGAAAAAGAGATTCAGTGAAGCATGATAGAAGACAGTGATTGGAGAAAAAAATGAAAATCAATTCATTTTGATGAATCATGTAATAAAGCAGTTATGTATGTTTTTGTACCAGGAGTGAGGCCTGTCTTTGCCAGCCTTCCTTATTGATGACATATCATTTATTTTTGTAAATTAAATTATCTTCATTGTGTTGAGAAAAGCATTTTGCAGATTTTTCCAGTTAAAACGTTGATTTATGTTAAGGAATACATTTCTGAAACTCATAGGAAGCTAAAAATATTGAACTTTTGAGAAAATGATAAAGCACTTATTACCAGGAATGTGTCTGTGTTCTTAAGTTATAAGAACCACCTACAGAAAAGTGGGGTATCCTGTCGCTTAGACCAATAGACACATTTTTACACGGAGCTAGTTTTTTATCTACCCTTTATTTTTTCTTCTAGTAGACCCAGGTATTTGGCTCATTTGCATTTCTTTGTAATTGCTTTATACTAATGTTCTGCCTGGATTCTGTCCACAAATTCCCCCCTTTTTTTTTCTCTTCAGCTTTATCCAGATACAAGCACATGGAAATATAAATGAGGTTGGACAATTAAGTTCTCAAACGGGCTGCAACGATGTTGCTAACCTTTTTTGATATCAGAGGGATTATTCATTATGAATTTGTACCAATTGAACAAACCATTAACCAAGTTTACTATTTGAAAGTGCTTAAAAGGTTGCATGAGAAAATTAGACGACCTGAACTTTTTGTCAACAATTCATGGCTCTTGCATCATGACACTGCACCAGCTCACACGACACTGTCTGTGAGGGAGCTTTTAGCCAGTAAACAAATAGCTGTATTGGAACACCCTCCCTGCTCACCTGATCTTGCCCCCAATGAATTCTTTCTTTATGTGAAAATAAAGGAAATATTGAAAGGAAGACATTATGATGACATTCAGGACATCAAGGGTAATACAATAACAGCTCTGATGGCCATTTCAGAAAAAGAGTTCCAAAATTGCTTTGAAGAATGGACTAGGTGCTGGAATCTGTGCATAGCTTCCCAAGGGGAGTACTTCGAAGGTGACCATAGTGATACTCAGCAATGAGGTGTGTAGCACTTTTTCTAGGATGAGTTCTCAAACTTAGTTGTCTGGCCTAGTGTGTGTGTGTGTGTGTGTGTGTGTGTGTGTGTGTGTGTGTGTGTGTTTAAATTCAATGTGGAATGCAATAGCAGTACTTATGTAGAATGACAAGAGTTAACAAAAATGACAATAGTAAAATTATAGACACTGCCATATATATTAGAAAAGTAGTTTATTAAAATGAAAATTATATTATAGTAGATTAAGAGCATGTGATTTGTATCCTAATTTTCCTATTACTAGTGTACTGTGGAAGAACCTGAATTCAAATCTTAGCTTCATATTTACCAGTTAGGTAACTTTAGACAAATCACCATACTTTTGCCTCATGCCTTGATTTGTGGTGAAGGCAAAATATATATATGTCTCTGCACACAGGTGTGCATGGGTTGTGGGAAAGAAAGAGGGGGGGAGAGAGAGAGAGAGAGAGAGAGAGAGAGAGAGAGAGAAAGTATGTGTGTGAATTTAAAAATATGGATAGGTAACAGGTAATGGAATGCGCCCCTTCATGGAAGAGATAGACTAGCCACTGGTACTGATGATCCCAAATGATAAAGATTCAAGCCAGATACTTAAATAAGTTTTCGCAATATATTACCCTTGGTTTTTCCATAATGGGACCACAAGGATAATTACTTGAATGTTATAGGTCCTCATGACCTTCGCAACATATTCAACCAATGTTTATTAAGTATTTACGGTGTACAATGATTGTAATTGTTCTTGAACTGTTTAGACTAAATATCCTGAGCATTCATATTTACTATTGTGTTTGTTTCTTCCCTTGAATATTTTTATTTTACCTAAATGTGTTTTTCCATCTGATTCTACATCTGTTCCCTAGTTGTATAAACTTCAGCCTTATCATCGTAGGTCATATTGATGTACCCACCTAGCACTATACATAGTTATTACCATATCATTGATTATATTCCCTATGCTTTGCTTTACATCCCCTTGACTATTTTCTAACTACCAATTTGTACTTCTTAATCCCTTCACCTTTTTTACCCTGCCCCCAAACACCTTCCCATCTACGGTATCACCCTGATAAATCTAGTACCCATCTGACACCATACATAATTGTTACAATTCTCAACAAACACCATATCATCATGGGTTATGAATGTTTTTGTTCTAGATATGACATAACTTCAAATTTCCCTAGTCAATCTTACTGGTATTTTTCCTTTCACTTTTTAAAAGTTTTATAAATTGTTGTCTCTCAGGCAATTTTTTTCTTACCAATTTGAATAATATATATATATATATATATATATATATATATATATATATATATATATATAATTTTTAGAGTAGAAATGACTAATTTTCAAAGTAGAACTACTAGAGTCTAATCCAAAATTGAATTAGACTTTTATAACTTCTAAACCAATAGTTTCTTCCTTTCTCCCAGATCCTATTTTTGTAATCTGTTACTCAGCAATTCTCCACAGACCCATGGATGCTTCCCAGGATTTTCACTTCAAATTAACTGTTTAGTAAAAAGAGCCTGATTTTTTTTTTTTTTTTTTTTTTTTTTTGCAAATGGAGAATTACCCCTCATAATTCTGAATTGGCTGAAGACAGACATGGATATTAAGGCTAGACATGGATATTAAGGGAAGAGATAGATGATTTAAAAAAATGACAGAACATTCTAATCTTCATTGAAATTAGCTATGTATTTACAATTGAAGTTCCCCGTAGCCCACCTCACTTTGTCAATATGAGTCCCAAGGTCCTGGTAGCAAAGGTATGTTTGCTTTTATAGAATGCTTGAGAATTTAGAATACATATCTGGGACTCTGTATTCCTAGGTCATTTCTATTTTAATTATAGCATTCTACCCCTCAGTCATTCCAATTAAGTCACACTCATGGCCTGAAATTTTCATTATCCCTGGGCTTAGGTCTTTAGAAAATTACTGTTGAAATATAATCATGTTATTTAGGACAGAATTGAATTTATTGATAGCTTCTTAAATGCTAGGGTATTAAAGTAATTTTAGTTGCAGGACAAACTAAAGACATGTTCTTAAATTTGGATATTAAATTTAAAAAGTTGTGATATCAACACATATTGGTGAGATAAATAACTTGATTTGGGAAAATAGGAAAATTGAGAATGTGATTTATCCAGATTGCACTTTGGAACAGGATCTCATCCAGGGGCAAGTCCTATATTTCTGGAAGTAGAGGGGAGTAAGAGGAAAGGGGTCTGCTCTTGATTAGACTGGGTACCAAAACGGAAAGAGAGGCAGAAGTAAAAAATTAAGATTATCTTTTTGAATTAGTGTTTTGATTTCTCCAGACAAGCACCCAGAAGTAGAATTTCTGTGTCGTATGGTACTACGATTTTCAATTTTTGAGGGATCTTTGTTCTGTTTTTCATAGTGTGCACCAGTCTACAATCTCACCAATAGTTTGTGAGGGTTTCCTTTTCTCCACATCCTCTCCAGTATTTATTCTTTGTTGTCTTTTTGATCATAGTCATTCTTTTTTGACATGAGATATTATTTTATATTAATTTCAGGTGTACAGCATAATGGTTAGACATTTATATACTTTAAGAAGTGGTCCCCCTAACTAGTCTCATATCCACCTACCGGTATACATAGTTATTACCATATCATTGACTATATTCCCTATACTTTACGTCCCCTTGACTATTTTCTAACTACCAATTTGTACTTCTTAATCACTTCACCTTTTTACCCTGCCCCCAAACACCCTCCCATCTATGGTATCACCCTGATAAATCTAGTACCCATCTGACACCATACATAGTTGTTACAATATTATTAACTATACTCTTATGCTATACCGTACATCCCCCATGACTACTTTGTGACAACCAATCGGTACTTCCTAATTGCTTCCACTTTTTCACTCACCCCCAGCCCCTTTCCATCTGGCAACCATCAAAATGTTCTCTGTATCTATGAGTTTGTTTCTGTTTTGTTTGTTTACCATCAGTGAAATTTTAATACAGTTTTTTTTCCTTTCTTAAAATGTATGTGTGTACATTTCTTTGGAAATATATATATAAATATATATATATATATATATATATATATATATATATATATATTTATATATATATATGGAGAGAGAGAGAGAGAGAGAGAGAGAGAGACATAGATATAGATATATCAGTTTTTTAAACACTTCTTTCAATTTAAAATTATTGAAATATAGAAAGCTTAAAATCAACAATAAGTACCAAAACCAACTGCCTTAATACTGAATTACCTTTGCTAATATTTATGTTAAAAGCATCATTTGCAAAAGTACAAATCTTCTGACTGAAATACCTTCATTTTGGGAAAGGACAAACACAAAAGTAGCCATTATGAAATTATTTTAAAAATCCCCTTGCCAGAATATTTACTCTGAAAATCTAGAAAAATAGAAAAAGAAAAAATTGAACTAACCACTTACAAATTTCAAAAGTATTGCTGCATATTTGATATGAGGTTCTGGGGTTTGATTTCCTGTTCTTTTGAGATAAGAAATATATTTGTGTCGGATTTTGAGATGAAGTTTTTCTTGCATGAGACAAAAACTAAATTATATTGGAAATCCTATCTTAGGAAACAATTTTAATATTAATTGACCATAAAATATAATACTGCAAAAAACATTAGCTTCTTTGTCAGTAACTTTTATGACTGCTATCAAGTGTCTTTTTTTTTTTTTTTTGACAGCAGAGTGAAAATATAAATTGTGTGTTTACACCCACTATATTTTTTTGGAATAAAAAAAAAAATCCTTCTATCTATACCTTTTCTTAACCTAGAAAAATGAATCACTTAAAGAGTTATAGTGAAAAGAATATGGTGATTCCAGTTCTAGTATTTACTTTTTTAACCTGAAACAGGTAGTGCAACAATTAAAAGACTCTCATCTTTTTAAGGTTAAAGTAATGAGGTTAAACTTCATTATAGGATTATCAAGTGACTTAAAGGGAAAATATATGAGAACTAGTTTATAAACAACTAAAAGAGCAATGTCAGTGTTAATATTACTACTTATATTTCTATAATGATTTTATAAGAATAGTATCAATAAGATTTATGACAACTAACACGATGCACAGTGGAAAAAAATTATATTGTTACTCACACTGTGTCCTTATGACAAGTTTTGGGATTAGCTTGAAGATGTGTAACCAAGAAATGTGTGAAATAGTCATTTCAAAAGTCTAGGTACTTGACCTGAACTTTAATCCCATTATCTGACAAAGTCCAAAGTGCTCCCAGTATTTGCAAATTCTCAGGGACATGTTTTCAAACTACTGTCTTCTCCTGGTGTCTGTGTTATTACAAGCAATTCTCCTTTGCCAGCATCAGCCTGGAAGCAAAATTTTCTTCTGTTATGTTTTGGCACACATGCACATGTGATACACATAATGCACACTCAAACCCCCACACACTCACACATGGTCCAATTACACCAAGTACTCTGGACTAGAATAAAATGAACATTTACGGATCACCATAGATGATTCATACTGTGTACAATTGGTACCTCCCTCTCTTTTTACACTCCCTCATCTCCTCATTCTTCCCTCAATTCCTTTCTCTAAAGGACCAGCACTTTATTGGTCATGGTTAGACTCTTTGAAAACTTAGGGTTTCCATATTCAATATTATATGTGAATATAATGTATATATTTTTCTTAGATGAATTATGGTGTCAGTGGTTGAAATAAAATATTTTTGCTATTGTCAGCCAAGTTTTGGTGGTGTGTTAGCCACCTGATGAATATTCAGCCCCATGGGAGAAGCCTGGGTACCATCTTAAACTTAATTCAGATAAGAATTATTTCAAAAATATGTTATAAATTAATACTGGCTATAGTAGAATATCTGTTCTAATCTCATTTTAGGTATCAATTTTCCAATTATTATAAAAGGTAAGTAGCTAGCAATATCAACAAAAACTTCCCTTTTATGAGTGATGGAGGGCACTATTTAGAGTCTTATTTGACTTTGAAATGCCATTTGTGTCATTCAATTTCAAGTGTCTCCAACACATTATAGTATTTTATATCCATATGTTTTGTCTGTGTGCTCAGCATTGTACATTGTGGCTTTCAAGTAAGATTCAATTAATAAAACAGAAGCCATTGTAGGTATTGCAAACATGAAGAGTTTTTATATCAATAAATAGAAGCTTAAAACATGTTGGCAAAGTTAGGAAAGTAACTATCAGGGAATCTACCACTGAGTGTTCAAGAAATCAGGAAAGCAGTATGGAGGTTCTTCAAGAAATTAAAAATACAACTACCATATTATCCAGCAATCTCACTTCTGGATATATATATCGATAGGAAACTAAATCATTGTCTTAAAGAGATATCTGAACTCCCATGTTCATTGCAGCATTATTCACAATAACCAAGTTATGGAAACAACCTAAGAGTCTGTCAACAGATAAATAGATCACGAAAGTGTGGTATATACTGAATGTGCAATGAAATGACATTCTGCCTTAAAAAGGAAGGCAACCCTGTTGTTTCTTGCAACATGAATGAACTGGAGAGCATTATGCTAAGTGTAATAAGGTGAAGTATGACAAATACTGCATGGTGTCATTTACATTTGTGGAGAATTAAAAAAAAAAATGTTGAACAGAGTAGAATGGTGGTTGTCAGGGAGGTGGAAATAGGGAGAGGTTGGTAAAAGGGCTCAAACTCCAGTTATGAATAAGGCCTGAGGATGTAATGTATAACATGGTGTCTACTGTTGATAACACTGTACTGTACAATTGAAATTTGCTAACAGAGTAGAACTTAAATATTCTTACCAAATAATAAATAAGTAAATAAATAAATAAATAGATAAAATGAGGTGATGGATTTTTTGATTAACTTAATGGGGAAAAATCATTTAGCAATATACGTGTATACCAAATCATCACACTATACACTTTAAGTATTTTACATTTAAAAAAAAAATTGTACCTCAATAAACCTGAAAAAAGAAAATAAGTTTTATACAGCTAATAAATGATGGAGCTGGGTTTCAAATCCAGGCAGCTGGGATCCATAATCCATACTTTTAACCACTAATCCTTCTTGGCAGAAACTATTCTCACAAATTACATCTTAATGGCTTTACAATGTATTATGCTTATAGAATAATGTAAGGGCATTAATTAAATTCAAGGCTACTGTAGAACATACAGCATAGGTACATCCCTTCTTCTGTGAGTTTCAAAGCAATGAAAGGGTTGTTTGAGCAGCAACTGTTCATGAAAGTTTTGCCCTGTAGAACTTATCAGAGTCAGCTCCAAATACACCAACATATACTATGCTTCTATTAATGAGTGATTTAGCAAATCGCTTCAATGGAGCAAACTTCATGAACACTGCAGCGACATCCAGCTCCATATGAAATCACAAAGAAAAGAAAAAAATCCTTGGAATCCTTGATAACTATAAGGCATGTTTGAGCCATTCTGATACAGGATCTTCCCAAAACTAATGTGAATATACCCTTTTCTTACTGCATGAATCTATTTAAAATAAACATCACTGATAACTTTGAACATTTAAAGCTATATAATACACATTAGGAAAAAGCAATCTGATAAGGTGTAAAAAAAAATGGCAAAGGAGCCACATGTGTATTTCAAGAAGAGAAAAATAGTAGGGAAGCCTATTGCACATTGAAGCTAGAGCAATTTCAAAAGGTGATTCTTAATTGTTTATCATTCATTGATTGCTAGTTACGATGGGGCTTCAAATTATCAGACTCTGGTAATTTGAAATGGTCATGTTATGAAAAGGTTTTGTTATTAAAAACTAAATTTCATAATAATGTTTTTTTCTCGTCACTATTTTATTATAGACTTATTGCCAATTAACATAAGTCATTATTTCCTCCTCATAGTAAAATAGATGCTTTGGTAGAGACTTGCCAAATGTGTATTTTAAAATGCTTATAACAGGTAGAAAAATAACTCTATGACTCTTTGTTTCATTGTTTTCATCTTTTTTATTATTCAAATATTTCACAAGTTTAAAGAATTGCCTTTTTATAGTTTCCCTAGTTTAAAATTCCAGACATTAATGGAAATACTAAAACAAAATATGATGATAAAAATGATTCTTAAATAATGCCCAAGCGAGGGCCTAAGACCAACTTTATCTATTCCCTGCAGGCACAGCCTTAACATAACATGTGAACTCTATTTAGCTGACACTGGTGGTGTAAGTATTTTTCACAACTAATCAGCACCTGAATAATCAAAGGTGTGTACCATCCATCAGCTTTAATGAAGCATTAAAATACTTTAATGGAACTTAAGGTAATTAGAAAGTCTCTTATGCAGTTCATCCACTAACAAGAAGAAAATCTTCAGGATTAATAATAATGGAGTAAAATTTCCAACAAAGAATGGGCCCTGTGGGGACAGAGCCAGGAGTGCAGTTTCCAGGCTCTCAGCCCCACGTGGAAAGGTGCTCACTCGGGTAGTAAATGGCCATCAACTGTGACTGGATGGCCATCGGCTGTGGCTAGTTAGCCATCAGCTGTCACCAGTGAGCCAGTGGCTACTAATATAACTGCCGTGGCTACGCTAGCAAAAAATGGGGGCTAGCAAGAAGATGGTGGATGAACTAGCAAGAGTGGATTGCAGTTAGCACGGCGGATTGTAGCTAGCAAGTGAGGTGGGTTGGCAGAGAGAAGCAGACAGCAGGTTGCAGATCGTGTGGCTCCTGCTTCCTGTGTCTCCAACCCAGCTGCTAGCGAGAATATGACTCCCCTATCTATGGCTCCATGGATGTTCCTTTTTGGCCTTGCCACATCCTGCATTCTTATGTGGGGAGTGGGAGCTGAGATCCCTCCCACAGGACGCCCTGAGTGACAGGCCCCTATTTTACTTCAGCAATCCCATTTGTAGAACTAGATTTTGTGTGTTTCAAGGAGGATATTGGGTCTAATTAATGAGTAAACTGTTAAGAAATATTAAAAGCACAATAGTTGAAATTATTCCTGTTGTTCTTCCTTAAGGATCATAAAAGATAAAAATAAAACAAAAAGATACAGTTCTCTAAAGATTCAGAAGTACATTTGAAAGAATCTAGTGCCTTAGGGGAGATATTTTATCCTATAGATTGATATTTATCTATAAGGACCTTAAGACTATTGGACCAGAGAAAATTCACTATGTATAAAAGATAGGTTGTGTATTATAATTTAACAAAATTAGTTGTAATAACCGATATTTAACATTATATGTATGACTACTTGACAATCAACCACTTCTCAAATGAATATTAACTCAGCTGAAAAGCAGAATTATTAAACGATCTTGTTTTTGAGGTAGCTGTAGTGACAAAATGTCAGCAATTGATTTTCTACTGAATCTATTCTCTCTTTACTTCTTACTTATAGAGCGTTTATTATATTTTGGGTGGCTAATCTAAAAGCCAAATTTCCCAGCCTGATTTATGGCCAATGTAATGATAGAAGTGCATGAACAATTATTCTGCTAGAACTATGGCCTTTTGCTTTCCTAACCTCTCTCCTACCTGATGTTTAGAACCTGTGCTCTGGTCATTATTTTCCACATTGAGGTGACCTCTGTGCTCCAAGATGGTAGAGCAGAGAGACGGAATGAGTCTAGGTCTCTGAATAGGCATGAAACTTGTCACAAGCCCTGGACATCTCACATCAACTTATTTTATGTGAGAGAAAATAAGCAATTCTAATAATTTTACTGAATACAAATTAAGAGATAATATGATTTAACTTAAATATGTGGTATACAACAGTTTTTAAAAAGGAACGATGTATATTTAAATGATAAAATAAGACATTTTATCAGTGATAATATGTGATAAAATAAGATGTATATTTAAATGATAAAATGAAGTTAATAATATATTAAAAATAAAGATTAAAAAGTAAAAAAATAATAATTAATATGATCATAAAACTCAAATAATATAATATGTTGAAAAAAATTTAACGTGTAGGTCCTGGATCCAAAATCCTGGGCTTCAAAAAAGTTCCACCACTTATTAGCTGTTTAAACTTGGGTAGTTTATTTTACCCTCTACTTCAATTTCTTAACCTGTAAAATAAGGATACACATTGTGCCAATTTGATTAGCCTTGTTGTGGAGGATCAAATTAGATACATATAAAATACTTAGAAGACAAGCTTGCCCTTAGTAAATTTCCAACGTTAAATTTCATTTATAAAATGAAGTTAATTGAAAAATTATGTTGTCATAGTTTTATTTTAATTTCTCATTTTTTAACTCAAAATTATTTTCTCAACCTTGTTTGTTTTACCATTTTATATTGGAGTATTAAAATATTTTTATCTTTTTTAATTGTTTTCCTTCTTGGTTTAAAAATAGTAGGCAAGAATTATATTGTCTTCCAAAAGAAGAAATAGTTAATTTTTTTTCTTCCAATCATTAATAATATTTTAATGTATGTTATTTTTGAAAATAATAGTTCAGATCATTGTGTTCTGGTGCATTTGCATTCCTGTATAGGCATACAGAAGTAATATATGACGAGGAATCTTAGGGGAAGGTGGAAGCAGGTCTACATAGGCTTGTAAAGGGAACTCACCAAAGAATTTTGACCAAATAGGTGATAATTCAAAGTAAATATGATTTAACTTAACATTGCAGTAGAAATAGCAAGACCTACGGCACTGTAGGAATATAGTGTCTGGAGGTAGAACTTGCCTATAGTGTTTACAAGGGACATGTAAACAGTTAGATATTTAAGTCTGGATTTTAATGTAGAAAACATTCGGGATTCATCAACCTAGCGTTGAGATTTAATGCCACTGGAATGGGTGAAAGAGAATAGAAAAAGGAGAGAGTAGTGAGGCTCTTGAATGGAGCCCCAAACCATTGGGCCTACTATAATCGAGTTTATGGAATCCTGCCCAAATGATTCATGTGCAAAATGTATTGTAAAGGATGCTCAGAAACAAAAAATGTTTAAGAACAAAAGAGTGGCCAACTGGTCTCTCTCTCTCTCTGACTAAATTCATAGGACTGATGCTTCCAGTAGATGTGGCAATATGAGGTCTTTGTGACCATGACGAGAGAAATTTCAGCAAAGTGCTGAAGAAGAAGCTAGGTTATGTTGGTGGAGTGACTTAAAGAGAAAATGAGTGAAATGAGATAGTGCCATTTGTGACAAAATAGATGGATATTGAGATTATGCTAAGGGAAATAAATCAGACAGTAAAAGTAGAGAACCATATGATTTCACTGATATGTGGGATATAAAACTGAAAGCAACAAAGGAACAAGCCAAACAAACGAAGAAAGAAAAACGGATAGACATAGACAATAGTTTAGTGGTTACAGAGGGTAAGGGGGAAGGGGATGGTAGATGAGGGTATAAAGGATCAAATATATAGTGATGGAAGGAGAATTGTCTGGGTAGTGAACACGCAATGTGATATATAGATGATGTATTGCAGAATTGTACACTTGAAACCTATGTAACTTTACTTACCATTGTCACCTAAATAAACGTGAAAAAAAAAAAAAGAGCAAATGGGAAATGAAATGGTGGATCCACAAAGTGCAGACAATACTTCTGAACCAGTTTTGCTCTGGAGAGCATGGCAGAGGGTGGTGGGCAACAGCACAGTATAGCTTACAAATATTGAAGTTAATGGGACATATCATTATGCGGACTTGAATAAAAGGAGAGTTTGAGTAAACCGAAGGTAACATAAATGAGGAATAATGAAGTCACAAATTTACTCACCCTACCTTTGATAGGTAGAGATAATTTCTTTGTCTCTAACTGATCTGATTTCTTCTTAAGATCTTGCCATCCTGAGTAGCTGATACAGTGACATTTTTCATGTATATATATATATATGTGTATATATATATATATGTGTATATATATATATATATATATATATATATATACATGTATTCCTTCAGGTTTAAATAAATTTTGTCTTTTCATTTTAAAACCTGTGTCAATTCAGGACTCAATATTCTGTCAAAATTGGTTCAGGCATCTTTAAATGGCTTAGTATATCATCAGATTCTGTACCCTCTCCTTTTTGTCCCCTTCTGAATATGAGGAACAGTGGCTGGCTTGCTGTGTTTTTAAGAAGAAGCACGAGAGGGAACCATGTTGCTCCACATGCATTTGCATTTTAGCTGACACTGTTGCTGGTGTCGATGCAGGTGTGATAGCCTCATTACTACAGTAGTTGTTCTGAACAATTTATGTGGCCTCAGTGCCCCTACCTGTAGCATTTGCTATTTTTCTGTTAGCATGCAGGGTCACCAGCATGTGAGATATGTAACTATCTCTTCACTGGAGCACAGAGGACATTCACTGTATCCCAAAAAAGATATTAGGAGTCAGGAATACTGCCACAATCCCTTTTTTCCACTTCCTCCCCACCATCAGTGCTTTGTTATTTCTTTCACATCACCTGAGACATGAAACCAATTCTATCTTCAAGTTCTAGCTCAATTCTTTCCCATATTAAGTCCAAGGAAGAAAGCCGTTAGCCTGAAGTCCTCAATTTCTCTCTACATATTCAAATATATGTAAATTACTTCAGGCTCTGTTATCAGCCTTCCTAACGTTCTGTCTCTCATTTACTTTTCTTCATACAGTTTTTCAGGAATAGAAGGAAATGAATTAAGGATTTTAGTATATTTTTATGTCATATCTACCTACCTTCAGTCTGCATACATCATGACCTACGAATATGTGCCACCTGTTCTTTATCCATTCATCCCTTCAGGGATACCCAGATAGACTTCATATCTTGGCTATTGTAAACAATGCTGCAATGAACATATGGATGAGCATGTACCCTCAAAGTAGCATTTTGAGTTTCTTCGGCTAAATGCTCAGAAGTGGAATTTGTGGGTCCTTCTTTTTCTCTTGTTATAGCCTTTGTTATAAAGTCTGTTTTGTCTGGTGTAAGTATTGCTTCCCACACACACCCCCACCCCACCCTGTTTTCATGAATTTTCTTTTTCCCAGCCCTCTACTTTCAACCTGTGTGTGTCTTTCAATCTGAACTGAGTTTCTTGTAGGAAGCATATATAAGGGTCTTGTTTTCTTATCCATTCAGCACCTTATGTTTTGTTTGGAGCATTTAATCCATTTACATTTAAAGTAATTGTTGAGAGAATGTAGTTATTGCCATTTTATTATTCATATTTATTATTATTATTATTATTTTTTTTTTTTTTTGTCTTAAATCCCTCTAAGATTCCTTGTAATACTGGTTTGGTGATGATGAACTCCTTTAGCCTTTTCTTGTCTAGGAAGCTCTTTATTTCTTCTTCCATACTAAATGATAGCTTTGCTGGATAGAGAATCTGAATTATATATAGGTCCTTGCTTTTCATCACTTTGAATATTTCCTACCAACTTCTTCTGAAATGCAAAGTTTCTGTTGAGAAATCAGCTGATGGTCTTAAGGGAGATCCCTTGTAGGTAACTAACTGCTTTCTCTTGCTGCTGTTAAGATTCTCTCATTGTCTTTAACCTTTGGCACTTTAATTATGATATTTCTTGGTGTTAGACTCTTTGGGTTCATCTTAGTTGGAACTCTCAGTGCTTTCTGGGCTTGTATATCTATTTCCTTCACCAGGATAGAGAAGTTTTCTGTCATTATTTTTTGAAATAGATTTTTGATCCCTTGCTCTTTCTCTTCTCCTTCTGGTACCACTATGATGTCAATGTTGGTACACTTGGTGTTGTTTCAAAGACCCCTTGAACTATCCTCATTTTTTTGGATTCCTTTTTCTTTTTGCTGTTTTGATTGGGTGTTTTATGCTACCTTATCTTCTAAATTGCTGATTCGAACCTCTGCTTTATCTAATCTACTGTTGATTCCCTGTAATCTATTCTTCATTTCTGTTATTGCAGTCTATTTCTGACTGTTTCTTTTTTTATGTTCTCGATTTCCGTTTTTATGTTTCCTATCTCCTTGCTGAAGTTCTCCCTGAGATCATTGAGCATCCTTGTAACCAGTGTTTGGAACGCTGTGTCTGGTAGATTGCTTGTCTCCATTATGCTTAGTTCTTTTTCTGGAGCTCGGTTCTCTTCTTTTACTTGGGACATGTTTCTTTCTCTCCCCATTTTGGCCGCCTCCCTGAGTTTGTTTCTATATATTAGGTAGGGCTGCTATGTCTCCCAATCTTAGTAGAGTGGCCTTATGTAGTAGGTGTCCTGTGGGGCTCAGTGGCAATCTTCCTGGTTGCATGAACCACACATTCTCGGTGTGTCCCTTGTGTGGGTTGTATGTGCCCTTCTCTTGTAGTTGAGCTTTGGTTGTTGTTTGCTCATCAATGGGAGGGATTGACCCTTGAGCCCATTAATTGTGAGAAATAGCCATGAGTACAGTGGAGGAGGTGAAGTCAGAAGCTGATCCTACAGAGCAGGATTTGCCTCAGCAGGGCTCTGGTACCTACCTAATCTGCCTCGTGGGTGTGTCATCCTTGGAGGTGCCTGGGTGATGCTCCAACTCATTTGGAAGCTGGCCACTGGGGGACACCAGCCCCAGGACCACCTGGGAGGGGACCCACTGCAGGTCAAGTGCCCCACCTGGAGTCACCTGGCAGGAGCCACAAAGCAATCTGCAGATGGCCACTGTCCCCACTTGAGCAGTGCTTGGCAGTGTCCCCTGAGACCAAGCCAAGGACCCAGGCCGGCTGCTGTTAGTGCTGAGCGTATGGATGCTCAATCAGAGGTGCGGACACACTCAAGCCAGATGCTGCTTGTCTGGGTTCTGAAAACCTTTGAGAGACCCTATGAAAGTCTGCAGCATGAGCCAAGGCAGGCAGTCTGTATGAAAAAGCACTGGAAGTGGCTTGGTTAGGTGGGGCTTGGTCTCATAATCATCAGGGTGTGGCTAAAAAATGGTGTCAGCATACTGGTAAGGGGGAGGGCTCATCAAAGAAACAACGACTTCCACCAGCTCCACTGTCAAGAAAAAAACTGCCCCTCCAGCCTTCACTCTGAGGCTAGATAACTCAGTTCCTCTTTGTATGTCCCTGGCACCTTTTGAGATGCTGCCTCGCACTGGAGCTCAGAGCGACTAAGTCCGTCAGCAAATAAGACCTCCCTGCATGATCTCTTTAAGTGACTGGAAGTGCAGCCTCCCTCCGTCTGACTAAACCATAATCTCTGCTGGTTTTTACAGCCAGAAGTTATGGGGACTTCTTCTCTCCCTGGCACTGAAACTGAGCTGGGGAGAGGCTGGGACCCCTTGCTCCTCAGGAGGGACCTCTGTAGCTGAGATCTCTCTCCTGATTTTTAATGGTCACACGTGGGATTGGGACCAGCCCTTGTCACCTCTCTGCCACTCCTACCAGTCTCGAGGTGGCTTCTTCTGCACATCCTTAGGTGTAGTGCTTCAGTTCAGCAAGACTTCAGATGACTCTCAATGAGTGGTAATTTCGATGTGGTCATGAGGGAGGTAAGCACAGCATTTACCTACTCCACCATCCAGACCAGAACTCCTATGTGGATCTGTTTTAAATAAAGACAAAACAATTCACTCTAAGCATAGAGAAAAGAAATTAGAAAATGAAAGAAGACAGAAAGCCTTCAGTTACAATGTTCTGCTCCATATAGAGAGCAATGTCTTTAATTACCAATCAGTGTTTTTGAATTAAATCTTATCAAGTGGAACCAAATCTAAACTACATCTCATTGGAAATTAGTACACTCTTAATGAGAAGTGCAATTTAATAATAATTACAATTTAACCAATCATGGAAGTTAATTGCAAAAAAAAAGCTATGTAATTATCGAGACCCTAAGAACTTAAAATAGTATATCGTATAATACTGCGGGTCTTATATGCTGGTATACATGGTACAAGTTTTGATAGATTAGGTTCAATGGTGTGATGATATATATTATAATACTTGTATACAATCTTACATAATACTTTTTGTAATAACCTTTTGTTGACCATAGAAATAACATACATTCTTCCTTTTCTCAATTTTTATATACTGAATGTTAATCTTGTGCATTAGCAAAATTTCAATGGATTTTTTTGAAATGTCATTAAGTTCTAATGACATCTTGAAAAATTGGTTTCCTTTGCATGTTAACCTTCTATCAATCTATTGAGATACCATTAATCTCATTTTGTCGATAAATAAACTTACCCCTGCTTTCAGAAGTGAAAACATATTCTACAGTACCTGACAAGAAAGAACATAAATATTGAAATCTATGTGTTGTAAACTTTACCTAGTTATTCAGGATCCAGCAGAATATCAGCTCAGAGCAAATACCTAACAAATACTTGCTGATTAGTTGGTTCTACATGTTCAAAAAGCCTCACAGAAATGATAAATAAATTGAAAGTACAGTGTCTTGAATCAAATAAGTAGAAGTCAATACACAATTCTCTGATAATGTTATGATCACATCTTTTAAAGTAGATTTCTATTATATTAACATAATTATTTTATGTATATATTAACATAGAATATAGATACATAAATCCATGTATCACATTATTCTAGTGTTAAAATACTTGTTAGTTGTAAGTATTGACAAGGTCAAAAAAATCAAATATAGATCTGTCAAGTTTTAGTTTCCATATCCTTAAGAATGCTATAGCTAGATTTCTCAGTAGCTGAATTCTAATATCTTCCTCCTCCTTTCCCTGTGCTTTATTTTCTCAAGTTGAAGAAAGCATAATGGTCAGTGTCATAGCTGAAGATATATAAATATTATGTAGAGATTAATATACCTTGCTAGGTATTTGAAGAACAAACAGAGGGTCTCTTCTATTTGGTGCTCAGAAACTGCATAGTTTATCTTATGTTATCATTGCAAAATGATAGCATAAAGAAAGTATCACCTTGTTTATTTGGCAAATTAGAAAACAAAGTACAATACAACATGGGTACCAGAACCTTATTACTTTAACCATTTTAAATAGATCTATTTCAATATAAACATTTCAGCCATCTTAAAGAAAATGCACTGCATGTAATTTAAAGATTTGCTCATGTGACTCAACACAGACTCTGTGAACACTGATTGCATTGTTGCGTTTTGACAGGATGATATCCCTTAAATTATAAAGACATGTGCTTTTGTTCTGAAACATTGATTGTAAAGTTCTGCTCCGTAGTCCTGAAGCTTTCAAGGAAGCACCATACAATTAACCTCTTAGGAAAATGTTTAAATCAACAGTGACTTTTAATCAAGTTATCACAAAATCTGTATACCACTCTTCATATAGTGTCTCTCTAATGTCAATGCACATATAAATCAGCTGGGGATCATGTTAAAATGTTGGTAAATGATTCATATTGAAGAAATTTGAGCTATCACTAGAGAGCCTACATTTCAAACAAACTCTCACGTATTGTTCATGCCACTGATACAATGACCACATTTTATGTAGCAAGATTTTACCAAATGATGTACACTTATTACCACTTATACATGTGATATTTGGAGAATTATATGTAATGCTGCTACAGCAGAAAAGAAAGGAAGCTGCCCCACGGATTCTGTCTCAAACAAGATAATAAAATTTTTCATTTGTTGTAAATATGATCCACTATATCTGCTCTAGATAAAGTCATTAAAATAGGCCTCTACTTCTTTGAGGTAGCCTGGTTTTGAACTGTGTGTCACAAACTCCCACCTTTAAAATGAATGTTCCATATCTATTTTTTTCTAAAAAGAAATCTATCTCAGCAGCCACTACCTCAGTATAAGTACTACATTAAATTTAGTTAATATAAGTACAGTGAAAATACATAGGAAATATATAACAGTTTGGCTCTTGCTATTATTAAATGTCTGCTTTGATTAATTGGGACTTGTATTCTCCCCTGATTTTAGCGAGATCCAAAGAATACCTGTTCAATAAATACCCCCGACTGTCATGCTCTGACATCTTGTGTCAACTTTAAGCAGTATTTCTTTCTTACTGTCTCTCCTCATTTTCCAGCTGTCATGTCTCACAACTGTCAATCTGCCTGCTTCTTGTAAAATTACCCCCTTCTAATTTATTGTTTTTGTTGTGGCTTGACAATCCAAATGAATGGTCTCATTAGATTCATATTTAAAATAAGAAAATAGACTGTATATAAAGAAGGAAATTTGGGGTATTTTATGAATAATGTGTAAGGCCTTTTAGTGATTTCATTTCATACTTCCTTTCTAGTTCATGAAATACTTGAATCTTAGCTCTGGGTTTTTGTCTAAATTTCAGATATTTGATGTTGGATAGTGATTGCTAGAAAAATTGTCTTATTGGTTTTAAAGCAATAATAATTAGCATAAGTTGATAAAAAAAAATCCAAGTTATTTAACATAACGGGTATATTCTATCCCTGGATCTCATGATTCACAGTTTACAGATGAAGAAACTTGAGAGTCTCTCTTCCTTATTCAACATGCAAAACTTAACAAGCAAATGCCATTTTGTATCGTTGAAAAACTGGAAAAATATTTCTAAAATCTTCAGCTAAAAAGCAATTTGGAATTCCAGAGCTCATCTGTATTTTAATTTTTGCTCTTGGATCTAATAGCCTTGCACTGAATTGTGGTTAGTCTATTCACAGAGCTCTATATCTATGGTCATGTCAATATAAATGAATATAAAACATAATGAAAAATAGATTTCCATCAATTTATTTTATTGTTTGGCTAAGATCCAGAAATCCTACTTCCATTGTTACCCTAGCATTCTTATTCTAGGCAAATTAAATCACCTCATTTCATGCTCAGGTTCACAATTCACCCACAATGTAAAAATCTGAAGTATAACTTAGCTCCATATAAGGAAAATAGTGGTGGACATGTAATGTAAAATAAAACATTCTTGTAGACTGCTGGTTTGTGCATGCCTCTCCAGAACTATCCAGAACTCTCCCCCAATATCAATGATAAAAAGAACTCCATTGGCTTGGCAGATCTAATGCTTATGGGAAAGATTTTAAAGTCTTGGCAAACTGATCATCCAAACTGATCACCATAGTCCAGATGTTACCACACTAAATTCTGTGCTCTAAATGTCCTGACATTACTTGTATAATTCATCTTAAGTTTTTCTAATCTACTTAGCCTGTCATTCTATGTTCTTTTCCGTTTCTTAATTCTTCCCTTCCTTTCCATCTATCTACTCTCTACCATGTGCTGTACATTATATTAGGCACTGGTGATGTTGTGATACTTGTGTCTTTCACGTATCCTCAAAAAATACAAAATCTTAATTCTAAGGTCATTTGAAAATACTCTCAGAAGTTTCTTTATTACTAGATTCATTTGTAATTTTTCTCAGCAAATTATATTTTTAAGATTCTACTCATTGTCTTGAATTTTATTTGTATCAACTTCTCTCTCTCTCTCTCTCTCTCTCTCTCTCTCTCTCTCTCTCTCTCGCTCTCTCTCTCCCTCTGATGGGATTGCAACCTTAGTTTGTCTTCCTTTCTTTATTTATTATGTGGATTACAATATCACCTGTTTCACAGAGTTGTCATCAGGATTAAATGTGAAAACCATATGAAGTGCTTTGATTATTACCTGGCATATAATAAGAGTTCAATACATTTATCTAAATAATTATCAGTATTAACATCATTATAATTATTACATCTATATTATCTCTGCAATTAAAAAATCCTAGAAACATCTGCCATTAGAGAGAGCAATCATGAGAAATCATTGAGCCTGGTGAGATGCCCACACCTGCTAGATACTGCATTAAATAAATGCAAAGAGGTTTATCCCCCTTTAACTCCCTTTTGAGTATTTGGATTATGTTTAGGAAATAGATAATTTGATTTAAGTTGTCTTTGACATTGCTCTAACAGGAGCTAATCTTCTTTTTCCCCAAAGAGAGATCAAACCACAGAATAAGTCTTGCCTGTGCAAGACTACTCAACTCTATTTTAATTACAATGTGTGGTTATGTTCTATTAATAAAAAGTCATATGACTTCCATGTGTGATAAAATATTATACTTTCAATTTAAAAGTCATATTTGTAATAAAAAATGAGTTAATTAAAATGTTAAGTAAATAAAATTAACAAATAACTTGTGGATATCTCGATGATATGTGCAGCATTTGAATAGCTTAAGTTTGGGAAATACCAATATAGCCTGACATCTTTATTTTACATAGGGGTAATCTGAGTCTTTGAAAGAGCAAGTGGTTTATCTAAGATTAGGATACAGGCCTAATTACTTTAAAAACTTACTGATGTATATTAATATCATACCAGTTTTTATTATAGAGAATAATGTTTCGTAGGTTTTCCTTCTAACCCTATTAGACATTTAGATATTTTTTATAAAGAAGGAACTATTATCATTATGTAGACTCATGTGCCTGCTTTACATACAAGAACTCAATAATATTTCAACTGATCTGAAAATGAAGAAGGAAAAAATGCCTACCAAAATAAAAATTTAAAAAGAGATGAATTTAAGAATTCTTAAACCTAGATCACATTTAACCTAAGATATGATAGAGAAATGTAGTGTTCATAAATATACTGGAGTGTAAAAGTGATTGTCTCTGATGGAACACTAGTTTTAAAACTTGTTTTATGGAGCAAACAGAATATACTTCAAAATATTAATGGAAAGGGGATTTCTGTTCATGGAAATTATTTACAGAAATGGTATGTTTTTCAAACTTCACTAGCTAAATTATCATAAATATATTATCAAAGCTGAAGCCTTATTTTTTTGCTCATATTTTTAAAGAAATTAATTCAATATGAAATGGCTTGCTGAATCATAGCCTAGAAGCTAAGGGTCAATCTGATAACTGATGATTTGGTGTGAGGAAGGAGAATTTCTTTCAAAAGAAAGAACTAAATCTTTTCAATCCTAGAAATTTTGAAGCACACTTTGACAACTCTTTGACAAAAAATTGGAGGAAAATGAGAAAGTTTTGAAAAACAAATTTTCTGGAATGGTGAATAAATTTTAAAATTCTCCATAACTTTTCAATAGTAAGATAGAGGGTTAATTATTTATCATTGGTATAAGAATATCCACAGGTTGTACAACTTTGAAATATGTCTGTTTGAGGGCACAGTGTATGAATTAATTTATAATGATACCATCATTTATTGACTGCTTACTTGGAAGTCACTGGGCTTAATAATTGGAAATATCTCATGTAATCATGAAAATATTCTACAATACCCTAATAGAGGAGAAAACTGAGGTCTACACTGGTTATAAGCTGAGTTAGAATTTGAATCCAGACTCCAAAGCCATGAATCTTAGCTGTACTCTTCTTTGCTAACTCATATTTATATTTATGCCTTACATCTTATCTTTATTCTAAAAATATACTTTGATAACTTCTGAGGCTACCTGACTGTAGTCTTTGATTTTTTTTTTTTTTTTTTTTTTTGGCTATAAATCAAGACTAAAGCCACTTTGATATGTTTTAAAATAACATTTTATTCTTTGTAATTGGAAAAGTAGCTGTAAAATGTATTTGTCCTTTGATGATTGATTATCATAGTTTCAAAGTTAGTTATTCATACTGTGTTGCTTTTCTTTTATTCTGTCCTTGAATTGCTTTGAGTTTGTATTTTAAGTAGGGAGGAGACAGTCCTTTGCTCAGCATATTCAGAGGAGAAAGATCAGGACGGTGAGAGGATATTAAAGCTGCTTTTATGCTGAATGGTTAGTGAAACTGAGTTTGTTTGTTTTGAGTAAAACAAAAATGGAGAGATATAAAAACAAGGGAACACACTATTGTATTTTAAAACACCATATTTTATAACACTCACAAAGAATCTTTATATAAATGAACTTTAATAATTAATCTTCAAAACAACCTAGGAGTTATAAAGAGTCAAGGGTCAAAAGAGTTCTAGTCGTTTGGCAATATGACACAATTAGCACAGTGAAATTCTACTTATGAACTGAGATTTTTCTGACTCCAAACTCTATGTATGTGTCCATGTACAATAGCTAAATTATCTTAAATATGTTATCAAAGCTGCAGCCTGATTCTTTTGCTTGTATTTTTAAAGAAATTAATTCAATATGAAATGGCTTTCACAGATACCTCTATAAAAATATGTATAAGATTTTGACTATATAAACCCAGGAATAAAGTAAAAAATGATGCATGGGAGCTATGAGAGAGAGATTGTGGGTAAAAATAAGGAGGGTCTTTCTAATAATGATGCATACTTCCTAAATATGATAAAATGGGTTTCCTTAGAAGAAAAAGAGTTTTTGTAATTCTAGTTGTTTGATTATAAGTGCGATAACCCCTTGGAAGGACATTCTTAAAACAAAAACAATAATAAATGAATCTAATACTAGGTGACTGGAACCTTCTGCTCAATCATGAATTCAGTAATTATATGGGATTTCATTATATTTTCTGGTTTGGATTAAATGTATATGCAAAAGGTAAATTAATAATAATAATAATAATAATAATAATAATACAATACAATACAATAAATAACCACTTACCCAATCCCCAAGTTAATAATTTACCATTTTACTCAGATAATTTTTAAAAAGGTAAAAATTATATAAAAAGATACTACTGAAGAGCCTCATTTATAATTTCCCTTGATTCCATTTCTCTGCTCTCCTTCCATCCCAAAAGTGTTAGTGTGATCTATGTATCTATGCATCCAATTCAAACTTACTTGGTGTGTGCATGTGTGTACGGTTGTGTGTGTGTGCATAAAATTATCAACATGCATTGTCAAAAACTGTGAAGAGTCTGAAACATCACTTTACTTGAATGCTAACAAAATGAGCCTGACACATTTCGTGAATACTGGTAGAAGACCCTCCTGGATCAGAGAAAAAAGACTTTATTATTCACAGCAATAATAGTAGAAAGAATAACAGCATTTTCATGCATGGTTTTTCCAAATCCCTGTTCTCACGGGTAATACAAAGAGAGCCAGGGACCCCTATATATCCAATGGATATCATTACAGGGGAGGAACCATGAGCTTAGAGATGTCAAAGTTTTTATAATGCACAGTAGATATGTCTGCCTTTTGCTCCAGAGGGAGACATTGTCTCTATCTTTGAAGGATGTTCCCTACTTAAAAAATCCTTGAAAAGGTAGTCTAGTATATTTGGGGATGATTTATATCACAGCATTATTTTATGCTTTATTCTATATTGTTTCACAGGAAGGAAATATTATATTTTGAGATTAGACAGAGATTTGGGCACCACTTTTGGATTATCCTTTTCATTTAAGAAATGTTAAAGTCTATTTGATTCAAATTATTGTATGTACCTTAGTTCCTGAATCTTATAATTTCATACACATATATTGGAAATATATTTTTGAAGAGTTGTTTAATATTACAGAAAGTGTAATGACTTAAATATATAGCAGTTAATCCTTTTGATTGGATTTTAAATTTGCTTAGAAACAGGGTGGATTATATCTCTAAAGGAAAGTACTGAAATGATTGTAATAAATTGAAATTTTATTATTATGCCATTCTCCTAGGTATATTTTAACAGCTATTTAGTATGCCGCAAAGTATGATTATGATTATCCATTTTTTCCTAACTTGACATGGGTATATAAAATATGAGCCAAACATAAAAGAAAAAAGAAAATGAAAAGAATACTTGTAAACAATATTTAAAGTGTTACTCAAGAAATGAAATAGAATGCCATATATATATATATATATATATATATATATATATATATATATATATATTATTTCTTATTGCCTGGGAAGTATGTTCCCCTTAAGAGATTAGTGATTTTCCAAATAAGGAAACACAATTAATTTGAGAACTTAGCTTGATATAATCAAAGCTGGACAAGTGTCATAGTACTGTCTGATCTGAGAATACCCAAGATGCTGAAATTGGAAACCCTGAATATAACCACCTCTGGGAGAATCCCAGTCTGTTCTTTTCATCTTATTTATGAAATAAAGAAAATGATCAGCTTCCAGGAAAAGAATATTCAAGTGTAACTCCAAAAAGCCAGAAAATAAACAACCAGATATCTTCACCTTACTGGATAATCAGAGAACATTCCGAGATAAATTCAAAATTTTATCTGACCTCAATTCCAGAAATAACTCAGAAAAAAATATGTTCCTTTCTAATTACTTGGGAAAAGGCTGATTTTCTGTAATATTTTAATAATTACAAGAACAAATTGTATAAATCCATGTACATCACAGTGACTTTCTGTAGATATTTAAATTTTTCAGAACTATATGAAGTGCTAGAAGGTGTTCAGTAAAAATAATCAGGTATATAATCATTAGAAAGTCTTCATTTCTAGAATTAGTCTTTTGGCTCTGTGAATATAGTAATGCATAATTATATTGGTTCCATTCAAATTATAATAATAGCTTAAAGTAATTCATTAAATAACTTCTAGGAGTGGCATGATGCTAAGCAGTATTTTTGTGTTGTCTTCTTTGTTTTTATCAACAGTATAATAAATATGTACAGTACGTAGTCTTATTTATAAACAATTTCTATTATAGACACTTGCACCCATGTTTTCTAACACTTTCATCATCTAAGACAGAGTCAAATTTTGCTTAGACTAGCTTATTAGGCTATTTTCTAGACCAAATGACATATATAAACATATATATATTCCTCATATATAACGAAATGGACTAGATTATTTGTATGATTCTTCCATTTCTTGATATGCTGCTGGGGAAAAACAAACAATTTTTGAGCAGAAGAGTAGAGTGGAAAACCCAGGGGTTTGGCTCTGCCATTTATCTCTGTAACCTTCATCAAACTGCCTTATGTTTCTCAGCCTCAGTGTCCTTACTTGCAAACAATGAATATGAATATTTTGGAGAAAGTTAAATGTGATTAAATATATACCATATTTAGCATACTCTTCGGCACATGAAGTGAAAACATAATATAGTGTTAACTACTTTAATTAGTGTCATTATTTCATAGTTGATAATTAAGTGTAAGTAGTCAAGAACTAGCTTTGCTGGGATATTTGGACATAAAATCCTTAGGGGAATGTGCACGTCTTGGCAGAATTAAGAAAGGGAGTGACATGCTTATATCGGTATTTTATAAATATCACTGGGGTAACACTCAGGAGGCTGAATAAAAATGATACATTGGCAAATTTCCCCTCATTAACTGATTTGAAAAGTACCCCAGCGTCCATGATTTGGCTTATATTGTTGCCATCCTTGATTAAGAGTTCACCAGTTTAGTTTAAACCAATCATCAGATCTGATCCTCTTGGACAGTATTACTTCATAAGGAGGCACATGACACAATTCAGAGAAGTCAAATAAAGAAACTGTATTCTGGACTTTTTTCTATTTAATTTTTTGTTTGTTTGTTTGTTTGTTTTTTTCCTCTTTCTTTCTGGAGTTTATAGTTTCAGGAACTCCTGACAGCCATGTTGAGACAACAACAACAGAATGCCAAAAATGGAGTCAATACCACCCAAAATGGTGAAGGCTTAGACCAAAGAGGTACCAGAATGCTACCTCTGGCTTAATGCTTTGTCATAAATATTAGAGAAGACAATGATATGGACTTAGTAGTATTTGGTTCATTTGGAGAAGAGGATGGTGATGAAAAGAAAAGAGAAGATAATGACCCCAAGTTTTCTAGCTTCTGCTATTAGGACTCTAGTGCCATTTGCTGAAGCAGTGAATACTAAGGAACATTCAATAGGGGATAGATAGATGATAGATAGATAGATAGATAGATAGATAGATAGATAGATAGATAGATAGACAGATAGATGATAGAAAGAGAGAGAGAGGGAGAGAGGGAGGGACGGAGGGAGGGAAAGAGGGAGGGAGAGAGGGAGGTAGGGAGGGAGAGAGAGAGAAGGAGAGAGAGAGAGAGAGAGAGAGAGAGAGAGAAAGAAAGAAAGAAAGAAAGAAAGAAAGAAAGAAAGAAAGAAAGAAAGAAAGAAAGAAAGAAAGAAAGAGAGAGAGAGAAAGAAAGAGAGAAAGAAAACAGACAAATGGACACATTTTAAAATGCTTTATCAGGCAGGTTTTAAGTTCAGGAAATAGGAAACAAAAACTACTCCTGGTAGTTCAAATGAAAAGGAATTTAATTCAGAGTTAGATCCTTATAAAGTCATGGAGAGGGCTACAGATGCCTAAAGTCATGGTAGATCATGTTCTTTTGGTTTCAAGGTCATTATCCGGTAGTTGTGATCTAGAGATCAGGAAGCTACCGCAGTATCTACCTCCACTGTTCACGCTATAATCTCTCACATCCATGAAGCCTGACACCAAGTGGTGAGATATTGGTATCCAGTGCTGCAAATGCTCACTTCTGTTTCACCTGGATTGCCACAAAACATGGCAGAAGGAAGGTAGCCTTCACCTCGTCTATATCTTCCAGATATCAAACCAGGACATCTCATTGTCACAGTCAAAATTAAATCTAAAGCCTTATTTGAAACAAACAAACAAACAAAAAACAACAACAACAATAACAAAACAACTTTATATATGTGATATAGGCAGAAATACAGACAGGCTTCAGATAGATGCTATGTGCCAAGAGATCACCTCTAGTTAAAGTGCTCACAGGTCTCTCAGATAGAAATTACTAGTGTGAACAATGGGATACACAGGTCTGAAACCTGTGTTTATAGGTTTCAGAATGTACAGAACTTGTGAGTTGGGTGAGAAAAGATGAGCCATTGTTCTGAATTGTTAGAAACAAAACTAACCTCTTTAGAGTAAGGATTTTAGGCTAAATTTAAAAGAAAACAACATCTACCTGGATATAAAACCAAGCATTTGCTTCCCACAAGGGGACTAGATTGTCTCTATGGGAGCTGGAAGTCTCAATCCAAGATCCATGTTGTGAGGTCCCAAACAGTCTTTAGGCAGTCAAACTGTAACAAAGCAGGTATGTGCAAACATATATGCTTTTTCTTCTGAGGAGAGAACAAATAGCTTTAATCAGATTATTTAACACAACAAATGGTAAGAACCTTTGTTTGGAATTTCTGTCACTCTAACACAAAAGATACTCCTAATAAGCTAACTTCCAATTGGGTCGGGTCAGAAGAGGGCTCCTTAAGGCCTTCACTATAAATGTGAAGCTTAGTCTACTTAGACCAACTGCAAAGTGCACTTTTGTCAAGGAGAAAAGCAATGGTGAGGTCAGGACTTTTGCCTCAATATAATTTCTATCAACAGGAAATTGGATTAGCCTCACAAGATTGGATCTGAGAAGGGACTCATACTAGTGGAGCTTATTCTAGGAATCAAGAAAGGCAAGGGGGGTATTATGAGTCATTGAAATCCCCAGGCATTTATGCTACTTCTATAAAAGTTAATTCTGTTTGACTGTTTCTTAATTAGGTTCCAAATGCCAACTTTGTCAGGGAGAATAGAATTTTGATTACCTCATATTTCCTACCAAGCAATAGTAGTTTGATACCCTCAGAAAGGTAATCTAACACTGAGTACTTACTTGTGTTCTATCTGGCACAGGTCTGGGAATTCATATAGCACAACCTACTTTGTAAAGTTTCTTTATTTTGGCATCAAACACTGGGAATTAATTATGACTGTAGCTATAATCAATGTGTATATGCTCACACCTAAGTTCATTAAAAAATGAACGAGAATAAAGAACATTTTAGGATCCAAAATATTTGGTAACAAAAATATACAGGTTTTAAGCTATGTAAAGCTGTATAAATATTCCAATTGAGTTCACTTTTTAAAATGAGTGAATAAGAGTGAGAAGGACAAGAGGGAATAGAATGAGCTAGAGCAGAGAAGTGAGAAAGAGCTTTGCAAAAGAAAGGAGAAAAAGAAAAGAGATAAATTTCAGTAAAAGGCTATAGCTTGCGGTTTATCATAATAATTATATCATATCAGCAGGAATTCTTCCCTACAGAAAGGCCTATAAAATCACATTTAGTGTTCTCAATGAAGTCAGTTGCCTCGTGTCTTTTTCCAAATGCTGTTAAGAAGCAGTTGCCCTGAAATTGATCAACGTAAAACATGATATAGTATGGGAAATAATGCTATGTTATAAAAGAATATTGAAATTTTTAAAAAGGAGAAGTAATGTCAAATGCTAAAAGGTGACAGAGGCCACAAAATGGAGCCCTCTGTGAAACATTTCTCTCGTATTAGAGTAAGCGGAAAATCAAATATACTGCCATAGTATCTTTATCACATTTTAGAGGAGAGTATTTATCATACTGATAAACACAAGTCTTCCTGTTGTCCTGATAAGTGTATTCCTTTATAGACTGGTGACTGAGGAAGCTGCCATGCCTTTTTGAAATGCATTGTAGAATCATTCAACTCTCCTAACACATTCACCATGTTAAAAAAAAAAAAAAAAAAGTTTGGCTTTTAAAGTGATTTTGAGGTAGCTTTCCCACCTGGGATGATAATATAGTGAGCAACTAACATGTATTCTGACCTGCTTAGCAATAACATTTTTTGTGTAAATTACTTTTCTGTCATGAACTTAATTTGATGGAAGTGTGGGTTTCAAAATCTAACTTTCCCAGAGTTTCAGGAGCCCAGTAGAAGCTGATTACAAAAGATGAGGCGCTTGCATATGTGATAAACATACTAAGGTGCAGGGATTCACTAATTGCAGTATAAACAGTAGAGTTACTACTATACTACAAACAGCTAATTTTCAAGAAAATGAATCTGTCTCAGTAGGACATTAATTAAATAAATTAAATATAATTATATTATTTTTACTGAAAAATAACATGCATAAGACCACAATGCTTAAAATTAATGAGAAAATATTGTAGAACTCAACAGTCAAGAAAAATAATCAATGCCTGCAAACTCACTCCACATTAATCTGTTTTATTTTATTTTGTTAAAATTTTCATTAAATTTATTGGGGTGACATTGCTTAGTAAAATGACACAGGTTTCAAGTGTACAATTCTATAATACATCATCTATATATTGGATTGTGTGTTCACCACCCAGAGTTAGTTCTTCCATCACCATATATTTGACCCTCTTTACCCACTTCTACCACCCCTCTCCTCCCTTGCCCTCTGGTAACCACTAAACTGTTGTCTGATCTTCTTTAAATGACTCTCAAACAGTATGGTTTATATGCCTCACCTAACAAAAGTGAATACCTGATGTAAACATCCACAGGTTAATTGAACTATTGTAGGAATTCTTTCGGCTACTTTGAATTTGCATTTGTCATATATGATTTATTAGTTTTGCTTACTTTAGGGTAATGGGTATACTTGGCAGGAAGGAGAATGACTGATGACTCACCATATGAAGATTTGCCTAACACTGAGTGGTTGTACAGCAACACGACTGAGAGGTAAACAGCTGAGGTAAAAATAAGTAAGCCTTCAGCTGAAAATGTGCATTATGCAATACCAATTCCTTGAGCTGACTATAAACAGATACCAGTATCACGTTTCTACTGCTTTCTGGCTTAGGGTTCATTTTCTGCCAAGAAATGAAATTCATTCTGAATTGTCCCCAGAAATTAATCTTCTGCTATGTGTTAAATCATATGTATGAACTAGGTACAGGAAGCTGATGCAATAGTTTGTACCTTGAAGTCAGACAATTTACCAATGCACATGCTTTTTATAGTCAGTTTAACAGAGAGCAGGCCTTTGGCTTCACATAAAATATACATTAATAGCCTACCCTGAACATTATGCATTCTTTACCTCCCTTTAATTCTCTGTTCACAGTTATTTTCTTCATCTTACTGTTTCAGTACCCAATATCTGTGCTACAGGTTGAGTCTCCAGGCAAGCCATCTTCACAATCATTTGTGTGGTGATCTAATCCTCTTGTTTAAAGGGTTCACAGAACTGGATCAATAATCCATTTCTTTCTGACATGGGCATACAGCCCTACCGCCACTTTGTTCTACATAGGAGAAATGCTATAAGTTGTTGTCATTTTTCCTTTTGAAGGTAACAACTCCAAGTTTAGGAGATATTCTTTGTATTTGTATTTTTATAGTCTTAGTTCTAGTTTTCTTTCTGGGCTCAAGGAGTGTCGAGGAAGCAACACTCTAGGTGTCACCCTAGCAGCTGGACTGAAAATTTATTTTTCTTCAATTTCCACAGCATACTCTCCTCCTGTTCCGACTCCACATTCTGCACAAATTTTCACTCTGTCTCATCTTTCATCTTTCCATTAAATATATCTGTAACTCTCTCTATACTTCTGCAGTATGTTTCTTGTCACTGCCGATGTGCAAGGGCAAATGAAATCAGTGCTTTAGCACCAGAGGAGAACTGGGGTAAGGGTTTATGCTCTGGAGAATCTACTAGAAAGGAATAAATTTATTCTGTGAAATTCACTCCTTCCCATTAAGAATACTATTGGATAAATCCTGATTTCACAAAGTTTTATTTCCATTTTTCATCAAATGACTGTCAAATTCAAGGAAATATTGTGAGATAGAAAGAGACATGGGCTGATAGATCATGTCACATTAACATTCTTGGAGAACAGCAACTGACTCTGCTTCTCACAGCCAAAGAATATGTAAGATTTGTACCTTTTTTTCTTTTTTTCCGTATACAGCCTAGATAAGGTAAAATACAGATATTTCACTTTATTTCTGGAAAGAAGGAATATTGTAAGCAGACAATAATTTTATATTTTAAAGCTGCAGTCAATAATGATCTATCATTTTTAAAGCAGTCATTATCTACAAATAGCTCATTCCTTTGTAATTGGCAATAAAACGATTATGTGCACCACCCTCCCCCCAAAACATTGGGTTGATTCTAAATGTTTTAATTGCATAAATCTACTTAGCCTCTTTATAACTATGGGACAGATAGGCTGATAATTGGGACAGATAGTCCATAATTTCCTTACCTCGCAAGGTGAGAGTTCATAAATCAAACTTTAAGAAGTCACTAAACAGTCTCTCGACCTACTAAAACATGACTACCAAGCATGTGAAAGAGAAACAAATAGAAAACTCATGAACAGTGTGTTTTACTCTTTATAATTCTCTCATGCATTAAACTTCCCCCTAGCCTCACCTGTTGCTTTACAAGCTCATGGTTTTATTTTCCCTCTGGCTCCAAAAGATAGCAAAAATAGTGACAAAGAAATATGTATATACTATGTATATATACATACATACATATATATACATGTATATATATGTACGTATATATATGTGTGTATGTGTATATATGTATACTCACACATATATGTATACTATGAACTTTGCTATATTATACATACTATATATGTTTTATATATATATATATATATATATATATAGAGAGAGAGAGAGAGAGAGAGAGAGAGAAAGAATAAGTTATTGCAAAGTATTTCTACATAAATAATAGGTTGAAATAATCACTGTAAAAGAATAATCATATATTTAGAGTAAAAAAATTTTTGAGATTTTCCTTTATGTCTGGTACTGTATTAACTATTTTAATTATATTCTCTCTGCTGTATTATCTTCATCTCCACAATAACCAAACCCATGAGGGTAGATATTGTTATCCCCATTACATAAATAAGGAAAATTAAACTTAGTTTAAATATCTTATGCAAAAACACCCTTTGAGTTAGGGGCAGGTTCAAAATTTTGATCCATGATTGCCTGACTTCAAAGCACTTGTCCTTTTTTAAATACCATCCCGTCTCTTATTCCACATGAAAGGGTTCATTATCTGAGATCTGTTTAAGAGCATTTGCTAATGATTTACAGGACATATTTGAAACATCATGAAAAGTGTAGTCTTATTTTAAAATAATGTTTAAAAAAAATTTTTTTACTAGTTTCAGGTGTATAAAACAACATAGTGATCAGACATTTATACACCTCACAAAGTGATCACCCCAATAAGTGTTTTACTCATCCAACACTGCATATACTAAATTACAATATTATTGACTGTATTCCTTATGTTGTACTTTACATCTCCATGAATATTTTTCAAATTACAGTTGACATTCAATATTATTTTATATTAGTTCTTGGTGTATAGCATAGTGGTTAGACATTTATATAATTTAGGAAATAACCCCCCTGAGTAGTCTAGTAACCACCTATCACTATACGTAGTTATTACCATATTAATGACTATATTCCTTTCGCTATACCCTACATCCCCATGACTATTTTCTAATTACCAATTTGTACTTCTTAATCTCTTCCCCTTTTTTCACTCACACCCACAATCCCTCTCCCATCTCACAACAATTAAAATGATTTCTGTATCTACGAGTTTGGGAGGGTGTCTGGTGGTATTTTCTTCTTTAGATTCCACATATAAGCAAAATCACATTGCATCTGTCTTTTTCTGACACTCCACTCAGCACGGTACTTTCCAGGTCCATCCATGCCACCAGAGATGACAAGAACTGACTCTTGTAAATAGTACTACAGTGAATACAGGGGTGCATATATCTTTTCAAATTAGTGTTTTGGATTTCTTTGGAAAAATACCCAGAAGTAGAATTGCTGGGTCATAAGGTAGTTCTATTTTAAAATTTTTGAGGAAACTCCATATGATTTTCCATAGTGGCTGAACAAATTTACAATCCCACCAACAGTTCCTTTTTCTCCACATCCTCACCTACACTTGTTATTTGTTGATTTATTGATGGCCATTTTAACAGGTGTGAGGTGGTATATCATTATAGTTTTTATTGGAATTTCTCTGATGATTATTGATGTTGAACATCTTTTCATATGTCTATTGGCCATCTCTTTGTCCTGTTTGGAGAAATGTCTATTCACGTCCCCTGTCCATTTGTTAATTGAATTTTTTTTTTTTGAGTTTCATGAGTTTTTGTTTGTTTGTTTGTTTGTTTTTAATAAATTTTATATTTTATTAATACAAAATTAACCCCTTATCAGATGTGTCATTTGTGAATATCTTCTCCCACTCAGTAGGATGTCTTTTTGTTTTTTTTAAAGGTTTCCTTTGTTGTGCAAAAACTTTTTGGTTTGATATAGTCCCAGTTGTTTATTTTTGTTGTTGTTGTTTCGCTTGTCCAGGGAGATGTATTAATAAAAATATTACTAAGGGTAATGTTCGAAAGTTTACCACCTACGCTTTCTTCTAGGAGTTCTGTGGTTCCTGATCTTAAAGAGAATGCTTTTAGCTTTTCCACTTTGGGTTTGATATTAGCTGTAGGTTTGTTAAAATAATGTTTATGTCTTACATTTTTTAAAATAACACATGAGTATTGTAGAATTAAGAAATATATATAAAAATGAAGAGCATTTTCCTTGCACTTGGAGATTGACAGCCAACATAGTGTACCTACTCCAGTTACATCTTCACTTTTCACTGATTTTGCAGGACTTCTTCAAATCCCATGTTCAAGTGAATTTTGCTTTGCAGAGCCCATGTTAAAATGTTGGTGGTTTAGCTGTTCACTCTATTGAATTGGGTCTGAATTATCCTTTACTATTATTGCTTGCCTCTCTGTGAGCAAGTCACACAATTATTTCCAAAGAATAAAAATTGCTTGCAATTTTTTATTTATCTGGAAATGATTTCTGAAAAGCCAGAAATTCTTGAGAGCACTGATCTCAGTATTCTCTCTGTCTCTCCACTATCAATAACAAACTTGATATCTAAACATATTGTATCCCTTACCTGCCATTGCCTTTTATCTTAGATCTTTTTGCATTACTGGGAGTTAGAATCTTTTGATTGCACATGACATGAAAGATTCTGAGAAGAGTGGATAAAAAAATTAAATAACATTAGTTATTCAGAAATTATTTTCTCTGTGTATATTTGCACCTGAATATGAATAGATAGGAGACTGAGAGACCTTCTCATACATTTTTAGGGTTCCCACCCTCTGGTAGCCTGTCAGTATTTCTCCTATCTTTTTTTCTAATTGGATGTGTGGATCTCAATGAATGCTAGCTAACTATTATAATAATGATACATAGTAATGTGAACTAACTTACCAGACTTACCATAGTTAGAAATAATTATTCTCAAAAGTTGACAAAGTATTGATTATTGTGTTCATGGCATCTGTGGTCACATCTTTACTGAAGGAAAATGAGAAAGCTTTACAAGGAATAACTAACTTCTACAACTTTGGGAGAACTTCCAAGGTATTTTTTTAAATTTTTATAACTTCCTTCCTGATATATCATTACTCCTTCACCAAAGAGGTCTATATATAAAACACAATATCTTCTGAATTGCTAAATATATTTAAATAAATATATTAATTATATGCTCCAAAGCTTTTGTAAGAATTGTAATTTATAAACATAATTAATAAAAAAGTTACTAAGCATCTACTGAATTTACAAAATGCACTATAGGACATTTGCTAAACCCATTCAGAGTGGAACTATAAATAATTTAAACCTCTATACTTGTCAGAGTAAATGAGCAAAATCTATTTTGATGTAATGGTCTTGTTAACTCACTAATTTGGTGGAACTACTATTTTCCCATAGATTTTCTGTCAAGGAAAATAAAGGCATATCTACATATTTTATGCATATGTAAAACATATAGTATGAGTTATATTTATACCACATAATGGAAGCATATCTCACTAAACTGCATTTCCTCTGTAGATAAGCCACATAATGTTGATCTAATTCATGGTTAATAGCGATGGCAAGCAGGGGTTATTCCAGTTTGATATTACAGATTTTTTTCAGAGTCTAGTTTAAGTCAACATTATGTTTAATTTTTAACCTAATTTATTTTTATTGTTTTTAAAATATTCATGTAGCAATTTGTAAAAAAAGACAAATTTATTAATCAATGTTTTTATTTATTAAAATGATTATGTTTTTCCAAATAGTTACTAACATAGCATATATATCATATATCTATTACCATCCTCTTTCAGGGTAAAATCTGATGCTTCTGGGAAACACTGTGGTAAAACCTTCCTGTGCAGATTATCTCTAGAGTGAAAATCTGTCATTGCCTCCTCACTGGTTTGCTAGTGAAAATGCTAAGATACTTTCTTGACCCTGTCCATTTCTTACCCCTCGTGTGTGGAAAAGCTGCCTTCAGTTTCACTAAAAAAGCAGCAAAAGATGTTATGGTCTCATCACATATGTTAGACAGCAGGGTGAGCTGCATTAATTCATCTTCTTGTCAAGGAAAGTTTTTAAAGTTTCCTTCTCTTTTCAATCAGATATTCTGGTGTTTGACATTGCTGATTTTTACAACCCCATATGGATTCCTTCATTTACTAACATCTGAGGATATAAAACACCTTGGAAATCTGCTTCCAATTTTCAAACAGTTGAGACTCCTTTATACATACAGAGACACATTAGCACACACATGCACAAACAGCCAATCATACTTATGATTTTCAAAGGTAGATGTGATTATTTAAATTGCAAAATGAACCAACAGAATCTCTAAATACTGGGAGAAGAAGGAAGGGAAGAAAGAGCATGTACTATATGTGTAACATCCTCAAATTCACAGAGGAGAATTCACTTGACACCAACAATAAGTTTATACCTTAAAACAGCATCTGGGGCACAAATGCAGATACCATCAGATATGCATTGCTGAAAGGAGACAAATAAGTGATATGAAGTTGAAGAACCATTTCTATCCAATCTTTTATATTATTGCAAAAATATTAATATAATATTTATATATGAGATTAATTTTATTTCAGAGCACATACTACAAATATTAAGTAAAAATGTCATGTACATGATTAAAAAGTATATATCTTCATGTCTATTGTCCATAAATTAAGAGATTGACAGCCAGAAATTATCTATCACTTAATGACCTTAAATCACGTTCATGCTATCAAAAAATAATGGAAAGTTTACACATTATTTCATATTGCGTAGAGCAAAATTAAACCCTAACTGTATTACCAAGTTTAATTTTGTAATGTTAATTTGTAAAGTTTTGTTTACAAGATAATTTTATAAACATACATTTTTCAAATTTTTTTATGAGACAAAATATGAATCTATCCTGCTTTCTTCTTTTAACTGCTCCTTCAATAACCACTTTCATCTACTTTTCCCCAATTCTCATTCCTCTTTTCACTAGTTTCTCTTTCATTTCTAATAGTGGAAAATAAAAGAGGCACACACCCATACACACACACACACACACACACACATACACACATTCATATACATATATAGAGAGTAAATAGTATTGCCATGAAAACAAATATCAAGAATTAATTGAAAACATGTGATAACAGTATTAATCTTCTAATTCTGAAGAAACCTAATCTATAACATGCATATATAGAGTTGTGCATATAAAGATACAAAGTAAATTGAGTGTGACATGATAGAAATGGTTGGTGTATTTTTCTTAGACAAGAATTTTTCATATATAAACTTAGTTGAAACTAAATTAACCATGAAAATTATTTGTTACATTTGGCATGAAAGTAGTTGCAAATGGTACTTGAGTAGCTTAGCAACATCAGAGTTCTGACATATTCATAAATGAATATTTTTATAAACTAGGCTTTAATTAATGTATATTTATATCCATGATCCAAATAGAAAATTATTGTAGTTAAATTAATCACTGCATATGCCCCAAATTTTAGTATATACTAAAAATTACCCTAATGATATAATTAAGGAAAATAAGTATCAGGAGAAAAATCAACGAAAAAAACTGTAGTAACATTTAATCTCTCTCTCTCTCTCTCTCTCTCTCTGTCTTTCTCTCTCTCTCCATATACATATATATACACTTGTATATACATCTATATATGTATATATATCCATATAGGTATATATGCATACATTTGTGTGTGAATATTAATTTTTCAACATAAAATAAAAACATTAATACTATTCATTTAGTTTCACCTTAGTCTATTGCTTGCCATCTTTTGGAATACATGAAATCACAAAAATTCACATGCAGAATTTAAAATATTTATTATGAGACCCATCCTTTTTATGTGAGCAAATTATGAGGAATTATACATTAAACTTAGAATATATAGAACTATGAAAAAATAAGGGTAGTTTAACTAAAATATGTTTATTCACTATGCATTTACCAATTGAGATTACAGATTTTTTTTAATTAATTTTTTATTGATGAAATTGCTTTACATGATAATCTGAATGTACACAGGGTGCCAAAAAAAATGTATACACATTTTAAGAAAGGAAAAGAAAACTTAAAATTCTAATACTCAATATATAGACCAATAACAAAAGATGAATACAAGTCATATTTGACTTCTGCAATTACAAGAGATGCTCAAAGTGGTTACCATCAGCGTCCAGACACTTCTGATTATGGCGAACTACTGCTTGAGCAACATTGACCAAAGTGTCTACTTATATACATTTTTTGGCACCCCTGATAAATATTGAAAATAAATAAAATATTGTCATTCTAATACAACGATATTTCGGGCTTTGTGATTGGTGCAGCATAATCTGGCCTATTCTGACAGAAATATTCTATAAATCACTTCTCAATATATATTTTGATACCACTGAGAATGGACATGATGAGGCAAATGGGGCAATGGATAACATGGCACTTGTGAAGGAAAGGTTGGAGTTGAGAAAGCTGATTAAAGAAACTAGAATACGAGTTCCTACTCTTTGTATCTTGCATTATCCCACTTACTTAGTAGAACCTCCAGGTCCATGTTGAATAAAAGTGATGAGAGAAATTATCTTCATCTCGGTCCCAATCTTAGGGGGAAAATCATTCACCCTTTTAAAATAAAGTAGAATGCTAGGCCTAAATTTTTTATAGATTGCTTTAGAAGGCTAGGGAAGTTAGTATTTATTTTTAATTAGCTCACAATTTTTATCATGAAGGAAAGTTGAATTTTATCATGTGAGTTTTCTACATCTGATAGTATCGTATGATTTTCCTTTTTTAGTCTGTTATGGTAAGTTATATATATTGGTTTTTTAAATGTCTAAGCAAGTTTTCATTCTGGAATGAGCCAAACTTGGTCATGACGTCTTATCAATTTTATATATTATTGGATTTGATTTGGTAAAATATTATTAAGAATTATCACACCTATGGTCATGAATAAAATTGGTTTACGGTATTTTGCTTTGTTTTGTTGTTAATATCTGTCTGTTTTTAGTATTGGACTCATAAGATGAATGAGTAAATGCTTTGCTTTCTTTTATTTTCCAGAAGAGTTTGTGTAAAAATCATATTATTTCTTCCTTAAATGTTTAGTTAATTCACTAGTGAAAGCACCTAGGCATGCTGGGGATTTTCATTATGGGAGTGTTTTATTTCAAATTTCATTTAAAAATATAAGGTAATTCAGATATCTAGGATAATTTAGCATCCTAGGATAATCGAGTTTTCCTTAGATGAGAATTGGTAGTGTTTTTTTTTCCTTTTATAATACCATTCCTTTTTATGTGAATTTTTGAATCTTTGGCCCTAAGTTGTTCATAAAATCTTCCTATAATGTCTATAATCTGTAGTGATGACCATGCTTTAATTATTGATATTAATTAGTCTGCCACAGTTTTATAGATGCTGGTAGAAGAAAAGGGATTCCTATGACAGAGACAGAGCTCTTTATCTCATCAGTTTGCCAAGTCCCCATTGAAGTTGCTCCCATCTTCAATGGGGGCATATGAAGTGAATTTGCATCACAGCTGAAGAAATCCATGCTCAAGAATTCACAATCTTTTAAAGGGGACTACTGGCAAACTTGCCCAATACGTACCCCAGAGGGAGACGTTATCTTTATTATCTCAGCAGCAAACAGCTCTGTCCTCTGCTCTGGGGGGAGACACCATTTTTTTTTTTTTTTCAGGGTGTTTGCTATGCAGACGTTGTTATGAAGTAGTCCAGAACAAGACCTGTTAACGCTTTTACTCAGAAGACCCTTAGAAAGGTGAGATATCTACGGAGAATCATTTCCCAACTGATTTCTCCTTTCTTTCCATGGTTAATTAGCCTTGCTAGATTTTATCACATTTATTGAAATTTACGAAGAATCAACAATTGGTTTCACTGATTTTCTTTACTTTTTGGTAGTTCTTGTTTTTTAGTATTTCTTTTTTCTTGCTTTGGATTGAATTCATTTTTCTTTTTCTAGTTTATTTTTTAATTAAATACGTCTCATATATAAGATGGGAATATAGATAATTCATTTGAACGTTTATTTGTAATATAAGCATACAATTATATAAACATTTTTTGTTAAACATTGACTTAACTGCATCCCATAAATATTAATATGTTGTATTTTCATATCATTCATCTAAAACATTTTCTAATTTCTGTGAATTTTTTTGGCCCATGGATTATATAGAATTGTGTTTTGTTTTGTTTACCCTCAGTGTGTATGAATGAATCTACTATATTTTCAGTTCAAATATTGTTTTATTTTTAGATCCAAATTTATTGTTTTTTTTATTTTGTTTTCTTTTTGTATTTTCTCTGTCTCTCCTCTTCATAATTATGTTTTCCTCTACATTCTTAAGTATGTAGAGTATATTTATAATGGCTGTTTAAAATCTTTGTTACTATTCCATTGTCTGGATCTTTTTCTATTGATTAATTTTTCTCATAGTTATGGGTTATATTTTCTGTTTCCTGAAATACTTGGACATTTTTAATTCAATGGTGGACATTGTAAATTTTACATTTGTGTCTTATTTTATTGTATTCCTTGGAAAAGTGCTTAATTTTATTCCGGCACACAGTTAAGTGATATATGATCAATTTTATTATTTTGAGTCTCACTTTTTAGTTTATTAAATTGCAAAAGATTCATTAGTGTGAATCTAACCAATGCTCAGACTAGAACACTTGAGGACTCTTCCTGCTTATCCATATATTGTGAGGTCTTTCCATTCTGTCTAATTGGAATATAAACTACTATCAGCTCTTGTTAGTTCTAGAAATTATTTAGTCTACTTTTTCTAACATTCGGCAGTCTTTCTACACACATGTACAGATCAACATTCAGACAAAGATTTAGGGGGATTCACCTTCAGATACCCAGATATTTCTCTTGAAACTCTCCTCTGGCACTATTCACAGATTGTAAGTGCCTTCACTTTTCTGAGGTGCAATATCTATTTCCTCAACTCAAAAAGACCACTGGGCAGTGTTTGTGTTAACCCATCCCTGCACTAAAGCATAGAAATGGCCTCCAGCCAGTAAATTGAATTTTGGGGGTTAGGTAGAAAGAGAAAGAGATGATAACCAAGAGAGACTGACAATAAACAATCTTTACCACTTCTTGCCCCTTCAAAAGGTAACTTGTATATATTAAAATTTTATCATTCATTCTTATCACTAAGTCTTCTGGGTGGTCATATTGGGTTAGGAGGTAGAGTAAATGGCAGGCGCTTTTTGCCAGAATCCTTACTGAAGAAGGTAAATATTCACAGCATTTCTCAAGAGTCTGAAATGGTTGATGTAAAATGTATTACTTGTGTTCAAAACATAACTAGAAGAGACATAGTAGCAATGGCAAATTTCAGGGTTTCTTGTTATTTTGGTGTTAATCATTATTAAAAGTATTTTTAAAAGCATAAAGTTAAGATATATCCCTGAAGATGCTGAAATAATCAATTTTGAAAAAACCTACATGAAGCAAGATTTAAAATCCATATGATTTCTCAGTCAGAAATGTGTTTTTAAAAAAATGACATTTAATTCAGTATTAAACTCAAGTTCAGGTAAGATATCATGTTCCACAACTGTTGGTAGGATGTCAAGATTACCCACAGGTATCTACAGAGAGTTTATTAATATTCACAAACAGATTATCTGTAAAAACATAACTAAACCTCAAAATTAGAATTCTTATAGAAGTAAATATGTAATTCTAATAAATGTGATTGCCTACTTGTAATCTAGTTCTATAAATTAAAAAAAAAGAAAACAAAGAAAAAAATCCCAGTATTCTAGTACCCTCTTGCATTGTAACCTGAACCTGCTTAAATTGAAATAGACCAGTGTTTAAAATATTAGGGTATTTGTGCCTCCAACACCTGCCATGCTTTCAGGGGACAGAGCAGGCATCCTGCAGCTATAGGACACCTCTAATACAACCTGGTTTCCTGATAGCTACACATAAATTAAAATACATTTAGATAATTTGTTGTAGCTGCTGCTGCTTTTGTCATGAAACATCATGTCAGCCAAGCACACCATGTCACAAAAATTCATCTATATTCATCTCATTTTTTTCTTGTAAATCTCTGTCATTATTCAGTTGTTCCCCTATGTGCTCACATGTATTGGCCATGAAAGTGCACCTCTCATGTCTCCAACTTAGGGAGTTTAATTGACCAACTGCCCTAGATGCTGTAATCTGACGTATATCATTATGTTTTTCTGTGACCATGCTTTCAATGACAATTACTGCAAAAGTATTGAGCACGGCAATACTAGGCTGACCTGTTCCTAGAAGATGTGGAACTCTTCTGATGGCTGACTTTGGTTGAAGGACTCCCTTAAGTCTTGACAAAAACTTCATAGAGATCTACCACACTCTAAATTCTTCTTTTTGTATTTTCTTCTCTCATTCACTAAGGTCAGGCCTGCATTATAAAACAGATCTGGAACTTTGAAGCATGACATGAAGAAATGTGGATGAATGCTCCTGAGGATATTGGCTCTGAGTTCCTCTGAACCTTCTAGGGTGACAGAGATAGCCTATTATTCCCTAGTGAGGGTTATCACATCTTTCAAGATAGAAGATGCAGCAGAAGCATTATTTATGCAAAGCAATGGATCTCTTCTCACTCAGACACTGTCCTTGCCACCCCTTCTGGCTGCTGAGGCAATAAGTGGGTAAATTTCCCAACATAACCTTGTAGGAGAAGTTCGGGGTCTATTAAGAGTATAAAGAGATTACACATTGAAAGAATTACAACAATTAGCTAGCGTTTATAAGCAAGAGCCAGAGAAGTATTTTAGGAATATATTATGGGATTTCTTCATTAAGGGACTGAAGTATAAAATTGAATAAGCCAGAATTTATTGACTTCAGGGTACTTTCTTAGGCCATCGGATATCTTCTCAGTGGCTGGGACAAAGTTATTGTTAGTGTGGCTCTTAGAAGCAAAACATATGATACAGATTTGATTAAAAATGTGAAAATACCTGAGATGCTTTGGCAGGTAGTAGAGGGAGGACTACAGAGGCTGAAGGAAATAGGAATGTAGAAATGCATGTATTATGTGAGGCCAGTGGTCCCACCCAAAGGTAATGTCCAGTAGGAGTGCCCAGAGCACACGTCTTTCACCAAAGCCATTAAGAATGCATAGGTAAGAGGAGCACCAGATTTACTAAGAAATGTAATTGTGGCCTTCTTTTGCAGATCAGGTTTAGTGGTAGGAGAAGGGGTCATAGAGAAGAGTTCATTAATGTTCATGAATGACATGATCCTAGAGTAATAGCGTTTCAGCTGCCGAAGTCGGTAGGTGTCAATTACCATAATGACCTGCAAAATGGAAGGGGTAGCCAATAGGGTTTGATATACAGGAACTTGTGAAGATAGTTAATGAATTCTGGTACCCATAGGGGTAAGATATACAGGCACCCAACAAGGGTATCTATTAACATCTGTAGCCAAAAATTATAATGATGAAACAAGCAAACAAACAAAAAACCAAACAAACAAACAAACAAAACAGGAGATTGAAGGCCATCACCAAAACAAAAAGTCACAATTTCTCGATCAATTCCTGAACCCAAAGATATGGTTATGTCCCAGGTAGGAAGAACTCTGCAATACTGTGATAAGAACCTACCATAATAATACACACAGTTTTGTGTTTTTTTCCTTTTTATTTTAATAATCTTATACTCATTTACACAAGTGACTGAATACTGGACCAAGAGGGGAGTGAAAACACAGACATTATTAAGGACCATTAGCCTAGGTTCTGAGTTGACATTAATCCTGAAGATACAAAGCATTATCTTCAAACACGTGTTAGAGAGCCATGAAGGAGTCATGTGTACAGTCAAGGCATCATATTCTACTTAAACTAAGTATACTTAGAACGGATAATGAACAGTCAGAATAACAAATATACACCTTTCCAAAACTTGCCCCAAAAGTCCTGATCCTCAGGTATGTATTATATATCTTGGTTACTAGCACCGCCATCTGCCAATTGTCCAAACTAAGGACTCAAGTGTCATCCATAACTACCTACTCCTTACCTCTTACCCTCAATCAATCTTCCAAATCTGCTGATTCTACTGGTTTTATGTGTCTTGAACTGATCAAATCTGCTTCATTTCCTAATCGACCTCCTTCCAGTCTCAGGTTTCCAAAATATATTCCAAAGACATGATGGATAAATCTATCTAAAATACACATTTAGACACTTCTTTTCCCTGCCAAAAATCTTTCAGTGGCTCCAATAGCACTTAGGACAAATTCCAAACTCCTTATTTTTACATACAAGAGCATTCATAGACTGGTTCCCACCTAATTTTCCAACTCCATCTCTCAACACCCCTAGTCCCTTGCAAAAACTAAAACCCCCACACCATCTGTAAACCCGTGCTCCCGCCATGTTAGAGTGCTTACAGTTCCTCAACTTCCTCCTGGAAGCCTTCCATGATTCTGACAGCTAGATTTAAGTGCATTCATATGCACCCTTATAACATCCAGGGCTTTTCCCATCTGAACAGTCATTATGCTTAAACATAAGTATATTTATTTTTCTCTCCCATTAAACTATTCTATTTATCTAGTACCTAGTATTTTCTCAGGTACACATGTTAGATATCCAGCAGATGGTTTTTAAATGAAACAGCATTTCAAAACATTCTAAAATCCTTGAAAGGAAGATAAAGTTCTCTTTGGGATATTTATTACCTCAAATGGAGAATGTATCACATGCAAATAAATCAGGATTCATAATTTAAATTTAATTTGAATGTAAACTTGGAATTAATAGAAATAATGGTCTCAATTAAACCAGTAAAAGATGTTTCTTCCATCATTGCTCCAGACTGTGGAAATAGGTGTTTAAGATATAAAAACATCTGCAAGAAGTCATGAGCAGTGTAGTTCTTTAACAAAAAAGTACTTATTGCATGTGTTTGTTTTCTGTTGGGTTATCAGACATACACACAGTTTTCATATTAAATGTTAGTATTTTAGTTTGAGTTATGGTTGGCAACCCATGTAAACTCCATGAGATCTGAGAACTGAGAGAAGCAACTCTACTCCACAAAATTCTTAGCTCTTTAATAAACATGGGAGTAGTCGTTCTAGACTCAGAACTATGCATCCAATGTGCAATCCTGTGTTGGACACTTAGGAAACTTCTCCTCTTAGGATAATATCATTATTCCCTCTTCTATGTCCTTTAGGTATACTAACTTTTTTGTTTTTCCTACTAAGGATATGTCCTATTCTTCTGAGAAGGCTAGATTGTTTTTTATGTAATTCCATCCAATTTCACAACTGGATGAGGCTGTTTAGTAAGGGTACAGACATTTCAATTCACGTGTGTGGAAGAGATAGGGGGAAAAGGGGCTGTTACTTTAGCCCATTTTGAAGAAAATAATTATTTGATAACAATCATATATTTAATTGTAGCATTTCTCTTAGAATATTTCCTAAGTGTTATTTTAAATGTTGGAATTCATGCTGGGTGGACAGGCACTAACGTCTACCACATTTCGTAAGCATAATTGGAAATTGGAGAGTCAGAGTTAGATAGTACTTCACCTTTTTACTCAGTAGCTGTGAGTGAGAGTTAATCTGTTACTTGGTTTTCTTCAGTCTCAGTTTCCTCATATCTAAAATTACTGTAACGGTATTTACTCCATCTTTTTGTTGTTGTTGTTGTTGATATTTTTTAAAATATAAAGGTGATGATCTATATAATGAACTTAATCTAATGCCTGGTGCACAAAAAAAGGCCAAGAATGTAACATCCACTAAGATTAATAGCCTTCCCTCTCTGCTCGATACCCTCAAAAATGGCTCTTTCCAACAATGGTTGTACTTTAGGATGCCCGTCTCTTTAAATATCTGCTAATTGTCATCCATCTGTGGATACCATTGTAATAACACAACTCACAATATGTTCTGGGTTCTGCTGCTTTTAGCTATTGTAACCTAGGATATGTTATTTGTGTTTGTGTTTCTACTGCCATTGCTGCTACTCTTAACTGACAGGTTTAGATGAATTTTATTTGATATCACAATGCAAGATAATTCCCTCTTTAAATTGCGTCTGTGTTGGTGGGAGGGCATGGAATTAATCTGCATATAGCACTGGATGTAAGAATCAAGGAGTCTCAGAAAAACAAAATACTTGAAAATCTTGGAGACTTGGAATTAATGTCTCCTTATTTTATGCAAAAGTAATATTAACCACACAGAGAAGGAATCATTTTAAAAATGCATGATATCAGTAGGGCAATATAAAACACATGCTGTGTCTGCACATACCAAAGTACACTAGAAAATATTTAGTCAACTTGATAAATATATAGAGGAAAAGTATCATATTTATATCACAAAGTAACTTCCGTCTAATTTTTTATTCCAACTACTGTAATCTGTTTGATTACATTAATTCTGTATTTCTAGTAATTCATTTCATTTTCATTGTTCATACATATGGTAACATTTAGCACTTTTGACTAAGCTGATTTGGGGAAGGTAATTGCAGAAAAACTGTAATACTGTTGCTGCTCTGAAATCCTTCGAAGTTCAGAAAAATGGCATTCTAAAGGTTGATAGCATATCTACTTCTCAGTGGTCAGTTTGGAGAAAGAGACCAAAGTAGGCTGCTGTTATTCCCAATATGACATGTTATTTCCAATATGACATATTTCCAATATGACATTAACCTTTAATTACGCCCCAAAGTTTTGGGGAGAAACATTAAGAATGCACCAATAACATAATTGCTATTATCTGCTCATAAGACACTCAGAGTCTCTTGTGTAAAGCAATTTTTACTTTACTTATCAAGTACATATGGGAATTACATTGGATCTGCATTATTGATTTTCATCTCTCTCTCTCTCTGATGTCTTAAACTCTTATGTTCTCTAGGAAACCTGCTTTCTTTGCTATTCCTCTTTCTATTCCTCCTTCCTCTCCCAGGGCCTGGAAGTATAATAACATCATATCTTTGAGCCTCTGACCTGCTAGATGAAACTTAAGGACGTCAGAAACTTCAGAGTAAAACACCTACAAGAAAATATTTGTATTTTCCTAGTTAATGTTGGTAAATTCTTAGAGCATAATTTTGATGAATTACTTTAATAGAATATGATCTTTACCTGTCTTATGAAAGAACCTTTCTCCCTATATAGTAAGTGAACAGAAAGGGGGAAAAAATGGATGACAGGAAAAGAAAATCTTGTATTGCCTACATATATATTCTCTTCTCTTTTTGACCCTCAAAGTTAATTATTCCTCTCTAAATGCATTTGCAATCAATTTATTTGAGAAAACTTCATAAAAGATCTTACAAATTGTATGTTCTGGTGACTGACTGACTCTAAACTTTCTGCCCCTTACTCATAGTCTTGATCATTTTAATGGATAAAGATAAGCTAGATAGAGGTCAAATTTAGGTGGCTTCAAGCCTATAAAAAGAAGCCTAATTTTATTTTTGAGTAGATGGAATGGCCTGAGTGGCCTTAAAAGTCATTGCAGTTTTATATGAGGCTTGGCAGATGTCCAGTCCTCTGGTAGGAACTCATGCATAGGCATAGAGTACAAAGGCCTTGTGCACACTGAGATGATCTCAGTATTTATGTTTCAGCACCAACAACCCGTGAAAAATAAATGACTTGTCTTAGCAGGTTTCTTCATATTTTTAAGAAGTCATTTCGCTTTAGCAACATTTCAGATTAAGAGCTCCTAAGATTATTAGTAAACTTAAGGGGCTGTCATTCAAGTTAATTTCTCCATCATGAATTCACTGTGTCTGCCTCTTCTGTTTTCAAAGACTGTACATGTGGATATAGATGTTTCATTAAGAGTTTAAAAACATTTTCCTAGAAAACATTCTCTGAGTAAAGTCACTAGGTCCCCTTTCTCGATCAGCATTGGTCACACCTGATAGCTTTTATGAAGATTCTCAAGTCTATCAAAAGTCTAGAGATATAAAAACCAAAATTTTTGTTGTTACTGTTTTACTTGTTTTGTTTTCATGTAGTCAAACCCAAACTGGAAACATATGCCTCTTCATATGCCCTGCCTATTTTGCTCTTCTTTAGTTGTTTTTCTTTCCCTCACTCTATACTTTTGCCTTTGCAAACTACATTGATTTAATTAACTTTCATTCCCCACAAGCATACATTGCTGTTCTCTCCCAATCATACAGAGCCACATAAAACATACAAATGTGAGACAGATGCTTGCCTATTTTGAGGCTCCCCTTGTCATTGACACTACTGAAATATCCATTTGATCTGCAAATGATATTTAGTGAGGAGCTACTAAAATTGAAATATTTTCTAAGAATTTAGAGGACAGAGAAGAAAGCAAACACATACACACAAAAATATGAATGGCCATTTCATTCTCCTCAAGAAGCTTGCAATCATGTAGGATGAATAAAATAAAGATAAAATATATAATGAATTATGTGAAGGGTTTTTATTTATTTTTTATTTTATTTTATTTTATTTTTTTAAGGGATCATAGAAAATCTGCTAGAACCTTGCTACTTAGTGTTGTCTTCAAACTAGTTGTGTTGGTATCCCGTGGTAGCTTGTTACAGATAAAGAGTTCTCAGGGCTGAATCCAAACCTAGTTAAATCAAAATGTGCATTTTAACAATATCCATAGTTAAATCCTATGCATATTAAAATTTGAGAAGCTCTTTGCTAAAGCTATCAGTTTCTAAGAGCAGATCCAAAGCTTATATGTGGAAATGAAAGTATTGGGGCTGGATCGTAAATACAGAAATAAAGAAGGCAGGAGCATAATATAAAAGTCATGTCAATTGTACAAAGAAAGGTACTATCTTATGTATAGCTTACTGTATTTGGACGGGTTATGAGTAGGCTGTGTGGAATGGAACCAGAATGATAAGCTTGAATATTTGGTTGATTCAGAAAATGACATATATGACTGCAGAAAACTGTGAGTACTGTTAAGTATCTTTTTTTAATTTTCCAGGAAGTTAGAAACCAAAGAAGGAACGCTGCTATACCTAAATTTAATAAGAAGGTACAAACTTAATAATCAATAAATTTGAAAGTTCATAGTTATAGAAATTTAGTCCTTTCGGGCTGCTATCACAAAATACCAAATACTGTATTTATTTCTCACATTTCTGGAGGCTGGGAAGTCTAAGAGCAAGCCTCAGGGTTAGTCACATTCTGGCGAGAGCCAACAAGTTCATGCCTTCTTCCAGCATGTCAGGAGGAAAGGAAAAGGAAGCTCTGTGGAGTGTCTTTTAGAAGAACATTGATCCCGTTTGTGAGGGCTCCACCCTCATGACCTCAGTGTTATGTTATTGGAATTAACCCCTGGTCATTCGCAAAAGGTGAAAAGAATTCACAGACTCAGCCTGAAATGAGGAGAGCAAGAAAGTAAGTTTATTGAAAATGCCAGCGTAGAAGTTGCTGGGGCAGATCACTGTCCCTAACTTTAGGTGAGCTTTTTCTTATATAGGAAAGTGTAGGTAAATGTCCTTATGGCAGGAGATGTTACGCATAGACTGAGGTCATTTGATTGACATATGTTGGTTATATAAGTAATTTCTTTCTGTGCATGCCCTTACCCAGAATGCATACAGAAAAACCCACGGTGGGGGTGGGGCTTAATGTCCGTTCCATTCTAATTGCATTATGATTAGGCTCGAGTTCAACTAACAGGCAGATTTTAACAGTTTGCCCATTTGTGAAGAATCAGTTAATGCCAGTTGGGTCTTATCTCCTCCTTTTATAAGGGTTTGGACATCTTAGATTTATTTCTAGGGGATGAGCCTGGGTGGTTCCTGAGGAGGGGATGCAGGCCTGGGCAGTCCCCCTTCAGGTTCACTTTTGTTAACCCTTTTCTGCCTCATTACTAAGCACCCTCCCAAAGACCACACCGCCCAATACCATAATCTTAAGGGGTCAGGATTTCAACATATCAATTTTGGGGGGACACAGATATTCAGACTATAGCAGATACTGATACAGGAGAGTTAGCGTGTCCCTAGGCAGAGAGGGAGGTCCCTAGTGGAATAAACAAAGACAGCCATGTCCTAAAACTTCAGGTTTTGAAATCACTCCTTTGCTCCAGGATATAATGTAACAAGGTCTTGAGGTTAATCATAAACTTCATTTTGGCCTGACAAACGGAGCAGATCTGATAGATAAAAAGTGGGTTACCTTGCTAATTCCTTCAGGATGGGCAAGCAGAACAAACCTGGGAGACGAATTTCATTAGAAAACGCCAGCTCCCTTCTTCAAACAGTTCCCTTCTTCAAACATCTCCCCTTCCCCAAACAGGCAAAGGGAAGGTATAAAAGTAGGAGCTTTTGCCTCAGTCATCAGGCGCCCCTCATTCGGGACCCCCTCCCGCTCGGGAGCTGCGACCTCTTCTCCTGCCTCTAATACACTATCCTCTTTTTAAAACTTTTTGCCTCTCCCTGGTCTGTGTTTCCATTCTTCGGCATGATCCCGGCCCACACTCAGAAACTGCTAGCAGATCCAACATCACCTACATCAATACATTCAAAAATAATATCCAAATCTACTTTTTACTTACGGTCCTAATAGTTCTATTTCAGACTGGTAATCATGGAAATTGTGGACTTTATATTTGAGACATGGTACTCACTGAGTTTCTTTTCATCTGTCAGTATTGAGATATAAAAATTTCATTCTTACTCTGTAATATTATATACTATGAACCCAGATTTTTGTCAGAACCTTTCTTTTTGGCTACTATACTAGAGAAAACTGAGTGCTGTGGAAAATGAAAAGTCTTCAATTAATATAAAAAAGGACATCTTAGCTGCTTAAAACTGTGTGAGTTGATGGTTAGATCTATTCAAATACGCTTATATCATTACTTGGATATAAAAATGTGAATTTCTAGTAAGGCCCACTTATGTTTTCCAAACTCATGTACCAGTACAATCCTCATATATATAGTGTGTACACACACACACACACACACACACACACACATATGTATCTTTTTTAAGTAACGGGAAAAGACAAACTTTTAAACTGAAAAATTGTTATTTCCTAAATTGAAAAAACTTTACATACATCTTTAACAAATAAGTACTGATCTGAGTACTACCTAGGGAACAGGTTGTGTCATTGATATAAAGTAGATCCCAAAAGACATACACATATCTTTTTAAGTCATTAGACAAACAATTTGGGTAACTAATAATGAATACTTCACCATAGCTTGCAAGATGTAGTCTACTCATCTGTTTGATGCGTTTTTTTATCTAAATACATGTGTAGACATGAAGTTAACAATCATGTTTCATAGATCTCTATACTCTCTAGGAAACTATACAAACCCAGGATGCTAGTAGGAAGTCTGCCACTCACTCACTCAATTCTAAATTCAATTCAAAACATATGCTAAGCACATAAATGATCCAATATTATAATCAAGTAATTAAGACATCGAAATTAATAATGCTAAGTCTTTGTCTTCAAGAAACTATTAAAAGAAACAAGTATATGCAAGTAATTGTGATACAAATAAGGCTAATATAAATACTTTGAGATTGATACTAATTGTCTGTGACTGTCTCAACGGTTTGGTAGGATATCAGACGTTAGAAAAAGGGGGAAAAGACTTTTCAATTCTATTCATTAACTTAACCATAGCCCAAAATGTGAAATGTGTGAGCAATCATGGCACATGTAGGAAATGGCAATATTCAGATGTTGCCAGTGGAAATGGTGTGTTAAGAGCAGTAATGGAGGAAAAAATAAACCAATGTTGAAAATGGGTGAATGGATTTAAGTATGATACTGTAATTTATAATGAGAAATATGTATTTGTCCCTGTACCTGGCACCAAGCTCCTAAAAGCCTTGGAATTTCCTAAGTGATAAGAGCAATAAAGGTAAAAGGAGAGTCTTTTGTTATTCGTAACAAGTTCCTTTCAACCACAGCTGAGTTTATGTTAATGAAGTGACTTTTGGAAAGCCCCAGGGAAGGAGGCTTCTTGCCTGAGGAAATAATTAGGTGACTTTTAGCCCTATCCCTCAACTCCAGGGAGGGGAAAGAGGCTAGAGGTTGGATAAATCACCAATCACAACTATTTAATCAATCATGCCTGTGTAATGGAGCCTCCAGATAAAACTCTAACTGTAGGGGTTCAGAGAATACCCAGGTTGCTGAACACATTGAAGTGCTAGGAGATAAGCTCCCTGGGAGAAGGCTGGGAATGCTGTACCCCGTCATACATGCCTTGCCTTATGCATATGTCGACATAAGAATGTCCAAACCTGTAGAAAATGTTTATAAGAGTCAAACTGAAGACAATTCCGGGAAGCAAGATCTCAAATGCTCAAGAAATGACAGTTTTGCAGTTCCTTTTGTATATTTGGAATTAAGGAGGGAAGTAAGGAAGATTATATGAAGGTGGGAGAAAGCAAGGTGAAAAAATCTCTATGATTAGATTACAGGATAACAAGATTATACATGCTCCCTTGAAGGTGGTACCTCCAAGGGGTTTGAAAAAGAGGATTACTCTGATATTTCAAAGGCATGTTAATGTAAACGCCCAAGAATAATAGACAGGGCTCACTTAAATGTAAGATAAACCTTTTACTAAAGAAGTTATATGCCTGGGGCATGACTACCCACCATGACCTGCCCAGTTAGGAATACGTGATCACATTGCCCTATGAGGTTACTTTCAGTCACGGATTTATTACAGAGCCCCCTTTTTTAATCACGCATATCTTCCATCTGGCTGTTTTTAAGCTATACCCTTTTATAATAAACTGCTAATCAAGCAAGTAAACTACTGTCCTGTGTTATGTGAGCCAGCCATTCTAGGAAATTATCAAACTTGATGAGGGGATTAAAGACACTTCTGATTTTTAATCAGTCAGTCAGAAACACAGGTGACAATCTGGATTTGTGATTGGTGTCTGAAGTGGGGAGCAGTCTTAACCAGTGGGTTCTGCTCTAACTCCAGCAGTTAGTGTCTGAATTGAGTTAAATTGTAGGACACCCAGTTGATGACCACCAAAAATTGGAGAATTGCTTGGTATGGAAAACCCCACATGTCTGATGTTAGAAGTGAACTGTCAGAAGTATTGAATGTGGTTGTAATGGAAAATAGAGTAGAAAATAGAGTTTTTTTTCCTTTCAGGGAGAAAAGTCCTACACATAAGCAACTATTTCAAAAGCTATTGTGATCGTTGAGGCAAAATGTTATAAGGACCTACTTAGTTAAAGGTGTTGGATAGGAAATGGAGGAGAGAAATTGGGGACAGGGAGTATAATCTTTTTTTTTTTTTTTTTTTTTTTTTTTTTTAAGAGTATAGCTATAAAGGGAAAGAGAAAAACAGAGTGACAGCTAGAGGATAAAATGGGTTAAATAAACATAATTGATTTTGTTCTTTTTGTTGTGTGGGGGTTCAGATTGAGCCACCCCAAGATGTGCCTCAGTGGTATATGGATTTTGTTTGTTATGGATACCAGGACCAGAAAGAACCCAAGTGACACTCAGAGAGTTAGGAGAGTTAGTTTTATTACGCTGGTGGGCTCAGCAGGATCTTGCCCAAAGACTGAGCCCCTAGCAAGGTTTTGAGCAGGTTTTTATGGGTTGGGGACTTCCTTGAGTTGGGGAAGGGTTAGGTGTGGCTGGTGATTGGCTCGGGGTGTCGCTTGGAGGGGGTTATGCGGAAATGGGCTGGGGCTTAGGCTGGGGACTTCTCTCTCCGCTCGGGCCACCATTTTAGGTCAGTTCCACGTGGCAGGGAACCATTTTAGGTCAGTTTCTCCATCATTATTAGCTAAAGGCACCTGAGACCTTGTGGACTCAAGAGAAATTTCTGCTACCCAACCCTTCACTATCTGGAGGAATTTAAATTAGGAGTCTTGACATAATAAGAGATTATCACAATAACCTTTTTTGACCTATCTATATGGCAGGGAAAACTACTAATTACTGAACATGTGCTCTCCCTGCAATGACCTTCTGAAGCTTCAAGGTGTCTTACTTTATATACTTTATAGCATATATAACACACTCTTCTTTTTTTTTCTTTGAACTTCTCATGTATGCAGGGTCTCTGACTCTCTCATCTATGTGGAGTTCCCGTATACACAGAATTAAATTTTATTTTCTCTTGTCAACTGTCTCTTTTTGACTTGATTATTAGACCAGTCAAAAGGAAGGAAAGGGGAATTTTTGTCCTTCCCCACAGTTGTGAAAAATAAAGAAATGTTTATTTGCTGATAAGGATGATGTAGTAAAAAGGGAAATATTGATGATATCCTCAGTGTGTGATAAATAATGAGACTTGGTAGTACAGTCTCAGTAAAAGGACACAAGTCATAGTAAATGAGCCCAGATGAATATTTTGATGTAGAGTTGGTAGAAGAGGAATTATTTTATAATTGAAACTGGAGGCCAACTGAGTCTGGGGATCGTGCTGCCTGTGCTGCTCAGCCAATAGACTGACATAGGACTTGAGTCATAGAGTAAGCATTTATTATCAGACCTGGTCTGAGTGGTCTGAGAAGGCAGTGGGTTAACACCTCCAAAAACTACCTTAACATTCTCAAACTGGCTTGGGGTATTTAAGGGAAAATCTGGGTGTTCCTCCAAAAGCTACATGACGGTTCTGAGGGTTTGCATGGAGCCTTCCCTCTGGCAATGTGATTTTCTGGTGGAGTCAGCAACCCAGAAAACATGATGAGAGTAACCTGGAAAGAATGTTAGACCATAGAGATTGTGATCGATAAGGCTAAGGGTATCAATCATAAGTTTCAGGGTAATTTTCTAAAACAGGGAACTGGGTCGGACAGGAGACATCCTGAGCTCAAGTGGAGCTGAAGCTGCAGGGAGATAATCTATTACTAAGCTTTAGCTCAAGGAAAGGTGAGGCCTCTACTATGGTGGTCCCAACCAAGCCCTGCCTCATAATCACTTCTATTTTCTTTGTTAACGGGAATAAAATAATATAAGCTTATAATGAGGATGGAGAAGGAGATTGTACCTTTTAGAGATGAACAGAAAACATAAAATTTCATAATTCACAGAAAAGACAATGGACTAAGCATCAAAATCCTCTTTTGGTGACTAATTAGTAGTTTAAAGTGAGACTAGTAATATGACAGCACTATTTTTTAGGGAAGTGCACTTGACTAAAACAAGAATGGGGAAAGTTATTAGATGTAACTAAGTGTGTGGCATAAACAAATACATTCCTGCAAAAGAAAAAAAAAGTGAGTGAAGAGCATATGCAAAGGGATGCTCAAAATGACTGACAACAGAATAAAGTTAGCTAAAAAGGGAATAAAGTTCGTGGGAAGTGGGATGACAGGTGAATTAAAAGTATGTAATTTGGTTTAAGGGTGATTTGAATTAATGATTTGCTGTCAGTGGAGTAATAGAGTATGATTAGGAAAAGCATTGCTATGATGATCTGGCTGAGCTAGGATGTAGAGTAAGATCATTGGAGGAAATTAGATCATGTAACTGAAAGTTTAGGATATTGGAAGTTCAATTTACATGAATATTGAAATTATCAAGAATGATAATAGCAGTATTGTTGGAGTTAGGGGTAGTGACCCAGGAAGTAAAATATTCAAGGAGATGAAAGAGATGAAGGAGATATTCACAGAAGACCTTACACATTGAGGAGGCTTTTATTGTTGGACCCTGAATGTATCATAGCACAATGCAAGTTAAGGAAATGGAAAGATGTGACAAATTGGGTTAGGAAGAGGAATATGTATATGATCCTATGGGGATTACAGTCCGGGGAATAAAATATGACCTATGACCCTGGGGAAAAAAATGACAGAGAAAATCCTGAGGTCCCAAGGCTGCAGATGCTGAGGGAAGGAAGGATCAGAGATATCTCACCAAAACTGAGGATGAATTCTGTGGCCCCTACCTCATATTGCTGTTGAGATTTGGATTCCAATTGAGGGATACTCTTACTTCTAAAATCAATTCAAAAGTATGCAATACTCTTAGCATGAAAAACTTTTTTTTTAAGTTTAAGAACAATATAAAAATATATCTCTGTGACCATAGACAAAGATTATTTAAACAGGCACAGATTATTAAAAAAAAAAAAAAAAAAAAAAAAACCAACAACAACAAACAAACAAACAAACAAAAAACACCTGAAAACACTTCCTTACTCTTTAAAATTCAGTATTTTTGCAAGTAAAAAGACTATTTGCAGGCTGTGAAAAGATATTTGCAATTCTTATAAGCAGTAAAGGGCTCCCATCTAAAGTATTTAAATAATTCCTATAAAAGTATAAGGAAATTATAAATGATCCCATAGAAAAAATAGTAAAAAATATGAGTAGGCAATATTATGATCAGGCATCTGAGGAAAAAAGAAAAGCTCAACCTCAAGCACAAGCAATGAGAAACCATCTTATAAACCAAGCCCACTGAATAAATATGAAAGTGTCATGATACTAAATATTGTGAGGATCTGGACCAAGTGTAAATTTTATTAACAGTGAAAATAAAACTGGTAAAATCATTTTTGAAAGATACCTGCAATATCAATAAAGTTAAAGGTCTCAGTGCCCATGACTCTGAAATTCTACTCTAGATAAATCATTTTGATAAACTCTGGCTCATACACACAAAGAGAAGTATAAGATGCTAATAGCATTATTGTTTATGAGGGAAAGTTTTCTTGGAATCTCTCCAGATTGGTTCATCTCCAGAGGGCCCTTGAATACCAATGGTCCAACATTTTTAAAAAATGATTTGCTTTTTTTCTCCTGGTGTGAAGAAGAAAGACAATTAACAAGGCCATCCAACAATCTCAGTCTGCTTTATCTGAAGCTGTTCAATACTTCCTCTTTAACTGTTACTCCCACATCTATCCAACTGAAAAGATAATATCCTGTTTTCCCATATTCCGTATCCTTATCCTTCTGCTCCTCCAAACAAGTTTCTATTTTTATCACCATGTCCTGACCCTCTTTGTATTTATATACTTATCTTCAAACTTGTCCTTTTTTTTTTTTTTTCTTTTTAATTCCCCACTTTCCTGAAGGTGCTCAAGACCTTGGCGTGCTCCCCTAGCATTCAGACCCAGCATAAGGGAAGCTGCCTTTTTCTCAACTAGTTACTTTTAAACCTTGGTCTGTATCTGGCTTACATGCAATATTAAAGGACTCCTCTGACCCAAACACACACACACACACACACACACACAAACAGAGGGACAATTCTCTATAAAATTTTATAAAATTGAGAGATGGAATAACATCTCCATCAAAGTGCTCATATGAATTCAAACTACAAATCCATGGGACAATTATTTCTGTGAATCCTGGATAGCCTCCATTGAGACATGTTTTATTTTTTGCAATTGTGCCTATTGGTATCTGCATGCTAATTGAACTGGATCCTGTTACCTAGTCAATTTCACTATCTCTTATCAAATTTTTAAACAAGCTATCTTCTTTTTCACTTTAACTGATCTATGACCTCTGATATAAGTTTTTCAGGCAGTAGGTGATATAAAAGGTCTATAAAACGTGTTACAGCTACAAGCTTAGGTGTAGAAAAGTCCATCACTAAACAGAGTCTATGACCTTCCTCTCTCACAGTGTCCCCAAGAAGACTTAGAATATGAGGCTAAGAAATTTGGAGTAAATCTATAAAACTTGACTTGCTATAACAGATCATTTATGGGCAACCTTTGTGCCTGTTGCTGATGCCATATGGACCACGCAAGAAGTTCACTGAAACTCCTGCAATTTGCATACTCTGCTCTGGGAAATAACAAGGATTCTGGACACTCTTACCAAACAATCACTATCATCAGCAATTCACAAATATATGGAGATTAAAGAGTATGCTACTGAAAAACCAGTGGATCAAAGAAAGAACCAAAAGGAAAACATTTTTTTAAGTGTATATATATATATATATATATATATATATATATATATATAGAGAGAGAGAGAGAGAGAGAGAGAGAGAGAGAGAGAGAGAGAGAGAAAGAGAAATTAAAATGTACCAAAACTTATGGGATATAACAAAAGTAACTCTAACGTGGAAATTTATATTGATAAATACTTATATTAAGAAACAAGAAACAATGTGTTTATCAAATAAACAACTTTATTCCCCAAGGCACTGGAAAAGAAGAGCAAATTAAGCCCAAAATTAGCAGAAGGAAGTAAACAACAAAGATTACAGAAGAAGTAAATAAAATAGACTTAAAAAAATAGAAAAGATTAATAAAACTAAGAGCTGTTTTTAAAATAGGAAAAAAATATTGACAAATTGTTAGCTACACTTATCAAGAAGAAAAATGAGGACCCCAATAAAATTATAAATGAAAGAGAAGACATTACAACTGATATCACACAAATACAAAGGTTTATAGGAGACTATTAGGAACAATTATATGTCAACAAAGTGGACAATATAGAAGAAATGGATACATTTCTAGAAACATACAACCAACAAAGACTAAATAATGAAAAAATAGAAAATCTGAATGGAACAATTACTAGTAAGGAGAATGAATCAATGATCAAAAGCCTCCCAATCAAGAAAAGTCCAGGACTACATTGCTTAACTGGTAAATTCACATATTTGTGAATTTTCTAGTTTTCTTCATGTGATTAATTTCTGGTTCCATACCATTGGGATTGGAAAAGATGCATGATACGATTTCAATCTTCTTAAATTTATTAAGACTTCAGGGAAAGATTGGGGAATATGTGATTTTGGGCTGAGACTTGTGGGATAGCTGGTTAAGAATTACTCCTTTGTTTGCTACAGTCCTGTTGGACTCGTGAATGGAAGCCTTTCAGCTATCAGAGTCAGACATCTGGTCACCTGTCCCCCAGCTGCAGCTGTAGAAGCTGGAGTGAAGGTGTGCATATCAGTTCTTTCCAGGAATTTTCTGGTGATTTTGGGCAGACTGGAGTGATTCCAGCTCTCTTGGTCTCTGGGTAGGATCATACTCAACCCCCAGAACCAACCATTTTGATGTGAGTATTTTCTCATTTGTCTGATGTGTAGAAGTTGCTCAACTATTTTCTGGGTCTCTTTTAAAGGGAATTGTTCATTACATAGCTGTACAGTTGGTGCATCCATTGGAGAAAAACATCTCGGTAGCCTTCTATGTTGTTATCTTAGTTGATTCCTCTTTTACTATATTCTTAGGCATAGTTCTAATCAAGGGCATGACCTCTTAGACATTCCAGTTGCTGACAGTTCAATGACATGCTCAAGGTATGATATAGCTAGTTATTCAAGGTCAACAAGAAAGTAAAGGCCAACCCGCCCCTAGAAACTAGAAACCTGAACTTGAAAATGACTGTTATTTCATGTCTATATTTAAAGACAGATTTTGTCCATCTTAAAAATCAGAGTCTGATCAAGTGTACACAATTGCCTATTACTTACTCATTGATGTGGCTTGACCAAAATTTAGTCAGGCTGCTCCCCCTCACCCCCAACCTCCTCTCCACAGTCCCATGAGCTTTAGCTAACTCCCAATTTTAAGGAACTACTAAGGGGTAGAACACCCTCTCTTAAAAGCTCATTTTGATAATCAGCTGGCCACAGCAAGAAACATTTCCTGTTAAACCCTGCTGTCTGCTGATTCCCACCTGCTTGAGTGATTTCCCCTCAAAGTTCTGGCTGATCCTGCTTACTACTCCCTGTAAAAGAAAAACCTTTTCTGTTTGATTTTGAATTGCTTGCATATTTCAAGATGTGAGTGTTTGCCCTACTGTACTAGTGTTTTCAAATAGTCTTTCTTTACCTAAGTTCAGATTTGTTTTTATCTAACAACATATTTAGAGTAGTATGCAATTATGCACAATAAAACAACAAAAAAAATTATGATAGTCTCTTATCAATTAATTATGTCTTGCATATATATATATTTTTATATCATATAAAATTCCATGGGAATAATAACCACCGTATTAAGGATGGTGGCTACATTGTAAAGGACGGGGTAGTTAGTACATTTTTTTTCCATAGGAACTATGCAGAGAGTTTCAACAGTTTTGTAACATTTTAGTTCTTAAGTTGGATTTGGGGTGCATAAGCATTAATTTAATATTCTTTATATCATATTGTATCTCTAAAATAATTTCTTTTTAAGGCTTAGACAGTAAAGAAGGGAACAAATGAACTGTAACAGAAGTGACAACAGGATAAAAGGCAGGGCTGTTTGGGGGATTTAATATTTTTTACATATTTGTTTTATTATCAAGGGAAGAAAAAAATGAAAATGGTGATTCTCAAACTGTTTTCAATCAAAAGCTTGGGTACTATGAGGTATCTCTTGGCATAGTGCTTATAAGTACGGGATTTGGTGTCAAAAAGTTCTAGAATTAAATTTGCTGTTGACACTTTTCATTTCTGTCACCTTGAGAAACTGACATAACCTTTTGAGCTTCTGATCCCTCTTCTTTTGAAATGTGGCAAAAGTGCTACCTCTTTGGACTATTATGAGATAAAATAGGTGTTTAAAATGTTAAAGTTTATTTTTCAAATAAAAGATTATCACAAAAAAACGTATAGTAATATGTCTTCCACATGATTTCTACAGCTGGACTTGGGACTACAACAAAGCCTGAGATTTCATATTTGAAGAAATTTAGTCTGCAGAATTTGAAAAAAAAAAAAAGATGTAAGAGACCCTCTTCGATTTTATAAGACTTACGTTATAGTTTCAGCCCTGACACCAATAAGGTATATTATATTGTCCTCTGTGAAATATATTTGTTGAGCATATATTAGTAATATGCCTCAACAAAGTGATAAATACTGAAGAAAGGCTGTTAAACATGACAAATGTATTCCCTTTGTGGAACTTTCATTTCCTCTTCTACAAAATGAGTGGCTCAAGCTAAATGTTATCTTTGTTTTTTATTCAAGCTCCTATAATTTCTAACTAACAGTTGCTTTGCCAGAGCTGATCTTGGTTTTTTGATTAACATTGAGCTACCATAAAAAAGAGTCAACTACGTGCACCAAAGGCATACGTTTGTAACTGGCAAGGATCTGTGATCATGCATGTTGATTATGTAAAAGGAGGAAAATAGACAATTGAGACAAAGGTGGGGTCGGGGGTATGGAGGACGCTGAAGAAATTAGTGAGCATTAGCATCTCAATACTACCCATGCTAACAGTAAAACCAATTCCAGATGGGTCCACTTGTTCCTTTTTTTTTTTTTAAGCTTCTGCATCCTTGTCCCAATTTTTACCCTCTCTCAGTAGTCTGTACGACTATGAATGTGTTGGGGAGGAAAATATTTCCTTTACACTTCAAAGTTCTTCTGGTTGATCTAATAACCAAATTGACATGAGACAGATTATCAAGAGAAAAGCAAATGAAAATTTGATAATATAGATGCCTTCTATATGCATGCGAGAGACTCAGGAAAATTGAGTAACTTGCCCAATGGCAGAAGCTATCGTCTTCAATACCACCCTCAGCTGAAGGTGGTAAAAGGAAGATCTTGGGGATGGGGTGTCAGTTATGGGTTATTACCATGAAAAGCACAGCAAACAAGGGTAAGATTGTTATGCAGATTTAGGTCCAGGCCTTATCCATTGATAATGAAGGCAGGCCTGGTACAGTGAGGGCAACACCTTTACAAATGCAGATTTCCCTTGAAATTATAGATGTCTTTTAACAAAGGGAAATTGTTGCTTCATTTTTAAAGCATCTTCCATGTCCTCTGCTTCTTATAATTAACCAGCCTAAAATAATCAATATCCCCAAAGGAGCATATTTTGCAGTGGCAAACTCTGCTCCCTTTCAAAGGCTTATTGACTTTATTGGTTAGTCTCTCTGTTACCATATTGCCCCACCCCCTACAGTGCATTATAAACAAGAACAGCCAGATTAATATTTTTAAAATAATTATATCATGTGATTTCCCTATATTTAATCTTGGAGCAGCTTCCAGTGCAATTATAATAAGAATCTGTTTTAAAAAGTATTCAACTAAGTACAGTTGAGGACCTAATAGCCTTGATGAAATGATTCATGAATTGAGTAACATCCCATCTAATAGCTCCAAAGGGGCTCCAAAGGGTTGGAGTGATGCCATTTTGAACCTATGCATTTTTCTTTAACAAAACAAACGTTCATCCTGGCCTACTCAGACTTACATGTTGCATCCTTTGCCTGTGCACCTCACTTCTGGCTCCTTTCACTTCCCAGACACCACACCAGCAAAATAGCATTTCTGTTTCTATTCCTTTACCCCACTGATTGAACTTCTGCCCTTGGGTCTAGACACATGTTGTTTGCTCTTTTTTATTATTAACTCTTTTTTAGCAGATCTTTCATTGGTTGTCTCCTTTCAATGGCTTCTGTCTCAACTTAAACTTTGGCTTCCTTATACCCCAATGTTATGTAGCTTCTTGGTCATGAATTCAAATCCCTGCTTCGAGTACACTTTAGGCAGGTGTATTAGTCAGGGTTCTCACCAGAAACAGCACCGGTCAACATAAGAAATGTCCAAACCTGTAGAGAATATTTTTAAGAATTTATTTGACCCAAACTGACAACAATGCTGGGACACAAGATCATAAATCCTCTACATAATGACATTTTTGTAGTTCCTTTCATACATTTGAAATCAAGGGGGGAATATAAGGAAGATTACATGAAGTTGGAAGAAAGCAAAACAAAAGATTGGATTACAGGATAGTTAACAAGAAAATGTGATCGTTTGAGGATGGTTACTGCCTCAGAGGAGTTCTAAAAGGAGGCACTTCAAAGGTGTGTTACCCTAGATGCACAGAAACAATGGACAGTCCTTGATTAAGGCAAAGATAAACCTTTTACTAAAGAAATTATAGGCCTGGGGCATGACTACCCACCATGACCTGCCCTGCTAGAATATATGATCGGATCACCTTGTGAGGTTACCTTACACATGCATACATCCTGAAAATGTATGACAGCTGGGTCTCATTAGATTTATTTACTGCTGTATCCCAAATGTCTAGTACCACCTCTGATACATAGCAAGTGCTCAATAGATAGTAACAGACGAAATGTATGAAAGAATGAGTGAAGTTGTGGAGGGCTATATCTCCATATTACATATATATCCGTATTACATATATATTCTCAATTATGTTTTCAGGAAAGAGAGAGTAAATTTATATAATACAATATTGTTTAACTCAGTATCACTGGAATAGTATCCATTTTTTAGAAATTGAAATGTGCATTTTATTATTCATAGTCAAAAGGAAAAGGAGTCTATGCCTAAGAGTACAGATTAAAAATGCTTTAATCTGTAATTTTAATATATGAGCTCAAGTATATATTAAACAGCATAGATGACATTATCCTTCACCAAATCATACAGATTTTAAAGATCACTTTTAAAAAGTGATTAAGAAAACATCTAATTTGAACTTCTAAAAAGATCAAATTAACTGCTCCAAAAAGAATAAAGAGAATATTATTTTACAGTATTTTCCTCATTGTAATTTAATATCTTTAATCAATTTTTGAAAATACTTCCTTTCACATACACACATACTATATTTGCATAATTATCCAGTGTACTTAAATGTTTGTTTATTAATTCAGGATCGTAGGTATGGCTGAAATAATTTTTTTTGGCAAAATCACAGTAAAAGAAAAACGAACCTCAATCACCCATTATGCAATTGAACTTTTATTATATGGAGACACACACACACAAACACACACACACACATACACACACACATGCACACATACAAAGTAACTTGTAAAATTTTTTTATAATAAATATAAAATGCAATGCATCTTTGTATATAGAATTTTTTTCTTTATTTTTAAAAGATATTCAAGAAAAGTATGACAAAGATTGTTTCTTCATGAATGAATATTAGAAAATACAATAATTATATATAGTATGCTCATAAACCTTAATTATAAGTATTTAACTATGTTTCATGATATTTGAGGGAAAAAACAACTATAAAACTGAAAATCAGATTGCAGTATAAATTAAGAAATTGTTATAAAATAAAGCTATATTGTGATTGAAAAAGTTTATCTTTTCCAATGCAAAGCAAGCTGAAGTAAATTTAGCAGTATAATATGATATTGTTTTTAGTTTATGTTTATGGTAAGCATTTCCAATAAACCATATGGTTATGCAATATTTGTTTTTTAGGCTGTACAAATTGTGCAAAACTTGTTTAGACTTTTAAATGAATTTATTCATCATTCCAATCAAATAGTATGTCAATTCAATAAACAGATAAATCAGTCTAAGATTGATTTAGAGAAGTATTGGAAAGGGATTGAAAATCACTATGTAGTCCTTTAAGGGAAAGTATGTTCAAATACTTGTAGAAATGTGAATGTTAGATAATTGACTGAGTTAACTGATGAATTCAGTAAAACATTTTGAACTACATGTTCACCCAAACTTAATGTTTAGGATGATTAAAGTGAAAATTTTGAATTTAATTTTATCAAAGGGTTTTATGTAATAAAACAGATTTATTGAGTCTATAAACATCTGGCTCATTTTATTCTAGGAATTCTAATAAAGAAATAAACATATTTTCATGATTTAGAGTATATAATTCTAGTGAAAAAAAGGAAATATATCTATCTTAACTATTATATTTCATTTAAAACAATATGTGCCAATATCTATTATAAAATGAATATCTTTACAATACTAATGTATTCTCTGGTATTTGGAAGATTAATAAAAAATTAATTTTTTTTTCCCCAAGGCAGAACTCTATTTATATTTTGAGAAAAACTATCAGGGATTTTTTTCCTTAGGGCTTTTATTTTATTTATTTATTTATTTAATTTTTATTTAGATATGTTATTTTCCTCATCTCCCCTTTTTTTTCTTAGAAATGGATACAGTTAAATACAGACTATAATAGTGTTTTCAATACAATTAAAATTAGAACTACAATGATCCAAAGATGTTCACGGAACAGAACCATAGGTATTTGGGAATTGGCTCATCACATTCATTTCTTCTATTGGCAAATTCTTCAGTGCTTTAAATAGTCACCCTTAGTGGTTCAGAGGCTCCATACTACATAACCATAAACACTGAATGATAATCTACCTTGACTGCAGAGTTTGATAGATAAAAAAGGAGTATAACTGTAACCACAGAGTTGGGTTATTACCTTGCTTAATTGTTTTGTCTAGCAGAAGGTAACTGTTTTGATGAGTAATAATGAAGCAGGGTCTGGTACATAAAAATTAAGTATTCATGTTCACAGTTAGGTTCTTTGGTAAGTACCAAAAGGCCAGAGAAGTCTGAATACATAGACTATAAGTGGAGAAGAAAGTCATTTAATAAATAGAATAGATCAGGGGTTAGAGAAATCATTTCAACTCTTTTCAGCCAATTGCATGTCACTAATATGCTGTTATATTCATGTACTACATGTCCTATTATATCTTAGGAAGAATCTTAACTTTTTCCAAATCTATGATATTACAAATATTTAAATATGGATATGAAAAATTGGGACAGATGGCCATTCACTCTGTATGCAAAATCAGAAATTTTCAATGTAATAAGAGGAGGAGTGCTTGCCTATAACCTATACTCTAGCTTTCTCCAAATTAAATATATATAGGAATAATAAAAATGTTAACTGTACTAAAATACCAATTATACTAATTAAAACAAAATAGCAATCTCAACAACAAATAACAAGAACAACCAGAAAACATGCCCTGAATCTAATATTAAGAGTTCTGATAAATGTGATTTAAAATAGCTTGTAAACTTTGAAAATATTTTGACTGATGATGTGTGAAATGGGGGTTCAGGGGCAATGCTATTCTTATTCCCTTTTAGAAATCTGAATGATTTCATATCTTCAGGGCTGAACTGGCTCCATAATTAAGGCCAAGTGTGTTTCACTAATGCCAAGTTGGTAGGCAGTGTTTCCAAGGACAACATGTTGCTCCTTACATCCAAAGGGCTTACGATATGGATTAATTTATGTGCCACCAAATAATTTCAGATGGCCCTCCTCATTGAATTATTGAAAATATTCTTCAAATGTATAAATTATTCCTTTTTGTGAATTACATTTCCTAAATATATTTTTATTCCTCCAGTGGTAACACCAATATAAAAGCAGTATTTTAAGCACAGAAAAAGTGTAATGGGCCAAAAGAGTTAAAAATAAAATTTGGAGACGTTTTCCAACAATAGATACAAAACCAATGAACAGAATTAATTAAATATAAGTACCTAGAACAGAACTTGAAACAAAAATTTCCCTCTTAGGATGGCTTTAGCTGTGTCCCGTAGATTTTGGGTTATTGTATGTTCGCTTTTATTTGTCTCAAGGTATCTTTTGATTTTGTCCTTGATCTCACTGTTGACCCAGTCATTATTTAGTAGCATGTTATTTAGCCTCCGTGTGTTTGTGTGTTTTCCTGTTTTTTTGTGTTTTTTGGTTTTTTTCCTTGTAATTGATTTCTAGTTTCACACCATTGTGGTCAGAGAAGGTGCTTGATATGATTTCTATTTTCTTTTATTTATTGAGATTTGTTTTGTGACCTAACATGTGGTCTATCTTGGAAAATGTTCCATGCGCACTTGAAAAGAATGTAATCCTACTTCTTTGGGGTGAAATGCTCTTAAAAATAACAATTAAATCCATCTTGTCTAGTGTGTCATTTAAGGCCTCTGTTTCTGTGTTGATTTTCTATCTGGAAGATCTGTTTCTATCTGCAAGATCTATTAGTGTCAGTAAGGTGTTCAAGTCCCCTACTATGATTATGTTACTGTTGATCTCGGCCTTTATGTTGGTCAATATTTGCTTTCTATATTTAAGTGCTCCTACGTTGGGTGTGTATATGTTTACTAAGGTGATGTCCTCTTGTTGGATTGATTCCTTTATTATTATGTAATTTCCTTGTCTCTTATTATACTCTTGATTTTAAAGTTTATTTTTTCTGATATATGTATTGCTCTCCCAGCTTTTTTCTGATTTCCATTTGTATGAAATATCTTTTTCCATCCCTTTACTTTCAGTCTGTGCATGTCTTTCGATCTGAGGTGGGTCTCTTATAGACAGCATATGCATGGGTCTCAGTTTTTTTATCCATTCAGCTACCCTTTGTCTTTTGATTAGAACATTTAATACATTTACATTTAAAGTGATTATTGATAGGTACATAGTTATTGTCATTTTATTATTCATCTTTTTGATCTCCATTTGTTTATTTTTTCCTTTCTTCTGCTTAAAGAAGTCCTTTTAATATTTCTTGTCACACTGGCTTGGTGGTAATGAATTCTTTTAACCTTTTATTTTCTGGGAAACTTTTTATCTCTCTTTCAATTTTAAATGATAGCCTTGCTGGGTAGACTGGTGTTGGTTGTAGCCTTTGTTTTTAATTATTTTGAATATTTCCTGCCATTCACTGCAGGCATGTAATATTTCTGTTGAGAAATCAGCTGATAGTCGGAGCTCCCTTGTGAGTAACAAATTGTCTGTCTCTTGCTGCTTTAGGATTCCCTCTTTGTCTTTATGTTTGCCATTTTAATTATGATGTGTCTTAGTGTGGGCCTGTTTGGGTTCATCTTGTTTGGAACTCTGCTTCCTGTGCTTGTATGCCTATTTTGTTCACTCGGTTAGGAAGATTTTAAGTTGTTATTTCTTCAAATAGATTCTCAATTCCTTGCTCCCTCTCTTCTCTTTCTGGTACTCCTATGATGCAAATGTTATGCTTGTTGTTGTTCCACAAGTCCCTCAACTATCTTCGCTATTTTTTTTAATTATTCTTTTTGCTTATTGTTGTTCTGATTGGGTATTTTGTGCTGACTTCTAAATTGCTAATTCAATCCTCTGTTTCTCTAACATCCTGTTAATTTTTTCTATTGTATTCTTCTTTTCGGTTACTGTATTTTTTTATTTTTCTCTCTTTTTTTTTTTGTTTTTTTTTTTTTTTAGGGTTTCTATATCCTTCTTTATGCTTAGTATAACTTTGTTGTAATTCTCACTAAGTTCCTTAAGCATTCTTATAATCAGTATTTTAAACTATGTCTCTGGCAGGATGGTTGCCTCCATTTTATTTAATTCTATTTCTGGAGGTTTCTCTTGTTCTTTTATTTGGGACATGTTTCTTTGTTTCTTCATTCTGCTTGCCTTTCTGCTTGCTTCTATGTATTTGGTAGATATTCTATATCTCTCAGTCTTTGCTAGTTGGCCTTCTGTAGTATGTGTCCTGTGTGGTCAGATGGCACAGTTTCCCTCGCCTCTTGTGCACGTGTTCCAGGCATGTCCCTTGAGTGTTGTGTGTGTTCTTCTGTTGTAGTTGAGATTTGATTGCTTTTGGTACATCACTGGGAGGGATTGACTCCCAGGCTGACTGACTGTGGGGATTGGCTATGCCCAGTGTATGAACTGCTGCATGGGGGCTGACTTCTCAGAGGAGGATTTGCCCCTGCAGGCTCTTGTGCCTGTTAAGACCACCCTTTAGGTGTGCAACTTGTGGGGCTAGCCAGGTAGCACTCTGGTGTGGTCTGAAGATGTCCTCTGTGTTTGTTGTTTCTGGTATCTCTTGGGAGAAGCTCCCATGCAGGCCAATTTCAGCCTTGCCTGTGACTGGCCTGTTGCTACCCAATAGGAACTGTATGTGGTTGGCTGCTCCCTGTGCAGGACCTGAACCTGGAGGTGTGTAGATGTGGCCTCACTGTGAACTGCGGCTGACTGCCACCAATATTGAGCCTGAGGTAGCTTAGTTAAATGCCCAGGGCCTCCTAAGCCTATTTTCACCTGCCAGCTACCTGTAAGGCTGAGCCATTGAAAGAGCCTCATTAGGTGTATGGGCCAGTCTGGTTAATCCTGTGTTGAGAGTGCCCTCAGCAATGAAGCACTACCATGTTTCCCTAAAAATAAAACTGGTTCTCATATTAATTTTTTCTCCAAAAGATGTACTAGGGTTTAAGTTCGGGGATGTCATCCTGAAAAATCATGCTAGGTCTTATTTTTGGGGAATCACAGTAGCTGGGTTGGGTGGGGTCCCAGGGAGTCACAAGACGTGGCAGTAGTTTTTACAAAGTTAATGCAGTTTTAGTTCTTACATTGGTGCTGGGCCTGTGATCACTTTGCAAAAATTTCCTGAAAACACTGCAGCCAGCCACCGCTCTCTTCAGACCTGTAGGTCTCTGTGAGCCACCCAAACAGAGGCTGCAGCATGGGTTTTGGGTTACCGCCCAACACTAAAAGTTTTCCAGGCTGCTACTGTAAAAGGCTTCCACAACTTGTGGGGTGGGGCCAGGGTGCTCAGTAGTCAATAGTGTTCCAGACAATGCAGTACTAGCTGCGTGGAGCAGGAACCCAGGGTGACACTAAGGTGGTATGTATGTGCAGATTTTACCAGGCCAATGAGGTCTCAAATTTGGCCCTTTGGGGGAGGGTTCAACATAGAAAAGACAGAGTCTTCCTGTAAGCTACATGTCAGTCAGGCTCCACACAGGGATAATGGCGGCTGTCCCTTTAGTGCTTGCCCTGCAGCCACACAACTTAGTCTTTCCCTGTATGTCTCTGGGAACTCTCAAGTTCTTACCCCTCCACCAGAGAACAGGTGAGTGTTTGCAAGTGAGTGAATCTGTGTGGGTGCTCTCTAAGAGGGCACCAGTGTTTTCAGTTGCCTTCCATCTAACCGGGATGAGGAGACAGAGCCCTCACTGATTTTTCACTGCCTGATGTTATTGTCACTGCCAAATGACACTCCCCTGGCACGGGGCCCCTGGGCTGGAGAGCCCAGTGTGGGGCTACGGCCCCTCCCTCCTCTGTCCTCTGGAAGTAGGGGAACCATTGGGTGTCCATCTCGGTGTTCAACCACTATCTGTGGGTTTGGGGTCAGCCCATCTCCTGTCTCCATCCCTCCTACCAGTCTCAATGTGGCCTCATCTTTATATCCTTAGTTGCAGCGGTTCTGTTCAGCTGGTCTTTAGACGATTCCTGAGGTTGATTGTTCTATAATTTATTTGTAATTTTGGTGTGATCCTGGAATATAGTAGGCATAGTCTTCACCTAATCTTCCATTTTGCTGCATCCCAAGCTGGATTTACTTTTAAGGTAGCCCTTCTACCTTATTACTTTATACGGAAACACAAGCCAACCTTGGAACACCTGGCATAGTTCTGGTCACAGACATCAAAGACAGTGACATAGCAATTATCTTTCATAATTAGACCTCATATAAAGAAGTTTGATGGGGCTTCTGGAGGAAAAAAATGTTTCCTTTCTTTTCAAATAAAGCTACTTCAAGAGAAAGCCTAAGTAAGAATCAAACCTCCCAGAAGAGGAAGTATTAGAAAGAATTGCAGAGGGCAGTTAAACATACCTGGAGCCAGGTCTGTTTCTAGATTTTCAGTAAAGTGAGCCTAAGGAAGTTCTTGTTGCTTAAGACAAGTCTTCTGTTATTTCAAACCAATAGAATTTTAAATGGTTTTTCAATGTTTATGAATAGAATCCTATTGATACTTCTGATAACTAATAATGGCTATCTACTCTCTTACAATTGCTCTTTACTCATAGTAGAAGTAGTTTATATAAAATACCAGCTTGTTGGTGATAAGACTTAACAAAAAGTTGTCGCTGGAATTATTGCTACAATGCTAATAGTGTATAGAAATAAAGTCAACAGGGGTCACTTGATGTACATGTGGAAATAGAGGTACAAGAACATATTTGTGGATATTGCAAGTATTAAAAGTTAATTCCTTGAATTGTTAAAAGTTAAAACTAAAAAAAAAAAAAAAAGAAAAGAAAAAAAAGAAGAAAAAGAAAATACTGGCAGGGAGAAGGCAACCACACCATATATAATTTTGGAATGGAAACCCACAAACTGCCATAAGACCAATCTTAGCCGACCATCATATTCCCATTGGAATACTCTTTGGGAAAATTATAAGACCACTGAAACATTCAGGATAGTTATGCTGCAAAAACACAACTCCAAAACCTCAGAGACTTGTAACAACAAAGGTTAATATCTTACTAACAATTCATGTTCATCATAGATGGCTGTGGCTTTTTGCTTAATATCATCTTGATTGTTAGAACAGGCTGACTAAGCAGGCTATCGGATAATTTGCAGTGTTTTAGCAGAAATAAAAGGGATCTTACAAGTCAAGTGTGACAGGTAAAATATTCTGTTAAGAAGTGACAATTCATTTTTGCCCACAATTTATTTCCAAAGAAAGTTACTCCTTACATAAACAAAATGGGAAAATGGGAATATCAAATCTTCTTGCAAGAAGTGGTGGGGAGAGACATAAGTCACATGGCTAAGCCTAAAATTAAAGGTCCACAGATATATGGTCCTCCTACGAGAATAATTGAATATATATGATTAATAACACAGTCTACCACAACCATATCCATTCCTTATCCACCTCTATCAGCCTTAGAGACATTAGAATTCATCTCACTATGCCCATTGCCTTCATTTGAACCATAATATGAGGTCCAGATACCCTAGATAGCCCACCATCTTATTGACTGACTTCCACATAGCTCTGTGAGTTCTATGTATTGCATTTTCTGACCCTATTTACCAACTCCTGAAACCATTTCTGTGATCTCTTTAGAATACATATTCTTTCAAAATATATCCCCTTATATCTTCAAAGAATTTTGTAAATGTCCCTTTCTCTATCTTGCTCTACCTGGAACCTGACTCTCTCTTGAGGATACTGCTTCCTCCTGCTGCCCTTCTTATGAGTTAATATGTACGATACCTCTTTAGATATAATATATTTCCTCCTGGTTCTTTATTGCTATATACAGGCCATTTTACCCACTTTTCTGAACAACTTTCTACCTCCAGCTTTGGAGTGCATGCCATCAGTTTCTGTGTTTCAGTCACACTCTACCCCTAGCTACTCCACCTCATTTCTTGAAGATTTTAGCTATTTCTTCACTGTCAGTGTCTCCAAAATTACTTCATTCATATTTTGTTTAATTTTAATACCCAGTCACATGATATTTCTCATGCTCTATTCTCTCAGTTACTCTAATTTGGGTGTGAAGGGATTTTGCAGATGTAATTAAGGTCTCAAGTCAGTTGAAATTAGATAAGATACTTATCTTGGGTGGACCTGACTTAATTAGGTGAGCTTTTGAAAGGGTCTGGAATCTTCCTGGTAAAAGATACTTAAAGCATGAAAGGGATTTGACATGTGGGATATTCTCCATTACTGGCTTTGAACATGAAGCAGGGCACATGGCTAGGAATGCAGTCAACCTCTTTAAGCCCAGATGACAACCAAAAAGAAACTAAAATTTGCTAACATCCTGAATGAACTTGTAAGTGGATAATTCACTGTAGCTTGGCCAACACCTTGATATCTGTCCTGGCATACAGTGAACAGAGAACAAAGTCATGTCATGCTTGAAATTTTGACCTATGGATTTGTGAACTAATAAATGGTTGTTTTATTTATTTATTTATTTGTTTAAATTAAAGTTTATTGGGGTGACAATTGTTAGTAAAGTTACATAGATTTCAGGTATACTTTTCTGTAATACATCATATATATGTGTATATATACATATTACATATATGTGTGTATATATATGCATATATATATGTATATATGGGTATACATATATATGTGTGTGTGTATATATGTGTGTGTGTGTGTGTGTGTGTGTGTGTGTATCACATTGTGTGTTCACCACCCAGAGTCAGTTCTCTTTCCATCACCATATATTGGATCCCCTTTACCTCATCTGCCACTCCCTCCCCCTTACCCTCTGGCCTCTGGTAACCACTAAAGTATTGTCTGTGTCTATGAGTTTTTGTTTCTTCATTTGTTTGTCTTGTTCTTTTGTTGTTTTCAGTTTTATATACCACATATCAGTGAGATCATATGGCTCTCAACTTTTTCTGTCTGACTTATTTCTTTATTTATTTGAAAGAAAAAATTTACTTTGTTAATGTGATTACATTAACCTTTATAATATGAACTATCTACTTATAGGTGGCTAAAGGAGTTAACACTAAGATTGTAATTGGAAGTCTAGGTTGCATTTCAAATTTTTTTCTAAAGATGTTTATTTAAAAAAATATAGCTAACATACAACATTATATCAGTTTCAGGTGTCCACCATAGTTGTTCAACATTTATCTACCTAAAGAAGTGATCACCATAAGTCCAGCAACAGTGATCTCCATAAGTCCGAACTTCTTAATTCCTTCCCCTTTACTACCCATTCCCCAAAACTTCTCCCATCTGGCAACCACCAAAATGTTCTCTGTATCTATGAGTTTGTTTGTTCTGTTTTTTTGTTTAATTTGTTCTTTAGATTCCACATATAAGTGAAATCACATTGCATCTGTCTTTCACTGTCTGACATACTTCACTCAGGTCCATCCATGCCACCACAGATAGGAAAAACCCATTCCCTTTTATGGCTGAGCAATATTTCACTGTATATATGTACCACTTTCTCTTTATCCTTTCATCTATCTATGGAAACCCAGGCTGCCTTCACATCTTGGCCATTGTAAATAATGCTGCAATGAACATATGGATGTACACATTCTCTTGAAGTAGTATTTTGGGTTTCTTAGATAAATACCCAAAAGTGGGCTTACTAGGTCCTTTTTCATCTCTTGTTAGAATCTTTGTTTTAAGGTCTATTTTGTCTGGCATAAGTATACCTATCTCAGCTTTTTAAATTTTTTTTCCCATTTTTATGAAATAATTTTTTCCATCCCTTTACTGTCAGTCTGTGTGTCTTTTGATCTGAAGTGAGTCTCCTGTAGGCAGCACTTGTAAGGGTCTTTTTTTCTTATCCATTCAGCCACCCTATGTTTCTGACTGGAGCTTTTAACCCATTTACATTAAAAGTAATCATTGACATATATAGATAGATAGATAGATAGATAGATAGATAGATAGATAGATAGATATAGATATAGATAAAGATATAGTTATTATTCATTTATTTAATTAATTCCTTAAAGAAATCCCTGTAAGATTCATTGTAATCTTGGTTTGGCAGTGATGAACTTCTTTAATTTTTTTCTTATCTGAGAAGTTCTTTATCTATCCTTTGATTTTAAATGATACCCTTGCTGGATAGAGTAATCTTGGTTGTAGATCCTTGTTTTTCATCACTGAATGTTTCCTGCCAATCTCACCTGGCCTGCAAAGTTTCCGTTGAGAAATCAGCTGACAATTTATGGGAGCTCCCTTATAAGTTATGAGTTGCCTTCCTCTTGCTGCTTTTAGGATTCTCTCATTGTCTTTAATCTTTGCAATTTTAATGATAATGTGTTTTGGTGTAGACCTGTTTGGGTTTATCTTGTTTGGGACTCTCTGTGTTTCCTGGGCTCATATGTCTATTTCTGTCTCCAGGTTAGGAAAGTTTTCAGTCATTATTTCTTCACATAGGCTCCCATCCTTTGCTTTCTCTCTTCTCCCTCTAGTACGCCTATGATGTGAATGTCGTTATGCCTTGATGTTGTCCCATAGATCTCTTAAACTATCCTCAATTATTTATTTTATTTTATTTTTTCCTTTTTGCTGTTCCAATTGGGTGTTTTCTGCTATCTTGTCTAACAAATCACTGATTGGATCCTCTGCTTTGTCTAGTCTGTTGGTGATTCCTTTTAGTGCATTCTTCATTGCAGTTATTGTATTCTTTACTTTTGACTGGTTCTTTTTTATGGTTTCTATGTCTTTCTTTATGCGTGCTATCTCTTTGTTGTAGTTCTCATTAAGTTCCTTGAGCATCCTTATAACCAGTGTTTTGAAATCTGTTTCTGGTAGGCTGCTTGCCTCCATTTCATTTAGTTCTTTTTCTGGAGTTTTCTCCTGTTCTTTAACTTGGGACATATTTTTGTTTGTTTGTTTGTTTCCTCATTTTGGCTGCCTCTCTGTGTTTGTTTCTATGTATTAGGTAGATCAGTTATGTCTCCCAGTCTTGCTGAGTGGCCTTATGTAGTATGTACCCTGTGGACCCCAGTGGCACAGTCTCACTGGTCACCTGTGCTGGGTTCTCCAGGAGTGTCCCTTATGTGGGTTGCATATGCTCTCCTGTTATATTTGAGCCTTGATTGCTATTGGCACATTAGTTGGTGGGACTGACCTTCAGGCTGACTGGCTGTGGGGTTTGGCCACATCAACGGTTTATAGGTTGCTTTGAGGGGGGGCTCACTACATCGAATGGAATGCCTCTTAGCAGGCTCTGGTGCCTGTTGAAACCATTCTTTGGATGTGCCAATTGTGGGGCTAATGGAGTGGTGCTCTACTGTGGTATGAAGCCAAACTCCAAGTATGTTGGCTCTGGAGCCTCTTGGAAGGGGCTCTAGTGAAGGCCCAGGTCAGCCACTGCCTATGACTGGTCAGGGACTATCTGGTAGGAGCTACAAAGTGATCCACAGTTGGTGGCTGTCTGTGCTATACCTGGAGGTACATGGGAGAGGCCACTGTGAACAGTGGACAACTGCCACCAGTACCTGGTCTGAGGTATATCTGCAAAAAGACAGGACACCCCAAGGCCTGCTGCTGGTTGCTGGCTCCTCTAAGTAAGTTTCAGCTGCTGATAAAGCCTCATGCAGTATGGAGTTGGGTGAGGCAGAGTCTCAGTGAGTTATCAGGGTGGAGCAAACAGAGCTCATCAGACCAATTAGATTCAGATTTGTCCATAGACATGAGGGAGGGCTCAACAGAGGAAAGATGGTGCCCACCTGCCAGCTGCACAGGAGAAGGAGACCACAGGGAAAATGGGGACTATCTTCCAGCCCTCATTTCGAGGAACCCTGAGTCGCTGTCCTTCCACTGGAGCCCGGGATAAGTGCCTGCGAATTAGTCTGTGTGGGCCCTTTAAGAGGACGCCTGAATTTCCCATAGCCTTTTGTCCCACGCAGACATTTGGAATCCCACTGGTTTTCACAGCCAGATATTGTAAGGGATCCTCTTCCCAGCACCAGTACTCTGGGCTATGGGGCTCGGGTCTTTTGTTCTCCCATGGGAACCTATGTGGCTTAGATAACCCTTCCAATTTTCATCTGCCACACGGAGGTTTGGGGTTGGCCCATTTCATGTCTCTGCTGCTTCTACCAGTCTTGATGTGGCTTCTTCTTTATATTCTTAGTGATAACACTTTTGTTAAGCTGGACTTCAGATGATTCTCCAGCTTGATTATTCCATTATTTAGTTTTAATTTTGATGTGTTCATGGGATGAGGCAAGTACAGCGTTTATCTACTCTGCCCTCATGGATCTCTCTTTGCAATCCATAAATGTGTGTTTTAAACCACCAAGTTTGTGGTCATTTGTTATGTAGCAATATAAACTAAGATACTAACAATTCAATATCTTCCCATATCACTCAGAGTCAAACCCAACCTTCCTAAGAGCCTACAAGTTCTTTCTCTACCTGCCCCCTCATTTCTAAAGCTCTCATACATCATCACCTCACCATTTTCTTTCTTCCCCAAATGTTCTCCTAGCCAACACAGACTTCTTGACATTCCTTGAAGTTCTAAGAACATGCAAGCATGTTCTGAACGCAGACATTTTTATTTGTTCTTCTTACTTCTTGGAATGTTCTTCCTGAAATATTTGCACAGTTTACTCCTTCACCAACATTAGTCTTTTTTTCAAATGTAACTTCTTAATGAGACCTTCAGTAGCATTTTATGTAAAATCATAATTTCTTTCCTACTGCAACATTCTGCTACCCCCTTCACTACCTATTTTTTAAAATAACAGTTAAACAAGTAGACTATACTATATTATAGTGATAATTCATTTACCTACTTTACTATTTGTAATATTGATACACTATAACATTATTTCCTGCTTCATTAGTGAAGGGATTTTTTTCTCTATGTTAAATGATATATACATAATTCATAGAAGAATATCTAGTATATAGAAAGTATTAATTACATATTTGTAATAAAAATGAAAACAATCTCTTCTCTTATTCTACTGTGAATCTTGGTAATCTTGGGTATTGTATCAGGCTAAAAAGAGGTTGTGGCAGTGATAATGTATTGGAGATCTACCTTTTAGAATTTCAATGACAAATTTCAGATCCATTCTAAGTATGGGGTATTCTGTATTTGGGGTATTAATTTTCTTTGGCAACCTTTAAAAATAAAGCTTATAAACAAATTATCATAATTATTTCTAACAAATACTAGCATGAATAAAGATATGTAAATAAATAACTTTCAGAATTATGCAGATTAAATTCTATCCATGAATATCATCATAGAGTTTTTCCATTTATTTATAATATTTTAGTTCTAATCTATGAGCAATTTACGTTGAGCAATTTCAAAGCACTAACATTCAAATACAATGTGAGACCTGATAGTCATTACAACAAAATTTGATCTGAGTCATTCTATCACTTCTGCATGAATCACCTTGGTAGTTGAAAAAAACACACACAAGGAATCATATATATATATATGTTTTCCTTAAAAATAATTGAAGATTCCTTCCTTTTCAAATGTCTTTGAGTGAGTCATATTTCCTCCTTACACATAAACTGCCTTCTTCAATATGAATCATTGCATGTTACTGCTTATATCTGTTTTATATCAGTCTTTCCTCAACATTACCATTTAAATATATATGTATGTGTGTGTATATATATATATTATATGTTACATGTCTAAATTATATATGTATGTGTGTGTATATATATATATATACACATATATATACAGATATATATGTGTGTATATATATATATGTGTGTGTGTATATATATATACACACATACATATATAATTTAGACATGTAGCAAAAATAAGCAAAGATTGATTTACCTTTGATTCATGTAATAAATACAGGGTGATGTGATTTTATTACTATGATTATTGAAATACTATTCATAGCTACTCAGGCTATCTTTAAAAATGACCTTCTATTGAATTTGTATTTAATAACTGTTCCCATTTTGTCTTACATGTAAAACTGGCTAAATTGGCATATATTGATTGTTCTTTCAACTTGTCCATGCTTTTAAAAGCTCCTTGGATATGACAAATCAGCATTACTCTTTACCTGACTGACCAATCCTTTACATATATCTGTGATTTCACTTTTTCATGCCCTATCTCAAAAGTGTTTTTCTGCAACTTGTAATACATGCCCATGGGAAAACATCTGGAAATTACATATATTTTTATCCTTCTGTGTGGATCAACTACATTTCTGCTTGTCCCCACAATTTTCAACTTGCTGGTAGAGTGAATAACTGATGCTCATCTCATTACGCCAGAATGTACTACACTAACCTGTCTCGGTTAGCTGAGAACACATATTTAGATAGCTTTCTGGGGCTCTGTTGGTGTAATGGAGGAAAAAAGGAAGATTCAGTCACACGTAAAAAGCAATGAATTGAAAACCAGGACATCGCTGATTCTTTTTTTTTGGTTTCCCCATTAATTCCCTCATCTCCTCTATTAACTCTAGAAACGGATTTGACGTCTCAGAGATTATACTGTCAGAGATTTTAAACTAGCAAGCCCTATTTTTGTTTTGTTTAGTCCAAAACTGAGTATTGTTTTTAAAATAGTCTGGCTTTCTAGCTTCTTTTGCAAAAATATTGGCAGGTGGGGAGAGTTATGTTCCTAGTCCTGCTATGCACGACAACAGTGTTTGTTCTCAGAGGGCCGCCCTCTCCAGTTACCATAACCCTGATTTTCCTGAGTGAAATCCTCATAGAGTCCACTTTTCTCACTTGTATTATGTGCTTGCCTCTGTGTATATTTGTGTTTGCAGCACATAGACTAAATTATTTCTTCAGTCCCTCCTGTTGTAAAAGACAACTTTTCTTTTTATATCCTACGATGACCTCCTATTTTATCAAATCAGTTAGTTTGAGTCACTTCCTAGTTTGAAATGTTTGTAGTCACTGCTGGGAACTTCTTTAAGCAGAAGGAATTCTGTTAAAAGGATTGGAATATATTTTATTGAGAAAAGGCAAGAGAGTTTGGTTCTGGTAACAAACAGGTTCTGACATGAGGTCCTGGATTAAAGGATAAAGGTGCTGATAGAGCCAGAGGGTGAAGGGGAACCTAACGTTCAGCCTAAACAATACCTACCGGAATGTAGAAAGCAGGTGATGGGAATCGTGTAGCGAGGGCAGGAGGCATTCTTCTGTAATGGAGGCTTTGGTGTCTTAGCTGTGTGCCTCAAGCCAGCCAGCATCTGCTGGGAATATTAATTAGTCATAGGGTTAAACTTATACGTGTTGCTTGATTGAAAATTTAGTGTTAATCTTATCTTTTAAAATGATAATAAAAAATGTAATTTAGCCTCTGAGATTTATGCAAAATTACTGGCACTTTCCTTTTAGTTCATGAAGAGGTAGGGGTTGAGGTTATCTACTTCAATATTTGATCTGTGTTTAGGGTTACGTTGACATGGAAATCCCAAAGATGATAAACATAAGAACTAAAGTAGTGCTTCATTATGTAAACACATTCTTTTTCCCTTCAGTTAATGCACATATTTAACTTGCAGACAGAAAAGTAGTAGTAGCATTTCTCTCTCTCTCTCTCTCTCTCTCTCACACACACACACACACACACACACACACACACACACACACACACGATGGCACAAAGTGTTACATTGGTTACAAATGTAAAGTTTTCCTCCAAATATCTAAAATGATACTGCTGCTGGTGTCCACCATTCATTTCCCATATGGCTACCAAACTGTTTTAAACATTTAATTCAGATTAGTATATCACTTACCTAAATAAAATCTTATTTTCAATGCATTTACAATAAAGTTTAAAGCTCTTTGTCATGAATTAGTACCCTGCTGGTATTTTTGAGTAGGGAAGGGCTTATGGTGGTTTTCTTGCCATTTTGAGTAGAACAATTCTGCATTGTGCGGGATGGTTTCCTGCATTGTAGGGTGGTTAGCATCACTATTCTCTGGGCATTAAATGCCAGCAGACTTCCACCCACATACATTTCCAAATGTTTTCAAAGTAGCTTGGTACTGCACATGCCTCTATGTAAACTATTGGGGAAAGGAGAGACATGAATTCCTGTCAATCTCTCTGATCTTATCTATATTCTCTGCCTTGCTTCTTGACTCTAGCTTTCTTTTTTCTACCCTCAAACACACCAAAATGTTTCATGGAACGAGAGTTTTGCATTACTTTTGAGGTGGCAGGCTCATTTTAATCCACCACGGCAAGCTGAAATTCTATTTCCTCAATACTCTTCACTGACAATCCTTTCTAAGCTTACACAATTCATCCTTAGCCTTTCCTGTGACATTACTTTGTTGGTTTCTTCCATTGCTTTTGACACAATCAAAAGCATCCATTTATTTATTTGTTTACATGCTCATGTGCTCCCTGCATTAGGATGGAAGCTGAATGTGAGCAAGAACCTTCTTATTTCTATAATGTATCACCTGAAAAGCACTAAGATCTCTTTCTTTCTTCCCCTCTTTCCTCTTCCTTGTTCTTCTCCTCCTCCTCCTCCTCCTTCTTCTTCTCTCTCTCTCTCCCCCGCCCTTCCACATGCCTCTTTATTTTTAATTTTTAAAATTTATATTTGAAACAAAAGCCAGTGTCATCAGTGCTGAAAAATTTTCTGAATACCCTGCCCCTATTTTAAAGAAATGGTGTAGTTTTATAGTTTAAATAAAAATTAAGAAACAAATGCTTAAAACTAAACTGCAGGTGGGATTTATAATATCATAATGTACTAGAGCAGCGACACTTGTTTATTTGCTGTGAAGATACCTGGCTCCCTTTTGTGTAAACAAGGTTGATTCAAATCTGTTAAGACTTGTGAGGACATATTATTATACTTTATTCACAAAACACAGTGTGCACGTGACTTGTTAGATTAATAGTGCCTATAAATACAGAGCCAAGGTGGTCCAGCACAGGTTTTTTCAGTCATAGGCCTCTATGGGACAGAAATACAAATCAAGCTCTACCTTCCTAAGATGTCCAAGTCATTCCACTGTGGTGACACTCTCTCCTCTACAATGTAATTTACAATTTTCAGTCAGTCATTTCTCAGCCATGTAACAGTTTTACATATTAAGAATGAGCTATATTGGTGCTTTAAAATTGTATAGTTGTATAGATAATCATGGGTTATTTCCTGTGGGATATTTAGAAGGTATATAAATCAGCTTAACCAATTCACAGTTTTTTCTAGTATGGCAATTTATCTCCCTGACTTCTTGACACCCTTTGAGGTAGGTTGAAATCCTGAAGATCCTTAAGAGCTGATGGTCCATAAGATATTTCTATTTTTTAAATGTAGCGCCTAGACAATAAGAAGACAATAATTCTCCTAAAATCTCATTACCAGTAATATGAATTTGAGATGTTTAATAGCAAAGTTTATCTCCATTACTAAGAATTACAATCTTAAGATGGTTGTATTTTCATGTAGTCACCGACCTGTTAAAATGATTGTCTATTTTAACATACCTTGTTCTTAGATAATATTTTTAAATTTTGACAGGGCTGTGCAGTTTATAAACTGTTTTCAAATATGTTGTCTCATTTAATTCTCACAACTCTAAGTGCAGACATTATTAAATGCATTTTCCCAATAATTCTTTTTAGGGTAGGGGCAGAATCAGGCCAGAAGCCACTTCTTTGACCTCAAAGTTCTCCTTGCTCTAACTCACCATGACTAATGATCCTTTAAATAAATTGATTTGTAAATGTTTGATTCAAGCCGAATATTACCCAAATCCTTCAGCTTTTCTAACAGATGAAATAAAAATAGGTGAGGGTGACCATTTGTAACAATAAGGGTGACTATTTGTCACAGTTTGCCTGGGATGTTCCAGTTCATGCCTATTTGTTCTATTGTCCCAGAGTTCTGAATGGGATATTATCTGCCCCACCTTCTTTCATTTTCAAGTGTATGCTGGCTTAGGCCAGAAATAACATGACACCTAATATTATACAGTGGAATACTTGTGGAGAAAAATGGAAAAGAAGGCATTTATGTAAATCAGATGACATAAGGTAGAGTACAAGTAAGCTGTAGAAAAATGGAGATCATTTATAGTTTCTAAGAAAGTTCAAGCTAAGTTATATTTGGAAAGCCCTAGTTTACACAACCAATATACATCTGGCAGATAATCCATTCAGGTAGTGATCTGAGCAGCACTGTAGGTCAATGTTTACTCAAGTCTGCATTGCTCTCAATCAATGTTATTAGAAAGCCTACTCCCTTCAACTCCAATCCTCTTCTCCTAGTCCTTTGTTCAAAACAAATTTGCTTGTCAGAAAATTGAAGTCAAAACCATCAGGGTCAGGCAAAAAGATTTTACTACTGCTCAGAACTTCATTGAGAATTCCAAAGACTGGGCTGGACTCCAGAAATCTGTTGTGAGATGATCACAGAATGGGCTGTCAGATCATCTTTGTTCTCCACTCCTAAAGCAGAACTGATGGCAATGCTTTGCATTTGCTTTCCAAGCATAAAAAGAAGACATGGGATAGGAAAAGAGGTAAAGACCATATGGAGATTTCCTCCCATTGTATAAGTAGCCTAGGGGTGCCCATTCTTTATGCAGAATGTTCACACAGCTGCGAAGAATTAAGTGACAGTTTTCCAACCATCATACCCGACCCCTACCTTGATTCACTGAAGTGAATCAAAGGAGGCATATTCCACACCGGCATATTGTTCTTTGCCAGGATATGCAAGTGAGCAAATTAAAATGGACAACTTTCTATAACTTCAAAAGCTAAGAAAATGATGTAAAGTGGCCATTGATACCAAAGACCCGAAGATGGCAAGAGCCACATTGTAGTTGAAAGAAATGCTTATATAAACCAATGTCACAGCCCCTTGAAATTTTACAGCTTCTATCAAATATTCTATGCATATAAAAGCAACGCTCAGGGTAAGCCCTAGATAAAATTAGAATGTAGCTGAAATTCTCCACTTTTTTTTTTTTTTTTAACCATGTTTTCCTTCCAGCGTCTACTATTTTCCTGTCTTCCTTTCATATGGTCCTTACAATTTTCCTGGGATGAGTAAAGAGCCTTTGACTCAACCTCCCACCGTTTACACTGCATCTAATCACCATCAGGACTATTTTCCAACTGTATTACCTTTTGTATTAAATCAATTCATAAGCAATGATCAAAAAATGGAATGATCAAGAAAATGCACTGCCATATTTCTTAGTGCATACTACATCCCTGATTGGGTGCTTTGTGTTTCATGTCAATTATATTATTTGATCTCAAAACACCCCTGTGTTTATTAAGTATCATTATTCCCAATTTACAAATGAACTAAATTCTCAGAGAGATTTAGTAACGTACAAATGTCATAAGATTATTGACTTGGCTAGGTTATTTTTCTTTCCTACTCTTTTCATCATAGAAAGTTTATCATATCTCTAGCTTTTTAAATTTAAATTGCTGGTAAGAAACAATTCTAAAATTGTAATTTGTTTTAAATCAGGAATATGTGTTTAACTTAGTTTGCTCTCTATATTGTAATAGTTAACTTAAAAAAAGAATGCCCTCAAGGAAAATAAAATTTAATAAAGTTCACTCATTATGTCAAAATAATTGGAGACATTTTTAGTAGGAAGACTTGAGGTTTCTAAACACGTCTTTAAGGTTTTAGTTTTTTTCCTTATCTAAATACATTATGGGTGCAGTTTTTAAAGATGTTGGTACATCATAGAATTCATTTTTCAAAAACATTAAAAAGGAAAATGTTCAGCTTGATCCTAAACCACTTTAAAAATAGAAAATATTCAAGTTAAATTCATGACTATAAAGTAATAAACTCTCTGAAATAGACGGAAACTATTATTATTATTATTATTTTTGTATGAGACAGTGAGCTAGTATACCACAAAGTAATTTTCTTTTGCACCTATTACTTTCAAATGCAAACTTCAAAGAGTCTTTACCATGAAATGCTTCACACCTTGTCTCAGTGCCTGAGCTCTGAGAAAAAACTGCTCCTATTGGAGAAGGCATTTCTGCTGCATTTCTTTCTTTAATGCTGTCACGGATGATCAGAAATAATAAAAAAAGTATTTACCACATTATATGCTCTCCATTATGATAGAACTTTTCTATTTGAAAAGTATTGAGCATCTGTGAGTCCAGAAACTGTACTTTTCAAAACCATCTTTGTTACCTGGTTGGATAGGGCATATTCCTTGCTGTCTGCTTTTTATGTAACACTTGCAAACAGTCTTTGAATTTTACTCTGTGAATTGATTTTTTTTATACTAAACCAAATCATTTATATCAGAGATAACACAGAGAATATATATATACACACACACATATATATATGTGTATATATATATATATATATATATATATATATATATATATTTTTTTTTTTTTTACCAAAGCAAAGCTAACAAATGTGAAATCCTCTCTCCACACTCAAGATATCAAGGTAAGGAGGATACGTTTGAAAAATTGCTCTAATACATCAGAAAATATAAAAATCAATAAGCTATAAAAGCTAAAAAGCTTCTTCAATTTTGTCCCCTTATTGCTCAGTGTAGGTGGCCAGGGCCTGGAGAACAATCCAAGGTTGCAAAAAAGCCATTATACATCTAGTTGTGTATTGCAGACAATATGTGCAGCTCTGCCAGGAAGGGACAAGTGTGCATCTGCCAAAGAATAGGGAGCTCTGAAAGGCCTCTGAGTTCCTGTTTGTTTGATTGAGAGCTGGAAAGTGTGCTTGAGAAATCAGGCAGGGGAGAGTATGGGTTTCTTTGCCACTTTTGTGTGAAAATAAAAAAGGTTTGAAGGGCATTTCCCTCTTCCTTTTCTTCCTCTGCTGCCAGGCATGGGATGTGTAGGGTGCTTTATTTTGTGGGCATTACCATCAGACTTTGGGAACGCAATAAAATGCAGCATCCATGCTCAATAAAGCCTGTGTTTGAATCATATAGGGCAAAATTATAACTTTTCCTGAATACTTTTAAATTGTATTTTTTCTAGACCATGTATGGGGCATGCAAGTGTTATCAGAATCAGTCAGTGATGGATATGACTAAATAAAATTGTTTTACAAAATTAATTATAAAATTGTTTGGAGACCAGTGGTCTCCAAATATTTTCATCATGCATCACTATTACTACAATATTTTTGAGTAAATGTCATCAATATCTAATTTTAAATAGAAGCATATGATATACTAATACATTTTGTACGTTGGACATCATATTTAACAAATGCAAATGTAAAGGATTAGATAAAACATGAATACACACAGTTCTTCCATCACCACAAATCATCTTAAAGACTACCTGGGATGTTAAATTTAGAGGTCTCTGTTGTTCAATGTTCTCATTTGATATGAGGCTGCAGCCTTTATACCCTAAAACATTAAAGAAAGGAAGAGTCCAATTACTCCCTGTCTTTACTTTTCCCTTTAATGATATTTAAGTACAGTACATGAATAAGTATAAGATCCTTGATATTTAAGAGGAATCATCCTAAGATCTTTACAAAATCTTAAATTTCCAAATACAATTCCAACATTTTGGTAAAATATGTGCAATACATTCCCATACATTCCCAGCATACATTCTCAGCATACATTCTCAGCATATATTCCCATTTTTTCCTAGTGTGCTTTCGTGTACTACAGAAATATTTTCACTAGTCCTTTTTAGTTAGGGTTCTGAGTACAAATAACGTTTTAGCAATTAGATGTACTCCACAAGAATCAAAGCAAATTGAGAAGGCAGATGTTATCTCACTGACGAGTTGGGCTATTTCCTAGCAAATATGGTTGTCAACATGTGAAACTTTTTCTGTACCTGACTTCCATCGGAAAGTTATGAGCTTCATGAGTTGAAAGACAGTGGTTTTGTATGTAAGGGCAGCTTCCAGCACAGTAACTGCAGTGGTGTTTTCTTGAGCAAAATTGCGCTAGTGGTGGTTTCTTGCTTTCCTGTCTTTCTGACAGCGACAGAATTAGTAGCTCCTTTGATAGCTTCGCTTCTGGAGTTTATTTTTGCTGTCCTTCTAATGTGTCTATATACTCTTAATTACCTCTATTAAATTAACTTCTGCTTAAAATGTTTGGTGCAATGTCTGTTTCTAGAACTCAAACCTGACAAAAATTAGCATAAAACATGCACATAGCAAATGAAGAACCACAAATCAGCCCTGAGATGAGTTTCCTGGGTAAACTATCAACTTCTTTCTCAATATAAACCTCAATTCAAGAGGAATTAAAATTAGTACTTTAATAAGAATTAAATATTATTCAGTACTCAAGTACTGTTTGTCATGTAACTTTAAGGTTGTTTATGAATATTTGAAATTTTATGCTAAATGCCTGAATTTTAAGAGACTGCTGTACTTGTTGAGATTTCAATTTGAAAACCATCACAGTCTCAATAAAGGAAACACAATGTAAACATAGAAGCAATCAGACAAACATACTCATATAAAAATTATAGCTGCTATTTTATTCTGCGAAGTTATAGCCAAAACATAATAGTTAATAGTGGAAAAGTCACTTGGCCTTAAAAAACAAGTATGCCAGGTAAGAAAGTCATGTGCTAAATTGATCTTTCACCAGAATTACTGATTTCCATTCATTTTCAATTTCAACAAGGCACTCTAACTTCCATTGTGAAAATTTGTCCTATATATATTTATAGAGAAAATTTGTAAACATAGATTTCAAAATCACATAAAATCTAATGTTGAGTACTTTTATAAATCTGGGTGACTCAAAGTCTTCAAGGAATCTGTCCTTGTAAAATCTGTGATTTTTAAAACAAATGTAGAATCCATTGAATGGTAGAAGTTTTATAGTTAAAATTACCTAATTCAGATAACTGACAAGCCAAATGTATATTTTCTTCTTGCTTAGTGTGAAAATAAAACATTTCCATTTTTATTAAATTTAAATGTATTTTTATGTCCAAGTTGAAGGAAGATGTTTAGTTAGATACTCAGATAAGCAAAAACTTTACAGATATTTTATATAACATTCATAGTAAATAATGTTAGAAAAATCATCTAAGAGTTTATAAAATAGTTTGCACAATAATGAGAGAATCAAATTCTTTTTGAAGTTATGTATGATATTTCTGTTACCTCTAATAACTAGAAAGATAGACAGTAGAAATATATAAATCTTGAGGAAAACAAGTGTACAATAATCTCTTATGGTTAAAAATCTAATGAGATGAATTTATCATTACCTAAGTAATAATATTAACTTTGTTCAATGAGTCCAAAGGGTTAAAAGAATAATGAGTGTAAACTTTTATCTCAATAAATGGAAGTACTCTCATTTTAGAATCTGATATATTTATAAATATATGCATGATAATAAACATAAATACATGTAGTGATTTCTGTTTTTATATGTATTCAAGGGTATTAGGTTGTCACTATCTTTATAATTCAAATATGACACATTACCTAGGAGTTTCCTAGCCATCTGTTTGCATTAATCTTTAGAGGCTAATATTAATATAATTGTAAAGACACAAAACACACATATGTGGACATACATACTCACCCACAAAGCCCTACTGTCAAGAAACTTTAAAGGGCCAAGCTTTACTAATTACGTGAGACTAGAAAAATGTATCACAATAAGACTTCATAAAAGGATCCTTTTTCAATATTTCACTCTTTTCTTAAATGTTCCACGGCTGTCAGAATCTCCGACATCTATTTTTCTCAAACCTTCTCTCCAACTCCTGATTTACTACTCTTTGTACTCAAATTACTTAACTTTGCTTAGGTTTTGTGTTAATCTGTCCCCATTCGGCACAATTTAGCCTCTTCTTGTCTTCTCCAGTTCTTTAGATCCATTCCTTCCCTCAACACAGCGTTAGATAGCAGTCATTTTACTCTTTCGCATGCAGAGTAAACATGGGATTGTACATACCAGTGTTTTTCCTTTTCATACATAGTAGCTTCTCAATAATCTCATAGAATTGATTTGTTTTGTTAATTAAAGACAATTCACATAGTATTAATGCTATTTAATTAATTGGAGAACAGACCAAATGAATGGTTAAGGTTAGTAACATTACATGTTTACTACATACGTTTGATCGATTTGTTTTTGAAATAAGTATTTCCACGTGGACATAAATTAGCATTGCGTATTGCCGCCATGTGCATATCTGCTAACAGTGGGTCTGAGTAGGAAATAGGCTAATATAATCATGTTTTCTTGAAGAAAATTGTGGAGAAAAACACATCATATCTTAATGGGTTATAAACTAAATAAAGAAGTGCTGTTTATTAATATTGAAGATTTGGGTTAGAAATTGTGATACTAGAGTTTAAAATATCAAAAATGAAGTACAGCTAAGTGATAATAAAGTCCAGAATGTGGCTACGTGTTGGGGTTGATGACTTGTGATGGGACTATCTGATCTTCTCTGATAATTGTATTGTAGCTTGACTAGAGCTCTGCTTATCTTTTACATGAACATTTTACTCCCTAACATTTAGATCTTGTCTATGAAGGATGATACCATTTGACATGATGCTGGCTCTTTTGACATTAGTATAATTGTCTGTGTCTTCCACCTCAGCAATTATGCATTTAATCCTCCAACATTATCACTGTAATAGTCACTAGCAGAAGAAAGGTGAATACATAGAATCGACCCTCAATGAGTTCATGACCTAGTGTGGGATGGAATTAGACCAGTTTCTCTGGGTCTCAGTTACTTCATTTGTAAAATCAACACCATAGGATTAATGTAAGGATTAAATGAGCTGATCAATAAAAAGCACTTGGCATAGTGCTTGGCACATTTTAAGCGTGTAATAGCAGTTAAAGTTAACAGTCCTGGCATGAGACTGGCAGGGGCCAATGTACAGAAGCAGCTGAATAGATGGTGTGTTCAGGGCATGGCAACAAGCCTGATGTGGCTTCAATATAAGATAAACCTATTATATAAACTCATTTTAATATCAGTGCAACAAAAGTAACTGGTAAAATAAATGTGCTCTGATAAATTTTACTAAGCATTCCAAAGCCAAACCAAAATTACTTTTTGATTTTAAGTTCATTAGTCATGACTTTCTTCCATAATTTAGGTAAATAAGAGCTTATCAGATGTGTATACGTGTGTGTGTGTGTGTGTGTGTGTGTGTGTGTCTGTGAAAGAGAGATAATAAAAAAATAAGAAACAATAAATTGTAGGGAAGGAAGCCTAGTCTCTTGCGGAGAATCTCTTTTCCTTTCTTGGTACACAAATAAACCTATTTTGGAGAATCTGTCTACTTGCTGATCTAGAAGTCCATTTACCCAAACAAATTCCCCAAAGACAATCCATCAATGCCATCCCTGTTATCAGAACGAAGAGGAATCCTTACTCTTAAGAGGAAAAAATCCACCTTTTGAAATTGACTTTTCAAACTCTTCTGGATACAATTTACTTACCACCATCCCCCAACAAGACATATGATGTATTAACACTGCTTTCTGCTGAGACCCACAGGCCATGTTCAATCCTGATTTCTTGGATTTACTTCAGTGCTGCACTTCAAGGAATGCTTGCCACTATTCTCTTTAGCCCTTTAAGTCCTTTTATTCTTCCTTAAAAATTAAACTTAACTCTTAACTTTTACATAAGTCCTCTCTTGAAGCCTCAAGACCACTCTACTCTCATAGTTAAAACAATTTGAATAATGTTACATCCAGCCTTCTAATAATCATACTGTTCACAACTTTCTGCTATTTAATATTCTTGTGAACGTACTATATCCCCAGTCATTACCATAAATTCCTCTAAGTCAGGTTCTATTTTCTATTACTTACACTTCCACAATTGCCGGTATCTGCTCGGTAGGCAATAAGTAAATTTAAAGGTCATTTTGACTTGCTCACTGTTGTGAGCACAAATATATAATTTTGTTTAATGAGGCACAAATAATTGAGAAACACTGTTTTGACTCTTTCCTTTCTCTGCATCTTCATACTGTTTATAGAGGATGTGGGAATACATCATGGCACAATTTATAAAGACAGATCACAATTTACAGCTATGTATGGGCTCATTCCTGTAACTGGCTTTAGGAGAATATGAACACTGTCAGTAAATGGCTAAGAAAACTAGATTAAGAGAGTTATATAATTTAAATGACTGTACTGCATCCTGGCAATTATTTTTGAAAGGGCTAAGACTTTCACTGAGTATCACCATTGAACTTTGTATTGCTTTTATTTGTGGAAATGAGGTAAGTATAAAAGCAATACATACATACATATATATATATATATATATATGTATTTATCCTAAAATAGCCTCTTGATATGAGAACTAAATAATTTAAGTTATTAATTTAAGTAGTTCCCCAATACTAAAAGCCAAATTTCTCCCATTAATGTATATGAAAGGTACATTAAGAATAATTCATTTGTTATAGAGCTGAAGCAAATTTTATCCTTTGCTATTGATATATTGCAAATATTACAAGCATAAAATATTTGCTTTTCTTTGGATATTTGTCATGACATATATCTAGAACTGTGAATTTTTAAAGGAATTTGATATGTATTGCTTGTTACTTTATACTTCTATTTAAAAGGAATAATAAAAATGATGATTAAGTATAATTTATTTATAATGAGTTCTACATACACACACACACACACACACACACACACACACACACAGAGTCAATTCTGAATTATCTGCTTTAATGGAAGGGAAGCTTGTCTAAATATCTAAAAATAAATTCTGTTTGGCTTTTGGAATATGCTCTAAGTTTAACAGAGGTTTAATTTATTAATTATGATATATTAACACTAATATTAACATGAGCTTGTAATTCCTAGATAGACATCCACGGAACATATTGCATGCCAGAATAAATAAGTCATATTGCGAAAGCAAAAACTAAGTCAATTTAGTGGCAATATAGATTTTTTTCCACTCACATTTAGATATGCATTCCCCTAAAAATTAATGGATGCTCAGAACATTGAACAAATACACAAAACTTGATTTCTTGTCTAATTAAATAATAATGATAGAGTTAACTACGTTTTTGTTTTTAGAATGAACTATAGATATAAGTAACTTAAGCTTTGGTGATAGCTTATGCGTTATAGTAAAGCCAGCAAATTAATAAGACATTAATGTAACTGGCCAATTAATATTGGGTAAGATATTTTGAGATTCTGAGGAAAACAATGAATATACATTAATTCTATGCATTTGATACAATTATTTTTCCGAGAGCTTCAGAGTTTTTTCTCTATTCTTACTCTAAAGAAAGAGTGAGCTGTTACGTTTTTCTACCACTATTGATAATAAAAATTTTGGTATGATTTGTTTCAGGTAAAGTTATAAAACCTGCATTATTCTCTTAAAATATACTTTTCTAGTATATATAGCTGAGAGCTGTAACCTAGTAGTAGTGTGGCAAACATACATTATATTTATAATTATTTAATGAGGCAAAGGCAGAATACCTGAGTTTGCTGTAGCAATCCTTTCCCTTCTCATATTGTTGTTTGAGACAGAGAGGATTTTTCTTAGTTGAGCAAAATCTGTACCTACAATATTAATAGGATTGGCATTTTCTAAATGAACAATCGTTTTTCAAGATATTTCCACATTTACTGCTTTTCCAATATCAAATATAACATCCATGCAGTATTTCACATATTTCTTTGAGGCCAAGTGGGGATTACTGATGCCCAAAGCAAACCACCCCCATTAAAGAGTTATCACATAATTAATTCAGAAATAAGCATTAATTAAATTCCTGTTTGAAAGATCACACCTCCCTACAAATTAAATTTATAAGTTTAGTCAAATATTTAATTACCTTTTAAAATTATATGTTGCTCAATTAAGTCATGTAGTTGGTTGTTGCTCTTCTTAAACAGCTCCGTTTACAGTATGTAGCTCTATCTCTGAGTTTTTGCTCAGAATGATGGGCAATGAGCCAGATTTGAGTAGAACCATTTTGATGTCAGTGATGCCCAGGGTGACCTAAAGGCACACTGTAGGGCTGAGCAGCCAAATGACTACTTATATCCAAAATTTCATATACTGATAGCAATCTCAGAGTTTCAATCACATATTTAAAACGGAAATTTGGAACTGAAATGCCTTTCGTTACAAAGACACCTTGCCTATAGAAACTCTATGCAATCTTTCCTGTATCGCATTTGTATGTAGAAAAATCCCATGAATGCAATAAAGTAAACAATTAATTTAATGTAAGTCTGTCACAAAAAGGAAGTATAGTATTTGATGACAAAGCTCATAGTATTATCTTCAACACCAAACAAATTATATTTGATTAGAAAAGTTAATTATATGCATAAAGGGAACCGAGATGCTAACAGCTAATCACTCATAAAGGGAAATTAAATCTAATTTTCTAACTGACAGTTGCTATCTGGCAATATTTTTATTAAACAAAACAAATTCCAATTTACTATAGTGGGAACTCTAAAATTTTATGGGGCACGAACAGATGTATATAAATTAGGTTCAAATGAGCGCGGAAGGTTGCGGCAAGTCAGCACATTTTTTTCAATGAATATTTTTTTGTTTTTGTTGTTACTGTTAACTATTAGTAGCTACACTAAATCATGATACATTGCAGAAATCTTTGGGATCTAATTCTCTTTGCTGCTTTTCCATTGTTACCTAGATTATTAGTATATGGAACTAAAGTGAGAAATTTACTTGGGAGATTGAAACCTGGTGTACAATGAAAGCTATTTCATACTGATGATCTTATCTATCTGGTATTGGATCTTCACTATTGACCCAGAACGTATTCATTTATCTCATAATGAAACTAGACCTTTAAAAGGCACTGAAAAATATACTCTTAGGAAAATATTATTTCAATTCTGGCCAACGATGGAACAAAGAGAGAACTAACAATAAGAGCCAAAACAGGAGGAAAAAATATTGTGAAGAGTCTTCAACTGTTTTAAATACCTTGGTATAATGGTTTTGAATGAAATAGCTCCACTCAGTAATTGTCTCAGTGAAGGCATGACCTTCAGGCAAGAGGCGTTACTAGTCAAGATGGCAGGAAGATTACACTGCGTCTGAAAGAGCATTCTTTGTAGTTTGTAAATACCGCATATGGAAAAAAAAAAAAAATCCATCATTGAAGTATTGATGTTGAACATATTTTTTGAAGATGATTCTCTTTCACGTTGTTTAGTGCAAGTGTGTTCATTAACAGCTAAACAGTGTCCCAAAGACTAGCCATCATCTTCCTTCCAATTATCCAGTTACAGATGATCTCTTCTGAATGTACCCAATTCATCTTTGTCATAAGGCAATGAGCTACAGGAGGGAGTAGCTATGATTTAGAAATATTTCATAGTGATCTTCACACATAGCCATGTGAACAAAAATAAAACATTGCATGTGAAATAAATCCTAAAGGTAGTCCTAAATTAGTACAATTTGCTGCAAAATTTTAGCAAACAAAAGACTTATTTTTTGTGGGCTCTCACAGTTGAGTTTACCTGGCATTATATGTAATAAAAGTTTTGGTAGGAATAAATAAAAAATAAAAAAAAATAAAATGAAATTAGAAGATAAATTATCCTAGATTGGTAAACATGACTGCTTATCAAATGGAAGCCATTACATCCGAATATTGTGCACACATCTAGCTGTAGTACCATCCCTGTATGTATGGAAAATATTGGTTTTTGTCTGGGAAATAAACTTTAAAGTAACGATAAATTAACTTAAAATCTCCTAGTGAACAAACAAACTGTATAGTAAACAGTGTGATGATAATTCATGATCAAATTTGTAAGAAAAATTCTATGGAAATGTTTTAAGTTTTGTCATAATTTTTGTAGCAAAATCAGGAAGCTTTGTTAAATCAGTAATATTCCAGCTTTTCAATACATAGGAACAATATTCTTGATCTAATTACTCTCTTTTAACATCAATACTGTAATAGAATATAAAACAGTGCATACAATTAATTGGTAGGGAAAAATATCATGAAAAATCAAAGATTTCAAAACGACCTTTAGCTAACTTATCACATTTTCTTTCACCTATCCATTATTATACATATCATACTTCCCTACGCAAACAAAGAAAAGTTTAAAACAATGAATAACTAAGACCTCTGATACTTTCTCCAAAAGATTATCCAACAAACCATTTCCATCAAAACACCGTTGAGAGATATAATATATTGCCTAGGATAGAATCCATCAGCAATACTTTTGATAAGTTAAATTTAACTCTGAGTTTATTTTATTACTAGAAATATTAGAGTTTCCCAATTATTATTTTATTGATAATTTATACAGGTGAAAGTTTCTCTCACTGTTAAATCAATGAACCCCATCTCTTTCCAAAATTTCACTTTCCTGATTCTCTTGAACCTTACATAAATTATATAAAGGCGGTAAATTACTTTTCAAAAAAGACCAGGCTTCTAGAGCTATAGGAGTTTATGGGATGCAAATTACTAGACATAACCCTAGCTAAAATTCCAAGAGAATTTTTACTACAAATTAGTAGATAATTGGCAAATAAAATGAGTCACACAAGTCCAAATGTTTCACAGTGCTTCCAGGGATATGTTCTTGTATTTATACTCACTTCAACTAGAGGCCAAGGTCAATTGTCTAGTAAATACTTTTCAGAACTGTCATCAGGGGTTCAAGAAAGAGCATTGTCTCAATGTTTCTCATCTTCCGTTTGAGCTCACTCCTACCCCTAATTCTCTAAAAACTGAAGTGTTCAATATCCACTGCTTTCCTTCTCTACCAGACACCTTTTTGAGACGGCAAAATTCATTTTTCCATTTTTAGAATCTAGTCATTTTAGAGTGGATGTATGTTTAAACCAGTTGAAAGAGAAGACATTTGTACTTATATGGTCTTATCATTCCCTACATAATTTCTTTTACTGGAGTGTTGTTTGTTTGTTTGTTTGTTTGTTTAATTTTCTTATGAATTTGATGTCACTTCCTTTTAGCTGGAATAATTTCCTTCAGTATTCTTGTTAAGTTAGGTCTCCTACCAATGGAATCACTCAGTTTTATTTATGTAGGAATGTTTAGCTCTCCTTTTTTTGAAAGACAGCTTTGGTGAATTATTTTATTTTTTCAGCACTTTGAATATATTATGACGATTGCCTTATGGCTTCTGTTGTTTCAGATGAAAAGTTAGTGGTTAAGTTTTTCAAGATTCCCTTGTATGTGTTGAGTCATTTTTCTATTGCTACCTTTAAATTTTTCTCTTATCTTTACCTTTCAACATTTTGACTATGATATATCTGTGTTTGAATCCTTTTGTATTTATTCTTCTTCAGTTTCCCTGAGTTTCTCAGATGTGTAAATTAATGTTTTTCATCAAATCTGGGACCTTTTCAGTCATATTTCTTCAAATATTTTTTCTTTTACTTTTTTTAAATTAAAGTTTATTGGGGTGACAATTGTTAATAAAGTTACATACATTTCAGGTGTATAATTCTGTAATACTTCATCTATATATCACATTGTGTGTTCACCACCCAAAGTCAGTTCTCTTTCCATCACTATATATTTGATGCCCTTTACCCTCGTCAGCCAACATCCCCTAAAATACTGTCTGTGTCTATGAGTTTTTCTTTCTTCATTTGTCTTGTTCTTTTGTTTTCACTTTTATATCCCACATATCAGTGAAATCATATGGTTCTCTACATTTTCTGTCTGACTTATTTTGCTTAGCATTATAATCTCAAGATCTATCCATGTTGTCACAAATGGTACTATTTCATCTTTTCTTATGGCAGAATAGTATTCAATTGTGTATATATACCATATCTTCTTTATCCGTTCATCTACCGAAGGACTCTTTGGTTGTTTCCATGTCTTGGCCACTGTAAATAAAGCTACAGTAAACATTGGCGCACATAAGTTTTTATAGTTAAATGTTTTCAGATATTTTGCATAGATACTCAGGAGAGGGATTGCTGGGTCATATGGTAATTCTATTCTTAATTTTTAAAGGAAATCCACACTGCCTTCCATAGCAGCTGCACCAATTTGCATTCCCACCAACAGAGTATGAGGGTTCCTTTTTCTCCACAGCCTCTCCAACACTTGTTACTATTTGTCTTGTTGATGATAGCCATTCTCACTAGGGTGAGATGATATCTCATTGTGGTTTTTATTTGCATTTCTCTGATGATTAGAGATATTGAGCATTTTTTCATATGTCTATTAGCCATTTGTATGTCCTCTTTGGAGAAATGTCTCTTCAGGTCCTCTGCCCATTTTTCAATTGGGTTGGGTTTTTTTTTTTTTTTTATTGTTGTTGAGTTGTATGAGTTCCTTGTATATTTTGGATATTAGCCCCTTATCGGAGGCACTGTTTGCAAAAATCTTCTCCCATTCAGTTGGTCACATCTTTATTTTATCGATGGTTTATTTTGCTGTGCAAAGGCTTTTTAGTTTGATATAGTCCCATTCATTTATTTTAGCTTTTACTTCCCTTGCCTTTGGGATCAAATTCATAAAATGCTCTTTGAACCCAAGGTCCGGAAGTTTAGTGCCTGTGTTTTCTTCCATGCATTTTATTGTTTCAGGTCTTACCTTTAGGTCTTTGAACCATTTTGAGTTAATTTTGGTACATGGTTGATAGATAGCAGTCCAGTTTCATTCTTTTGCACATGGCTTTCTAGTTCTCCCAGCACCATTTATTGAAGAGGCTGTCTTTTCTCCATTGTATGTTTTGGCTTCTTTGTCAAAAATTATCTGTCCATATTTATGTGGGTTTATTTATGTGGGTTTATTTCCCAATTTTATTCCATTAATCTGTGTGTCACTTTTTCTGCCAATACCATACTTTTTTGATTATTGTTGCCTTTCTGTACAAGCTGAAGTCAGGGAGTATGATACCTCCAGCATTGTTCTTTTTTCTTAAGATTGCTTTGGCTATTTGGGGTCTTTCCTGGTTGCATACAAATCTGATGACTTTTTGTTCTATTTCTTTAAAAAATGTCATTGGGATTTTGATGGGGATTGCACTAAATCTGTATATTGCATTGGGTAATATGCCCATTTTAACTATGTTGATTCTTCCAATCCATGAACATGGAAAGTCTTTCCATTTCTTTGTGTCTTCTTCCATTTCTTTTAAAACATGTCTTATATATATTCAGTACGTAGGTTTTTCAATCCTTCGTTAAGTTTACTCCTAGGTATTTTATTCTTTTCTGTTGTAATTGCAGAAAGAATTGTTGTTTTTTTAAATTTCTTTTTCTGAGATTTCATTGTTAGTATATAGGAATGCAATGGACTTTTGTACATTGATTTTGTAGCCCACAACTTTACTGTATTTGTTTATTGTTTCTAACAGCTTTTTGGTGAAGTCTTTAGGGTTTTCTATATATAGCATTATGTCATCTGCAAAAAGTGACAATGTAACTTCTTCATTCCCAATTTGGATGCCTTTTATTTCTTTCTCTTGTCTGATTGCTCTGGCGAGGACTTCCAACACTATGTTGAAAAGCAGAGGTAATAGGGGACAGCCTGTTCCTGACCGTAGAGCAAAAGGCTTCAGTTTTTCACCGTTAATTATGGTAGTAGAGGGATTGTCATATGTGGCCTTTATTATGTTGAGGTATTTTCCTTCTATACCCATTTTATTAAATGTTTTAATCATAAATGTATGTTGTATCTTGTCAAACACTTTTTCTGCATCAACTGATATAATCATATGATGTTTGTCCTTTATTTGATGTGATGTATCACATTGATCGATTTGCGGATGTTGAACCATCCTTGTGCCCGGGGGATGAACCGCACTTCGTTGTGATACATAATCTTTTTAATGCATTGTTGTATTTGATTTGCTAGAATTTTGTTTATGATTTTTGCATCTGTATTCATCAGAGATACTGGTCTGTAATTTTCTTTCTTTCTGTTATCCTTACTAGTTTCTGGTATCAGGGTAATGTTGGCCTCATAAAATGTGTTAGGGAGTATTGCCTCTTCTTCCGTTTTTTGGAAGAGTTTGAGTAGGACAGTTATTGCATCCTCTTTGAAGGTTTGGTAGAATGCACTAGTGAAGCCATGTGGTCCTGGACTTTTGCTTTTGGGGAGGTTTCAGATGACTGATTCAATTTCCTTACTGGTGATCAGTCTATTTAGATTTTCTAATTCTTCGTGATTCAGCCTAAGAAGGTTACATGTTTCTAAAAATGTGTCTATTTCTTCTGGGTTATTGAATTTGGTGGTATATAGTCCTTCATAGTATTCCTAGATGATTTTTTGTATATCTGTGCATTTGTGATAACATCCCATCTTTCATTTCTGATTTTGTTTATTTGTGTCTTCTCTCTTTTTATCTTAGTGAATCTAGCCAAGGGTTTGCGAATTATGTTAATTTTTTCAAAGAACCAGCTCTTTGTTGCATTAATTTTTTCTATTGTCTTTTTGTTCTCTATTTCACTTAGTTTTGTTCTGATTTTTATTATTCCCTTCCTTCTACTGACATTGGGTTTCATTTGTTCTTTTTCTAGTTCTTTAAGGTATAACGTAAGGTTATTTATCTGGGATTTTTCTTGTTTCTTGAGATAGGCCTGTAATGATACAAATTTCCCTCGTAAAACTTCTTTTGCTGCATCCCAAAAGTTTTGGTAGGATGTATTTTCATTATCATTTGTTTCTATGTATCTTTTGATTTCTCCTCTTATTTCTTCTTTGAGTCAGTAGTTCTTTAAAAGTATGTTGTTTAATCTCCACATTTCTGTGGTTTCCCTGCTTTCTTTTTGTGGTTGGTATCCAATTTCAAAGCCTTGTGATCAGGAATATGCTTGGTATAATTTCAATTTTCTTAAATTTGCCGAGGCTAGTTTTATGTCCCCATATATGGTCTATCCTTGAATGTTCCATGTACACTAGAAAAGAATGTATAGTCTGATGTTTTAGAATAAAGTGCTCTATACATGTCAGTTATGTCCATTTCATCGAATGTGTCATTTAGGGCTGATATTTCTTTATTTTCTGTTTGGATGATCTATCTATAGCTGTCAATAAGGTATTTAGGTCTCCTACAATAATTGTGTTTTGGTCAATTTTTGCCTTTAGTTCTGTTAGTAGTTGCTTGGTATATTTCAGTGCTCCCTAATTTGGGACATAAATATTTATGACTATTATGTCTTCTTGTTGTACAGTCTCTGTTATCATTATGAAATGTCAATCTTTGTCTCTTGTTACCTTTTTTATCCCGGAGTCTGTTTCATCTGATATCAGTATGGGTACATATGCTTTTGTCTGAATACCATTTGCTTGGAGTGTCAATTTCCACCCTTTCAATTTGAGTCTATTTTTGTCCTTATAGATGAGATGTGTCTCTTGGAGGGAGTATATGGTTGGGTTTAGTTTTTTTATCTAATCTGTTATTCTGTGCCTTTTTATTGATGAGTTCAGCCGATTTACATTTAGGGTGATTATTGATATGTGAGGATTTCTTATCATTCTATATTTGGTTTTCTGGTAGGACCATTGTTTCTTTGCCTTTTTATTGCTGTCTATTATTTCAGTGTGGTGGTATTCTATAATGTCCCCCTCTGTTTATTCTTTTATTATGTTACATGTTTCAGTTTTGGATTTTTTTTGAGTGGTTACCATTAAGTTTATGTAAAAGAAAATTTCATATTAGAGTATTCCATTTTCTTCAGCCTGCTTTATTTCTCCATTCCCTTAGGCCAGTTCAGACCTTTACTCTCCCCCCTTTTATGTTGTTGTTGTCACAAATTATCCCTATTTGTGCTGTGAGTTGATTGCTGTGCTGCAGTAGCAAGTTGTCTTTTTTCTCTTTAAGATTTTTTTTTCCCTCCTTCTTTACCCTGTATGTTATGTTTAAGTGTAAGTGTTTTTTTTGGTGTAGGAGTTGCCATTTCCTGCTTCTGTCTGTTTGTAATACTAGACATAGCTTTGTATTATTTTGTTTTTTTGTTTCAGGTCGAATAGTCTCCTTCAGTATTTCTTGTAGTGCAGGTCGTGCTTTAAAAAAATTCCCTCAGCTTCTGTATGTCTGGAAAGCTCTTTATTCCTCCTTCATTTCTAAAAGATATCTTTGTTGCATATATTATTCTTAGCTCATAAATTCTCTCTTTGAGTCATTTGAATATTTGAGTTCACTCCCTCTGATCTTGCAGAGTTTCTGCTGAAAAATCTGATGATAACCTAATGTGCTTTCCTCTTTAAATATTTTTTTTTTTTGGCTTCTTTTTTTCTCTTTCTTCTCTTGATATTTTTGTTACATGTATGTTTTGATATGTATGCTTAGTGGCATCTGAGACTGTTCATTTTTCTTCATTCCTTTTCCTTGTTTAGATACACCACATCTATTGATCTACTTTCAAAATAAATCTGCTTTGCAACTCAAATATACTCTGAACCACTTTACTGAACTATTTAATTTTGGCCATTATAATTTTCACCTCCAAAATTGCCTTTAAAATAAAAATTATATCCCATTATTTGCAGTCCCTATTCATAAGCCATTATTATTATAGCTTCCTTTAATTTAAGAGAAAAAAAGGTTTATCTTAATTTTTCGGACATATTTATACTAAGTGTTTTGAAGTTTTTGTCTGTTAGGTCCAACAGCTGGGCAAAACTTAACCTCTCAAAGTTAGTTTTTATTTTTATCTATCTATCTATCTATCTATCTATCTATCTATCTATCTATCTATCTATCTTGCTATGTATAGCTAACATCCCTGTTTCTTTGAGTGTCTCAAATTTTTGTTGAAAATTTGACATTTTAGATCATATATAGTAGTATCTCTGGATACTGAACTCCCCTACCCCTTTTTGAGGGCTTGCTTTTATTTATTTGGTTTTCATTTATTTACTGATTTGGTTAGACAAATTCTCTGAAGTCTGTTTTCCCCACAGTGTGCAACCTTGAATGGCTGTGCTCAGAACTTTTGTTTGTTTATATTTTAGCCTGTCTTCCCAGGATCCACATAAATTGCTTACTATTTAAAAGCTGCGCTCAAGCCACCTTAGGCAGATACATTTTTACCCTTTACTATTGGATTAAAGACTGTTTTCATAGTTTACAAAGTTTATTTTTTTATTTTATTTTTATTTTGTTTTTCTTCATGTTAAGCCAGGAACTAGTAGTTCAGAGATTGCCTCTCCAGGCATGCATTAGAGTATGCAGTCTTGAGCATGTGAAGTCTTTCAGGCCACCAGTAATTAGTTTGATTTTATTTATTTTTAATCCTGGATTCCTAGGATTTGTACTGGATTAGAGTAACTTACTGTTCAGCTAGTATTTGGTGAATGCATAAGCCCCTTGAGCCTATTGTGTTTTGCTGTTGGATCTGTGAATAACTTAGGAAACACTTTCCAGGATTTCTATTGTAAGAACTCTGATTGCTCCTGAGTAGGTGCAGTATAGCTCACAAACACAACTTTCCAGGACCCCAGGAAATAACATGATACCAGGAAGACTCTTATTGACTGCTGTTCTATTTGGTTCACTCTAGCTATTCTGCCATTTTGCTTTAACATTAACAATAGCCCTACTCCGTAATAAAATAAGTCCCTCTTGTGTGCTGACCAAGATATGCTCTGTTTTTGAAAACACCATTAAGAAGCATGGACTTATTGAGGCTCTATTCCAAATAGTCAGTTTTGCCAGTCAGAGTTGTAAATCTTTCCATCCATTATGGTCTGCCTCTCCCCCTAGGCAGAACTTCTGCTCCATTTCACTGAAGCTGTTAGCAGGAGAGGACAGTGGCTCACTTTTCCTTGAGTGACACCACTGCTCTAAGAATGGGTACTGAAACAGTGGGGGCAGAAGAGCAGCTTGGTGATAGCCTCTTGTCTTCTTGGTTTGCCCCTTCTGTCATGGATTCTCCACCCTATCAGCAAGCTGTTTTTGGCATGATTAGGGCACCAGTATTCTTGGAACCCTTATCCTAGGAGCTGGATGAAGAAAGGGAGCGAGCGCCAGTCTTCTCAGCTGTGCCTGCATCACAGGACTCGGGTGCTGTGGCCTACCCCTCCTGGGGTGCAACTGTAGCCCTAGACTATAAGCTGGCAGGAGAGGAATCCTCTTTCTTCTTGGTCACATCTGCCTGGAGTAGAGTGCCCAGAACAGAACTTCTGTCACTTAGGGAGAGAGTGATATGGGAGAAGGTCATAGCTCTAATGCTATAGTCACTTGCCATTCTTAATGAAATTTAGCAAATTCTTTTTATTTTTTATTTTATTTATTTATTTTTTTAAATAAATGTCTATTTGCTATATAGCCTTAGAAAAATTTCCAGCAACTTGTGATTGTTTTTCTGGGAAGAGTTTCCATCAATTTCCTTACACCAACACTCCAGAATATTTAGAACATCCATTTGAGGTCATACTATTATTATCCTAAATTTCAGATGGAGAAACTAAGACTTAGAGAAAATACATAATTTGCTTACTGTTGAGTTTCCTTGACTTAGTACAATTCTCTGGCCCATAGTATTGAATTCAACACATATTTAAGAAAAAAAAGTGAATTAATGGAAAAAAATGTATATATATATATATAAAATGTATATAAAAATGTATATACACACACACATATATATATATATATATATATATATATATATATATATATATGAGCATTTTTCTGGAATTATGGAAGCTTGAAGTTCAGCAATTAGAATCTATTATTTTTAAGTGTTTTATAGAAAAATTAGATCAAATACATATCAATGTTCTGAGTTGAGTCACACTGCCATAATTATTAGACAGAGATCAGTGAACAGCTTCAGTCTTATTGGTTCTATCTTTCAGAATGCAGTCTTTCGCTCAAGTTGCTAAAAGTCAATTTTCATAGAGTTTATTGAAATTATTACTACAGGACCAGTATGAGAATCCCTCTTTTTTGAAGCAAAATTAGGAGTGATACATATTGAGAGATATGTACATTGACTGTTAAGTCTTTGTGTGACACATACCCTTCATGCATGAGGAATCTGAGTGATCTGGGATTTGAGTGGAGCTCAGTGCCTACAGCACATATGTTTCCCAGAACCAATCATCCCTCTTGACTCTGAACTTTGCCACCTGACCTCAGCTTTGGGAATGAGGCAAAGTGCTGACTGAGGCTCTCTATGCCAAAACCACTGTCACTGGTCAGTGAATGGCTACTCTCTCCAGGATGCATGATTTCATTCACACTGCTTCTATGGGATTATTCAGGAAGGCATTAATGTTGTGGCAAAAATCAATCTTGTGTCGACATTCAGTAGGGTTCACTTAAATGTGTTCTATTATGTTAGGCTTCATGTACTCAAAATTTAAAAATGACTTTATAATTTACTTTAGGGGAACATTCCTTGGAAAGGAGGAAGTGGATTTTGTTTGGCTTTTTACAATTCAGAATTGCAGACTTTCTGGCCCAAATTCACCATATATTTCCTTTCTCTTCTTTACTTTCATTATGTAGCCATTGCTTAAATAAGTAATTATATTTTGAAGAAAAAAGTAATAAAATTAGAATTATTGAGTTGGTTCATTTGGGCATTCTTAAACCTTCCAGAGTCCAAAGTCCTGTGTTGTTGTGCTTGTCAGTTTTAAGTGACGCAATGATTTAATCTCTTGGGATGGACTGTGCTGGAGAGATTCTTGGGTACCTGGGGTTGCTTTTACCTCTACCACTTAAAGGATCTATGACTGAACACCTATTTTGTAATCTCTGATTATCAGGTATGTATTTTTAAACAGCTATGTCTACTCCACATGATTTTTGTAAGTGCCGACTAAAATAACAATATAAAAATATTCCTTTGTTTACAGTACTGCTAAGTGAATATAGAATACACAAATATACATGCACAAATATTTTCTGTCTCATATTCCATATAATGGAGCAGAGATTTTATTAAGTGAACAAACTAAGTTTATTAATTCTTAAATGAAACTATACACAACTATAAATGAAACTATTTATAAATAATATATAATTTACATATATAATTTAGCAGCACGTTTTATGTATGTGTATGTCTATATAATGCTATGTATGAAGTGCATATATAGGCATGTGTGTCAATACAGGACAAGTCATTAGCCAAAGGATTGTTTTGTTGCATAAATGGTTCTGAGACCACCGAATAGCCTATGTGAAAAAAACCCTTTGATCTCTACCTCACATCATGTATACAAATGAACTCAAAATGGTTTATAATTCTAAAATTAAAACATAAATTATGAAACTTTTAGAAGAAAACATGAGAGAAAACGTTTGTAATCTACTATTAGGCATCAATTTCTTAGATATGACATCAAAGCAAAATCCATATAAGAAAAATTTGATAAATTGTTTTTCATCAAAATCAAAATGTATGTTGTGAAAACACACACACACACACACACACACACACACACACACAGCACTGTAAGAATGGAGACAAAATAAAGAAACACTGGCGGAAAATATTTACAAATTGTATATGTGGTAAAGAACTTGTATCAGGAATACATAAATAACTCTCAAAACTCAAAACTCTATAAGAAGACACACACACAACAAACCAAAGTTGGCAAAATATCTCAACATTTTATCAAAGAATATGCATGGATGGAAAACCAGCACATGAAAAGATACTACACATTCTTAGTCATTTGGAAAGTACAAATTAAAACTATGAGATAATACTATACATCAATAGGGATGGAAATTTAAACAATACCAAGTATTGGAAAGTATGTGAAGACAATCTTTTCAAAAACATTTCTGGGAGCAAAAGAGTGATAGATCATTTTGGGAAAATGTCAATTTCTTTTAAAAAATGAAGTGTACACCTACCATGAGATCCAATCACTCCCATCCTAGCTATTACTATTTACCCAATAATAATGAAAGCCCATAGAAATATCCATATAAATACTTCTACAGAAGTGTTCATAAAGGTTTTATGTATTATAACCAAAACTGGAGAGAAACTAAATATCCATCCACATGTGAACAGACAACTGGTAGCAGATCTATACAATGTAGTACTGCTTATGGCAAACAAACTAATGAATCATTGATACTTGTTATAACATGGAAGAATATAAAAGTAACATTGAATAAAAGAAGCAAGGTAAAGAGTATATAATGTATGTTTTCATTTATATAGGATTCTAGGAAATATAAGCTAATAGATAATGACAAAGATCAGTGGTTATCTGAAGAATGGTTTGAGTGGGAGGAAATGATTACAAAGGAGCACAAGGAAACTTTAGGTATGTTCATTATCTTGATAGTGGTGATGATTTCATATATATATATATATATATATATATATATATATATATATATATACATATATACATATATATGTATATACACATTTTAAACTTATCAAATTATACACTTATAATATGTGTACTTTATTTTATGTCAATACAGCTTTATTATACCTCAATACAGCTGTTTTAAAAAATTAACAGTCATTTTAAATCTTAAACACCATATCTATCTCTCATTTATCACTTCCCTGTCATAAAGTGGTTGAAAGGGTACTTTACAACATCAGAATTTTGAAAGGTGAAAATCATATTGGTAGTTTCACTAGTTTAATATCAATTTCTAAAATAGAAGTGAAAATTTTATCATGTAGATATCAGGCATTCAATAATAAAACCTTGGCATATCCTGTTATTCCCTATTTCCTAGTTCCTGGCTACGTTGCAATGGACAAATTTTGGTTTACCCAAATATTGCTTCATTCAGATGGAATTTCAACTCTACCAGCATTTGAATTCTCTTATTTCTCAAAAGCCTTTAAACCTCTCAAAACACCTTAACTATGAAACCCTATGGGTGGTTATATTTGAACAGAATTTCAATGTTTTACATATATTGTATTTAGCTACAAAGAGTTCAAATATGGATTTAAATTAAAATATGAATAGTATTTATTTACATTTCATTGTTATGTTAAAACTTTTGAGTTTCTAATATTCTATACCATGTTTCCCCGAAAATAAGACCTAGCCAAACCATCAGCTCTAATGCATCTTTTGGGGCAAAAATTAATATAAGACCGAGTCTTATTTTAATATAATATAATATAATATAATATAATATAATATAATATAATATACCAGGTATAATGTAATATAACATAATATAATATAATATAATATAATACAATATAATACCAGGTCTTATATTAATTTTTGCTCCAAAAGTCACATTAAAGCTGATGATCTGGTTAGGTCTTATTTTCGGGGAAAAACGATATGCATATTCAAATATGACAGAAGTCCACATATTTTATAATATTATTTCAGGAAGCAAGTTTCTCCTGTATCCAGCAAGATGTGTATTATAATATAATTTACCTATGGGATGAATATAACATTTTTAACCCAAGATTTACAGAAAAATAAATCTGTATGTGGCTTTTGTAATTTTCTTGGAATGTATAGTATTTTCTTCTCTCTTTTGTTGTAATTTTTTAATGAAGTGACATAATGACTTAATTTCAGGATTTAAAAAGTACTTCTATTACTCTTTCTCCAAGAAAATGGCTAAGTGATGGAATTAGAAGCTAATTGGAAAAGTTGTGCAGAAGTTAGAAACTGGTCTTTGTATTTTTGAGGTCTGGATTCCATAAGGTAGCTTCATTCTACAATTGAGGAAGTGATAAATTGTTTTTCATCAAAATCAAAATGTACGTTGTGAAAAAAAACCACACACACACACACACACCAAAAAAAAAAAAAAAAAAAACACTGTAAGAATGGAGACAAAATAAAGAAAGATTGGCGGAAAGGAGTGAGAAGGATATTGGGAAACATTGCAGACCAGAGTTGAAAAGTGAAAGAGAAGCGTCTGGAGCTGGATTCATGATATAACACAAATATGAAACCAGGAGATGCCAGTTGCACAGTCTGTTAGTGACCCTGGAGAGGCAAATGCAATGAAATATAAAAAAAAATTACTTTGAGGAGACCCCTCAAGTGGAGCTTCCCAGAAAGGATCTGTCTTAGCTCATTTGAAGAATGGGCAGCCAGTCAGGTGGATTATCAGTGTTCCTGTGTTAATCCTTCAATCAGAACAGGAGATAGTTCTTAAACCCAAAATATCCTGAACCAAAAAAAAAAAAAGAAAGAAAAGAAAAACAGGAATATTGGCTAAACTAGTTACTTTCACCAGCAGAAGGAGCTTCAGTACCAATACTGTGGGAAAAGACTAGAGTAAATTAATGTAGCCTCAGCTGTAAAAAGAGCAGAGGGAGTCCTCTATTAAACATGTTAAATTCCAAAAATAATATATTTCACAAGAAAGAGAAAGCATCCTCAAGCTAAAAACAAGATTTTTTGTTTGTTTGAAGAAGAAAAAGAAATCCACACTGGTTTAGTTTACCCCAAAACACTAAATAATTAACCTTGGTCTTTTCCTTCTGAGATTATCATTACTGCAAAGATAGACATTGAAGGAAGGCTCATAAATGGAAATCACACTTTGAATCCGCCAATAATATACACTACTACTTGGTTGTATTTTGGACTTCGTCATTCTCTTATCAAATATTTATTTGACAACTGAATGCACCTGATGTGTTAGACTTTATGAATTCACAAGTTAATAAGAGCTAACTAGCTGGTCTCAATGAACTTATTTTAAGGGTTTAGGGGAGTAAAGGAGAGAACACTATCAAATAAAACAATTAGCAGTAGGTACAAAAAGATGCATGTATAACTGTTAATATCACTTTAACTTTTTAGGATGTTAATAATTTTATAAATCATAGAAGTATGTGCTGCTTATGATAAGTAATAGAAATTTTACAAATTGCAACTACTTTTCAAGTCATCTGTGTAATTTCCTTCTGACTCCTTGATCTTACCAACCATGTTTATCATAAGCTCTTAGTGAAACACTGGGACTAGTCTCATCACTAGTTAAGGTTAGTGTAAGTCATAATTGGTGCATAACTGTACTGATGATTTTTAAATTTTTTATTAATCCCTCAAAAGTTTACTTAGTAATATGAGTTTCATAGCATTATTGAAAACAGAGGGATAATAGTGAAAAGAGATGTAAATCCTTGCTTTGGAAAGCTGATACTTTATTGATGAAGATACATAATAAATAAATGAATGCATATACAAGTAAACTTACACTATTATATGCACTGTAACAAGTTATGTGATGGAAAGTTAAGTTTCATATATACAAAATTAAGAGTAAGACATAGAATTTGAAACAAAATTAAGTTTCATATACTCAAAATTAAGAGTAAGAGGTTGGTAGAGGGCTATTTTGGATAGGTAGCCAAAATCTCTCTAATTGCCATTAATCAAAGAATTGAAGTAGTGAGGAGGATATTGGGAAACATTGAATTTGAGAACATGCTCGAAACATTTGAAGGAAAAAAGGCTGAAACAGAATGGGAGTAAGAGGAAATGAGTTTTCTAGGAAAAAGAAAGAGATACCCATTGTACGTAGGTATGACATGATTGATTGATTGATTTAATGTCACTCTAACTCTATTGTAGAGAATACCATGCAAGGGCAAAAGGGCAAAACAAGAATGGATGCAGAGAAAGCAGTTAGTAGGCAATTGCAGGAATCCAGGTGAAAGATGATCAAAGTCAAAGTGAGGCAACCTGATTATATATGAAAATAATCAATAGAATTTGTAAATGATTTAATTGTGACATATGAAAGAGTAAACATTCAAAGATATCTCCAAGGTATTTTTAGCCAATACAATTAAGTAAAGAGTGGTGACATTTACTAAGATGGAGAACAATGGGAGTCTGAGTTTTGGGGGATTTGGTAATATCTGAAACTCCTATATTTGTATATAGGAAATAAAGAAGTAAAAGAGTGGCAGATATTGGCAGTCAGATTTCTCACAGTTGGAGTGGGAGGCTACTCCACTCCAGATAAACAAAAGGAGGAGGTAAATCAATCCACGGGGTAATGGATTAGAGTTGGAGACATCTTTATGTCTTAATACAGACATAAATGGTTGCATAAAATGTTTATAGATGTTAAGCTTGATACAGATATGGATGGTTACATAGAAATATTTATAGATATGCATATACACACTGGTTAAGGTGTGCACATATATTTTCTTGCTCTGGCAGCTGCTATAACAAAATAACAGACTGGGTGGCTTATAAACAAACAAACAAACCCATTTATTTCTCACATTTCTGGACGTAGGGAAATCCAGCATATAGCATCAGCACATTCAGTGTCTGGTGAGGTCTTACTTCCTAGATGACAGTCTTTTCACTGTAACCTCACATGGTGAAAGGGGCGGGAAGCTGACTCATGCTACTTTTATAAGAGTACTAGTCTCATTCATGAGGATTCCACTCTCATGATCTAAGCACCTCTTAAAGGCCCCATTTTTCACGACCATTGCATTGGGCATTTGGTTTCAATATAAGAATTTTGAGGAGAAATAAATGTTCATCCTGTAGTAGGAAATAATGATAGAGTTGAGAGACCAAAGCCAAGAGTTTGTTTTTGGATATCTCCACACACTCCTCATAGCTCTGCTCATGGGAATGGTTTCTATTCACCACTATGTTTTAGCACTTCTCCTAAATGAGCCTACAGTGTGGAAGAAGTCAATTTGCAACTGATGCCAATATATTTCTCCACTCCATTGTGAACCAGGAATAAGTTCTTTTTCGTCTTATGAGTTAGTTTTAAGGAATGTGAACCCTTCAACCCAGGTACCCAAACATGAGATAAAGAGGAGGCACTGATATAACGGAAACAAGTAACATGAAAATATTGTTCAACTGTTCATGTAATTGATTTTACTTGAGTCTAGATCCAAAGGTATTACCTCATATCATCATTGATTGAAACTCTACTCAACTTATCTTATGACCGAATATTTTGAAGAACAGTTAGGTCATTATGGGAAATTCCAATCACATCATCATTTGGTGTTCCACAGTCAGGAGCTAACACTCTACTGAAACCCAAAGGCCAATAGCATGAGCACCCCCTTCACACCAAGCGGAAAATAATTTTCAGCTATTAAAGCATTATGAGGGTTTTGTCTGGTCATTTCAATATCCTCAAAAAATTAAAAGTACAACTACCATATGATCCAGAAATTCCAATGCTGGGTATATGTCCTAAGGAAGTAAAATCAATATTTCTCAGAGATACCCGTGCTCCCATGTTTGTAGCAGCATTATTCACAATAACCAAGATATAGGAACAACCCAAATGTTCATTGATGGATGAGTGGATAAAGAAAATGTGAATATATATATATATATATATATATATATATATATATACACACACACACACACACACACACAAACATATATATATATACATGTATATATATGTGTACATATATACATATATACGTACACACACACACACACACACACACACACACATATATATATACATATCTCAAAGAGAATATAAAACTAAAAGCAAAGAAAACACATTCAATAGTACTGTTAGCACTTACCAGATTCTTTGCCAACATCCATCTGGTTTCCAACAGACTCAACTACCTGTCTAGAAGAAAGTGCTTTCAAAGCTAGGTAATCATAGCCTGCGTTTGTAAACCGATAGTCCTGCACAGCCAGACAAAAACAAGTGCGAAAGACCATATTTTAGTTACACTGTACCAACAAGTCACATCAGTTCAAGTCATGAGAAGAATTCAGACATGGGAAGTCTTAGCTGGAAAAAGATTAGCTACCCAGATTTATAGGTTTGGCATTTCTTCCTATAATTTTTATTTCTTCTCTAGAACAGGTGTTACTCAAAGGGTGACCCACAGACTGAACATCCATCCGTCTATGTTTGTTACCAGCCTGTGACAAGAGACAGAAACTGAAATGAAGTGGTTATATTTAAAAAATTTTTCTATCAATTTGACCAAGTTATTGTATGTCTTCAACTCTAATAAGGAATTTGACCAACATTTTATCAGTTAATTTCATTTTTCTAGTAATTACTTTATTATTTTAAAAGTATGGATCCATGGTAGTTGAAAAAAAGGAACTCATCCCTCAACACAAATGGTTTGAGTAGTACTGCTCTAGAGTATTGTGGCAGATTGTCTTTTCCAAAGATGGCACCATCAGTATCGCTATCCTGCTTGCTCTTATGCAGCTGGAATTTGCTGAACCCCTATCAGGAGGTGCAGATTATTTTCTACCCTCTTTGATCTGGGTGGGCCCTATGAGTGCTCTGACCAGTGGTAGAAGTATGTGATGTCAGTTCTAGAGCTAGTGTTTTCCTGGTCTGGCAACTTCTATTTCCTGCATGTGCATATACGTGTATATATATATACACCGTGTATATATATATTTATATATATATACACACACATATATACGTATATATACCCATATATATGTGTGTGTATATATATATACATATGTATGTATATACATACATATATATATACACCCATATATATGTGTGTATATATATATACACACATATATATACACACATATATATGGGTGTGTGTATATATATATATATATATACATATATACATGTGTATATATGTATATGATATATATATCATATATATATATATATCATATATATGTAATGGAATAATTCTGAGCCTTAAAAAAAGAGAAATCCTGTCATTTGTGACAACATAGATAAACCTGGAGGGCATTATACTAAGTGAAATAAGCCAGGTAAATATTGCATGATCTCACTTATAAGTGGAATCTAAAAAAGTCAGATTCGTAAAAAAGCACAGTGTAGAATGGTGATGGCCAGGGGCTGAGAGGTAGGGTAAATGGGGAGATGTTGGTCAAAAGGTACAAAATTTCAGTTATGCAGGAGAATATGTTCTGAAGATCTTTTGCTGCATAGTGATTATAGTTAATTATACTGTATTGAAATTTACTAGGAGCTATACGAGTATCATTCCTTGCCTTGCATCTTTAGTTCATCCCAATTGACCAGAGGTTAAAACTTTAGTAATTGTGTTGCCACCACATAACAGGGTTTAATACCACACTACTTACACCAACAATATGACCCGTAATGCCTTCATTAAAGTATGTGATTCAACTCCAAAAGCCCATCTTAAGTTTGAAGGAGATTTCAAGAGTGAGAAAAAAGAAGAAATTAAAAATCAGAAGCAAATTTAAAGTTATTCATAACTGAGCTAGCCTTAATTTCCAAAGAAGACAGTGTCACCTACCAGATAAAGTGGGAACTCTTACAGATAAACTACGTGAAGCTAGCACACCTTGGAGAAAGACGGGAGAGTTCATTGCCTGCTCTAGCATATCTATTGTTTCTCATTGTTCAGACATCACCCAGTGGAGAATTGACACTCCATATTTCTGGGGTGTGATGTGGACCCATTCTGGCAACTGATCAGAATGTCTTGCCTGGGTCTGATCAAGCTATGGTGTCTTCCACCATAGCTTTGAGAGAGCCTACAACAGCTATGGTAAAGCCAAATCTCTGTATCTTGGGAGGGTGGGACAGATAGAAAAGGTATCTGGGTTTCTCCTTTGAGCAATAGTCTGAGGCCCAGGGTTCAGGTGGGACTAATGACTTCTGGAAACTGTATACTTTATTTGATAGAGAGCACATTCCTAAATTTCTTCCTATCCAGATGAGGTCTGAAGTCTCTTGGCTTAAATCCTATGTCTTACGCCACCTGACACTTACTATTCCTCTGTATGGATATGCATCAGTGCTAGCTGATGCTCTGCCTTGCTAGATGAGATTTCCTACTTGCCTCCAGATCATACCTACTCTGAATATCTGTCTTGGGCTAGGAATCCCAGATAATGTGTGCTGACCCATTATCAGCAGCTGCTTACTAAGCTCATTTCTTAATAGTTCTTAATTTATGATGGCTTACTTGTGTCAGAAATAGGCATGAAAATAGCAAATTGGGATGACAACCCATAGGGGAGCTGGATTACCTTTATGTTTCTTTCAAAAAAGCAACTCAGTCAAGAATGTTTATTTGAATATGTTAAGATTGCACTAAAGGTATTGAGTGACACCTTTTTTTGATACTATCCTAATAACAATTCAGTTTTGCTATTTGTAATAAAATGAAATACTTCATTCAATTGAAAATGGAAAAAAATACCTTCCAGTTTGATCCATTCCTAGTATGTGCTATGTAAACATTAATAATTCCTTTTATAATTCATGGATTCTCATTTGGCTATAAAACGATATTCTTTGCTGTGTAAAATCCCAGGTAAACATGCTTATTCAATAATCACCAGCCAAAGAGTCTACTCAGACAATGGAAGATTGGTTCTTTTTTTTTTTTTTTTAATTTATTGGTGTGACAATTGTTAGTAAAGTTACATAGATTTCAGGTGTACAATTCTGTATTACATCATCCATAAATCCCATTGTGTGTTCACCACCCGGAGTCAGTTCTTCCATCACCATGTATTTGATCCCCCTTGCCCTCATCTCCCACCCCCCACCCCCCTTTCCCTCTGGTAACCACTAAACTATTGTCTGTGTCTATGAGTTCTTGAGATTGGTTCTTAAAGTTGCTGAAATCTATGCCATTTTCTACCATCACTTTATATTTAAAATATTTGATCTGAATCAGAACTGTGATTATTGAGGGCCATCTCTTACATCCTACTGTCTGCCAGCAGAATTACTTGGGCTAAGTTGAATTTTTAAAATCTACTGGCTTTTTCTCAAGAAATAAAATGCATAAACCAATCTTCTAAGATAAATGGGTCATCTAGTACCCAGTGGATTAAAAAAAAAAATTTGTTATCGATGAAATCTTACATCAACAAAGACATGTCAGCACTGTATGTTCCAATAACCCTAAATTAAATTCACTTCCATATTTATTCTTATTTTCACTTTATCTTTCATAAATTGAAAGCACAGTTCAGTCCTTTAATACTAAAAATAAGAATAACTGTTATTAGTCATGTCATCTCCTAATTGAGCATAGAAAGAGCCAAGAAAGCAGTGTCTTGTAGGAGCACTATAGCATAGTAACTGCCCAGCATGTGCTAAGAAACTGTTTAGTTCATCTAGGCACACAGTCATCAAGTAATGAAGCAGAGAGGAGGAAGGTAATCAATAGTAATCATTTCCGTATTTTTTCCTTTCTCTTCAAATGCCATCGTCATCTCATTTATAAGAGAAAAACAAAAAAAACAATTTAGAAAGTTATCAAAATAAAAAGGACAAAAGTGCAATTTAGAAACAGGAAATATTCATGTGTGTTTAAGGGGAGGTTTGATTTATTTAACATTAAATGAGTATACTTTTGCAAAGAGCTAGGATAACAGTATGTTGTTACAGTGATAGTGGACATTGCAATGGAAATCCAGAAATACTGAGCAATAAATTGAATTATACTGTGTATATCAGCAGGAGATAAGCAGATGAACTGGATAACAGATTATAGTAATACACAGTCTGGTCAGCAGTATTTTATATTTCAACATAACCAATGAAACATGTACTACAGTAGTCTCAATGTATGTTTAACTATTGATAGTTTCTATACTAGTGTGGCTGATTATAGTACTCATTAACTAACTTGTATACTTCTCTAGTGTACACATTTGTAGATGCCATTGTTTATAGCAAGGCTAGAATGAGCTTCAAGTCTCTATCGTTCTATATCATTCCCTATTCATTTACATACATATGTATATTTTCAGGCATGAGCTCAGTTTGAATAAAGACGTGCATTCAAAGTAATTTAAAATTGCCATCCAAATCAAAATACCCCACATACATATTCAAGTTACAAAATTTGATTTTTATAATATCCTTATATCACCAAGGCATAATAAGGTAAGTTCAAATGAATACACTTAAATACTTAAATTTCTTTTCTTGTTTTGGGTTAAATAGGAGTGTCTTATTTAAAATGCCTGAGGAAAGGGTGATTATTTACTTTAGGTGTTTTTGTTTGTTTCAGATATTTTTGCTCATAATTCTTGATGAATATCAGATATTATATTTTGGGAGATGATCAAGTCATAGTTTATGCATATTAATGTTTACTTTATGATGATAACATTAGAATCACTCTACTATTATTATATTTCTTGTTCCTAATTTCTCATTTAATGGCAGGAGGAGTGGGAGTTAAGAGCAACACATTCAAAGAAAAGCTGACCCAACTTTTAGGTATAACTTTAACATTTAGATCTTACTTGCTGCCTTTTATTTAATTTATCAAGTTATTTGATTGTCACATAACCACCTTAATTAAGTTGATCATTCTGGATAATATTCTACATAAGATGTTTCAGATGCCCTGGTTATGTAGACAGTTACTTCCAGACCTACTGGGTAACTAGTTCTTTAAAGTGAGAATTAGTTTTCAGCCAACATTTTTATAATTGAATACAACTCATGAGTGATCACAATTCAACATGTTTACCTCATAGATAATATGACCCACTATGAATCCTGAGCAAGTTGTGAGCCAGTTAACTTTAGATGATATTGGGCATAAATAAAGCAAGCTGCTAATGTCACTGGATGTGTAATGATGTTAAACAGATACCATGGTCCCATTTTCTGTTCAGACTTTAGGATAAAATTAGCTTATTGCATGACAAAGACATCAAATCTCCATTTTCATAAATAGAATACATGAATGGGACCGATTAAAGCAAAATGATAATTACAGTTAATGAAATGGAAACTATAACATCACATAGTCACAGCCAATATTTTTCTGAGCATTTCCAATGAAAATCAAAGCCAACCCTAAAAACAACTGATGAAGACTGCATAATTAAATGATTTTCTTTGGGCAAATGAATAAACAATAAGTAATTTTTTTGTTGTTGTTTTTTAAGAAATGATAGTCCTGAACCAAGACATGGATATCTCTGTGAAATTTCTCACTAGAGAATGTAGAGTATAGAATCCATCAAAGAGAACAACCATGATTGTTCATGATTGTGTTTAGATACTTGGATTCAGTGGGTTCTTTTTAATCATCACCTAGGAATTCGCATTTTTGGGAAAAGGAGTTAAATAGTCTCTGTGAAGGACATAATGCTCAAATAGATTCTGTGGTAAGCAGAATTCTAGATGTACCCTAAGGTTCACATGTACCAGCCAGTATGCATGTCTTCTATAATCTCTTTCCTTGGTTGTGGGAAGGGCCTGTGAACATGATGAGATATAATTCTAGTGATTATGTTATGTGACAGGACAAAATCATTTTTTTCAAATGCAATTAAAACTACTGATCACTTATCTTGGACTTAATTAAAAGGCAGATCAATCTAGGAGAGGTTGAGCTCAACAGGGGAGCCCTGTGAAAGGAGGGCTGGGACCCTCATGGAGGTCAGCTGGGTTCTCCTCCTGGCCTTGAAATTGGAAGCTGCCAAGGCAGAGTGCCTGTGCAGAGGGCAATGGAAAGGGCCTGAAGGGCACTCACGGTGCTGAAAGTAGTCTCCAACAGCTAGCGAGAAAATGGGATCTCAATCATACAACCCTAAGGAACTGAATTCTGTTAACAAACACTTGGGTTTGGAAGAGGGCCCTGAGCATCAGAAAGGAGTGTAGCATGTGTGGGGACAGAGCCCCAAAGAGCAGTTTCCAGGCTCTCGGCCTCACGTGGAGGGGTGCTGGCTCAGGTAGTAGATGGCCTTCAGCTGTGGCTAGTTGGTCATCAGCTGTAACCAGTAAGACATTGGCCACTAATATAACTGCCATGGCTTTGCTAGCAGAAAAAATGGGGGCTAGCAAGATGATGGTGGCTGGCAAGTGCGGATTGCAGTTAGGACGGCGGGTTGCGGACAGTGTGGCTCCTGCTTCCCGTGTCTACAACCCAGCCGCCAGCGAGAATATAGTGGCATGACTCCCGTATCTATGGCTCTGTGGGTGTTCCTTTTTGGCCTCACCATATCCTGTGTTCTTATGTGGGGAGCGGGACCAGAGACCCTGCAGGCTGCCCCGCAAGACACATGGCGCAACGAGCAGGGTCTCTCGCATGACAGCATGCCAACCACTTTTATTTCATTCTTGTGAGATCCTGATCAGAGGATCCAATGAAGTTATGCCCAGATTTCTGTCCCACAGAAACTCTGAGACAATGCATATATGTTGTTTTATACTGTTTACTTTTTGGTAATTTGTTATGTAGTCAAAGAAAACTGACATAGACGCTAACCTTCAGAGTATTCTCCAGCTTCCACCTATAGAACTAACCTAAGCTTTATCCTCAGAGGTGAAACCATTGCTATTCCTTTTTTTTTCTTTTTTTTTTTTTACACTGTTCACATTGTGAGAAATCATAATACTTCAAAGGAAGTAACTATTTTTCATATGATTACACTCTGTATGAGTAAAAAGGAGTATGATTTCCTGTTTCCAACTCCCCTGCTGGTAAATGTTCATGAATAACTTTATTTATTTAGCTGCTACAGTGGGTAACCCTGTTGTGCACATTGATCTCATCAGTAACCTGAAGAGGTAGTTTTTAACATGAAATGCAAAGGCTAAAGTTTAGCAACTTAACCCAAGGTCACAACCAATGAAGCAGAGAACAGATGCAAACCATCTAACTGATCCTGAAGCCACTTTTCTTTCCCAGTTCAAATGCCTCTCCATCTTGTCTATCCTATTTATAAGTAGCAACTAAATAAATTGGTTTCCCCACCTTGACTTCCTCAAAGTGCATCCTAGGCATTATTGCCTCTAACTACCCAATTCTGAAGCCACAGTTAATAGGGAGAAAAAACAAGATGGAGAAAAATAATCAGATTCTTCCTTTTATAGTTTTCCATTCTGAAAGTTGTCAAAAAGATTGAATGTGGAGACAGGCTTAAAGTTTTTATTCTTCCATGGGACCGGGCAAACTTATTTCTGAATTCCTAAAACTAAAAGTGATTTCTTGGACGGTTTATGATATATAATGTGAAGTAAAATCATGATCCTGTTAGAATTTTCATCTGGGTTAGGGAAGTTTGCATTTAATGAATAAAGTTTAAGGGGGCAGTGGAAGATGATAAGTTGTGCTTGCTCTAAACTGGTTAGAACATTATTTTACAGAAGTCTATTTGCTTTTCATGCTGCTGTATCATCTTGCTCCATTAGATTTAGCCTCTATAATTAACTATTTTGGTGACAGAGAAATCAATGCAAACCAGCTTAAGCAGCAAGAGAATATATTGAGTCATATAAGCACAAACCCGAATAATGATACTTTCTTTCAACCTTCTTCGATATGTTGACTTAATTCTGTGGCTGTGCATAATGGCAAGATAGGTGGATACAACTTGTACTTCCTTGTTTAATTCTATTGGAAGGGAGATCTTTTCTTAAGGTAGTCTGAAAAAGCCTTGAGAGTCACTTTGCTCAGACTAGTTTAAATTGTGTTTAGCTCTAAATGAATCATGTGACCAGGAAATGTTATTCAAGGATGCGCCTCGTTTGTGTGTTGTAGAGTGAAACCTCAGTTTCAGGCCTCAAAGACTGAGAATGGGGATGGATGGAACACCAAATGAAAAGCAGGGCCTATCTCAGAAAGAATGAGGAGTGGATGATGGGAAAACAAATAATAACTGTCCACTGAGAATGTTTTGCTTTTTTTTGTTTTTGGTTTTGTGTGTGTGTGTGTGTGTGTGTGTGTGTGTGTGTGAAAGTTCTATTCTAGCAGGACTTACTTATTTCTGAACATTCCAATTATTATACCAGACTTCAAGAACCAGGTTCATCTAATGTAAGCCTTTCTGCTGTTATAACAGCAGTCTTCATACTTTTTCTTTCTATATTAGCTTTTTCCATCTTTGACTGTTACCCACCATCTGCAGGTGTTCAGCTCTGGGTTGTTATAAGCATTGTTCAGAGACTGTTTCACAAGCTTGATGGCAGTCTTTCTCCCTTGTCTCATTCAAAGGTGGAGTCAAGCATTGCTCATAAATGTTTTAAGAAGTTAGATGAAATGTCTAAATCAACCAAATGAATAGTTAAATGTGATTTTCATTACACGCAGTTTTTAGTTGTTGCTATGTTACTGGGATTTTCTCAGAAAGACTCCAGAACTACATCTTTTTTTTTTTTTTTTTCTAGAATTTCTTTGTCAGAACACTTAACGAGTTTGAAAAGCTGAACTGCAATGATGAAGCCATGTAATGGCCTCCAATTCCATAGCCATTTGCTTCCACTTGTGCATTCAAATTTGTAGCAGAATTCTAAATGTTTGGCTTAATTGCCCCGCTATGAAATACAGAGATTTATGAAAAGACTCTAACAGTCTGTCCCCGTGACATCATTGAAAATGCTCTGAAAATGCTCACTGGGTAATCAATAATAAGAAGGATAAAAAGCATAAGTATAAAGAGGCAAAAATTACATTTAAATCAACATGGCAAAGGTCTTAACGATACAAAGAAAAATTAAATCAAACAGTGGGGTTCTTTTCAACTGAGGCCTTTAAGGAAATGGGCAAGATGTAATGTTCTTTATTTATCAGACAAGTGACATAGTTAATCAGTGATGATTCCCCTGGATGGGCCTCTCAGTTATGTTAGTTAATTAAAGTGCATTCTCATATATACTGCCCAAACCCCTCTATGTGGTGGGAAGGCAGCAAAATGAAAAGCATATATAGTGGGTCTCTCTCCTACTTGGGAAAAAGAAAAAAAATCAATACTGATTTAGTTGTAGCCGAATTGAGCTATTTTGTCTGCAGTCTTTTTATCTGCAAGGCCCCCTGGCCATCAGTGTGGGAAAACATTCATGGAACAAATGCATTTAGCAGGAGTAATCATCATCATTGTGAAGTGCTTATCAGAAATGAAGACAAAATGCAATTAGGCTAGATTTACAGTTGGACCAATAATTACCATTCAGATGTTTCAGCTGAATGGAAAATACATGATTCCAAACCATGGCATTTGTGTTCGATTGCTTTCTCCTCCTTTCTCTTGTGATCTCTAACCCTCCTCCATTTTCTTTTCTTTTCTTTTTTTTTTTGCATTTATAAAATATGTCAGTCATGATGTAGCACAGCTGAATAATTGTCATAGAGTCAAATGCTTGCAGATGGTTAATGGAAATAGAAAATTAAATGAACAGCAGTAAAGAAACTCATACAAAATTAAAGAACTCTATTGCAAATTTAAAGGGTCATTTGGTTTCATCAAAAATCAAATAATATGAATATGTTATCCTCTGCATGAAAGAGACTATGTTAAATTGTTTTGAGAGCTGAAAAATGAGCAATCAATGGTGTGCTAATGAAATTTGTGAAAAAAATCATGCACTATTGAAATATGCCGTAAATTGTCATTTAGTCTCTGAAGAAGAAGGCTTACTTTGGGGGATCAATTTTTTCTTTTTTCTTGAGCTTATTGTTTAGTTAAATTATTGAACTCACAATAGGACTTGAAACAAGTTAAGATTGTTACTAAAAAGAAATGAAAGTAGGATTAAACTAAGCAGACCTTTCTGAGTTGCAAAAAACTCAAAAAAAAAAACTAACAACAACAGCAAAAAAAAAAACAACAAAAAACGCCACACCAAACTAGTTACTGTTTCAAATGTATTTTCAGAGACTTTTTTTTTCCTTATATGATAGAAACCCAACATTCATGATATGTCCAAAGAACAGAATCAATGGCCCCATTGATCTGTAAGGACTTAACACGATTTAGGCCAACTAAGCTCTCATCTGCCTGGTATTTTTGAAATAGTACATAATTGACAAAACTTTTGTGAAAAGAGAAACTATCTTTCTAGTGAAGCATTAGATATGATGTTGTATGGTATCATTTAGAAGTGGATTTCAGTTACAGATTCTTTAAGAATAGATTTTGAGATTACAAAGCATTATATTCTTTATTCACTCCTTTTTTATTTTTCATTATCCTCTCCTTTCTTTGGGAAACCCAGAAGTCAATATGAAATGCCTTTTGTCCATCATAGAAATGATTTCTGTCTTTGTTGGTTGCTCATATCAAAGGGATCAAAGAAAAATAAAGACATATAATTGAGTCTTCATTGAAAATAACTCAGACATTTATGACATTGCCTTGCATGATTTATCTAATAACAGAATATTTTTAATGACTAACAAAATCTTAGAGGGTGTTTGAAAGTGAATAAGTTATTCACATAAAAAAACAAGGCTGAAAAATAAATATTTCTGAAAGAATATCTTTGAAAAGGTTAAGATAAAACATGTTTTGTTTTGTTTTTTAAAATCCCTTAAGATAATTCAGAGTCTTTTCAAATGCAAAACGACATGCATCTTATCTTTCACTAATGAGAAAGAAGTTATATTATAAACATAGTTTTTTTCTATTATCCTTGATGATTTAAACCATTGAAAGTATTTTAGTTGCTGTTATTTGTTTGTTTTTCTCTTAAAGTTGGCAGAGGATTGTATATAAAATTGATGCAGAGGTAATAGTATTGATTCAACTTTCCATATGACTAAATACAAATATCTTATTTTAAACCACACCTAGCAAAGGTAAAGTTTAGTTGCTTGCTATTTCATGTTAAAGTAGAATAAGAACAAAAATAGCTCAACGATTTGAATAGTTTGCATGCGTAAGTTATAATAAAATGTCTAATTTTGAGTTAAAGTATTTTTCTACATATTTTTCAAATGTTACTCAAATTTTAAATATTTTTTGCCCTTTTTCTAACTAAAGATCTTAATACATCTATTATTACATAACAGTAATACTTTCATTTTAAATCTAGCCATCCAAATACCAAATGTAGAAGAATTATCTATACAATATCCAACAATAGTGCTCGTTGAAGATTCATCACTAAAAGTAATTATTATAGATTAAATTTGTAGCAGGGACTTTGCCATTAGTTCCACTCTAGTTTTTCTTATAAATTAAACTTTTATTTTTTTTATTTTTACTTTTCAAATAAAATGTAAGAAATTTTCACGTCAGAAAGCAAACATCTTTATTTTGATATATTAAACTATAATTTCTACGAATATCCCAATCCCACTAAAGGTCTGTTTTCAATACTTCTGATCAGTACAAAGTACATTTTATACAGATACAGTACAATGCATGGATGTGACTGAGACTTTATATATCTTGATAAATATATTCTTTTTTTGTTAAGTGTAGTCTCTTAAATTAATACACATTGCAGCTGCAAGTGTGAGGGGAAAATATTAAACATTTATATTAATATTTAGAGTGCCCTTCTGGATATAGGATGACACCAGAGGCTAGGGAAGACGGTTGTTTAGTAGTTTGAGATCCTGTGGATGAAACAAATCTAACAAATGTGAAATAAGTACAAAACTAAGTAGAAGCACATTGTAATTGCCAAGAGCTGTCAACATCAAAAAGTTGCAGGAAAGTCTGTTACCCTGCCCAGGTCTACCTTTACTTCTAGAGCACTCATTATCCCAGCTGTCAGGAGTGTTTGCCATTGCCTGCTCAAACTCAGTCCCTCCTCGGGAATTACCCTTCACCTAAGGCAGCTACCTCTCAGACTTGTTTGCCTTCACCTCAGTCTGCACCTGGTGATTAGTGTGGGTACAAAGTGTCAGCATGCTCTCCTCAATTCCAGGCATCTTTAAAAGGCCACCCCCCTTTCAGTGCTCCCCAGGGGATCAGATAAAGTCATTGTCATTACCGTCTTAACTTGCCCAATGCTTCTTCCCTTATTTCATCACTGAGGGTTGCTTGAGTGCAATCCTTCATAAACTTTTTACATTCAGGCAGATCTTAGTCTCAGAGTCTGGTTTCCAGGAACCTGATTAACCTGATCTAAGAGAGAGATCTTAATTTGAATTTGAGAGACAGGCAACATTTGGATCATTAGAAAGATGGAAGGAAAGCATGCTAACCTGGTTTGGCATGGAATACACAAACCAAGGTGAAAAAGTGGAAGTGAATTGTTGTGTTTGTAAGAGGGTGAAGAGACTCTGGTCTGACAATCTGAGGGATTTTCAGAGCATTATTTGAAATGAAAATGGAGAAGATGGATGTCAGTAGAATGTGAAAAGTATTAAAAGCCATGTAAAGGATTTTGATTTTATTGAGTAGATGTTTGCAAGTCACTTTAAGACTCAGATAAAAATGCAATGTTTAAGGAAGCTTGGTATGTCACGGATATGCAGTGTGGAATAGAATCAGGAATGACACCATAAGTCCAAGTCTTAGAGAATGTAGGCGTGCCTAGGCAACAACAGAAAAGATGGGCGAATTTTTCTTTCCTGTTCCTTCACCCCATTCTGTGTGTGTGTGTGTGTGTGTGTGTGTGTGTGTATGTGTGTGTTGTATTGCAGAAAAGAGAAAACAAAATCTTGCATATACTTTGTAAAGAAGCACTGGGAAGAATAGGTCTTTTGAGGCTCCTCTGTTATGAATTGTTTTGCAGAACTACCATCAATGAGATAAATTACTTGGTATATTTTTCCTTCCATTGCGTATTTCCTATTTCTATCTTGTGGAGATACTAATGAAAAAATAAAACAAACATGGGGAGAAAGCCAGAGGAAGAAAGAGGATAATTAAAGGACCTAGATAATCGTACATAAACTAAATGATTGACTACTGGCATAACTGAGAGTTAATTGTTTTTCTTCAACTCATCCTGAACTCTGTGTTCAAATCTTCTCCCTAGGATACAATTTGAATAACAAAACACCCAACTGAAATAGTAAATTTACAATAATTGAGTTGCTTATTCACCATACCTCAAATAAGACATTAGGTACTTACTGCACACCTTGTTCCCCAGGATCATTTTCAATATTGTTCTTTCCCATTAGGAGCAGTTTGAGTTTGTCTTTGAATATGACAAAATCCATCGTTTTTCATTGAATTAGCAAATGTATCAGCAGATTATCATTAACATCCAAATAAAAATTCTAGAAAAAATTTCCTGCAAGTCTCCTCATTACTCTTCAGCCCGATAGATGTTTCTATTATTTATTTGTAATTTCTTCAAAGTCAGGAAGATGTCCACTTCAGACAGTATCTCTTCATACACAGATGAAAAAACAATTTACAGGGTCAATATTATTTCAAGTCACAAAGAATAGAGTTGTGTTTAGAACAAAACTGAGCCCACCTTAACAGAGTCAAAGAGCACTTTACTGACTCTAGCTTAGGTTACCCAAGTCTATGGAATGCAAAAATATTGTACTGCTCTGGAATTCTCCAAATTTTGTCCTCCTAAGAAAGCAGTCATCCAAGTTCTTTGGTTTAAATATTTCAGTATAATAGCTTTTGAATTTAATAGGTTCCTCTTCATTTTGAGTTTACCTTCTTAAATAATATAGTATAAAGCCAGCATCTAAATACCTCCAAGTAATGATGAGGAAAAGGAGGGTAGAATAGAATATCTACTTTAAATTTTTATATGACATTAAATTTCTGTCAACTTAATAGTTCTAAATGTGAACCTGATCTCCTATTTTTCCAGAAATTCTGCTTGTTTGAGAATGGAAATCTTGATTTCTGGCAAATGCTTATTAAAAAAATAAATAAGCAAAGCCTTATTCAAAAATTAAAAGGGCATAATTTTTTTACAAGTCATTGACTCTTACGAATAGTATCAAATAGCAATGAGGTTTTACCATGCCTAGGATAATGCAGGCATTTAATACTGAACAATACTGTAGTCTGTTGCTCTTTCCACCTAGCTTTCTAAGAGTGGGTTTTGACTTGATTTTGTGATAAAGCAAAGGGAATTGTACCTATGTTTTTCTCCTCTGTATTTCCTTGTCATAATTGTACAAATTGCCTTGAACAAAATGACAGTAAGACATGTTATATAATGTGAAAATCAATTAGAGGATTCTTATATTGCTCTGGTCACACTGATGCTGTAACAACATTCTGATATTCAAGTTTGATTATTGGAACTGGAGTTGGGCAATCAGTGCCTGAAAATCCTAAGATCCTCCAAAACTCTTTTAATACCAGCCCCTCCCCTACTATTGATGTATGTATGGGTTATGCAAGAAGGGTGAGGGGAATTAGAGACCTTTTAAAAGTCATTTACCAGCAGTAAGTGAAAATGGTTCTTCTTGGACTCTAAGTCGAAGGAGATGAGGTTTATCAGATGCAATAGGTGACAGTGATTTTCTTCAATCTAGATCATTTTGATTATGCTACTAATGTTCTCTCATCACAGAAAGTTTATCAAGAAAACACTAGGAAGATTGCCAGAAGCATTTTTGTTTCACATAATTAAAGACTTCTATACTCAAAAAGGAATTAAATAATGGAACAAAATTATGTGGAACTGTGGACATTTAATACTATAATAAAGGGTTAGGGACACAAACTGTTTGCTTACTTAGGTAATTACAGCAGATAATTTCCTTTGAAAATCAATCAGTGTTTTTCAGGTGTTTAAGAATCATTCCAATGAAAGTGCTATGGGCTTTATTTTGAAAACACAATTTTTTGTCTTAGTTTTACTATTTGTGATTGACTAAGTGGATGATCTCATAATGTCTAATTTTTATTTGTTAACAATATGCAGACAAAACATAATGGAATATAGGTCTAACAATTGTTTGGGGCCATTTTAGGGTATAACAAGTTAATAATTAGTATAACAATAGCAATGAAAATTATCCTCCACAGAGCATTGTTTATATTTAAAGCATGGTATGAAGCATAATTTTACATAATATCAACTCATTCACCTAGTTTAGTATAGTAATCCCAAATAGCCTTCAGTTTCTTGGAATTCCTTTTTAGACTTGCCTGAAATTTCCTTCTTACAATCACTTCCTTGAGTTTCACTACAAAGATATGGAAACATTTAATAACTTTCTTATTTAATTTTAGCTGTGACTTTGTGGAAGAGATCTGTACTTGACATGTGTGGTAAACAGAAAATCATAATATCTTTGGCTGCTCTTGATTCTGCTGATAATTAGCTGATGGAGTTATTGCAATTTATTGAACATTTATAGAACTTGAATATGAAAGCAAATTTAGCATGAAAGTAGTTTGCAGTTTAGAAGTTTATATTCTTGGGAATACATCACCTTTGATCATTAATAATAGCTCTGAGAAGACATAATTCAAGAGAGGTGAATTTCTTGAGCTTTTAGGGAAAGGATTCCAGAAGATATCAGAGATTGCGGGAGGTGAGTGATGCCTCAGTGTCAGAAAACACATCCCGTTAGTTTGAGAGAATAAGCAAAGGACAATTATTTGTGAAAAAGTGTCAGAAAAAATATCTAATAATCCTGCCAACTTCATGGAAGGACAGGATGGTGGACATCTGATACCACACATGCCCTAAGAGTCAGAGCAACATAGCTTTCAAGTTGTCTTTCTCTAGGAAGCCCTGGGTCACTAATTGCAACCTTTCTGCCATCTCAGTAGCACTAGTTCTACTCCCCTGCCATCTCAATTCAAGCTTAGGTAATAATTGGCTTACCAGATACAGAAAGTGTTTCCAGGGCAACCTCATCTTAGGGCAGCTGCAACTATTAGCAGCCATCAAAATATTATTTGGTTTGTATTTACAAATCTAAATTATCAACGACAGAGAACAATTTTATCACTAGTCTGAAAAATAATACTTGCTTGGTTTCCTCAGAGAGAGAAATATTGTCCATAAATACATCCCCATGGATATATTCAATTTAATTTATTCATAAACTCCAAAACTACCCCTTCATGGTTAATGCAATCTATTGTGAACCATGAAAATTTCTTCACAAAAATACAGCTGATAATGTATCAGGACTTAAGTCATTGTGTGGTGGTTGTGGAGATGTCTAATTCAATTTGTAGAGACATCTTTAGCTAGAAATTAGTTTTTGAAATCACTGCTCAGCACAAAGCATTGTTCACATCATTTGTTTTCTGAATATTTCTTTGACTAGTCTAATTTGTTTAATCATGCTAATAAGTTGTAGGTAGATCTGTGAATCATTTTTTCAATAACAAGTCTACTGAAGCTTCAGATTTAGATTTCTTTACACACTGGTATTGTAATGGGTTTACAAAATGAGCCTTGAAAATGCCTTAAGGGTACCTAAATATTGTTTACTCAGAATAGTAGATGATAGAAATAAACTTGTTTAACTTCAGGCTATATTCTGTGAAAATCCTATATTCATCCTGTCATTATGGAACTGAATAAGCTGAAGAATAATCTAATACTTCTTTAGAAGGGCTATGTATTGAAGATATGCGATAGAAAATATTTCTTAATGGGGAAAATAATTTTCTTCAGTATTGGACATTTTTGTGGACTTATTCAAGATTTACAAGTCTTTCTTCAATTTATATTTTTCATAATTTCCCATGAGTAAGAAACTAATCAGCATTCATTTGAAACACAGGGGAAAATAACTTTTAACCTTTAATTAACTGGGAAAGTAAGAATGGTTACAGTATATTTGCTACTTAGGCTCAAGGGGTACAAAAATGTTTTGTATTATTTTATTACAAACAAAGACATATGATCAACATTCTTGTCCTAAATAGTAGAGAAAAATGCTGCATTGAAAAGCTTTATCTTACCAGTTTAAGTCAACGTCTGACTGCCTGAAAGTGGTCACGCATGTGTTATTTTTAAGGAATCAAAGAAATTTACTTATGGATTATAAAACAGAATTTATTGAAAAAATATGTCCCTTTGCATCCTGAATCTACACATATGCAACATTCTCCAGAGTGATAACTACTCATAATCTAACCTAAATCTATGAATTTGTTTGTACAAGAGATAAAAAAATAATAACTAGTAAAAAGTTATAACTAATTCCTGTGAAATAATGTAGTGGGTATCTATTATTTTTACTGCTAACCAAATTATTATCTTCTGATACTAGCACCCAGATTTTCCTTTGTAAAACCTCACCTTCCTCTTCATCAGCAGTTCCTTTTGGGTGGGGTTGATCCTAACTGGTTACTCCATGAGTGGACATGAGTATCACATAGCTTTGGCCACAAAGATTGTTTCAGGGATGGGCATGTGACTTAAATTCTGTCCACCAAATGCAAATAACATTGGCACTATACATTTTATTATAAATTTCAGAAAGAAAAATCTCTTCCACTGATTGTCAAACTGGAATTTCTGGTGACAATTTGATCATCAATTATGAAAAACTATTTGAGAATAAAAGTAAAACATGGGAGAATACAATTAAGATGCACAGAGGGACAGATTTCCGATGATGCCATCTGAGAACCAATATCCTCTTATGTTAGAATTTAGGTTAAACACGAAATATCTTTTTGTTTGAGCCAGCTTATATTGGGTTTCTTTAGTGTAAAATTTATAGAGTCTTGACCTACAATTATACTGATACAAAGATAAAAGAAAATCATCTTGAAATAATCTTAAACTGTTAAGAAAAAAAAATAACATATTTTTCATATATGTGACATTGGTGGTCTTAAGCCATGTGTAGTAGATGCGGCTGAAAGATTCACTCTAACCTTTTTAATCCATTTGTAGAATGACTTACTACAGTCTCAATCTCAGTGTGTTTAAGACTCTAATGGGAATCTTGTTAAAATGCAGATTGTGACTCAATAGCATTGGAGTGGGACTTGAGGTTCTGCATTTCTTACAAACTCCCAGGTGATGAGAAGGCCACTGTACATCATTTTTACTACATTGTAGTAGTAAAAAACATCACTGCATGCTAGCGGTCAGACGTCCAAAAATGCATTCCCCAGATGTCTTTGCAGCTTGGATTTGGATTGTGACTTAGCTTCCATTAAGTAGACACACAGCAGGAATTTGGAAGGAATTTATGGAATGAGAATATTCCTATTCTTTAGTTAATCGTGTGCTGTTAAGTTCTATCATAGCATGCGACATTGTCTTTGCTGTTCTGTATTGTGGCTGAAGTATTATAGTAATGTCCTGCACTCAATAGTTTTAAAGGTAGATTTTTGGTCCCCAGGTAAGCAGGGGCAACACACTTCTCAAGTTAATAGTTGGAGCAGCAAGTTCCTGATTCTTCAGGTTTCTTTTCATGTTAGATAGAACAGCTCCCTTAAGACAAGTCCTGATATGTTGTCCTGGGAGTGTTTCCTGAAGACAGAGTCTAGTCTTCTTTTCTAGTCCTTACATAACCTGGCAAATTGGTAATTCTCTGTGTTCAATCTCTTTCAATACAAATTAATAAAATATTTGTTATATGCCGAATTAGAAAGTACAAATTAAATACCTTTTTAGGGTATAAACAAAAATGAAAAAAATATATGACAAAATGGAAGGGCAGAAGGAATACTTCTAATAGCAATGGAATGACGTGAGTTCCTGTGGACTGAGCATTCTCCTTGTGGTGGATTTCCTATACCTTGCCAAAGAACAGGCCAGTCCACATCACATGAGGCAGCATGCTGTAATGGAAAGCATGATTATATGGTATTCAAGAGATCTGGATTCTTTTCTTAGTTTAACAGTTACAAATGTCTGTGAAGACTAGATAGGCTTGTCTGGGAACATTTAATTAGGCAGATATTATGAAACCCTTTGCAAGAATGATTACCCAGTCCTGGCAGATCTAAAAATTTTCCAAGATAACACAAATTAATATTATTCTTATTTTAAATATTTACAATTACTGTTTTATTAAACATTCTGTTGGTTAAATAAAATATATTTCCCAGGATACATTAACAATCATTTGGAAACTTCATGGCTAATTTTATAAACTACAATTTTGCAAACTTGAGCCTCAGTACATTTTCATATACAAAGGGTACCAAAAAAGTGCATACACATTTTAAGAAAGGAAAACTGTATTAAAATTGTAATGATATATACCGATAACAAAAGATGAATACAAGTCACATTTGACTTCTGCAATTACAAGAGGTGCTCAAAGCGGTTACCATCAGCGTCCAGACACTTCTGATTATGGTGAACTACTGCTTGAGCAACGTTGACCAAAGTGACCATTTGTATACATTTTTTTGACACTCTCCAGTATATTATGTAAATAAAGCCTAGAGTACAGAAAGAAATCTACAAAGGATATCTATAACTATTCTTAGCATTTACGGAATTTTTGGAAATATGGGAAATCTTGAAAAGGAAAAGGAGCACATGACTACATTAGCCAGGTTATTTAAATGTAAAGCATTAGTTTTGACAAAAGTTCTATTTTATCACCAAAATAAATGTCAATAACATTGTAAGGCAAGTTGCAGAACTACTCAAAACAGGTTTGCGTTTCCTTTGATTTGTGGAGCAAACACTCAAAACTTTCCTCTGATGAGTATCAAATAGGTTCTGTATTTTTAACATTGCTATTCTCATGTGATCAAGATCAAGTTATAAATAGTGCTTGACCCTATAAACTATGGGCTTATCATGTACACTCAGTAGAGGACAGACAGTGCATGAATTAAAACCTTATCCATAGCTAATGTACAGCTAACCTAGTTGACTCATTGTATATTAATTACTGATTATAAAAATAGTCCATCACACGCTTTATTTAATTGGATTATAAAAATTGTGGCTCAGATGAGACTAATTTGAACTCTCCACCTCAAAAAAGGGATTATACATTAATCAGTGACATTAAGGATTGGTAGACTTTGAATTAAGCAATAATATTTTTACAAAATGAGTCATTTCAGTTTTATTTCAATAAGATCAATAATATAAACAAGTAAAAAAAAAAGAACTAAAATAGATACCAGAGATACATTTGAATGTACATTTTAAGTTTTAAAATAAAAATGAATTTGCATTTTCACAAGTTTTATGACAAAAGCAAGAATGTTCTATTTTACTTTCCTCTTAGTTTACTTCAATTTCTCCCTAATAAATGTAGAATTCAACTAGCTTACCATTCCTTAATATGTGTGTGTGTGTTTCAATTTAGTGCCTTTAATTTTTTTCTTTATAATTTGACTATTTACTTTTTTGAGTTTTATTATAGCAAAATATCATAGTTTTTATTTAATAATTATATATACATGCATTTATACATGCACATATGTGCTCTGTGAACATCTATGCTCTATACATCACATGCATAACACTGTTTTGAGATTGAAAAGGTTGGGAAGCCATGCCCAGAGTAAGCTCCATTCATTTATTTATTTATTTACTTATTTATTTATTTATTTATAAATATAACTTATTTTCTAATAAAATCTGAAATTTGTATGTATACACTCTGTGGATTCAACTTATAGGAACTATCATTTCAGGTCAGCTAGGCTCTGTTAATACCCCAGCTGTTTAGGACCTAGTTAACGATTTTCCCCTGTGGGCCAGCCTTGTTAAGAAAATCAAAGTGCTCTGAAGTATTTAAATATGGCTCCATTTCCTGTCCTCTTGCTGGAAGCCCGAGGGGAGTTTTCTCCTATAATTACTTTGGGAACCTGGCTGCGGTGAGATAAATCTCACAATATCGTGCAGGCGCACTTATGACTGTGTTACCTGGCTTCCAGTGTTGCTCACTCTGAGCCTCCATCAACTTGGCAATTACAGTTCAAGTTTTCCTACCCCCAAGATGGTTCCTGGGGTGGTTTCTACTGGTGAATCTCTGCTCAGGTAAGGCGTGGCTCTTTGCACGTATCCCTCTGTCTCCCTAATCTTGAGGACAGTGATTTTTCCCTTTGTCCTTCCCGCTCTTATGAATCCATAAAGAGTTGTTGCCTTTTCATTCTTTTTAGCCTTTTATTTGTTGTTAGGAAAGAGTGGCAACTTCTAAGCTCCTTACATGGCAGAGCCAGAGACTGGATCTCTGGCACTATATTTTAGTTTTTAAAATATTCATCTCCAACTTGCCAAAAATGTATTAGTTTTATCTTATTAGATAATTATGGAATGTGATACACAATAATTATTTTTTATTTATGTTTTTACTGATATGTACATGTAAAATTTGCAGTTATAACACATACATTGCAAATAATTACAATACATAATGCAGTTTCCTTAATTGTACTTTATTCATTTAGACATATATTCTTTTATCTTTTTTGTGCTTATCATGAATTAGAGAAAAATGAGAAATATAAAAATAACAAACAAGGACAATACATCCAAAACATTTACATACAGGGATTTTACTTTTTAAAAGTGCTTTATAGAAATGAAGATGATAACTTATTTGGAAAATACTAAATAACATATTTAATGAGAATATTAAGCATAGGAGAGCCCTATTTGTAACACAACCAGTTCATCTTCCAGGTTGAAAATGTCATTGGAATCATATTTGCTGCTTCTTAGAAGCCTTGAGAAGTTTATCTAATAACTAACTGAAATGTTATAAATTGGTTACTCTGTGGTGGTATGGGCATCAGGGTATATACAGGCCATGGGAAATAAAACTATCTTTCTCTGGAAAAGTGCCATTAGATCAAAGGTATCGGTGGGAATCATGTGTATTTTGGAAGCATAGAAGTTCATGGTTGCAATATGCCAAATTCTATGAAAGAAGAGAAGTGTGCTTTAAAAGAGTTTGACAAATCATCGAGTGTTATTAAAACAATAAATCACCAGCCAATACTCTTTAGACATTATTTTTAACCCTACACTGAGGCCATCCATAACTTTCTTGGCTGTTTATCTTCATGGGGCACCAAAGACCCATGTATGAATCATGTGTGTATTGCTATGTGATGAATGGATTTACCAAATACTTCATTGTCATTTGCAGCATTCTCAATGAAAATTTGTTTGGTCTTTCTGTTGACTAACAGAAATCTTTCACTATAACAAGTACATTCAGATGTGATTAAAAAACAACAACAACAAAAATACCCTTTTAAAACAGTGGAAAATAAATGCCTTGTTTGAAAGAGAATATTGCCCATAATTCATTCATTAAACCATTTAAATATAAAACAAAGTTATGCCACAAAGTAGATACTTTATCACAAAACTGTGCATTGCTTAGACGATGGATTTCTTTCACAATATTCTCAAAATAAAATGCTTTACAACCACAAACTATTAATTTAAGCAAAATAATTGCTAGCTTCAGTAAATATTTAGTATATTAGATCTTTTTCTCTCTTTCTCTTTATAATTTCATTTGATGAAGCCTAGTTTCTTTGCTTTGAGCTTCCTTTTCTCTCCTGTCAATTTTAAGTTCATTTTCCCTGTGCTTCCTCTGATGTCAAGATATTGTGCACACTTTTTCTTCATAATAGACAGTGTCAATCATTGTTTCATTTGTTATCATGGGTTATGAATGCTGATAGCTGACTTCTCTCATTGTTGCCACCAAGAACCTAGATGCTAAGGAAGCAGTGCTACATTGGACTGTGAAAGAATTTTAGCTCAAAACTCAGTGCCACATTTGCTTTAGAAATTAACCTTTTAATAGGGATAAATTAATTCTCATATACTTGAGACCATAAAGCCAATTGCATATCTATAGAAAGAGGTGTGTATAACTTAGTTGCAACATTTCTGAAAAAAACACATTTGTGTTTTGCATGACACTATGTTCAATATTAAACAGCTGTGGCTGCCAAGCCATATATATGTGGTACACACATATATATGGCTTGGCAGCCACAGTTGTGTTTGTGTGTATATATATAGATAGATAGATAGATGATAGATGATAGATAGATAGATAGATAGATAGATAGATAGATAGATATAGATATAGATATGGATATAGATATATAGAGAGAAAGGGAGTAGAATAAGGTGAATAATAACAGCACTCTGCTTGAAACAATTTAGAACTATCTCCTTTAGTTCCAGAAACTTTGATTTATAAGGATTTATAAGATATATTGGAAAACTTTGGCTTATTTAAGGGCAAGATTATTAGAATGATGATTTAGAATCATATCATGTGAGATACATTTCCAAGGAATTCGGATATTTAGCATTCAGTGAATTAGATCCAGGAAAATAAATCTGTAGTTATTTGAAAGGATGACATCAGAAAGAGTGATTGGACATATCTTATGTATTGCCAAGGCTTAGATCTAGAAATGAAAGAGTAGAAGGATTACAGAGATAACTTTAAATTCCTTATAAGCAAATATAGTCTAACCATCAGAATTTTACCCAGACATAATTTATAACTTCATACATACAGTTAGATGGATCTATCTATCATCTATCTACCATCTATCTACTAGTATCTATGAACTACTAAATAACAGGCACTCTTCTAGACTCTAACAGCAAATCAATAGATAAAACAATAGGTCCTTTTTCTCTTAAAGTACATATTGTAGAGGAATTTGGAATTTAGTGGTAATAGTATGAGATGATCAGTTCTAAGAAAGAACACATCTACCCCCAAATGGAAATCATTATTCTATATGTACAAACAGCCTAGAAAGCCCTCTGAGCCATTTTTATATTTGTCCTGAATTGTTGGTTATTAATCCAGCATCAACACTACAAATTTTTAAGTCCTCTTTCCAATTACAGAGGTGTTGGGAGCTACATGTGCCAGTTTCCTTCCCTTATGGTTCTAGCTTACAGTCTTCCAAGAAATAGCCATTATTTCCCAGTGGTAATGGCAGCCACACTTGTGGGATGACTCACGATATTTGCTTCTTCATGTTGACCCCTGCTGAATCACCTGCTTTCTTGTTACAGACTGATAACTGTTTGTCAAAGCTTCTCAGAGTTGAGGTTTTCATTAACAAACCAAGATGCTCAGTTATAATAGCTTCCCTAACCTTTCCTCCAGTCATTATGAGCAAATAAACATCTCTTCTTATGTATTAAAATCTCTAGCATTTCTAATTAATAGATAGTCTTCTCTATTCCTAAATGAACACTGACTGATACATCTCTAGCTAATAGAAATGATTTCAGGGGAAAGAAAATCTTCAAAAACAATAATATGGAATTGGCTCTTTATTCTAATTAGATTTGAAGTCAGTAATGATCTCTTTGACATTGGAATGAAACAGTCATAGACCTGCACTTCAAGTCCCAGACCTGAGCCAATTCCAAACCCAAATCTCCATTAGAGACAGAGACAAAGACCACTCCAATAATGGCCTTAAGATACTGCCACAACTACACAGGATAACACTTCCTACCACTCCCAGTCTTCCTCAAGGAAACCTAAACCCATTTACCAGAATGGATTTGTTTTGGTGAAAGGAAAAAAAAAAAAAAAAAAAAAAATTAGGGACTACTTGGCACTGACTCCAAGCTGAAGTTAATTTCTTGGGACCTGAAACACTGCCCTGGCCTGCAAATACTATTGGCAGTAGGGGCTATTGGCAGTGAGGTGACAAATGGAGGTTTGGTCTTGGTCCATCTCACAGTGTACCTGATAGGTCACATACTTATGCTGTGGTTTTTCTCCAATTCTTAGATGAACAATATGAACAGATAAATTCCACAGCTGTCAGAATCCCCACATTAGTTCCATGATAAATGAAGTGTGGACTATCAGCTGGAAAAGGCTAAGTACAAGTCCCTGCAAATCCCTCTTCCTACCCAAAGAGTAAACCAAAAATAATACCACATCCTGGATGACTTGAGGAGATTAATATCACAATCAAAGACTTGAAAGATGCAAAGGTAGATATTACATTCACATTCCCAAGCTCTTGTTTTCCCTGTATAAAAGAATTAAAGTGTTTTTGCAGAAACCTCTTCCAATGGCAATTGTATTCAAGATGTGGCCTCTGTACAGGAGCAAATCAATGCCTCTACTAGTACTTGGTATGCTTCTATTAATCTTGAGAATGCTTTTTTTGTTTTTGCTTTGTTTTCATCTTAGAGCAGAGCTATGTTAGCTCACCACTTCTGTCATAATCTTACAGGTCATGACTATCTTTCCATCACTTGAAATCTCATTCTGATCCACTGTACGCTGTATTTTTTACCTTATGCTAACTGGACCTGGTGAGAAGGAAAAATAAAATATGTTAGAAACCTTATTAATATTTATGTGTGCCAGAGAGTTGACAATATAGTCTCCCTTGATTTAAGGCCTTATCACCTCAGTGAAGTTTATAACAGTCTAGTGGTCTGTGTCATGTCGAGACACAAATGACAATGAAAGATAATTATGTTGTAAACTTGTACTCTCTATAAAAGGGGAAACCATACTTGGTGGATCTTTTTGGATTCTGGAAGTAAATTTTCCCACACATTTGAGTGTGTTGCTTTAGTTTATTTACCGAGCAACTATAAGGAGAAAGAATCAGCCTTAATGGAAATTCACAGTGGCACAAAAGATCTTCTGTCACTTGCTCATGGGTCCTGCAGATACACTGGGGCTTGAAATGTTTATGACTGATAGAGATGATGGAGGAAATTTCTACATTCCCCAGTAGAACATTAATCTATATTTCCTTAGGGTTTTGGGGAAAAGCCACGCTCTCTTCACTATGTAACTCTTCTTTAGTTTATAAAAGTCCCTAACAGACCATGAATTTTTCGCCAACAAGCATCAAGATACCATACATACTGAGATACTCTTCACATAGTTTGAACCACCAAACCATAAAGTTGGGCAGGCAAAACTTACGTGACTCTCATGTGAGAGTAATCAAGATGGCTTTAGAACAGATTCCAGAGTCAAAAATAATTTGCATGAGTTATGGCTCAAATTTCAGTTACGCCAGTTCAGCTTCCACACCCTCACCTGTAGACACATGGGCAATTATTACCTATGTTCAATGGACTTTGAAGCATACTTGGAGTATTTTTCATATAGTTCTACATAATATTTTAGCACTACTCAAGAGATAACAGGTGAATCAGTATAACTTCTCAGTAGGGAAAGGATATATTCCCAGTGAGAAGTACTTAAAGTAGTGCATTGGGTTATTCTCTTTGCTTGAAAGAGAAATCATCAGAGCTAGGGCTCTACCCTGATTCATGAGCGACTGATAATGGTTTGGCTGATGGTCAGGGACTTGAAGGAACATAATTGAAAATTTGGAGATTTGGGTTAAAAATATGTGCACAGCCTCTAGAAATACATGGAGTATAATTATATCCATGTCCCATGTAAACATTCACCACAGGAAATCCACCACAGATGAAACTTTCAGTTAGTCAGATGAACAAAAATAACATGTTCTGTGGGTTTCAGTCAGCCTCCTCTTCTACCATCCAGTTCTTGAATAATGAGCTTATGAATAAGTTATCATTGTAACAAAGGTGAAGGTTATATGCAACCGACCAGTGTGTTCTTATTATTACCAAGCATATTTTGGTGGCAACTATTATAATTAGTGAGTTTAAAAAACAAACAAACAACTACAAAACTGAACAGTAGAGATCAGTGCTGAACTTTCTATATGACAAACATTTCAAAGGAATAGTAGTAGCTAGCTGGTTCCCTTGGGGGAAGGGTTCAGCCAGTAATACCACGTCTAGACTATAGTGGCTGCAGTTTCCTGTTAATTTTAATTTGATAAGAAAGTACTAAAAATACCGCAGAGTGTGCCCTGCCTGCCCTACATATAGAACCAATATTTGTGAGGACATTTCAGGACCCAATAGAGGCAGGGCCTATTGACTGAGACCCTTCTGGGAATCCCACTGTATAAATAATAATGATAAACACAAATGCTGAGAGCAATGAGAACGTGGAATGGATGGTGAAGGAAAGGAAAATATCAATCCAAATACAACTGTATACTGCAGAATATGGTACTGTAATAGTCATAAATCTTTTTTTACTTACTTTATAAGTATGCCTTTGTATATAATCAACTGATTTTTTTTCCTTCCCCGTTGCCCTCCCATGTAATATCAAGATGGATTAATAGTGGCTACACTATAATTCAGTGTATGTTAAAATATGAAAGGGGACTATAATTAAAATAGAAAATAAATGATTTAGAACTCAGAGTTCAATAAAGATGCATTTTGGGGCAAAATAAAGTAGATCCTTGGTTATACTAACAGTAGTTACATCACACCTGGAATAATGCTGCCTTTTCTTGAAAGATTAGATATGATTAATAGGGGATGTGCATGGATGCAAAAATTGGCAAAGGGTGGACTATGATGGCGTGTATGATTTAAGTAACACTTCTATCACAGAAGAAGCGAGGAAATGTATATTCCAGAATCCCCTCATCTCCATGGTTTCCAGGTTGAAGTTGGTAATGAGAAGCACTCCTCTAGATGCCTACAGTAATCTAATTGATAAATATAAGCTTGAATATGGGTACAAGTATTTTAATAATTCAAGCATATCATAAAATACATGCTGTTTAAAGTATTCTCAATTTCCATAAGTGCTATTTTTGCAAGGTATCTCATGTACTTCTTTATCTCCAAACTACTTTTATGTCTATCTTTCTTGAGATATGTACATCTAGCTTGCTGCTTCTTATTGCTCCATAGTAGTCTATAGTATGTATCAACCATATATTGCTTTCCTTTTTTCTCTATTAATTATATGTAGATATGTTTCAACTCAAAGCTATCACAAACAATCCAATAATTAACATCCTTACACATATTACCTGGAGAAAATGTAAAAGTATCTCTCTGGGACATTTACAAATATTACTATGTTATATGGCATAACTTAAATTCCATTCTAACTTCCTTCTCTTATACTTTTCCATAAAGTCTAGAAGCTATAGGCTTTTTATGCAGAATTCCGTCCAGTGTGAGTTTTAGATATGCACTGAGTTCTGCCAGTTACAAGCACTCATGTGAGGTTTGCAAGGTACAAATAAGTCAGAAGGCAACTCCTTGCCTCTTTTGTCTGATTTCTACTGACATACCATGCAGGTCACCTTTTTCTTTAGACCTTTACTTTATTAATAAACGAAAGGAATAAACTCAGCATTGTGTAATATTCTTCAGCTTCTAAATTTTCCTGATTATTGTTAATGTGAAAGTGGGTATTTTTAGTGTGAAGAGAATCCGGGCAGTGAGTTTGGAATCCATATGGGCATTGCCAAGGATCCTGCTGCGCAGCATTGTACTAAAAAAAAATCATGTCCTCCCAAATTCTAGGTTTAAAAATCTCATTTGTCATCATTTCTGTAATGATGGATTAATCACTTGGTGGGGAGGGGGGAAGTTATATGACACAAGCTTGCAGAAACAAATCATTAAAATCAGAATGCCAATGTGTTAATTTAAAGTGGGACATGTAAAATGATACTTGGGTGAACAGTCACTCCCTCTAGGCAAAGTTATATGAGAAGTCAAATTAAAATCAGCATATTGCTTCATACTAGATAATCATAACAAGGGTTGAAGATAGTTGTACAATCTTTTTGATGAATACCCTCAAGCCATGAACATTGGAAGCATCCATTTCCTTTACACTGCTAGATCTACTACATAGCCTCTTGACTTATTTTCATGAGTCTGGTCACTTTCTATTCTAGACAGGGATGGACACACACTGCCAGTTTGGTGTGATTAGATTGTTGGACATTTAAACACCATGTGCAAATCATCTTCCTTTCATAACACAGTCTATATTCTGAAGGAATAGCTTTCATATATATATATATATATATATACACACATATATATGTGTATATATGTATATATTTGTATATGTATATATGTATATGTATGTATATATGTATATGTATATATATGTATATGTGTATATATGTATATGTGTATATATGTATATGCATATATATATATATATATATATATGAAAGCTATTCCTTCAGAATATAGACTGTGTTATGAAAGGAAGATGATTTGCACATGGTGTTTAAATGTCCAACAATCTAATCATACCAAACTGGCAGTGTGTGTCCATCCCTGTCTAGAGTAGAAAGTGACCATATATGTATATGTATGTGTATACATATATATATATATATATATATATATATATATATATATATATTTTAAAAATGATATGCTTTTAGTTAAAATCATGATTCAAACAGAATCCTAATGACTCAAAAGACCCTAAAGAGTATAGTCAGTTCATTTCTGTTATATTTTGGAAATGTGCCAGGCAAAATCTAGGTGTTTAAATAACATTAGTTAAATGGCAACCCTTATGGTTCCTTTTTTAAAAAAACAACAGATTACTGAATTTATCACTAACATTCACTAACATATTTATATAGACTAGTTTCACTCTTTAAGAGTAGTTTTAACTTTAGATGACTGGATGATTTCTAGTAGTTCCTGTTCATATTAAAATGAGATTTTATTTGGGTAATACGTAAGGCAATATAATTAAAATAAATGGTGTGCAACATTATTAAAAATAAAATTCATTAGCACTTTATAATTTTAAGGTTAGTTATGAATATATAAAATGATTGGAAGTCACTAGTATTTAATTAGTCAATACAGCTTAGGTAAGATAAAATTAAATTATTTTAGTGCATCTTCTAACATTTAATATCATTTGTATAAATGATTCTTCTAAAATCCTGGAATAGTTATGTAATCCATAGCCTTGAATCAAACATAATTGTGTATAAAGTTAGACCTTAAAGGCGTTAAGAAGTAAAAAGGCAGTGATGCTCCATTTTCTCCCTCTCATCTATGTTAGGACAAAATATAATCCTTCTTTATGTATGCTAAAATTAAAATCACTTATTTATACATATTGTAAGTGGAACAATATAGATAATTCATCAAAATTAAATTTCTTCAATTTTTCATTCCCATATTTTACTGACGTCGCAACCATGAGTTTAATATCTCTAAGGGGTAAAGTAAGGGCCATTATTTAATTGAGTGATTCTTAATTTATGAAAAAACAACTGTACTAAATATTTCTACATGTTCTGATTTTATGACACATTTCTTATGAAAACCTGTTACACTCTTTCTATCCATGTACCTTTCTGGTTGCCGATTTTGTGTAAGGTGTGTGTGTGTGTATGTGTGTGTGTGTGTGTGTGTGTGTGTGTGTGTGTTAGTTTTAGTTTCTTTCCCCTTTTCTATTAAGAACTTTTAATCCGTCTTTTAGAATCTCAATGCTGAGCACTCTCATAGTAAAAGCATCTAGCATCGATTTTTAAATGCTTGTGTTTCTGAAATAAAGTCTGTTAGTTTTTCTGGAGGTAGCACTTTTAGTTCATTATCTATTTTTAATTTTTGACGTTTCACAGCTTATAGATAACATCTACTGGAAGTTGTAGATTGGTTGATCAGTTAAGATTAAATGATAGCATACTACGACAGATAGGCATAGATTCCATGCTTAGAATTTGTAAGCTACTGGTATCAGGTAGGGAAAAAAATTTGTATGTATTATCTATCATTACAATGTTACCTACATTCATATAATTAAGTCAAGAGTATCATTTACAAATTTTTGTGTCCCTTATTTACATAAATTTATTCTAGGAAGAAATCTAACATTTGTTAAATTGTTGGTGGATCTATTTTCCCTGCCCCCCCCCAAAAAAATAAAAGTTTACTTGAAAAAAAAAAAAAACATCTTCATGCTAGAAATTACACTAGGAAAAAAAATCAGGTGAAATGGATAAATTGATAAGGTTTACTTCTGTCTTCATTACCTGTCATTCCTTCCCCTCTTCCACCAATTACCTAAATTAGACTCTTCAGAATTAATTTATTATAATTATCAACAGTAGTCCTAGTGCTTATATTGGGTTACAGTGAAATGATATGATCTCTAGGGAAATAATGGTTTTAGATATTTCATGATTCATTATTTAATGTTATTGTATAATCAAACATGTTTTTCTTCAATAAGTAATCATGTTTTAGTGCAGTTGCTCACCATGGAAAATGCCCTTTTTAATTAATAAATTTAAAAGTGGTTTTTAGAGCTGCTTATCTTTCTCATTCTGTCTTCCATCTATGCATTTATTAAAAAGAGGTAAGATATGTATAATGCAAATTAATTTCACACCACACTAGAGCTGTTAAGCCAGGTATTCAAATTCTTTTCCAATTCAAATACATTCTAAAGCTTAAAGTTATTACTTGTAATGAGTAATTAAATTTACTTAATGCAATTAAACTGTATTTAATTCAGTTACACGAAGACATTCTAAAAGACTTTGAAAATACATATGATAATAATATCCATGGATTTAAGAAAAATATTGTGTTGCGAATATGCTTCATTATATTGTAAAATCACTGAAGAATAATGGTTATTGAATCCTGAATGAAATTCTCTAAAAGATGATGATTAAAAACAAATCAGACAACAAACAATGAAGGGTAAAATTAACATATAAAATATGATTTTATATTGAAAAAGAAAATGTGGATAATACTTAAAGCTCACTGAAGAACAATATCAATAGAGCACAAGAGAAACATTTCCCGCCCCCCAAAGGAATAAATTAAAAGTCAGAAAAAAACTAAAACAAAAACTTAAGAAAGTCAGTGTCTATTTGCTTTCTTCTAATTTCTTCTGTATGAATTATGCATGATGGAAACAATACCATGTGAAAGTTTCTATTAGGTTCCACTATGTAGTGTGTGTGTGTGTGTGTGTTTGTGTGTGTGTGTTTTAAGCACATTATAACCAAAGCTTATCCATATGCATGGAGACGAAAATTTATAATGGCTTTTCATTCTTCACTAAAGCTTAATACATTGAATTGCTCAGATGCAGGGAACAGCGGGGCCACTTATGAATAGTTTGCTACGTGGTGGCCTTGGGGGCCAAAGCATGGAGTGCAGGCAGCACATTCTCCAGACGTTGAGCTCCTTGGTTCCACTCCATCTACTAAAGGCATTTTACACCCAAAGCTTCAGGGGCTCCTTCTTGATGAGCTCTGAATAATTGAATAATTGAATTATTGAAGCCTTCAGACTAAATAATTGAAGCCTTCACTATGTGTTTTAAAAGTAGAATCTCCTTTCTTAAACTTGCCCATGACTCTATTCACTCCCCATTCTTGTTGATTCTTGATTTTCTTTCCCAAACTCGTATACAATTATTTACTCTCTGCCCTGTTTTTTTGTGTATTGACTTTTTTCCTTTATGCACTACACCGTGCATTTCTCTTTTTTGTTCTGTTTTTCAAGTATCCTACTCTCACCAAGTTGTAGTTTTCACTGTATTTTCTTTGCTTTCCTTATTCTATATCTTCTAATTCCTCTTTATTCTTATAATGAAGTTCTTATCTTATTTTCAAAACATAATCAACAAAATATACTTCGCTTATTATGTCCTTTAAAAAAGGCTGAAGTTATTTTCCTGAAGTAAAATTATAAAGAAGACTCCTGTCACTCTGTTCTCTGATGTAGAAGGTTTGATTTAGGAACATCATAAACAAGAAAAGTGAAATAGCAGGAAAATGATTAATAGAAAAAAATTAACAGGTGCAAAGTGAAAATAGGATAATTCTGGGCAATATTCTAAAAGTAATGATGGGTAAATACGGAAATGTGCATGAACGAGGAGACTAGAAGTCAGAATGAAAACTGAGTTCAAACTTTCTGGCCTCGGAAGCAACAGTAATGACTGGCTGAGGAAACTAATACAGACAAGATAAAACACTTAAGGGGAACATAGGGCAAATTTATTTGTTTTGACATGAAGACTGAAATTATTGAGTTAGGGAAATGTCCAACTTTTCCAGTTAAGTATGATGTGCACTGTAGGTTTTATCAGATGACATTTTTCAGTTTGAGGAAATTCCCTTATATTCCAAGTTTGTTGATTATTTTTTATCATGAATGGATGTTGTCATTCTCCAAATGCTTTTTCTGGATCTATAGACATGATCATGTTCCCCAAGGAATGCAGAATTCATACATTAGAAACTAAAAATGTTATTATCCCTCACTCTTTGGTAACAAAAATGTTTCAAAATGGTCTCTTTAAGATGGATAAGAAGACAAGGATGTCCATTTTTGCCACTTCTAGTCAACATTATAAGATGTTCTAGCCTGAGTCATTAAGCAAGAAAAATAAATAAATGATATACAAAATGGAAAGAAAGGAGTAAATTTACCTCTATTTGAGGATGGTATGATTTCATATGTGGATATTCTTAAGGAGTCCATTATAGATTTGCCTATTTTGGCCATTTCTTTTACTTACCATAATATTTTTTAGGTTAATCCATGTTATATCATGGATTGATAATTCCCCTTTTTTATAGCCAAATAATATTTCATTGCATAAATATATTACATTAACCTTTTGTTAATTTATTCATCAGTTGATAGAGATTTGGATTGTTTCCTCTGTTTGATTTAAGAATAATGCTGCTATGAACAATTGTGTACAGGATTTTGTATAGTGGTTCTATGAGGAAACACCACAATTATTTTCCATAGTTCCAATTTCTCCATATCACTTGCTAATATTTTAATGTGTCTTCTTTATTATAGTCATTCTAGTGGGTATGAAGTGGTATCTGATGATTTTGATTTGAATTTAATGATTTTGAGCATTTTTCATGTGCTATTGGCCATTTGCATATCTACTTTGGATAAATGTCTATTCACATGTGTTACGGATATTTACCTTCTTATTATTGAATTATAAGAGTCCTTTATATATTTTGAGTACAAAGGCCTTATCAGTTATAAAATTTGCAAAGGTTTCTCTGGTACTGTGGACTAGTTTTCAGTTTCTTGATTGTACAGTTAGATGCACAGAAGTTTTTAGTTTTGACAAAGTTCAATTTGTCTTTTTTTTGGTCGTATGTGGTTTTGGTGTCATATCTAAGAAACCATTGCCAAATGCAAGGTCACGAAGTTTCTCATGCAATTTCATCTAAAAATTTTAAAACTTTAGCTCTTACATTTGGACTTATAATTTATTTTCACTTAATTTTTATGTATGATGTACATAAAAGAGTCAATTTCGTTTACTTTCTCATGTGGATATCAATTTATTCAAGCAGTAGTCGTTCAAAAGATTATTGTGCTCCCATTGAATTGTCTTGAAACCCTTGTCAACTGACCACAAACAGAAAATGGTTTCTTTATGGACTCTCAATTCTATCCAGTCGATCTGGATGTCTATCCTCTGCCAATACCACATAGTCTTGATTACTGTACCTTGTAGTAAGTTTTGAAATTGAGAAATATTAGTGTACCAAATGTGTTCTTCATATTCAAGATTGTTTTAGCTATTCTGGGCGATTGCATTTCATATGAATTTTAGAATCAATTTGTCAATTTCAACAAAACAAACAAGCACAAAAACATAGACAGGTGGCTGGAATTTTGATAGAGATTGCATTAAATCTGTGGATCTGTTTGTGGAGTATTTTCATATTAACAATTTTAAGAATTCTGGTCCATAGATATGGGTATTTTTAATATTTACTTAGATCTTGTCTAATTTCTTGCAACAATGTTGTATAATTATCAGTGAACAAGTCTTACACTTATTTTGTTAAATTTCTACTTAGGTATTTTATCCTTGTTGATGTTATTGTAAATCAGGTTGTTCTCTCATTTCATTTTTGCATTTTTCATTGATAGTATGTAGTTACTCAATTAAACTTTTAATATTGATTTTTCATATCTTGCAGCTTTGGTGAACTCGTGTATAAGTTCTAATAGTCTTTAGTGAACTCCTTAGGAATATCCATATATAAAATCATGCCATCCTCAAATAGAGATAAATTTTTTTTTTTTTTTTTTGCTTAATTACCCAGGCTAGAACCTCTTACAATGTTGAATAGAAGTGGCAAAAATGGACAATCTTGTCTTCTTATTCATCTTAGAGAGAACATTTTGAAACTTTTCCAGTTAAGTACAATGTTCAGTGTAGGTTTTATCAGATGACATTTTTCAGTTTGAGGAAACTCCCTTATATTCCAAGTTGGTTGATTATTTTTTATCATGAATGGATATTGTCATTCTCCAAACGCGTTTTCTGGATTGTGTTTTTTCTTTCTCCTTTGTTTTATTAATATGGTCTGTTATATTGATTGATTTACAGATATTGAGCAAAGCTTGCATGTGTAGGATAAATTCCTCTGTTCACTGTATATTATTTTTTATATGTTACTGGACTTGATCTGTTAGTATTTTTTGAAATATTTTTTTTCTGTGGTTTCTTTTTTTTCTTTTTCTTTCTTTTGTGTTAGGGTGATAACTCAGATAACAATTTAGGAAGAGTTTCCTCATCTTCTATTATTTGGAAGAGTTTCTGAAAGATTTTCATTGATTGTATTTAAGTGTTTACAATAAATCAACAATGAAGCTATTTGGGCCTGGACTCTTTTTTGGGGAGAGTTTTTTCATTACTACTCTGTTTCCTTGAAAATAAGGCCTAGCCGGACAATTAGCTCTAACGCATCTTTTGGAGCATAAATTAATATAAGACCCGGTCTTATTTTATTGTAATGTAAAACAGGATCTTATATAATATAATATAATATAACATAACATAATATAATATAATACCAGGTCTTATATTAATTTTTGCTCCAAAAGATACGTTAGAGCTGATTGTCCGGCTAGGTCTTATTTTTGGGGAAAGAGGTTAATTCAATATTTCTACTTGGTATAGTTCCATTTGGATTTTCTGTATTTTCTTACATCAGTTACAGTGTTCTTTCTAGAAATTTATCCATTTCATCTGTTATCTAACTCACTGTTCCTATGATTAATGTAATTTTTTGTAATGTAATTTCTTTATTTGTATTATAAAATGTTATAACTCAGGAAGAGCCAGATGGAAGAGATGCATAGGGCAAGGTATGGGGAACAGGCAGGGAGCTTCCATGCTCTCTCTAGGCATGACACTCTCCCCAAATCCTCACATATTCACTAACCCCAAACCTCTCTGAAGCCTGTCCTTTTGGGTTTTTATAGAGGTTTTATTCATATTTAATCATAGGCATGATTGATTAAGTCATTGTCCATTGCCTATTGATTCAACCTCCAACCCCTCTTTACTCCCCAGAAATTAGAGTGTGGGACTGAAATTTCCAACCCACTAATCTTAGTTGGTTCCCATGGCAACCAGCTCTCATCTTTAAGTGCTTTCCAAAAGACAACTCATTAACATAAACCCAATGATTCTACATACATTTGAGTGCTTTGTTTTAGGTGCTATATGTTTATAGTTCTTATAATTTCCTGATACTTATTTTCAGTCATTATAAAATCTCTCACTTTATGATACCAATTTTTGTCTTAAAGCCTATTTCACCTTGTGTTAATATAACCACTGCAGTCTTATTTGATTACTGTTTGCATAATATAATTATTTTCTATCTTTTTACTTTAAAACTATTCTGTTTTTGAGTCTAAAGTGTTTCTCTTGTAGAAAACATATAGTTAGATTATGGGATTTTTTTAAATTAATTTCGTAAATATCTGACTTTTTATCGAAGCATTTAATTTACTTACCTTTAGTATAATTACTAATAAGGTAGGAGTTACATCTGTTACTTTGATACTTGTTTTCTATATATTATTTATGTTTTGTTGTTCATCTTCCTCTATTTCTCCATTATGGTCTGCTTTGATGTTAAATTGTTTTGTATTTTTCTAATTTTTTTTTAACATTTTTTCCCCTTGTTTATTTTACTTTATTTTTGAGTTATTTTCTTAGTAATTGGCTTTGGAATTACATTTTACATCTTAACATAAAACAGTATACAGCAGTTTTCCCTTTTCCATGGGGATGAATTCCAAGACCCCCAGTGGATGCCTGAAACTGCAAATATTACCAAAGCCTATATATGAGGTCTGACAATTGAGTTCGCAAACTCATCCTAGAAAAAGTGCTATATGCCTCATTGTTGAATATCACTATGGTCACTCCCCTTGGGAAGCTATGTAGCAAAGTTAGCTCCTAGTCCACCATTCAAAGCAATTTTGGAACTCTTCTGGAATGGCCATCAGTGGCAACATATTATCCTTGATGTCCTGAATGTCATCAAAATATCTTCCTTTCAATATTTCCTTTACCTTCGGGTAAAGAAAGAAGTCATTGGGGTCCAGATAAAGTGAGTAGGGAGGGTGTTCCAATACAATTATTTGTTTACTGGCTAAAAACTCCCTCACAGACAGTGCCGTGTGAGCTGGTGCATTGTCATGATGCAAGGGCCATGAATTGTTGGTGAAAAGTTCAGGTTGTCTAATTTTTTCATACAGCCTTTTCAGCACTTCCAAATAGTAAACTTGGTTAACTCTTTGCCCAATTGGTACAAATTCATAATGAGTAATTCCTCTGATTTCAAAAAAAGATTAGCAATATCGTTGCAACAAATTCATGAAATTAATTGTCAGACCCTGTATACTATGGTTTTTCCTATACATACGTACCTATGATAAAGTTTAATTTATACATTAGACATAATAAGAGATTAACAACAATCACTAAAAATAAAATAGAATAATTATAAAAATATATTTCAGGTTCTGATGCTTGTTCTGTCTCTTTCCAAATTGTAGTTTTTGCCTTTTGGTATGCCTTATAATTTTTTATTGGTTATTATACTTGGTACAGCTGTAGTGGGTAAAAGGAACTACTATCAATAGGTCTTTAGTAATGTGGTGGTGAGTTGTGAGGGAAGAGGGAAAGTTTTCTAGCCCTATGATTATATCTCAATCTTTCAGTGAGCCTATGCCTCTGGACTGTGAACTTCCCAAGTGTTTCTCAGTGGTTTTTCCTCACCATTTGGTGACACAGGAAAGAATAGAGAGTCCTGGACTTGGGTATTTCCCTTCCCCAGTGATTTTGGTTCTGATAATATCCACATGTTAGGCTCTGATTAACTCTTTCCCCTGAGGGCAGGCCTCCTTAGAACAGAGTGCTCTGGCATATTTCAAAATGGTTCCTTTCCTCTCCCCCTACTGGAAGCAGGGAATTTTTCTCTGATATTTACTGTGGGAATCTGGTCAAATTCCTGGAGTTAAATCTCAACCACATTATGGAGTTCCTCCAGGAGTTTTTAGCTCTCAGACTTCTACACGCAAAGCCTCTAGCAAGTCATCAATAACAGTTCAGGTTTTCCTACCCCAGCTCTGGTTCCTGTGTTGGTTTCTGCTGGTGAGTCATGACTGCTTTTATTTGCCAATCTGTCTTTCCAATCTCGGGGCAGTGGTTTGCCCGGTGTCCTCCTTTCTCTATAGATCTAAGAAGAGTTTGTTTTTCAGTCTGTTCTGCTTTTTATCTTCTGTTAGAATGGAGTGGAGACTTCCAAGCTCTTTTCCTGAGGAACTGAAACTAGAAGTCATTGTGGATCTCTTTGAGTTTATCCTGCTTGCACTTTGTTGAGCATCTTGGATGTATAGATTACTATTTTCATCAAATTTGGTATATTTCATTCATTATTTCTTGAAATATTTTCCCACTCTTGTTTTTTCCTCCTCTCCTTTTGGGGCTGCTGTTATATATACTTGGCACCTTTAATACCGTATTTCCCTAAAAATAAGACCTACCCAGATAATCAGCTCTAATACGTCTTTGGGAACAAAAATTAATATAAGACTCAGTATCATATTACATTATATTATATTATATTATATTATATTATATTATATTATATTATATTATATTATATTACATTATAGACCCAGTCTTATATTATAATAAAATAAGAGTGGGTCGTAAATTAATTTTTGCTCCAAAAGAAACATTAGAGCTGATTGTCCGGCTAGGTCTTATTTTCGGGGAAACAGGGTAGTATCCACAGGCCTCTGAGGGTCTGTTATTTTTTTATACTTTTTAATTCTGATCCTCAATCTAAAGAGTCTCAATTATCTATAATCAAATTTATTGATTCTTTCTTCTTATAGGTTGGATTTGCTCTAGTGATTTTCACTCTAGTGCATTTTCCATTTGGTTATTGTATTTTTCAACTCCAGAATGTTTAGTTTTAAATATAATTTATGTCTCTTTATTCATACTCTCTATTTCATGATATATTGTTTAATTCTTTGTATGTTATTCTTCACTAACTTTAGCATATTTATATTCGGTGTTTTAAAAGCTATATACCCTCTAAGAGACCATTTCTATTGACTGGTTTTATTTCATGTGTATTTGCCATATTTAACAATTTCTGTGTGCCTTATAAATTTTTGTTAAAAACTGGACATTTTGGATAACATAATGTGACAGTTCTGGAAATAAGACACTCCTCCCCCCTGCCAGATTTTGTTGTTTTTCTCATTATTGTTTAAGTTGCATCCTGAGGCAAGATGGGACCAGGAGATATAACCACTCTTCTAATTAGCTATGTGAAGGCTTTATGGAAAAATATGACTCCAAAAGTAATATAAATAAAGGAAAGAGTTCTATTAAACAGGAAAAAAGATATTGAAAGATAAAATGTATTCAAAGCATATACATCTATGTATGAGAATGATATATAACATATTGTCACTTATACACTGAGTTGTAATAACAATTTTAATCATGTTCCTTCTAAAATAATCTAACCATTCACAATTTTGAGAATAGACTTGCGTATGTACGTGATATATTTTTTTCTCCTATGTATACAGCATTCAATTGTGGGTGTGTGCTGTGTGTACGATGCAAGCATCAGTAGCCTTTTACATCATTGTGTGATTAATATTCTATATTTAATATGTAATCAAATATTCTATTAAGTGTAGTGTTGGGTCCTATATAGAAGGACTCAAGATAATTTTTGTTGTGGTTGGTGATGGTAGTGATGATGATTATATTCATGTGTGCTGATTAAAAACAAATCCCACTCCTAGTACATTCACTGTTCTTATCATGATACAAAAGCCTTAAAATAACTACACAGGGTCTAATTGCAAACTATTTGGCATGATTATATTAACTGTGAACTCTGTGCCAGTCTTGGCATTTGAATCTTCTTCTACAGTGGTTGCTATGGTAAGTAAAGACTTTACTCCAATTTATAAAAGAGTCAGCACCATGCTCAGGCCCATTGTTTAAATAAAATATACTGACAGCCAGAAATGAGAAAAGACACCTAGTATGACACAGCCACTCTCTCAAATCCTCAAAAGAGCCTATCTCACTAACACAACTTATGGTACGACAGTGAAATTATAGAGGACTGAAGTCCCAGCACCACCGTCCATAACTATTTAATATGTTTTCAAAAATCATTTCTAGATATAACTCAGATTCTGAAACTTTCCTAAAATACCAAGTACCACCTTTAATAGTCTTTTCAAGATGGATTGCAATGCTCTTTTTGTAGCCATTATTAACACAGGACTAGTGTGGAGCTTCCAGATTATAACTGTCATAATCTGTTTTAGTTGGCTTGCTATGTATTATTTAGATATGGGACAAGGCCATCATCTCTAATGGAAATGGCCTTCTATAATTATCAGTGGCCAATAAAAATAGGTGTGGAGAAATGAATGACACAAAGAATGTTCAGCACTCAATATAGACCATGGGAAACAGATAATTTTAATTATGCACGCAAAAAAAGAATACTTCCAAAATCTTCCCTTTCAAATCTAAATTTCATCAATATAGCTTTTACTGCTTGTATGCCTTATTTTATTTCATATCAACAGGTTCAGCCTTATTTATTTAAGTAATAATTATTATACTATCTCAAGGTAACAAATTCAGTGCCTATGGGTGCCTGACATGTGAAATAAATATATGATTTATTAATCCAGCATTAGACACAGGCAGTTATGGTGTTTGTAGTAGAATTCTTTTGTGTACATAAATTTGAATTTTACTTGGAAAAATGATCAGGGATGAACATTTTGGCTGCTAGATATTGACTTTTTAAAATAATGTAATTGTACCATTTTATACTGTCACCTGCAATACATTAGATTTTCAGTTACTCACATCCTTGACAACATATGTCTTTTTGTTAAATTTTATAATGTTAGCCCTTTTGTGAGTGTGAATTGGCATATAATTTTAGTTTTAATTTACATTATGCTGATGACTAATAACGTTGAGTACTTTTTTTCATGACCTTATCAATCAGATTGATATCTTCTTTTGTAATATATCTGAGCAAGTCTTTTGCCCTTTTTTTTCATTTGGCTATTTTTAAAAATCATTATTGCTTATGGGAGTTCATTACATATTCTAGATACAATTAGTCTTTCATATATTCATACTGCTTATATATTCTTAAATTTCTGAATGCTGCTTTTGATAAGAAGTATTCATTTTATATGATTACTGTGTTTTGTTTTTTTTAAATCTGTGTCTTGAATAAGAAAACTGGGCTTATATTAAAGTCATGAAGATATTATCATATGATTCCCATGAGAAACTTTATATATCAACTCCAATTTTGAGGTCTAGGATCCTACTTGACTTACTTTTTGTTTTTGATATAACCTAGAGTTTCGGGTTTATTTTTTCTTTTCACACAGCTATTTAAATATTTTAGCACCATTTCTTCAAAAGAATATGGTTATCTGTGAGTACTTTTAGCATATTTGTAGAAAATCAACCATATGTCTATTTATGACCTTTCTATTATGTCCCATTAATTGATTTCTAAAATTCTTACATTAGTACCAAACTGTATTGCTTTACAGAAAACTTTACAAAGTTATCCAAACTGGTTCTCTCTCTCTCTCTCTCTCTCTCTCTCTCTCTCTCTCTCTCTCTCTCTCTCTCTCTATATATATATATATATATATATATATATATATATATATATATATATATATAATTTGTTTCCTAAAAAGCATGTATGTTTGTATGTATGTATTTATTTATTTATTTTTAATTAAAATTTATTGGGGTGACAATGATTAGTGAAATTACATAGGTTTCAAGTGTACAATTATGTAATACATCATCTATATATTACATTGTGAACTCACCACCTAGATCCAGCAAAGTTATCCTTTAGATGCACAAACTTGTTCTTTTCTAAGATCGTTTTAGCTACCTGTGGTCCTTTGCATGCATGATAATAGTTTTAAACGGACTTTCTTGCTACAGGAAAACAGGGACAGCATATTGATTAGAATTGTAGTGAATCTGTAGGTCAACTCAGAGAGCATGACATTTTAGCAATATTGAGTTTTCTAACCCATGATCATGTTATAGATTTCTATTTATTTAGATCTTCAGTTTTTCTCAGCAATATTTGTGGTTTTCATTTTATAGGTCTTGCACACTTTTTATTAAATGAGTCCGAAATACTTTGTTTTTAATGGTGTTTTAAATGTTTTTACATTTTATTCTCCAATTTTTCCTCTATAGCATATGAATTACTATTTTTTTAATATTGGACTTGTATTATAATTTGCAACCTTGTTAAATTCAAGTGTTAGTTTTAATGTTTGTGTGTTAGATATCTTTGAATTTTCTATGTATATAATCCTATTGTCTGCTTATGAATACGGGTTTTTCTCTTTCTTTCCAATATTTGTGTCTCTAATTACTTTTGCTTGCGTTTTTAGACTGGAACTTTGCACCTTAGCAGTACGTGGAACAGAAGTGGTGAGAAAGGACATCCTTGCCTTTTTCTCGATCTTAAGAGAAATGCTTCCAGTAATTCACCATGAAGAATAATGTGAGTCATTATTTATTTTTGGTGTTTGTTGTAGATCTCCTTTATCAAATTGAGAAAGTTCTCTTCTATTCTGCTCACTGAGAATTTTATTGTGAATAGTATGGATTTTCTTAAATAACTTTCCTTCATATATGAGCTAATCACTTAATATTCTTTCAATACCCAGGGATGTTGTTAAATAAACATCCCTGCAATAAATTATACTTGGTCATGATATATTATGAATTTTTAATATTGCTGTATTTTACTAAAAAATTATATGTAAGAATTTTGAGTCTATGAGCAGGATTTGCCGTTAATTTTTCTCTTCTAGAATTATCCTTGTGGGATCTTAGTATCGGGGCAATTCTTAAAATTAGTTAAAATATGTTTATTCCTCCTTTATTTTCTGAAAGTATTTATTTAAGACTAGCAATATTCCCTCCTTAATGTTTGATAGATTTCACCAGTAAAATCATTTGTGCCTAGATATTTTTCTTGGGAAGATTTTAAATTACAACTCTAAATTCTTTTACAGATACAAGCTTGGTATGTTATTTTTCAAAGAATTTTCCCATTTTATCTATATGATCAAATTTATTGTCGTTATGACAAGTTATTTGAAATATTCTTTTATTATCTGTTTTTATATCTCTAGCATCTATAGTGATATTCTACTTCTTTACCAATGTTGATGACTTCTCTTTTATGTTTCTACATTGGTCTTGCTAAGATTTTATTAATTTTATAAATATTTCAAACAGCTAACTTAAGTTTAGTTACCTTTTCTATTGTTTTTGAATTATTTTTTTATTAACTTCTGCTCTTGTATTTATTATATTCCTATCTATATTGGGTATAATTTAATCTATATTTTGGGACTCTCAAAGTGAATGATTAAATCATTACTTTCCATTCATACTATAAGACATGGGTTATTTAGAAGTGTAATGATTCAAGTCCAAAGAATTAATATTCTATTTATTTTTGTTACTAACTCTTAATTTATTTGTGATTAAAGAACATGGTTTATATAATTTCAATTATTTGATATTTATTTTTTAAGAGTTTATCTTGGAAAATGTTTCACTTATACTTGAAAATAATGCATGTTCTGTATATGTTGTGTATAGTGACCTACAAATGTTGAGGAAGTTAATTTGGTTATAAGGTTGTTCTATTCATTCTATCAAATACTAAGAATGAAATATCAAAATCTTTAGCTGTAATGTGAGTTTGTCTTTTTGTCTCTCTAGTTGTGTTTTTTTTTTCTTTATGTACTTTGAAATTTGGTTATTGGTGCAAAGATATACAGATTTATTATTTCATCTTAAATAATTGATTATTTTGCTATTAAAAACTACCTTCTTTATCTCTGACAATACTTTTTATCTTGAAATTTATTTTGTCATATTAATGGAGGCATCACTTGTTTTCTTATAATCAGCTTTTTTATGTCAATTTATTTATTTTTCAATAGCAGTTGACATTCAATATTATATTAGGTTCAGATGTACAGCATAGTGGTTAGATGTTTATATAACTTACAAAGTCATCCCCTGATAAGTACCTACCTGGCACCATACATAGTTATTACAATATTGTTGACTATATTCCCATACTGTACTTTATCTTCCCATGACTATTTGTAACTGTCATTTTGTACTTTTTAATCCCTTTACTTTTTTCACCCAACTCCCCACATCTCCTTCCATCTGGCAACCATCAGTTTGTTTTCTGTATCTATGAGTCCGTTTCTGTTTTGTTTGTTTATTCTATTCTTTAGATTCCACATAGAAGTGAATCATATGGTGTTTGTCTTTATCTGACTTACTCCAATTAGCATAATACCCTGTAGGTCCATCCCTGTTGTCACAAATGGTAAGATTTCATTCTTTGTTATGGCTGAGTAATATTCCATTGTATATATGTACACCTTCTTCTTCATCCAATCATCTACTGATGGATATATAGGTCGCTTCCACATCTTGGCTATTGTAAATTATGCTGTAATGAACATAGGGATGCATGTATCATTTTTTAAATTAGTGTTTTCAGTTTCTTTGGATAAATACCCCAAAGTGGAATTGCTCAGTCATAAGGTAGTTCTGTTTTTAATTTTTTGAGGAAACTCCATACTGTTTTCCATAGTGACTGCACCAATTTGCAATCTCACCAAAAGTGCATAGGAGTTCCCTTTTCTGTACATCCACCACACAAAGACATTGCAAAAAAGAGAATTATAGGCCAATATACTGATGAGCATAGATGGAAAAATCCTCAACAAAATATTAACAAACTGAATTCAGCAATACATTAAAAAGATTATACACCATGATGAAGTGACATTTATTCTTGGGATGCAAGGCTGGTTCAATATCCACAAATCAATTAATGTGATACACCACATAAACAAAATGAAAAATAAAAATCACATGATCATATCAATTGATGCAGAAAAAGCACTTAACAAAATCCAACATCCGTTTATGGTAAAAATTATCAGCAAAGTGGGAATAAAGGGAACATACCTCAACATAATAAAGCCATATATGACAAACCCACAGTTCACATAATACTCAATAGTGAAAAACTAAAAGTGTTTTCCTTAAGACCAGAAACAAGACAAGGAGGTTGTCCACTTTCACCACTTTTTTTCAACATAATGTTGGAAGTCTTAGACAAAGCGATTAGACAAAATAAATAAATAAATAAATAAAAATGAAAAAAAGGAAGGAAGGAAGGAAGGAAGGAAGGAAGGAAGGAAGGAAGGAAGGCAGAAAAGGCATCCAGATGGGAAAGTAAGAAGTAAAAGTATCATAATTTGCAGGTGACATAATGCTAAACATAGAGAAACCTAAAGATTCCACCAAACAACTATTACGATTAGCTTTTGTAGTAATATATGATTTGCCATCCTTATATTTTTAACCTGCTTTTCTTTGTGTTTGAAGTTCTCTTAAAAATGGTTAATTTTTAAGAATATGGTTAATTTTTAACCTTTGCAACAGTTGGTTCAAATATCACTTCCTTTTTAATTTTTCTGAATATCAACAGAAAGATTAATTTGCTCATTTTTGGATATACCTCTCTTATTGCCTCGAAACTTTGACTTTTAATTATTTATTATGTTTTTCTCCCTACTAGACTATTAGCTCCTTAAAAATTAGGAGTATGTTTCTAACTGTTTTTTATTACTTGTGTTTAACATGGCTTTGGAAAAATACAGGGTCTCCAATATTATATATTAAATAAATGAGTATTAAATGTGTATCATGGAATTTTAGGGTGCATGATTAGAGAAGAAGGGATAATTTTAACCCAATACTTAAGGTGTCAAGTTAGTATACTATACTAGTCACCAGGGCACACTTTAAGCCCCATTAATTATTCATTCAGAGAAAAACACCTATCATGTTAAGAATACTCTTTAAGAACAGCTTTAAAAAGTCTTTATCCCATAGCTTATTGACAATGGACTCAGTCTGAAATTAATATTATTAATTTAATGGAAATTCGTTGTTTAATTTGATCTGGAAGGCTTTATTTTACCCAATGTATATGTTATAAATATAGGTAAATAATATGTCTTAAGCATAACCAATGTCTTAAGAAAAAGTCAACAGAATACAGGATTATATAAATGGATTCAACTAAACATAGCAGCTTAGAGCCTAGTCAGTGATAAAATAAACAGCTTCACATGCTAAATAATCTCTCCAAGGTATTCAATAACAACCATATAAAAAGCTTACAAACAATTGTGGTAATACATGAACAAAAAAAATATTATGTTTTTCTATGGTTCTTATGATTTTGAAATAGAAGTCATGGTATTTGAAATAATCAAATACTGGTGATGTGGAAGCAGTGGTAAATATTTTCAAACACTTGAAATCTCTACTATGTAACAGAGATTATATTTCTTCTGAATTGTTACAAATTGAAAAATAATGGACAAATAGGTGGTAATTAAATAATGTCAAATTTTGGGTCAGTATTAGAAATAAATTTGCATCATCTAGAATTGCCAGACAATAGAATGAAAGGTGCCTGGTATGAAGAAATTTCTATAAACAGGGAGAGGCCAAATATAAAATTCACTTGTCCATAGCCCTAAAAGGAATTTTTATTTGAAATGTGAATTCTTAAGTCCAAATGTGAATTCTTAAGTACAAATGAGTTTCAAGATTAATATTTGTATAAATTAACAAAAACAAGTTTAGCTCTTTTGGGGCCTTCTTGATGGCAGACTATCTGGACATCAAGAGCTCACTATTGTCTTTCCTTACCTCATTTATATGTGTTGTATTTAAAATAGTTTTTAAAAGAACAAGTCTGTTAGAGCAATATTGATTTGAAAAAAGAAGGAAGAACATGAGAAAGAAAAGAAATGGATTACTCCAAAATGGAAATATTTTTTCTTCTTGCTAAACTAGTGAACCATAGTTTCAGATAATACCTACTAGTCAAAGAGGAGAGAAGTGGTTTAGTTGTCTACATATCATATAAACATATTCAAATTATGTTTTATAAGAGTTCTGAGGTGAACAAAATTGTTTCTTTATTATTCTGAAACGTTCTGAAAATTTGGCATACATTTACACCTATTTTTCTGGACTCAGTGTAAATTTTGTAATAACCAAATTAAATTGTTAAAAAGATTTTTTACTTAATAAAAGTCACACCCACTCAGGATGTGTTGAATTGGAAAGCAGGCTAGTAGTGTAAGACACATAACGAATGTAGATTGCAGAGTCATAAAGAATATAAAGGGATATTTAAAAGATTTAAAAAAAAACAGGAAAAGTACAGAAAATAATGAAATATTAAAAGATTACGTATCTATTTCCATGTCATCATTTTTCAGTGAAAAATATTATAGATAAACCTTTTTCTGTGTTCAAAAGCAAGTACTTTTTGAAGGAATATGTAAATTTCCCTCCAAAATGTCAAATTGTATTGATATAAAAAATTCACAAAAATTGAACACCTCATTTAAAAAATGTCACATAAATGAGGTCTTTGCAGTACTCACTCATATCCAAATATTTTCTATCAGGCCATAATTGGACACTTTAGGTATCTTCATGTAAACTGGAAAAAAAAAAAAAAAAACTTCAGCCACATGCTCTTTCTGTTATCAAAATTCCTGAAGCGGCAAAAGTGTCTTCACTTCTAAGATAAGAGAAAAAAAAACAAGAGATAATGGCCATAACTGTCATTCTTTGTAGGTACTTTTCACCTCGTAGTTGCAAATTTTCAGAATGTGATTTTATTATTAGTGTCAGTGAGAAAACTGCTTCCGCTTTAGGCTGTATATCATTTCAGTGTTGTTAGAGTCAACATGACCTCAGTATTAAATGTTGAAACTTGAAGTTATTGTAATATTTAATTATTATAAAATGTCCCCCAAATAGATTTAATGGAAAGTTTACAAATCATAAAACCAAAAAGATTAAATATTTCTATATGGAGAGCAGCAGATCTTGTCCCTTCCAGCAGAATTGAACATTCTGAGAATGTAGCCATACATTCTTTCAAATAAGAATTAAATTGAAATATTATATTTTTCTTTGATTAACTAGAATATATACAAATATCAGTTATTCCTTTCCTCTTCAGAAAGTTATCAATGAAATTCATGTAGTGTCCCTCTCTTTTCTAGAGATTAGCATCAAATTCCACCAAAAAATAAAAATAAAAAATTGTGTGTATATGTGTGTGTATATATATATATATATATATATATATATATATATATATATATATATAAAACAAGAAAAAATGCATCACTGATGTTAGTGATAATTTAAAGGGCATAATAATCTCTGAAGTTCAATTTGTTGAACCGCAGTTCAGTGCTTCTGCTGTATGCTGAGGTGACCCGGGAGTTGTGTTGCAGACTATTTCAATCAGGAGTTAACTTGTAAATACTCAAGAAATACTTCACAAACTTCTAAGTTCCACTTTCCCAATCCAACGATGTGATAGGGTGCAGCCAACCATGGTGATTCAACTTGGAACAAGTTATTATCAGATAGAAAACATGATGGTTGACTGAAAGGTGCTGGAACTTTAAAGGCATCAAATGTTCTACCAAACACAATATGCACTTTCCCATTTGTCTGTTTTCTCAAAATGGATCATTTGTGCTCTGCAGTTGAGTTACTCACGTCAGAGGCACCTGAGCAAACTAAGAAATAAAAGAGCAAACCTTTCCCAAATTTTGTATCATTCCTATATGATTAGTCATGTATTAGATTTTCAGCTTCTTTCCCCCCTGTGGAAACTGTTTACAGATCTCTCTGACAGAGAATGAGGCTGCATTAAGCTGACTGCCTGGCCTTTCAACCTCAGAGAATCCAGGGCTGATTTATGAACAATGAATCTAATACAGTCTGTCAGAGAAATGGGATACCAAAATTACAGATTTGTAAAAAAAAGATTAGGAGTTAACACAATGTTGATGTTTAGTTCTTGTATTTGCATATTAAAAGAGGGCCTGTTCTTTTGTTTGTCCTTAGAGATACTGAGCTTTTTATGATCACTTTCATTCATTAAAAAAAAAAAAAAAAAGGACTCATTGGGCTCTGTAGTTCCTCCCAAGTTTTTTTAGTTTATTCTTTGAGTTCAGATGGCATTTCTGCTATAAAACAGCCACCCTGAATTAACTTGAAGATTATTCTGGGTATTAACAGACACAGGAGAGAATTAAGCAGAACTCTGTTATGGTAATTCTTCCCAGATTGATTTTGTAAAAAGTCTGTATGTGAGGGAGGAAAGACTCCACAACTGAGGTTGTTTGCTAAGTCTGTGGGGTTGTAAAGTTCTATGCAAATGTGTAATGCTAAACTTTAAGTCTCTGGTTTATCTTGTTCTTTGTACAGACTATTAGAAACAATCTGATGTTCAGAGAGTATTAAATGATACATAGATCAAGGAAGGGGTACTCTGAAATGATAAGAAATTAGACTTTTGTCACAAAATAGGCTATGAATTAACATTAGGTGGCTATTATTACAGACTTGAGGGAAAGAATTGATAGTTGACTATGAACAATACTTTCTGAGATATATTTTAAACTGAAACAAATCTCATAGCAAGGACTATTCATTCTTTGTTGAACACAACATTTTATTTTATTTTATTAGAGCATCTAGGACTTTGTTTGCTGAGTTACTTTAAAAGGTACACTATGACCATTTGAGAAATTGAGAAGACAATTAAAATGAAGTCCACTTATAAGTCACTTGCTTTACTATATAATTGAATTTACTATAGATTTTAAAGACCTTTCTGTATTTTTCCATCCCATCAATTCTGAGTCATTTTAGACTAAACTGGATTTGCCCTTAAGGGTCCAACATCCCCAGGTGCTAAGAATAATACAGAGCAGAAAAAAAGTTGAAGCAAAGGAGAAAAAGAAAGATAAAGAAGAGGAGGAAAAAAAAGTAGAATCAGTATTTCAGGATTGAAGAAAGAGCAGGTGTTGAGGAGGAAATATGGAAACATTAATTTATTTGTGTTAATATCTTTTTTTAAATTATTATTGTCATAATGTTATTCCCAGAGCATCACTTTTCTTATATTATTCCTCAGGCCATATTTTAGTGCACTCAGTACACTGGTCATAATCTATACATATTTATACATTTACCACTAGAATTCCACATTAATGTTTTAGTCAGTCTTTATTATTTATTCTCTCCTTTCTCCTTCTGTTCATTTGTTAAAAAAAAAAAAAAAAGCTAATTTCTTCCTGTAAAGTGGATTAAAAGAGAGAAGTACCATGATTGAGGTAGAGAGCAGTTCAAAGATGAAAAAGAGTATCTCTACTCTCAAAGTTTCACCTTGTAAAAACTATAAATATAGGTAGTCAGTTTTTCAAAAATAGACATTAATTAAGTTACAATGGAGATATAAGGTGCAGAGGGGATAAAAAGGAAGTCACGGCATTACCTTTCCTCAGTTAGCTTCTATAATTTATAGGGGAAAAACATAGGATGGTTATGTTTGACATAAAGCCAGGGTCCTGCTCACCTGCTCATGCTAGACATTAAGTGAAGAATTCTCCAATCCCAGTAGGTGGTGATTAATGTCCTGGTTTCTTTTTTTGAAAAAAAAAAAAAAAATCACGTCAAATTTTAAATTCCTAGAGCAGCCTTATCAGAGGTGGCAGATTTTTAGATATAAAGGGACAGTATAACTTATCATCTAAACTAGGACACTTTTGAGAATAAAAAGAAACACTATTAACACTGGGACTGCAGCCAAACGGTCACCCCAGTTAGATGGGCGGTATGAAGCAATATCATTTTTGCGTCTTTGAAGTCGGTTTATATCAACTGATTATATCAATCTGAAGGGAAAAACATAGCCCAATGTATACTGAGGATAGTTGTTAAACATGAAACATCCATCAAGTGTAACAAAGAAGATGCCAAAAGAGGTATACTGCTATAGGCAAAATGGGTTTAATCCTATTATCAAAGCAGAAAAAAATAAGTGAAAAAATAAAGTGCTTACATTAAAATAAATACGTTTTTTTCTGAGAAGTCTTTTATAGTATCTGAGAAAACTTACAAAATCCTAATTTACCATTTGTAGGCACTTCATTTTAACTAGGGTAGAAAGGTATTCCCAAAGTACATTAATACACTTCAGATCAAAGCAAATAGTCACTTGATTTATTATGATAAAAGATACTGTAAGAATAAACCTTACTTTTTCATTGTAGCATATTAATTCTCTGCACCGCTATGATTGAAAATTTTATATAATAAAACATAAATTGTTTTGTCAAGAAAAATCACTGTACTTTCAAAGAAAATTTAAAGTAAACAGGTATTCAAGGTGACGTCTTCAAAGAAGTATGTAATACTCTGTTTTCCCCCAATAGATGGTATGTTAATAATTAATCCTAATTTTGAGGTTTTTCTAGAATACACAATCTAAATGAAATGTAATTTTAAGTTACAAATGCAATTAAAGCAATCATAATATTATTGCACTTCACAAGATTGAAGCATATCTATTTTCCAGAAACTTGAAAATAACCTGATTAGATCTGTATGTGTGTTTCCTTTTCCCTATGCAAAAAATGTAAATGAAAGTTACTAGTAATTATTTAATGAATGAATCAGGCTCATACATGAATATGAATATATGACACTTTCCAAACTTTAATACAAATCAGAATTACTGTTGCTTAGTTCCCACCCTAAAACCATATAATTTCAATGATTTGGTGTGTGATCTGGACATCAGGACTTTAAAACTACCAAGGTTATTAAAAAATATATAAAGATTGAGAATCAGTGCACTATGTAAACAAAAAAATATATCCGTTTTCTTCTGTCAGTTTAGGTGAATATTCAAACGTCATGTTTTGGAACATATATCAGCATTTGGAATTTTTGTCTGCTGAGTTACTTGATGTACTAAATCTGATCTTAGAGATCTGTTTTTTTTCTATATTCTTGCCTCTTTGTATTGCATTTCTTTCTCTTTTTCATTTTTTCTCTTGACTATATTTTCAACCTATGGTGATGGATATTTAGATTTTTAATCTCTACTGCTGACATTCAATTTGACATGACAACTATTATCTACAAACATGGATGCTTTTAATTAACCAACCAATTTGCCTGTCATTATTTTATATCTATCATCTTGTAATTCTCAACTCTTTTCAGTTTCTACTTCATGAAATTTCCATTAAAACTGTGGCCTCTAATCTATCTGAGAATCTGCAGATAAAAACTGCAATAATGCTTTCAATAAAATTTTAAAAGCTTCAGTTTTTTGTTATTCCCAAATTTAATAATTTCATACGAAAACAGAGAAATACCCACATACACGTTAGATATGTATTTTAATTGCAAAATTTCCTCAGAGCCTACTAATACATATAGAGAGAGCTTTAATAAAAGTGATCCAAGTTTTCAATAATCAGTGATATTTTTCTTCTTATCAATGCATTTTTGCTCCAGAATATATCTGCTGTATTCAACTATTAACTTAGAAATTTTATATTTGCTACTAGTGTTTCCTTCTACTACTGCAAAGCAATGCAGTGTCAATACAAGAAAAGCAGTGGAGTCCAGCATAAAAGTAGGTACTAAATGAGACTCCCTTGAGGGAGAAGCTGGATATATGCAAGTTGGATATATGCAAGTTCCACATAAATGAACAAATCAGACAAGTCAAGAAGATTCATTAGTTCTAATTTACTGAATCTCTACTTTAGAGATATTAATCTAAGCCACTGTATTTTATGTATAAACAAACAAACAAACAAACAAACAAACAAAAAACAGAAATAACCTGTTGCCCAGACTAGCATTAGTCGAGAAAGCTTCTTTCCAAACATAAATTAAATAAAATCAAATGTAGCTCTTGTGTAGCAATGTTTATGAATTGATTTATGAGTGGGATTGTGTATTTGTAAAACATAAGGTTACTAGCCAAATTATGAGCTTAATTTACTTACTTTCTTATTCTTATATATCATGGAATCAATGCATGAAGTACAGAAAATACAGTGAAAGATGATTTGCTAGGTAATTTAGAGGGAAGAAATAACAGTGTAATGGCAACCATGTAAACTTTGTTTTTTATTTATGAAGTTTTGTATTACTTTATATTACCATTTTCAATAGAGCAATTCCCTTAAAACTTTACCTAACCTGTTATGATTCCCTGAAATTCATTTTAATTTATCTTCAAAAGGTGTTTTATCCTCTGAATTTTGAAAAGAACATGAAATAGATTTCACTTCTGTCTGGCCTTCGTACGTTTAGCCTTATCTTCTATTAAATGATTAAAAATAAATTTTTAATAACAAAGCTACCCCAAGTATTTCATCTGTTGAATATGTCAAGTTTCTTTAAAGCTAAATTGCTTTTAGTAATAGTTGGTTTCAATTACAAATTAACTTTGATTTGTTGCTGTTCTTGTCTGTGGCATTTAACTAGAATGAGTAACTGTAGTCTATAAATTCTAGTCTCAAACCTACATCTGGCAATTCATTAAGAAACATCTTAGAGAGACTCAAGAACACATAAAAAGAAACAAGAATAATCTTTCCATGAAAAGCATTCTTAATTTAAAAGGCCAAGTTAAAAAACAAATTATCTTTCTCATATTTTAATTTTAACTCAAAAGTGATTAAAATAAAAACGTTCAAATCTTTGTCCTTTTAGGGCTTAAATAAATCTCCATCTTTTAAAAAATTGCTGAGGTCACAGCACTTTCCAAGATTAATAAAGGTTTTAGTCACTTATACTTTACATCTTTTTGCTATACAAACTATTACCAATTGACTTTTTCAATTTTTTATAAAAAAATCAAAATGAGGCTTTTTCGTCTGTGTTGCAATAAAAGTAGCTTAATTCTAGGTTATAGGTTATCAGAAATTATCAAATATTTAGCTCCTCCAACCCTTCCTTCTCTTATTATATTACCTCTGAATGACTTTGCTTCTCTTTTTATAGGTCTTGGATATCAAGATGTCTTAGCTAACCTAGTAAGAACCACAAAAAAAAAGTGGTCCTTTTGCTACATCAATCGTATAGATCTTTAATTTTAGAACAGTAATAACTCCACTTTTCTGTTCCTGTGTTTGGGATGCTAAGCTGTGATAAATAAAATCAACCAACATATAGATCACTGCCATTATATTTCAATTGGTCTCCATTCTTACCACAGTGAGCCTTCAGCCCCATTTGTCAATCCTTTCAAGAGCTGCTTGTAGTTCTCTCATTCTTTAAAAAGATACTAGAGTAACTGAAGGATGATTACCATGCTTTGTCTCTTTTGTATCTTTAGTATGTAGAAATGCTTGGCCTATGCTAGATGAACACAAACCTTTTCCAAAATTGTTGTCTGCCTCGAAGTCTTCTGTTCTTCTTCAAATATTATCAATCTCAGCAGAGAGAAAAATGAAATTTTTCAAGTATAATTCCTAACTATAATCGGGTACTACTTTTTTCTGTCACTATTTAGATATTATTCTATTAAATTCTCACAATATTTCTCATAAAACATGTACCATTATTCATACCTTACTCTTCAGAAAGATGGTAATTAAACTTTTAAGCAAATATTTCAAGTTGATACAGTTAGAATAGGGTATGATGATATATGTTTGACATCATACACAAGTTTGATAATAGAATTTAAATATTAATCATTAAAATTTCTCTAACTCCTACATCCTTTCTTAAAAATTATTTTTTTTGTGGCTTGAAAATTTCATTTTGAGTTTAAGATTTTTTTTTCAATCTTGATGTAATTTAAAATGTTATTTTTACCCAAGGATTTTAACTCAATCTTGATTGTGTGCATTGTGCAGTAGGGATTTCCTTCATTTTTTATATAGATAATTAACTGCCTCAGCACAATTTTTTGACTAGCCCGTGTTCCCCCACTGATATACAACGCTAAATTACATTGTAACAATTAAGCCTTTCATATATACATGAATATATAGGTTCTCCATTTTGTTTAATTTATTAATTTATATATTCTTATGTTAACACCATGTCATTATAATTATTAGGTTTTAGAATACTTATTTATATTTAGTAAAATATGTTCCCTGATGTTACTAGACCTCTTCAACGTTTCTTAGCAATTAAATATTCAAAAAGTAATTATCACATTGAAACTTGTTCAGGTCATGTGGGACTTCTTGTAGCACTAGGGATGAAGAAGTATATAAGATTTTTCTAAATTTAGAAAAAAACTACAAAAATCTCATGGATTTCAAGATTCAAATTAAACTTGAATCATCAAAGATTCAAGTTTAATTAATTCTTGTTAAATCATAGAATTTTAGATATAGAAGGAATCTTAAAGATCGTGTAGTTGAACTTATCTGTTTTTGTTTGTTTGCTTGTTTTTTTAATCTGAGAAGACTGAGACCTAGAGAGGTAAAGTGATTTGCAAAATACCACACACATTGAGAGGTAGAGCATGTACTAAAATTACATCCATTAAGTCAGTAAAATAGAAAATATTGTATTCCTATTTCTCATATTATTTAAGCTAGCTTTGATTTTTCCTGATTCCAGAATTTATTAACCAAAGAGTCAATGATAATTCAATGTATAATCACCAGATGACATTGATTAGCTAATGAAAACATTTTTGACACACATCACTAAAATAGTTTAAGATATATTTGTATATTTTATTTGAATAGTTTAATATGAATTGAATATTATAGAAGGGAAAATAAGAATTCACTTCTAACAAAGGAAGACTAGCTATTTCTAGAACAATACTGTCAACCAACAAGAAAATTTAGATGTGAACAAATTTAAAAAAACATCAATCATAAAAAATGAGGGAGCTAAAACACAGTGTGAACTTGAGGGTCCAGTAAACTAGAGAGAAGGGAAGGGAAGAGAGGTGAACTAACATTTTGAGCCATACTTCTTGGTATTTATTGAGTCCAAAGGAGCAGTTGAAAGACTCAAAAGCCAAGCAGAAAGTAGCTGTTCCGCAGCTTTAATCAGAGCAGACTTTCTGACATTGTTAACAGACCAGGGTATAAACTTTCATATATATGACCCTGAATGAAGGAGGCACATTGGTAAGCAGCCTGGGATTTCACATATAATCCTGAAGTGCTATACTGTATGGGTAAGGGAGTAACTGAATTAGACAACTCTTTTCAAAGACTAAGTCTACCTTTAAACCAGATGAAACCTCTGACCAAATGAAGGCAACCTACCTCTGGCCAGAGCAAAAGTAAATTCTCTCTAGAGGAAAATAACACTAAAATTATCTCTTCAAGCTTTTAGATAAACTGTAAGAACTCAAATATGAAACAACCAAATGTGCAAAAAGAAAAATAATGACTAACATCAGGGATAATGAAGATAATAGAAATAGACCCAAAAGAAATCCAGAGGAATTGTTAGATGTGGATGTGCTTAATGTTAAGAAATTAAAGAATAATATGGAGAATTTTATCTGATAACAGAAAACCATGAAAAATAATCCTAAAACAGAAATTATAATATTAGGTTGGTGCAAAAGTAATTGCGGTTTAAAAGGTTAAAAATAATTGCAAAAATCGCAATTACCTTTGCACCAACCTGAATATAAGTAACTGAATATAAGTAACCAATACATCATTTTAATAGCAAAACAGATGTAGCATAACAAAAGATTAGTTAACTGGAAAATTGAATAAAATATTCAGACTGACACATGAAAAGAGGAGAAAATTACCCAAAAGTACAAAGCATAGACATAAGATTCTGCAAAAATATCTAACTTGTCTTTAATCAGTGTCCCAGAATATAAAGAGAGAGAATCAAGTGGATTTGATACTTGAAGAAATGGAATTGGATAATTTTCCAAAACTGATAAATGAAACTCAAACAACAGATTTAAAAAACATTACAATTCCAAACTGGATGAATTCAATGGATGCTTGATAACCATTAAAAGTAAAGTTCAAGAAAAAAATTTAAAAGAACCAGAAAGAATTAAAAGACATGTTAACTTCAAACAAAAATCAATGAGGCTAACTTAACTATTTAACACAATAGAAACTGGAAAACAGTGGAATGAAAATTTAAAGGGATAAATGAAATAACTGCTAATCAAAAATTATTTATCTAGTGAAAATTTTCTCCAATGATGAAAATACAACAGAATTTAAGACAAAGAAAAGAGAGTACCTGTCAACAGATCCACACTGAATGGAGTTGTACAGGCTGAAGAAAAATGATCATGGAGATACAGAAAGGAAAGAGACTACTAAATGAATGCTGACTACTGAAAATAAAAATAACATCTGTATAATTTATATAATAAATTCACAACAAATACCGTACAAAGTGTAAAAAGTGACAAAATGGAAGAAATGTATTCTATATTCTTTGCTTTATAAGAGGAATAATCTATCAGGAAGATAAAATCAATTTCAGTGTTTGTATATACCATAATACCATAACATCAATACTTACAGTGTTTTGAAAATAACATAACGTATGACAAGCAGGAAAATCTACAATTATAGTGAGAGGTTTTGGTATACCTCTCTTAGTAACTTAAAACAAACAAAAATATTGCAAGGAAGTTGAATATTTATTTAACATGATGGAAAATAATAGAAAAATAGACCCTCTCTTAAAAAATAAAAAGCAGGAGAGGAATTTTATTTGGAAAATATATTTATAGTATTTTTGAACTCTGGGTACTTCTTGGGCATGAGAGTTAGAGTCAGAAATTGGTTTGACCCTCCAAAATCTATGGAATAGCACAAGTTCCCTGAGGAGTCCTCTCCACACCCTTCCCTCTGTTGATTTTGGATGCAACAGACATACCCCCAATCCTTTGCTCTCCTAAGAACTGTGTCTTATAACTGTGTTATAAGACCTGGTCTTATTTTACTATAATATAAGACCGGGTTTATAATATAATATAATATAATTAATATAATATAATATAATATAATAATATAATACTGGGTCTTATATTAATTTTTGCTCCAAAAGACGCATTAGAGCTGATGGTCCAGCTAGGTCTTATTTTCGGGGATACATGGAAGTAAATGAGAGAAAACTCAGAGTAGTCTGCTATCTTTAAATACAAATTCACTATTTCAGCAGTCTCTAGCTTCCTCTTCCATATAAGTTGCAATTAGTTGCTGGGCTAAGATTTGCAATTCTGGTTTTACATGCTACTTTTTCAACACCAGCAGTGATTAATTTAATATCTCTCTTTGCAAATTTGTCTATTGGTCATGTTTAAGTTCCTTTAAGATTTAACCCAAATTTTTATACAATTAGAAAAGTTTCATTTAATAACATTTAATATGCACATAAATGTGTGTAAAAGGAATATAATGTGAGAAGCTTGAGCTAATTTACTTTATCTTTGATAATGAGTAATTTCAAATCATTTCAAAATGTTTAGACAGAAGCTATTATTACCTGATTAAGATCATAGCAATCCTTTTATACTAGAGAGAATACTAATTTTAATGTCTGCTTTATGTCTCTAAAGGCAAATGTGAAATAGAGGAATTAAAACACTATCACTTCTGTAATGAAAGAGGACAAAGTAATAAAAAAAATTATGAGAAGTACGTCCTGCTTTAAGCAAAAGAAACAAAAGTATAAGAGAGATATTCTACATTAGAGATGGAGGATTAAAGTAGTAATTTACCATCATACATATAACAACTATAAATATTGTACTAATTACTTAACAAAGTAACAAATTATAAACCACCACCCCCAAACATTCCCAAAGAGCTCTAGAGAATGAACAAATCCAGGTAAATTTTGGAAAAAAGTTAAAATTTTAAAGAGAACAGCATGAGATAAGATTTTTTATTGCTTTAACCTGAGGGAGTTGCAGCACAGTAAAGGGTGTTTGAAACTCCAGTAGAAGACATGCCACCTTTCTGGCCTGAAGAAATAAAGGAAAGGAATTGAGTCAAACTACAGCTGCTGGAAGGTGATGGGGACATAGCTGAAATGACAGAGGCAGATAATATAAATCCCAATTTCTCTTTATTAATTTTACCCAAATTCTGCTGACCCCTGAGTGATGTGTACATGGAGTATACTGAAACAGACTGCAGCTAAATCAAAAGAACTGAACTAAGATCTAAGTTGATTCCCACTGTAGGTGTGGCAAAATTGGTAATTTGGGTCTAATTAAATTAATTGCTTGCTAAAATGCGGTTAACAGAGACCAAAATTGAATAACCCCAGAAGTTGCAGTTATACGAAAATGACTTTGGAAGCACTATTTTGCTTATATTGAATGAAGTAAAGAAAAATATGTTCAAAATAAACGAAAAAACAGAGATAAGGGAAATATATATATATTTCCTTTCCATTTTCATGAAATATTAATATCTTTTTCCATCCCTTTATTTTCAGTCCATGTGTGTATTTTGATCTGAAGTGAGTCTCTTGTAGGCAGAATATGTAAGCATTTTGTTTTCATATCCATTCAGCTTCTCTATGTCTTTTGATTGGAACATTTAATTCATTTACAGTAAATTGTTGATAGATATATAGTTATTCCATTTTATTATTCATATATATTGTATTATGTATATATATGAAATATATATATATACACATATGTATACATACATACATACATACACACACACACACACACACACACATATGTATATACATACACACATTCTTAAAGAAGTCCCTGTAAGATTCTTCATAATTCTGGTTTGATGGTGATGAACTCCTTCAGCTTTCTCTTGTCTGGGCAGCTCTTTATCTGTCCTTTGATTCTAAATGTTGACTTATGGGAGCTCCCTTGTAGGTAACTAATTGTTTTTCTCTTGCTGCTTTTAAGATTCTCTCTTTGTCTTTAACCTTTGGCCTTCTAATTAGGATGTGTCTTAGTTTAGGCCTCTGGGTTCATCTTGTTTGGGACTCTCTACACTTACTGGGCTTGTATGTCTATTTCCTTCACCTGGTTAGGGAATTTTTCAGTCATTATTTCTTTAAATAGGTTTTCAATCCCTTTCTCTCTCCCTTCTCTTTCTGGTACCCTTATGATGATAATGTTGATACATTCGATCTTTTCTCAGAGGCCCCTTAAACTATCCTTTTAGTTTTAATTCCCTTCAGTTCATTATGCATCCGTATAACCAGTGTTTTGAACTTTGTCTGGTAGATTGCTAGTCTCCATTTCATTTAGCTTTTTATCTTGAGTTTTGTCCTGTTCTTTCATCTGGGGCATGTTATTTTGTCTCCTCATTTTGGCTGTCTCCCTGTGCTGTTTCTATGTACTAAGTTGATCTGCCATGTCCCCTTATGTAGATGGTGGTCTTGACAGAGTGGTCTTATGTAGAAGATTCTGTAGGGCCCAGAAGTCTTCTGAGTCACCTGAGTTGGTTGTTCCAGGAGTATCCCCTGTGTGTGTTGTGTGTGCCCTCCTAGTGTGGCTGGGCCTTGATTACTGCTCCCATATCAGTGGGTTGGGATGACCCTCAGGCTGACTGTGAGAGCTGCCCATGACTATAGTGGATGAACTGTTGTGCAGGGGCTGATGCCATGGAGTAAGAGTCAACTTTAGTGGGGCTCTGGCCCCAGCCAAGTTCTCTGTTAGGTTGTGTCATTTGTGGAGCTGGTTGGGTGGTGCTCTGGTTTTGTCTGAAGCTGACCATTAGGTGTGTTGATTCAGAAGATTTTTGGGAGGGTCTCCTGTGTAGGTCAAGGTCAGCTGCCTCTTGTGCCAGGCTTGAGGTCACTTGGTAGTAGCTACAAAGTTATCTGCCATTGGTTGCTGCTGGTGCTGGGCTTGGAGGCACTTGGGAGAGGCATTGCTGTGAGTGAGGCAGGCTGCCGTTTGTGCTGGGCTTGGGACCCTTTATTGGGCATTACAATGAGACCTGAGGCCAGTCACCACTTGTGCTGGGCTTGTGAGTGCTTAGCTGGAGGTATGTTCCAGTCCAAGACTGCCCACTAGTCACGTCAGGCTTGGGACCACCCAATGGGAGTTACAATACAATTTGACAGGTTGCCACTTGTCCTGGGGTTGGGGCCACTTAGCAAGAGCTGCAAGGCACACAGAAGCCATCTCCTTCTTGTTTCGGGTTTGTGTATCTTGGAGAGATTTTGGGAAAGTCTGCAGCTTGAGCTGAGGCAGGATGTTTGTGTGGAGGAGCTACTAGATGGGGCTCAAGCTAGGAGAGTGAGTTTGGAGGAGGAGAGTTTCAGGAAATCACCAGGGCAGGGTGAATAGTGCTAGGCAGTTTAACAGAGAGCACAGATTTGGTCCCTGCTTATATTGGGCTGGCTAGGTAGGAAGAGAGCTCCATAAAAGAACAATGGTACTTGCCAGCACCTTTGTCCCTGGAGAGAATTGCCCTGACACCTGCTGCTTCAGCCCTCCTCCTGAAGTAACTCTAGTTCTTCCCTATATGTCCCTGATCTGCTGCTGGAGCTTAGATTGAGTGAGTTTGTGAGCTAGTGAGTCTGTGTAAAAGCACTTTAAGAGCAGCGCCTCAGTCTCTAAAAGCCCTTTGTCTTTCTTGCACTCAATCCCTGCTGGTTTTCACAGCAGATGTAATGGGGACTCTGTTTCCTGGTCCTGGTGCCTCCGTCTGGGGAGCCTGGTGTGGGGCTGGGACACCTTGCTCCTCAGGTTGAGCTCTGCAGCTAAGATACCCCCCACATTTCTTAAATGCCACAGCATGAGTGTGGGACCAGACTGTACAACATCCCCACCCCTTTTACCAGTCTTGCTGTGGCTTCTTCTTTACATCCTTAGTTATAAGAATTCTGTTCAGCTAGTCTTCAGGTGGTTCTCATTGATGGTTCCATCATTTAGTTGTAATTTTGATGTGATTGTGGAAGGAGGAAAGCACAGAGTTTACCTACTCTGCCATCTTGATTGTGAGTCTGAAGTAAAGAAAGTGCTGTTCTTAGAGGCTTGATGGTTTAATAATAGGTGAGACTTAAAGTGTCATCTTATATCTTATGAATAAAGATATAAGAATAAAATATGTATGTGCATAGACTTTGAAATCAAAGAGACCCATGTTCCAGTTTTATTTTGGTAAGTTATTTTTAAACTTTTTAATCTTCAATTCCCGTAACTATAAAATAGAGGTAGGTAGCCCTACTATGTTGTATAATGACTTTAGGTCAAACAGACCTCAGTTTTAATCTTTTAACTGTTACTAGCTTGCGAAAATTTCTTCATCCCTCTCTTTCTTAAAATTGAAAATGGCCATAACATTTAGTTATAAAATTGATCTGAGGATTGATTTATTGAATTGGCAAATGAAAAACCAAACAAATAAACAAACAAACAAACAAATTAATAAAATATCTGACACATTGTAAGGGCTCAATAAATGTTAGTTTTCCTCTTTCCTTTTTGGTAATATCAAGAGAGCTAAAATATGATATGAAACAATTGGCAAGATGTTAGCACTGGAAAGAAAATTCTCAGTGTAGAGGAATTATTTTTATATTTTCAAAAAATAACAGCTATGGCTTGAATTGTTGAATCTTAAATTACCTTCCTAATTTACCTAAAGTTTTGAAGAGCAGACTTCAAAGGGTACACATTCCCTAAGATCAAATATTTAAGTAAAGGTTATCTGAAATAACTAAACCTTTGAAAATACCTCAGAGGGGAATTCTATTTCCATTAGTATGACAGAAAGATACTCTGAAGGGACTTCTTACTAGAATACAACTTGATCCTAGAAAATTTACAGCAAATATGCTTTTAAAGCACTGTTGTAAACAACACAAATATCCAAGGACAAATAAAAATAAACCAGTGAGGTAAAACTGACACTTGGAAAGAAGTACACACAGAAGCCAGGTTGTATTCAGGAAAAATAGCAATGTCAGATTGAAAATGGAGAAATTAAGCTTGTTATTTTCTACAAGACAGACAGAAGGATGACCCTGAAATCATCCCATGGATGTATAAACATTCAGGAAAGTTAAAGTGGGATAAGTTTGTTGCTCCCTCTGGATTCTGAAAGAAACTACAAATCCTTTCAGAAAAGTCACCAGAATTTGGTTCCTTAAAGATGCAAAAGAAAGGTTCAACGAAGGCCAAAAGTTGTCTCTGGTTAAAAGGCTAATGAAAGAGCAAAACATCTGCCAAGGCTGACCAAAAAAAAAAAAAAAAAAAAAAAGGAAATAGCACACAGATAAATAATATTGGAAAATAAAAAGAAAACATACTAAAGAAACATTGTGGATTAAAAAGTTAATAAGAGAGTATTATGAAAATCCCACTTTCAATAAAGATTAAAATGTTAGAATTAAATAGGCAAGTATCTTGAAATAGATAATTTAATATAAGTAATTCAAGAATAAAGAGGAAATTTAATTTTTCTATAGTTAGTATATAAATTGAATATGTGATTAAAATTTTCTTACAAAGAAGACACCTTGCTCAGATGATTTTACAGGTGAGTTGAAGCAAAATTTTAAGTGTTTTATAATTACAATCATAATCAACTTCTTAAACAGAATAAAGAGGAAAAAAGCCAGTTTACTTAATAAATCCTGTATGACCTAGATACCACAAACAAACACAGACCTTGAAGAGATGTGAAAATCTCAAATAAAACATTAGCAGCAACATATTAAAAAGTTGAGGATGTATCGTAGGAATGCAGGAGTGGTTTCACATTATAAAATCAATAACTGAAGTTTATCTAATTAGCAGGTTATAAAGGGAAAAATCTATAGTTCAATAGATACAGAAAAATCACACAACAAAATTTATGACCTATTTAATGTATAATCCCCTAGCAAATTAAGGGTAGGAGGAAACTTCCTTAACTTCTTAAAATCTATTTATCAAAACACTCAGCAGCTATAATTTCCTGTGGCAAAAACTAGAAGTATTTCCTACATCATCAGCCAGATAAAGAAGACTAAAATATACTGAAAGGCTTAACCAGTACAAGAAAAAGAGAACTTGGAGAGGAAAAAAACACTCTTGTTATTAATGAACTAGGTGGATATTTATATAAATGCTCCCAAAACCTATCTATAGAAAAATTATTAGAATTAAGAATTTGGTAGGTTACAGATATTGGCATAAACAGTGAATTGCGCTTTTATTTATCAATAAAATAGTTATAAACATTTTAAAACAATATATAACAAGAATAACAAAACTAAGATATCGAGGGATGTAGTAGTCAGAAGATATGCAAGAACATTAAAGATAAAATATGAAACATACTGAAAGATGTTAAAATTTCTAAATAGATGCAGCAATACACCATTTCAAAGATAGGTGTGCTCAATACCATAAAGATTGACCTATTGGATCAATACATTTACAGCTAAACCAAATAGTTGTGTTTGTTTTTTTTTAAGGAAATTAACAATAATGATACTGAGACAACTGGATATCCAAATGGAACAAAAAAATGAAATGTAATCCATACATAAACCATCCACAAAAATTAATTTAATATGCATTAAATATTTCAATGTGAAAATCAAAATAAACATAAACTATAAATAAAAATCATTAACTAAATTTAAGATTTGTGTTTACCAATAGATACCATAAAGAACGTTAGAAGGTAAGTGACATATTTTTCGAAAATATTTTCCAACTGCTATAATTGAAGAATTTGCACCCAGAATCTGAATGGATTGTGGGAAGCTTGAAGGCAGCTTTGATGGTATTTATAATGTTGGAGCTCATATGTTAGTGCATAGGTTCACCAATCTTTGTTTGATTATTGAGCTTTGTAACATAGCTATATCTATCTATCTATCTATCTATCTATCTATCTATCTATCTATCTATCTCTGGGTGTATTAGCCACATTTTCATATATCAAATATTCTGTAATAATTGTTTCCATTATATCACAGGAATCCTTTGTTACATTTTCCCAGGATTTAGTATTCAAAAAATGCTATAGAATTTATACAAAGCAAGAAGCAAAACTGAAGCCAAACATTTAACAAAGTGGTTAATGATTTTAAATTTCTAGAGGAATTTAAATTTAGATGTTTAAATTCATGCCAACTTTATTTCATCAACCCTTTTATTAACTGTCATTCTTTTCTTTTTTTTTTTTTTTGTTACTCAGAATCCGTCTTGAGTTAAGACATTGAGTTTCTATTTACTTTTCAGTGTACTGTGTTTAGCTGATGTCCACTCCTGCTGATGTCTCTGGGCTAATAGATACAACATTTGGCACATGGACATCAATGCACACAAAGCACACTGCCAGCACCAGCAGCTTGCACAATCTGTGCTTGGAAATTTACATTGATCATAATTACTGCTCCACCTGTATTAAATAAAGCTCTTCTAACCTTAGGAACAAAAGTGGCTTCCCAATGTATCAGTGGCAGCACACTAAGTTTGTGTTAAAAATAAGTGGAACAACAAAGCACTTTTTAATATGTAATGTAGTAAATAACATCAACTTGTTGATTATTAAAAATATAGAGCAAATATGCCTATTAGCATACCAGTGGTTTTTGAGTGTTTATCAAAGTATTGTAGTCTATATTTTGTGTGAATCTGTACAGAGATCTCAGTGATAAGTTCCTAATTATTTCTAGGATCCACATTTAGTCAAGCAATCACATTTATTCAGGATCTATTTCATTTCCAATAATCAAGGTGCTATATATATATATATATATATATATATATATATATATATATATATATAAAACAGATATGAAACCTGAGGATGTGCCCTTGAGTATGCTCCTTAACTGGAGAAAGGAACTAAGCAGAAACTACCTGTTTTATTTTTCAGAGTAAAGATTTACATACTGGAAAAGTTAAGAAACATTCAAACCATGGCAAATTTCATATACGTAGGTTTTATTTTCAGTTTTACTTATGAATGGATATATTCCAAAATATCAGTAGTCTCTTGGATGGTACTCATTGCTCATTTTATCATAAAATATTAGCATGTTGGTAAATTATTCTCATTTAAAAACGTCTAAATATTATCATTCATGGTTACATAATGCCTGCTTCTTTTCTATCTCGCCTACATTTTCTGCCTTTGACTTAGGCCAAGAAGTAGCCAGAGAATAGGGGGAATATAAAAATTTAAAACTAAAAAACAAGACAAAACAACAAGAAAACCAAAGTAATGAAATGTAGTGGAATTTATAACATTATTAAAACTTAGTTTTAAGCTATCATATGAGTAGATGATAAGGCAGTTTGAAGACTGTTTCAATTTCACTATATGTCATGGTCTGTAGAATTTGAACATCTAAGTCTTTGCTTATGCTGTTTCCACTTCCTGGGGCTGTCCTTCTCTCTGTCCCCACTCCCCCGACTTTCTTTTCCTCCTGACCTGTCTAAACTGAACTTATTATTCAAGTCATATAAATATCTCTAACTCTGTAATCACTTCACTAATCGCAATTCATAATGGGTCAGGGTTCTCCCTTTGGTTCTCATATCACTCTGTATTTGTCACTATATATACCATCCTTTATTAAATAGTTTGAAATTACACTGTAATGACTATTTCTCTATTAGGCCTCAGCTTCTCTAAAATACTGAACAGATTGTTCATTAATTTTTCTCTTGTGCTCACGATGTCTGATACATAATAGACACTCACCGAATATTAGTTGATTATATTTTTCCAAAGTCATGCATACAACTGTAAATCCTTTTTATACTACTTGGTAGGGCAGTTGTTTGGAAGTAAATGGTAGATTTTGTTGATGGCCTTATCTTTACAATGCTTTGGAGGGAGAGCAGATTCTCTACATCACGTGTTACATCTCCAGAAAAAGTATCCAAAGTCAAAATAGATTAAGGCCTAAACATAGTGATATCTTTGGAATCTGTGTTCATAACAAGTACCTTATGTCCAACGTTTTGCAAAAATGAGCAGGCACATTAATTACTTATATATTTAAATAACAATCATACAAAATGTATCTACTTGAACCAAGGCAGAGGAAGTGATTTAGGGGGGAAAGTTTCTTTCAAAAATGTAACTTCAAGGACCCAGCAGATATTGTCAGGTCACATTGCCAGGGGATAGAATAAAGACCAGAAATCAAGAGACTGGGTATTGTAACCTTGTTTGTATTTTCATGTTGACTATAGCTTGTATCTCAATATATTTTCCTCATAAGAGAAACAATGATCATTCAAACAAATACTACTTAATGTTGTACAAACTCACCATTTCTTCACATACAGATCTTTTAAAAAATGTATATTTACTAGAACAAATCAGAAGAGGGGTGCTTATAACAGAGGTTTCATGCTAACGAACTTCTTGGTAAAGCTTTAACATGTAGCTTTGAGAAGAATTTTGTGGAAACTTATGGTCACTTGATATTTTGAAACTAAATTATCAACTTTTCATAGATTATTTTTTCTTTGCTGTTTCATCAGAATTAGTTGAGTGATATGTTATATTCTATCTGCCTATTGTGCCACAAAGAATAACATGATTGATGAAGTTAGAATGCTATTATGTTGAAACACTATATGTTGAGGTCTCTGTGCATTTGGTTTCATAGCAAAAAATTCATGAAGTGGAACATTAAAATGTTCTATAGGAAAGTCCCATAAATTTTCATATTTGTAAGACATTTTATATAGCCACAAAAAATAAAAATAAAATATGCCATTGAAATTTAGTTTCTAACATATAATGTTTTTCCTCATGCAACGAGGTGCAAAGTTTATAATTCCATTTACTGCCTTTCAGTTTCAAACTCCTACTGCTAAAAAGCAATCAAGCAATCAATGCAGGTAGCAGGTAGTGCTGGCATTATATACATTATTAGTCTTTTCTTGGCAAAGTAACTTTACTTTCAAAACAACAGGAAATGACAACTAGAGCCACATAGTTTGGCCAAGAATACAATTTTTTAAATGTGTATTAAGTGTTCTAAAGATTAGAGTTTTTTCAAAAGCAATCTTTTGTTTTTTCAGATGAAAGCACTTGCAATATAGTTACTACCAATATGAAATTATCAATTAAAATAAAACTTGTCGGACAAAAAAGTAATAACTTATTTACCATATTGTCACATTAACATTGTTATCTTCAAGCGAAGCAATGTCTTTCATTGTGAAGGAACTCCAAAAACTTTATACAATTTCCGTGGTATCTGAAGAACATCATGACACACAGACATTCATTGTACAGAAGAGAAAGACAATAATGGTTTAGTTTACTATAATCAGTCTCAGAAGATTTTGATAGAGAAAATGGTATTTGCCTCAAAGGAATTGGAAGGAATTTAATGAGGAAAATGGTAATTAATGATACTGAGCACAAGCCAATACCTTAAATTATCCACATAAAAAATGTTCTGAATTCTTCATTGCTTCCATGGGTTTCCTGACCTTGCTAATTATATACACCAGATATGCACACTCTGAGCTATCTTTTCCAGTGTTAGACCTAACTTACGCATGTAAACTTTGTAGCTGGCCGTGAACTTCTCATTTATGCAGAAACAACTTTGCAGTTATTTGTTACACAAACCTATTGAGAGCATACTAGCCTGCTGGCTTGTGTGTGAACATTTTGCTGAACAGCTGCTCTGGCTTTAAAATTTGGACATTCCACTGCTGTTGGAAATACCAACAGAAAATGTGGAAGGTACAGGAAAGAATGTTTACTTATATGTAATCATTTCTAACTTGAAATTTATATTTTTTCTTTATAAGTTATGGAATGGATGTTATTGTCAGAAAATAAAAATGAAAGGTACCTAGAAACATTTGGCTTCATAACGTTTAAAACTATATAAAAGGACATGTGAGTTTGTGTATTTGTACCAGCAGCAGTAAAAATAAGAAAATAGTAACAATTATAAATAAAAGGGATTATAAATTATTAAAATAAAATAATAAGAGGCTATAAATTACGAAGATCTTCTGGAGGATACAAGTGTGCAAATATTACCTATACAAAAGGATGTTGTAAGGTGTTTTTTTTCTTTTTTCTGAATCATGACGGGTTGTAATCTAAAAGTTTTTAAAACAGTGTTTATTTAAAGAAGTGGTGCTTGTTTAAAGGAAACAATGTATTGTGCATTCATACAATGGAAAGCAACACAGCCATTACAAGAAGTCCATTTTTATAGGTGTAAAAATTTTCCACACTGAGTTATTGAGTGAATAAATACATTACAAATAAGTGTTTTTAATATGATGCCACTTATATAATGGTACTATAATATGTTCATGTACGAGAGAGAGAGAGACAGATAGAGAGAGAGACAGAAAGAGAGAGAGAGAAGATATAGTCTATTAATCAGGGCTTTGAAGTAACAAAATAATCCTCACATTTCAATGGTTCTTTTTACAATATTCATTTCTTGTTTATGTGATGTGTCAGTTGCTGTGGGCTGGTTTCTGTAGCTCTGTATTACTTTTCTATTGCTGTGTAACAAATTACTACTACACTCCTTTGTCATCTCTTGGTTTTGTAGGTCAAAAGTCCAGGGGCCTCAACTAAGTTTTTTTGTTTCAGGCCTCTCTAGACCCAAGTCAAGGTCCTGGCCAGTTTGGCTTCTCATCTGGAAGTTCAGGGAAAAAAAATCTGCTTCAAAGCTCATTCACGTGTTTTATTTAATTCAGTTGCTTACAATCCTAGAGTTGAAGCCCCCTTTCTCTGGTAGGCAGTCAGCCTTTTCTTGCAGTGTCAGGGATCACTCACCTCCTAGAGGCTGCCCTCAGGTCCTTGCTCTGTGGCCCCCTTTACCTCAGCAATAGAGAATCTTCCTTACATTGAATTTCTCTCATGCTTTCAATATCTCAGATTTCCTCTTCTACTGTCTCAGAAAAATGTCTTTGCTGTTAAAAGATTCATGTGACTAAGTTAGACCCTCTGTATAACTTCCCTGTCTTAAAGTCAATTGATTAGAAACTTTAATTACATCTTCAAAATCCTTTTGCCTTGTACCAGAACGTAATCATGGGAGCAACACCAGGAGATAGAGGTCTTGGGGGCATGTTAGAATTCTGCATAGCACAGGTTCTATTCCATTTCATTTCATTCCAGATCTCAGGGACCCAGGCTGAAAGAGCAGCCCCTGTATAAGACATTCCTTTCTAGCTGAATAGAAAAAAGAACATGAAAGCAGGCAAAAATAGCTTTTGTGCAGACAAGGTGTACATCATGTCTTTTCACATGTTATGGGCCAAAGCAAGTCACACAGGCCAGCACAATGTCAATGAATAAGGATATATATTTTCTCACCGGAGGAGCACAAGTGACATGGCAGCTTGACTTATACAGGCAGGAGAGTAGGGTAATACCTGGGAACAGTAATTCAAACTACCAGGCACGGGGCGAAAGACCTAGATATATACTTACTGATATAGTACAGTGTTGAGTCCTGGATGGAACAAACATGATTTTTCATTTTTTTTATTTTGTGTTCTCTATTATATCTATTTTTCAAAAATTGCGATTTTTTTTTTTATAATTGAGTAAAACAACATTTCATTTTGGAAGAATATAAAACGTAAGTAGTACACTAATATAAAAAGAGTTAAGGATTTTTCAAATCTGCTTTACAGGCAAGGTGAGGAAGCCAAGGGAAAGCTGTGTTTTTTTTTAGTTGTAAGTAGTATTTATAAACTGCATTTTGTTTCTAAGGATTTTAAAGTATGTATTTTTAAATTTAATCTTTGATGAATCTTATAGAAGAATTGTTACTATCTATGTTTTATTTATAGGAGAAAATGAGGCTCAGAGATTTTTAATGAAACTTCCAAGGGCAGAATTGGAAACCAGATTTTTTAGACTATGAATTATATAGCCTTCCAAAATACCATGATACCTCACATTTATGTACAAATTAATAATATCTAATATTTATGGGCACTTAATACATTCCACACACTTTGCACTGAGTTTTCATAGCATTCAGTGAAAACTCCCCCACCGCTCTGTATTTTCACATCGCTCTTAGAATATACCATGATATATGGTCCACTAATAAATAAGAAGGAGAAATGATTCAAATGTCCAATGTAAAGGACAACATTTTTCTTTGTACTTCAATTGCAATTTGAATAACAGGCCGCAACAATATCAAAATACAAGCACAAGGGTTTTAAGAAAAGGCAAGAAAACGTGGCTGTTTTGTATTAATCGAGTTGTATATGTACTGGTCATGCATTCTGACGTGAAATTCTGTAACCCCTATCTTTGCAATTATCTTTAATTTATACTAGGCCATCCACATTGGCAAGAAACTCAAATTAGATTATGCTTTGGGGATGCCTTCCTCTTCCTTTCTCTTGTGTTAAGATTTATGATTCTTATATAGTCCAAAATAAAAGGGACATCTCTGTGTTTTTTAAGTTACATAGTCCCACTAATTTCCTACCAAGACTTACATGTGTGTTGTTGTTGTTGTTCTTGATAACGATGATGATGATGGTAGTGGTGATTGAGTTGAAGGGCATTATCAATTTAATTCCCAAATTCATGACACTTCTTAAAATATGTGATTCTTCATAAATGTTTGAGTATATTCTCACTAACCTTTTCCTGAAACTGGCTTAGTATAGGGCTAAAACTGAAGTAAAATTAAGCTGACTACATTGAGGGAAGTGTGTGTGTATGTGAGAGAGAGAAACTATGGTGTGTAGGACAAAGAAGGGATGTCTCTACCTACCTAGATTAAGATGAGTTGGAAGAAATTCACAAGCAGAGATTAAAGTTAGTAAGAAACCAAAACATCAGGCACTCATAGAGCTAGATTTTGTTTGAAATGCATCAGGAGGTGGAACTAGTCAGCTGGTCAGTAATGACAAGATTCCTCTTTATCACAGCACATGGGTCCTGCCAGGAGGCTCAACCTGGCCTTGATCCTCTCCTCGCCCTCACTCCCACACCAGCGGCTAACTTAAGTATCTTTATATCCTGAAAAACATCAGGGGTCCAGTTTCCATTTGATGTCTCTTTCTATGGTAGAGATAATAGTTCTCTAATTATGTTTATCATCTCTCTTAATACCATTCATTTAAAAAAATAGATATTATAAAGTTAATACTAAATATATGGTGCAGCTAGCCTTCACCTCTGATAACCTTTAGCCTTCTCTCAGTCCCCCTTAGAATATTTTAAGAATGTAGACACACGGAATGTATTGGGATCATATACCTTTTCCCTTCACCCATTTGTTTTTAATGGTTGAAGGGAATATAAAAGAATCTATTTTGGAATTTGTAAGTTTAATTCCTAAAAAGTGTTTTGTATCAACTATTTATTTTCATTTATATCATAATAACAAAAATTGAAAACAAAAATATTTAAAGTACATAGTAAAAATAACATTATTCTTGCATTTTTCATTTTTTTTTGTTCTTTGGAGAGCAATTACTATACGATGAAAAGCCATGAGAGCATCTGGTTCCTTGGCAAGTCCCAAATACAACCGGCAACCCAGAGATACTGAATGGCTGGCAGATGGTTCAGATACTATGGATAAGCTTTCCAGTTCAAGTAATCTAGAATTGCCCCCATACTTTATATTAAATACATTCAAGTTTCCGTATGTAATAAATTCATGATTTACATATTTATCTATATATGTATACATATTGGTATATATGTGTATATACTATATAACAGATACACCTACATATGTTCTTTTTGTCTTTCTAGTAATGTAATTCATTAATTTGCCTATATCTCAGTCATTTCCATATTTAAAATTTGTTCAGTGTCTTTCTGAGTAGCTACATTTTATCGTATACACAGCAGTGACACTGTAGGCAAGTTTCTATTCTTTGTATATATTCACCACACTGATGAATACCTTTTGTTTGCTTCTGAGTAAAAACTTGATGATTTTAGGACAGAAACCTTCCCAAAAATTTGATGTCTCATAGTCCTTTAAAGACCATGGATTTGTTTTTACTAATAAGTAATTTAGATTCCAAATCCCTTGACCAAGATGATTGTGACCTTGCATGTATGCCATGTGGAAATCACCACAGGAACAGACTGCTGAACCAAAGGCAAACAAACAGAGCTGGATTGTTGCCTCCTCATACATCTGAACTTGAGGCCGGTGGGTAACTGCCAAGTCATAGTGAGTATTCAGACAGCATGAGTGGTGAGCCGCTGAGGCGGGAAGTGTTATTCAAAGATTTGATTCATTAGAAACAATGCTATTTAGATATGCTCTAAAATAAACCACTTTATATAAAATCCATAATTTTTAAAATACCGTATTAAAAATTATTTAAACATTCTTCATTGGTTTGTTTTGCCATGGAGATTTAAAATTTCTGGTTGATAGTTTTTTCTTTTTTTTTTCATTAACTATATTGTTTTTGTACCATTCCGTATCAATTGACAAAAGAAATAATTTCTGTGATATTAGGAAACTTTGTTTCCATTTACTATCTAAAAAAATAAATGATGATTTTGCAGTGACACTTTAAGTATGTGTCATCTCTTGTTACATATCTGGTGTCAAGATTGAGCCATCACAAGTAGCTCTGTCTATGTTGAAATCACAGTGTAATTTACTTTTAGTTTTGGAAAAAAGGAAAAAAAAAAACTTGTATAAAGGTTTTATTCTGAGTAAATACACCAATCAACTATTTTCCTGTAAGAACGTGTATTTGGAGCAATAAAAGTAGGATATTAAATATAAATTCAATGTTTTAATATATGTTAGATTGCATATCTGCTTCCCTGAATGGAGACATCAAAAATTAGGTAGTCATCAGATTAGTTAGCTCAGTGATTCTCAATTTTAGTGGAACATCACATGCATGGCAATTGACTTAATTTTGAAGGATTTCACTCCATTACTGCTATATAATTCAGGAGATTGTGGATTTTGTTTTGTTTTGTTCCCTGTTTTACCTCCAGTGTAGAGAATGACACATGGCACATAGATGCTCTGTAACAAAATGTTTAAATTAAGACTTATTTAATAAATGCTGGTCAATAATTTGTTTCTACATTTTGATAGAATTTAGAAAGATGCAGAATAAGATTTGTTATTAAAATTTTGATGAGTGATTATGTGTCATATATGGAATTTTAAAGTAGAATTGAAGATAGTACAAAGTATAAGTCAGATAGAAATTGGGAACAAAGAAATAGTGTTGGAAATACTCAGATTTAAAGAAACGGGGAGGACATCATTTTTATCTTAGCAATTTAGAGTGATGACTTCTCTTTGTAAAGAAATGATCTGATATCATAGTAAAAGAAACCTCCATTGGTCATATTGTCCTCCTTCTAATTCAGTGTTGACCAAAGAGGTATTACATGGGTGATATGTGAGATAACATTTGGGTGACACTCCCAATGCAGACTCTGTGGCCTACTAATTAATTTTAGATGGTGTCTTCTAGCCTATACAAACGGAGGGAAACCTTGTAGAACTAGTTTGATCTCTGTTCCATAAAGGTGATAACGGTCATTAAGTGATGTAGGGAACAAAAATTTCTTGCATTTACCTCTATGGTTCTCCACTATGGACAGTTAATGGGAAAGATAACTGCCTATTCTGCTTCTTTAAACGAAGGAAAGACAGTTTTTAAGGTAGCAGCAATCAAATTCTGCTCAGAAAAATAGAAACTATGTGAAGTATCTAAACAGGGAATTTAATTTAGAGAATTGGTTAGAGAGCTATTGGTTGCAAGGCCGGAAAAAAACAAATGAGAACATTGATGTAACAAAGCAATATAAAATTCTGGAAGTAGCTAAAACCCAAGAGATTAGGAAAACAAGGTTTGGGAATAATCAGAATTTACTCACATGAAGGAAGAGCACCTTGGAGCTCACTCGGGCGCCTAAGAAGCTTCTGCACCCAAGCACCCGGAACTTAGAGAGAATAACTACAAAGCGTAGAGACCTAGACCCCTGAGTAGAGAATGCAATTACACTGGCCCAGTTAGCTGAAGATTAGAACCAACTGCTTTTTCTGAGGATGAAATCCTGCTGATGAGGGCACAGCCAATTGGAAATAAGGAAACAGGAAGAAATAAGTCTCTTCTTTTCAACCTGTAGTATCTCCTATTGGAAGAACCTAATAGGAAGTCAGTTAATTCAAAGAAAATCAGATTTCAGAGTTCCAGCAACAACAATGACAATATTACAAAACAGAGTGTAGATGAATAAACTTGGGTACTAGCTTAATAACTGGCACAAATTTGGAAGCTTATGTTAGTATTTTCTCTTGTTTAATCTAAAACAAAACAAAACAAAAACAGTAGAAAAGGATACAGAATACTAACTCCATTTTCAAAGAAATAACAAGTAAGCAAATAACCATATAGATGGAAAGCTTCCCAAGAATAGCGGTTTCAGTAGGAAAGGAAGGAGTTTGCTTTTAGTTGCAGTTCTCAAAAAAAATCTAACAAACTAAAATTTCACCAAGATGAGATATAACCAAAACACTTATTTGCAACATTGACAAATTCCCTGCAACTTAAAAATACTGAAAAAACAGATATTCAGGAGTTGAAGGAGGAAATCACTCAGACAAGCCACATATTCATTAATCAAAATGACCATATGGCTAGAAGAGTAGTGTGAGTGATGAGGTGAGACTTAAATCATTAATACTGCTTTATATCTGCCTATATCTATTGATGGGGAGAAGTAAACATTAAAAACAAACAAATAAAAACACACACTCTTACCAGGAATTAAGGATATGTTCTTCCCCTTATGGATCAGATACAAATTGTCTCACTGGAAAAAGCTCCCCTTCTTTAGAAGAGTAACCCAAAGCAAACTAGCTCAGTATATTTACAAAAAAAATGGAGGAAAGGAACCAGAAATTAAATACACGAATGATGAATTCTCCTAAGAAAAAGTGTTTCCATGATACAAATAAAAAACATGTGATCATTTACATTAGTATGAATGTAAAATAAAATTTGAAGCAATATAACTTATAAAAAGACCATCAAGCAGAGACAGAAGGACTCAGAAAATTAAGGGGAAAAATAAGAAAAATATTTTAGAAATAAAGACATATTTGAAGGAAAGAGAAAAAATCAAAACTGCTAAAAATGATGTAAGGGATAATAGGTGACAAAAATAAAGAAAGAGAGAAAAACAAAGTAGAATTGCATAGAGATTAAAGATCCACATTGTTTTCCCTAAGAAGAAAGTAAAATAAATAAGCAGAAGTTAATAAATGTAATTTAAGAAAATACTTCCAGAAAGAAGTGATTATATGGATTTACAAATTAAAAGGACATACTATGGCCTGGGAAAATTTGGCTCAGATAGTCAATACTAGGAGATATATATATATATATATATATATATATATATATATATATATATACTCATAAAATTGTTAACTGTAATTTCAGAGAGATTTGCTTGTTTGCTTAAACAGGCAAAGAAATTAAGTTATGTAAAGAGGAAACTATCAGGCTAGCTTATATTACTTAATAGCACCATTTAATGATAGAATACTCGTGTAGTAGAGCAATGCCTTTAAAAATATTCAAAAAAAAAAAGAAAACATCCTCCAGTTTGTTTGTTTTTGTTTGTTTGTTTTTCTTAATGTACAAACCATCTTTCATTCTAATATAATGCCAACATATATTTTTAAACATACTAGATATTAGGTGTCAGGAATAATTGTTATTATGAGACCTTCTTCAAGAATTTAAATAATAACATTTTATAAACCTCTAACGTGAAATAAACATGGATTGTAATTTATTTAAAAACTAAGGCTAAAAACCTTGGGTAGTAATTATAACTTATGGCAATGAAAAAAATTTCCCATTTAAGTAAGTTGGAAGAAGAAAAAGAGAAGTTGTGAATTAGTAAACTGATTGTCTCTTCTCTTATGGATGAGGGTTAAAGATAAATAGATAAATCAAATAATGGAACTTTAAATATATTTAATAATAACAATATATTTTTAAATAATATAATCATGTTAAATAGCATGAAGGGGCAGAACAAGAGGAGAGGTAAGGGATGATAATTTTCATTTTGGTATTAGAAAGGATTTAATTGATAAAGCAAAAAGCCATACAGAAGTCAGATGTACAAAGTTATGGTTGTGAGATAAATACACAAAATAAACATGAACATTTAAATTATCAGAAAAATATATACACGTGCATGCACTCATAGGAAAACACACCAGTATAATTTTTTGGTGCCATGAATATATAAGGCACAACAAAATATAATAGGAAAAAGAACAGAGGTAGATGACCTATGAATAAATGAAAATAGTCTTTAAAACTTACTAAAAGAAAAAAAATTATGTTAAATAATAATAATACTTCAAACTGCTACAGTACAAAAATTGTGACACATACTGTTTTAAGTACTTTAATTCATCTGATCCTCATTGATAAAATGAAAACAAGTAAACAAAAGAACAGGAAAAAAAAAGCAAACAAGGAAAAAAAACACTTTCATGAGGTAATTGTTATTTTATTCCTATTTTTACAGATGAAGACCCTGAGAGGCACACTGAGGTTAATTAAAATATTTTAGATACAGTATACAAAGGTTTTTAATTAAGTAACCCATAATCTTAAGGAATATGGAAATAAAAATGTGCAAAATTAAATTTGTTCTCAAAGATTGATCTTTACAGCAAAGTATATTTTGGAAAAAAAGTTACATAGTGCATTTTTAATCAGAGTTCATTTTCTTAACCAATAAGCTACATTATTTTTCAAAAATCAAAATCCCATTCTGGGATTTGTGCATGTCATGTACCTATAAGCAATTAATCTAGAAAAAATAAAATAATAGACTAAGTTTTATGAGTTAGCTGCAAGCAAACAAAGGTGAAAAGGTCATGATTTTAATTACAGATAAGATAGAATTTAGAAAAAAATCATTAAATAAGATAAAGAATCACATATTCATGTGTTTAATTAAATGCTGATAACTTAATTTTTAAGAATTGTATTCTGCCCCTTCTACTCCAAGGAGTGGGTCTTGGCTTAGTGTTGCGTCCTGTGCGACAAGGGTTGTGGGGAGCAAGGAAGGCAGCGCAGGATTAAGAAAAGACAGTAGCCATGAATAGAGAGCAAGCAGGGCCAAGGGTCTGCAGCTTCAAGGACTGAGCTTCAAATAGGGCCTATGCATAGTTTTTATTAGTTAGGTGGGGAAGTAAAGGAGATAAAGCTTGTCAACCTCGAGATCCCTGAATCCCATACATTACAATAGGAAACTGATTCAAGCCAATCACCCTTGCCTGCAGGCAGTTGAACAGAAGTCTCAGGATGTATGTACTTCCCCAAGGGACAAAACCTTTATGCATATGAATAGATGGAGAGCACATCATTGACTCTCTTCCCCTGCAGGTTGTGGGAAGGAATGCAGCCACAGAGGCAGAGGCTCTCCTTAGCCTGAGGAAGGTGAGGGGCTGTGCCCAGCTCTATGAACCCCATGGGTTCTCCTTTTGGTCCCCACTCGACTGCGCCTGGCTTGATTTGTTCCCCCTACCCCCTCCCCCGTGGGGAATCTTACTCGTCATTGGCTGGCCAGCCATTTTTCTGGGGCCAAACAGGGAGACACAAAGTGCAAGCACAAAGGTGAAGCAAAGTCCCTGAAAGGATCTGCCTCACCGACTCTCCTTTCTTTAGGGGCAGGCACATGGAGACAGACTGGTAGGCTGCTGTTTGGCAACAGCTTAGGAGAAGATTCTCTATTTGTGGATTCACCTACTCACTAAAATGTGTATGTAACCAAATAATCAATACTGCCGTACATTCTCAGATATGTACAAAACAGTGAAAATTTAGAGTCACCTGATATACTTTCTTTGTTGAGTTTTAATAAGGCAACACTCTGCCTTGTTTCAACTCATACTGTAAACAGGTGTCATCTTCGCTGCCTATTTAGTGTCATGCTTTTCACAATTTATGCTTTTACTTAGTGAGTTTAGTGTTTATAATGGTCCCCAAGTGTACTGCTTAAGTACTGTCAGTGTTGCAAGCCCCAAAAGGCTGTCATGTGCTTTATGGAGAAAATAAGTGTGTTAGATAAGCTTATTCAGGTATGAGTTATAGTGCTGTTGGTTTTGAGTTTCAAGTTAATTAATCAACAATATATATTAAATAAAGTGTTCTAAAACAGAAACACATGTACAACAAGATTATGTATTGATCAATTAATGTAATGTTATGGCCAGAGTCTTGCAAGAACTTAACCCTATATTTCCTTAATTGTTCAGTATTTGCCAATTCAATGGGTCATACTGACTTTATAGAACATGACTACCACAAATAACAAAAGTCAACTCTGTATCAATGGAGCAGCCTAGAGAGACCAGAAATACAGTTAGATATTCACAGTCAATTAGTCAATTGATTTTTGACCGAAGGTTTTCAATGGAAAAGCTAAAGTTTACATATAAACTTTACAAAAATAAAATTACGATGGATCATAGACCTAAATGCAAAATCTAAAACTATAAATTTTGAAAAAAATTAGGAGAATATCTTCCTGATGTTTACCAAGCAAAAATATTTTAGATAGGACCCAGTAAGCAATAACCATAAAAGGGAACAAAATAAAATAAAACAAAATAGATATAATTAAATTATTTCCTGTAAACCTAATTCAGAAAATAAATATAAAAGACATAAAACAGAAGAAAATATTTGGGATACGTACATATGTCAATATGTAAAGATCTACAAATGCAGTAATTAAAGACCAAAAAACAAAAACAAGAAAACAAACAAACAAAAAAACCGCAACAGATAGCAACAAATTAAAGGTGGGTAAAGATTTATGCAACCACTCAAGCAATTGGACATTAGAAAGGTCATAAGCTCATAATGAGGACTCTGTATCATTAGTTATGGAAAAAAATGCAAATTACAACAATACCATTTTAGACTTCAGGCTAAAATTAAGAAGGTTGACGAAAAATCGTTGCAAGATTAAATGCAATTACGTTTTTTATAATTTGTTTATGAGAATGTGGAATTATTCAACTAGTTTGTAAATTTGTTTTGCTGTTTCTTATAATTATACACTTACCCTCTGACATAATAATTACAGTCCTAGGTATTTACTCGAAAGAAATGAAAACATCCACAAAGCTATTATGTAAGAAAACCCATAAAATCTTAAAAAAAGTAGTCTCTAATTTGAAATAGCCCACATTTTCATCAACAGGAAGTTAAACAAATTGTGATTTTATTTATATACTACATATAATAAAATATAAACTGATACTCAGTAGCAGAAAGGAACAATCTGATATGTGCAACGTGGACGTTCTGAAAACTTGACGTTAAATGAAGAAGAGTACAGACTGATATCATTTATATGAAGTTCAACAACAGGTTAAATGAATCCAGGGTGACCAAAATCTGAACAGAGATTGCATCCGGATGATTGGGGATGTGTTAAATTGGTATTAGTTACAAGGTACATCTCTGGGTGATAGAAATCACCCAGAGTTACACGGGTGTATGTATTGGCCAAGACTCACTGAATGCTATGATTAAGACCTATGCAAACCACTAGATGTGGTCATGATGATTTTTACCTTGGTTTTTGCTACAATTTGAACTGCTTTCTGTGACTTCAGACTTGAAGTCTTTCAAATCTATTTTCTACAAAGAAGCCAGAGTAAGATCTTTAATCACAAATCTTAAAACTATTTCCTACAACATGTTTATATTCCTACATCTTATAATTGGGTTTCTCTCATAGCCTGCCAATTTTTTAATGTTTCAGCCTTCCCTTGCATTATAACATGCATCCCATTTGTGTTTTAAAAATAGAAAACTGCTTGAAGTGCAGTTTTCACTGTGCCTTTGCTCATATGGTTCCTTGGGCCTGAATCCCTTCCTCATTTAGTACTTTTCTCACTCTTATGACTACGGCTTATGTTGTAAGTTTTATCTCAGAAGTCAACTTGCAAAAGTCATCTTAGTCTCTAGGTGAATTAAAGTGTCATGCCTATCCTCTCAGAGTGTCTGTGTCACCCAATACACTGTAAATTATGAAGGGAAAGAATATATCTTATTTTTATTTATAGAATCCCTACTGTGTAGTTTCTTCTCATAATGAAAAATAAATGGACCCTTTCCTTTTTATTGTCTAGATTCTTTGTGGACAATACTTGCTCAAGTTATGCAAAAGAAAAGTCACTGAATTCATCACTGCTACTCTCCTTGGCTATGCAGGTCATTGTCAATATGTTTCATTCATCCACTCAGAAAAAAAATTACAGTCTTTTATATAAAATATAAGTGTCAGGATCAAATGTTAGATTTCTTTTCCTCTTCATCTATGATTATGGGTAAAATTATCTGTCCTTAAATAACAACTGCACACTGATTACTCCCAAATTTAATCTCCATCCTGACACTTTCCATCAGCTCCAGACTCATATTAAAAGACTCTTTAACACCTTAACTAAAAGGTGTCTTAAATTTAGCATTTTGAAAACAAAATCTTTGTGAGCCCTTATGCAAAGCCTTGTCACACAGGATGCCCCATCTTGAAGCACACCATCATTTACCTAGTTTTCAGCAGAAAAAGATGAGAGTCATGGTAGATCCCTGTCTCTGCCTGTACCTCAATCAAATCCATCTTCAATCCCTACTGGCTCAAGTTTGAAGATCAGAATCTAACAACTTATCACTACATCCACCACTACTTTCCTAGTCCAACCTAGCTGCCATCTTCTTTAGATGAGACTACAGCAATAGACTGGTTCCCATGCTCCCACACTCTTGCCAATACCCTCCAAACCCATACACATTTTATTCTCCATAGAGCAGATATAAACCATATTTTCTCCTTCCTGTGCTCAATACGATCCAGTGATCAACAAGGACTTAAAATGATCTGTTTCCTGCTTGGTTTTCTGGCTTAAACTTTTCCAACTCTTGACCTAGCTCACTCCCCAGTAGGCACAATGGTTTTATGGCTGCCTTAAACATGCCATGTCAAATTCCATCTGGAATATGTTTAGTCATAGTTTTGCATAGTTCATTTTCACTTTATTACATTTTTTTTGTTCAAATGTCATCACCTCAAAGAAATGTCCTGTGTGTGTTCTATCTTAAGCAGGTCCTCCCCAAGCTATTCTAAGCACTCATCAAATATGAAATTACATCACTTGCTTTATTTGCATTCTGGTGTGTTTTGTGCTCTAATCTAAATTGTAGGTTCAAGGCCAAGATTTAGCCTTGAACTTGTACTAGAACTGGGCCTTGCAGAGGAGGTCCATAACTGGACATTGTCGTGCTCTGATCCCAACTAATCCAAGTAATTTATATTACCTTCAACGCTCTTTTGATTATATTATATTTCTAGTCCATCTAGAAAATCACTGTGACAAATTTTGCTGTATGCTATCACCTATTGCTAACAGTTATTAGAAAAAAAAATCATTAAAAGACAAATTCTGGAAGAAACTCAATTGCTTGAAAACATTTCTATAAAACAGGATTTCAATACCATATTTAACCCACTATAAATAATGCAGTACTGTTTCCTAGACAAATTAAACAAAATAAAAATTCATTAGGAAAAATGTTAAAATTGGATCTAGAACAGAACTTCAATAGATGTTAAAAGCAAAGGTTTTGGAGATCTTAGCTCCAACATTTACCTTTTTACCTTAGACTCCCAGTAACATTTTCGCAAAAATAAATGCTGATAACAGTTTGTTTTAAGTATACTTCCATAAATATTTTTTCAGGGTAAATATTTGTCATATATGAAAACTAATGCACATTTATTTATATTTTTTTATACAAAGAGGCATAGACAAGTAAAAGGCACTCTTGTCCATTATTTCTTTTTAAATATCCATATCTTGCAGATTATTCCTGTCTTTAATATTGATCCACCTTTCTCTTCTGAAGAGGTCAAAATATCTATGTAATATTTTATCAAATTTATTAGGGTATCATGAATCACTTAATTGGTAACTGTTGATATTGGATTTATCGCATGTCTCTGCGTTCTATTTCACTGATCTTACTGTAAAGTCACAAAGTCATAGGAAATGTTTTAATTAAAGTTTAACTGCATATCTGACATGTGGAAATGCAAATCCCTATTAAATATTCTTCTATAAAAGTGTTTTTAGATTATTTTTATGCTCATTTTTTGATATATTACTTAGAATACATTTTGTCTAGTTTAAAAATAAAAGGAAAACTATCAATATTTTTATTGTAATCAGCATATAGTTTCAAGTTAATTTAGGAAAAGAATATATCTTTAAAAAACTATCACAGTTGTCAAATTTTAACTCATTAGAATTAACAAACTTAAACACTGTTCTATAATACACCTACAAACTCTAAGTTTAGTAGTTCCAACAGGAAGACACTGAGACTGAGTAAAACATTAAACCATTTAACTTGAATAAAAATCTCAAGTGAATTTCACTTTATATAAGCACAAAATGGGTGTTGTCCAAAATGTTTGACATTCTCTAAGATATTTCTTCTGAAATTGATCAGTGTAAACTACTAGATTTTGAAATAGCAATGTAGTTGAAGTCAATACTTGATTAAAGATTGCAACATTAAGCAATAATTGACAATTTTCCTTAACTTTGCCATCTTCAGTTTTATAGGGATTTGTATTTCATGAATCATTTTCATATTAATTATTACATTTGCTTTTCAAAATATTCTTTTGATATTTTTAAGCAGGAATCATTATCTCCATATATAGGCAAAATACTGAGGCTCATAGAAATTAAATGTCTTGCTCGGAAGCAAAAAGTTAATAAGTAGCTAAACAGGAATATGATTCCAGGTATTTTGATTTCTAGTTCATTGTAACTATAATTAGTATTGAATGTTTCTGGCTGTACCTCAAAACAATTTTCGTTACAGTGATTGTTTCCAGGGATATTGTGTGTGTGTGTGTGTGTAGATGTGTGTGCATGCCCATGTGAGCATGTGTGCATGTTTTGTCTTCGTGTCAGAGATATTTATTTCCTTGTCGGTAAGAAAATATGAAAAATCAATGTTGGTGAGGACATATAAGCTTGAGAAATCTAGAGTGATGGAAAATGCTCATTATTATTATTTTATGGGGCTATGTCCCCCAACTTAATTTGTCCTTTTTGGTCAGGACAATATTAAGACGTGCATTTTCTTTCTACTCTAGGTGGTCTAAGGAGTTTCCTTCTGTCTAATCTCAAAAGTTATAAGTACTTGAAGAATAAAAGACTTCCTGATTACAGAGGAAACAGGATGAGATAAATAAATAGGAAGTCTGAGACAGTATGTTTGTCCAATAACAGAAATTGGGAAAAAGAGAGACAGAGAGGCAGAGAGAGAGAGAGACAGAGAGAGAGAGAGCGCGAGCGAGCTATGGCTGTAACCTCTGAATTTTACTACAATGTCCACAATGTCCATGTGTCTTATAATTACTGTCTTTTTAAAAATCTCCATCTTTTGAACATATTTACTGCACAGTTTACCCAGATTTTAGAATTTTCATTCATCTTGTGGAGGGAGAATTCTGAGGACTCCTTGCTAATCATCCTTAGGGTAGGAATAAAGACAATAGAGGTAAATGATCTTTGAAACAAATCATAGAAAACTGTCTTAGTGAGTTCGTGAAGAAATTTTATTTAGGGCAGTACTAGAAAAAGAATAACTTACCACCTTAAAAGCAGGGAACACTTTCTCCCTCCCCAGTCAACTTTCTTTCTGGTTTGAACTTCCCTGATCATATAGTTTCATTTCTCCCTATTCTCTGCTAATAATATATAGCTTTAGTGTAGTCTTGGAACCTTTCAGTGTGTAAGATTTCTACCATAAGTCAAAGCAAAAACTGTACCAGATGAAGTTATACAGGCAATGGAGACTTTATTCAAGACTAATGCAATTAGGGAAAGAGACTAGAACTCTGTCTGAGTTGAACATTACTGAAAAAGAAAAAAAATGGATAAGAATTTTTAAGAACTGGGATAAGAGGAATCACAGGCCACCTGTGTTTGCTAACTGAACCTTTCTAATTGGAAAAGTAACCCTTCTCCTATCTTCAGGACAGGTTAGTTTTATAACTAGCAGGAAGTTCAAGCCGAAGTTAGACTCCCACAGAAACTAAGAGTCAGGGGTCCTATCTTTCTTGATGATTGTATTTCAAGGGATGACTTCCAGCTACTTGAGATATTCCTGGGTTGTTTTAAACCCGACAAGATGCTTTCAAAAGATTTACATCTCAAAGAGGCAGGGAAGGAATTTACAATTCCAAGTTGTTTTTTTTTTCTTTATTAAGATTTATTGGAGTGACAATGGTCAACAAAAAATATATGTTTCAAGTGTACAATTCTATAATACACCATCTATATATTACATTATGTGTTCACCACCCAGAGTCAATTCTCCTTTAATCACCATGTATTTGACCTCCTTTATCCTCTTCTACCATCCACCCCACCTCCTTACCCTCTGGTAACCACTAAACTGTTGTCTGTGTCTGTGAGTTTTTGTTTCTTTGTTTGCTTGTCTTATTTCTTTGTTGCCTTCAGTTTTATATCCCATATATGAGTGAAGTCATATGGTTCTCGACTTTTTCTGTCTGACTTATTTCACTTAGCATAATGATCTCCAGATCCATGTATGTTGTCACAAATGGCAGTATTTCATCTTTTCTTATGGCAGAGTAGTATTCCATTGTGTATATATACCACAACTTCTTTTTCCAATTGTCTATCAAAGGACACTGGTTGTTTCCATATCTTGGCCACCATAAATATTGCTGCAATGAACATTGGTGTACATATATCTTTATGGATTAATATTTTCAGATTTTTTTGCTAGATATCTAGGAGAGGGATTGCTGGGTCATACGGTAATTCTATTCTTCCAAGTTTTCTAAAGTAAATGTCCTATGAGAAGTCAGGGGCCTAAAATCATGAAGAATTCCATCTAAAACTATTATAATCAATTAATGATAAATCAAGCTGAGGGGACTATTAAGGCTATGTTGATCAGGAAGCATATTCTCATGGGTGTTTATCTATACGTGTTAATTTTTTGATGATTTTTGTTTTATATCAATTCAGGGCAAAAAGTATCATTTCCCTGTCTGGATTCTTTTATGTACTTATTTTATGTAGTATTATGTTTCATAATCTAACACATGCCAATGAATCATACTATTTATTTTCATCTGGGATATCAGAGTGTCTGTGTGGAATCTTCAAGGAAAAAGTAAAGAAACTCCAAATTAAGAGGTAGTATATAATGATGTAGGAGAGACTTATGCGTTTTGCATACTGGAAATGATAACACTGAAATCTGTTGCTTCATTAGTTCTGCTTACTCTTGTCATCTGTACCATGCTCCTGCCCCTTTCTGTTCTGTCTGTCTCAGATTTGAGCTGTAGTAGGGGAGGTACAATTGTGCCGGTTAGTCACTGACTAACAGTATGTGTTACTGTCGAGTAGAGACTTCATATTACCCTCTATATGGGAATTGTCTATTTCTAGCCTAAGGATGGCAGCAGGGAATCAAGTGGAAAAGCCTAGTGCATTATGCTGTGCAAAGTCAAGTGCAAGCTGCTGTGCAAACCCAACTGCAATCTGTACAAAGCCTAGTGCAATATTCACTAAACATGATTACTGTTGATGAAAGGACCTTTTAATGTAGCTACTTGGAAGGGGATGTGATTTTGGCAGCCTTTCAGAGTATTAATTTTCTCAAATACAGTTTAGAGAGAAGGATATTTTGCATCCACTGGGAAGGATGAACTTTCTTGAAGTGAAGAAGAACCAATTTAGGAGGTTAAGAAGCAAGGGTACAGAAAGGAAAGCAATTGTGGAATCCCTAAGGGGAAGCAGAGAGTAAGACATGGAGATACAAATGGATAAATTCTTAATATTGACTAATTTTGGCTCTTTCTTATTTGTCATTAATAAAACCACACCAGCTTGGAAAAACTACTCACTAACACCATCACAGTGATATATTGATATTTGGCTTATTGGCCTGACTCCTAGAGTATCAAACAACAATAACAACAAAAACATTTATATCATAGGAACCCATGTGTATGTCTCAGTTAGCTGGAACATAAATATGTGTCTCTAGTATGAGCATTGTATCCAGTGTTTATAATAAGTCTGTTCTCAATAATCACCTGAGTAAAATTTCCAGTTATATACAGCTGATTACCATTCCTGGTCTATATAAGAATTTCTTTTAGTGTAGTCCAATATATTTCCAGAAAGCTCCTCAGGTTATGATGATGCATCCCCCTCGTTAAGAACTATTATTTTAAGTTGATATTTTCCCTAAATACTGAATAATGAATTTGCCAAAAACTATTCAGTGATCGCTATGACAAGAAACCACATGAAAGTCTATTTCTTCCCCACACATTCCCTTAGTGTTATATATTGTAAATCAAAACAAGATATATTCATCCAAAATACCATCAAGTTAGCATAAGAACATATAAACAGTCCAAAAAATATCTTCCACAATGATTTGGAATCATAAGCCTATTAAAATGGTCATATTTTCTTTAAGAGAAAAATGTCAAAATAACGAATCAAAATCTAAATGTATAAGATGGCTATAAATCAATCTTAGCTCATCGGAAGAATTCTGGAATGCACTCTACAATGGATCACCTAAGAAAACATAATATATGAAAATAATTTTATAAAAATAATTATATAAAACAAGTCAATTTAATTCAGTGTAGAAGAATTTTAAATTAGATTTGATTTTTTTTAAGTCCAAGGACAGCTATATACTCATTTAAATTAAATGCCTAAAGATTAACAGCCCTCTTTTGAAACAAACTCAAGAATAAAAAAAAGATTGGTAAGCAGCATTATTCATGCATTCACTTACCAATAAATGTATTAAGCACTTACCAAGTTCAGATCACTAAGTAAAATTGTGTTAGATCTTTCTATTAATGGTTTTATAGTTTTACCTTCAAGAGTTATATTACAGTAGAAGAAATAGTCATGTGTTCAAAATTATAACATCGTATAATTTATAATGTAAAATAGATAATATTGACAAGAATAAAAACAATAGATATTTATCATAGGCATTTTGGTTCACATACACTTTTGGTAAAAAAATAATAATAATGCAAAACTCTGCTAGAGAATGAAATGAATTTCATTTCTAATTATAAAGCAGAAAGTTATATATATATATATATTTATATATATACTGTGTATATATATATATGTACACACACTGTGTATATATGTATATACATATATATAAATATATATGTATATAAATATATATATATACTGTATATAGATACATATAATTCGAAAACACACAATTTATATTAATTATATTGTTATAGTAATTACAATTTATATTTGTACAATTGATGCAGATAAAAGTTAGTTGTAAGATTTACTTGGAAAAAAATGGTACCACTGAAGCATCTATAATATTTCTAAAAAGGATAACACATGCCTACGGTAATGTAAAATCACTAATCTAGGAATTTAAATCTCAAAATGCAATACAGGTTGTCATGTAACTTTTATGCTGGTTTTTCAGCAGCAGATAGAGATTTTAAAGGGAATGGATGCCTGGTTGGCTCTGATTTAAAGAATTATCAGAATTTTATGTCTTAAAACAAACCACCACCAAATGTTTTCATTTGTAGAACATGTTTTGAGCAATCTTCAATTACCCCATTTTTCTGAGTACTGATCAATATTTTTTTTCTTAATTTTGCAAACATGAGTGATTCTCAAATGAACATACTTTGGATATTCAGTGTCTTTCATTTGAACTCTGCCAGTTTCTTTTTCTTGGGCTAAATTTGCATAAATAACTCAAAGGACTCTTCATTAGAAACATACATTTGGAAAAAAATGTTTTATATTAAAAAATGAAAATATCCACAAAAAACACTTTTTAATAAACATAACGAATTCTTCAGTGTTGCTGTTCAAAAAAGTCACCATATAATACTGATGATATTGCAATTTGAGTGACGTCTCAAATTACTTCCATAAATATCAGTCTAAAAAGAGGTATCAGGCCAAAGAATCCCCAAACTCTATTATGCCACAAGAAGTGCCCTTGAAATCTATATATAAAGAGGTTACATTTTTTAAAAGAGAAAGATTGGATGAGAAAGAAAAAAATTCAAAGGAAAAAGCACCATGAAAGTAGAGTTTACCTATTTCAGACACACAAGCTCACTTAGAATAGTCTTAAGAAAAGAGATAATGAGGTGGAAAGGAAGGTTTTACAGTCAGCAAAATTAACACAGCTTGGAAATTAAAGATAACATAGCTGGAAATGTCAAACTGGCATTCTCTCAATACTGAGCTTCAGTAGTGAGTATTATAAATACATTCATATGTCATGGATGTTAAGTGATTTTAAAAATCAAAGTTTATGCAAGGTCTTCCAAGGTTAGGCAGAAATCTTTTATTATCAGTAAAAAGATCCCTGAAATAGATGCCAGTGGTTCAAATACTACCAAGATGAAAGAGAAAAATTAAACAGTAATAGAGAAATTAGAATTTCAAGAAAACTTCAGAAAATGTAGCTGATCTTCCCAGATCTGTAGCATTGATTTAGGCCCCTAACACCAGAGGTTTGAATTCTTTAACTGCTTTCTAAAATAACTCTCTTTCTTGACTCTTTTCTCTGACTCTTTTTGCTTTCTCAGACTCTAATTTATCTTGCACGCTATCTCTGGATTAATCTCCCTTAGGTCCTTTCATTCTATTAGTGCTCAAAAAAATCTACAACATCTCCCAGTTGATTTCCTAAACAGACATAAACTTCTCTCCTTGTTTTTTTCAGATTTCCTGCAATTTTTCTACCTCCCATTTCGACAAGACTATTTTATACTACTCCCAACTATGAACCTTTCTCTAGAGACTACATCACCATTTATTTATACCGTGTACTTGCTTATCATAGTAACATTGCTCAACTTTCTTCCTTCCTGAAATACCATCCAATCTTCTTCACCAGCTGAAATCATTCCTATCCATTCCTTAAACTTCAGCTTAAATCCTGATTTATTGACACTTTCCATGTTTATTGTTTATTTCGGCATGCCGTGAATAATCCCAGCTCTAAATTCTTACAGAAGTATTTTTTTCCTCCAAGTAATTTATAACTTAGGTGTCTATTATTGTGTGTTTTTCATTAACTTTCATGGGCATCGAGTCTTAAAACATCCATAAGATTGTAAGTTACTTGGAGACATGGGTCACATATTAAATTTTGATATTATAGTGAATGAATAGACAGAAATTCGGCCTCATTTCATAAAAAGGGGAGTTCAAGGAGTCCTATTGAAATATACATTCTACAAGGAAGGAAAATGAAATAAAAATAAGTGAAGGAATTGAGTATAAAAGCAGTGTATTAATTTCCTAGGGCTAAAATAACAACGTACCACAAACTGGGTGTCTTAAAACAACAGAAATTTATGCTCTCACAGTTCTGAATGCCAGTCTGAAATCAAGGTGTCAGCGGGCCCATGAGTAAAATTCTTCCTGCCTGTTACTAGTTTCTGGTGGTGGCTGACAATTTTTGTCATTCCTTGGCTTGCAGCTACATCACTGCAATCTTTTCCTCTTTTGTACACAGCATACTCGCTATATATCTGTTTCTACACATCATCTTCCTTCTCATTATAAGGACACCAGTCAAATTAAATCAGGGGCCTGCCCTACTCCAGTATGATTTTATCTTAACTAATTACATCTACATCAACCCTATTTCTAAATAAGGTCACATTCTCAGGCACTTAAGTTTAGAGCTTTAACATAGCTTTTTGGAGGACACAAATCAACCCATAAGAAGCAGTAAACACAAAGATGCAAACAGTCTGAATTTAATTCTTAGGACACGTGCTGAGAAGTCCAGCATACTTGTGAGAGATGGAAAACCTATTTACCTCTAAAAATAATGAGGAAAATGATCAATCACTTGATTCAGAGTTTGTAAGATTTAAGCCAACAAATTACTAAAGGAAAACACAGAAATTTGTGCATTGATCCCAAGGGAAATTTATTCTGAGAGAGCTGATGAAATAGTGAATGATCTAGAAAATAATATTATCAATAAAACTGTATATAATATACATGATTTTTTATAACAACTAAATTAGATTTGTTTTTTCAAATTTATATTGTTCAGTAAAATTAATCATGGGCAAGATGGGAATAATAGTCTTGGGAAATATGACAGTGTCAATGTGTACAAATTTTGATGCTATACTTTAATAAAGGAATTGATATTCCTTGAGTGTAGAATATCTATCACAAATTAGAATATCAAATTTTATGAGTGTACATCAGGTCCAAATCTATTTTTTATAAGTTTGAGAAATTTTACTTGGGATTCTTGAGAACTTGAACTGAGATACTTCTTTCTTATATGCTATTCTTAGAAAATATTATATAGTGTATATTAATTCTATGAATTTCCTTTGCAATCTAAAATCACATATCCAACTTTTTACTTGAAATCTCCATTGGGATGTCTCACCAAAATCTAATGTTGATTATATCCCTAAGATAACTATTTCATCTGCCAATATTCTTATTTCCCACAGTACAGATAATTTGTTTTTTTGTTCTCCTATACTTTTCCTGAATGTTCCTTGCCCTATTCTATATAGGGTGGGAACCAAGTAGGGAGCAATCCAGCAAACTATATCTTCCCGACTTCCATACTAATTGAATTTAGTTTACATATCTTTCTATTTTTTCTGACTTCCATTCTTTATGAACATCTTCATCTTAGCTACCATATCAGTTACACAAACACGCACACACACACACACATATATAATATATATATATATTATTTTTTCTATTAAATGTCATGTAACTTTTTTCCCTTCATACTGATTTTAATGTTATCACTTGGCATTTGATTTTAAACAATTTGATTATGATACACCTAGGTATGTTTTTCTTTGTATTTATCCCAATTGGATTCACTGCAATATCTACCAACTGATATAGGAAATTATCATCCATTATTTTCAGGTTTTGTTTCTATCCTAACTTTCTGTCTTCTTCTTCTGGGACTCCTTTTTGACCAATTTCCACATATCATGTATTCTTTGTTTTGTTTTGTTATAATTGTGTTCTTTGTTCTCTCTGTGTTTCATTTTGCATATCTTTTCTAATGATTTATGTGAGTCCAATATATAGTCTATCCTATGTTTGGTCTGCTTTTAATCATTTCCATGAGCTCCACTCGATTCTTCTTTATATTACTATATAAGCATTCTATCGATATTATCCATCTTTTAATTCGCATTGTTTTACTTTTTCTCTGTTCTATGACATATAAATCACAGATATGCTGAAGTCCTTATTGACTAAATATAATATTTGTATCATCCTTGGGTCTGCTCTTGCAATAGACTATTTTATACTTTATTACGTATAACTTTTTGCTAGTTATTCATGTAATTAGTAATTTCATATTGTATGTCATATGTTGGACATAATATATTGGATATGCCTTCTACTTCTCCTAGGGAGATCTTTTACTCTGAGGGCATGTACTGTAATTCTGGGATTTGGTCCTTATTTCTAGAGCATGGCTTTTCTGTTTCCCCACGGAAAGCCCTGAGTACTCTCCAAGGTATCTCTAACTGGGCTTGAACTCCAGTAGTTCTATAGAACCATGTATCTACTCAAATCTCTCGATTCCCTTTGGTTGTTCTCTGTTAGACATCCTGGAGTTTTACCCCTTGGGTGCACCGCTTAGCAGTGAGCCAAAGACACAGAAATAATTTTATATATCTTATATATCTTATATATCTTATTGTGGCTCCTTCTCTCCAGTGCCTTTCTTTTTGAATCCTTGTTCCTGAATCCCAAGCCATCAATATAGCAAAAATGAACTGTGATTTTGATTTTTCCACCCTGTGATACTGCCATCTTCTTTCTGAATTCTATTCACCTGCACTGTGATTTGGGAAATACTCCCACAGATAAAACCAGGATGTAAGCCGAGTCTTCATTTTAATTTAATTTAAATGTGCTTCCTTCTCTCAAGCACTCTCAGCCTGTATTATAAATTTCCCACTTTCTGCTTGAGTTGTGTGTATATATATATATATATATATATATATATATATATATATATATATATTACTGACTGCATATAGTAAGTACAATAGCATCTATTCTATCATGGGCAGAGCTGGGATTGGCTTCTTTTTTAATTCCTAAAGCTCATGGAACAAAAGCTTCCCTTGAAGAGGTGTTAAATACCATCTAAATGTAATGGGAGAAACTCTGTAGGTGGAAGGAAGCAAAATTTACCAACCCAAAGTGAAAAATATGGCATAGATACGTATTGCTTATCAAGCATCTCAGTATTTTCCAACTCCCATGCTGTGGGATTTGTGCCAATTGTGGGAAGGGGAGAATTAATAGAAATGACATGAGGCAAAGCTCTATAAAAATCTCATCACCATTCTTCCCTGCTGAAAAGTCCTGATATGACATAATGATTCTTGAGTCACTATTCAGAGGATAATTGTTAAGGAAACCAACCACCAGTACTGGACTGCATAAGTAAGAACTATAAATCTTCATTGTGGTATTCCACTGAGATTTCAGGACTTATTTTGTAAACACTGAATATACTAAAAGTATCCTTATTAATTCAGAAACTCAGGTTAAATTATGGATACATTTGTTTCAATATTTAAATGTATTTTCTTACTAAATGGAGAAAGTCCTGACTAAAGGAGAGGAGAGTACATTTTTTTCAATTAAAAAAATAGACAAACATATGCTGAATGTAATAAACATTCTTCCTAAACTCACATGGAACATTCACCAAAATAGACCACATTCTGTGCCATAAAGCATACTTTAATAAATTTAAAAGACTAGAAATCACATAATGTCTGCTCTCAGACTACAGTGGAATTAAACAAGAAATCAATAACAGAAAGATAATTGGAAACTAAATAGTTAGAGAACAATACCCTTCTAAGTAATATAGGGTTTAAAGAAGAAATCTAAGAAAAAATTAAAAATATGTAGAACTAAATAAAAATAGAAAATACAACTTATCAATATTTCTGGGATACAGCAAAAGTAGTGCTTACAGGAGAAACTATAAAATTGAATGCATATATTAGCAAAGAAGAATTATATAAAATCAGCAATCTTAGCTTCGTTTTATGAATCTAGAAAAAATAGCAAATTAAATCTAAATAAGCAGAAGAAAAGAAATAATAAAATTAGAGCACAAATCAATGAAAATGAAAACTGATTTTTGGAAAGAGCAATAAAAATCAATAAGCCTCTAGCCAGGGTGACTAAGAATAAAAGAGAGGATGCCAATTACTAATATGAGAAATGAAAGAGGGGACATCACTACATGTCCCATGGACTTTAAAAGCAATGAAGGAATAATATGAGAGACTCTATACCAACATTTTTAATAACCTAGAGGAAATGAACCAATTCCTTGAAAGATACAAGCTTCCAAAACTCACACAGAAAATAGACAATCTGATTAGGCTGTATCTATTTTTAAAACAGAATGAATAAATAATAATCATTCAAAACAGGAAGTATCAGGCCCACATGGGTTCGCTGGTGAATTCTACCAAACACTAAGGATGAAATTATACCAATTCTCTACCATCTTTTTCAGGAGATAGACTCAGAGGGAGCACTTCCTAACTCATTTTAGAAGACTACTATTACCCTAATACCAACACCAAAGACATTACAAGAAAACTATATATATATATATATATTAAATCAACAAAATATTATATCAAAACCAACAGTGTACAACATTAATCATATATCATGACCAAATGAGATGTACCCCAAGTACGCAAGCCTGGTTCAACATTTGAAAACCAATTAATGTAATCCATCACATCAAATAGGGTAAAGAAAAATCACATGATCATATCAATAGATGCAGAAAAGGTATTTGACAAAATCGAACTTCCATTTATGATAAAAACTCTCAGTGAACTAGGATTTGAAGGGAACTTCCTCAACTTATAAAGAAGATCTGCAGAAAGCTTATGGCCATCATCATACTTAATGGTGACAAACGTGAAGCATACCCACTAAGATCAGGAAGGATGTCCCCTTTACTACTTCTTTTCAATCTTGTACTGGAAGTCCTAGCTAACACAATAGGACAAGAAAAGGAAATAAAAGGTATATAAATTGAGAAGGAAGAGAAAACATAGGTTTGTTTACAGATGGCATGTTTATCTATATACAAAATCTGAAAGAATAAAAAAAATTGAAATTAATGTGGTTATAGCAAAGTTGCAGGATACCACAGAATATAAAAATCAATCTGTACCTTCTGCTCAATATTGCTATGAACCTAAAATTCTCGAAAAAATAAAGTCCATTAAAAGCATGTTATTCAAGCAGTGGCAATAAACTTAAGTCTTCTTGAATCTCCCCCAAAAACAGATATAGTAATGAATGTGTTAAAGCACTAAATAAGTAAATAAAGAAAATAAATCATTTTAAACTAAAGACACGAAGTGATATTCTTAAAACCACAGAATTCCTTTGAGCTGTGACAAACTACCAATACCTGTGTATATAATAAAGTGCGTGACAGGAAGTAGAAAGAAGACAAAAAAAAATTTCTGATAGCCCTGAGGCTCGTAAACCCAGACTGCTGAGACAAATTTTTTCTGAAAGCAAGAGAAGACACTTTGGAATAGAAAACTGGTGTCATTGTTTTACTAAAACAGCTGAAGAGTGTAGGAAACTTGATGTCTCCATTGTAAGGATGAGTTTAAAGCAAGTGAATTGCATTAAACAACTTTAATGATAATACAAGTACTACTTAAACTATTTTAAAGCATAAACAAAGTGGGGAAAACACCTTCAAATATTTGTTTTAAGGTGAGCGTAATATTGATTACAGAACCTGATAAAAACTGTACTAAATTATTCCACAAACCAATAATGTCCCTGCATATCAATAAAATATTTCAGTTTATAAATTTAATATTACTGCAATAAAAATATCTTTATTTTTTCTTGAACTAGAAAAGTTAATTATAAAGTGCATTTGAATTAAAAAAAAAAAACAAGCAAGAATAGAGAAACCATGAAAACCTTGAAAAAGGTTTTTTAGCTCCTCCTCACCACGTGAACTGTATTTTATGTCCTTTATAATTAAAATAGTAAGATATTGCAATGTGAATGGGCCAGGATGGAAAAATCTGGAAACAGACATAGGATTTACAAGTGAAAATTTAGTATATTATAACATAGCATCAGAAATCAGTGAGTAAAAAATATTATCTATAATTAGTAGTGTTGGATAAATGGCAAGGTTATGCGAAGAAAAGAAACAATTATCTCCACACTATACATGCAACTATTAGAAGAAAATATGTCTGAATCTGTGTATAAACTTGAAAGTAAAATAACAGTTAAGCATGACTCACAAAATATGATCAGTAAAGGATAAAATTAACAAATTTTGTTATGTAATTTGTCCAAAATATATTCATGACAAATAAGCATAATCATTAAATAGACAAATGATAAAACAGTCAAATGTATTTGCAACGAAAAATGTTTAACGGTCACCAGATCTACTCATGAATAGGATTTTAAGAAATTATAATTTGCGATATAGAGCATGTCAGGTATTCAAATATATCCTAAAGATAAAAAGAAATTTGCAAGGTCTTACTTCCACAGCACACATACTAACACTGGAATGATGCAGAAAAGATTAGCATGGATCCTGTGCAAAGATGCCACGTAAATTAGTGAAGCACTCCATATTTTTCTGGACTCTTAAAAGTGGTTAAAATGATAATTTTATGTTATATGTATTTTACCACAATAAAAATAAATACACATATAAATAGTAAATTAAAATTAAAATAGTGTGAAAAGTGAAACAAAAAAGTTCAAGGACATTTTAAACTATTTCAGTAATCTTAATTTTAGTACAAATATTTGAATCGGTATCATTATGGGTTCATATTGATACTAAAAAAAATGCTAGCTAGTTTGAGAAGTTTTAGTAAAAACAGTAAGAGTGAAAATTAGATATGATTTACCTCTTGATATGATACAATCGGAAGCTCATAAGTCCACCTATGAAATATTACTATCAAACAATAGAACAAATTTGATCAGCCTTTTAAATGTAACTGCATTTTTATAGGAAATAAAGTGGTATGCAGACCATCTTAAGTGATACAAAGGGATGCAATAAGCAAAATCCAGAATGTGCAAAATTGTATAGTATCATGCGCTTGGTTTCATTACTGACTAAATTATAAGTGGGAAAAAAAGGGATGAGAAGCAATTTAAAATAAATTAAAAGCAATTTAAACTATACCTGTAAAATGCATTGCATGTACTTTGTTTCCTGATTCAAACAAATAGATTGTAAGCTAAAAATACTATAAAATTTTGGAGGTTAACATGAATATTGTGTATTTCATAACATAAAGAATCATGCTAATTACTTTAGGAATGATAAAAATATTGGAATTATGATTTTTAAAGTATCTCTTATAGATACATACTGAAGGATCTATGGATGTAGTAAAGTGATTATAGGATCTGATTTAAACCTATCTAAGTTGGATGTGGAACATGGAGTAGGTGTAGACTTAAGAGAAAAATATATTGACTGTTTAGAAACTGGATATCATATCCATGGAGGTTCATTATGATACTTTTTTCTTTTATATATTTATGCTTTTGCAAAATAATTTTTAATGTAACACTAGCATTAATGTAACAGATAAATAGTAATGAGTGAGGGAAAAATCATCATTTCTATTTATAGGGCTGTGGATGAGAAGGAACAATGAACAAGAACCTAAGTTTATGCATGCATAATTTATCTCCTCTAAATATTTTTTTCATTTATATTGCTTCAACCCACTGTCCAATATGCTCATGCTTTCTTACTTTAAAATGTAAATGACTGGACATATAGAAAATTGTTAACCAAAAATGTTGGTTAAATCCTTTTACCATAAAGTAAGCATTTTTTTTTTTTTTTTTTTAACATAAACTGCTCTTAAGGATTAGGCATTAAATGCTAGGTACCTTTTTTGTAATTTGCTATTTACTCTTCACCAGGGAGAAATGTGACCTCATTCTATGTTCTAAGTAACACAACAGTGCCCTAATGATCAGTGCATCAATAGTGATGGTCTGAGGATAGACAAATTGATCAATTGAATTAATATGGCTAATTACAAAATAAGATGGATTCCCTTCAATTTGATGACTATTCAGGAAAAAAGACAAATATGAAAAAGTAAAATAAATTTCAAATTACTGTTTAGTATGGAAAGTGTAGAAGTATGCAGCATATTGAACAACAGTTTTATTAGTAATGAAAGAGAAGGAAAAATCATTGAGGGTTGGGACACTTGAACATTTCAGGCAGAAGAAATTAATATACATGATGGCAGAGTTGAATATGTTAAGTAAGAGATTTTTTAAAAACGTCAGAAAAATTATATAACAGACTCAAATTTAGTAGGAGAAGTTCACAGAATCAAAACCAGATTTTCTGATTATAAATCAGTATACTACTTACAAAAAGTTATAGCTCCTAAACTAATGGATATTCCACAATTTATTTGTTCATTAATATTTACTGCATGCCATGATGTGCTAAATTTTGTTCTAGTTTTTATCTAGTAGGTAAAGCAGTAAGCAAAACAAAGCAGTGAACAAAATAGAGTCCCTTCTTCTGTGGAGCTTGTATACTAAAGAGAGATTGAAGACAGAAAATAAATAAACAAGTATTTGGTATATTGTTATATAATGCTATGAGAAAATTTAAAAGTTTAAGCAGATACAACAGGAAAGAGAATCGCACTTTTAATCAGGGTGGCTGTGGAAGGTCTTTCAAAAGAGATAACATTTAAAGATTAATCTAAAAAATATTTTTCAGGTAGAAGGACCTGTGGTTACACAGACTCCATGGTGGGGATATGGGAGGCATGAGATACAACTGGTAAAGAGGTCAGTGTAGCTGGAGTAGAATGAGCCAGAGAAAGTAGTCAGATTTGTTGGAGAAGTCTAACAAATTATACATTTTTAGTATAAAAAAATTTTAAAGACATTCTTATTTGAAGAGTGCTACTTACATAATAGTTCATAGGAAGAGCTACATAGATCTACATCACAGTAAGTAGTACTTACTACAAAAAAAGTAAGTTCTTTCTACTTTCATAGTAAATGCCTAATAAATCTATATAAGCTAGTGCATAACACCCTATGCTTTAAATATTGTAGCATAATTTTTCTCTATACTATATTCTGATTTCTTATAGTTTAGTTATATCATCATACTTAATGTATGTAACAGAATCTAAAATATAGTGTTGGTGTTTTAAGTCTATATTGAAAGACACATTAATGAATTGATTAATGAATAAAGGAATGACTGTATGAGTTAGCTGTTCTTGCATTCTAAAACCATTCTAAGTTTTAGAAGCCATTCTAAAACTTAGTGGCTTACCCCAATAAGTTTAATGACAAAAGAAACAACAACAACAAAACAAGTTAAAACACACAAATTATCAAACCTCACTCAAAAAGAAATAAAGAGCTCAAATAGTCCTATATCTAATAAGGAATTATATTCATAGTTAAAACTTTTGAAAAAGGAAAACTAATGATTCAAATGGCTTTATTAATGAATCCTACAAAATATTAGAAGAAATACCAATTCCAAAAGAAAGGAAGGAAGGGAGGAAGGAAGGAAGGAAGAAAAGAAAAGAAAAGAGAAGAGAAGAGAAGAGAAGAGAAAAGAAAAGAAAAGAAAAGAAAAGAAAAGAAAAGAAAAGAAAAGAAAAGAAAAGAAAAGAAAAGAAAAAAGAAAAGAAAACCATTTCCAGAAAATAGAATAGGCTGTACCTTCCAATTCTTTTAATGAGGCCAGTGTTACAGTGACAAAAGCAGACAATGATATTATAATAAAACTACAAACCAACATCGCTCATGAATATGGATATAAAAATTCTTTAAAAGTATTAACAAACTAAATCCAGTATATGTAAGTAGGATAATATATTATGACAAGTGAGATTTATCCTGGGAAGATGAGGGTGTTTCCAGATAAGATTAGCATTTGAATCAGTAGACTGACTGAAGCAGATTGCCCTCCCCAATGGGTGGGCATCATCCAATCCTTTGACGGACTGCATAAAACACAAAGGTATGAGAGGAAGAATTTACTTTCTATGAAGTTACTTAGCTGGAGTATCAATCTTCTCCTACCCTGGGACTGGGATTTACACTGTTAGTTCCCCTGGTTCTCAGGCTCTCAGATTCAAACTGAACTAACTATATAACCAGCTCTTCTGGGTCTCTAGCTTGCATACAGCATACTATGGAACTTTTCAGCCTCAATAATTGTGTGAGCTAATTCCTTATAGTAAATCAATTTCCATTTATCTATCTATCTGTCTATCTATCTAACTATCTATCTATCCATCCATTTATCTCTATACATTTCCTATTGGTTCTGTTTCTCTAAAGAACACTGATTAATATAGTAATTCATGTATACCAATATTTTAAAAGAGAAAAAATCCTTTTAATAGATGCCTGAAAAAATATTTAACAAAATTCAACATTCATTTATGACAATATTTCTCCACAAACTATGAATAAAAGTCAAAATTTCAACCTTACAGAGGATATCTATTAATAACTAGAGCTAGCATCATACCTTGTTGTTAAAGACTAAATGGTTTCTCTCTGTGATTAGGACCAAAACAAGAATTTCTACTGACACCATTTCTGTTATACAGCATGCATGCCAGTGCAATAAAACAAAGAAAAGAAATACAACACACATAGATTAGAAAGTAAGAAATAAAACTGTTATTATTCATAGAGATAGAAATCAAGAGTGTCTACCTAAAAAAAATCCCAAATAATCTAAATAAGTATATTTAGCTGATTATAGAATACCAGTCAGCATACTAAAACCAATTGTCTTTAAGTAAGCTAGCAATAAACAAGTACATATTGAAATTTTAAAAAATACCATATACAATACCACTAAAATATGAAATAGGGATAAATCTTTTAAAAATAGGTACAATTTGTATAATAAAAAATGTGCCACATTGTTTATAAATATAAAAAAAACTAAATAAATGGAGAGCTATATCATGTTTATTAATTGGAAGACTCAAAATTGTCAAGATGTAAATTCTTCTCAAATTGATGTATAGACTGAACACAATCCCAAAGAAAATCTTACAAGTCTTCTTGGAAGAAATTTACAGGCTGATTCTAAATTTTATTTTAAAAAGCAAATATCAAAAATTGCCAAAAGAACTTTGAAAATGAAAATGTTGGCAAACTCATACTACCAGATTTCAAGATTTTCTATCAAGCTACAGTAACCATATAAGTAGCATTGGTGAAATGATAGTCACATATCAATGGAACAGAACAAAATGTACAGAAATAGACTAACACGCACATGAGCAAGTAGTTTGACCATGTTGATAATGTAATTCAGGATATAAATACTTTCTCTATTAATTAATACTATTGAAACATTTCAAAATTCATGTGCAAGGAAAAGAATAATAATGTAAAAGTAAAAGCTAAAATTGAAAATTTATATCTAGAAGAAAACAAAGGAGAAAATATCTGTGACATTGAGATAGACAATTCATTTTTAGATAGTATAATATATATAAAACCCGATCTTTGTAGAATAGTGTTTTTAAAAAAGGCAAACCATAGTCACAGAGAAAATATTTGCAAAACACATTTAATAAAGTACTGGTAACAAGAATGTACAAACAAATTTGAAAAAACCTTGATAAGAAAAGAAATAACTCAATAAAAATGGGTAAAATATATAAAAAGATAATTCACTACAGAAAAGATAGAATTTAATATAAGCACATCTAAAGATGTTCACTATCATTCGTCATTAGGCAAATGCAAATTAAAACCACAGTGAGACACAACAACATATCTTAATTAAATGGTCAAATAAGAAAAAAAGCAATAAAAAGAAACAAATAAAAACCTGACAAGAGCAAGTGCTGACAAGTAGGAAAAGCAACTAAAATCTAATAAAACATATGCTAGATGCAAAAGAAATTAAAACTATGGTTACATAAATGCCTGTATTCAAATGTTTATACAAGATCTGACAATTACATTCATGAACATGTTGCAATGAGGTTGCTAATGTTTTTTTTTTTGATATCAGAGGGATTATTCATTATGAATTTGTACCAATTGGACAAACAGTTAACCAAGTTTACTATTTGGAAGTGCTGAAAAGGCTGCGTGAAAAGTTAGACGACCTGAACTTTTCGCCAACAATTCATGGCTCTTGTATAACCACAATTCACCAGCTCACATGACACTGTCTGTGAGGAAGTTTTTAGCAAGTAAACAAACAACTGTATCGGAACACCATCCCTACTCACCTGATCTGGCCCCAGTGACTTCTTTCTTTACCCAAAGATAAAGGAAATATTGAAAGGAAGACATTTAATGACCTTCAGGACATCAAGGGTAATACGATGACAGCTCTGCTAACCATGCCAGACAGAGTTCCAAAATTGCTTTGAAGGGTGGACTAGGCACTGGCATTGGTGCACAGCTTCCCAAGGGGAGTACTTCAAAGGTGACCGTAGTGATATCCAGCAATGGGGTAATTAGCACTTTTTCTCGGATGAGTTCGTGAACGTAATTGTCAGACCTCGTAGTCATTGTATTCATAATCACCAAAACCTGGAAACAACATAAATGTTCACTGACTGCTTATTATTCACACTATAACATGGATAGTCTCAAAAGCAATAACCTAAGTGAAATTAGGAACAGGGTCAAAAGGATATATGTTGTATAATTCCATTTATAAGACCTTTTAGAAAAGGCAAACTATAGGGGCAGAAATGAGATCAATATTTGCCAAGGGCTAAAGCAGTGACTTTTGCTTGATTACAAATGGACACAAGGAAACTCTTTGGGGTAATAGAAATAGCCATGATTGCGGTGGTGCCTATGAGATTATGAAAGTTGGTCAAAATGCATAGACCTGCACACCTAAAATAGGTGTTTTATTTTTTTTTAATCTGCAATTATAAGGTCAATAAACCTGAAAAAAATCACAAAATTACTTTAAAACACCATAATAATTAAGTATTTCTCATGTTCCTACATATTATCTGGAAGTTCCCTTTGAGCTCTCCAGACTGCATTGATCTTTGCTAGACTATCTAATGTGCCTGACGTCAGTGAGGTGGAGCAGGCAGAGCTGACTAGATGAACTTACCTGGATGGCTCTTCTGTATGTGGTTTGTCATTTGCAGCAGTGTTTCACATGTCATTCTCAGGGTTTCCAGACAGAGAAGAAATGTCCTGAATATATCTTGTGGCCCAGACTTGGATCTGGCACACCATCAGGCCTGCTCCATTTTATTGCCCTCAGTAAATTTTAAGGTCGAGCACAAATCCAAGAGGGGGTGATACACTCTGCCTCTTTATTGGATTGAATAACTTTTACAGTCCACCAAAATGAGTGAATAAATATGTCATCAACCTGTGTTCCATCGTTTAAACTTTTAAAGCTTCCTGTCATTTTTTTTCATGTAAGAATATATTAAAAAATAAAATCTTGACAAGCTATAATTAAAGGCTATACAATAAACCGCAGAACTTGGGTTATCTAGTAAATTTAGTCAGGATCAATAACTAACTTGTATAAGTTAGTCCAAATTTAAAATAAGACATTTTTGTATAAAATGTATGGATAAATAGTTTTAGCAGAAACCTTTCAAAGGGAAGAAGACAGACAACATAATAAATTAATAAAAGTAAATTATTATATGAGAGACAGTAAGCCCAGAGAATTTATAGAATAGCATTTATATTAAGTTGAAAAAAATTATAGAAAAAGGCTTTGCCACATATAATTTGTGTCTCTGTGAGAATTCCTAAAATGCAAAGTTATTTTTTAATTAGATAATATGTATGAAACAAAATAAAATCACATGCTTATATAGTCCTTACTATGGGCAAAATATTGTCTACCTAATTTGCATATACTACTTTTTTTTAATTAAAGTTTATTGGGTAACAGTGGTTAATAAAGTTACATAGGTTTCAAGTGTACAATTCTGTAACACATCATCTATATATCACACTGTGTGTTCACCACCCAGAGTCAGTTCTCCTTCCATCACCATATATTGGGGCCCTTTTACCCTCATCTACCACCCCCCCACTTACCCTCTGGTAACCACTAAACTATTGTCTGTGTCTCAGTTTTTGTTTCTTTATTTGTTTGTCTTGTTCTTTATTGCTTTCAGTTTTATATCCTACATATCAGTGAAATCACATGGTTGTTGACTTTTTCTGTCTGACTTTTTTCACTTAGCATAATAATCTCAAGATTCATCCACGTTGTTGCAAATGGCACTATTTCATCTTTTGTTGTTGTTGTTGATTTTATTTATTTATTTATTTTTATTAGTTTATTAGTTTAGGTGTACAAAACAATGCAATAGTTAGACATTTATCATTTATATCCCCCACAAAGTGATAACCTCCCTCTCCCAATCTACTAACCCTCTGACATCACACACAGCCATTACATTTCCACTGTCTCTATTCCTAATGCTGTACTCCACTTCTTGTAACTATATATATATATATATACATATATATATACACATATATATGTGTATGTATATATATGTATATATATGTGTATATATATATATATATATAAAATGTGTATATATATGTGTATATATATGTATATAGTTATAATTGACATTCATTATTGTTCAGCTTCAGCTTCAGGTGTACAGTGTAGTGAGCAGGCATCTACATCATCCCTGAGGTGGTCTATCTAATGAGACAAGTGTCCATCGGATACCCTACAAAATCTTTACAACATTATTAATTACATTTCCCAAACTGACTTTCGTGTCCCCGTGGCCATCTTGTGGTTACTGACTATTTTCTAATCCCCTCACTTTCCCCCTTATCCCCACCCCCCTCCCATCTAGCAACCCTCAGTTTTTCCTCTATGTCTCTGAGACCGTTTCTGATTAGTTCATTCATTTATTCTTTTCTTTAGATTTCACATATAAATTGGATCATATGGCATTTGTCTTCTCTATCTGACTTATTTCACATAGCATAATGTTCTCTAGGTCCATCCATATTGTTGCAAAAGGTAAGATTTCATTCTTCTTTATGACTGCATAATACTCCATTGTATAAGTGCACCACAGTTTCTTAATCTAGTCGTCTACTGATAGGCATTTCGGTTGTTTCCCTGTCTTGGCTACTGTGTACAGTGCTGCAATAAACATAGGGGTGCATAATTTTTTTTTGAATTAGAGTTTTGGATATCTCTGGATAGATACCAAGGAGTGGAATGGCTGGGTCGTATGGTAATTCCATTCTTAAATTTTTGCCACCAAATTCAATAACCCAGAAGAAATGGACAACTTGTTAGAAAAAGAACTATACTACATAATTTTAATCCTTATAGTATTGCTTGTGATATGTACAACAACCCCTATTTTACATATAAGGAAATAGAGGAAAAGAGAAGTTAATAACTCTTCAAACGAACATCTACTATAAGGCAGAATCAGGATTTGAACCCAGGAAGTCCGGCTCCAGATTAAAAGCCTGTTTTAGTAGAGCCTAAGATAAAGATTTATTTGGAAATGTTGTCTCAGAGAACAAAGTTTTGAGAAGTTGTGTGAGGTGGGGGTGTGTGTGGGGGGACAGAACACTGTGAAACAGGAAAGGAGGAAGAGCCAGAATAATGCACGATTGGGTAGCTGCCTATGTGGGAGGCTGGCACTGATATGGAAGTACCTTCATATCTCTCTTTCGCTGGGACAAAGGAGAGGCGTCCCCCAGTCCTCATCAGTCAAGGCTGGTTCCAAGCATGTTAATGCCCCTGGGGTGGCTCATTGCTGGTGAGTCCCAGCAATTTCCTAAAAGAATCACAAATCGCAGAGCTGCATGAAATAGGCCCTAGACGAGACAAAGTAAGGTTGCATTTAAGCAAAACTAAAGTTTTTGTTCATCTGGGTGACTTACAGTAGTAGCTTGAGTGGGAAGTAGGACCTTGAAATGGGGCCTAGACAGAAAAAAGGACTTCAGTTTCTTTTAAATTTAGAATATAAAAAGGTGATCTAAAGTGATAGTTATCCTGCTATTTTCACAAGATTCCTTTAAAATCAGAGCCATGATAAAAGTATGTTAAGTGCATAAATCATATTGATTATTAAATGTAAATAAAGTTATATAGTTATTTTCTCAAAGTCTTTTCTGAATTTCTCATTCAACATGCAAATAATTTGGAGCTAAAATTAGTCATGAAATATACTACCTTCCTTGTGAGAACTATAACTCAAAGAAAACAGACTGCTTCTTATCAGAAATATATATATATATATATATATGTATATATATATGCTTTAAATATATATAATATATGTTTTAAATATATGTGTGTATATGTATGTATAATATATATATATATATATATATATATTATATATATACACACACACACACACATATATTTAAAGCATGTGTTACCTTCAGTTTAAGTGATTCCACTCTAGAAACATAGTAGGCCATATCTTATCTCCAGGTAGAAATAAGAGGTATTTTAATATCCACCTTATTGTTGTTTATTAGTTTCCAAAATGCAAACTGGTAAAGGTTATCATAAAATAAAATAAAAGTGACTGCTTCCTCTTCTTCTATACAGAAGGAGGACATTTTGTGGACAAGGTTATAGAGACTGATGAGACGTATATATAGTGTTCACTCCCTCTCCCAGTATAGGAGTACAGAGATGAGTGTTTTGTAGTAGAAATACACTGTATCAAAGAAAAGACAGACTTTATGTCTTTTAGTTTGCACTAAGATGTTTGAAGGAACGGACCTGAACAGACCTTAACAATAGCTAAGGTGTACAGTGTTCTTCAATAACTCAAGCTGGTTCCACAGTGGATTAAAAGTACCTTCAACCACAAAAGACATAAAAACTTCCCTGGGTGCTAAAGCCTACTTAAGAGAAGGGCAGATTCTTTTAACTATAGTTTAGATTGCCCTCATGTCAAGTTGGTGAATCTTAGGAGAACAAGAATAAAGTACTATGCTTTCTTCCTACTTCAAAATGAGACTTAGTATCAAGTGCTTCAAAATTTGATTAATATTGCCTGGAAAATAACTGATTGAAGAAGTTGAAAAATATAAAAAAAGATAATCAAACTATTCGGGTAAAACACTTTTGTTTCAAAAATGACAACTAACAATATATGAGAATGGCTTCATTAAATTTATCAATAACAAGCTAAAAGCCCCAGCTGTGGTCCTTGTACTGCATGCCAAAAAGTTTCAAATGAATCAAATGACATTATGTTTTCAATATTAGTGTAAATTGGATTTGGTCGTATCCTAGCTACATTCATTTGAGGAAGAGTTCACATGTATCCCACAATCTTTTTCTTTCCCTCAATGTCATTTGAACTGGTCTTTCAAAAGAGGATATATTCCTGGTGAAATTAGTTCCCAACAATAAAATATTCTTTGCATTTTTTATGTTTCACCTTGAGAAACTCACTATAAAAGAAAAAAAAGGGACCTTAGAAGTTTGCTGTTTTTTGTCTTCAAATTAGGCTTCAGTTTGAACCATTCACTGCTCAATGTGTGAATATGCTATTGACAGTAAGTGGAATTGATAACAAGATTCTGTTGTGTAATGAGGCTGTTGCTTAGTATTAATTAGTTTTCTAATAGATTTGCTTTGTATTTAGATGCCATTTTGAAATTTTCTGTTTTAAATAGCACAAATTTAGCAATAAATTGTGATTTTAAATTTTGAAATACAAAGTACATGTATTCAACTGTCACAAAGAAATTCATGGGGATACCATAATTTCATGATCACTTAAAATTTTAACAGATTATTTGAAGATATATTTATTTTTCAAACATTTTTATAATGGAAAAATTGTATCCTTTAAATAGTAGATAGAATAGCATATAAACCATCATCCAGGCTGCAAATGACCAATTCATGGTCAATCTTTTCAAAACTATATTTCACCAACTTTTGCTATGTTATTTTGAAACAAAACATATTAATCATATTTTGCCATATAAATATTATAGTCCATAATGTAATTTAAATGTCCTCTCTTTCAAGGCTTTTGAAAATATTAACAGTTTATAGAATTTTCCAGAAATACAGAAGGACATTTATATAATTCAATGAATATAAATACCTGAGGTGATTTCTAATATATAGTAAAAAACTAAAATAGTTTTATATAGAGCAATTTCAGCATTATAAACAAGATAAATATGTCACGAATAAACTACAGGTCAAAACAAACTTAGCAGTCTTCAAAGGAAAAAAAACACACCCAAAACTCAAAAGGAAAATTTACAGTATCCAATACCCAATCAAAAATTATTAAATTTGTAAAGAAGTAGAAAAATATGACCCTTAACTAGGAGAAAAATCAGTCAATAAGTACCGAAGCAGAAATTACAGAAATGATGGGTATAAAACACAAGATATTAAAATAGGTATTATAAACATACTAAAGTATATGAAGAAAACCATACACATACTGCTGAGAGAAAAAGAATATAAAAAGAATCAAATAAAACTTTTAGAAATAAAGAACAAAATGTAAATTTAACAGTTTAGGTGTTCTTATTATCTACATCTGTATAGCAAATTATTCAAACTCAATGGTTTAAAATAATGGCAAATATTTTATTGTCTCCCAGTTTCTGTGCATCAGATTCAGGAATTGATTTGTTGTTCTGGTTTGAGATAAATCATGAGGTTGCAATTAGATAGGTACTGGAGATGAAATAGTCAGGGTAGGGTGGAGGTGTGCTAAAGCAACTGGGAAATGGCTGACATTTCTTTCACTTCCTGTGGTCTTAGAGTCTCTCAGTGTAGACTTTCTGTCTGACGTAGTCTGGATGCCCATACAACATGGAAGCCTTAGTGCAAATGGGTGGCTTATAAAGCAGCTTAGAATTCCAGCAGAATTGTTCCAGCCTGCAAGGCAAAAGTTTCACCACAGTTACTACCTAGCCTAGAAAGGCACATATAGTCACTTCTACCATACCCTAGGGCAGGGGATATAAAATATAAACCCCATCCCTTGAAGTGAAGAATGTCAAAGTCACCATGTAAGAAGAGATATAGTTATGGCCATCTTTTAAATATATAGTCTGCCGGTCTGTCTTCTCACAATGACATCATCTCACATGAAAAACACACTCATACTTTATCCTGACTCCTCTGTGTTTTCTTATTACAGCATCAACTTGTGGTTTTGGATCTCCATAGCTAAATCATGTTCAGGGTCACATGAGCACCTTTAGGTGCAATTTCATGGGTATAACTCTTTAAATATATATATAAATCTGAAGACCTGTGAACTAAAGAGACAAGTTGCATAACTTCTACTACCACCTCCAACATACAATGGTGAAACAAGAATAGAAAAACAACCATATATTCTCTTGTACACAAAATGAGAAGGAAACGGGCACATGGAAACACTTGCCCATAGCAATACTGAAATCCTGCTGGAAGTACATTCCAGTTCCTTTATATGGTTATTCTCCATGGCTCTTGGCTACGCATTTTTCTTTATTTGTTTTGTCCTCTAAATTATTATTTTCCATAGAAAGTAGGCAGTGTTTGAACCCATGTAGTTTTCTCAGGTTGCTTCCTTCTTCTAATAATTTGATGATCCAAATGCCTCTTTTCATTGTTTTACTTTCTTTGTCACTTTCAATCTAAGTTGGTATAATTCTTTTAAAAAGTTCTGTGGATTTTGTATGTGTTGATTTATAATCCTAAATTAGTCTATTGGAAAAATGTACACATACAAGTATTTTCAAATATGCTGTTCTCCACGCTGGGCTCTCTGAGAGTCTGCCGTAGGGCAATCCACACCTAGATTATTAAAAGTACCTGTTGTTTAACACATGGGGTCTATAAAGCATGTCTTAGATCCTTGGATATTTTGTCTATTTGAAAAGAGTTTGTAAGATACACTTTACATTTTTGTAAAGACTTAAAGGATCTTACAGGAACAAACTAGATTTAAAGATTTCCCCTTAAGCATTTATTAATGTGAGAATTTTTTTTTATTTTTGTTGTTGCTATTTGTTTTTCTGGCTGTAGATATAGAGATTGAGAACAGTTGTATTTTTTTAATATAGGAAATAATAGCTCTTTTTTATTTAAATATTTATTCTTTAGCTCATCTCTCTCTTCTTGCATTTTATCACCTATAGTATTACGTAGAGGCTACACGTAACCTTTGGTATTCTGCCTGGAAATAATCTTAGCCAAATCACCAAGTTTCATTGCATATTCTAATTTCTACTTTTACTGCAGGTTTGACAGTGCTATCAAGTGTCCACTGCTATATATCTCCACCAACTCCAATATTTTCCTTGCATTCCTTTTAAACCCTCACTGAGAATCTTCTTCAGGTTCACTGGGTGTCCACTCACACTCTCCTTGAGACTCTTTATAATTTTATTTTGAGTCTCTCAAGGCCATTCCTGGTTTTACCTGCTTCTTAACCCCAGAAGCTATGCCAAAACTTTTAGATGTTTTTTTAAGATAGCATTCCATGTCCAGGCATAACTCTTTTGTTCTGCTTAATGATTAGAGTGTAACAAACTATCTTAAAACTGGGTGGTGGACACATAATGTGGTATATAGATGATACATTACAAAATTGTACACCAATAACCTTTAATTAAAAAACAAAAAAACCCTCAGGCATTTTAAAAAATATATAATCTTTCAAATTTTTCTGAATCAAGAATTCAGAAAGATCTCAGCTGGACATTTCTTTCTCAGGGTCATTCATTTGATTGTATTAAAGGTGATGGATGGAACAGAACAGTGAGCAAGATTTGAAGTAGCTGAGGGATGGCTGTCCCTCACTTTACCTTATTATTGTCTCTAGGCATCCTTCATTATCTCTCATACTTCTATTCAGTGTCATACTGCAACATGAGATAAAAGAATATAAGTACTATGGAAAGTGAATGATAAAATGGTATTTATTTGCTGACAACATCATCATATATACATATTGGAAATTCAATGACTATACAAAAAAATTCAGTTTTTGGAAATTATATTACTGAAATGTCAATTGTCCCCCAAACTTATCTATAGAGTTAATGCAATAAATAGAAATTCTAGGAGACATGTTTTAGAGATTGACAAGCTGCTGCTAAAACGTATCAGTAAAAAGCCAAAGAATGTGTAGTAGCTTGAACAAATTTAAAAGGGATAAAGTTAGAAATCTGATATTACCTGATTTCAAAGTCTTACTATAAAGTTATAAAATCATAACAATGTGATTTAATGTAGGTAATAGAATAGAAGACATTGTCAAAAGACACACACACACACACACACACACACACACATATAATTAATTGATTTTCAACATACTTGTCAAAATAATTCAGAAATATAAAATAATCTTTCAACAAATGGTAACAACTTGATGCCTGTACTAAAAAAAAGAAAGGAAAGAAAAAGAACATTACTGTTTTTCACACTGTATACAAAACTGAAATGGATCATATATGCCACTGTAAAAGTAAAAGTAAAATTTATTAAAGCATAGGAGGGAATATTCACAGATAGGCAAAGATTTCTTAACAAGTCACAAAGTACACTAACTGCAATAGAAAAAACAACAACATAGAAATAATATACCTCAATAAAAGAAGAGCAAGTTTAATCCAACGGTATATAAACAGACAAAGAATTATTTCTTAAGAGAGATTCATTACAAGAATGAAAGTTTGGCTTAACATTCAAATTCTATTCATTTAATTATGCAAATCATATCTCAAACAATGCAGGGGGAAATATTGATAACATTCAACACCCACTGCTTTAAAAAAGAAATCATCAATAAACAGGAATAGAAGAAAATTTTCTCAGTGTCATAAGGGGCATATATAATAAGACTTAGTGGTGAAAGACTGAACACTTTCTTGTTAAGGTTTGGAACAAGTCAGTGATGAATGGAGATAACCTCAAACTCACCCAAAATGTAGCCCTGATCAAAGCTGCCGGGCGGGATTTAGCTTCTTGGTTAGAGAATACTGATGTACACTCAGGTACCAGATATAATTCCATTGCTCTGGGGAATGTATCCTTTTCTTACCCAACCAGAAAATAAATCAAAATAGTATACCTTCAATGGAATGACAAAAATATACGGTTGTAGTTTTGCCCAGAGTTATAATAGTTCTCATGTCCTTTGTCATAATATAGGACAAAAAGGTCTGGGCCATCTAGATATCCTATGGGACAGCGTATTGGTCTATTACATCTATCAGACCGTGCTCATGCTGATTGGATAGGATGGGCAAGAAGAAAAAGAAAACTATGCATAAAATTTGAACAAGAATGTTTATAGAAGTTTTATTCATAATAGTTAAAACACTGAGAACAACACAGATGTACATCTATAGCAAAATGGGTAAAATAAAAATATTCAATGGAATAATTCTCAGCAAAGGGAACACACTACCGATACATACAACATGAATGAATCTCGAAAAAATACATATTGATAATTGAAAGAAGCCAGACAGAAAAGCATACATAGTATATTATTCAGTTTATGTGATGTTCTAGCACAAGCAAAGATTATTAATGGTAAATGAAACCGGAACTGTGGTTGCCTGGGGATGGGGCATATAATTTGACTGGTAATTGACATAAGAGATCTTGCTAATGAAAATGTTCTATACTTAGACAGATGTTTGGGTTGTATTAGTGTATATAATTGTGAGTACTCATGGAACTTTACACTTAACATATGTACCTTTCAGTTTATGTAAATTATACATACTAGTTAAAAATATAATCACTGTTATTTTCTAGACTAGTATGGCACGTGCAATATAACTATACATTTCTGAAGAATGAGATAGGAAATGTATAATAATTTATTCTTCCTCCTTCACATAGCATATTTGAATGTTGACTTTTCAAAATAACCATTTTAAAGAAGAATAATTCATTCATAAGTAAATGCAGTATGAAAAAAATCAATTCACCTTAACAAGATTGAAAAGCTATTTTTTTTAAGTATAATTAAGCCATGACCTTGACAAAACACAAATTTTCATAGTTCTTTTCAGTGTCTCTGGAGGCCCCCATTCACTTTAAATGTCTAATTGAAGTAATAAGGAAAGTAATGTTTTTCAATGTACTGTAATTTGCAGAGGCACTACAATAAAATACACAAAAAGTCTAATAGTATGTTCAAAGGTTAATTTATGATTTCTCATCAATAGTTTATAGAAAAACGATGCTGCCCCTCCCCTATCATTTCAAATAACATTAGGCCAAAAATTGTAGGAGAAAATAGTCATTACAGCTTTCTTCTCTGTTTTTAATAAAATGTTGAGGAACTCTCAAAAATATATTTCTCCCTTTAGTACCTGTTGATTTTTTGAAAGTTTGTTTCTCCTCTCCCTTTCAGGTTGTCATTTTGACAATTTTTTCTCATTTACTCCCCTTTTCAGATCTGGGGTCATACTCTATTTAGTAGGTAGTTGGGTAAATAAGAAAAATTTTGTATTGAAAAAGAAATGTTGTTTTGAAAACATTTACTGGAGTGGAAAGTTACTTAACATCTAACAAATGTTTAAATACAAACAGCACGAAGAGTAAAAGATTACAAAATGATATTTCCATCAATCTTGAACATATCATTTATGTTCTCTCTCAGTGCTGACTGCATTTATTTCTAAATTGCATATGATAGACACTTTAGATACATTAGGGGATTGACAAAATATTTAACAAAATTTTTCACTAATTCATTATTTTTAGGAAAATAGACATCATGGTGTCCATACGAAAGTTTAATATTTTCTTTTTTTTTTAAATTTCCCATCAGAATAATAAAAACAATAGTACTCTGTTTATGAAAAGATGCAGGTTTAAATCTGGATGATTTCTTTCAAAAATAGTTCAGCGTACACAATTTCATTATTTTATGCTAAGTAACTTTGCTTTTCAAGTGCAGATTTTACATCAACTTGGTGACACAAACTAAAATATATAATTTAACTGCCAGAAAAGATGTAAGCTCAACCACAGCACAGAGTATCACCTAAATGTCCACATGAGAGTTATTCTAGAATCAAGCCTGCATTTCTATGTCATTAAAACAGGATGTTCAATTGAGTAATTCAGTCCTTTGGGTTATTCTGCATTATATTAAAAAAAGAGAAAATTTGGAATTATTATGAGCATATTTTAATTATTACAGAGGAAAGCATGAATGTAATTTCTTGAACTAATAGATTATTGGGTAGAAAATATACAAATTTTTTAAAAGAGCATATTTGATGTGCATCATGATTTCATAATTGTTAGTTTGTTCATTGTAGTGAAATCTCTATGTAGGGAAGTTTATAAACTCGTGTTGAATATTAGCTACTAACATTAATTTGATCAAATAACTGTAATGGAGAACTAACAGAAAATATATAGTGTTAATGGTAGCTATAAAAATGATTGGTTTCCAATCCTGTGCAGTTTATGAGTATGCTGTCTAAGTAATGTAAAAGAGAGGACATGAACCCTAATAGCATACATAACTAGAACACAGGAGCTCTGCCAAGTGTATACAGTCTTTCAGGAAGATGCCTCTTGTTTGTCCACTCATTAAATAAGCATATCTTGAATTAAGCATACACATTGCGGTGGTACTAGACAATGGCATTTATTAAGAGCCGTATTGCAATGTATTTAAGTAAATAAAGATTTGAAATTCAATATAAATATAAAATAGAACAGGGGAAGATACTATAATAATAAAGAGAAGGGGGTAATTCAATGAGTCTCACGGGAATGAAAAAGTCTTCACATAAATATTATTGATATCTACCTTAGTATATTATTCCTAACAGAGGATACATAAGTTATAGTATCCTTTCTTAGACAATTAAGTTTATCAATTGGTCAATTGGTTAACTGAGCAGTCATGCAGATATAGACTTATGCTGGGAGGTATACAGAGTGACATTATAAAGACAAGTTAGCTGTAACCACCAAGCTGAGACAGACAGGACAAAAAACATGTTTCAAAAACATTTTAAAAGTACTATAAAAAATTAAATCCCAGAATTGAAGCCCATTCTGCCTGTGCTATTAAACATACAGCAGAATGAGAATGTAGAATATATGTTATTTGGCAGATAAAATCTTAGTATCTATGTCTATTTAGTGAATAAATTGAATCAGGTCATCTCTGAGTTTTTTTTTTTTCCCTCTACAAAAATAATTGACATATAGGTAACATATTTAGATTTGGATGGAAGCCATAGTTCTTTAAAGAGAAAAGAAGCAGCAGAGAAGGCAATATCTGTCCACTTATTGCAGGCAAAACGAGTTTTATCTGTATAATAACTGCATAATTTGTTGAAATGATCGGAATGCCTAGCACAGGAGAAACTTAAGAAAATAAACATTTGGTGTTATATTTGGGCAATTTTGTGGAAATATAAAAGAGGAGCCCATTGTTTAACATTAAAAAAAGAGAAATAGGGAGCCCTTCTTAATTGGTTGAGTTGGATATAAAATCCCAGAAAGTGAAGAAAAAATATGCTATTTTTGCTGAATAGAGAATACAAGGTAAAAACAAAAAGATAAGTAAATAGAGGTGAAAAACAAGGCAACTTCTAATTGAGATGAAATAAAAAAAAATTAAAATGTCATAAGCTTTTCTAAAATATTACAGTCCAACATTTGGAACATCATTCACACATACAACAAAACTCTTGAGATTTATATTTAGCCACTCGATATTCACACCAAATTGGTAGGAACGGAGGCCAATTCCATGTGTAAGTTTTGAATATTTTTCTCTTTTAATAAACAATAAAAATACCACTAGAGAAGTATATAGCAAGTTTAAAGCTTCTCTGTGAAGTTCACATGTTCTAATTTATTCCGCCATCATGTCATCTATTATGCATTATTACAAACCTATTATGCATTTCACTACCTTACATTAAGATTGCATTTACACATTGTAATCTTACAGTATATTGGCTCCTTTCCCTCTCCCCCACATAGTGAATATATGAGTCAGTAAAAGTGGTTTCTTTCAGGAAAGAACATTTTTCTTTTGAGACAAGCAGAAATGTATAAAAAGGATGCCTCTGGGAAAAACCTGAAGGAACTGATTAGACTAAATGTTTTTCATAATATATGATCAGAAATTGGGGAACGTGGTGCAAATTGAAAAAGAAGAAAGTCTAGCAATGTGGTAGAGACCTGAATCCAGTAGAAAACATGCAAAATTCCTTCATAATCGTTGGATCACAGGCCAATTATTAGAGAAATATCTCCTACTCATTTTACATAGTTTTGGTGACATGCTTTCTTTCATCTGCTCCTCCAACTATTTCAAATGATTCCAGAAATTAAAGTTCCATAGCTGCAGTATCTAAGAGTAAGAAAGGAGCAAAAGAGGCAAAGGACAATAAACATACTGAGAAATGGGCATTCAGTTGAAGAAGGACAACAGAGCCAGAGATGATTAACACAAGTTTCTCAGGAATATCAAGAAATAGGGCAAAGGATCCATTGAAAATGGATCGGGTGTGCATTCGTTTTCTACGTAACAATTTACCAAATTTAGTGGTTTAAATGAACACAAATGTATTCTTTCACAGTTTCTGCATGTTAATATCTGGCACAGCATGGTTGTTCTGCTTATGGTCTCACACAGCTAAAATCAATGTATCAGCCAGGGCTGCTATCTTATTAGAGGCTTGGGGCCCTCTTCAGAGCTCATTAAAGTCATTGGCAGAATTCAGTTCCTTGGGGTTACAGGACTGATGTCACTCGTTTCTTGTTGACTATTGACTGGAGGCCATTCCTAACTCCTAAAGCCCTTCTCCTGTTACTTTGAATCTCTTGACTTCCTCTCTACCTGACCTGTACATCTGATTTAAAAGGCTCATGTAATTAAATCAGGCCACCCAGATAATCTCCCTTTCTTGAAGTTCAGTGCCATACAACATAACCTAATCACTAGTGTGAAATCTCATTATATTCACTGCTCTGGCCCACACTAAAGGAGAAGTGATATGTGCCCAGTGTATGTGCACAAAGGGAAGGAAATTGGGGGACATTTGAAATCCTCCTGCCACAGATGTCAAGCTCCAAATTTGTTTCAATTTATTATTTCTAGATGACCCCCAAGAAGTTGCAAGATTTGGGGTTATCCCAACACTGAGAACTCTATTATGTAGAAGTAAAGAAATGTATCCATTTTTTCTACTACAATATTTCCATAATGGTTCAAATTTTTTATTTCATGAATTTATTTTTAACAATCAGTTAGGGAGCTGTCATCAAAATGGCGGCATGAGGTGAGCCTCTGGAAATCTGCCCTGGTATTTACAACAAATTAAACAGCTATAACTACACAAAGGACTCCCTGAACAGCAGACAGGCAAGACAAAGAGGCTCACTACTGAATTCATCTAAAAGTGAGCAAATTGTGAGAGCAGGGGAGGAGGGAAGGGAGAAGTGCAGAGATGGAGCCACACAAGCGCAGGACGCAGACCTAGCTCAGTGCTCCAAGCTCGCTGCATCCCGGAACTACCACAGCTGTGGGAGAGGGAAGAACTCGGACTGCTAAGGCTCCGTTTATGGCCCACAGGGCTGAGGGGACAGCATATAACACGGCTGAATCAAATGCTCACGTCAGGGTCCTCGGAGCAAAGACTGAGGGAAGAAGTCTAAAAATGGTGGTTTAAGCCTTCACTGCTGCAGAGAAAGGAAGCCTTAGGCACTGAGACTACCCACCCTCTACCAGAGCTCATCCAGCCCCAACCTGCCTAGTGCTAGAAGTGGAACAGTAGCAAAAGAACAGAATATTTGCAGTTCTGAGAACTGTGGTCCATAGACACAGATTCACAGCACAACTAGTTCTGGCAAAGGGGAGGGAGCTGTGGAAGCAGGACTGGCTGTGGTGGTGCTCGCCACCATTGCTCTGGACTACCTCTCACAACTCACCCCGCCCCTGTCTCCACCTATCTGGGTGGATAGGAGTAAACAGAACTGCTGAAACACACGGGCTCTGAATCTGGTGCAGGAAGAGCTTTGGAACTTCAAAAGCTCTCCGCATCCCGACAGGGACGCGGAGCCCTATGACCCAGGCAAACTGTTAACAGAGGAGAAGACTGCCTTCCAGAGAATCCTCCCATTATGTGAGAAGCTGGAATAGTGCAGAGAAAACATAACACTACAGTGTGAGAGCGAAAAAAGGGCTGCAGTCGGAGAGAAAATAAAACATTCTACCAACACGTACTGGAAAACAAAAGAAAGACCTCTTCCTATCAACCTGTTGCAGAACCCACTCCTGTAGATGTCTAGGAAGAGAAATAATTTATCATTAATTGCCATGAATAACCAAGGCAACAAGACAGCTCAGAAAGAAAGTGAAAAGTCTCCAGAAAATGAAGTTAAAGGTATGGAAATATGTGACTTCAATAACAGAGAATTCAAGATTGCAGTTCTGAAAAAACTCAATGAGATGCAAGAAAATACAGAAAGGCAGTTTAATGAACTCAGAAACACAATCAAAGAAAAACATGAGCATTTTACCAAAGAGATTGAAATTTTTATAAAAGAACAAATAGAATTTCTGGAGATTAAGAACTCAATAGAAGAAATTAAGAGTGAAACAGCCAGCTTAGGACGTAGAGTTGACCAGATGGAGGAAAGAATCAGTGATACCGAAGATAGAAACCTGGAAATGACATGGATGGAAGAAGAATGAGACTTGAGACTTAAAAGAAATGAAAGAACTCTACAAGAACTTTCTGACTCCATCAGAAAGAGCAATATAAGAATAATGGGCATACTAGAAGGAGAAGAAAGAGAGAAGGGTACAGAGAGTATATTCAAACAAATAATTAAAGAGAACTTCCCAAACTTGTAGAAAGAACTGGATCCTTGAATCCAAGAAGTAGATAGAACACCTAATTACCTCAACCCTAACAGGCCTTTTCCAAGACACATTGTATTAAGCTGTCTAAAATCAACGACAAAGAAAGAATCCTCAAGGCAGCCAGGGAAAAGAAGACAGTAACCTACAAAGGAAAGTCCATTAGATTACCATCAGATTTCTCAGCAGAAACTCTACAAGCCAGGAGGGAGTGGAACCAAATATTCAAACAATTGAAAGAGAGAAAATATGAGCCATGAAAAATATACCCAGCAAATATATCCTTTAGATATGAAGGAGAAACAAAGACCTTTCCAGACATACAGAAGCTGAGGGAATTTTCTAATACATGACCTGCACTACGAGAAATACTAAAGGAGGCTATTCGACCACCATCAACATGGACAATGTGTGGCAACCAAAACATGAAAAGGGGGAGCGTAAAGGCCTGAACCAGAATATAGGAATGGAGAAAATAAGCATGCTGAAGAAAATGGAATACTCCAAATATCAAACTTCCTTTTACATAAAATTAATGGTAACCACTCAAAAAAAAAACAGAACTGAAATATATACAGTAATAAAAGAAAAAACAGAGGGGAACATCATAGAATACCACCACATAGAAACAATAGACAACAACAAAAAGGCAGAGAAACCATGGAGACACAGTCTTACCAGAAAACGAAAGATAGAATGATAGGAACTCCTCACATATCAATAATCACCCTAAATGTAAATGGACTGAACTCAACAATAAAAAGGCACAGTGTAGCAGATTGGATCAAAAAACTAAACCCAACCATATGCTGTCTCCAAGAGACCCATCTCAGCTAGAAGGACAAGCATAGATTCAAAGTGAAAGGGTGGAAATTGAAACTCCAAGCAAATGGTATCCAGAGAAAATCAGGTGTAGCCATATTGATATCAGATGAAACAGACTTCAGGGTGAAAAAGGTAACAAGAGACAAAGATGGACATTTCATAATGGTAAATGGTACTATACAACAAGAAGATATAACAATCATCAATATTTATGCCCCCAATCAGGGAGCACCGAAATATACCAAGCAACTATTAACAGAACTAAAGGGAGAAATTGATCAAAACACAATTATACTAGGGGACCTAAATACATCATTGACAACTATGGATAGATCATCCAAACAGAAAATAAATAACAAAATAGCAGCCCTAAATGATACATTAGATGAAATGAACATAACTGACATTTATAGAGCACTTCATCCTAAAACATCAGAGTATACATTTTTCTCTCGTGTACATGGAACATTCTCAAGGGTAGACCATATATTGGGACATAAAACTAACCTCAGCAAATTTAAGAAGCCTGAATTCATACAAGCATATTCTCTGATCACAAGGCTTTGAAATTGGATATCAACTGCAAAAAGAAAATAGGAAAAAACACAAATACATGGAGATTAGACAATATACTTTTAAAGAACGACTGGGTCAAAGAAGAAATTAGAGGAGAGATCAAAAGATACAAAGAAACAAATGACAATGAAAATACATCTTACCAAAATATTTGGGACACAGCAAAGCAGTTTTAAGAGGGAATTTATATCATTACAGGCCTATCTCAAGAAACAAGAAAAATCCAAAATAAATAACATCACGTTACACCTTAGAGAACTATAAAAAGAAGAACAAATAAAACCCAAGGTCAGCAGAAGAAAGGAAACAATAAAAATCAGAGCAGAACTAAGTGAAATAGAGAACAAAAAGACAATAGAAAAAATTAATGTGACAAAGAGCTGGTTCTTTGAAACGATTAACAAAATTGACAAACCCTTGGCTGGGCTTACTCAGATAGAAAGAGGGAAGACACTAATAAATAAAGTCAGAAATAAAAAAGGGGAAGTAATCACAGATGCCACAGAAATACAAAGGATCATATTCTGTAAAGGACTATATGCCACCAAATGCAATAACCTAGAGGAAATGGACAAGTTCTTAGAAACATATAGCCTTCCTAAGCTGAACCATGAAGAACTGGAAAATCTAAACAGACTGATCACCAGTAACGAAATTGAATCAGTCATCCAAAACCTTCCCAAAAGCAAAAGTCCGGGACCAGATGGCTTCACTAGTGAATTCTACCAAACCTTCAAAGAGGATCTAATATCAGTCCTGATCAAACTCTTCCAGAAAATGGAAGAAGAGACAGTCCACCCTAACTCAAAGAAGGCCATTTTATGAGGCCAACATTACCCTGATACCAAAAGGACAGTACAAAAAAAGAGAACAACAGACCAATATCTCTGATGAATACAGATGCAGAAATCCTAAACAAAATTCTAGCAAATCGAATGCAACAATGCATTAAAAAGATTATTCATCACGACCAAGTGGGGTTCATTCCAGGGGCACAAGGATCGTTCAACATACGCAAATCCATCAATGTGATACATCACGTAAACAAAATAAAGGACAAAAATCATATGATTATATCAATTGATGCAGAAAAAGCATTTGACAAAAAATAAAACATCCATTTATGATTAAATGACTTTACAAAATAGGTATAGAAAGAAAATACCTTAATGTAATAAACGGCATGTATGATAAACCCTCACCTAATCTTATAATTAATAGGGAAAAACTGAATCCCTTTGCTCTATGTTCAGGAACACGACAGGGCTGTCCCCTACCACCTCTGCTTTGCACCATAGTGTTGGAAGTCTTCGCCAGCGCAATCAGGCAAGAGAAAGAAATAAAAGGCATCCAAATTGGGAATGAAGAAGTTAAATTGTCACTCTTTGCCGATGATATTATGTTGTATATAGAAAACCCTAAAGACTCCACCAAAAAGCTACTAGAAACAATCAACGAATACAGTAATGTGGCCAGTTACAAAAATCAATGTACAAAAGTCCACTGCATTCCTATATACTAACAATGAAATCTCAGAAAAAGAAGCAAAAAAAAAAGAAATTCATTTTGCAATTGCAGCAAAAAGAATAAAACACCTAGGAATAAACTTAACCAAGGATGTGAAAGACCTATATGCTGAAAACTACAAGACATTTTAAAAGAAATTGAAGAAGACACAAAGAAATGGAAAAACATTCTGTGTTCATGGATTGGAAGAATCAACATAGTTAAAATGGCCATATTATCCAAAGCAATATACAGATTTAATTCAATCCCCATCAAAATTCCAGTGGCATTTTTTAAAGAAATAGAACAAAAAATCATCAGATTTGTTTGGAACCACAAAAGACCCGGAATAGCCAAAGCAATCTTAAGAAAAAAGAACAATGCTGGAAGTATCACACTCCCTGACTTTAGCTTGTACTACAGGGCAACAATAATCAAAACAGCATGGTATTGGCATAAAAACAGACATGTAGACCAATGGAATAGAATTGAGACTCAGAAATAAAACCACATAAATATGGACAGATATTTTTTGATAAAGAAGCAAAAAACATACAATGGAGAAAAGACAGCCTCTTCAATAAATGGCGCTGGGAGAATTGGAAAGCCATGTGCAAAAGAATGAAACTGGACTGTTATCTGTTACCATGTACCAAAGTTAATTCAAAATGGATCAAAGACTTAAACATAAGACCTGAAACAATAAACTGCATAGAAGAAAACATAGGTACCAAATTTATGGACCTTGGGTTCAAAGAGCTTTTTATGAATTTGACTCCAAAGGCAAAGGAAATAAAAGCTAAAATAAATGAATGGGACTATAGCAAACTTAAAAGCTTCTGCACATCAAAAGAAACCATCGACAAAATAAAGAGGCAACCAACTGAATGGGAGAAGATTTTTGCAAACAGTGCCTCTGATAAGGGGCTAATATCCAAAGTATACAAGGAACTCATGCAACTCAACAACAAAAAAAACAAACAATCCAATTGAAAAATGGGCAGAGGAACTGAAAAGGCATTTCTCCAAAGAGGACATACAAATGTCCAATAGACATATGAAAAAATGCTCAACATCACTAATCATCAGAGAAATTCAAATAAAAACCACAATGAGATATCACCTCACCCCAGTTAGAATGGCTATCGTCAACAAATAGTAACAAGTGTTGGAGAGGCTGTGGAGAAAAAGGTACCCTCATACACTGTTGGTGGGAATGCAGACTGGTGAAGCTGCTATGGAAGGCAGTGTGGAGGTTCCTCAAAAATTTAAAAATAGAATTACCGTATGAACCAGCAATTCCTCTCCTGGGTATCTACCCAAAAAATCTGAAAACATTTATCCATAAAGACACGTGTGCTCCATTGTTCATTGCAGCTTTATTTATGGTGGCCAAGACATGGAAACAACCAAAATATCCTTTGATAGATGAATGGATAAAGAAGTTGTGGTATGTATACACAATGGAATACTATTCAGCGGTAAGAAAAGATGAAATGGGACCATTTGTTACAACATGGATGGATCTTGAGAATATAATTCTAAGAAAAATAAGTTAGAAAAAGCAGAGAACCACATGATTTCACTGATATGTGGTATATAAACCAAAAACAACAAAAGAACAAGACAAAAACTCATAGACACAGACAATAGTTTAGTGGTTACCAGAGGGTAAGGGGGTGGGGGTGGTAGATGAGGGTAACTTGGGGATCAAATATATGGTGATGGAAGGAGAACCGACTCTGGGTGGTGAACACACAATGGGATTTATAGATGATGTAATACAGAATCATACACCTGAAATCTTTGTAACCTTACTAACAATTGTAACCCCAATAATCTTTAATTTAAAAAGAAAACAGTCAGTTAATAGCTCTAACTAGAGAGTTACACTCAAATAAATATTTTCTTTGAGTGTACATGATTTTGAAAGAAACATTTATGTTACTTTTAAGATAATTCTAAGTTTTCATTTACAAACAGGCAATAGAGAATAAATATCTTCAATTTCCTATGAAGTAGGAGAGTAACACAAACTTATGATAAAGAATTGGGGTTTGGGAAGTACTGTGATCCTTGAAAATATGCTCAAGAGTAGGATCAGTAAACTGTTTTTTTGTTTTTTTTTATAAAATGCACACAGTTAATGTTTTGGGCTTGGGGGGGTCAAGAGGCAAAATCAAGGATATTAAATAGGGACTGACAAGTATATAAAAAGAAATTTTCCACATATTTTTTAATGGAGGAAATTCAAAATTTTATTTATGATCACTGAAATTTGAATTTAATATGATTTTTATGTGCCACAATTTTTTGTTGTTGTATTGTTTCTTGTTCGTTTGTTTTTGTTTACTACCATTTAAGAAAGTAAAAATCATTTGTATCACATTGGCTAAACAAAAACAGCAGGCCCAATTTAACTCATTAGCCCTTGTTTATTGAACAGTTCTCTTATCGAAGTCAATCATGTTCCTATTAATAGCGAAATCCTTAATTTTTTCTCATTCTCCTGAGGATTCTCTCTCTCTCTGTCTTTATACCCATGTATATGCATGTGTATATGTATATTTTTAGACTAATTTTATTTTCTTGTTTCTATTAACCACCCTTTGAATTTATGAACTCCCCTGCTTATTTACACAACCATGATCTAAAAGAAATTCCTACATATGTAGGTAACATACAGCCTAAATTATTTTTTGGTTCCTAAGAGACTTGATTATAGCATCTTTTACAATTAAATTAGTTACACTATGTAACATTAATGATGGCATCTAATGCTTATGATATTCTTAGTTTGCATTTTTTCTACAATTAATTCACAAAGTTATTATAATGAGAACAAATATATTTTTGCTGGCATTTTTTAAATACTAATTCTGGGACTTTTAACACAAGTGTTCTGTGCTCTACAAAGAGAGAAAATAGATGGCTGGGATTTGAACAGTGTGTATTTGGGAATAACAGAATATGTACTAAAGGTTTTTTGATAGTCTAGGCAACCCATAACACTCAAATCATTTTGGTGCTTATAAAAAATTTGCAAGATGATTTATTCACAAATTGCTCCCTGTTCTATCAAAAAGAAAAACAAAGTGAGTATTTTTAAAGTTCAGATTCAAGAAAAATTTCAAGATAAAATTATGTTCTATTCACTTTGAACCCATATGAGTAGTTAAATAGCCTTCTTGAAAAGGAAACAATGGTTAATGGAAGTTTCTAATACTAAAAAACAATTAAAGCCAGACTTTAATATTTTGTGTTTTCCAAACAGTGTTGATGATTAGCTTTTTGTAAACTAGTACTTTATAAATACTTTTAAATACCATTTTGTATGTTTTTAGCAAGCTTCTTGAGAAAATGGTTTAATCTTTTGGCCCAAGAAAAAAATTTCTAGCTTAAAAATGCCTTCCCATTCTCCTTTCACTTGCCTGGGCAAAACAGCTTTTTTATTTTTATTTATTTATTTATTTATTTATTTATTTATTTATTTATTTATTTATTTACTTATTTACTTATTTATTTAAATTTCAACTAAATTAGGAATAAAGAGATTCCAGAAATATCTAATCAAAGCAAACGTTTGCTCTTTATCAACTGAATCCTTAGAATGAGACCGTTTATAAACATCACCTCTTCTGGGGAGTATGGAGTTCCAATATCTAGGAACAATAAAATGAGCAACTCTGACTCTTGGAGAAATCTTCTCTTCTGAGTTTGAATACTTAGAATCCCTACCAAATTAAAAAAAAAAGTTTTAAAGTTGCATAGGTGCAGTAGCTTGTATTTTACAGGTTTGTCGTAGAACAAAAGAATGAAACAGAGATTGGGTTAGAAATCGAGGTAACATAGGTCTTTATTTCTGTAGTTCTATAAAAAATGACCCTAACGTAGAAGTCGTCCATGAAATAATTACTAATTACCTGGAATATCTTGACTGAATGGACTTTCAGTCTTAACTTTCTCCAGGAGCGCTGGATAAAATACAGGCTACAGGATAACAATTATACTTTCTGGCCCAAACCATTTAATTGTACTGGAAGGAATTGTATTGGAAGAAATACTTGCCACAAAATAAGTGTCGATATACATTGAAAATTTAAAATAATCCTGAAGCCCTCGTCCTGATGAGCCCTTTCAGTCAAAGATTATCTTTTTCTTTTTAAATTTGAAAAGTAGCCACAGTACTTAAAATACAGGCTGAAGTGATAAAGCCATGAGACTTTGTAATTTTAATTATTTTACAAAATCTCTTGAATATTAAAATTATTTATTATTAAATGTGTTTTGATAAGATGATATAAAACCCACTACTAGACTTTCTAGTGAACTGTGAGACTTAAAAATTACTGATGAGTATTTGTAAAGAATTTGAATAAGTGGTATACAACATTGTATGTCAATCTAGAAGCCACAAATAAAGGTGCAACTGCACTCAAAAAGTATCTAATAAAATTATACACTAAGTCTCTTCATGTGTATGGTAGTTATTGTAAAGTGATTTTATTTTTTCCTAATTGACTGAAAAATGCAGGTTGTTATTGACCTCTGGTTCTTTAAAAACAGTATTCTGTATTTATTTAAGTGGTATAAATGCTCATATCCCCATTTCCCATAGGAGACTAAATTATTCAACTTTATTATTTTACTATTCAACTTTATTATTTTATTGTAGCAAGCTGTTAAACTTCCTAATTGTTCTTATTCACAGCATCATCTGGTATGCTGAATAGATGTATTAGATTAACACCCCCCCACCCCCCTAAACCCGCCCTCCTCGCACCCCTCCCCCCCACACACACACAAATTATAGCCTGAGGGCCAAATCCAGCTGTGCTTTGCTTTTGTAAATAAAGTTTTATTGGAGCATAGTCATACTCATTCTTTTACCATTGCCTCTGGATACTTTCCCCTACAATGGCAGAGGTGAGTAGCTGTTACAGTGACTATATGGCCTGCAAATGTCTGAAATATGTAACATCTGGCCCTTTGCAGAAAAAAGTTTGCTGACTCTTGGCTGTTTTAGATCACCAAAGTTTTTGTAAATAAACATGCCTAGTCCTTCAAGTGTGATACTGGAAAGCAAATAGAAACAAAATTTTGAGTAAAACTTCTTGTTTTACCATGAGATGCTCAAAGATCACCTAACCAAAGAGAACATTTTGTAACACCTTCATAATATTAACAAATGGCTGTCTTAGGAACAATAAGCAGCTGATTTATTGAAAGTGACTTGTGTAGTCAATATCTGGAATGAAACAGCTAGTTTCATCTTGTCCAATTTCTACATTACTCTTCATTTTCCCTGAGAACTACATAGCTGAAACACTTTCAGGGAGGCACTTCCTTGTAAAATGATCAGTTGTATCTGTCACCAGGAAGAAATGCATTTTCCATGCTTTACTACAGCCATCTGCATCCTTCATTTTCTTTTAATTCAGTCACTGGAGCCCTAATGATCACAGTCATTTCAGGAGTTGCCATCAATTATGGCAAGGAGCTCATTCAGAAGTGAAAGATGAGTTTCATTCTCTGTTACTTAGAGGTCAGTGATCATTCCCCAACCTCTTCCCAGTGAACAAATAGTACAGTAGCTTTCACATGCTCCCTTCATTTTTCTCAACTCTGCTGCTTTATGACTTTCTATAGACCTTGGTTATAATAATGTCATACGTTTGATGCCGGCAGCCCTAAGAAGACAAGCTTGACCTAATAATTTTCCTTGAGTCCATCATGATAAATTCAATCATATATAATTCTGACTCCCACGAGAGATGTATAAAAGAATAGGTATTATTAACATGGCATTTTTTAAAAAATTCTAAAACAAATACAATTGGTAAAATTTATATAGAAATAATTATAAAATAGTGATCATTTTTCATCTACAAACTTTATATTACTTTCTATAAATACAGTCATTTTGAAAGCTGCTGTATATATCACATATTTTTGAGAAAAATAGCACAATATTTGAAATACTACTTTTACATGCCCTCTCTAAAAGACCTTTAATAATTAGGAATACAATTCAATATTCTGTCAGATGGCAAAAAAAAAAAAAAAAATGTGGCTAACACAGCCACAATAAAAACCTGCTCACAAATGTTTATATAAAATTTATACATAATTTCTGAAAACTGGAAGCAACGAAGATAGCCAGCAATATGAATAAACAAACCACAATAAATCTATGAGATGGAATATTATTCATTAATTTTTAAAAATGAGTAATTAAGCCATGAGAAGACATGGAGGAATCTTAAGTCCATATAAATAAGTGAAAGAGTCAATAGAAAAAGACCATATACTGCATCATTCCAATTATATGACATTCTAGGAAAGGAAAAACAAAGGCGATGATAAAACAATCAGTGGTTGGCAAGGGATTAGGAGGGGTACAGAGATGATTGAATAGGCAAAACACGGGAATTTTAGGATGAAGTTATTCTGCCTGATACTGTTTTGGTGAATATTTCCATTACCAATAAAGAAAAGATAACCTTTTCAATAAAGTGGAGCTAGATCATATCCACATGTAAAATAATGAATGTAGACACACACCTTATATCTTTCACTAAAATTAATTCAATATGGGTCACAGATACACAAGTAAAATACAAAATTATAAAGTTGCTAAAAGATAACATAGGAGAAAACTTAGATGACTTTGGGTCTGATGATGAATTTTTAGATACAATTCCAAAGGCATAATCCATGAAAGAAATAATGGATAAGCTGGACTTAAAAAAGTATGCTCTGCAAACAACACTGTCAAGAGAATGAGAAGACAGGGAGAAAATATTGCTAAGGACACATATGATAAAGGGTCATTATACAAAATACACAAAGAACTCTTAAAAGTCAATGATAAGAAAGCAATAATCCAATCAAGTAAAAATGGGCCAAAGACCTTAACAGACACATCACCTCAAGAAGGTGAATGGATAAATAAACCAGGTACACCAGGCAATGCAATATTATTCAGCACAAAAAGCAGTGAGCTATCGAGCCATCAAAAGACATGAAAAAATCTTAAATGCAGATTACTAAGTGAAAGAAGCCAATCTGAAAAGTGTACATACTATATGAAACAACTATATGACATCCTGAAAAGGCAAAGCTATAGAGAAAATAAAAAGAATGTCAAGGATTGGGGTGAAGAGGATTAATAGGTGGGGCACAGAGAATTTTTGGAGCAGTGAATGTACTGTGTATGATACTATAATGACGGATGCCAAACACATAGAATGTACAACACCAAGAATACACCTTAATATAAACCCTGGACTTTGGGTGATTATGATGTGTCAATGTAGGCTTGTCATTTGTAACAAATGTCCCATTCTGGTGGGGAAAGTTGGTAATGTAGGCGGCTATGCAGGAGCGGTTGCAGGGGGGTATATGGAAAATATCTGTACCTTCCCCTCAGTTCTGCTTTGAACCTTAAACTGTTCTAAAAACAAAGTCTTAAAAAATACCACTTTACTCATTATTATACAAGATTTTTCTTTGAGAATTACACACGTTTTAGACCTACTTTCACTTGAATCTGAGGGACATTGATTGATGCTTCCATTGAAATGTTCACATTTAAAGGCGAAACATTATTCTATGTTGTATTAAAAATAAAGATGAAACATTAACTTTACAGATAGCTGCATATTTGTTACTTTTTAAAAGAGAATTTAGATACTTGGTAGGCAGGTAGTTAATTAAAAAAAATTTCAATTATTTGTTTACTTATACTTACTGGGGTAACAATTGTTAGTCAAATTACACAGGTTTCAAGTGTACAATGCTATAATACATCATCTGTATATCACATTGCATGCTCACCACCCAGAGTCAGGTCTCCTTCCATCACCATATATTTGAACCCTTTTACCCTCTTCTGCAATCCCCCCTTCCCCCTTCCTCTCTGGTAACAACTAAACTGTTGTCACATAGTTAATTTTCTAAAATACAGGCTAAAAAATTAAGGCAAAGCATCGTATTATCAACCATAGAATGCTGAGGGCATCATGGTGTGTTGTTGTTATATCAGTTAAATCACTGACTTGGTAATAGACTCTGAGATACTTGCGGAGAAAAAGAATCCATAGGTGAATTTGCTTTTGTGAAATTTGTAAATAATAAAACATTTTAAAATTAATTTAATTGTGTTGTTTAGTTTTTAACTAGTCATATTTTTCTCCTATCCCTTCCAGTGGTTTCAAAATTAATATTAGCTTTAAATAAATAAATCACAATCTGTCTCTAAAATATACTGCAGTGTGCATAAATTTACATAAATTTTCACTGATAAATCAATGGAATAATTCTCAAAAAGCAAATTTCATACCCTCACAATAGCACAAAAGGTCTTTATTGATATTAACCCCCGCCCCCCCAAATTACAGAAAGCCTATTTTTCTAAGAAAAATAAGGAGCTCTAATTGTACTTTTCACTTAATAAGTTACAAATATTATCCCTTTTAAATACTAGCTACAGATAGCTAAAAATGGTTTACATTTTAGAAGAGAAAAAAAACCAAAAAAACCTTTTGGCTACAGCAATTTGACCTCCCTGAACTTTCTTTCATTCACCATTGGTGATAATTTTTTCACAATCTTTTAAATTAACAATTTAATATCATTAGTTAATAATTGACTATAAACATTTTTTCTATGTTTTATAGAAATATATAGAGATAATAACAAATGATAATACCATGTTTCCTTGAAAATAAGATCTAGCTGGACCATCAGCTCTAATACGTCTTTTGGAGCAAAAATTAATATAAGACCTGGTATTATATTATATTATATTATCATATTATAGATCCAGTCTTATATTACAGTAAAAGAGGACTGGGTCTTATGTTAGCTTTTGCTCCAAAAGACGCATTAGAGCTGACGGTCCAGCTAGGTCTTATTTTTGGGGAAACATGGTAAGAATGACAATAGTGACTGTGTTTTAGGATTGGGTTAAAAAAAAAATAACATTTTATTTTGGGTTCAGAAAGTGAATCTTTAGATACTCTGTTACTTCCAGAGTGATTGCTGGTAAAGAAATAAATTGGGTTAGAACCCCAGCTGACTAAGTATTGTATTCAGTAATTCTAGAATGCAGGTTACATCCATAATAAATGACTTTACTTTAAATGTGATTTCTAACAAGAATAATTACCATTCTGACCTTATATATTAGTTCCTTAGGATAACAATTATTTCAGAGAATTTAAAACTTTGAATCTGCTGGTATGAACTTTATTTCCAGCACAACAGAAGATGAAACATTTAAATTGAGTGAAGTCAGAAGTATAAGATTCTCTCTCAATCCTCTTCTCTCTGACTTTCTCCCTCTCTCAAGTTTTGAGTGTCTGGAGGTATCATGATTGGGTAGCAAAGTTAGATTTTTTTGGTACATAAATTTAAATTCTCTTGAACTCTTTCAAAAATACTAATTGTCAACTAAAACCTGAGAAATCTAAAGGATACTAAACTATACAACCAGATCCAAGCAAGTGCTTTTTTAATATCTTAACTATAAAACATGAAACTATGTTGAAGTGGTTGCCTATATAAATGACAATAATAAAGTCTCTAATTATAAAATAATCCTACCATTGGAGTTCATTAGGTCATATCACTGTATGTGTGTATATGGAGTAATGGTAGTATAGCTGCACATTTGAATGACATAGTAATATGTATAAAGTTCTTTCACACATATCATCACATAATTAATTTACGCAAAGTATGATGGCATAGACAAAACAGACAAGATATATACTTGGTGAATTAAATGTGTGGGTTTTGTTTTGTTTTGTTTTTGTAATTTTTTTTATTTTTTTGGTCCAAATTTCTTCTGGTTAGTGAAAAACCATCATAGTCCTTGAATCCCTGCCCAGCATACTGTGTCCCCTCACCCACATTGATAACATTACTAATTGTTTAAATTCCTGTAGTGAGATTATAGACTTAAAACTAAGGGTGGCATTAAATCAAATTACTCATTGTAAGAATTGGCTGAGGCATCTGCTGTTACATATTTGGTGTTTTAATAGAACGATAGGGTACACTGGTTGCAGATGAAGAATAGACAGAGCCAGGGATCAATTGATCCATTAAAGTTCTTGCTATAAAGCATAGGCATACACCTGTTTTCAGATTTGAAGAGAAGGAGGAAACCTCACTAGAAAATGAAGCAGCTATTTAAGGAGGTTGGAGGACCCAGGCACTGAGAAGCAGGAGGTGGTGTAATTCAAATTACATGCTAATTTCCATTGATCAGCCTATTTAAATGGTAATGAGGCATAGATAGTGCTTCTGGCCTGAGTGTTTGAAACTCTGTGCAGAGGGTATCTGTCAGCAAGAAAGAATACTGCTGCTTGCTTGAAAAACTGTGGTGGTTCGAGGGCCCTGTGATTGTAAAAGGGAATTAACTTTCAGTCCTTTGACCTGTGTGGAAGGCAATCCTATCAAGAATTTTTAGGATTACAGGTACACCCAAGTGCTACCATCCTTTCACTGTCACCTTTAGCTTACTGGGGCTGTATTCTCCTGTAATGGAGATAGAAAAACAGAAATAGCTCTAACTGCCACTTTTGTTGTGGAGATGAATGAACAACATCACACATCACCATTAGCTGAGACTGGAGGAAGTCTGACTACTTTTTATGTTCTGCAAAATCTTAATTATAACACATGGATGTACAGTATTTATTCAGACAACAGAGTAAAATTAAAATGCAATTGTTTAGAGAATGAAATACTGTTGTCTAAAAAGTGGTTATAGTTCAATAGGGAAGGAAAGACGTTAAGTATAATTAATAGATGGTAGCAAGTGATGTTTGCCTTAAGAAAAATATAAAAGGTGTGCTTAGGAATATTAGAGGAGGGAGAAATGCTTCAGTCTGGAGGATCAGAGAGCACTTCACTGAGGCAACATTTGAAGAATTGAAAACTGTGTAGAATTTGCGAGTTGAGAAACAGTGAAAAAGGAGTAGGTTAGGCATCAATTTAGGAAAGCCTCTTGGAAACTATTGCTCCAAGAAATAAATACTGCCTACCACATATATATAAATATATATATATATTTGAGGGAGAGAGAGAAAGAGTTATCTTCTGGAAGATAATTTGGCGCCAAGTTTATTGTTAGATGTGAAGAAGAGAATTCAGAAATTTCTGAAAGGTTAGATAAAACCTGAATAGTTATATTTCTACCCAGCCTAATAACCTCAAACTAAATATTTGAAGTGGCAAGGTACTTTAACCAGTCTAATTATTACCCTAATAATCTTCAAGTTCTTCCCTTCTTATGTGTATGTTAACAATTTAATACAGTCACTTTTGCCCCTATAAAATGCTTTACCAAATGTAAATATTTGAAATGGCTTTCTCAGAAGCATATTTTCCTAGCAGTCAATTTAAAATAAAACTTTGGATACTTGCTCACAAATGTTCTGAAAATTTGCTTTAACATATTCGAAGAAATGATAGAAATGAAAAAACTACATATGTCTTTATGTGGTTAATTTTTCACAAAAATGTAAAAAAAGGTACATTTTCATTAAGCACAAAAAAATTCTTTAATAGTGTCCTTTGGCTATTAATGTCAATCTTTATATTTCTCTCTCATCACAACTACTCCAAAGTCTCCTCAACAATTTCAATAATGAAATACGTTCCCACCGGAACGCAGCTGATGAGGCTCTCCATTATCTCCCTTGCTAGCTGTCTGGCTCAGCTCTTTTTAATGTGCATCAATTTAGCCCCTCTTGCTTCTTCCAATGTTCCTGTTTGATAATAACCTGGACAATTCACAATAATCTAGTGCCCAGGAGCTAATTTACAAATAAGAACTCAGTTCTTGAATACTGAAATCATGTGGTAGTTACTGCTCTAACATTTGTCTACTTATATCTTTTTTGGTCTTTTGCCAGAAGAGACACAGTTAAAGTATAATTTTCAGAAAGGTAATATTATAAATTTTATGCAAGTATAAAATGAACATGTGTCTAAGGTTTCATTCAACACATTAAGAGAACCAGTAAGATATATATTTATATATATAAATATATATATGTAAACATATGTATTTATACATTCATATATGTACATTTTTATTTATTTATGAATATAAATATATATTTAATAGATATGAAAAAATGTCTATGAATGTCTATGAAAAATACATATGAATGTATATGTAATGAGTATATATTTTTATATATATTAAATATATATTTATACAGTTCAAAGAACATTTGAGAAACTAGGTATTTAAGGGCAATTTAAAAAGGGAATGCTAGTATATAATTGTTGGGGTAGATACAAAATCTTTTCCAGCAAAATAAATTATATGTATATCTTCTAGACAAAAAAAGTACATGTTAAACACTACTCCTACATAGTTGTAAAATAGTCCATTCAACAAAAAATCAGTCAAAGGTTCAACCTCAGAACCACACTGAAAGAAAACCCAGTCACATCTTCTGCCTATTTCCAAGTCTCGGATAGTTTTTCTAACAAAGTTCTTCCTATTCACAGACACTTCCTAATTTTTTTATTCTTCTATTACATAGTTAGGTGTTTCCTCCCTGCACCATGGAGTTGCTTTCATGATTAGCTTATCTATTTCTATCAAAGTTTCTCCTGGGACACCAGAGTTGTAAGAATTGAGAGTTGTAAAAATGACTGAGTTTGTCAGTATTATTTTAATTCCCTCTCATTTCAGGGTCTCTGCCAGTTAGAGTCTGACAAGAATATTACATTCCCCAGCTTTTAGGTTTTTTTTGTTTGTTTTTTTAATTTTTCAGACTGACACTTAACATTCTGGTTAATAGAAACTGAACTTATTATAGGACCACCTTTTTCTCCATGTGGCATTGAGAAACACAAGTACTCTGTAACACAGATATCTCATCTATGAGAAATCATATCATACTAAAAGCAGGTTATGGGTCAAAACTCCAACATGAAAAATTAGTTATATTTATTGTATTTTGGTGTGGGAAGTGAGGTAATGATCAAGAAGAGCAAATCTAAGACTGGGGGTGGGAAACCTGCTTATCCTCTCTCACTAGGTAGGACCTTACTCGTTGGGATTCTACTTTGAGAGACTTGAGAATAACTACTCCACGTTTATACCCCAGATATATTCTGGCACCTCTGCTGAGCTCAATTATTTATTGTTACTTCCTGAGTAAACCCATGAGGCTTCATTTTTATCCCCCCGGGTTCTGATTAGCTACAGAAAGAAAATTAGAATGCAAGGTCACTCGTCTTTCCTGATAGATTATAATAATGTTAGGTAAGTTGTTACAATAGATCCCTCCAGAGACATGGTCCAGTCATTTCGGACTCTCAGAGCCGAGTTATTTTGCCTCATATTAGATGGCATAAGTGTATTTTCATTAGCAATCGTATGCACTGGCTGAATCCTTTTAACAACCTTTCAAAGTGTTTCCTATTATTATCCACTGTCTAAAGAGATGGAAACTGAAGGTCAAAGAAGTTAAATAGGTTGTTCAACATCACTATCTATGGGTGAAGTAAGATTCAAATTTGGATTTGTCTGCGAAGAATTGATAGGAAAAAAGAGTTTGTATTCCATTAATAGTCCATTACCATACATCTTAAAGGACTTTAAATATTTAAAAATATTACATAAACTTGATCATAAAACAAGGTAACAATTCTTGCTTAAGATAAGTGAAATCTATAAAAAGGATGAAATCACAGCTATAAATTTTATTATATTTCCTAAGGTAATAAATATGATGATAATATATCTGACAATTTTAAAACTAACGAAAAACAAAATTCATACAATAGATGTATAAATACTCAAGATGACCTGATTTTATATTTTTATCTGAAAGGTAACTTCTAATTTTAATTTTTCATATCTATCAGTAATTTGGTAACATTTTGTACCATACTACATATGTATTTTATTTTAAATAAACCTAAATTATTCACAAGAAAAATAAGATCACTTGAAGAATTTAAATGCCTTATCCTTTTTTTTTTTTTCTAGAAAGAAATCTTTGAGTACTTAATTGGTAGTTTGTTACTATTTCTCTATATCAGAGATGTTTTGTACTTGTTGGTTTGATTGACTTGGTTTGGATTTACCTTTTCCAATTCTGAGACCTTCTTAACATTTGTGATAAATAGCAAAGATATGATACTCATATGAACATTATTACATGCCTGAAATAATACAGGTTTGTGTGGTCCAGCTATTTCACAGTTGTGGAACAGTTTAAGAGATATGCTCAGACTACATTTGCTTTGAAGAAAATAAGACATTGGATTAGATGAACTTGAAAATTCCTTCCAGTTCTAAGATATAATGTTAATCATTTATAACTATTCACATATTGAGTATGATTCACCAGAAGTGATGTTTAACATGTTTAGCTGGCATTACATGGTAGACAACAGTTGAATAACCTATGATGATAAAAATAGTTTTACTATCTGAACTCCTGCCCTAGACGCATTATTATACTATAATTATTATTTTATAACATTATTATATGGAAATGTATTATATATTGCTTACATAAGTAGGCATTCAATTGAATGTATACTATATTAAAGGATATTGACAGTTTGTGTTACTGTCACAGAAGAAGCATTGGATAATATACTCATTCTAGACCTTGGAGATAGATATTAGACCTTCGAGATAGATATAGAAAATTCTTTGTATACAGATATGCACACCAACATGTATGCATGCTACCTCTTTCTTGTGTATGCCACTAATATTGTATTTAGCTTATGTGGTGAGAAACAAGACAAAATTATTGTCTCAGAGAAAATTCCAGAGAACAAAAAATTAAGCCATTTTGGTATTTCACTAGAATTTTTCTCAACCTTATTTAAAAATGTGGACTTATTCAGTGTTAGTTCATTTTACAACTATAGAGATGAATATGCTCCTGTGTGTGTGTGTGTGTGTGTGTGTGTGTGTGTGTGGGGGAGAGAGAGAGAGAGAGAGAGAAAGAGAGAGAGAGAGAGAGAGAGAGAGAGAGAGAGAGAGAGAGTGTGTTTGTTGTTTTCTGCTGTATTTCAGAATGGAATTAACCAGGATTAGTTTGTAGTAATAAAGAATCGTTAATTCCTTGCCTTTTTAAAATTGCTACCCCCTACAATTTATTTCCTATTGATAAGGGCAGGATACTATTTAGAAAAAGAAATCAGAATAATCTAAAGTAGAGGGCAATTTCACTTTAAAGGTTAAAAAAATGATAAGATGTGAGATCCCACTCAAAACTTTCACATACATTTTACATGAAATGGCTGCTTTGGGAATCACGGGTACTATTCATTCTACTTTTGTGGAATTTGTATGATGGAATATTTTCAATCTTACTTTTCTCTAAAAACTAGAGCCCTACTTGTGGGATCCAATCATGTGCCAAATAGTTGTTACTCTTCCCCTGAGATGAAGATCAAGTAAATTTATGGTGTTACAGAAAAATTTATTTTCACCTCATGAAGAAAAAGTTTTTTCATGAGAAAAAAACAAAACACCACATTATTTGTTATGATAAAACTGTATTGTGCATTTCAACACTTTATTTTGAAAAAAAAATGTTTAGTTTAAAGAAAACTATATGATAACATACATGAATACATGATGATGTCATTCAATCATGACTTTAGAGAGATCCAATGTAAGCATTTGAAAAGGTTGAAGAAAATTTCACTTTATTTTTATTTTTCACTACATTTCACAGATATTACACAGTTTCTCATTTAATTTAAATATTGTTTTAGTTAGTAATGGATAATTTGCTAGATATAGGAGTCCACCCAAAATGTAATCATATGAGTTTTAATCTATGATTATAAATTATTTGATGCTTTTCCCATAGAATATCCTCTCACTTTGAATCTGGGTGATCTTGTGACTGTTTCAACCAATAGACTACAATGGGAGTAAGCCAATTGCATTTCAAAAGACCTTGCAATTTCTTCTTTGTTTGCTAAAATATTTGCCATCAAAGAAGTCTAAATTATTTTATTTTTAATTAAAGTTTATTGGGAGACAATTGTTAGTAAAGTTACATAGATTTCAGGTATACAATTCTGTTATACATCATCTATATCTCACATTATGTGTTCACCACCCAGAGTCAGTTCTCCTTCCATCACCATATATTGGGGCCCTTTTACCCTCATCTACCACCCCCACCCACCCTCTGGTAACCACTAAACTATTGTCTGTGTCTATGAGTTTTTGTTTCTTCATTTGTTTGTCTTGTTGCTTTGTTGTTTTCAGTTTTATGTACCACATATCAGTGAAATCATATGCTTCCCTACTTTTTCTGTCTGATTTGTTTCTTATAACAACCACGCTGAAGAAGTCTACTACAGGTATTGAAGTCAACAGCATTGGTTGAGACCAGCCTCCATGCCAAATCCCTGCCAATGCAGCAAATGTGTGAGTGAATCTGTCTTGTACCCAGCAGACTAGCCTATTGGCCAGCTGAATACCACCAAGTTAGTCCTTTTGACTTCACATAGACAGAAGAATCACCCACCCATGTCATGCTAGAATTACTGTCCCACAAGTCAGGGAGCTATATTAGGATGATTGTAATTACGTCATTATCTTCTGCAGTAACACGTTACATAACAATCAGTGATGGGACACATGCAAAATGTGGTTTCAGATGATTTCATGCTCTTTCTCCTTAGAGTCAAATATCCAGAGTACACATTCTCTATAAAGGATCACATGAAATCCAAAACATAATTAATTGATTAATTAATTAACAATAAACCATAAAAATGACAGTATTTTTGCTATCATTTATTCAGTGTTTGATCTTGTCAGGTATGGGGCTATACATTATATATATAAATAACTGACATCGGAGTCATATAACTTGTTGTATGTATTGCACACATTAACAAAATTCAGGCATCATACCAAATGCAGAAAGTTGAGGGCAAGCTGATGAGAAATATGGTATTTTAAAGAGTACTCAAGAGTGTAAGATAGAAGTCCTGATTTGTTTGGGGATTTCAGCAATGATTAATTACAATATTCACTCTATATAATGCAATCACATTATCAACAATGAAAGCTATTGTGAAATAGTCTTCAAGATTAAATAACCCATAACTAATATTGTCAAAAGCTCTGTTTGCATATAAAATATGAGTACTCTATAGAAAAACATGTTTTCACCATTATAAGGAGAAATATAACGGCATAAAAAACTTTTAGAAATCCCTATCTGAGGCATTTTTCTAAGAAACATGTAAATAGATGTATACAAAATGTTTTCTGTACGCTTTGGAGTTATATAGGAAAACTAATATCATTTAGATTAAAAATATTTTCCTAACTCACTTAAAGCTGAAGTAGAATATTTTGTGATATGTAAATAAAGAAAATTACTTAAGCTAAATCATTGATGTTGTGTTTAAACCACTTACACATGGGTGAAATATTATACCACTTGTGCCAGTACCAAATATTGTGCTCTTTATTTATTTCAAAAGTTCTACTACTATACTAGGCACCAGAAATTCAATGATAAATGAGACCCTTGAGGATCTCATAGACTAGTTAGGAAGAAAGATGAGCATTTTAAAAAAGTTATAAAGTCTAATAAAATAATAAGTGCATGAAGACAATACACAGGTTGCTTAGAGTAGGAGATGATTAAATTTCTCTGGGGTGGGCAAAAAAAGGTGATATGAATAGTCCACTATTTGTTTTCTATTGCTGCCGTAAAAAATTATTACAAACTTAGTGGTTTAAAACAAAACAAAATTATAGGTTAAAAGTCTGGTTGGCCTGGCTGGTTTTTCTGCTCCTAGTTTAATAATGCGGGAGTCAAGGTGACAGCTAGCTGGGCTCTCCCTAGGATCCTCTTGGAATAATTCACCTCTATGCTCTTCAGATTGTTGGCACAATCAAGTTCTTTGAAGTTATAGGAGTGAGTTCCCTGTTTCTCTTAGAGACCTCTCTCTCTCTTTGCACAGAACATTTTCTGCTTTCAAAGGCTTGCATGGTCAGATTGGGCCCATAATATAATCCAGGTTCATCTCTCTATTTTCAAGTTCATACATTAATTACATCTGCAAATTCCTTTGCCATGTAACAGAACATAGTCACAAGTTTCAGGGATTCAAGTGTGGACGTGTTTGAGAGACCATTCTGCCTAGCAAGTTCATGGACTTATTTTTTTTTTTTTTCTTTTAGAATGAAATATCAGGTTAGATCTAGAAGTAGAAAATCAGGATATCTACTTTAAGAGTGAACTATGTAAACTAATATAAAGCCCTAAAAACCTCTATGATAATAATATCAGAAACTAATTTGGATATGAATTGTGTTCAGGCAGATAATGTCGTACACTTTATTATGTGAACTGACATGACAGTAGCCGCAATACACAGAGAACATATTAGCTTGAGCCTTACCCAGCTTCAGCCTGGTGGAGTGGCCTCATTCATACACAGGTTCCTTCCACAGCCTCCTAATGAAGAGAAACAAACAGTAACAAAGACAAAACAACTTCAAACAAAAAAAGAGTCTCCTCCTTCTCCAATTACTGCCCAGGGTTTGCACCATGAAGAATATAACACACATTTGTCATGCTGGAAGAATAGCAACTCCTGGGAGGAAGGCCCCTGAAGTCAATGACTCACTGAGGTTTCACATCATTACTGTTAAAGTGACATTATTTATAGAAGTTGGTGGACCCTAAGGAAATTAGAATTATATATACCTGGTCAGATTTCTGTTCTCAACTTATTGCCTCCTCCCCACCTGGGAATATTAAGGGGTATTTAAATGTATACAAAAGTATAGATTGTACATGTGTATATGTACAGTGAGATGGAAGGATAGATATGGAAAAAGACTGGTTTGTTATCAGAGAGGAACTTGAAACGGGCTTCGTAGGAAGTGAACAGTGCCCATCGATTTTTACCAGGTGAATGCCTAAAGAAAAGTGTTTACTAGATATAATTTTAAAGTGCATTTATTAAGTCACTAGTCCAGTAAGACAATGACTACAGAAAGAAGGGATTTAGGGAATAACATCTCAGTTTCTTGCCTATTGGAATAAATATTAGTTCAGGACCTCAGAGAAGCAGATGCACAAAAAGATACAGAGTGAAAGAAATTTATTGGAGGAAATGCCCGTGAGAGGAGAAAGGGAGGAAGCTGGAGGAGGCAGGAAGACTTCTCAGAGTCTGACAAAAGTATAAGCACTGGGATAGAGAAATGGAAGGAAGGAAGGTGGGTAAGAAGAGAGTCTCAGATTGCAGTACAGCTTTAAGAACATTTTGGCCAGATTGATCGGGAGTCCTTGAGCCAACATCTGCTGTCAGAGAAGTCTTGATTTTGCAGAAATTGGTTTTCCTTAGCACCACCCTGTGTTCAATCATTGGCTGGGGGTAATTAGTGAAAAGCATGGCCTTAGCATAAACTTGGTGATGGACGGATTCAGAACATACCATCTTTTGATGTCCATCACTTACATTATCTAAAGTAGGACATCTTAATAGAATATATATATATTTTTTTATGTCGGACACAATTCACCACTTGTACCACAAATATCTACTTCTGAATTTAGCTTTAGGGAGCACATCCTCCTTGGTTCCCAAGGGCCTCTTTGCTGAGGGGAACATATAGAAGGTTGGTGAACTGTAGCCCCCTGACAAGGTGATAGCTAATGGTGAGAATTATGGTCTCAAGATCAACTGCAGCAACAAGACGGCCTTCTTTTGGGCCTTCCTCAAATCTGCTAGCTGTCCATGTCATCTGACATATAAGCCAGTGCAGCACAACATATTGGGGAGTATGTTTCCTCAGATGCCAAAACGGCCTACCAGGTGCTGTGCTTCCTTCTTTGTAACAAAGGATGCAAGATGCATCGATGTTCCCTTTACTTTGGAGGCAGCTCTTGACATACTCCTGAGCACTGGACCCTGGAAACCTCACTGAATGGTTTATTTCTGAATCTTCACAGAGTTTATTTCCCATCATATGTAATCCATATATTTTACCAAGGCTGCCAGTGAAATATCTTCCTTTGCTCTTGCTGTACAATTAGCATCATGTCATTGATGTGATGAATATGAGTGATACTCCATGGAATCCCGAGCAGTTAAGTTCAGACTATATTATAACAGGGGTTATGACAGAGGGAAGAGTGCATTAAGGTATTCCTAAGCAAAATTTCAAATGAATATTATTTACTTTCATATATGAATGTGAACAGTTTCTTATTCTCTCTTATCATAATTGAAGGGTACCAATTCTCCAAATCAGTGACTGTGTATCATATGATCTAGCAGTGATCTTCATCCAACAAGGCAAGTAACTAGAGCTGTTACTTGGTTAAGTCTGTAGTAGTCTGTAGTCATTTTCCAAATCTATCTGGGTATTTGCAGGGTCACACTAGTGAATTAAATGGAGATATGATATGTAAGAACCACCTCTGCAACCTTTAGATCATTAGTGGCAATACTAATCTCCAACATCCCTTTGGCAAAGTGATATTGTTCTTTATTTACTATCTTATGTGGAGGAAGATGACATTTTTAAGAGATTGTAATTTGGCCTTCCCCACTGTCCAACCCGATGTGGGTATTACTTTAACTGCTAAATAAAGTCCAATTTTACATTTGGGAACACTATTGGGTAGATCCATGCACAAAGTGGGTCCATTGTGAGTGAGATTTTCTCAGTGCTCCATGCTTCCTGCCATGCCTAAGCATCACTTTCACACAGGGACAATGATGATGCTTTGGTTATTCAGTTATCAATGTCAACTCACAGTCAGACTCTGTGCCCAATTATTTTCAAATGTGTGGGTATCCCCCTTTCTTCAGTGTTCAGTGTTATGACTGGGGCAATCAACACATCTTATAAAGTTGCACAGTTCTTCCTTCTAGGGAACTGACTACTTCTTCAGTCAGTATCTTCCATGTGTGACAATTGGTACAGGTCTGGAACTGAGGTTGCTCCCTTGGCCTATGGACTCTTGCCAGTCATTACAGTAATCCTGCCCTCTGGCTTCTGGTTTTCAAGCACTGACACCTAGGCTCTATAATGGTGGGGCACCATCATCCCATAAATATTATAAAACCCAGCTCTGAGACAACCTTTCCTGTTTTCAGCCCTTGACTACAGAGGAGAGCCACGACCAAACTTCTTAGTGATCCCGTGTCCTCTCATCAGCACATGCTGATGGCTTAGATGGATAGTGTGATGTCTGGGCCCTTCTCTGGAACATAATCATTGGTGGATTTTCTTACCTCACATAACATACCCATTCCAACGTGCCCACTTGCCGTAACTGCTTTATGCCTTCGTCTACTTTCCTCCAGGGAAACTCAGGCATTTCCATTTATTTAATATTAACCATCACTTTCTCTGGGTTTCTAAGAGCAACCCTAGCAGAGAGTTTTCTCATTGCCTGGAGTCCTCGCCAAGGTATTAAACTCAAGTTTGATTAAGGCGCCCCACATCAACAAATCCTTGCTTTTCTGGTCTTGCATTTCATCTTTCTGATCAAGTAGTCTCAAAATCCAAACACAGTGGCACATCCCAGCTGCTGTACGTACATGCTCTTAATTTTTTCAGTTCCTTAGTACATTGTACCTCTCTTTCCTTCTTAGGCGCAGCAGGTTCTTACCTATGTTATGGTAAGATTTAACCCTAGTTATCAATGCCAGGAGAAGAAGTGGGGGCAGCTCCTGAAGGTAACACGTGTTGCCTCATGGCTGGAAGGACTGGGCAGTGTCTTAGAGCAGAGTGGGGTAACTAGATCTTACTGGTTAGAGATGGGACACCTTTCCAAGCTCTGCCAATTCAGGGGTGCCAGTAGTAGAGTCATTATCTACAAGGACATCTTTTCAGATGCCCCCACCCCATGTTTTAGGGTCTCAGAAAAAGGCTTTGATCTTAGCACAAAAGATCTGCCCTGAAGAAATTTCCAGATGGCTTTGTAGTTTTGCAACTATAATGATCAGATCTTTAACTTGCTGCCCTGTCTCATTTTCCACTCTAGGAGATAAGAATCTCTCTTTAAGCCACCAAAGAGATTCTCTAGAGCTACATTTAACTGTTAACTGCTTGTTTGCACTCCTTAGTTTCTCATTACTCCTCTACAAGGCATCTGTATAATGTAAAAGACCATTCTTTCTTTTTTTTTTAAAGCTACCTCCTACCCTCATAGTTTTCAAATGCCTGAATCATTACCCTTAAATAGGCATTTTCTTCCACTGAACCATATTTCTAGGTTATAAGCGGTGAAATCATTAGCAATTAGCCTACCGTTTTATGCTACATGCTCTCCATGTCTCACCTACCACTTAGGATGGCATCTTTTTCACCTGTGGGCTAGTGATTGATCCTGTCTCCAACCCCAATCTTGTTCCCTATATTTTCGAACCACTCTCAGTAAAATTGGTGTAATTCACATCCTCAAAGAAAAGATGCTAAGATGGGCTTATTTGTACAACACATTTATTGGAGAAATGCATGTAAGGGAAAAGGAAAGAAAAGCAGAGGAGGCATGATGTAAGTTGGATGTAAGTTTGACTCCTGGGAAGGTGAGTAGGAAGAAGTAAATCGGATAGTAATAGTCTCAGACTATAGCACACCTCTAAAAATGATCTGGTCACACCAGTGGAGAGTTCATGAATCAAAGTCATCTGTCAGAGGTCCTCCTATATTTTCAGGGATGGACCTGTCATTGTGTTCATGCCAGGAACAGCCCATATGAGTCGTGGCCTTATCATAAACATTGTGATGGAAGCAGCAGGGCCACCCGTCAGGGCTTCCTGTGGCAGATCTCTATGGTGCATTATCATGGCTGCCCCCGAAAACCTGAAAATGTGTGCTGTGTTTTCAGAAGCTGTGCCAGGTGAAATGTGGGATGGGAAACTGTCAAAATGAAGGAAAAATACATGCGAAGCAAAGTTTTTGGCTTAGAAAGCACAAGTACAGCGAGTGTTATTGGAATGTAACTTTTGATGGGGCGAACAGTGAGGTGTATAAGCCAGAGGCTCAGCTAGTGGTCAGATTACACAGAGTGGAAAAACAGTCTGTAAATGAGCACTTAACCAATACTCATACCCAAAATTGCTTCTGAAGCAAAATCTTTGTGCACCTTGGACTTGCCAGGTTCAAGAAGAATTTATCTTTAACTAAACTGCCATAATGCTCAATTTTCAGGCATCCAACATTGTATAGCTTTTGAATGACTCAAAACTATCTAGCTGGAAGCGTAAGGAAATGGAAATCTTGACCACACCCTGCTATCCAAGCTGTGTGCCATGGCACGGGGCCATATCCACTGGGAAGGAGGGCTGCACACAGAGCCATTCATTTACAAAACTACTGTGCTTGCTCAGAGAGTGCTGTTTTTGTTTTGTTTTGTTTTGTTTTTTTTGCTTTTTTTTTGTTTGTTTTTGTTTTCTCACTGGAAGCAAAACATTAGGCTAGTAAAGGATTATTATGATCACTTATTGGTTCTTTCCGTAGAAAATGCTCCAATTTAGAATTCCTTATTTCTTTCTTTCTTAATTCTAGAACTTTGAAATATAGTGCAAATTTCAGAGAGTCATGGTCATGTAACATATAGATGATTGACCATCACAATCACTTCAGATAGATTTACATAGAATATATTCATTTTTGAGTAAAAGAAAAAAATGTGGATGTGTATTATCCAGTGTTCCTAGTTTAGCTGTCACATCAGTGCTCCTGGGATTTACCTCAGAGTAAGACGCAATGATGTATAATTTATTTTTTTCAATGTCAAAACAAGATTTTAAAACCTTCCTTTTGCTAATCCATTTATATAGAGTACTTTTACACTTTTACAAAGATAGCTGTTACTACATATACATTTTTAGCAATACTGAGTGGATTTGCCAAGATGATACATGACACCAATCATAAGATCAAGCTTTTATTTATTTATTTTTGTCTTCTATACTAACATAAGCACTTTAAAATAAATACAAACTTCTCTTTTGACCACTAATAATTGCTCAGGAATGTTAGATAAGAGATTGGATATAAAATGTCACATGATATGATATTTAATTTTCAACAGCTTACCATCAAGGTAGACGTAAAAATTATGCATCAAATATTCTGGTTTCCTTTTCTGTGGTACTCCTCTCTGTGGGAAGGTTACATATCTCCATCCTGCTGAAGTCAGTCATAACCAATGGGCTCTGTTTGGTGTGTGCCAGTTGCAAGCAGAATATTTTTAAATGCCAAATCTTGGTTTGAAATATCTCTGTCCTGTGATACAGGGACTGGCAATATTCCAAATGGAAACTGCTTCATTAGACTGTATCCCAGAATAAAGATGTTGTAAAACAGGTTCTCAATTAGCATATAGCATGAAGGAGAGCTATATGTAGAGAGGATTTAGCTCCTTCTCAAATTCAAATAATTTTTAAAATATTATTTTCTGCATGGGTATAATCACCTAACAAAGTCTAGTTTTTCATGAAAAATGACCAAAAATTCTTGGTCAGGATTCTGTCCTGGTAGAGTTGGGACAATCCAAGGAAAGTATATCTTGTTTATATTAGATTTTACCTCAGAATAATGAGAAATGGTTCTAATTCCAGTTCACACTTCAGACTCTAAAATAACAGTTCTGTTGCAGTAATTTGCAGCACATGGGTAGCTAGCAAGTATTGATTTTGACAAAGCATGCATGTTTATGACAGTGGTGTTTAAAGAATTTGAGAGCACAAATCCTATCAGAACTGTCTTAGTTATACCTTATCACCCTCAAGTGAACTCCTAGTCTGAAAGGATCGTACCTACTACTGAGCGTAACCTGAAGGTGATGGTTGGAGAAGACTGCTAACAAGCTTTTTAGGTTTTTTTGTTGCTGAACATGTTATCCGATGTTCAAAAACATGAGTGGATTATACTGACTGATTAATGGGTTGACATCTCAAAAAATATTGGAATGAACTTCACTAGACTTAAGGAAAAAATAAGTGTTTATTTGTATATTGATTTTACTGTTTCAACATTGTTGGTTTGTATTCCTTTTATTCCATTGAAAAGCATCCCTAGAGTTAAAGCAAGCAGGTTCGGAAACACTAAATAGTCATATTTCAGAGTGTAAACAAGCTGGAATGCCCTTCCCCTATTTCTTAATCTAATAGTTCTAGCAGAGATTTAAAAATACTCATACGTCTAGTAGAAGGTAAAGTGCATAAGGAATATTTTGCCACAGGAAAAGTCATTTAAATCATGCTGATGGCCAGAGACTAGAACATTTGTTGGGAAAAATAAATGTTTAGCAAATTGTTTTTGAATGAAAAATATGAATCAATAACTTTGAAGGAAGGAGGTCACTTCTTTATTAAGATGGACATCCTTTCCCACTGCATGCAGGCTATTAAGTAATGAGAAATTAACTTCTCCAAGCAAGAAAGACATATAGAACACCAGGCGATCACTGGGGTTACTGATATCAAAATAGATTGCTTCACATTTCAATTACAAAGCCTTGTACAATTTTTTTTTCTTTCCTTCCACAGAAAGTCCATTAGCCGTTCCCCTTTAATCACATCTTACTTTTTGTTCATATTACCTTCTGGATACTCTTTAGTACCATAAATTGAAGAATGTAGTAAAATTTTCTTGGCCACTGTAATTGTCAAAGTATAATCAGCTATATTTTCTCACCTAAATATTTGACATAGAGACAAAATCACCCGAGTAAATCCACTTATTAAATAAAATATTTACTGAAAATGTATCCGTGCTACCCTTTCTGAGAATCACTGTGATTCTATATTGGTGATTTAGATCTCTTAGGTTGTTTTAACTGCATGTGAGATTTCAATAATGAGAAACTAGCTTAGTTTTGAAAGCAAAACATTATTCTTAGAGGCTTGCTCTTCCTTTATCTGTATTTTTTAAAGTGTATTTATATATTCATTTTTCTTCTATAACTACTTAAAATACTGACTGTATACACCCATTTTACAAGAAAGAAAGAGCTCAAAACTAGTGACTTTTAGATACATTTTTAAATGACCTCTGTCTTTTCTAATACTGAAGTCTCATATGAAATCTTTCTGTAAATGATTGACAAGTTAAGCTTGCCAATTTAGTCATAAATTCAGACTTAAGATATTCCCTTCATAAATTTCATTGTGCTGTGGCACCAAACCAATAAATATAGCCCATACAAGATGTTTTAAGTCACTTTATAAAAACTAGACATTTCAACTCTATGGCCTTAAAATTGATGGCCTCAATTCTCCACTTGCCTTGTAACCCTGATGGAGCTGATACAAGCATGATGCTTCTTGAAAGCAGAACTGCTGTGCTTAAATTAAGCCCCGTGATGGTGCAGAACAAGTCATATATTTAGGTAAAACTGTTTCTCAGATGAATAAGATATCTTGATATGTCAATGGAATATGAAACTCAATTTCACAAGATTTTTCCAGTGCCAAAAGAGATTTAAGTAGAGCTATCATTTTTAGCCTTAACAGAAAGGATATGTCTTCCTCTATAGATGTCTAAATTCCTCGCCTCTAAAATTTAATTTTATCATTCCTCATAAACACTATCATTCTTTAAGCCTTTCATGAAAGCGAAATTCCATTTCATTGTTGTCTCATTTTCTGTTTTCAATTTTAGAAAATTCTCATTACTTCCAGTTATTCTATTGTTTATCCCTCCACCCCACTTAAGAATTTCTTTATTAACCAGACATTTTCCACAGAGCTTCATTCATTAGAGGGAAAAATAGGAGATTAAAGCTTTCTTTAAACTATATTATGTTAAGAAGAATGATAAATAATGTCACAATCAGTGAAATATATGCTAGAAGAGCATATTCAGCTAAGTTAAAATTAAGACCCATTTTTTTCAAAAAAGCAACATCAAAACCTTAGAGAGCTCTAAAAATCAAAGAAAAAAAAACCAACAACCATAGTGCAGCTAAAAAAAGTTCTAAATTAGAAATCTAAGAGTTATTCTGAAATAAAAATTTTAAAATGAATTCAATTTTTATTATAATTATTCTGGAATCGTTTTTACTCTAGAAACATGATTTATTTTCTAAATGGCTGTTTTCATAAAGTGTCAGATGGTACTTTAAATTGTTAAGTAACTTTTATTCCTAATATTTGGCAATAACTTTTAAGTATCTTTACCTAAATCCCATTCTTCCACTTACTACACCCAGGCATTGGCTCAGTTCCCCAAACCAAACCTCAGATGTTCCTTACATAGTTAACAAATCAACTAAATGTTACTTGAAAGAAGTACTTTTAAGTCTACGGTCAACAGAAAAGGTAGATATCACAGTAGAAATAGTATAAGATTAAAAAAAAAAAACAACAGTTCATTCATAATGCAGCAGATATTAAAGAGTCTTGTTTCGCTTTAGAGCATGACCATTTGGGGCAAATAGGTCTTAGGTTAATTTCATGCCACTATGTTTCACTGTGTTTTATCTTCTTTTTTATTCCTTTGGTAACTAAAGTTCTCATAGATTCAAGATGTTTCAATTTGGGGATGTACCAATAATATGCTTATTAGAAAGAATAATAAAGGTTCAAGGGAAACAACGATGAGGAAAGTTGGAGGAGGTGATCCGTTGGTGGAGGGACAGTGTTGGTAAGCATCACGTTGCAGAGTGGTGCCTTCCCACACCCTGCAGTTCAGCTAAAGTTTGGTCTCTCGTTGCTTTAGATTGCTGCTGCCCTTTCTAGACTGTGTGTTCATCATCCAGGAAATGTTTTGGCACAGGAGACTAACACATTGAATTTTATCCCTCTGAAATTCCGTGACTTCTCATTTCTACTTTCACATTGCATCACCAAAGTCTGCACTACCCTTAGATCAGACTGCCAGGAGACCCTTGAGCAGAGGGACATCTCTTGTTCAGTTTAATACTCAAATGTCACTGCTATTTGTGATATGTGTTGAGCAACTTGAAGACTATAGAAGAGAATTAGGTTGACTGCATTGTTTCTTTACGTGTATAACCCTTTTCCTTAATAACTAGTTCTTTCATAGCAGATCTGAGGTCTATTTCAGGCATTTCTCCCCAGGACTCCTTGAAGCCCTGTGCCTGGTTATGTGTCCTAGGTAATAGTGTAGACCAAGGAAACTGCTCTGGGAATGTGTGTTCTCTGAACACAATGCCTTGTGCTTCTGCGGGGAAGGGCTCCACACCAATGTATGGTTTAGACAGGAAAACTGTAAAGCCTCGTTTTCAACTTTTGCATTTTAAACCCCATCACAGTCAAATTCCATTCTTTCGGAAAGCTCAGCACAAGAAGAGAAACAGATTTCATAATGAAAATGAATATTGTCTTTATGATGAGAAATGATGTAATCAAATTATTACTATCAATTCACTGCTCGAAGGGACTATGAACCCTTAGGTCGCACTCCAACTGTCTATTTCATTTATATGCTTTTCTTTTTATATCATTCCTCAATAGATTATTATGTCCTAAGCCTTAGCTACATTTTATGGATTACTTTTATAGTATCTAAAATCATCAGCTTCCAAGGGTAATGTCGCACAGTGTGTATTTGCGAAGGTACAATGCTAAAGACGTATGCTGACATATCAGGAGACTGCATGCTCACACAAACTGCTGGCACTAGCTTGCACTTCCTCTTGTACTTTTTTTGTCTCAGTTATTTATGGCTAGTTCAGCACATCTTTACTTCTACCATCTGCTTAGTATCCCAGTTACAGAGCTGAGATTATTTTAATTGGGCTTGTCATAAGTGATTCACTAGTTGCTCAGACAGTTGGAAAGTAATGCCTGAGCTAGTCTATATAACAGATTTTGCCCACTTTGACTCTCATCACTGTTGCTTATTTTATTTTATTTTATTTTATTTTATTTTATTTTATTTTATTTTATTTTATTTTATTTTATTTGCTGCTTTTAAAAACACAGCATATATCTCCATTAAAGATAAATGTGAGCCCGATTCCATTCTTGGCAATATAGCATTCTGTCCTTTGGGTTGGATTATAATTCCTATGTTATAAACTGCGCAAAATGACTAATGCTAAATAGCTATTCCCTGCCAACAATTTAAAGGAGTGGATGTTGCTGAATACAAACTGAAGCATGTAGTTTTTCCACAAAGGATGCACAGACTCAACATGAACCGCATTCAAATGTAAACCGCAGGAGACTTATAATCTGTATTTTAAATATATGTGTGCTACTTCTTATTAATATCAACTAATTAGCATAGCCATACTTAAACACAAGAGCAGATATTTATGTTGGGTAGATCTCTGTGAATTGCCAATTATGATATTAGTGAAATTAATATGGACTATGAAGAGAAAGTGGTGAGGTTACAACTAAAAATTATAATATTTAAACTGGATTAAGCTGCCAGTTGCAACATGAGCTGTGTAACATTACAAACATTTCAACCTCTGGTGTTTTTCTTTCTTTCTTTTCTTTTTTAATTGAGGTAAAGTTCACATAATATGAAGTTAATCCTTTTAAAGTATGAAATTCAGTGGCATTTAGTACATTTGCAGTGTTGTACCATCATCTCTATCCAGTTATAAAACATTATATTATCCACAAAGCAGTCCTCATACCCTTTAGGCAGGGTAACATGCTTATTTTCCACCAGCTCCTTGCAAACACTAATGTGCTTTGCCCACTATGGATTTACGTACTCTGGATATTTTATATAAATGGAATCACAGAATGCATAATCTTTTGTGTCTGACTTCTTTCACTTAGCATAATGTTTTCAAGATTCATCCTTAACCACATTGTAACATGCATCAGAAATGCAATCCAAAATTCACTTCTTCTTTATGGCTGAATAACATTCCATTGTATGGATATGCCTCATTTTGTTTATCCATTCATCTGTTAATGGACATTTAAATTGTTTCCACTTTTGGCTGTGAATATATGTATTGCTATGAATATATGTACACACGTATTTCTTTGAATACCTGTTTTCAGTTCTTTTGGGTTTATACCTAGGACTGGAATTGATGGATAATATGGTAATTACAACTTTAAGCTTTTGAGGAACAAGAGCATTTAATTTTTTAAAAATTCATTTATAAAACTTACACTGTAACTCACAAGTCACTTTTATATATTTTATCTCATTTAATTATCATGAAGATCAAGGGGCAAATGTAGTTATCCATAGTTTACAGGTGTAGAAACTAAGTTTTAGATCTTAAATAATTTAAGGAATATACACAATATTGTTCAAAATCTCAACAAGATTGTTTCTACAGTTCACTCTACACTATTATGCTAATATCCTAGGTGATCCACAAGATATATCTGGTATATCCCCTTCTTTTCAATGTACAGAGTGATGTCTCCAAGTTGTCCAGTCATGGCTCCATCAGCCCATCTCTTGTTGCTGTTTCTTACTATATAATCTGGAAAAAAAAGAAAAGTGCAGCTTATGTCTTAGGTCACCAATGATTGGCTCACCTTTGGAGACCTTTTTACATTGTGAATCCTGTTCACTCTTGCCATGGTTTTTGTTTGCTTTTAAAATTTCAACCCCATTCATTATGAGTAAAACTTATGGTGAAATTGTATGATGAGAGAAAGGAAGGAGGTTGGCAGGCTTAGATTATCCAAATAATAAGAAGTAGAAATGGGTAAACCAATGGAAAACTAAAATGTATAAACCTCTCATTTAAGAAGAGATTTTTAGCAAGCTATCGCTAGATTTGTGAGTATTGAAATGGGTGAGGATATAACATGTGTGGCACAAAAACATTAATTGATGGAAGATGTAAAGGGGCACAGGGCAGGTAATTCCTGGAGCTGGCATGGTTTCTGTATTTCACTCAAGTTATTTTCTGCTTTAACTTGATTTTTGGTCCATCTCTCTGTTAAACACTTCACATTTCAGTTCCCCTCTGAGCCTTTAGGGGAGATTGAAAGCAACAGTTAAAGCTGGTTATGCCCAACAGTCACGGCAAATTTTGTTTACAAGATGCTCCCTGTTACAGTGTTTGCATTGTCTAAATAACAGGCAATAAAATCTATCAGCTGGAAACCTCCCCTTGTTGTAAATGAACAGACTATTTTAATCAGCACCTTCTGCTGAATAGCTTTTCAAGGGCAGTCCAGTTTTAATATTAAGAAAACTATCTGAAACCTTCAGACATAACCAATCTGTAAGTATTTGCTGAATTAATAATCATGCACTCAGAACTCTGCTAGACTCTATTATGGATGCAAAAGTACTGTAACAAGTCCATGTTTCTGGGAATTTAACATCTATTTGTGGGGACAGACTAACCCAGATTTTTTTTAAAAGGGGAAAGATTTTTTTTTTTTGATGGTTCTCGGTATAAATGTAACAAAAGATCAAAATTGCAGGAAATCATTTGGGCCTAGATACTCAAACACAGTTTCAAGGAAGCGCTAGACCTTGAATTGAGCCTCAAAGAATTTTGAAATTGTGAAATTATAGGGGAGATGAAAGAGAAGATGGTAAAGACAATGTGGTTGACAGAGAAAGAGTTGGCTGGGAGTCACATGGGTTAACAACTGGAAATAAAAATGGATGGGAATGCAGGAAGCAAAGCTTAAGAAAGGCCTGGCAAGCTTTAGAGTAGTTTAGCTCAGAGGAAGTCATTGGAGCTTAATGAACTGAGAATAAAATGAGATTGATTTTGCATGAACTAGTGATGGACACAGTTACAAAATTATTCAGAGAGGTAATCAGGAAGCATGGAGATTATAGCTCGCTGTAATCTATGGTGAAAGAAAGAAAAATCTAAATGGGAATGGAGTGGAGTAGAAAGGGAAGGAAAGTGCAGTCAGCATTTAACGTGAATTATATTTTTCTTAGTTCTTTCCTGTTCTTGACCTCATTAACTGGTTTGTATAAGAATAGATATTTCTGTATTAGAAATCAGGAAATTGAGAAGTTTTATGATTTGCACACATAAGATGTAGATGTGAGATTTTTACCTTGATCTATTTTAGTCCAATTACCTTTACTTTTAGTCTAAGTAAAAGGAAATATTCCAGCTATTTCTTTTTCCTTTTTATATCACTTACAGGAGGAACAAAACATAACATGAGGCTTTCACACTACAGTGATCCTAGTTTTTCTCACTGTCAATTACAACCTTCTACCTAACCCGTGTAGTTATGATCTGTCTTGCATATGTATCACAAACAATAGTCATAATTCAATTAATACAATTTTATATATGCTTTGAGGTTGAGAGGTTGATAATGGTATTCTAGGTAATCATATGTTCCCTCATAATGTGGTATAATGTCCCAACCTCAAACTGTTGCCATTGTGCTTTTGTTACCTAGAGATAGGGGCCCCTTTTTTTCACCAGGTGGAATGCTTATCAATGCTCATAGCGCCCTCAGTTGCTCTCCTGGCCCATATGAGTTCTACAGCCATATATTGCTGTCAACTTTCAAATGCTTTTTGTCACTTTTCAAAATCCAAAGATTATGTGCAAAATATTCTCTGCTTTTGATATAGGAAGACAACTTTTATTTCTTTGGTATCACCATCTTCTTTCTTTCCTTTATCTTTTTGTTCGTTGTTTTCTATCCTGACTCATCTCTCATCCATTAAAATATCTCCCATCTTCTTCCCATTCAATCCTCTAAAAATATTTTTTTCTAAATCAGCCTGAATCCTGACTCCCTCTGCCTATTGTTGTACTATAGTTTTATAACAGTGTCAGTGATTTTTAAAAGGTCTCTGTTCTTATAATACTCATATACATTTGCCTTTTTCTTTAACAACTTAAAATATCTCTTTGAGGAAAAGATGGTATGTATATGTCAAACGCTTTCTTATGTAGTAATTTGAGATTAAATGAGAAAAACAAAGCCTCCAGCAGTATTGAACATCTTTTGAAAACAACACATGTTTAACCAGTTCAAGCAGTTTCAATTTTCTTTACTTTTTTTCTCCTTGAGATTTTTTTCCTCATAGTAAACTATTCTGATAGACTAGCAATGAGAAGAAAAGGAGGATGTAAAGTGCTATAGCCAATAGAATCTATTGTGGAAATGATTTTTGCTTTTAAGAATCAATACTGAAAGTGTTCTTGTGGAAACCCTGTGTTTTAGCTGTCATAAACGATGGTTTTTTCTCCGTTTTGCATTCTGTACAGGTTTTTTTTTTCAATTCTGTTCTAGTTAAAAGCTTGATAGTCTAATAAAATTGGTTGTCATATACAATCTAAGTAAACAACTACAGAAAAACTAATTTTGTGGAAAAGCATTCTGAAAAAGTATACATCATTTAAGTAAATATAGAAATACTGTACAGAATTGTACCTGTTTATTTGGACAAAAATAATACCTTATATATTTTGAAGTTCAGAGTTCATTATCTATAACGTCATCAATACTTTCTTTTAAATTACAATGATGTTGAAATAATTTATAATCACATAATCTCAAGATCCAGACGCCCATTAAAATTGAGATATAAAACAATTTTTTTCACAATTAAATTTTAGTGTAATATTGTGAGACACCATTAGTTAGAGAATCTTTACGAATTTAACAAAAAATATCAGAAAAAATAAAGGAATCATGCCAAATAGAAATAAATAAAGGCTGGGTCTAAATTATTGTAGGCAATATTGCAGTGTTTATGACTTAATGGCATTCCTAGCTGTTTTCCCCATTGTACAGCCTCACGTATTCCCTTCCAATGAAATAGATTTGCACACATTGCTTCCTCTGCAAAATATGTTTTAGTTTGACTGTTAGTATTGCTTTAGGTATCTGTTACTTTCTCCTAAGAGATGTTCTCACTTACTTTCCAGATTAATTATTATTTGCCAATAATTGTGCTCTGCTAGAGTATTAAACTCATGAGGATCAAGAGCAGGTCAGCTTTTAGTGTCATATCTGACACGCAATATATTTTCAATAAATATTTGCTAAGTGAGTTTAGGATATAACCATCACATTATTATTATTATTATTATTATTATTATTATTATTATTCATCTTATTCCTATAATTATTCATGAACAGAAGATTGTTGATATCAATGCCCCATTTTACCAATTTGCCTTAATAATAGTCACATTTTGTATCTGGCATCTGAAGTGGGCAGAAGAAAGTATCTTATAGGCACCTTTCCCATGACCATATTAATATTCATAACTTTTACAAGCACCATAAAATGTGTCATATTTTTAAAGACAGCTCAACTATATCATATTGAACATGATGTAATTGAATTAATTTACATGGATGAATTTGTTTTATCATCACCTAAGGGACACTATCTCTAGGTTGCCTGATCAATTTTATTTGTTTTATTATATTTCCCCATATAATGAGCCTTCAGTTTTCCTCCCCAGCACATATCTGCCTTTCTCATTAGCATATAAGACCAGTGAGGTTTTTGAACCCACATCTGTCATTCTACCAGGGACCACATGAACTTTTGACAAAGCAGGGACTCAATAATTACAGAAACAATGAATAATTTTTATTTCATACAAAACAGAGAGAACGGTTCAAAAAGACCTTCTGGGAAAACTCTTTAAATATGCAGAGGATGCCACTTTGATCAGTAATCAGGCAGATATGCCTGCAAGAGGAGAGGCCAAGGAAATATTGAAGTCATTATATCATGGAAGAAATGGCATTAGGGGTTGCTCTGAAACCATAGCCAAAACTTTCAAGAGTGTGAGACCTCTGGGTCCAGGAGCCTTGTTAGCACAGGTTCAATATAGAGCAGATTATTCATTTATTCTACCATTCAAGAACTATTGACTGACCATCTATCTTTAGTCATGTGTGGTCATAGTTGTGGGGATACAACTAATCATCATTGCTGTTAAAAATATAGGTTGATCAAATATTTAATGCACAAGTCCCTACATTCTACAAATTATAATCACAATAAACCCACCTGCCTTACAAAACACATAGTGTATTGATACTGTTCTGGGTTGAATTGCTGATTTGGCCTGACCTGCACTGTTTTGTCAAAGATGCCATGCAAGCTACATAGAATCTTTGAAAAAACCGGGCAGGTAAGGCCAAATGAGCAAGGTCAGATGTTTCCTTTTATTTTGCCCTTTTTTCCCAGAGCAAAACACAAAGCTTGGCACACAAAAGAAGCTCAGGAAATGTAATTTATAAGAAATGATTTTTTTTTAATTTTTTCCAGCCCAGGTCAGTTAGCCAATTCTCTGTGTGACCTTAAAAAATTCATGTCACTTTCCAGTCTCTGTTACTTCATCTAACAGATGGGTGTATGTCTGTTGCATCTTTCTTTCTTTCCTTCTTTCTTTCTTTCTTTCTTCCTTTCTTCCTTCCTTTCTTCCTTCCTTCCTTCCTTCCTTTCTTTTTTCCTTCCTTCCTTCCTTCCTTCCTCCCTCCCTCCCTTCCTTCCTTCCTTCCTTTCTTCCTTTCTCAGGAATAAATGGAAAGGAAAAATAGATAATGGAAATTGCTTAATGTAATTCTTGGAGCAAGTAAGCACACAAAAACAACCAACTGTTATTTTCTTAGAAATTATTAAAAATAATTAGAATTAGAAATAATTTTATTACTACTTTCATAATTATTAATAGATCTTACATTAAAGGATGATTTTTAAACAGAAATTAAATTGTGAAAGTGAGTATTCTGAGGCAGGGTAACTCATACATTTCTGTTTAAGAGCCCTGACTTTGAGACATGTTGTTGGTACTCTAAAGGGTACTACTCAATTAAATTCTCCTCCTGGAATTGAAAACATCACTGGTAGTAAGTGAGGCCATTGAGTAGGCTCATTAATTCTGTCAGATGACTAAGGAACCATCTGGTGCCTGACACCAATGATTGACGTGGCAGTAAATACAATCCACCATGATGATGGCCTCACAGTGGTTTCCCAGTTGATATACATTGTCTAACTTTAACTTTATAGAAAAATATTTAATCTCACATTTTAGAAGTATATTTTTTCAACTGCAAAACAAGAGAATGAGACAGAGATAGCAGATGGCACCTGTTATAATTTGTAAAGAAAAGAGAAATAATGTTAGCTATATGTTGTTTGTAAGTACTCATAGACCCTTTATTTTAAATTTTGTCAGGATGGAGACTGAGTTAATTACAACTTAGTACAATATACAAAAATAATAATAATTACATTTTATACACTACTTAATAGGTGTCAGGCACACTATAAATCATTTAAACTGTATTATGTTCTTTAACCATTGAGACAACATTCATTAATATATCATCTATACTTTCCAGGTAAGAACCCGGGAAAATTAAAAAAAAAAAAAAAGAAAATTCCGTAAGGTCAAATACAGTGTTAGTAAATGGTGGATATGATATCAAAATCCAGGTATCAGTGATGTTCAAATCTCAGATCTTAACTATGACCCAGCATTGGCTCAAAAGAATAAATATGTCTGAACACAGGTTATTAAAAAGACTATTTATAAGTAATAACTGAGATTTTTTTTTCTTTTAAAAAATCATTGTTCCTGAAAATCTTGAGATACGTGAACTTGAAAAATGGCTACATAATCAACATATACACTCTTTAATTTGTGAGTTCACTGTTTTCTCAGATTTATCTTTTTTTTTAAAAATGCATTTCACTCCTTTATTGTCAAACTTCCTAACAAGATCAAACTCATGAAAAGAACTTGACAGTTCTGACAGGCATCTGTTTACTTCTCAGCTTGTTTCCTTGCTCTGATTCCCTGGTTTGAAGGATTTCGAATCGCGGTAGCAAAGGGGCAAATGTGAACAGCACAATGGACTCCCCACCTTATTAGAACGCTTATCATTGCAAACTCTCAGTGACATTTTCAGGATGTAAATTAAATCTTTCCAGAATCACGGCCTTTTAAGACTCATAATAGGGAAGTATGATTATTACTGCATGTTGAATACACTGAAGGATAGTTGAGCAATCAGTGCACAATATTATCTCATTCGTTAGGCCAATGAAATAAAAAAGAGAAAAACATAGCCGATGGAGAGAAGAGGGCAATGTAGGTTGTGAAAAATTATATATAAATAAAAATGATGGCTTTTATAATTTCAGAAGCATCTGACAGGTAAATTAATCTTCTCCATCATCACTATTTTACATATTCCCTATAGAGTAAAGTACATATATAATAATAACTAGATTTAATGTTAAATGTTTTTCACTCAACTTTTAAATGGAAAAAAAATGACATTAATAATGACTGTTACCATGGACTCATGTGTAAAGAATGTTGGTGGGATGACTCCGGAATGAGAGCCCAGGCACCATCCCCTGTATATTCAAAACTAAGTGGGTTCTGTGTTGTGAAAGCTGATACTTAAGAGAAAGTAAAACTTAATTATTTTTATCCTACTCTATTTATAGCATTTAAAAACTAGAACAATTTAAAAACAGAAAACTGTGGTCCCATGAGATAATATGACTTGCTGAAAATTAATTAAGGCAATACCTCGTCTTAAATTCAGTTCTTCTGCTTTCTATGTTAGCATATCCCAAAGGGTGATCCATAAAAAATTGTTCTGCCAAGTGCTCAAAGAAGAAAGGTTCTATAGAACTAGAAATAAAAGCAGGTGTTTTAATTCACAACTCCCTTCTGAAATTACCATGCACTATGTATATTTGTTGGCTGTATAGATTAATTATTTTAATAGGTAAGAAGACCCTATAGTGTAAATATTAAAAATACATATAAAAACATAACAATAAAAATCCTCTTTCTACTTTTAACTCCATCTGCTCAATTACTGACTTTCCCTTTCACGCTCAACACAGATGCTACTGTTGTTAATTTCCTAGGTATTCTCCCAGAATGCCTTTATATAAGAGCAAATATAAAGAAATATTTTATTATAACCCCTTTAGACAATTGGTGGCATATAATTCGGATGTTCTGTACTTTTCCTTTTTTCACTAAATAGAATATTTGATAGACTTTTCCATATCAGTACACAGGAGCTTCCTCATCTTTTTGCACAGCAATGCTATGTTCCCTATCATGAAAGTACTGGGCACTTATTTTGTTTCTAATATTTTGCTAATACATACAATGGACCATAAATAACTTTGTATGTATCAACATTTGGTATGTGTGAGTATGTCTAGAATAAATGCCTAAAAGTAGAATATATCAGTTAAACCATATATGCATTTGTGATTCTTGTCATCCACAGAGGTTGTACTAATAAATATGACAGTATTTATTTCTCTACAGGAACAGAATTGACATAATTTAGGATTCTCTAATCATTTTTTTAAGGGAGATATATTTGAGCACTATTTCAACATTCTTTTCTCCTATTAGAATCAAAGTTAAGCAACTTGCCATATCTTCAAGAATCATTTTTCTTTTCCTTTCTGTTAACTTCCTAGTCAGATGTTATACTTATTTTCCATTGAGTTATTAATTTTGTTATAAATTTGTAGGTGCTCTTTACATATTAGAGAGAATAACAATTTTTATTTGACAGTAACTAGGAATATTTTTCCCAGTTTGTTATTACGTTTTGAATTTGTTTGTAAAATTTTGCTATGGAAAGTTTCTTTTTTAATGGATGTTTTTAATGGATGCTGATTTAGAAACACAATTAGGAAGGGCATCCTTATTAATAAATCTTTAATCCATTTGTAATTTCCCTTGGCCTACAGTGTGAGCCATATATTAATCTTAATTTTTTGTCCAGATGTCAATCCATTTGTCAGAGCCCAACATAATAAATAGCTCATCTTTTCCTACTGATCTGAGATGACATATTAATCATATGCTACATTATGTTGTGTGATTGGGTTTATTCATGGTTTTTGTTTTATTTGATTGGCCTCTCTGTAAGCTTATGCACCAGTAATACACTTATCCAATTATTAGAAATTTATACAAAACATTGAATAAAGAAATTAAAGAATATACAAATAAATGGAAAGATATATATGTTTATGCATTACCAGAATTAATGTTGTTAAAATGTCCATACTACCCAAAGTGTTCTACAGATTTAATGCAATTATTATTAAAATTCCAATTCTCTTTTTGACAAAAATAGAAAAATAATTTTAATATTCATGAGGAACCATAAAAGACTAAGAATAACCAAATAGTCTTGAGCAAAAGAAACAAAACTGGTGAAATCACACTACCTGACTTTAAAATACCTAAAGAACACATAAAACTCAACAGCAAAAAAAAACAATAATCCAATTAAAAATGGGCAGAAGACCTGAACAGGCACTTCTTCTAAGAAGACATACAAATGGCCAATAGAGATATGAAAAAATGCTCAACATCACTAGCTATTAGAGAAATGTAAATCAAAACCACAGTGAGATATCATCTCACACCTGTCAGAATGTTTATCATTAACTAGACAAGTAATAATAAGTGTTGGAGAGGCTACGGAAAAAAAGAAACCTTCACACATTGCTGGTGGGAATGTAAATTTGTACAGCCACTATAAAGGAACCTATGGAGGTTCCTCAAAATTTAAGAATAGAATTACCATATGACCCAGCAATCCCTCTTCTGAGTATCTACCAAAAATAGTCTGAAAACATTTATCTGTAAAGATATGTGTACCCCGATGTTCATTGCAGCATTGCTTACAGTGGCCAAGACAAGGAAATAACCAAAGGGTCCTTCTACAGAGGATTTGATAAAAAAGATGTCATACATATTACACAATGGCATATTACACTGCCATAAAAAAAGATGAAATAATGCCATTTGCAACAACATGGATGCATGGATGGATCTTGAAATTATCATGATAAGTAAAATAAGTCAGACAGAAAAAGTCAAGAACCACGTGACTTTACTTATATGTGGGATATAAAACTGAAAGCAAGAAAGGAAGAAGACAAACAGAAACAAAAATTTGTAGACACAGACAACAGTTTGGTGATTATCAGAGTGTAAGGTGGAGACAGATGGTGGCAGAAGAGGCAAAAGGGGTTGAAATATTTGGTGATGGAAGGAGAACTTACTCTAAACACACAATGCAATATATGGATGATATAAAAATGAACACTTGAAACCTGATAATTTTACTAACCAGTATCACCTGAATAAATTTAATAAATAATAAAATGAATAAATAAAAATAATAAAATAAATTAATAAAAATAAAATAAAGAAATAAAAATAAAGAAAAGCTTAAAAAATAAAACAAAATATACAATAAAACTATAGTAATCAAAACAGCATGATACTGGCATAAAAAGAGACACATAGACCAATGGAGCACAATAGAGACCTCAGGAGTAAATACAGTCAATTAATCATTGACAAATGTGCCAAGACTGTACAATGGGGAAAAGACAGTGTCTTCAATAAATGTTACTGAGAAAACTGGATTTCTGCATGTAGAAGAATTAAATTGGACCCTTTTCTGATACCATATACAAAATTCAACTCAAAATCGATTAAAGATTTAAATGAAGACCTGAAATTCTAAAACTACTAGAAGAAAACATAAAGGAAAAGCTTCTTGACAGTCATCTGGGCAATGAATTTTTGGATATGACCCCAGAAGCACAGGCAACAAAAGCAAAAATAGGCAAATGGGATTTTAATAAATTAAAAGGCTTCTGCACAGCAAAGAAAACAATCAACACAGTGTAGGGTCAGTCTGTGGTATGAGAGAAAACATTTGCAAAGCACACATCTAATACGGGACTGATATCCAAAATAAATATGGAACTCAAATAATTCAACAGCAAATAAACAAATGACCTAATTAAAAAATAGACAAAGGACCTAAATTGACATTTCTTAAAGAAGACATAAATGGCCAACAGGTATATGGAAGAAAAAAAAACAAAAACAAACAAAACAAAAAAACTCAACATCGCTAATGATTAGGGAAATAAAAACTACAATGAGATATTTGCACCTTAAGCCTGTTAGAATGGATATCATCAAAAAGACAAGAAATAGCAAGTGCTGACTAGGATGTGATGAAAAGGAAACCCTTCACTGTTGGTGGGAATATAAATTGGCACAGTCATTAAGGAAACAGTATGGGGATTCCTCAAAAAAATTGAAAATGGAACTACCTTATGGCTGAGCAATCCCACTTCTGGGTATATATTCAAAAGAAGTAAAATCTTAATAACTCAAAGAGATATCTGCACTCCCATGTTGGTAGCATGTTATTCACTATAGCCAAGACATGGGTTCAACCTAATAGTCTATTGAGGATTGGAAAAGAAGATGTGGTATATACTTAAAATGGAATATTTTTAAGCCATAAAAAGCAAAAAATCCTGTCATTTTTGACAGCATGGATGAACTTAGAGGATATTATGCTAAGTGAAATAAGCCAGGCACAGGAAGTCAAATACGTGATCTCATTTATATGTGGACTTTTAAAAAGTCATGCTCATAGAAACAGGAAGTGGAATGGTAGTTGCTAGTGGCTGGGGTTAGAGGAAGTAAGGAGATGTTGGTCTATGGGTACAATATTTTAGTTTTGCAGGATAGGTTTTGAATAGGCTTTGAAGATCTAAGGTACAGCATAAGAAATATAGGTAATAATATTGTATTGAAACTTGGAAGGAGAATACATTGTCTCTTCTCATCACGCTAAATAAATAAATAAATGAATAAATAAATAGCAATGTGAGATGATGGATATGTTAATTAACTTGATTTTGGAATCATTTTATAATGTATACATACATCAAAACATCAAGTTGTACACTATAAGTATATTTTATTTGTCAAGTATACCTCAATAAAGTTGGAAAAGAGTAAAACATAAATTATTACGTTTTATTATAAAAGGTAATAAAAATATTGTTTTTTTGTTTATTTTTTTACAATTTTCTAACTATTCTTCTTTAGTTGTTTTTGTACATAATTTTTAGAATTAGTTCGTTTAGCAAAAAAAGAAATCACCTGATGGTATCTGGTGTTTATATTGACATTATATTAAATTTATGAATAAACTTAAAAAATAATTATATTTATTTTAACCTGTCTTCCTATTCAAGAATATTTTATATCTTTCCTTTTGTTCAAATCTTCTTTTTTGAAGACTTGATTTTGTGTTTTTTTTGGCAATGATTTTCGTTGGTGGTGGTGGTAATGATTGTTTAAACGTTTGCTTCCTGTAAGATGTGTTGTGCACATCTGTTGATAGTTTGAACTAAATAATTTCTTCCAGTATATTATACATGATACGTATTAATTTATGTATACTGATTTTTCACATCAATGTCTTATAATATTCTTTTATATTTCTATTGTTTTTTAAAGTTAATTCTCTTGGGTCTTCCAAGTATATAATTTCATCATCTTCAAGTGTAGATAGACTTATCAACTAGTTTATTTTTTTGTAAGTTTTTATTTTGTGTGTTGACGAAAATGAAACATTTAATAACATCAACAAGAGTGGGCATTTGTCATTCATTTTTTTACATGAATAGAAATGCCTCCAAATATGTCCCCATTAGGCATTATGGCAGCTTTGAGGCTGAGACTGATATATTTTATAAAGTGAAAGAAGTAACTACAGAGTCACATTTTGCTTATTGTTTTTATTCAAATTGTTGTTAAATTTTCAGTCCCTATAGAGATTATATGTGATTTTTTATAAATATTAATATTTTAAATTATATTAATATTGGAATATTCCTGAATTCCTCTGGGGGAAAAACACACCTATTCATGAGGATTACCTGTTAAAATAAGCTTTCACTGTTTGTATATTAATACTACCTTAAGAGTTTTCACATAACTAACCAGAAATAAAATTACCCTATCATTTCATTTTTTTGGTACAGTTATTGTCAGGTTTTTGTATCTAGGTTATACTCATTTATACAGGATTTGGCAATATTTCTTCTCTAATAATTTAACTATGTTTTGTGTAAGCGTTTAGTTGATACAAAAACTCAGTTTAATACAATATTACATTTTTATGTTTTCTCATTAATAGATGTTTATTGTAATTTAATTGGCAATCAAAATGCTTGAGCTTTTCCAATAAAGTTCAAACCTTTTTTGAAAGCATGAAATTTATCTTATCAAATGGCATCGTAAGAAATCATTCCCTTTTTACACACACTGCAACTGAATTGCTAAAGGAGAGAATGAGGGAGATACATGAATTCACTTAATATTCATCTAGATAGATCGCAAAGGAAGAGAGTGTTTAATAATTAAAATATAAAAGAAAAGAAAATAGCTCTGAACTTCATCACTGAAAAGACCAAATAGATATTTCAATCAAGTTGTCCAGTCAGTAAGTTGAAAGTTAACTTATCATTGAAAAATCAGGTTTTTCATCCTTCAAGTTTTAACCAATAATAGCCATAATATATGTGACATATGTCCCCTGCAGTTTTGGAACACAGTGAATTATTGACCAACTTCCTCTTGAAAAATCTAGAGGGTGTATGACAATCTGGCTTGCTGCATTCACAGAGTATTTCCATGAGCCTTACTCTATGGATTTGTCAAAGAATAAATGTTTCCTAGTGACATATTTGAGAGAGAGCTGGTATGGAATCATCTCAAGATGATAGAAGAAGCCAAGTATACTCTATTTATCTATCCTCAGCCTTCCTGCACGTGGGAAAAATGTGAGGCCTCAATTTCAAATATGTTCAGAGATATGATTATTCATTTTAGAAATTCCAATTTCTGTAAAATGGAAGTTTCACCCAAAATGATCAATATTTTTTTAAACTTGCAAGAATTTTAATCCAAAAAAATGGGAAGAACCAGTTTCAATGAGCAAGGTTAGTAGGAAAGTGAGTTTCATGGTATTGAAGGAGACATTAGGTTTTATGATTATACCTATGGATCCTAACACTAATTTTGTGGTTACGATGCTTGATATCTTCCACAATTTTGTCCATTTATTAGGAGCTGGACATTTAAAAACAAAATTAGACAAACAAAAACACTTTGTATGTATATATACATATATATTTGTTTTTATACCACTGACTGGAATTTACGCTTCCATTAATAAGACTACAGCAGTCTGAGTTGTCTATTTAGAGCTGCAATGCTATCCAAGATTTATGTTAGTTAAGATCTTTTTCTTCTTATACATAAAAAAAGAGACTCCTATGGAAAAAAGAAAAGAAAATCACTCAGAAAAAATTTCAAGCTCTTCAAAATAATTACATTTCCCTTACATTTGAAAATTAAAATGGCAGATGTTATTCCTTCACACTGATAGATGCCACAGAATGTGCTAATCTGCAAAGGCTCCTCCTTATACAACATATAAATATATATTTATGCACACATACATATATATGATAAAATGTGTTGAAACACACAGTCTGTTTCAGAGAAACAAACAAAACACTTTGTTTCATATATATATGAGAGACATATATATGTGTATATATATATATATATATATATATATATATATACATATACTCGTAAATACATGTGTATACGAGTATACACATGTATACATGTGTACACAAGTATACACACACGTATTTATTAAGTTTTCCTTTTGGGTTTCTCATGTAGTCCTTCTATAAGCAATTGATTCTAATATTCCCCTAGACACCAATCTCCAATTTGCCCAAGTACTAGAAAAATGCTATTGAACCGTGTGTTCTTGCCATGGCAATAAATTGATTCCTTTGCACAGTGTAGCAAGTACTGATCTTTGGGCTATACGAGATCATTTGTACTCTATACAGACTTAACTTCCTCAGATTCTTTATCAGGGAAGGAATGGAAGGAAGTATAAACTGTAGAATGAGATGCTTATAAATCAGAATACACTTTCGTTATTTCTGTATAAAAGCATGCTTTGGTAATGAAGAATAAAAAACTGCTCTATGTCATTTTATGGAGTTACTTCTGGCCATGCAAGTGTCTCAGGATGAGAAAACACATCTAATCGATTGTGTCTCTTGGCAAGGAGAACAGTGATCATTGGAGTCAGGAGCAGGTCACTGAGAGGAAATCGATCCATTCTTCGGAGGGGATAGGGTAACTGTGCTGGTATAGCCATGATGTTTAAGGACTTGGATTTCAGCAGAGAACTCATACCATAAACATATATTGTTACAATGCACAGCAAAACTCTACAGTAAAATTCTTGTTGATGAGGACTTCAATGGAGCTGTTTCCTGACTATCCCATGTTTAAAAATCAATAGTTTTGTTGAATACAGTAGGAGATAAGGCAGGTTAGATAGGATCATAGATGAGAGATTTGAATATTTATAACAATGAAACAAGCAATACTCTCATATATGGTGGCATAGTGTGACTAGTTCTACATATGTGTAAAGCACACTCAGCATTACCTATCATAACGTCAGTGGACTTATATTTGACTCAGAAAATGTACTTTTAACAGTGTATACTATAGATTCAATCACACATATTTATAAAGGAGTAAGCTTAAGAAAATTCATTGCAGATTTTTTATAAAAGCAGAAGTTTGGAAAACCCTAAATGTCATTTTGTAAAGCTGAGTAAATTATGGTAATTCATAGCAGAGAATACTGTCACACAGTCAATGTGGGATGGGGAAAGACACCTCGCTGTGCACTGATATAAGACAAACTTTAAGATATTTCATTAAATCAAAATGAGGAGAAAGCTGAATTTAATATAGCACCGTTTGTATGAAAACCACAAAATGTGACCAATAAACCTATTCCTATATAGGTATAGGATAGTCTATATCTGCAAGGAATCCCAAAGAACTAGCTGTCCTCTGTTGAGAGTAACTCAGACTCTGGGAAACTAACTAGAAAGTGAGAGAGGCAGAGGAAAGAAGAAAGGTGAGTGGATCACATTCTGGAGGGAGCTGGCAAGTGTTAAGTCCTGTCTGACTTGTCAGAACTGAGATGCTGGTCCTCTGGGTAAACACCCAGAAAAGTGAGCCTTTAGTCAGGCATCTAGTTTTTGTTTACATTAGCCTTGATAGATACATATTTAGTCTGAGTCTCTTTTCAGCAGGATTATAAAGATCTTCTTGAAGTATATATAAATCCTTTTAATTATCTTTTGTAGTAAGAAGGAAAAAGAAAATTTCCCAAACCCAGTTCTTTTTCAACAGTGTTCTTTATGCTCACTGCAGTCTTGCCAGGAGATTACCTCAATGTGAGGGAATACACATCTGGAATCTGGTGTGGTATCTATTCACTGACAGAAGTTGAGAAGAGCACTGTTTCATGTTTTTATCTGATACTGCCCATCCTGATGTCTCAACATGACAATTAAAGTTAATGTGCTCTGATTATTCTTTTGTCTCTTCGAAGTTGACCAGATTAATATTCAAACAAAATTAGTTTCTGAAGAGTCATATAAACAAACATTCGGATCACTGAGATAAATGCAAATATCTAATTTTATTGAATTTGTCACTAGACCTATTTTTAGTTCCTTTGATACATTACAATATTGGAAAGCTCCTCTTTTTTTCCAATGCCGTTTCCTTGCCACACAAAATGGAGGTCATGACTCATCCAAACTTTAGCGTGGTATTTGCTTCAATTTCCAGGCAGATGATAGTTGAAATACTGAATATCTCACTCATCAGTATTCCTTTCATTTTCCTCATGGACAGAATGTGAGTCTTTTCATTTGCCAGTTTTCTGTTGATCTCCAGCCCAATTCTTTGATCTACAACATCTGTAGGCATTTCTAAATCTAAGGGATGGCTAAATGTAATGGATATTGGATTGGATGGACTGAGCTTACCATCAGAATTCAGGACAAGATGCTTAGGTTTAGTCTACATGTCTTGGCCTACGTTAGTGGGTGTGGTTCTAATGATAATTCAGTTTTCAGAGACTTAACACTGTTATTTTGTTCTGCTTGGTTTATGTGTACTGTTGGCATTCCATGTTTTTTGCTCATGCTGCCTAAGGAGAGAGAAATGGTTTCCCAGGTGTGACCACCTGGTATATCTTGGTGAAGGATGGGAATCTCTGGCCAGTGGGAATGAAGACATTTCCCTAGCTGGTTTGTCATGACAGGATCACCCCTGTCTGTTGGAGACGGGGAGTGGTCCCCAGAATGCTTGCTGTCTTGTGATATGATCTCACTACAGGTTCCCCCATCCTACCCCATTCCCTCCCTATCAGGATTCCTGGTGTTTTTAGACCATGTAGAGAGGTCTCAGGACCAGGACCAGCAAGGAAAGAGAGTGTTTACTTTTAGTGGAACTCCAGAGCAATGTCCCTTGCTGGCTCTACCAGGTCGAACGTGGTGTTTTAAGCCCAGCTCCCATTCAGTCCAGGAGAATAGTGGGCCTACCTGGAATGCCTTCTGTTCCTAGTTTGGGTGTTGGGAAACACCTTGTCTTAGTCAACTTCTTCTCTTGACAGGAGGATATAAGATACAATGGTGCTGTTTCTGCTGATCCTGGGATGCCAAACTAGTTTGCTTTCTTCCTATCAACTTGCAGAGATATTATTCTGTTGTCTCTCTCACTATTTCTGGGGTTTTAGTTGTATGTAGCAGTGAGGATCAGAGAGAATTGGGTCTCTGGCATCTTGTTCTACAACGGAGGTTTCAATAAACGTTAAGCCACACAATAAGTTTTATAGTTTCCTTTTATAGATGATCCTGAGATTCCTCCCTTGGAATGTAATTACATGGAACATTGAAAATAAACTTCCAAGGATATTGGATATCACAGTATCACTGACGTTGTTTTTCTATAAAAGGTGGGAAAGTTTCTTTGAGGCAACTGAAAACGTTTTGCTCTTCAGCAAAGTCTAGAAAGGTGAAGATGAAGGTAACAGAATGAAGGTGAAGGTAAGCAGACACAAGAGCACCAGCCTCTCTGATTACCATCAAAAGAAAAGCTATTGGCTTTTTAACTTCTGTAAGTTAAGATATACACATTTATCCTGAACTTCTGAAACAGTTTCCTGAGAAAATAAGTAATAGTTGCCTGAACATTTACATCACTGTAGTAAAGATACCATCCATTTAAATTGTTAACCAAACTTAGATGAGCCTTTAACTTTTACCTTTTAATTCTTCAGAATCATAAATGATTTCTTAATGAAAAAGTTCCTAATCACTTAATGAGAAATTACTCTTCCTGTTTAGACATGTTTTCAATCAAGTAGAATAGTCAATAAAGTAAGGTAATCAATTAACTACCAAAAGTGTTAATTTATTGGGAGCCCTATTCAGAGAACCACACATTCAAAGGGAATTATTCAGTATAAAACTGGACAAAAGGTATGCTTTGTTTCAAAATGTTTATCTTTCAGACACGGAAAATGTTTTACTATTTTGCAAATGAGCCAGGTTGTTTTTCATAATCAGCTTTTCATCCTGGCATTTTTATCTACTTCAAGCAGAAGGTGTTAGTATTGTTTTACATAACACACTAGAAAGTTTACAATAAATGTGATAGCGAGATGCAGAGGAGGCTGACATCGTTTCCAAAAGAAGAAACTATAAAGAGACTGGCTTCTGTGTGGAATTACTGAAATAAAGATAGTAAGTGTGATGATGAAAAAAATATTGCAAATGTGTCAAGAAAATTTTAGTACTCTTTTCACACCTAAAATGAGAAAAGTATAAAACCGAATTTACAAAACAACAATATTAAGGAAAGAATTTTAAAAATAGCCTTGTAAAATGACATAAATCAAATACGTCAAATATCATTCCATTGTCTTCGTAATTAAATAACTCAATTCCTACATATTCCATAATTTCCTTTAACTTCTCTATTTCTAGATGGCTTTATCTTGGCTTGTTGCATCATTATTACTAATTCTATTCAAATCTTTAGCTCACAAGATCCTAGGAAAGGGGAAATGGGTTCATATTTAATGATCATCTACTATGTACCAGAGATTGAACTCAGCACGTTACTTCTCTTCCTCCTCCATTATTATTATTCACATTTTACAGTTGCAAGCAATGAATCTCAGAGAGGTTACATAATTACTCATTGACATCACAACTAAAAATCGAAAATTTCTTGTGATGTTCTAGTCTTGTCTTTTTCCAAGATAATTTTTTTCCATTAAACAACATTGATTTCCATTATATTTGACCCCAAATCACATCACTATTTTCGTGGTCTTCAAAATAATTTTCTGTCTCTGTTAACTGTTAAGTAATAAACAGTTAAGTATTTGTGGGATTTCCTGTTTGTAAGTGGTATGTATTTGTGATAGTAGAATCAGAGATTAGTATATGATTATCTTCCAGTTAGTTATTCATTTAACAAACATGTATTAAACGTCTTCTAAATCACAGACATCATGCTGGGGATATAAGAAAATACATATTAGCCCCATCCCAACAGATTTCATTATGTATTATTACAGATAAATTTATCAACACATTATTCAAGAAACACTCTAATAAGAGAAATAAGAAATGTTATTTGAGTACCAAGAAAGAAAGAAAAAATCATTATTTCTGGGTATATAGATAAGAAAAAATGGAGAACTTAACATCTGGCTTGAGCTTTGAAAGATGAATATGCAAAGAGTACAGGAAAGGGGTGATCCAGGCAGTTGGGGAAAGACAAGCAATGATATCCAGCGTTAAATTACATGATGTATTCCAGGTACGGCCAGTGTCTTGCTGCACCTAGGGCTGTGGAAGCACAAGGGAAAGTAAGAGAGGACAGACTGGAGAGATAAGCGATAGACAGATTATAAAGGGCTTTGTGTGTCCATTGAATTATGATGACTTTAGAGAGAGATTTTGAAGGATATTAAGCATAAAAATACCATAATCATAGGCATAGGTCCCTATTCTAATACATAGTAGATCACGTCCTTGGTGTTACGGTATTTGTGTCATTACATGGCTATGTTTTTATACTTACAGTGAGTTAGGAAATGTTTTCCTTTACAAAATAAATTAATGAAGTGGTAAGGCTATCCCTTTAAGGCTTCTCTCCCACTCATGTATTCAGATATGCTTTCTTGTGTAGCAGAATGAAAGATTAAACTAGGTGTTGCATATGACTAGCAGTGCATTTTATCAAATCAAAATCTATTATTTGGGATCCTAGACAGAGTGCCTCATATACACATGACCAAAATATTACTGTGGAAAAAATAAAAAAATATATAAGAACCAGTCTAATAGAATAATGAAGTTGTGAAACAGTAAATCAGAGTCGCCCAATGATTTTCATTAATAACTATGGTTTCCTGGACTTTATTTGTACCCCAGTTCTGAAGTTCTTCTCCCTCTGCACGGCAACCAGAAGAGCCAGCTCTTCAGAGCTGAAGAAGGGAACAAAGTTGTCAAGTTCTTGACTCTTGCCACTGGCATAGCAAATATCATTTGACATCAGTGCAGTGTCATGGAGCAATTTGGCAGGGACTCAAGCCTGCAGACTGCCTAGTCTCCATCTGTAGGTTTCCCTTGAATACCTTATACTGCTTGTGTCTAGAATATGTATAAATTGTCCTTCCCATGCCTTCAGTGTCAGACAATCTTCTCTACTGTTAGTGGACAGTCATTCTGCATCTGAGACACTGCTCAGTTCCCCCCTTTGGCCACTCCAAATGAACGATCAGTTCCACCTCCTATCCTCCCTCTATTCTAACTAAAAAACAGGACCGTGGACCTATATCAATGAACTAATGGTGTGAAAAGTATCACTTGGACCTGTCTGAGGTGATGCTGGAGAAAATAAGTTCAAAATCTTATACTAAGCCCAGATAAGTGGGCTTATCTAGCCCCCCTTACCTCCCCACCCCAGAACTCTACAGCTACTTAAAATTGCTTTTTATATAATTGTGAGTTCCTTTTTGCCTCTGAGCTTTCAATTCCACAGCATTCATACAACTGTTTTGTGTCATGGCCTGGATCTCTTTTATAGTGGAGACAATGAACCATGGTAGTACTTGATGGGGCATTTTTTTTTTTTTAATTTTTAAACCCATGTATATTTTATTAACATTTTTATAAGTAAATAGCTAGTAATTAGCAGGTAAAACTTTGGAGAGAAACTGCAAGGTCTGTTGGATACATAACAGAAATCAATTTCCTGATACAGTACGTGATTGGCTCGTTATGGCACATTGATCTCTGGAATGTTTCTCAAGAAAAATGTGCAAGTTATTTACATTAGTGGTGTTTTAATGATGCTGCATAAATAAAGGCATTCATTTTGGAGCAATGAGATGGAATAAACTTTTAAAGGATAAGCCCTTTTTTACCTTGATGAATAGGATTAAGTCATGGATGATTAGAGTTGAGAGCGACCACAGTGATCACATGTGGCAGTCTTTCAGCTCACAGGAATAGACACTGATGTAGAGAATAGAGTAAAACGGTTAGGAGCATGAACTGTGAAACTAGACTATCAAGACTATTTCAATTTTATTCCAAACCAAATATCTATAGAGCACTGAACAAATGACTTAACCTCAATATTTTTTTTTTATATATATAATGGGGATCGTTAATAACAGCCTGTAATTATTGAAGCAACTTTAGGGTTGCCATAACTGCTAAGAATGCAACCATACTGAATGCAATGAATGATATTTGTGTGATATTTTTAGTTATCTATCTATAAGGATGAGGAAGAGGTTATAGTCTAGATTAATTGCTTTCCATAAGGCCACACTGCTGTATTATTACCTCTTTTATAAATTATCTTCCACCAAGATTAAAATTGACAAATTTCTATACACTCAGAACCTTTTCTTCACCAGTAATCTGTATGAGCCTAGAAAGAACAGAGACATTTTCATGTCAAACAGATTTGAACAGAATCATTAGATACAAGTGATGTACCCCAATACACCTACAAAAATCAAACTGTTTCAAATCCTGGGAATGACTATCTGTTTATCTGTTTTTAGAAGGCTATTGCCTGAGATTATTTGTGCCATAGTCATTACTCACCATTTATCAGTGTGGGTAAACAGAACTTGATTTCATGAAACGGCCCCGAGAAGCAGTTATATCCTATTTCCTCATTTTAGATTATCCTCAATTCCAATGCTTCAGCCCTTCCAGCATTATCGTATCTAGTAAAAAGGATGGTAGAAAAGAAATCTTGAGTGTCATGGGAAGAGAAAGAGATGTGTGTTCTACCCTCCACTACACACAACCCATTAATAACCATGGAAAAATAGCCTTGTACAAAGTCAAGGAGACTGACACTTGCTCAGGAAAACACTGCTCTGTTTGGCCTTATTCTAGCATGAACTGGAGTTCTGGGAAATCTTGTGTCTGGGGAAAGACATGGAATTGCTGGCCTATGTGTCTATGCTATGAACTCGTTCACTTATGCTGCACATATGTTGGGGGGCAAAGAGAAACTGTGGTGTTTTATTTAACCCGAGTGTCTGTTGCCACGCAGCAGCCTACCCGTCTGTCTCCTCGTACCTGACCCTAAAGAAAGGAGAGTCTGTGAGATGGATCCTCTCAGGGACTTTGCTTCACCTTTGTGCTTGCACCTTATGTGTCTCCCTGTTTGGCCCCAGAAAAAACAGCTGGCTAGTCAATGACAGGTACGATTCCGGGGGGGGGGGGGGGGGAAGGAGGGGACAACCCAAGCCACACACAGCTGTGTGCGGACCATCTGGAAAACTCGCAGGGTCAATAGAGGTGGGCACAGCCCCCCACCTTCCCCCGGCTAAGGAGAGCCTCTGCTTCTGTGGCTGCATTCCTTCCCACAACCTGCAAGGAAAGTGATTCAATGATGTGCTCTCCATCTATTCATATGCATAAAGTTTTGTCCCTTGGGGAAGTACAGACATCCTGAGACTTATGTTTCCGCTGCCTGCAGGCAAGTGTGATCTGCTTGAATCAGTTTCCTATTCTAATGTATAGGATTCACAGATCTTGAGATTGACAAGCTTTATCTCCTTTACTTCCTCACCTAACTAATAAAAACTATGTGTTGGCCAGATTCGTGGCTCAGTCCTTGAGGCTGGAGTCCCTTGGTCCCCCTTGCACACTATTCTTGGCTACAATATTTCTTAACCCTGAGCCGCCCTCCTCACTCCCCACAACTTTTGTCATGCAGGATGTGACAGGTGTCTAAGTTACCCTGGGTGCTCTGAAATAGGGAGCAAAGTGCTAATTTGTATGCGGTGGCTGGAGTATAGTAAGTGGTCAATATATATTAGCCCCTTCCTTTCCCATTATTTTACATTATGGAGAGGAAATTCGTGGAATACATACTATTACATTAATTTTTATAGTATTTAATGTTTATTGAACATGTGTCATATTCTAGACTATTGACGACTGTGTTTATGTAGATAGTATTTCTCATTACCACAAAAATCCTTCTAGTAAATATTGTTTCTCCTATTTCTATACGAGAAAATCAAGAATCAGCAATATAACTAACCAGGCCAATGTCATTCAGTAAAAATTGGCAAAGCCAGGTTCCAATGTGGAACGACCCCACTTCAAATTCCATCCTTTTCCACTCTATCACCCAGTACTAAACTTATTTTGGCAAAGTGTTTTACCTTTTAAAAATTACTTTAACTCTGATACATAACTCAGAGAAAAGGAACATTTTGATAATCTAGTAAAAGTCAAAACCAAAGCTTATAATGAGTTTTTTATTCCATAATCAATGGATTTTTAATGGCATGAACATAATACTTCCCGTGATGTTGTATGTCTTACTTACCTGGGTTGGCCTCACAGAAAGCCAATGAAAGACAAAGTAATGGTTAAATGTCCATAACAATAATTTGTTTTACAGAATTAAGCAACTAAGTTGCATGTTATATAATATATAGGTACCACAAATTTCATACTAATTGTGATGCTGATTCATGTATTTCTAAATAAAATCTAGCTAAAAATATAAAACTTGGGAGAAAAATGCAAGTGTTTTTATTGGACCACGTATTTGAAGAAGTCCTGGAATTTACATATAAAAATGAATAGCAATTTTTGCCCCTTTTATGGACTTAACGATTGAAAAAAAAACTAGCCATTTTGTTATAATACAAAATATGTGGGTTTTTAAAGCAATATTGACAATATGATTTAATTTAAATTCATCAACTTAAATTTCTGTATTCATATCCTTAATACAATGAACATATAATTTTAATCAGAATTACAAATATTTAAAGAACTAAACCATCAAATAAATTTAAATGTGTGCATAGACATATATGGGACAATTTCTAGAGAAATTACTGATGTACTCTTTTTTTTTTCTTTTTTTCCCCAATTATTATTAAATTTATGGAGTGATGTTAGCTAGTAAAATTACATATGTTTCAAGTGTACAATTAAATAATACATCATCTATATATATATTGTGATGTGTGTTCATCACCCAGAGTCAATTCTCCATCCATCACCATGTATTTGACCCGGTTTACTCTCTTCTACCACTTTTCGGCCCCCTTCTCTCTAGTAACCACTAAACTGTACTAATGTATTTTTTGAATTGAATAATAATACCAAATAATACCAGCTTTTTTTTACTGATAATTTCTGTAAAACTCACTATTTTATTGTCTTCAAATAATGATATGTATTACAGTGCAGGTACAACCTTATCTTACTGAACTCTAACATTGTACAGAATAAGGATTGTAAAAGATTTGTTGTAAGCTAGGAGATAGTTATATGATTTGATTAATTTACTCATATAAGTATCATATAATATAAAAAGGAAAAAGCTGATATAATATTTATCTATACTTTCATGATTGAATTTATTTTAAAAATTATGATGTGGTTGTACCAGTGACTGATAAAAATGACCATGTTCTGGTCCTTGAAGTGTTTTATTGAGTGAAACTTTCTGCAGACACCAATTGGATGGTTAAGCATTGAAAGAGTGCTTGGGCATTTCCATTACCAATACCTCTGTCCCACCATCTTTGTCATCTGCCTTATTCCCTTACATCTATTTTCTTCCAGGGGAAATTGTTCCACTGAACGATGCACCAGTGAAAAAGAATGCACAGCAGCAAACTTCCAAGGGAGTTGTCTTTATTTCTTCAAAACTAGAAAGAGAGAATTCATGGAGGAAATGTTAACAAGTAGGACAAAGGCGTTATAAACATGGTCACAAATCAATAATCCTTCACAATGAAAGAAACAAGCATGAAACATCAAATATACACAAATACACAAAATCTTTCTATTTAAAGATGAAGCTAGACCATTCTTACTATTTTCATGAGATTTCTGTCCACTACACAGAATAGATCACAGAGACCTTTATTAGATGTCTGTTCACACCCAGTATTGCTGGTGAATGCAATAGTAGTAGTAGTGTAAGGGTTCTCTACACTATTTGATTCACAATGTGCGTCCCTGATTCTTTTTCCTCTGCAACATTAATTATTTTTTAACTCTATGGGAATTATCAGAAGTGATTCAGGGGATAGCACAGAATGTCTCTGTCCTTTATTTCATTGTTACTATTATATTTGGCATAAAAATCTATTGTTTATATTTTTTTCTATTTCTATTCTTAATTTTCCGGAAGTTATACAGATTCTCTGTGTCAAATATAGTCACCAATATCTGCCACAGAATTTTGCTGTCCCTGGGTATTGTATAGCATGGGGTAACTTTTATTTTGTCCTTCTGCTCACTCTCCTCCCACTGTAATTATGAGGAAAATTGTGGGGAAAGTGTATTTCAGAAGTGTGAGCCAAAATCTGACCATCTATTGGGCAAAATCATAGCTGTCATCTTACTTAATATGTTATACTAATAAGCTCACTTCTTGGTTATAGCACATCAGGGTTTTAATGTTGAAACACTATCTGCCAGAAATTATATGGCTATCAACTGAAACAATTCTAGGTTCGTAATCTATTTAGTTATTATTAATATAATAGAATCTGTCTTTTCTGCTCTATGCTTTATTGACATGTGGTAAAAACTTCCCTCCTCTATCTAAAAACATATTGGCAGATGTCAGTTATGCATGGGATTCTGGCTTCTAGTAGGTACTTTCCAGTAAGCTTCTATGTTTCTATCCATACTAAAAAATAGTTAATACATGTACTTTTATGATTATAATTTCATAGTTATTGTGTAATTCAAAAAAAAGCATTTCCTTTTTAAATTGATGTTATTTATTTATTTATTTATTTATTTATTTATTTATTTTAACATTCAACCAACTACAAATTTTGCAATCACATCATATAAGATGACTTCTGTTAGGTCAGAAATTAAAAGGCTCAATTAGCTTATAAATCTCTCATGTGTATATGAAGTTTTTCTCTGAAAATTGGGTATTATGCATAATTAAAATTTTAAACATCATTTCTCAATAATACATTATTTTTCAATAATAATAAAACTTTATGTGTATATTAAAAAAAATAGCACTTCCATTGACTCTATTCTCTATGCTGTACTCCATATCTTGAGTCAATGGAATTGTAACAGCTATATGTGACGTCAGAGGGGTCGTAGATTGGGGGAGGGGATTTATAACTTTGTGAGGGGTTGAAAATGTCTAACTATTACATTGTTTTGTACACCTGAAACTAATAAAAAAATAGTACTTCTATAATTGCAGTATTATAAGAAATCGGTTTACTACTTCTAAAGTGTGATTCAAAAATCTGAATGCTTAGCTTTCATAGACAATATATTCAGAAGTACATGGAAGCGATTTTGCCATTACTGTTATTTCAATTATATCTGAACCTTTACTAAGTGCTATTTACTTCAGTAGGTATGGACAAATCAATATGATATAATTGTATACATGTAAGTCATGAAGTAACAACACAAACAACGTTATATAATGAAAACTTGATTCTTGGATTGACCAAACATAAAAAGGACGTCTGAATAAGGTTAGCAGTGTCAGGATAAAGGAACTGAGGTGAATAGTACAAAAATCTAGGTCAAGTGATAAACTTTATATAACTTATAATTCATTCCTTTTTAACTAATTTTTTATAAGTTAATGTTATTGAGCATTTACTGTATATTAAGTACTGGGCTAGAAATATTACGTATCATAATGATTTGAGCATGGGCCTTGATTTTAAATAGCTCACAATGTGATGAAGAGAGACAAGCATACACAATCTGAGTTACAGCATACTTAGTGCCAGGACGAAATAAAACACACACAGTGCTAATGGAATACACAATAGCACTTAACCTGGAGTGTCCGGAGAGGATAGAGAGAATCACTGAGACAGATTGAAAGTTTGCCATCATTGGCACACTGCAGAAATACTGAAATGCAATTGGAAAGTAAAATCAGTGAATTTATGGTGACTTTGCCCTATAATGTCTTGAGGAAAAGTGGATTCTTTCCAAAATTCCCAAGGAGACATTATAATTTTTCAGGATTATGTTGTCACACTAAATTTTTTATGTCAGGGTTTGAGAAGGTTTAAACAATCCTGCTACATCTCTCTAATATTTATAGATAAGTTTTTCTCCCCAAATAGTTTTTAAGAATTTAATTGAAAAAGTATCAACCAATCTTCCAGGAAATGCATTGTTTCATTATCTATTATTATTAATTTGACCTCAGGTAAAGAATATCAGACTTTGAGTATACTAATGCTTATTAGGGAAGTAGCTGTAATGAAAGAAGGCCGATGGGCTCTGGTGTCAGTCAGGTCTCCTTCAAGTGGGCTCAGATCTCAGCTCCTTGGGGACTGCAACCCTGGCTTCCCCATTTAGTTCTGCGTCCTCTTCTTTTCCACCCTTGGATTCGGCCATCTTACTCTGATCTTCTTTTGTTTTCCATAATAGTTCTCTCCTTCCAATACACTTTTTGTAACTTATTGCTTACACTTATTGCTTATTACCTGTTTATCTTTGTGAGAATTTATGTTCCATGAGGACAGAGATCTTTGCCTGTTTTATTTTGTCCCTTAGTGTATTCCAAAAATGAAGCAGACTAGTCGACAATAAATGCTCAATAAATATTGAATAAATAAATGAGCAGATCCTAGTACTATCACTCACTAGCTGTGTGTTTGTTGGATACTCGTATGTGCTCAATCACTTTGAGCGTTGTCTGTAAAACAGGTCAAGAATGCCTACTCCACAGTTTTTTTTGAAGTTTAAGTGTGTGTGTGTGTGTGTGTGTGTGTGTGTGTGTGTGTATGTATGGGGAAAGATGGGGGAGGCAGGAAGGAAGGAAAGAAGGAAGGAAGGACTGAAGGAAGGAAGGAAGGAAGGAAAGAAGGAAGGGGAAAACAAAGAGAGGGAAATTATGTACAGAACTTTGAGCACAAATTGCATTACATGTATGTGGTTATCTTATTATGACTATGTCTGTAGCCTGAAGTTACAATTCTGAGTGTAAACCAAATAGTATTTTAAGCCTGAGTGAGATCCTGAACCCAGGCACACTGACCAGAATCCTAAATAACTGTAACAGCAAAATCACTTCCATGTACTTCTGAATATATTGTCTATGAAAGCTAAGCATTCAGATTTTTGAATCACACTTTAGAAGTAGTAAACCGATTTCTTATAATACTGAAATTATAGAAGTACTTTTTTTTATTAGTTTCAGGTGTACAAAGCAATGTAATAGTTAGACATTTACAACCCCTCACAAAGTTATAACCCCCCTCCCCCAATCTACGACCCCTCTGACATCACACAGAGCTGTTACAATTCCATTGACTCAGGATGTGGAGTACAGCATAGGGAATAAAGTCAATGGAAGTACTTTTTTTTTTTTTTTAACTATTCTACTTTAATATACATACTAAGTTTTATTATTATTGAGAAATAATGTGTTAGAGAAATTATGTTTAAAACTTTTAATTAAGCATAATACTCAATTTTCAAAGAAAAACTTCATATACACATGATAGACTTAAGCTAATTGAGCCTTTTAATTCATGACCTAACAGAGTCATCTTATCTGATGTGACTACAACATCAGTAGTAAGTTGAACATTAAAAATAAAAATAAATAAATAAATAAATATCAATTAAAAAAGGAAATCTTTTTTTAATTACACAATAACTATAAAATTATAACTATAAAAGTACATGTATTAACTATTTTTTAGTATGGATAGAAACATAGAAGCTTACTGGAAAGTACCTACTAGAAGCCAGAATCCCATGCATAACTGACATCTGCCAATATGTTTTTAGATAGAGGAGGGAAGTTTTTACCACATGTCAATAAAGCATAGAGCAGAAAAGAGAGATTCTATTATATTAATAATAACTAAATAGATTTTGAACCTAGAATTTTTTCAATTGATAGCCATATAATTTCTGGCAGATAGTGTTTCAACATTAAAACCCTGATGTGCTATAACCAAGAAGTGAGCTTATTAGTATAACATATTAAGTAAGATGACAGCTATGATTTTGCCCAATAGATGGTCAGATTTTGGCTCACACTTCTTCTGAAATACACTTTCCCCACAATTTTCCTCATAATTACAGTGGAAAGAGGGTGAGCAGGAGGACAAAATAAAAGTTACCCCATGCTATACAATACCCAGGGACAGCAAAATTCTGTGGCAGATATTGGTGACTATATTTGACACAGAGAATCTGTATAACTTCCGGAAAATTAAGAATAGAAATAGAAAAAAATATGAACAATAGACTTTTTCTCCCTCTTGAAATGTGAACCCTTGCAACTGTGAGCCTACTTCTTTACGAGGCAAAAAGGCACTTTCAGATAAAACATACCAGGTCCAAAACAGTACGCAACACAGAAAATGTTGAGCTAAACCTGTAGAAGAAAAAGAGTAATTTAGACAGATCAAGAACAAAAACAATTTTCTTATAATAAAAACTAGCTACAATTTTCACTATCCCCAAGGAATAGGAAGGTTATAAATGGAGCAATAAAAGGTTAACAGTGGAATCCTATTGCACTATATTTGTAGTTTCTAACACACATATTTATGTTTAGGTTTACTGGCTTGTATACTACATGTAATTTTCATTATTTTGAATTAATCCACTTGTAACTTTAGAACAAGCCTGAAGCTAGAAAAGCTCCAGTGATCACAAATGAGGTCCCCATCAGCATCCCAACACCCAGGCTAGTGCACAGAGGGACTTTGACGTTTGGGGAGGGATTAGAAAATTAGCATTCCACAAAGCTTATCAAAATATGGATGGAAAACAAAAAAAAATATGTTTTGCTTCACATATTTTCATATAGGACACCTCATATAGAGTCAAGTTTTATCAATAAGTAAACCTTAGTTTCCTCATCTGTAAAATTGGTATAGTAATAGAAACTCCAGTAAATGATTAAGGTCCTGTACTGTTTCGTATTTCTTTCTGAACAAAAATGTCCTAAATTTGAATAATAAATTATATGGTCACTCTATGATTATGAGAAATAAAACATTTTCAAATGGCCTCAGTTTAAAATTTCCTCTTTTCATAGAAATTAAATGGATGTGTACTGATGAATTTTTCTTTTCTGTATTGAAACGCTGCCAAGATTCAAACACAAAAAACATTTTCTTACTTATGTACTTAAATGTTTAATAGCACTTAATGTGTGCACAACATGGAATATCACCTACCCGCAAGAAGCTTGTAGCCTAATGGGTAGTTAGCCCTTTGTCACTGTCATATGGCAGGCAAGGTTTTCAGAACTCCTAAAAGAAGTAACACTTCTTACACATCTGGTCTGCTCTATTCAAAGGGTACTACTGTAGCACTTTACGCTTACAATAGCATTCGGGACTTACATAGCGTTTGTCTTGAGGATAAATTGCTTCAATTATTTCATTCTGAGAAACAATGAGAGTCACTCTAATGATATTAGTGCAGTTACAAAAAACACCATTTTCACTCTTCAGATTATTTCACTGATCATAGAGGACTTCTCATAAAGCAATTTACTCATGTGGTCCTAAAGACTTAATGCTTTTCTTTTTTTAGACTATCTGGTCACTTTTGTTTGTACCTCATTTATGAGATGTATGTTCTATAATGAGATATATGCCCTAGCATGTCTCCTAAAAGGAAACAGCATGTGTATATAGTGATTTTTTTATTATAATATTTTGAGTGAGTTAGTGTTGTCTACCTTTTTCTATACTGAAAAATCTTTTATAGAGATTCTTGTCTTCAATAATTCCTACAATAGAGCTAAACATCAATGTGGGCCATAATAAGCATATTTCTGTATGTTTCTTTCATCTAAAAACAGAAGGATAATCTTTAAAAAGTAGTAGATAAACGATATATGTTTTCAGTGACTTCTGTAGGCCGCGTCTACTAAGCCATATTGAACTAAAGCACTATAATATGCCCAAAATGTATTTTGGGGAGTCTTTACATTTGTATGTGATCTATGCAATGTAAGTGTTTGTTCATTTTTATATCCATTCCTATGATAAGCAGAACTGCTATTTTCAGTTCTCTACTGCTGGCAGAGATGAATATTTACTTGAAAGTAAATCAACATGAATGAACACATAGCTTGACGACAGACAGATATCTTTAGTTAAGATTACCCATGTCATTTGCGTTAATCATTTGAATTCCGTTTAGCAAGAGTACGTTTTTATTTTCTCTCAACCAATTTTTATTTTCTCTCCACTGACCAAGATGTGTTTAAGTTTGTCTTCTGCTCGACTAAACTTTATACAGATATCTTCCTGATTCTAGGCCACTGGTTTCTCTTTTCTTACAGCATTTACCTTAGAACACTTATAATGGTAAATTGTTTCGCTGCCCTTTTGAGATCTAAGTATTTTTAAAAACTCCTCGATTGTATTCTTTAAGTAAGGCCAATTAGCAATCGCAGGGAGCCTAACTTGGCCAAATCCCAGCTCTTAAAAATTGTCCTTTTGGTCAGTGGAGTTGATCTCAGACAGAGTCCTAGCCTGTCTCTCCTCTTGCAATATTCTTGAATAAAGTCTTCCCTGTCTGTTTAATTTTACTACCCAGGTCTATGTGCTTTACATTAATGGCTCACATAGTAACCGAAAAGACATGTTCTTATTTGCCTGTTAAGGTTTCAGGAAGGGAGCCACCTCATTGTGCCTAGCCCAGAGCAGACCTTCAGAAATTATTGTTGAGGGATGATTAAGTGCTAGGCATGGTCAGTTTTGTCATATGATAACCAAGGAAAATCATGTCAAATGAATTTCTCAGGTATGTTCAATGAATAGTAATATTTATGGCCAGTTACTCATTGTCCTGGACTTTAGATTTTTAATTAAATACTAGACTGAGCTTGCAATTGATAATTTAATACAAATTGAAATGTGCTTAATGATCTGATTCCATGACTAAACATTTTATACATTGAATTAAAAATAAAATGCCTCAATGTCTTGCTGTTCTTTCTTATGATTTCTAGTAACTGCAATTCTCATGCTTTATCTGGTGTGCTATTTGCTTTCATCCGGGAACAGTTAAGGACCCCTATCTATTTCTCTTCATAAGCACAGAATCTGAAAACAAATCGTTAGACTACTTCATCCTGAGTAGGCTGAAAACAAAGTACTTCTGTACCTGTATTTAATAGTTTTCCAGATCAGGAAAAAAGGTAGATCTCAGTACCTGCTTTGTAAAACCCTTCTATTTCAGTCTTGAACACAGTCTCTTTGTGTTCAAATCTTTACCATAGAATAAATCTACTTAGAATAGTTTGCAACAGATGGAGTCAGAAGGATTTACCTTAGAAAGTCTAAAGCAAGGTATGGGGTTCCTTTCATTCTTATGAAACAAGACATTCATAATCTTCTTGAAAACAATTTTTGTAAATATACTTACTTCCTCATAGTAGTACTGCTTCACATATATATTTATTTGATTGTAATTTAACCAACGGAAAAGTTCATGACTATTTCTGGCTCTGAAGTTTCTCTGATTGGGGTGGAGCAGAGTTTTCCCTCATGTCAGGAAATGGCACCAGAAATGAACTTGAAACAACAAAAACAGAAAACACCTTTTAGGTTGATATATTCACTTGATAAACATTTACATTTTCTCAGGGGAGATGAGAAATCACTGAAATACTATCAACTACCTTCATTTGAAATAGATGTTTTGGTGAGAACTTACATTGTCGTTTTAATTTGTTTTAATTACACAGGTCTTTTATCCTTTATTTTACAATAATGTTGTGATTTGATGTCTTTAAAGTTTGAATGAATCTGCATTTATAGTGACAGATATTAGTGTAGTGGGGACAAAATGCCATTTCAACAAAGGCAGTATTCTCCATTGAGAATTCTGCTGTTTGCGGAGTACCCTTTGCTGGACACAGTGCTTATACAAGGTGCAATTCTACGTTCCTTTCTGAAAAGCAGAGTTTGAGTCAGATTGAGAGAATAAATCTGTATAATATATAAAAGTATTTTAACTTCCTAGGTGAAGATTATTATAATGTCAATTGATTTTGCCTCTTCTGACTGGGCTTCCACATGTGGGAAAGATATCTGTGTGTAAGAAACAAGCTAAAGAGAAAAGTGGCTAATAAGGAACATTTGTGGAAAGCTAGAGCTGCTAATTCTGAAGCAATGATATACTATTATTTTTACCATTTTTTCTCCCCCTCAGCCCTTCAGGCAGTTTTCTTCAACACCATTCTCTGGTATTTAGGGAAATAAACAGAGCTCTGTTTACAATTGGGCTGAGTGCTTTAGAGAGAGTGATAACACCTTATTTGAGGTTAGTATGGCTCTGAGTTAAAGGTGCTAAGCCAAACCAGAATAGATTTTGAACAGGAAAATACTCCCTAGAGATTTGTGAAACACACGGGGAGAGGACTGAACTTTCACTCTTCAAGCAAGTAGAGCTCTTGGAAAGTAGTAAGTGGCCACTAAATGGAGTGGCAGTCCTGACTGAAAGCCAGAACATGAGAACACCTAAGATCGTAGAATAAAAAATTATGTGTTAGTGTGTAAAAGTATTAACTGAAAGTGTTCATTTGGTCTCAACATATATGAGTCAGGTGGTATCATAATCACCTGTTTATTAACCATGATTTATGAAAATTGAAGCATTAGGAGAGAAAGTTAGATAAGGGGAAGAAATTATAATGAATAAGGCTGGAGTGGGGTCTGCATGAAGGCCAATGACTCTAGGAGTCAAAAAATAAATTAAAAAATAACAAAATTAAGAGCTAAAAATTCCACTCCTGAAAGGAAGAAAAAGTCATCAAATCTGGACAACGCTACTCAGTGTCGTTAGCCCCAAGACTGTTTATTACAATTGACTTCAGCTACTTCTCCTCACATGAATTTAGCAAGCCTTGCAGATCAGCCTGATATGTTGCCTTTCAGTTAGAGGATTTTGACTGACCTTTTTGCTTGGATGTTTTTTTGTAAAGGATCTTCAAAAGTCAATTACTGATATGGAAAGTCCTTGAGAACTGGTCAGTATAAACCACTTATTAATCATTCAAAGTTGTTTTGCAGTTAGAACTTTAGGCAAAGAGAGACAGACATTCAATAAGGCCATAAAAGTCCTGTCAATGCAAATAAAGAATATCCCTAAAAGCGTGCTGGGATTCCAACTTAAATCTTAGACAACTTTTCCTAATTACATTAAAGATAGAGGAATACAGAAAAGCCTATATTTAACTCAACCTATTTATATTCTAATAAGTTCCCTTAAGATATTAATCTTTAATTGGTGTGATATTAATTATGTGTTGTCAACATGAGGAGTCAACATATTTTAATATTCCAGATTTAGAATTTCTTAACCAGTACTAGTTTTGCAACTGGAAGAATACACATTTATTTTATCTAACAGTCCAAAACCTGATTCCATGTAAATACAAGTTAGAATCATATCAGTGCTTTCATGTATGTTTTAATACTGTTGATTTGACTAACTCTGTAGATAGTTACAGACCATTTAGTACAAATTAATATATACATTTTTGTAATCAGCATCAATACTTATATCAATGGATGCTTCTGAAGTGGTTTAAACATATACATATATATAATTTGATTAGGTGTGCTCCTTTTATCTTTTCCAAACTGTTTATACTAATAGAAAGTTTTGACTATAGGCACACAACAAAAATATTTCTAAAAGAAAATGGACATAGGAATAAGACAATCTTAAACTATCCACTTGATCCCAAAATAATCAATAAAGAAAAGATAATCATCCATTTTCATATATCAATCATTTTTGTAATAATTCCATTTCAGATATGAGGGTTTGTAAAATTAAAATGGATTAATTATCTTTTGAAGATGTAGATTCTCTTCTGATGGTTTAAATTATGATTTATTGTTAAGTTCAACAATGGAAAATTGGCATCATGGTAGGAAAATCAGATAATTTGGAGGGAGAGGTCTTGAGTTGGAGTCAGTTACTTTGTAGCTAAGCAGTCTGGAGCAGTTCATTTCATCGGTGTATCTCTCTTTAAAATGGGAAATGGTATAAGTGCATACTTTAATGTCATAAACTATTTGAAAGCATTGTATAAAGAATAAAGTGATGAATAGGTTTTAATTATGATTATTGTAAAATTTATCGAATGAATATGACTGGGTGCTCTTTCTCAAAAGAATATGAAAATAAATATTTTAGTATTGTATAAAATTTCATGGAGAGGCATATGGAAAGAATTTTTAAAGAAGGGATCAATGCTACAGAATGTGAAAACCTATACAGTTTTAGATTATTCATGTTTTCTTTTTCTGAACTACTCTTTGGAATGCTTATAAAGGAGATAGAAGAAACTTATCGTAAAATACTTAAGAATATTGACAATGCATAAGAGATGTATTGGAAATAAAATCCTGTATAAAGATTTTAAGATGAAAATGCTATTTTCAGTAGTTAAAAATGTCAGGACATGTGAAGGACAAGAATAGATTGAATATATTAGCATGTTAACATTTTGTGGAGTATGGAAAGGTATTTGAAATTTATTGATTGGTGGCACATTTCTGAAAATATTGGAAGGGCACAATAGGCTAAAAATGTAGACAATATTCCAGTTTAATATAGTTTGCAACTCTTAAGACGAGTCATGAGATACACAGAAAACAACCAATGTCATACTGAGTCAAAGTAAATTATGTTTATTCTAATTTAACTATCGACATAGTGTTTAAGTATAGTAAATTGTTGAAGAGCAAATATAGGCACTGCATAATAATTTAATGAATAGCTGAATTCAAAGAGGTTATTATCCTTTGGAAGTTTCACTTTAGTTCTTGCATAAATTAGAAAAATTGTCTTGAAATTGTCTTGACTGTTTTTGTTTTAGACAAAATTAGGCAGTTATCCAGAAAAATAGCTGTTCATAAATGCACAGATGAAAGTGTTGCACTTTTGTTTCTTGGCAACTAGTGCTGTAAAATAATTCAGGCTAGTGTAGTAGGGTTTATGATAGAACACTATCTCTAAGAGTTGTGTCATCTTCAAACAACCTAACATTAGGTTGATATGGGTAAATCCACAGAGCTCAAGGAGAAGAGCTATGGAGCATATATTCTGATCTGAGGACAGACTTGGGAATCCTAAATGAGCCAGAAATATTACTAGGGATAAAGTAGGCAGAGAACTCATAACTACAAAATATATTACATAAAAATTTATGGGACATGCAATGGAAAATAATAACATTTTTAAAGAGCAAGAAACAAGAATTGTTGCTTCGTATTGCTTTTGTCTAGCTGGTTCATGGCTGTCCAACTGTCATGGCTCCAAGAGTTAGTTTGCCACAGTAGACATGAGCATAAACTTGTACCCATGCTTCCATGCTTTATGTCAGTGGTGCTGACCTCCCTAGTCACTACTGATTGGACAAGAAATTTGAACTGACAGACTCAGCCATTTACGTGCTGGAATTCAGCAGTCTATGATGAATTTGTAGATTTACTAACTCCTAAGAGTTCATGAAGAAAGGGGCATGAACTTGAATATAAACCCTTTGGAAGTTGGGCTTTGGGGGCTGGTGGCCTCTTTCAATGAAGTCACGATTTTGATCTCTACCAATGACATATAAGAAAAATAGTGAAGAAAATGAAAATCCTCAAAATAGTAAATGCTCAACCACCAAGATTTATGTGACTGATTGTGTTAGTCCTAGTATAAACAATGACAACAAAAGTCTTTAGCCAAAAAGATGTAATAAAGAAGTTTAGCTTTAATTTTTAACTCTAAAGCTTTTTGTAATGGTCCACTGTGTTTCCTTTAATATGATAATATCCCACATCATTTTAGGCTCAAATAGAAAATAAGGAGGTTTACACAAAGAAAAGAAGAACAATTTAAGTGTAATTATTTACTATTTAAAAGAGATTCAAGAAAATCATCTTTAAATAAACATCTGACTATTTAACTGTGCCTTTCCCTAATCCTTGTTTGGCTTGAAATGAAGCCTACACTTGATAAATCACTAGTTGCTAAATATATTGAGCAACAATGATTGAGGAAATGCTTCATAATTTGGATTAATTGTTCATTACAATTTTGTACTTTAAACTGAAAAAATCTAAAATTTTTCTATTTGCTTTGCTAGCTATACTAGCTATAGATCATTGTTTTGTTTGTTTTAGACGAATTTGTTTGAAAAAAAATGATTTTCTTATTTTTAATTAAAGTTCATTGAGGTGACCATGGTCAGTAATATCACATAGACTTAAAATGTACAACTTTGCAACACATCATCAATACGTCACACTGTGTGCCCACCACCCAGAGACAGTTCTCCTTCCATCACCATATATTTGATCCCGTTTACCCTCATCTACCACCCCCACTGCTCCTTTACTCTCTGATAACCACCAAAATATTGTCTGTGTCTATACGTTTTTGTTTCTTTATTTGTAGATCATTTCTAAGTGATAATTTAAAAAAATCAATATATAAAAAGAAAGACTATTCCATTGGACCTTAGAATTTGTCAATATATAGTCTCTGAAACATTATGAACAAAAATGTATACATAGTCACATCTCACTATCTGGTTTCCAGAGGACTCAAATAAATACAACAATGTTTTAATTCTCCCAGTTTTTAACATTTTCAAACTTCAAAAGTATTTCTTAAGAAATACAATTTGCTTTCAATCTACTGCCTTAAATATCCATCACACCCAGTGTTAGACTTTGTCTAAAATTTCCCATTTGCTTTTCAGAAATTATCTATTAATTTTAAATAGAAATTATATACTAAAAGCCTATTATTTAAAAATTTACTCACCACACGTATTCCTAGTAATTTGATTGTTATAGATAAAACATAAGAAATATCTAAAAGGAATTCTTAAATATTGTTACAGAACTTCAGATGTGCAAAAAAAAAAAAAAGACACAAAATATCTTTACATTTTAACTTGCTTTCCATAGTAAAAATCCACTCCAGGGATCATAAGGAATGCTGTGTTCTGATTGGACTCTTAAGAGCAATTATTGTGAAAATTCATCTATGCGAATGCTCATAATTGTTAACGTGACCATTTCTTAGTCTGAGATCCTGGCAGTCTCTAAGCTCACGCAATGGACAGCTATAGTTTTCATCACTTTTGTTGCAAGTCTTTGCAGATATAGATCACCTGAGGTTCATTGTCTCTTCCTCAGGTAGTACTGTCCCTGTTTACTACTGGTTGCCTCTTGATCTAATTTCCTCTCCACACTGTCCGGATGTCTTCAGCTTGCCCATCGTGAGACTTAATGTCTCATTCATTTTGTTATTATCTACCATCTACTACCTCCTCACCGCTCACTCTTGTAGTTCTTCTATACATGTGGATAAAACAATAACTTACTTAGTGACTATTCAATGATTGGCTAGTTAATTTTACTTGCTTATTTTTGGGAATGTAGAAGAGATAATGTATCACATAATATTTAAGGGTATGAACTTCATAACTTTAAAAAATCTGCATTTGATATCTGTCTTTGTCACTTAGCTGTATGATACTGGGGGAATGGAAGTCTCTGTTTTTTCTGATGTAAAAATGAGACTGAGGTATTAAATATTTCTCAAAGTCATTGTAAGGAATAAATCTGATACATATAAAGAATTTAACATGTAAGCGGGACAAGATAAAGGTTTCAAAATGAAAGGAATTGTTCAATACAATTGTAACACTTTTATTTTTTCAATTACAGTTGACATTCAATATTATTTTATATTAGTTTCAGGTGTGCAGCATAGTGGTTAGACATTTATATAATTTACGAAGTGAACCCCCAATAAGTCTAGTACCCACCTGGCACTATACATAGTTATTACAATATAATTTTCTATATTCCTTATACTGCACTTTACATCCCCATGACTATTTTGTAACTCCCAATTTGTACTTCTTAATGCCTTCATCTTTTTCAGCCAGCCCCCCAATCCCCTCCCATCTGGTAACCATCAATTTCTTCTCTGTATCTGTGAGTCTGTTTCTGGTTTTCTTGTTCTTTTGTTTGTCTGTTTTGCTTTGTTTTTTAGATTCCACATATAAGTGAGATCAAATAGTATTCGCCTCTCTCTGTCTGACTTATTTCACTTAGCATAATACCCTCTAGGTCCATCCATGTTGTTGCAAAGGTAAGATTTCATTTTTTTGGCTGAGTACTATTTCATTGTATAAATGTACCACATCTTCTTTATCCAGTTGCCTATTGGTGAACATTTTAGTTACTTCCATATCTTGGCTGTTATAAATAGTGCTACAGTGAACATAGACTAAAACATTTTGGCACAGCAAAGGAAACCATCAGCGAAACAAAAAGATATCCTACTGAGTGGGAGAAGATATTTGCCAATGATACATCTGATAAAGATTTGATATCCAAAATTTATAAAGAACTCATACAACTCAACACCCCAAAAACAAACAATCGAATTTAAAAAAAAAAAGGGCAGATGATCTGAATAGACATTTCTCCAAAGAGGACATACAGATGGCCAATGGACATATGAAAAGATGCTCAACATTACTAATCATCAGAGAAATGCAAATTAAAACCACAATGAGATACCACCTCACACCTTCAGAATGGCTATCATCAATAAATCAATTTATTCATTGGTTCTCGTCTTCAAAAAAAAAATAAAAATAAAAGTAAATCAAAAAGCAAGTATTGGCAACAATCTGGAGAAAAGGGAACCCTCGTGCATTGCTGGTGGGACTGCAAATTGGTACAGCAAGTATGGAAAACAGTTTGGAGCTTCCTCAAAGATTAAAGATAGAACTATCTTATGACCCAGAAATTCCACTCCTGGGTATTTATCCGAAGAAATCCAAAATACTAATTTGAAAAGATATATGCATCCCTGTTTGCAGTTGTAACACTCTAATTATGATTATGTTCAACTATGGTTTACTTCCATGACTACTAATTCAATATTTTCATTTTTGTTTTAGTGAGAGTAGACTGTTACGTTGCAGTAATACATACTTTAAAAACGTTCAAGGGATTAAAAACAATGGTTTATTTTTCAAACATGCTCATGTCCATTTCAGGCCAGTGGCAGGGCTCTGCCCTGTGTCATGTTCTCAATCGGGGCCTATTGCTGGCACAACAGCCACTAACATGCAGCTCACTACTGCAGAAGGAAAGGAGAACAGTACATACTGCAAGTGCTCTGACACTTCAAACTTCCTGCTTAACAAATGGCAAGCTTCACTGCTCATGTGTCATTGGCTGGAGCAAGTCACAGAATCACATTTAAAGGTAACGGAAGTTCAATCCTGCCATTCACCTCGGAAGAGAGAAAAAAGGAAATAGTTGACAGATAGCGTTAATACCCACCACAGTTACCATCTTTCATTTCTCTCAGTTACTGCATTGAGAAACAAGTTTTAAAAATCTCATGATTTATAAGATACTGAAGGTCACAAGGAGCACTTTTTCTCAGAGGAGAAAACTCTTTCATTAGCTTTGCTTTGAAACCTTTTTGCAAGAAAGGCATTTATGCGCACACTGAGATAGATGTACTTCCTAAAGCTTTGTAGAGTTAGACCTTCCAGAAGATAATAAGAAAGACTTGCTACAGTTCACAATTTGATGTAAGGATCTTCTTACATTAGATGGCTAAGTCACTTGTAGAGTTGTGTTTTGTTTTGTTTCATTTTGTGTTTAAGATATAAATACTTAGGTTTCATAACAGAATTTATAAAGAGGAATGTCAAGCCGGGATGTACTGTGTTTTCAAGGTAAAAGTATTGCCTTATTCAAAAGTACAAATCAATTCACTTTATCTAATTATAATTCATTTTTATGAGATTCTTGGACGTATGCAAATGAAACATATGAATGAAAAATATAGGAGAATTCTCCTAAAATTACAACTGCATTTCACACGTGTGTGCACACACACACGAATATATGCATATATAGCCCCTCGCACATATATAAAACATATATAAAATGAAAATATAATATAAATGTGTTTATACTCATTTAGATATTCATAACACTTTATTTATAATAATTGTAAAACTTGAAAATGAAGATACAGAAATGTGTCTAAAATATTACATATTTCTTTATCATCTTTATCATAAAAGATACATACTTCTCTATATCAGTATTTTGGAAGCATTTAGCACATGCTAATTGAGTATATTTTCATAATGCGTTTTTTATTGATTTATCTAGTTACATGATTTAGAATGAATCAGTCATGGTCTAGGAAGATCATCCCAGCACTTGTAATCTTATTGTATGGTCATATAATAATAATTTTTTAAAAAATTTGTACCTTCAAGCATTGTGAATTTTTTATAAAGTTAAGGGTGCCGGATTATCTGAACCAGGAATGACATATAGTCTCTACTGGAGTTTGGCAAAGACATATTCATGTAGATAAAGATCAGGACAAGTAATGGACAAAAGAAAGTACATATTGGTAGTGATCAAAATAGGTAGTAACTAAAGTTGGATCTTCCAAAACAAAATATTAGGTAAGATTTATTGATTAACATCGATAAAATATGAGATTACTGCAAATGCCATGTGTAACTGTATATAACCCCTCAGAGAAATAATAAATTCCTAATACTGTATTTAAAGTTCTAAGCAGCGTACCTTAATCAATAAAGGCCAGCTCTAATAATAATTAGTAGTAGTAATATATGACCTATATCAGTAGCATTTGGCTTGAAAATTGAAGTATACTAATGAGTGGCAGTGCTCTATGTTATAAAAATACAATTAAAATTAGAGACAATCTGAAATTTTATATATATATATATACACACACACACACATATATATATATATATATGTATATATATATATATATCTCATCAAAATTCTTGAAAATAATCTTGCAAGGTTGCTATTTTATAAAGTTAAAAAACAAACTCAATCTTAGAGAAGTTATCTAACTTTTATATAGTTTTCAGCTGGTAAGTGGTGAGGTCAGAATCTGATCCCAGGTTTATCTGTCATTGAAAAAAAGTTTCTTCTTTTTCCTCTGAAGCAACAGAGAGAGACACTGGACTGATGCTATCTATACCCAGTTATTTATTACTTGCATGCCCAAAGCATGGTACAGTGACTCACTTATAGTAAGTTGAAAGTTGATTGTGGTGACGTTAAAAGAAGAAAGAAAGGACATGTCATTGCTTCACACTCCTTCACTCCACCTTCATAAAACTGCCAACTTCTACTTAGAACAGAATAAACAGTGTACCCCCAGTGATTCATTTCTGATATAAAAAACTACACAGTTTTTTGTTTGTTTGTTTGTTTTAACTTTGTTTCTTGAATGCTTACGTTTCTGAAAAGGTACTTCTTGGGTTGCCTGCTTTGGAGTGGAGCATATAACACAGGCAAGGGATAGTTGGTTAGCCCCAGACCCATTTCAAAAGGAGCAGATCTAGTTTTGCATCTCACGTGGTAGGGTTCTCTGTTAACCATTTTTTTTTGAAGCGCATGGTAGGAAAAAACTAGTAAAAACACTGTAATGGTGTATTCTGTCCTCTTGTAGTCCAACAAGATGTGTGTGTGTGTGTGTGTGTGTGTGTGTGTGTGTGTATATGCAAGATGTGTGTGCATATAACAAGATGTGTGTGTGCATATATATATATATATATATATATATATATATATATATATGGTTACTACAATTTTATGGATTATGTACTTGAGGCCCATAGAGACGTTTTGTTCCAGATGTCACAAATGGGCAGTGACAGAGCCAGGATGAAAAAACCTGGCAAAAATCAGACTCCAGGGCCTGTTGTCTTAAACCTGAAACACTTAGAATATTGCTTGGCATAATGTAAGTACTCCATAAACAATTTATTGCTGTCTTGTTATTCCTCAACTATGCCATACAGAGAATGTTTTCTACTTCAATGAAGATATGAAAGGTAAAAGTGATTTCAATTAAAAATCTGTGTAGTGAATAACTATCTAAGACAGATCCATCTGCCTTTACTACTGCAAAATAGGGATGAAGAAAACAAGACAGATTCTTTTCATAATTAATTGTAAAATAAATTTTGTTATAAAATGAATGTAGTCACCATGGAAAAAGTAGGAGCAAATTTATAGAGAAATTAGCATATTTGTAAGTAATAAAAAATTAAAAATAAATTAGCTTAAATATATATATATAAAGCCAAATCATACCAAAATTTTAAAGAGTTAATTAGTTCACATCTTGGAAGTTTCTTTTAGAAAATAAAAAAAAGGAAACAAGCTAGTCAGCTCATTTTATGATGCTATTGTACCTTAATTTCAAATTAAATGAAGTAGTTTGTATATGTTACATCATACAATGGTATAATAAAATAAATGTCAAAGCCATTGGTTCACACAACAGAGGTTTATGTTTGGATCATTCTACGTGTCCATTGAGGATTAGTTTGAGATTTATTCACAAGGATAATATAAAGCAAATGTATCGAATGAAGTATCTAACCAATATTTAGGAAAAAGTAAGGATCATATTTACATAGGAAATCGCAATTTATATTAAGAAGAACATAATGTCTACTCAAAAATATTATTAGCACAATAAGAATTATTTAAATTAACAACACATGTAACAGCAACAGCATTATCCATTATATAAGAGAATAAAATACACATTAAACTTTAAGATTGTCTGTAATGGAGAGAGTAGTAAGAACAGGTAGAGAGGGTAATGGAAATATTCATGGATTTCGTTATTTTACAACTAGCTTTATTCAATATATGAAAATGTTTCCATGACAATCAATGTTCATGGATAATTTCATTTAAATTACTAAATAGTATTATATTTTATTGAGATCTTAATACATGCAGCAACACACAATAATGAAAATGTATTTTTAAGAGGTAGCTATAGATTTGCATACATCTTGAATGTTGTCAGTAAATACATTCTTAACTGTTAAAATAAGACTAAGACGCATAAAGGCAAGCAATCAATTTTACATACTGACCACAGGCTCAACATTGGCTTGAGTCTGAAACCCTGAAATTGTATTTGACCTTCCTGATTTACAATACTCCAGATTCAAGTTCAACTGTGCCGATCTTGTCACAGTGCTGGAGAAGGATGTATAAGTTTTATCTACTCATGAAGTAGTGAAGTCTTGAGAAATTTGGAATATTTCGTCCAAGTGTTCAGGAATAATTTTAGCATAAAGATTTTTGTATCAAATAGTTTACCCTTCTATTTCTTTACCTGTGCTGTAACTCCCCCGTCCTTTAAATATATCTGACATTTGGCTAAATGTAAGTGACTAGTGCCTCCCATCCAATCTTGTTCACTGGTAAGGAAAGCTACCTTAAAATCATTAATTTATCACCAGATACTTCTATTTTTTTACACTTACCTCAGTATATTTCACCTGCGACCTAGGTGATGATGTGCTTTTGACCAGAAAGCAGTAAAACGTCGATCTTCCCTCTAGGCATGCCCCTTTGACAGCTCTCCCACAGATATCTAGCCCATAATGGGCTTTACTTTTGTGTGTGTGGTTATTTGCATATAGAAAGACAACTGTTGCAAAGTGGCTAGAGTTTGGAGGGTTTTCTTGTTTTTGTTTTTGTTTTTGTTTTTGTCTGTCTGTTTTTGCAAAATACAAGAAAACAGGACAAAATTTAAAATTTAATACGCTGAAAGTTTTTCTTTGGGCAATGTGACAAATAAAACAGGAAAACATGGCATACCCATTGGTTTTTGAAAATCAAACTTGCAAACACTGCACAATTGAATCAAGAAATTTTTCTTTAGTTCAATTTTCACATCATCAATATAGAAAATCAGAAAGAAGAAATAGTGAATAAAGGTGATAGTGAAAAAGCATTTAGTACTTTTGTTGTTTTAGTACATTGTTCGCTGTCACTTTTTTCATTTTATGATAGAGTATGTATTTTAGTTAGAGTAACATATTTTAGATATTGAATGGACATAATCCCTTTCTAACTATTAACTGTTATGTTACTTTTAGTTGGTACAAGATATTTTTAAGACTTTTTTGAAGGACACTTAAGGCAATGTCTTTCCTTAGTTTTCTATCAGCTCTTCACGTTTTCACAAATGTTTCATGTCAGTTATTGAATTTTACATTAAAGTTTCCTAATTTCATTTTATTCTCCCTCTGTATTTAGATGAAATCTGTTTAACAATTTCATTTACTTCTATGATGCAAATTAGAAGTTTGTCTTATTTTGGGAATACATCTGATCAGTTAGCTCCTATATGGATAACTAAGCCAATTTTATTTGATTTTGGATTTGTATGTAGATACATGATTGCTTGGGAGTGCCTTCAATTGACTCTCAGAAACTATTTTTGAACTTGATATATTTGTTTTCAAGCCCCTAACCGTCTGGCCTTTCACAAGATTTACTGTAATTGAACTATTATTGAATCTCATTATAGCATACATTTTCCCCTTAAGGTATATAAGCTAATCCAAGTGAGGCTTTGATTTACTTGATTTTCTTTTATTATTTACTTCTGTACATCTGCCTTATCTCTAAGGTGTATCTATTTTATATCCTCTATTAATCTGAAAGTAAAATAGCTCTGTTTTCCTAGCACACATATAATGAATGCATTGATTAAACAAAATTCTAAAATAGCTTCTGAAAACATGATTATTTTAAATCATGTGAAAACATATGTGTTTTTAGTTTATTTGAAAAACAATAACTTGTATTAATTGAATTTGTAGAACCCATTAGCATTTTGCAACACTTTTATTTGATATAAGGTAAATATATTCATTTTTCTTTTTGACTCATCATCTGATTCCAAGTTTTTTCTTAGCTTTCCATTTTATTCTCTTACTAATTTGAGAAATCCCTCAACCCCTAAGCTTTGCAAAGAGTACCACTTTTATCACACACCAAAAAAATTTCCCCAAAGCTAACTCCTCTATAATACTTTTCTTATGCTTTGGATCCCAATTCCTCTACCATCGGGATTTTATTCAATTATTTACACTTACTCCTGCATATTTTATTTCTTCCCTCTAGTAGCTCTTTGCTTAGATTAAAATCAACATTTAAAACAACAACAACAAAAGCAAAACGAAGTGAAACTTTTCCTTTATTAATCACTTGGACTACTATTCATTTTTGTCTCCTTTTCACCAAAAAGCTCAGAATAATAGCTGAAATACGTGCCTTCCTTTCATTAAAACTTATTCCCTTCTAAAGACTTTAATAAGGCTCCTCTCTCTGAGGTTGCCAGTTAGGTGTTAAATGTCATCTTATAATATCTGCACTTCAAGTAAGAAGGGTTGTAAGTAAGGCCAGACTTCCTGCATCTATGTCTCAGCTCTGCCACTTAGCTGTCTCAGCATCATTATTTATACAAGAGAGATAACATAGTACTTAACTTCATAAGATTCTTGTGAGATTTAAATTGGATTAATGTGTAAATAAAGCACATAGAATGGTGCCTCTGGTATGACTGAAATATGAAATCATTAGTTACTCTTATTGAAATCTTCACTTTGGCATCTTCCTCTTTCTGGGATAATTTTCCCTTGGTTGTTCACATGCTTGGCTCCTTTTCATCTTCTAATCTCAGCTACAATACCACATGGTTAGTAAGGCCTTCCCAAATCACTCCATGTAAAGTATTTTTTACATGAAAATCCCCCCTGAAAATCCATTCTTTCTATCATAGAATCCTATTATGTTATTTTATACTGTTATTTTTTATTCTTAATTTTAGTATTCATTTTGTTCATATACTCTCATTTATTCTATTGTGTAATGTCAATCTTAATAGCAGCAGTAATCCCAATGGAAATGGGATCCATGAAAGCAAAGCACATATTTGTCAGATTAATGACTCCATCTCCAGCACATAGCAGGTTTTCCAGAATACCTATTGAACGTATACATAGTCACTATTCCTATTATGTGAAATATCAGCTCCATTCAAATTGCTCCCAACTTTCAAAATGGCAGCATGAGAAGCCCTATCCACTGTTGAGCAAGACTATACTTGTTAAATTTTAAAAAGAAAGAAATGACTACTGAATGTATCTAAGGGCCATTATCCTAAGCACAAAAGAAAAGAGGAAAGAAAACTGCTAAAAGAAGTCTCTGTAAAACCATGAAGGTCTGTGGCACCTGAGCCTTGACCATCTCTTTCCCTTGCCCCCATCCCCAAGTTCAGTTATGTTAGAAGCTCTATTCCAAACAGGTGTGGACAATACTTGGGGCTTTCTTTCCTCTTAGGTCCCCATCAAGGAATACAGTATTTCCTCAGGAAGTGTAGGTTGCCAGCATTTGTCATACCTCTACCACCTTCAAGTTTTAAGTTGCCAATGCCAAAACATTGGAGGAAGAGGTCAGAGACTTTCTTCCTCCACCCAGCCCCGACTCATAGAACAAAGAGCTTACTCCAGAAGCTACAGGTTAAAATATCAGGGACCCAATTGCCCTTTCCCCAATATGCTTGTAGGGCCAACATTCCACTCTAGCAGAGTAAGTTGAGAAGTCTAGAGACAACCATCTCCACCCAGCACTCCATTTATAATGAGAAGCAGGCTGTTGGCCCATTGCATAACTCTGGAGCAGTAGCATGGAGATTTCAACAGGGGGATGAGGTAATCCATAGGAAGAGAGTGCTCTAAAGCTCTTCTGAAAGGAACTGACTTTATTTAAAACAGAGTGTGGGGAAGTTCACGCCTAAAAGTATGATTGGAAACAGTGAAGATTTTCATAGTCAATAGTTAAGAGACTGACAGCTCATTGAGAAGAAGCTAAATCACATGCCTGTTAGTTTACCAGAGTGCAACAAGGAAAAAGAGAGCTAAAAAGACCACTCCTAGGGGCAAAATAAAGCTTAAAGGCTGGCATCAGAAGCTATCTCTGTAATTTACACCCCAGGCTATTTTTGAAAACATAGAGCAATCAGACACAAATTACTGGAAACTGAGCTTGGTGTGTTACCAAACAAGGTAGGCAGCTTAACAGATAAATCAAAGAAAGAAGCCAAGAGAGTCCTGCTAAAACCTGTCACTCTAGAGTGACTGTGTACAGACCAAAAGCTGAGCCTCATTAGCTACAACATCAGAGGTTTTATACTGCAGAGGAAATAGTCATAACTAATAGTCTAGCCAAGTCACTTAAAAAGTGAACAATTTAACAACAACAAACAAATCCTAGAGGGGATAGCAGGGAATCAGTATCCAGGGCTGCTACAAAATACTACCTACAAAGTCACATAAATTTATAAGACGTACAAATAAATAGGAAAGTATAACCCATATACAGGAAGAAAATGCAGGCAAGAGAAGCTGTTTGTGAGAGGACCTAAATGGCAGATGTAACAGGTAAAGGTTTCAAAGAAGCCATTATAAAGATCTTCAGAAAAATAAAGAAACCATGCATAAAGGAGTAAAGGTAAATACAATCACTATGCTCTTTTAATCAAACAGAGATTAAAAATAAATAAAATTATATAAAAAAATTAACCTGATGGAAATGTTCAGTAATTGAAATGGGAGAAAAAAAAAAATCTTGAGGGAAGATCACCAGAATATGTAAATAAAAAGAAACAGGCAGTGAAGTTGGAGGCAGATAGATAAAGTATTCAATTTGAAGAGCAGCAAGAAAAAGAATGAAGGAAATGAATATAGCCTCAGAGAATCGTGGGACAACATCAAGCTGTGAACCTATGCATAACCAGAGTACTGGGAGAAGAGAGGAAGAAACAGAAAAATATTCCAACAAAAAATGGCTGAAAACTTCATAATCTGATAAAGAAAACACATTTAATTACACATTCATGAAATTCAACAAATTTCAAGTAGGGTAAATACAAAGAGATCCACATCTAGACATATCATAATAAAAATAAAATATAAAGAGAAAAATTTAAGAGCATCAAGAGAAAAATGACTACTCACCTACAAATGATTCTAATAACATTAAAAGTTGATGTCTTTATAGAAACGACGGAGCCCTGAAAGCTGACATATTCTAAATATGACAAAGGATGACATATTCTAAATGCTGAAAGAAAAAAACAAAACCCTGTCAAAAAGAATCTTTTTCCCCCTAGCTTTATTGAGATAAAATTGATATATAACATTGTGTGAGTATAAGGGGTACAATGTAATAAATTGATATATGTATATGTTACAAAATAATTACCACAATAAGATTATCCCTCCTATCATCAAACAAAGTTACTCTGTATGTGTGTGTGTGTGTGTGTGTGTGTGTGGTGAGAACACTTAAGATCTACTCACAGCAACTTTCAAGTAAACAATTTAGTACCGTTAAGTATAATCACCATGCTAAATATTAGATCCTCAGAACTTATTTATCTTATAACTGGAAGTTTGTACCCTTTGGCAAATACCTCCTCATTTCTCCCAAGCCTCAGCCCCTGGCAACTACCAATATATTCTCTGTTTCTATGAGTTCATCTTTTTTAGATTTCACATATAAGTAAGATTCTGAGTATTTGCCTTCCCTATCTCATTTATTTCACTTAACATAAAGTCATCAAGATACATCCATGTTGTCAAAAATGGCAGGATTTCCATCTTTTAATGGCTGCATATGATCTATATAATATTATTCATATATATATATATATATATATATATATATACACACATATATCTTTTTTTTTAATTCACTCCTCTGTTGTGTGACACTGAGGTCATTTCGTATCTTGACTATTATGAATAACGCTGCAGTAAACATGGGGGTCCAGATACCTGTTATCTGTTCAAGAACCTTGAGTTTTCACTTCCTTTGGATATGTAATATATGCAGAGAAGTGTTGCTAGATTATGTGGTAGTTCTATTTTTAATTTTTTGAGGAACTTCCATACTGCTTTCCATAATGATTATACCAATGTACATTCTCACCTACAGTAAACAGGATTCTTTTTTCTCCACACCCTTACCATTACTTGTTATCACTTGTCTTTTGAAAACAGCCATTGTAACAGGTGTATAGTGAAATTTCATTGTGTTTCTGGTTTGCATTTCCCAAATGATCAGTGACATTGATCCTTTCATGTACTGATTGAACATTTGTATGTCTTATTTGTATGTCTTATTTGGAAAATATCTATTCAGGTCCTTTGCCCATATTTTAGTTGAATTATTTCTTGTTTTTTGATGTTGAGTTGTATGAGTTCCTTATATATTTTGAATACTAACCCTTTATTAGATACATAATTTGCAGATATTTTCTCCCATTCCATAAGTTGCCTTTTCATTTTGTTCATTGTTTCTTTCACTGTTGAGAATTATTTCGTTTTAGGTAGTCACATTTGTTTATTTTTGCTTTTGTTGCTGTGCCTTTGGTGTTAAATAAGAATCTTATATCCAGAAAAAAAACTGTCTTAAAAAAAATGAAGACAAAATTAGCTTTCCCAGAATGAAAAGGAAGAAAGAAGCTGGGAGAATTCACCGCTAGCAGACCAACCTGTCTTATAAGAAATATAAAGGAAATTCTTCAGGCTAAAATTAAGTGGCTCAGACAGCAATTTGAATATGTGTGCGCGTGCGCGCGCGCACACACACACACACACACACACACACAGCATCAGTGAAGGTATTTATATGATTATGAAAGATAGTATAACAACTACAGTTTTCCCTTGCCTTATTTAAAAACAACTATATAAATGCTTATGCATATATGTTTATGTATTGGGCCTATAACATATGGACATGCAACATTTTTAGTAATAACAACAGAAAGAATATAGGTGGAAACAAATATGTACTTTGAGTAAGGATATGATATCAAGTGGTAATTTGAGTGGAGAGGACCAAATGAAGAAAATTAGAAATGGAAAAGAAGATTAATATAACAATCTCCACAAATATATACTCGCTTTCCTTTCTTTTCTCAACTTCTTTAATAGACATCAAATTATATGAAGTAATGTTTATAACAATTTATTGCTGGAACTGTAATATAATTGTTTGTATCAAATATAGAAGATAAAATTAAGCTAATTGGGAGGATTAGAAAACACTTTATCTCACCTGAATTAAATATAAATCTGAAATAATTTTTCATAAGGTAAAAAAAAAAGATTGTAAGCCCAAGAGTAAGCAATAAGAAAGTAACTCAAAATGTGTAGTGAAAAAGTCATTAAAGGATTTAAAGTTTTAGTAAAATTTTACATTCTTTAAACAGCTCAAATGTACATTGACCAATGAATGGATAATTTGAAGTATATCCATACAACAGTATATTAATTAGGAATAAAAATTAATGAAGTAGTGATACATTCTACAACACAGATTAACCTTGAAAACATTGTTAAGTGAAAAAAGAAGTCGTTCAAAATGACCACATACAGTATGATTCCATTATAAGAAATGTCCAGAATAAGCAAATCTATAGTGACAGTAAGTAGATTAGTGGTTACCTAGGACTGAGTGTTGGGGGAAATGAAGAGTAATTACTAATATGTGAGGGAGTTCTTTGGGGGGTGGGGGGAGTGATTAAAATGTTTTAAAATTTATAGCATTCGTGGTTGGACAATTCTGAGACGATATTAACAAATCATAGAATTGTACATTTTAAATAAGTGAGTTGTATGCTACATGAATTTTATCTCAACATAGCTGTCATTAAAAAAATAATAAAAAATAAAAATAAAAAAAGGTCAGCATCTCCATGCTTCTGAATCATTAAATAAGCCAGCAAAGATTTGAAAATATCTTGAAATAAAGCTAGCTTGAGAAAAAATAGTTTTAGTACTATGTCTAAAGCATTCTACTGATTGCCCTCACTTTTCTTCTCAGCTAAATGTTTTCTAAAAATGCAGCTTTGCTCCATTTCATCTTGTCTTTCTAACTTCCCTCTTTCTTTTACTTCAATCATCAACCCAGGTTTGAAGTATCCACACTGACCTTGAATTTTCCCTCCCTTTCTGTTCCTTTATATAATCATCTGCAGTGACTTATTTAGTCCTTCATTTACCCCTTCTGTTCTGGCTTTGATGACGGGACCTTAATCTATTTTTATGACAGAATGATATAAATAGTAGAAATTCTGTTAAAAGTACCATTGTTTTGTAAAACATACCATTTTCAGTTGTGTAAATTAATTATATTTTACCTCAGCTATTTTTTAATTGCATTTGAAATCATTTAATATTCAACCAAAACTTGAACAAGATATTTTTCATATAAATATCCTTAAAGTATTCTTTTTACATGGCTACAATCTTCATTGTTTGAGATGTAGCTTGCATGGAGAAAAAAATAAATCACACTTGGAGTTAATATATTGTATATATACATTTATAAAACCTACAGTTAATGATCAAAACATAATTTAAAAATTTAACACTATAAATGTATGTCAAGGGAAATTTAGTAATCAATCTTCTGATGCATTTATCTTTTTCATCTCAAGTTATTATCTTTTCCAGAACTGCTCATTGTTTCAAATCTTCAAAGATACTTAAGGGAGACTATTTAATGTTTTTTTTTTTTTTTCCGTTTTTTTTTTTTTTTAGAAACAGAAAGATGAATCTTATAGAAGCAAAATTGAAGTATAAAATGTTAAGATTTCTTTTAAAAACTTTGACCTTTAGCATGAATGTGATTTCTTATTTCATGTAAGTCTATAAAAGGAAACCATATCATACTATGGATTGCAATTCGTATTTCTAGCTCTCTTTTAGGAGATATACTGGGTTTAGTCCAAGGTTTAAGGTAAATGTCTTCAGGTTAGCATTACTATTAATACAGGACAGTTAGCATATCCCTATGCAGACAGGGAGGTCCCTGGTGGAATAAACAAAGACAGACATATCCTAAACCTTCAGGTTTTGAAATCACTCCTTCGCTCCAGGACATAATGTAACAAGGCCTTGAGGCTAATCATAAAATTCATTTTGGCCTGACAAATGGAGCAGATCTGATAGATAAAGAGTGGGTTACTTGGCTAATTCCTTTAGGATGGGCAAGCAGACAAATCTGGTAGACGAATTTCATTAGAAGGCTCCAGTTCCCTTCTTCAAACAAGTTCCCTTCTTCAAACAGCTCCTCTTCCCCTAGCAGGCAAGGGAAGGTATAAAAGTAAGAGCTTTTGCCTCAGTCACGGGGCAGCCCCCATTCGGGACCCCCTCCCGCTCGGGAGCTGCAACCTCTTCTGCCTCTAATTAACTATCCTCTTTATAAAACTTGTTGCCTCTCCTGGTCCGTGTTTCCATTCTTCGGCTTCACAAGACACGATCTCGGCCCACACACAGAAACTGCTGGTGATCCAACATCACCTACGTCACTATGAGCATCACAGCTCAAGTTCACTACAACATGGAGAATTTAGATGGCCAAAAAAGTTGAATAGCTAACCAAAAGATTTCGTCTTCCTTAATTAAAACTTCATGGACATACACATTTAAATAAATTGTTAAGATAGAAATAAATGTAGGGGGATATTTCTGACATATATAAAAATATGATGAAAAATAACTTATTTTCCCTAGTATGACTGAAACATGATATGTGTGTTGGATAGTTAAACTGTGATAATAAACTACATTTATTGTAACAACTCTCTAAATTTATTTTGATGAGAGTAAATCATACAATTTCTAGATTTATTCCTATGGTTTGTTTATATTCAATACTTTTTTTTTTTTTTAATGTAAGCTTCCTTTAACACACAATGAATATTAAGAGTTGGTCTCTTAAACTTTCCCATGTGAGTGTTACCATCTATTCTCTAAACGGTTATAGGCATTTTTACCCCTAGTGCATGTATCTTTCTATTTGATTCCAAATAGCAATGAACATAAGCCATTGTTTAATTTTTTTAAACACTTATAAAAATGTCTTCCCCTAGAAAATGCATTCAATTATTAACAATTATTATTCATAGATGAAAAACAAATATCAAATTTTTAAGATACTGTGTGGTATATCTAACGAAAAGGCTTTATCGAGTAAAAAGTGTCAGATAGGCCTGCTCTAAGTCGTGTTTTAAACCAGCTCTGTTGTTACTCAGCAAGTTATTTCCCATCCCTTGCCATTTCATTTTCCTATCTATAAAATGAAGTTGGACGACATCATTTCTAAGGTTTCTTTTCGGCTCTAACATCTTTTGTGTGTGTGTGTGTGTGTGTGTGTGTGTGTGTGTGTGTGTGTTTGATGATTTGTAATTAATTAATAAATTAAATGCAAGGTATCTCAGTAAACTGAAATTAATTGTGGCATACGATTGGATGTATTCTCAAAATAGTTAAACATTTGAACAGTTGAAATGTATTCTACTGATGTAATACAACTCTATTCATATGCTGATGAAACTGAATATAAAAGAATGTAAATATACAAGGAATAGGTTAACTAATCACCTGGTGTGATATAATGGGTAGACATTGTAAATTCATTATATTTTCAAAGGCTTCACTTGCCAGCCTGTTAGCAAATATATGAACTATGATAAATCAGCCTAAGGGTAAGCCTTGATCTTGTCTACCATTGTAAATTAGCTTATCAACAATTCACACTAATACAGTAATGTCAGTGAAGAATAAATCACAGTGCATGCATTACATTTTGTTAGGAAACAACATTAGAGACTTTCAGATGCTGACATCATACTTGATTTTTAATGACACATAAACTGAAAGAGTGTGTTATGAATGGATGAAAATATAATGGTTTATGTTCTCCTATTTTGGGTCTCAATTAGCTTTATCACTTGTCATAAATCCACTTTAATCTCATAATTTCAGATTTCAAAACTCACCTTTCATGAAATGAGAGTCAAATAAAAGGAACTGAAAAGTAAAGAAACATGCAATGAAGGGTTGGAGACTATTAGAAAAAAAAAATGGAATAAGAAAAAGTAAAAAGTGAGCAGTATGATGAAAAAATCCTGGAGTGTTTGTAGAAATAAAGCGTGTCTGTGTGTGTGTGTGTGTGTGTGTGTGTGCACCCACATACATATAAACATATTTAATTTGTATTTTTATGTTGAATTAGAATATGTGTAGTGGCATTGTTAAGTGATTAAAGCAGTTTCTGGTAGGTTGAACAGAAGAAAAACCGAGAACTAGAATTCACAGAGGTGTTACCGATCCCAAATTTGGTGCCACTTGACACCTTAGAGAGCCCAAAAACTCAATTGACAAGGGTTGGTGAGGAAAACATTCTTTATTCTAGATGCCAGCAGCTAGGGTCAACTAATGTCTAGAAAAAAACACCTTCCCCAAATCAAGGAAGATCAAGTGGTTTTATAGGCAGGTAGGTGGGAAACAACAAAGAAAAGTGGGGATTTGTCGTGTGGGTCTCAGGTCTAATAGTTGAGAAATCACATCCTGGGGGTCTTCTGAGACCTCAGGTCTGCTTCAATATAATGTTTCCTTAAATTTATCACGCCTGGCCAGAGAGCTCTATGCATCATCGGCAAAAACTTCTAGCGAGTTGCAATCATGGGTCCTGATGTCTGGGTGCCTAAGGATTGAGAAATGGCTCTTTTCAGGTTAGGATTCTGCTGATTAAATGGGTTAACAGGGTATGTGTGTCTGTAAGAAAGGGAACAAAACAGAGTTCTTAAATCAATCAGCGAGGGGACAAACAAAGAGAAAACAGCTGAGTATCAGGATGGATCTAACTGCAAACTAGCTAAATCTAACCCCATTATTGATTCCCTGAGTTTCACCCTTACAGAGGGAGGTTAGATCCAGAGGCAGGAAAACAAGGGAAACTACTGGGGATGCCAAAAAAAAATGTATACATGTGGCTTGTGTTCATCTTTTGTTATTGGTATATATTGAGTATTACAATTTTAATACAGTTTTTTTCCTTTCTTAAAATGTGTGTGCATTTTTGACACCCTGAGTATTTCAGCATGTGCAGTTAGTGTGAATCCCAGTGGTTTACAGAATGGGATGACCAAAGGGATGTCTCAGCATTGTTCAGAAGAAATCCTGAACTTAAATGATCCACCATTACTGTGGATACCTGCTATTCACATTTCTCAAGAGAGACCGTTTGATTGCATCTATTTCCGAAAAAAACAATAGCAGTGATAGCCAAAACTTTTATAGTGCTTATATAACAAACAGTTCTATGTATTCATTGAATTAACAATAGTTTTCTGAGGTATGTACTCTTACTACTTTGTCATATTGATGAAGAAACTGAGGTACAAACTGATTATATAACTTGCCCAAGGTCACATAAAGGGAGTCAGAATATAAATTCAGGTGTTTGGCTCCTAGGTCTGTGCTGTCAACCTCTACGCTCTATCGTCTCTTTATGCTTACTCTGTATATACAGTGTTTTCTCCTATCCAACGCAGCACAGTGGGAAGAGTGCAGGCTCTTGTATTTGCAGTGTCTGGCTGTAGATCTCAGGTCTCCATACATTTGGTGTATGTAGGTGGATGTTGTAACACCTCTATGTGCTTCAGCTTTGTAGTCTTTAAAATAAGACAATAGCACTTTATAGAGCTGAGTAAGAACTGAATGCAATAGTGCTTACAAAGAACTTATCGTACCTGTTCAATAAATGATAGCCAGTGTCTGGGACACAGCATTGGCTTTACTTAATATGTATTTTATGCATGAGATGAAGCAACTTTATAAAGAAAGAACTGTTGCTGGCTGCTTTCTCAGAAGTGGACTATGAACATATCAAGCATTTAGAGAGCTCCATGAGTACCTTCGCAGGGATATACTGATGAGAGATTATTCCTACATGCCTAGAGGAAAGCAAGACCAGTGATTTTGAGTGACTTGTTTAGTTCACAGAAGTAGAACTAGAACTACTGTCTTTTGACCCTCTTCTCATCCTCGCTGTCTTTCCTTTGTGTTCAACTTGTAACCTACTAAAGGTTGGCTTCTATCATTTTAAAACTTGAAAAGGAGAAAAGATGAAAAAGCATTTGCCAACCTCAGCAAATATCTTCAAAAAGCTGGAAATAATACTCAATAATACTTCACTTTCAGAATTGGAAGGTAGATATTGAAGTAAGAGAGAACCAGTCTCAGGTTCTTTTGTCAGCATCCCACAATGGTTGTAAGACTCCAGAGACGAGTCAACACACTGGAGAATGGAGGACGTCTGTGAAGTACAATGACATAGGCCTATACACAGTCTAAATCAGTCTCAAAGTCCCAAGTTTATCTACAAGGTGAAATCAATGTCCTAGACCCAAAGAGCCAAATTGGCAACACTCTGAAGTGGGGAGGAAGCTGAACTCATAGTACGCTCACTCTCTCAACCCATCTACACCATATCAAGTACTGCAAGGACCACTCAAATATCCTATGCTCTGGAGCATTTGCTCAATCTCTGAGCCTAAGAAGCCTTGGGAATAAATCAGGATCTTCAGTAAGGTACACCCTGACCTGCCCTAGGCATTTATTTATTTGTTGATTTATTATTTATTTTTTTGCATGGTGGCTTTTTTTCTATCCAACTACAGTATTGGATAGAATACTATCCAATTGTTGCAGTGATTCCATTCTTTCAAAATGTCTTTATGTGGTAGATTGTGCTTTCCAAAGATGGCTACAGTGATATGTCTCATGTCTTCTACAATGTGACCTTATCATCTTCCTCTTACCCCATAAAGAGCTGGAGACATTTATCCACTCTGTTGAGTCTGGGAAAATCCTGTGTCTACTTTGACCCATAGAACAAGCAGGAGTGATGCTGGGCCAGTTGCTGCTTCCTACCTCTCGGATGTCAGCTACCCTGTAAGAATTATGGCTTCCCTGAAAGTCCCATATTGTGAGAAGACCTTGGAAAATCCTTGGAATATAAGATGCTATGGAGAAAGAGAAAGAGAAAGAAAGAGAACAACAGACAGGGGGAACTAAGATGTCAGATATGCGTGCCGGGAAATAATGTTAGTATTTTCACAGTTCTACTCAGTAAGAGTATATGAACAAAGATTGCTGGTAGTAAGGGCAAGACAGCAACCCTAAGGAAAGAGACATCAGAGAGATTTAGAGATTTATCTCCCCAGGGTCATTTCTCTACATTGCATATGGTAATGGACCTAGAGACCAGCTCACCCTCCCCCTAGAGATAATTTTATTTATCTCTCTCACTGATTTAGTCTCTGTCTCTTCAGAGAGAAGGAGGAGTAGGCTGTGCCACCTGTTTTTACACGCTCCAATAATTAATACTTTCAGAGATCCTCTCCTTTGGTACAATCCCCTCTATACACAGATTATACTCTCACTATGTCACCTGGGAGGGAATAAGGATGCTGTGAGCTAGTGCTAGGATCATTGTGTGAGTAAACGATCAGTGATCTCTCATCTGAAAACCTCATGTTGCTCATAAGGATCAATACATTGAGACATAAAAACCTAATAAGAAGTCATTTTAGAAGTGGATCTCCAGCTCCAGCTGCCCCAGATGCCACTATCTGGGTCAGAGACAAACTATCCATCTGAGACCTTCTCCAATTTCTTACGCACAAAATCATGTACAAAATAAAATTGTTGTTTAAAACTAATAAATTTTGGGGTGGTGTTTTACACAGTAAGAACTAATTGTAAAACAGTGGATGGTTTGTCTAAATGTTATCTTTTTTCTGTTATCTCATTGTTGAAACATTCCTTTTCATCACTGGTTTAAAAATATTGCTTTTTTTTTTGTATACTAATGACCAGGTTTACATATAAGAGAAATTTTGTATTGCAATGGACCATTTCACTCCACTTCACCTATTTTATTTTCTGATCATACTCTAATTTTTCTTCCAACAAATACTCTTTGATGTTTCAGTAAAGTTACTCTTCTCCTTCTCTTTTTAAATTTCACACAGTCTTTTTATGTATGTATGCATGAGTGAGTGTTGATATGTATGAATGTATAAAAGTATATATTCATTGATTCACATGTTTATTTATGAGTGTGTTTGTTTATTTATCAGTAGAGTAATACCTATGGCTTGTCATTCCCAAGTGAATGTGACACAACTTGCAAAAAGATTACATATACATATAGTATTTTGACAGATGATTATGAACTTCAGGATGATAACAAGTAATGGAACTAGATGCACACATATTTACATAAAATATGATGGGGTGTGTGCATCTAGTTGGACCCAGAATATAATAGGAATAACATAAATGTCAGTTGCCATTGTTTCCACATATGACACCTCTATTATCCTAGTTACCTGAACAATATACCACTATTAAAGTGCTATTCCACTGGAGAAATCAATTGCATAGGTTAAAAAAAAAAAAAATGTAAGCTTCATCAGAGAGTTTAACAGTGTTGAATTCTAGTCCTGACTCTGCTTGTCTTGCTCTAGGAATTTTGAGCAGACCACATGAAAGCCATTTCAAAGTTTCTTCACATAAAAATTAGGAAGAAGGTTTATTCAGGAATAAAGTTCTATAATCCATGAATTTTCTTTTTAGAGAGGGTTGATAGATAAATAGAATGAACAAGAACTATCAACAGAAGTAGATTCCTGAAAAAGTCATAGAAAAGAAATGAGTGGGGAGGACCAAGAAGGTGTGATATTTCATACTTGCATATTTTATATTTCAACTTAGAGCTGACCATGGGAAAATTCATTCTCAAAATAGACAATCCCCTTGACAGGAATCCAACATTTTGCCTCAGTGAATAAAAATAGTATAATACCTGATGATCACTTGGGTTTTTAAGGGATACTTTAATTTTGAATAAAAAAAGATATTTTGAATAGGGATGAAATTCAAAGTGGGAATGGTGTTATACTTTGGGAAGACCAGCTTTCAGATGTTCTTAACATTGGATTTGTGAATGAACACATGAGATTCAAGTTGGTCATGAATCTTCTGAAATTGGATGCAAAATTATGTGCTATTTCATTTTTTTGGAGAAGTTTTAAATATCTTTCAACAGATTCTCGAGTAGCCTGGGTCGGAAATGAAGACTCCACAGATTTCTTTAATATAATTCAAAGTCAGTGAACATAAACATGGTGAACTTTGGGAAAGCTTTATAAATGGATGACATCTCTTTTACCTCTACTTCCTAACACTAAAGATCAAAATATGCGACAGTAAACCATAAACTTCCTTTAAATATCAATTATATAAATAGGTTTTTGTACTCAACAAACAAAATGGAAGTCACTAATCAATCTTATCATATGTCACCTGTGCATCTCCTAGGGCAGTCAGGGGTTTTGATGTAATACCATACACATTGCTGTACCAGTTGAAATACAGTAAAGCCCCATTTCAATGCTGATGGTCCCTGTGCTCCATGAGTGTGTTAATTTACTACAGAGGGATGTGATCTTAGAATATATTTACCTGCATTTCTTGAGGTAGGGATATGGCCATTGAATTTTGTTGACAAAAATCTGCTATCAGATCAGTTATTGTTAAAAAAACAAATGAAAGGGGCTGCTGAAACTTTTTAAAGGAAAACATTAGTGTAACATTTATTTTCCACAAATATGAATGCCAAAACCTGGATATACAAATTTAATGTTAGGATGGTTTTTAGAAGGACAACTTTCTTCAATAACAATGAGTGAGTTAGACCCAGCAAATGCTGAATAAAGTCCAATTTGAGTTATTGATCTCTTCACAAAAAATAACAAATTAGTGTTAAATATATAATTAAAGCATGCTTTTTGCAAAGCATATAGTGGATAACTATGTTATGTGGTTAGATTAAATAGTTAATACATTTTTAGTAAAGAACCTGTTAGTGGCAGATCCCACTTAACAGCCCAGCCAACCAATGTTCGGTACATGTAGAGAATTACTTGGATATTTTAATAAGGCCATGGTGTTAGGTTCAATATATCTTGTCTAAGCTAAACAGTACAAATGCCACCTGGGTACAGAGAATTTTAGACTTTTATTGCTTAATTAGAATAAATAGGTATTTTCCCTCATCTGTTCTTTTTTATTGTGATCAAAATTTTGCTTACGGGAACATTTCATTTTCCTTATTTTCTTTCCTAACTTCAGAACAAAACCAAAGTTGTTTTGCGTGTAATGTTTTCTTGTAAAGTAATATTATTACTCCATCAGCACTCAGTGGGCAAACATTTTTCAACATTCCTCTTTTAATTAACTTGTCTTACAAACAAAGGCTACCAGATGAACACAATTTATCCACAGCATGTATTTTCAGCTAGGAGGCAGATAATTATTGCTCAGTGCAGAAATAATGTTCTCCTACTTGCTCATGTAAAACAAACTTTAAATGTCATTTTACAGCGATAAAAATTACGTAGCACAGGGATGTCTTAAGAGAGGACCATTACCCAGAGAAACCTTTCATTAACCTGAAGGTCAGAGGTGAGAGACAATCACCACCTCTGGCTAACACAAACCTAAATTGCCCTACTCTGAATGCAGTGTCCTCATAGTCACATGGAAAGTGGCGAGAGTCAAGACTAAACAGTTATTGTGATACATTTCTAAGTGGAATTATACATTGTAGAAAGTGACACGGTACCTGCAACCTTGCCCCTTCAGTTTGGGGACCAGAGCATAGAGGCATACAAGAGGCTCTAAAAGTGAATTGCCTTCTTTAATAAACTAGTGGCAGCTTGGCAACATTTAACTGTATTGTTTCAATTAATCACAGCAATTGCAAAGTGATCCTTAAGCATTAAGAGAAAATGGTGCTTTCAAACAGAGTGCCTCAAGTCTGCCAGCAGTGCTCAGCTGTGCTATGGCATTTCGCGACATATATGAGAGCAGGAAACACTAGAGAAAATCATGCTTACTCATTTTTAAGCTGTGAATCAATTCCCTAAGCTGTGAAGTTCTCAAACCTCTTTTGCAAAGCTAGGTCATTTGTTTCCTTAATCTAATCATCTCACATTCCCCTAAAGTACAGAGTTTACTTTAGTTTGCATTAAGTCCTACCCAGATAAGTCATCCAAGGCAACATCCTGCTTCTTTCATTCTAATACTCTATCAATTGTAAGACAAATGCTAATTTTAGTAATAGTTTCCCATGAGGAACATGAAGAGCGAAGAAATACAATCTAAAGACGCACATTGATTACTGTTCTACCACAAGTTTAGTGCCAAACAATTCATGCTTTATGGAAGCTTGGAAGAGCCTGGTTGTCGGCTTGTCCAGAGGCCACTCAGTCAGAGGGGAAGTTCTAAACATGCAAGCATTGCCAAACTATCTGCAAGTGTGTTACACATTGATATAAACAGCAGACATGCAGCTGCTACATGGCAGGTCACACAATTGTCTGGCCAGTAAAAAGGCCTTGTAAGAGGATACGGAGTGGTCTACTTCACTTACAACAGAAACAAAGTACCTCTTAATGCAATAAGAAACCTGGAAAAAGAAAATCATAAAGTTGATTAGCACATCCTGGGGAAGGTTAATCTTCCTGGCTAAAGAAAGACAGAGATAAAAGAATAGAGAAATACTTTCTGGTTAATGTGAAATTGGCAGTCACCATGGAAAGGAAATGAGAAAAAGCCCTAAAATTGGCTTTGAGCCTTAAGACCTTTTGAAAGGCAGTTCACTTATCAGGGTTCAGGTTTTTTCTTTCTTCTGCTTGAAATAATAACTAATAGGAAAAACGTTTACAAATGAGCTTCTAGAGAATATTAATTTGGTTGTATTCATATATGGAACAGTTTCAACTGAGTAAGGAACACATTCATTAACTGTAAACACACTTTTAAACCATAAATACATTGATAAACAGTAGGAATCAGAATGGGGAGGTTTTATCCTAAAGACTCCTATAAGGCAAAAGGGATGAGGGCAGGAAGATGTAATAAATTGAAGGGGTAGCTATAGTGGTTTGTAATGTGTGGGGACAGAACCAGGAGTGCAGTTTCCAGGCTCTCGGCCTCACGTGGAAAGGTGCTGGCTCAGGTAGTAAATGGCCATCAGCTGTGGCTACTTGGCCGTCACTGTAACCAGTGAGCCCTTGGCCACTAATATAACTGCCGTGGCTACGCTAGCAAAAATGGGGGCTAGCAAGAAAACGGTGGCTGAGCTAGCAAGAGCGGATTGCAGAGAAGCGGATGCCGCCATCAAGAATATAGTGGTATGCCCCATCTATGGCTCCGTGGGTGTTCCTTTTTGGCCTCACTATGTCCTGCGTTCTTATGTGGGGAGCGGGAGCAGAGACCCTGCGTGACTCCCTGCACGACAAATGGCACAGCAAGCAGGGTATGGTGCCCGCCAAAGCTCTCCAAAGGACGGTGGAGCAGTTTGTGCTTATGAACACTCGGTTGCAGGAAGACCAGTAGGAGCAGCTGCCGGAGAGCTGGACCCCGTGGAGGGGTGGGAAGATGTGGACGGTTCCCCAACCAGCAGAGGCCGGAGAAAGCGAAGGTCCTTGCGGCCCTGTGGGCTGGGAAGTGCTTGCTGAGGCAGCCCGGATGCAGGACTTGTAGTCCCAGGAGGAAACACTTGCTGAGTCCTCCGTGGGAGCTGAGGGTGAGGTCAAGGTCGCCCTCACCCCCAGGACAGCACTGGTGAATGACTATAAACTATGGGGAATTGCCTTCCATCCCTAATTTAATGGACCGCTTGACTGTTTGCTTGGGAACATACCACCATGTAGTGGAACTGGCGGATATTTGTTTTTGTGTTTTGAGTGGCCGCCGTCGAGAATATGTGAGAGGCCCTGACTGTGTCCAGGAAGTCTGGTTGTTCCCAGAGAGAGTGGCAGTGCTCTGAGTGGCCCTGGCTGGTCCAGGAAGTCTGGCTGTGCCCAGAGAGACTGGCAGTACCCGGGGAGACTGGTGGTACCCTAAGAAGCCCAGGAAGACTGGCTGTGCCCAGAAGGACTGGTGGTGCCCTGAGAAATCCTGGCTGTGCCCAGAGAGTCTGGCTGTGTCCTCTAGGCTCCTTGCACAGGGCCCCTCGCAGAAGACGCTTGTCGCAAAAATTGTGAGGCGAGACCCTGTAGGGGTAGAGTGTGGGGACAGAGCCAGGAGTGCAGTTTCCAGGCTCTCGGCCTCACGTGGAAAGGTGCTGGCTCAGGTAGTAAATGGCCATCAACTGTGATTGGATGGCCATCAGCTGTGGCTACTTGGCCATCAGCTGTAACCAGTGAGCCATTGGCCACTAATATAACTGCTGTGGCTACGCTAACAAAAATGGGGGCTAGCAAGAAGATGGTGGCTGAGCTAGCAAGAGTGGATTTCAGAGAGGTGGATGCCACCAGCAAGAATATAGTGGTATGACTCCCCCATCTATGGCTCCATGAGTGTTCTTTTTGGCCTCACCATATCCTTCCTTCTTATGTGGGAAGCTGGACCAGAGACCCTGCGTGACTCCCTGCATGACACAATGTAATCAATTGGTCCTGGTTTGAGAATATTTTCAAGTATTAAGGGCATTAAAGATTTGTGTCTCCTCCCACCCCACTTATAGCATCAAACTATACATTTTATAAGGTAGTAATCATGTCTGTTTTTTAAACTAAAGGAGAAACTTTCTCTTCTTCTAGGCTTAGAAAAGTGACTTCTGGAAAATGAAGAAAGTAAGAAATGTGACCTTGACATGAGCAAAATGGACAGGCCCTAATGGACATAAATATGATAGAGAATTTGCCCTGGAACTGTAGATTGGCTTGAAGTTAAAATGAAATATAATTTGGATAAGGTTCTTCCCTTGAAACAAACTTTGTTGTTCTGCCTTCCCAGTGTGATGATTAGTCACTTTTAAACTAGTTTATGCTGGTAAGGTGAAAAGAAGTGACTAACAGGAGAATCTATCTGGTTCTACCAGATGTGTGGTGTGAATAGGTTAACTATGACTCCAGCAACAGTATACCACCTACTAACCTAATTTATGTTCATGCAAAATGGGGGGGAATTCAAGTAAGGGAGGTAATAGCAGAGCAGATGATTTCGTGCTTTGGGGGCCTGTGGCTGTGTGTGCACAAGCCCTTCCTTATCAATCACCAAAATGTTCTTCAGCCTCACTGTCCAGAGGCCAGGGATACTCGGAGACACTCAGAGCACCCTGACCCTTCTGAAAAGGAAGAAGGAACACTTTACGAAGGCATTTTAGTCCCTTGTAAACATTTTAGTGGTTTATAAATTCCATCCTAATTTAACTGTTGCAGATGAAAAAATAATTCCTATTTTATACAGGATTATATAATAAAGATTTTTTTATATAGGAAAATGGAAGTAAATCCTCTAAGTTTTTACATAACTTTGAATAAATAGTAAATTAAGTAGTAAAAAAAAAAGTAGTAAATATTAGTGTGAAAAGTTCTAATATGTTACTTTATTTAATTTCTCATTGACTTGTTTTAATGACCTTTGGAAATTATTTAAATACAAGTATCTCAATATGAGGCTAACTCCTATGAAACATCTTATTTAAATTTGAAATAAGCAACTTAGAACTTGACGGAGAAATGATTATAAAAATATTTCTATCTCTGTCTTCATGTCTTCAAACACTGCACATGAAATACCATTATTGATTTAAAAAATAAAGCATATCGTTTGATGTGACACTAGAATGTATCCTGAAGTGAAGAAAATTCAATGTAATCAAAGTACATATTTAAGCCAGTTTTGCTTAATCAATCTGTACCTGTCTAATGCAGGATGTTACCCTTCTTCTTTATTTCAACTTCCCAAGGTATATTTGTATGCTATAGGATGGGCTGTGGAAACAATTTCTCATTTAAACAAACTTTTTCTCATACCTAGGACAAGAAGAAAATTATGTAACTAAACAGTAGATGACAGATATAGAACATGAAACATGACCAGATGACACCATCCCATGGTCATTCCCTGTAGCTCACACTCAGGATTATTTGGGAAATCGTGTGCTTCAGTTGTCTGAGATGGCCTCTGCTGTATTTCTTCACATTGGGGAAAAAAGGACTGAAACCCGCAAAAGAGGCTTATTTGTCTTCCTGCTTGTTTGTTGTTGTTTTTTTTCACACAAAGAAATCTTAGTTAACAGAACAATTTGAAAGCAGCTAAGACACCAAAAACAAATCAATTTGATTAATAATACCTAATTAAATGATCCTCATTGTAAATAAACAATGCTTTAGCTGATCATGCTAAATTTATTCTTTCTTTTCCATCGTTCCTTCCTTCTTCCATTTCTCGCCCCTCCCTCTTTCCTCCATCCCTCCCTCCCTTCTCCCTTTTTTTTTTCTTTTAGGCTTCATTTCTTCCTCTCCTTCACAAACCTTCCAACCCCCCATCTCTGTCTCAGTCTTCTTTCTTTCCTGAAATGTTTCCAACAGTTTTAAGGACAATTTTTAATCTGTTATAATAATGTAAAGTTAGCATACTCAAAAAGGACAACTGTACAGTATAAATTTAAGCAGATTAGCTTGACCATGAATAGTGGGAGGCAAACATTTTTTTTTTCTTTTCTGCTTATTTAAAAATAATTTTCAAATTTCATAAATAGTTGAGATATTTGAGTTCATAGATTTATTTCATTATTGTGTTTTTATGCACTTAGGAATCAATATTTAAAATATGTGTATTGTGATTTTAGTTAGTATTTTAGTGTTTTTGAAACTTGGAACAATAATATATAAGCAAATTATTAAGGAGTCACCGAGCATGGTATACTGTGAGCATTCTATTATTTAAAGTTATATATTATATCATTAAGGTAGTAAGTTTCGCTTAGTCAGTTTTGGCTGCTATAATAAAAATACCATAGACAGTTGGTGTAAACAACAAATATTTATTTCTCACAATTTTGGAAGCTGGGAAGTCAAAGTTCAGGGAGCCAGCAGTCTGATTCTGGTGAAAACCCTCTGATTGGTTTTTTCACATGGTAGAAACAGCAAGATCTATTTCATCCTCTTTTTATAAAGTAATTAATCCCATCTTAGGGGCCCCGCCCTCAAGACCTCTCTAGCCCTAATTACCTCTGAAAGTCCCCACCTCCAAATACCACCACATTGGCAATTAGAGTTTCAATGTATGAAACTTTGGGGAAAACATTCAGTCCATAGCACAGATATTCCCAGAATAGTGATTAAAATTTTGTTATTTATAATATATATATATATAATATATAAAATATATATATAAAATATATATAAAATAACAAAATTTTGAATATATATATATAGAATATATTAAATAAATTGAATATATATATATATATATATATATATATATATATATATATATTCAATTCTTCTAGCAATGGTCTCTAAATTCTTTTGTGCATATCTCCCTACCCAATCCCAGATCATACATTCCAAGTGAGGCTTTGCCAGCAATTGTAGGATTGTCATACAATATAGACCCAGATCAATCAACAAATCCTATGTTTTTGACTGCAGCCATAGAATCTGTGATGGGCATATGCTTAATCGGGGTTGTGCTAGCACATATGCCTACTGGATTAGATCTGAGAAAAGGCAGGAGCTCTATGTTATCATGATATGATACCTAAGAGTAGAACGTGTTCACAGAAAGTGGAAAATAGAGATAGAGATAGAGCAACCAGGCCTGATGGCCTCATTGAACTTCTGTCTTCTTGCCCAAAACCAGTCAATTTATTAGTTCATATAAATGCTTTTCCAATGTTATTACCTAATCGATTTTCTTTTTGCTAAAGCCATTTTGAATTTGATGTTTAATCTTTTGCAAGTAACAGAATTATAATTGATAGATTTTATTATTTACACAATCCAGATAATCACTTTTGGATTGACTCATCCTGCTTCACACCAGTCAAGGACTGTCAGATATGAAAAATAGCATTCTGGACCTTTACGATGTTCTTTTCTTTGATACATTGAAAAAATATCCTTTTGATAATGATTCATTGACAATGTTTCAGTAATGTATTTAGTACTTTGATTTTTAAGTTTGTAAGGACTTTGGGGTTGGAGAAGATTGTTTTCGAAAGCTTTTAAAAAAAAGGTTTTTAGCTTTTGATATATTTTTTTACTTCTTGAAATGTGACTAGCAACTACTGCTGGACTTTTCCTGCTGTGGCCCTTTCTGTATGAATGGACTTTCTTGTATATCATGAACCACTTAAGCTTTCCATAGGCGGGAATGAATCATACATCATCCAATATTATTTTATATAGGCCTTCCACTTGGTCTTTTAAAGATTGTCAAAAAGTTGCTAGCCATTCTTTCTCATCAAAGTCAAGAAAGGATATTAAAATAATGAAAAGTACCAATGATACATTTATCTGTTCAAATGTAGTGCCAAGTTACTGGATTTAGTTTATTAATTGTACCAGTAATTTTTTAAAGATTGAATTTAACGATATGGCTGACAATTTTTTATTATCTACACATAGCCACAATTTCTCTATTTGATTTTCTTCTTTGATGTTTGGAAATATCAGAATCAAATCTATGTGTTTGAACTTTCTGTTTTTATCTCTCCTTAAGAAAAAGTGAGTTCAACTCTGGAATGATTTATAAATGAATTTCAAATAGAGTAAACCATATTTTTTTTTTTTAAAAAAAGTCTCCACTATGCAACAATATACTGGTTTGACTAGAATTTATTTTACTATTTAGCTGATAATCATGTAATTGGTTATCATAACTTGTGAATGTATAGAAATATTATGTTGCTTTTGCCTAGGTTTATTGAGCAGGCTAAAACGTTCTCATTTACAATTTTGTCATTGCCTCTTTAAAACTGATTATTTAATAAGAACTTTTCAACTAATCATTAGTCTTCATAATCACTGCTTTCTTATATATTTCTCATCAATAGTTTTATTTTCATGACCTCCTGATGATTTTTGCTTTCATTTGTGAAGTTTGAAAAAAATTATTTTTCTATTTCTAGAATTGTTCTACTTAGTTAAGGCATAACAGATTTAAATATTTTAAAATTTCTTTTCATGTGGTGACTTCTAAAATTGGCAAAATATGTATTCTTAAATGCATAGTTAAAATATCAGTTAATACAAGATGGATATTAAAAGGTAAATGCAAAAATACCTAGGATATAGTTTCCTATATCCACAAATCTACATTACTAGGAAGGGGCCATACATCTCCTTTCTCATGGAGTGAGAGCAGGGATTATAACTGTGATGGCAGCTTCCTGTCCCTGACACTGCAATCAGAATTATTGGACTTCTATTTTACATATTGGGCTTCTGCCTAAGGTTTTGTTTGACTAAAGGGCTCTGTGGAAGATGATGACAGATAGATAGATAGATGATAGATAGATAGATAGATAGATAGATAGATAGATAGATAGATAGATAGATAATAGATATAAGATAAAATTCTTAACTTACTCTATTAGAAACTTTTAAGGCTAGCGTTCCTAATTCAAAATTTACTGATTCTAAGCCATCTTCATTTCTTCTCAGCTATTAACACAAAGCTGTGCATATTATAGGTGTTTAATAAAGATCAATAAATTCTACAGAAGATAACAAGACATAGAAACAGGATGCTTATGCATTAGAAAATTCTTGGCTCCAAAGCTCAAGAGTCAGCTCTTCTATCAAGCCTCTTCTTTCCTGCCTCTAGGAAAATTAGAGAATGATTCTTTCTTTCTGCCAATTATAACTGAAATACTTCTAGTAGTTGTGTATGCTGCTACATTGCGCCCATTTATAAGGCTTTTTCTTCCCTCTTGACTAAACATTTTGAGGCCAGCCACAGTCAGTATCTAGCTATCTTGTTGTGCCATGTGCCTGAGCAGGTGCTCTATAAATGTTGAGTGGAATAAATGGACTCACTTGGCAAGTCCATTATATGGATGCCTTAGGTACTCATAGCCCTTTGCCTGGGACACTCCCCTTTTATTCCTCACTTATATAACTCTTCCTGTCCATCTTCTAGGCTATAGCTCAGATGTTATTTATTCAATGAGAGACTGTCTCTGAAATCTTGTCTGTCACATATTGTTCTCTTTTGAGGAACTCTTGCTTTATAGAACTATCACAATTTGTAAAAATACATCTATTGGTGAATTTAGTTATTTTATGTCTTCTTTCCTATTTATAATGCAAGCTCTGTACAGAGCTGGAATGTGTGTGTGTGTGTGTGTGTGTGTGTGTGTGTGTGTGTGTGTGTGTGTATGTCCCAGGACTTGGTCCAGCATAGAACTCTCAGTTGCTCTTAATATATATTTTATGTATGAATGAAATTAATAAAACAAATGATATAGAAAGGTAAATGAGGAACTTTTTGATTTAAGACATATTGTGCTTTAATATGTGCTTCAGTACTTTTCATGAAGGAAAATCATTAAGCATAAAAGAGGGAAAGAAACCCTTTGTGCACATAGCTAATGCATCCTTTAGACTTTTTCAGAAATAAAAAATCAAGGTAAAAAATAATAGAGAATGTCTGAATGTATTATTAAAGACAGTTCTGAGAACCTTTCATAACCTTGCTTTACAAGGAACCAGCTGCCTTATTCAAGAATGACAATATAATTTAAATAATAAAAATGATGCCTATTTAGTTTACTTTTTAGTTACTCTCAGGGAACACAATGGCTCAACATTAGTGATTTTTATAAAACTCTTCTCATGTTTTATCAAGACTGTGTTTGTTATGTTGAAAGTGAATTTGTCTTATCCCCAGTTTAGAGCTGTAGAAGGGTAAACCCGCATGGAGCAAACAAACAGGTATAGGAGGAAGTGTATCCTGAGAGGGAGACCCAAGTACAAAGACAGGAAGGGATGAGTGAACTTGGGGAAAACAGTTAAAATGAGGACCTATACATACTAGGTACTTTAGAGATGTAATTTTAGCAGACTAAAGATTATTTGCTTTTCTTTTTCTCTTTAGTAACAGATTTTTTTTAAAATTTAAAATTAATTTAATTGTGTTGTTTGCTGGGCTCACTATAGTTTGCCCAGAAAAATACTACCTTTTCTATCTTTCTTTGCAACTAGGGATGTTGTCATTGTTCTAAGGTCTGGACTTTGATATCTAAATGGGAAAGTGTAGACTTCCTCTAGGAATAAGGTATAAATGTTTAGATGGACAGAGGCTACTTTGGCTCCACTGAATTTCATGCTTCTTCTTGCCTGCACACCAGCCCTGGACTGAATGCTTACTTCTCGACTTCTAGACTTCTTTTATGTAAAAGATATATGAATTTCTATATTGTTTATGCTGCTAAATCTAAGACTAACCAATGATGGGAAAAAGAACCAAAAAAGACAGGATCTCTGATCTTCTGGAGCTTAAAGCCTAATCAGGAACTATTTGTATCTTTAGAATGTAAATTTCCTAAAGTTTAGTGAAAATTAGACCCAATAATCAAAGAATTAAAACCTATGGAGTAAAACTGGACATAAATACTCTGCTAAGTACTCTTAAGATATGAATCAATCACTGGATCTTCTCTATGATCTCAAAATCTAATACATGAGGAAACTATTTAATATCAATTCACTCTTCCATTTTTTGAAGGCACAGATATCCTTCTTTTCCCCCAACACACCCTCATACTTAGTTTAAAATGCATTTCATGTCAGTGTTTGGGGAGTGATGATTGGGTGAAAGTTGATTTGATCTAAATCGTTCTATCACATTATATATTTTTCCTCAAAATTCCTAACACATTTAACTATATTCATTGGCTTAATTCATAACATATAAGCTAGTTCATGTTACTTTTACAATGTTCTGAAGTATGAACAACTTACAGAAAAGAGTCATATGTCATTTGACTTTGAGGTGATGGCAGAATTTATTGTTTTTAGGTATTTAACAATATTTTTTAAATGAATTAATAAAATGTGTATGATACAGAAGAAAATTTTTTTCTTTTCCCTTTTTGGTCATGAGAGTATATGAGTAGATGTTTCAACAATGTGTCTTACTTCTTTTTGTTATTTTGGATATATACCTTAACTTTGCCCTACGTTTTCTTGTTTCTAAGTGGATTACCGCATACCCTGTAAATGCCAAGAATTTCTGAGTAAATAAAATGAGAAATCATGGATGAAATTCAGATTTAAGTTGTAAAAAGTGTAAGGGATCTAGAATTATGCAGAGTTCAGTTTACATCCTTACACAGCCACTTAATGCTAATGTTTGAATGACTGGGAACATTAGGCATCTGAGCTTCAATTTCATCTATAAAATGGCAATATTAACACACAGTTGATAATAGAGACGTTGTGATGTCTTTCTCCGTCTCTTAGCTTTTTTTCCTCTCTGTTGGTTCTATTCTCAACAGTCTGTTGTAATATACCATGTTTCCCCGAAAATAAGACCTACCCCGAAAATAAGCCCCAGTTAAGATTGTCAGCCAGATGGATGCATTTAGTACATAATGATGATGTTCCAGAAGAAGATAACATGACTCTATTTGAATAAATGCAGCTTAGTGTACATGAAAAAGTAAGACAACCCCTGAAAATACGCCCTAATGTGTCTTTTGGAGCAAAAATTAATATAAGACCCAGTCTTATTTTAGTAATTATGACCACTACATCTCCAGACTGTCAGCTAACATTACTAGGGAAAATACAGTTCTACTTTTCTGATTGTTTAAAAAAATCCAATAGTACAGCTCTCATTAGAGTGGTTTAATTATGCATCTATCTCAGATCCCACTGATCTGTTTAAGGAAGGGAGTATTCTGATTGGCTAGACCAGGTATAGACATTAAGATATGATTGGCCTTAGCCCCAACCAAACAATGGAAACTAATATTGGGGCAAATTCAGTTTCCCAAAGGAATGTCAAAATCTGCACGGCTATAGAATAGAAAGTTCATGATGGTGTTTTTACAGTGAGTACTTCAAACAATTTATCATTTATTTTCAAAGTTAAAGTTGTTAAACTGAGTTTATGTCTTTACTACCTTGTTTTAGCCTTTAACCTCTTTGAAATTTCTCTTCTGACAGATGTCAGGCAACTTTCCTCTTGATTGATTTTCTACATGCTTTATCTCTCATCCATCTAGTCCCCATTTTCTTCTTTCACTGTAAGTCCAAATGTCAAGTTTATGTCCTGAAAGCAAACATATATTTTAAGTACTTAATAAAATGACCAGATTCTTATTGTACTGTACCAGAAAATCAAGTCTAACATTGAGAGTTAATTGATCACACTCTACAACAGATAAATGCTCATTTCATTTATGCTGGTTTGGCTTAATTAAGATCATTACAATAGTTTTAGCCTTTTTAATAGGAACTACTCGTGAAAATGGTGGAATACTAGATAATGTCTTTAAACCCTCTCTTTTATCTTCTTTTTATTTTGCTAAGAACTATAACTCTTATCTCCTTTTCAGTACTCAATTATAAGAATAACAAAAGGTGTGATATGAAGGTGATTCAGTGGGCATAGGAAATCATCTGTATTTTTTGAAATAGCTTCAACCTTACTTTTCTGAATGGGATGTTCACATATCATCCCATTAAATATTTAGACAATGGGACCCTTTCCCTGTATTTTTAATTTCTAATTCCCTGTTCAAATAGATGCTTTACTGGTTTCTCCCTTCTTGATTTTATGAAGTATTTTACCCTGATGACTATCATTTTCTTTACATAACTCTCTCTTCCAGTTTTTTTTTTTTTCTGTAACATAATTCCTTTGGTGTTTTTCTTACCTTTTGTCCTATGATATGCAAATTTTATTATTTTCATAAAAGAGGATAGGAGCAAGTACTTCAATTCACACACTATGTATTATTTTATTAATACACTAGCTCTTTAACCAGAGGCCAATATTTCTCTTCTTAATCCTAAGATTTTCTATTAGCATATTCAGTAAACATTTGAGAGGAACAGGGGGGATAATATGGATTTCTGTATACACTAAGTACATAGTGGGAGAAGTGAATACAAAATCAAAAGCTATGCCCACTTTTACAAAGAGTAAGTTTGTTCATATTCTATTTGGAACCAAAGAGGTCTTTGGGGAGTCTAGCTATAGTGGCAGCAGTGGATATGGCAGCTTAAAAACTCAGTTTATCCTACATAGCGAAAAAAATATATCATGGCTCTAGTCTTATCAAATACACTATCATATGTTTGATTTGGGAGAAAATGCATAAACACACATTTTCAAAACTATTGCGAAGAGCTGAATAAAGTAAGTGCCAAAGAACCAATATACATTTGTTCGAATAAGAAATAGGCCAAATACAAGTCAAAAATATCAAGGAAACTTCCAAGGAAGTATAGGATTATGATAGAACTCCTGTGAAGTGGGTCGAATTTTGAAAAGTAGAACTGGAAAGGGGAAGTAAAGAATGGAAGTGGATGAAATGAAAAAACACATATCTAACAAGATTTATATAAGTCTAGGAAACAATAACAGAGTTCAGAAGACCACAGAAGGAAAATGCAAAACTATATTGATTTGTTTCCATTTCCTACCTCCGTTACAGTGACCAGTGCCGTAGATTATGTTATTGTTCAAAATATTTTCTGTCCCTATCTGCGTGTGGACTATACTTCCCAATCCTGTTGACATCATGCCTGGCCTTGTGACTTAGGATATGTCTCCCTCCTGTTGACTTCAGAGTGGGTATATGAATCGCTTTAGTCAATGACTGGGGAACAGAAGTGCATGAATAACTTCCAAGTTAAAGCTTAAGAGTGAGTGTGGGTTTGTCATGTTTCTCTTATAACTTTCCTAAAAGATGAGCAGGATCTCAGGTACAGGCTGCTTTGTCATCAGATGACATAGAGCAGAGTTATAGCAGACCAATCGTAGACATAAAATACGAAAACAAGCCTTCGTGGTTGTAAGCCACAGATTTGGGAGGGTTGTATGTTAGTCTAAACTGATTGTTAGAAATGTATCAAGGGATTCTTCAGGAAAGAAGTGGCTTGTGAGTGAGTCTTGACTCATAGAGAGGATTTCCACAAATAGAAAAGGTAAGATAATGTCGATAATAGGAGAAAATGGAGACAACAAACACCTGCATTGTTGTTGTTTTTTTTCAGTGTAGCAAGTAATAGAGTTGAATAACTTAGATATTTTTTTCAAGTTTCTTAAATTGTCCATAACTATTTCTGAATAACGTTTGAGCAAAAACTCCGACTTAAAAAGAGATAAGTATTGATATAATATTTCTCCTATCTAAAGTTTTGATAACCTTAGAATTTAGTAAAAAAGAAAAGAAAGTGTTCATTATCAATAATTACTCATGAGTTAGTTGTTCTAAAACTTGAGGAATATGATACAAAAGTGTTTGTAAGTGGCTTCCTAAAGATGAGCCATATACTTGAGAGCTACAAAGTTTTTAACCAGATGGAGAGAACAGAAGATAATTTTTTGGAATGGTTGTGAAGAAAATTAGTCATGGTATGAATCAGGAAAAAGAATTACTCCAACTGTTAAATGAAAATATCATCATCTCAATACTCTAATGCTTGTGCGTCTTTCCAAATAGATTCTTCTTTTATTTTCTTTCAATTATAAAAATGCAATCTATGGTAAAAATTTAAAGAGGATAATAGCGTGTATGGTAAAAAGCAAAAATTCACCAAATTGCAGCACCCCTCCACCACTGCATACACAAGCCATTCCACTGCCCCTCCCACAATGTAAGCACTGTGTATTCTGGACAAGTCCTGAGTCAGGATGGGGCAGCCATAAGGAGATATCAGCTTAGGAAGCAAAGCTAGCCCTCAGCCTTGGCAGGATAGTGGGACTAAGAGGAGCTCCAGAAATTAAGATTATCTGAGGCCCAGACTATGTTTCACGTGAAACATAGTATTTAAGGACCCAAATTATCAAGCAGGAGGACATTGCTGGGTGACTACCCACAAACTTTTTCTGATAAAGAATTCAACATAGAATATATTGTGTAGATACCTTACATGAGATTATTAGGTAACAAAATTGAAAATGTTTTCAATTATAATTTCACTACACATTCATGGAAAATATTAGGTTGGTGCAAAAGTAATTGTGGTTTTTGCAATTATTTTAACCTTTTAAACCACAATTACTTTTGCACCAACATAATAGTATATTCACATTACATTATCCAGAAATATTGCATGTTTAAGAATAGAATTATCTGTGATGAAAGTCTGGATGGACAATAAACCAAAAGTATCAAGGAAATAAAAAGGACTAAGTCAAAAATGTGCATTAAACTCTTCTTTGTGGACTTCACAAGCCAAAAAAGTAGTCTCTCTATCTTTTGAATTTTGTGAGTACTTTCTCTCTGGTTTAATAATATTCATGATGTCTACACAAAATTCTATATTCTCTAATAAAGTGTTAACATTTAGATTTCAGATACCATGTTTCATACTTGTCATCCTCAGTCTAATTAGCACTGAGTTTTCCTATAGAAAAAGCTCAACAAATGTTTTTTTTTAATTTACATTTATTTTATAAACATAGAGAAATAAAGGTTAAAATTAAATAAATATATTCAATTCAATTGCAAAAGCAATTAAATGATCAGGCCAGGAATATGGATGGGGTTTTAGTGGGATTTGAATCGTGAAGGACCAATGAAGACTTTGAATAGGAAAGTAATATAATTGACATTATTGCTGGAGTATTTCTTCGGAAAAAAAGAAATACATGGGAGAGAATTTATACAATAATGTAAATTGGTGGCCTTGGTGATGAAAAGGAAGAAATTGATATAGAAATTGAGTGAAAAGACACGAAGGACTATTGAGTCCATAAATCCCAAGACTTGTTTTGTTCATACCAAGAGATTAACACAGTTCTGGAACGTGATAGTTTATGAATAAATGTTTGTTATCTTAATGTATGGATAATGTAGTTCTGATAGAAAGGGTAGATAAAAAAAAAAAAAAAGAGATAATTTCAGGCTTCCTACCTGGTTACTTAGAAAACAATCCTCCATTAACAAAAGTGAAGTTAGAACATGCTGTCTTAATATGGGTTAAAGAATCAAAGATTACTTACTAGCTACCCTTGAAACAATCCATTGGCAATGGTTAGCAGGCAGGTAGAAGTTTGGACCAGAGTTAAGGGTAAAGCAAATATTGTTTTTGGGACCTTACTCTCAAATCAGGATCCACCAACTACTGGTACGATTGGGAGGAAATCATTCAAGTTCTCTGGGCCTTGTTTTCTTCTCCCATAAGGTGAAAGGATTCTGCTTAGAGGATTTAAAAAAGTTTACTCCTATGTAGACAATAGTAAGAAGTGAGGCTTGGTAATTTTTAGAGGTTAGTGGAAGGACATAAACATTTCACTTGGATTATGTTTTTTAGGATATTATCACCTATTACCTTTGAAATATTGGGTGCTTATTCCACAGTTAATCTTTTTTTTTTTTTTTTTCAATAGGTTTACTCTTTAGACCTTTAGAAAATTTAACAGGAGAGTAACCAGGGCAGTATACTAAGAGAGAAACCATTCTTAAAAATGACCACAAAGTCCTAGTGTTTCAGGATTTCATGGAAATTCTATCTATAAATTTCACAATTTCTTAGACTTCCTTAATACTAACTTAGAATTAATCATTCTAGATTCTAAAGTTCTAATGATTCTAGTCTATTAGATGAGCTCTTCCTCCCTCATCTTATCATTTGTGTTCCTCTTCTTTAAACGTTGCCTCATTTTTCAGAATGCCTTTTCTTAGTTGTACAAATCCAGAATGCACATGGAGGCAAAACACCCATTCTCTCAGAAGGTCATGTTGTCTAAATTTTCTCTAATACCTATCCTGATGCCACCATTATTCACTAGGGATTATCAACCATGTGTCATATGATCCTTTTCTAGCTTTTAATTGTTACCTCTTGTCACATCATGTCAGAAGACCAGTATAAGTTTTTCACTTGGCATTTTGTTTTCACATGCATTAATTTTGTCTGCTATTTTTCTATTCCTGAGTAATATAAACATTGCAGATCTGTATTTTCTTATACCTATCTATAAATATTATAGATATTTTGCTATCTATAAATATTAATGGTAGCTACAAACTTAATATGTCGTCATCTACCATTAGATAAGCAGAGGACCATAGTATTTATTTTTAAAATATCTTTCCTCAACCCTTATTACACGCTATGTATTTAAACACTAAAGTTACGTTCCATACACGCAGGATGCAACATTAACTCCGTGGGGGGGAGGAAATGGGGGGAGAAAAAAACCACATCCATTTAACCATAGAACACAAATTCAATATACCCCTTGAAATGGCATAAAATAAAAACCAAAATAGAATAAGCCATTTGCAGAATATCATGGCTTCATCTATCATCTCAGTACCATTCCCTGACCACACTCCCCTCAACCTCACTTACATTCTGAGTAAAGTAAGATGATAAAATGCTTTCAAGGCAAATGAAAGCTATTATACTCTAAGCCAAACTGTGTCTTCAAGAAAGCCCCTGGCTTCAGTTCTGAGTCAATCTGGCGAGTTTCTGAGCATGCATTGGATGAAGGAGAGGACTATTTATCATGGCAGAAATGTCATAATCATCCACAACATCTTGCATGTACCCTCCTTGCAATGTAATTTTTCAGCTCTTCTCATCAAGAGGTAGAGTCCATTTCTCCACTCCTGGAATTCAGACTGCCTTGTGAATTATTTTGGCTAATAAGGAGGCAGAATGATATTGATCTACTCCTGAGCCAAGGCTTATAATGTTCTTTCTCTTGAAATCCTGACAAACTACCACATGAATAAGGCTGGGCTCCCCTGTTGAACAAGCCACAAACCATCCTATCTGAGGCCAGCCTAGACCAGCCATCCCCTAGCAAATCTGGCAATTAACTGCAGATACCTAGGGTAGCCCAATCAAGACCAGAAAAGAATTTTAAGCTGAGCCTAGAACAATTTGTTAATCTGTAGTTTTATGGTTATTGTTGTAAGTCATTTAATTTTGGTATGATTGTTACAGAATAGAAATTAAATGATACAATCATAAGGCAAACATCTGGAATTACATTATAACCCATTTCAACTCTCATGTTTGAACATGAGTAAAACCATCGTCCTTAAATTATGGCAAATCATAATTTTAGAAAGTATAACAATGCAGAACTTTTAGTAATTCCCGAATTGTTGAATTTATATGTTTTCTGAGATAAAGTAATAAAAATAATCCATAAAAGACAATTGCTATTTGTATAATTGTCAGTTGTATAGGTAAACATTGTCTCTGCAGTAAAATATAGCATTCTTTCTTTTTCTTTGGACTGTCACAGTTTGAAGCCATGTCAGTCAACGATTTCTTACCTTTTCTCTTTCACTTCCTTTCTCTTACCAGGATATTTTGGATAATTCATGAGGTGTTACATTGTTTCCCTAGTGTTTCAGTTTATAATCTTTGTTTACATGAATCAGTTCACAAAGAGATCAAAATCTTTTGCTGGGATACATTTACTTCTGGAAAAATCATTACACTCAGTGCATTTGTCTATGACATTTGAAAGACTTAACAATGACTTTTCAATAGACTTCTACGCAGTAATTAAACATTATAATGCAGTAAATGACATGGAATATTCCAGTGGACAGAAAACATCAAGTCTAAGTGTTTAAGCATGTCACATTCTACTCAGGGTCCTTATTCAGTTCATCTGACTGGTCATTATCTGTTTGATAAAACTTCCCGAACAACTCATTAATATTTTAAAAGCTATCCAAATTATAAACTTCAAACAGCAGAATCCAAATGTCATTTATGCATAATTCAAAAGAACTTTGCAGAAAACAATCTTTGGATTGCAATTGCTCTCTAATCTACTTTTTGAATTTCTACATAAGAATTCAATGCCAATACAGTTCGAATCAATTCATTCATGGTTGATGTTAAAATTGCCGCTATAAAGATAGCATGGCAAAAACAAAACTGTGAATTTAACAAGGTAGGGGGGGAGGATTGTAGGTGAGAACTGTTTTCTGTAAGCAAGCTGCACAATTTTTACATTACTTGGTAGTTGCTGACAGTATAGGTATAACCAAATTCTTACTTAAATAGTATCTGTGAATCTTCTTCAATGGTTTAAAATAGATTCTCTGTTCAAAATTGACACAGTTCACTATTAAAATCTAATATGACTTGATTTTATTAGAATTGACTTGACCTGTAATATTAGTAAAATTCTTGAGCTGTCATTGACAAATAATTGAAAAAAGAAAATTATCTTAGGTCAGCATCAATCTCTCTTTACTTCTCTTGTTTATATATATTGAGCATTAGTTGCTTACTAGTTTAAAGAATGTTTCTCACAGGATTGAGGTGAACAGTTTATACCTGTGTAGCCAATGTATTATCACATAATAAATTCAACATAGGAATAAAATATATCCTTGTGATAGCATCAAAATGAGTTTTTGCCTGATAAAGCATAGTCACCATAAAGACAGATTATTAATATACATAAGGTGAATAGTTGAATTATTTGGAGTTATGGACTATATTCTATATGAATAAAAAACGGAGTCACTATGATTAATGTTACCTCAATGAATACAAAATGAATGAATAATTACCCTCCACTTATTTTAAAGTATTACCTTCAGTATGTAATTCACATGAGTTATACTCAATTCACAGTAATGTTAAGAGCTTAGTTTAAACTGACAAAAGACAGGAAATCAGAGTCAAAGCTGAAACTGTCTTGGAGTGCTGGTCTCATAGCACATATGGTAAAAACTATCTGTAGTATGAATTCACATATGGTAGGTCTTTGAATGGGTTTCATTTCCCTGAGGAAAGGGAGGTTTCCTGTGAGATAAAAGGAAGAAGCTCCTATATTATGCTTATTTGAAAAATGTCTATGTGTGAAATGTAAATGCATAATGTGTACCATATACTTTAAAGATTCCTGTTAACCAATAGCATGCAAGCACAGACAGAAGTTAACAATATTCCCTAACCTCAGCTGTCAGTTCACTAAAATGTGCAATAAAAAGCAGAAAAGTATGAATGACTCAGCATAATCTGTCACCATGATTTGAAAAACAACTAGAACCACCGAGAAAAGCAAGTACATGTTATTTAATTTCCAACGTTTAAATGTACTTGGGATATTTCTTCGTCTACAGATTTATTATGAGATAAGTTTGTGAAGTTTCTAGGAAACCTCAAAATATTGTTACACTTTAAATATTTCATAAATTATTTAAATATATAAAATCTACACTTTAAATATATATAATGCCAAATATTTAACACATTATTTTCAGTTATTTTAATATTTATTATTTTGATTTTGCATATGAAAGTTTGGAGAAATGTGTAAAGTTATAAGGACAGAGCATAATGTGATATATATATATATATATATACACACACACAATATTTTAGAAGAAAGATATTATTTAGTGAATAATGAACATAGCATTTTTTAAAGAGCATTATGCAATCAGAACAATATTAATATCCTTCATAAACATTAAACTAGTAGAGTTTGCAGAAATCTACTTTAAATACCAATAAATGAACCATAGATCAAAATGTTCAAATGTATGGGACCTAGTATAATTTTCCAGTACAGTTAGATCAAAATGTTCAAATGTATGGGACCTAGTATAATTTTCCACAGTACAGCACAATCATACAGTGAAATAGGAAAAAGGTTGACTTTTGAAATAAGAAACATCCATTTGTTAACTATTCATTATGAGCATCTAGCTCTGTAAATTAGCATAAGCTTAAAGACCCATTACCTGGCAAAAATGGACTAGGTCTAAAAAGAATTAAGCTGTGCAATTAAAAATGTTATTGACAATAAAACTCAAAGCTCAAAATGTGGATAATTAATTTGTTAAGGTTATTAATAACCTTTCTAATTAGATACAACAAAAATAACTGTCAAAGGGTATATATAAATTAAAAGGCTAGTAAAGTGTTGATGAGCTTTATTTTCTAATTTCAGTTTTAAAAATTAGATAATAATAGAGAATTCACAGTCTCTAAGTAACTATAGATTGTAGTTTGTGGTCACCAATATATTGTAAGATTTGGGGAATCAATAAACTGTTGTCAGTAAAATTAATTTGATGACAAAATGAAAGTCTCAGATGAGACCTAATGAATCATCAAGTCTTAGCTCCGAAAATATCTTAACTAGTAGCGTCTGTATCAATTTCTTCAATATGTAGATGCAGAGAATATGGCCCAGAAAAGTTAAGAAATAGATCCAAAACTGTAAACTAGTGAGAAGTAGAGCTGTATCCAGAACTGTTTTCCAATGTGCCAAGAGTCACTTCCTAGTAAACTTTACCATTAAGCTTCCCCAGTTTTCCCAGTCACATGAATTGTGAGTAAATAAATCCATTATATCATTCAACACACATGTACTGCCTTTTATGTTCCAGGTGCAGGACAGACCAATGAGCAAAGCAAATACAGCACACTCCAGCCCAGGTGCACATACACTTTAATAATAATAAGTGTTACTTCATCTTAATGCCCAGACTAGCTTATACTTTTCAGTGCCCCTGGAAGAGAAAGAAGTTGGATACAGAAAAATCCTAATATAAAGAGGCTACACACATTAATTTAAGAATGAGGATGTATGTGTGTGTGTGTGTGTAAAGAAGTCATACTCCAACACTACTGGAAGTTACCGTATTCATCTTGAGAAGAATGTGTTGCCTACAATCACTGCAACAAGGGATTATGGGCACAGGCATATTCGGGTTAGGTTGTGTGCCAGTCCTGGATGTGTCACTGCCCAGTTCTGCCAGGTGTAGCGTTCCTTGCTGTTAGGAACAAAGCTACCTAGGCAAGATTTTAATTGTCCCGTTAGAATCAACAAATCCCCCAATGCTATTTATGCACAAAATCCCTCTTTTTTTCTCTTCAAACAAAACAAAATAAAAACAAACATACAAAAAAAAAAAAAGCTGACTTTCTTAACAGAAAATGCTGAAACAAAGGCTTCAGACACCCAGCAGAATAGAACATTTGTTTTGAAATGATTTTTTATAAAAATTAAGGTCATTTGATATAATTTTGGTATTTTCTTGGCTATTTACTTTGACGAAATGTAACAAACGTTCAATCTCCACTTGAGTTGGTATATATCTATATTTCTGTAGGAAATATTTGTTATATTCTCCTTTGTATGTTACTCCCCCTTTATCTGCAGGGTATACATTCCAAGACCCCCCCCCCCCCGGGGATACATGAAACCATGGATAGTACTGAGCCCTAATTATACTATGTTTTCTCCTCTATATACATAGCTATGATAGTGTTTAATTTATAAGTTAGGCAGAGTAAGAGATTAAGAACAATAACTGGTAATAAAATAGAACAATTTTAACAATGTACTACAATGAAAGCTATGTGAATACCTCTCTCTCTCTTTCTGATAATGAAGACAGCTGCTAAATGACTAATGGGTGAGTCGTGTACACATCATGGACATGCTGGACTAAATATGCTGGATATTCACTTTCCAGGGAGGAAGAGGGGACATTGCAAGACTTTATCATACTACTCAGAAAGGCATGCAATTTAATACTTATCAATTGTTTATTTCTGGAGTTTTCCATTTAATATTTTCACACTGTGGTTGACCACAGGTGACTGAAACCAAGGAAAGCAAAACCACAGATTAAAGAGAATGACCATATTAACTGGCCCACTGGAGGTATCTTTAGACCAAAAGGTAGTAAATTTGATTTTTACTCGATTTTCTTGTATCCAGAATCATAGGTATGTCACTGGATAACTGACACTTCTTCCATTCAGAATCTGTAGTCCTTCCCATAGCCAAATTTGTTAGGAGCTTGTTATCCACGACTATAACGATCAAAATTAACTGACCAACTTTCCTACGACAGGTTCATTTGGGAAGGGTAAGTGTTGAAGCCAGAAAATAATTAGACCCAAACAAAGTGTTTTTCATGTGATTAGTGAAAACCAGTCTCATATGGTCATTACACAATATATTTATCACTCAAGTTAAGAAATTATATTTATGCTATGTAAAAAAAATGAAAGAAAACATCTTTACTAGTTCATATTTTTACATTGCTGTAAATGTTGGAGACATTTATTTGAATGTGCTATCCGGGAATGTCATAAATCTACTCAGTGCATTTATTTGATTGATTGCACATCACGTATTCAAATAAACATGTACTGTGTGATCACATATTCAGATAAACACACTGCATTCATTTAAATGTCTTCACATTCATATTAGATTGAACATTCAAATGCATTTAAATCAGTCTCAGAAGTGACTCACTGATGTATTGTTAAAAGGTGAACATGATGCTTGCTAATACTTGTCTGTTAGTTTTGCAAACAGCCCGTTTACCAAAGGCTGTTATAAATGCAAAAGACCAAGCCTTTGCTAGAAGTAAGTTTGCAAGGAATGCAGAGTAACATATCAGTTATTTCCAAAGAACCTAAAATAAACTTTATTGAACTTCCCACAGAGGATGCAAACTCTTGTAATACAAGAGTCAGGTTTTGAGAAAGCCTAGGCTTTATCCAGACATACCTAGTAGCAAGTTTAGGTAACAGTACATTGAAGTTTTCACCTACCTCACTTAATTCATGAGGCTCATGACTAAATGAATACCTTCCATAGCAACCCACACACACATACTAAACGAGTGGACCACAAAATAAAACAGACTAAACTAAAAAATGTAATGACATGCTTGATTTATTACTCTAGGTTTTAAAATCTTTGGGCATTTTCAAACAAGTTTTAATAAACAGATATTGTGACAGATAGTGAGTTGCACTGATTTTTTTATAATATGAAAATTGTACTCGGTATCCTAATATGTGGAGAAGAAAAATATATAAACTATGTGTTCTTATTCTAAAATAACCTCTGTTAAAGTACAATATTCAAGATTAACTTCTATTTTCTGTGTAGATTTTTTTCGTGACTCTAATTAATGTGGTTTAGATGCAGTCATGTTCAACCTTTTGAAAAGACTGTTCATTTGAAGGATGTGGCCATGCTTCTTTCAATGTAGTAACTTCTAGTGAGGGGTCCTCTGCCTTCAGTGCAGGTGGTATCAAACCACAGTTTGACAAGTGTGATTCTCATGCACATCTCCTCTTACTCCCCAGGGAAAGATAACATTTTCATTTTAGGTGCTAGAGATATTAAGCATCAGCATTTAGCTAAACAGGATAAGTGAAGGCCGAGGTTGACAAGAAGCCCCATATGGGCAATTTTTTCATGATACCCCTTTCCTCTCCAAAGTTACACAAGTATATTAGGGATTTCAAGTGTCTCTTAGGGGGTCACCCAGTCTGTTACTGGGAATTAAGCCTCTGGTACTGTGGTGTTCTCTGAAGGGCCATTCTCTTGGCCCAATCTCTACTCAGGCTAGTATGTGGATGATAGTGGATGATACCAGAAGGAGGCACAGTCCCTGTCCCCAGGTTAGCAGCAGCGTACACTTGCTCAGTGCTCACTGATTGTTGGTACTCTTGCCCTCACGCTGCACTTTAGGGAACACTTTGTCCCGATTCCCACTATTTGGATCACACATATCCAGTACCAATGAAGAAAAATAAGTTATTCTTCCTCCATCCAAGATAATAAACCATAACTCTCCTCTATGAACTTAAATTATTAGAATAACAGTTAACTTCCAACACCTTCTTTTTCCTCTATGGGGTCTATGGATCCTGGGAGGTGGGGAGAAGGCTGACTCTCCCTTTAAGTGAGGTTCCCAGATTTAACAAATACTAATATAGATGCCCAGTTAAATTTGGATTACAGATAAAGAAAGATTGGTTTTGTGAGTGTGTGTGAGTATGTCCTATGCAATATTTTATAAATACTTACAAAAATGATTTGTTATTGATCTGAAATTCAAATTCGAGTATAATTGGACACCCTGTGTTTTATCTAGCAACTCTGCCTTTAGTGAAAACATACAAGGAAATTACTTTTCTAATTACTTGTTGATAATTCTGCAGGATGGAGAGAGAGAGCAAGGGTGCAATTAATATTTCAACCACTCATGTTGTTACAATTGATGAAATTGTGCAAGTTGTCTCACTTTCCTCTTAGTTGTGATGATTGTAAATGCAATTTTTACTCCAAGTTACTGATGTGCTAATGGATTGTTGTCTCAATATTTGCTGTAGTCTCCATTCAGACTTGTAAGGGTTTCTACAGGACAAATGAGAAAGCAGTATTCTCAATGCAAAAGAACAAACGTGCCATTGTCACCTTTATTAGCCCTGCAGTTGTTACAGTTACATGACAAGAGTAGGATCAACTGAAGCATGTGTTGGCACTTCTCCTTCTCATCTTCCTCCTTCATTTTCTACTTTTCCTTTTCTTACTGTTGTTGTATTCATCATCATCATCATCATTATCATAGATTTATTACACCACCTGAGAAAATGAAAACTAAGCACAAAACAACCAATAATCTTCTCTGGCCCTGTATCTGCTAAAGAGGAATCACTTGATATTTCTGCACCCATCAATGTTATATAGAGAGAACACTGAAAAACACACTTCTCCAAACAACAGTGGGGAGCCTCAATAGCCTGCCAGTAGGGTGCACTTTACACACCATGGCAAGTATTCAAACATCACAGCTGATTCCTAAAGGAGTGACTTTCATAGCATTTAGGAACCTTTATAGCAATTTCACATTTCTGTGACATCCAAATATGTGAACATTTTTCTAGCAATTCATTTTTATTATATCATACAAAAATATTGGTTTCTGAGAAAGAAAAAAAAAGTGCTCCTGCAGATGGTTTGAGAAACACTAAAGTCTCAAAGCCAAGCATTGACCTATAACTTTGGATTCTTCACAGCTTCTCACTCCAGCCCTTCCTGTGGGAGAGTGAGGATAGCCAGGGAGGGATTGCTTTTAATATTTCTCAGTTGGCAGGGGAAACGCTCATGTTCAAATTATTTATCTTGTCTAGCTTGTCTGGTTGTGTATTTTTCATGGGAATGTGCATTGAGGGGCAGAATGAACCTGCTTTCTGAAAGCAGAGGGTTAAATTTTGTTAGCATAGCGATTTAAGATGAACCAGCATGATGGAGATTGGTAATAGATAAGGGGAGAGGGGTAATATTAAAGGCAGAGGCAATGGATGTTTTGTAGTAGTTCTTGAAATTTAAGTTTCAACTGCTTGCAAATATTCTTACTAAAAATACCTCTTTCAGAATTGATAAAATGACTAAAAGGAAGAAATGCTATACAATGGGTATTGACAGAATGTGAGCATTCTTAAATCAGATTTGCATAGCTTTTTCCCCAAAGCTTATTGAAAAATTTACAGAGAAAATAGGTATTGTGCATTTATTAATCAATACTAGAATGACTCTCAGAGAATAAAAATAACAATTATACCAAAGTTTAGCTTAGCAAAGAGTCATCATAATATACAATACTTGCCATTTGGAACAATGTGTCACATACCTTCAGTTTGGTTTTAGTAGAATTCAGTGCAAATGAAGAAAAAACATATATCTATGTGTGTGTGTGTATATATATATATATATATATGTGTGTGTGTGTGTGTGTGTGTGTGTGTGTGTATCTGTATGTGTGTGTGTATATATATATATATATATATATATATATATATACTCCATGATAAGATATTAGCTACAGAATTTGCCTTTTGACACCAGGGAAGACTGAATTATAGTTAGTTAAAAGACAATTGCTGTAATCCACACCAAAAAGTTTGTTTTAATTCTTTTTGTTCTTTTATTTTTCCACATTACATTAGAGAGGATACATTTTTCTTAGAAGCACTTTTCCTAAAGAGAATAATTAAAATCCATAGGTGTTTAATTTTTCAGGGGAAATACTTTTAATACTACAGGGTCAGCTCAGAGGATTAGGTCAGTTAAATATTAAAGTATATAAACTACTGGAATCAAAGTTGAAAAAGCCCTATCAGCAGAATTGTTCATTAGGTACCCTTAGTCTAAATTAGAAAGTAGAACAGGATCCTCAGACTGAGACTAAAAGTAAATTCTTAAAAGCAAAACTCCTGTGCTTAAGAAAGAACAATTTTAAAAGAACATTCAGTCCTCTAATTCTTGACAAGTGTGGCTCATTTTCACTTGCTTTAGATGAATGCCTTATAGGTTACAAATGATTTTACTCCTCAGAGAATTTTCAAAATACATGTGGACCCCATTATACTATGATCCTCCTCCCCGTTCCATTAAAATAAAAGAAGAAAAAGAATAACTAAAACCTCATACACAGAAAGTTATGATTAATTTTGAATGGTCTTTGTTAAAGCCTATTACACGAGCTGGTCAGTCCCAAGTGGTAGGTAACTAACTGTTCGACTGATTCTTTTTTCCTCAGCAAGGCATATTTGCATGCATGCCATTAATATTCAAGGACAGGCACATTGATAAACAATCCTAAATCTCAATTTGCAAATCTCAATCTTAGATTTCCAGAGGACATGGAACAATTTACAAGACCTGTTTAGTGCTGGGTCACTAATTTTTTTTAAATGAATATGGAAATATGTATATGTGTGTGTGTGTATATATATATATATACATATATATGTATATATATAAAATCTCCCATATATATTAATATGTATATGCACATATAAATTGAATTTTCAAAAAAAAAATTTTAAATCATATCATTTGAATGCAAATTTAACTTAAAACATCATTGTTATTCTAAAAGCTCAATCTGAAAATTATTGCATATTAATAAGTAAATATTATGCCAGAAATGGATTTTCTGATCTTGTTTTGAACCTTATTTCTGTTAAGCTTTACACCTTCATAATCCCTTCTTTTCAATTCTGCTTGTTTTGCCAGGACTTTAGGAGCTTATGTCATCAAAATAAATAGCCCGTAGAATTGAATAAAAATGAATAAAAATTTGAGCCTGTTTAAAGGCAGACAATACTGCATCATAGGAAGATGATTTAATACAATTTTCATGAAGAGAAATAATTTACCACCTTTGAAATTAGTTTGAGATGAGTCACTTAAAATCTAATCTAAATAAAAATCTTACTTATTTTTAGCAAAGACTTTAAAACACTGTACAAGTTCATCAGTTCAAGGGCTTGAGAACACACTCCAAAGAGGCTTTTTGATGGATCCTTTTGATGGTTCCTGGTAGTGCAGACTCCCTTGGTTATCCTGCAGATGCACTGTAGAGTAGAAGCAGCAGAAGAAAAATACTATTGTTAAAGGGGAAAAAATCAGTTAGAAAATGACAGTATTCTGTAGGTTAAAAGCAGTCTGACATAAGCTAGGTAGGGATAAATGGTAAGGTTGCTTTCCAGTTTTTAGGAAAGTTCCAGAGAAGGGTCAAGAAATAGAAGAAGTCACCCTAGAATCCAACTTCATGAAAGGATGAGGTGTGTGGTGGTGAGGATTAGACGGTTCATAGAGTAAGGAAAGAGAAACAGCACTTGAAGGGGAAGATAGAATTATGCAGGTTTAGATTCATAGCATAATTCATCCAATTAATGTGAAAGAAGTAGTTAAAACAGAATTTCTATAGCCTTGATATGCTTTCAAGTTTTCTTGAAACGAAATTATTTAAACACTGGATCATTCTAGATGGAAACATGCTAAAGTTTTTGTCAAACCTGCTATGATTTCTTTTAGTATGTAAACGGGTTTCTGCATGCTCATATTAAAGATATATCTTGTTTAAAATATAAAAACAAATGAACAGAGAGGAGAAAACACACACACCACACACACACCACACACACACACATACACACAATCTGATCAGTGCTGAACCAAAACTACAACAAAAGTTCCTATCAGATCATTTTTCTCTAAGAAAGGAATTATTTACTATTTGCATTACCTTTTAAACCAGAATAGCCATCATGATTCTCAGCCAATTATGTTGGTCTTTTTTTTTTTTTAACCTCTTCTCACTGCTATTGTCAAAAGTGGCTGTAATCTCATGCAGATGAGATATTGATCTGTTGCTGATGTTCACTGAGCAGCCAAAGGGGAATCACATTACCAGCTACAAACTCCATCAATCATAGTCTCCTTAATAACCACACTTAAACGATCTCACTTGGCATTACTTACGTTACATGGCTGGCACCAGACTTCAAAAAGGAAAAGGTTCATTTTGAAGAGTAGGTTTTAGGCCACTATGGATGATTTAAATAAAAGGTCTCATGCATTGCTCAGAAAAACAGGGTTTATTAAATGAATTAATTTAATCCAATTAATTTAGATCAAGTCTATGGAAATAGGGCAAAAGACTCTTGTGCTTGTTTATAGATATAGGATTATGTCCTCAGCATACAAATTAAATACACACAAGTGAAGCTTGAAAGTGTGCATGAGACACGAAGGCGTGCGTTTGTATTGAATCTTGCTTATTAAATGTGTCTCCTTTCATCTCCTTCCTCCCTCCCCTTACATGCCCACATTTGAAATGTTACCACAAGATAAAACAGAAGGAAAAAGGGAGACACCAAAAAGACAGGGGAGTAATAAAGTAATAATGAAAACTTAAAAACCTATCATTATCGCTGGAGGAACTAATGAACTATTATTTCAAGTGGCATGTCTCTATCATAGTATCAACTCAGCTGTTCCGCTTCCACTATTGGCAGCCAGGCAGAACAGGAAATCATATGGAGGATATAGTAAGCATTAAAAAAGGCATTTCCTTCTCACCACGTATTATCTCTGGCTCTTTCCTGGTCTAAAAATGCCACCAATTGGGAAGTAAGTTCTGGAGGAGAAACTATTCTTCCTGCCCAAATCACACAACCTAGCTTCAGTACTGCATTTGTGTCCTCCCAAAATACTTAGGTTGGGTTCAAGTCCCTATTCTCAAACTTCAATGGAATAAGACTCTTTGGATAGATGATTAAAACGCAGAGTCTTAGGCTCCTCTCCAACAGTTTCAGCAGATGCTAGTGAGGTAAGGCAAGGATAGGGCATTTGTAACAAAATTTCAGGAAACAGGGATGGTGATCTGTAAAAAATTATATAAGCAGCTGAGGTCAAGAATGAGAAGATTGTATTTTAGCTGTTCGTGTGGTTTGATTTATATCCAGAAGCTATTAAATCCTGATTGCTCCAGCAGCAGTTGGGAAGGGAATGTTATTTGAGTTTCTTTGTGTAAAACCTCATGTGATAATGATAGCAACTCAGTAAAAACTAAGACTAAAACCAATAAAAACTATGAGTCAATGAATAAAAAGTAAACAAATTGCTAATTCTAAACTAAACCACCCCTTTTTATGTATGTGTGTGTGAAGTAGGTGGTGGTGTATGCATCTAGCCAAGTCGAATAATAAGCAAAGCAGAATTTTGTGTATCCAATCACCCCTCTTCCAAAACACATACAACAAAATGTATACATATATATTTTTATATATATATATATATACACACATATACATATATTTTTTAACAAGCACAACAGATAAACAAATATGAATTAAAACTAGATATTCCAAATTGCATTCCATAGAACATCAATCCACAAGAAGTCCAATAATTAAAGTTCCTGTGTTCAAATTAGTATAAGAAATGTTGCATTCTAATCCCCATGTACATCAGTAGTTTGGAGACCAATAAATATTTTTTTTAATACAGATTTCCTAAACTTATTTACCGTATGTTAAATATCACAAGAAAGTGTTGCTCTGGGGAACAAAACAGTAAGACGTGTTTTTTTCTAACTTATACTCATAGTTACACATTTTGAAATTTTGATTTAAAAATTGTTTCTTTAGGAGAAAAAGAAAAAGACAATAGTTTCTTATATAAAACAGTCTGCCATTGAAATTTACAAATTAGTAGAACATGTACTGATGAAATTATATAGATGGATATATCATATATTAAATATCATTTGTACAATAGAAAAATAGACTATTTCTAAGATTGTTATTCATCATATTAACATACAAACAAAAGGCTAATATCAAGTGTTCAAAGTATTAATGAAACCATAAAGAAGGCTTACACACATGTGTTTTCCTTCTTGCATTTGCTGGCTACATAATTCATTATAGAAAATCAGAAGAGAAAAATTACAGCAGGGCATTTATAAATATTTGCTGTATCCAGGCTCTTTCTTATGCAAGAACCTCATTATTGCTATAATGTGCTCTGGCATATTTGGCCTCACTGTTCCACCATGTGGATGATAATGTACAATTTAATGTACTTTTTACTCTAGTTGGCTATACGTCTTTCCTTGTATGTAGTGTACACATATGCATATTGTGTGTACACATATGCATGTGTTTGTGTGTGTGTGTGTTTACTCTCTTTCTATAGCTATAAACATTGAAAGGCAGCATGTGTGAAATCTAAATCCCTGAAAATTGAATTCTACTTGCTGACACTGTTTCCCACATCAAAAACTCCTCCTCCCTTTCTATTTGAATCCTACTAATCCTTCAGAGACATCATCGATTCTATTCTAGTCTACAAAGCTTTCCTTAAGAATGCATTAATCCCTAAACTCCATCCAATTTTCCTAGCCACATTGGTACTTGATTATATTAAAACTGTTATTTTTATTTGTTTAAATGTGGACTTAAAGATTATTCATTTTTAAAGACAATATTGAATACTTTCCTTAATGCACTTAATATTTACTTTGTTACATAAAATGTATTTGCTCTATGGACAACTTTGCCCACTTATCATTCAGCATCATGTATTTAGTGAATGCAAATTAAACTGAAATATGTGGAGTATAATAAACTTCATAGGCTAGTATTTTGTATAACCTGGTGTTTAAGAGCATAGATTCTAAAATCAGACTTTTGGGTGCCCACACCACATATTGTAGCTGCATAATCTCGGGCTAGTCATTAAACTTCTCTGTGCTTTAATTTTCTCATCTCAAAAATCAGATAATAATTGTGTAAAAAACATATAAATTAATACAGGCAAAACAGTAAAATAACTAGCATATATTATGGGCTTAATATATGTTAGCTCTTGATATAGGTTAGAGTTCTGGGGAAATACATCGTACAGGAAATGTTGGGCTATGATGCGTTTTCAACCATGGCCTCAACTAACTCCATAGGGAGCTCTGAAGCTAGGAAAGCTTTCAGAGTTGTTCCCTGGCAGCTAGGGGACTGTGCCTTTATATTCCTGCATCGACTACTTATTAGACTCAGGCTGCCCTGGGAAGGGGACATGAGTTTGGATTAGGCAACTTTTTCTTGCTTAGGATGGAGTGCTGCAGGGTGGTCACCCAGCAGAATTCTCAGGAGCTGGATAAATAAGTCTTTTAGCCTTCAAGTGGAATTGGGAAAGGGGCAGAAGAAGGCAGGGGGTGCATCGTAAGTGTTCACTTCACCTCCTATTGTTCTTGCTGTTGCTGTTTAAATAAAAATAAACCATGTTGTAACCAGCTTTCTAAATGTAAATTCTATAAAGATTTTAGAGGCAACTGTGAACAGTAAGAACACAAAAGAGTGCCAATTTCCCTTTCCCATTTTTATACTGCTTCAATTTAGTACTGATTTGCTCTGCTTGCTCCTTCTACAAATGTTTTGGGTGTGTAAGAAATCAGACGTATTTTTATATTAGAGTATCGTTTCAGCATATTTACTCAGCATGGAGCTTTTGTTTTAGGTGTCATTTAGAATCACTTTCCAATGATCATAAAAATTATAGTTTTGGAAACTATTTCTGAAGCATTTGTATATTTTTATATGAAGAAATGGCCATAATTTCCATGAGACCAAAGTCAACATTGTCACTGCAAATAAGTTGACCTTTTGTCCAAATATATTCAGTAAGCTTATTAATAAAAAATTGCCAATTAAATATAAGAATAAAATAACTTAAAATGCTCTACTTAAAAGTATTATGCAATTATGTAATTATTTTATGTTTTGAAAAGCTAAGATAAAATGCCCTAGAAAATATTTTAAAGTGTAGGTAAGTAAACGTTGCATCAGGATTTTACTGGTTATATTCATGATTGTATGGAATAGCTCATGATATTTAGTATTCCAGTTGATAGCTGCTGTTCATATCAGGTAAAACAGAGAGAGAGAGAGAGAGAGAAGGAGAGAGAGAGAGAGAGAGAGAGAGAGAGAGAGAGGAGAGAGAGAGGAGAGAGAGAGAGAGAGAGAGAGAGAGAGAGAGAGAGAGAGAGAGACAGAGAGAGAGAGAGAGAGAGAGATACAGAATTTTTCTGTGCCATTTAGAAAGGCAAGTTTTTCTTGTTTCTTTTTTAATTGTTTTTGATCCTAGTTAGTCCCTTAAAAAAATCGTATTCACACATACACACATCTATACATGCATACGTGCAAACGTTATGCATAAAGCAGTTAGTTAAATAAAAAAGGGAGAGTCAAAACTTCATTTTGTTTAATTCTGTTCAATATTTAAAATCTTTCATTGTCAATGAGTGGATCAGACTAGTTTCTGTTCCTTTTGTACATAGAGAAACAACTTTATATACATGACAAATGCACTAAGGACAAAGACATTTTCTGAATAATTCAGTTCCCTCTACCTCCCCACCCCGCAGAAAAAAGTCATGCTGAAAGTTTAGTCTTAGATAATTGAGTATCTCGTATAAAAATGTTGCCTTAAATGTGCTTAGAAAATAGTTTTTAGACCCACAAAGACCTCACATAAAATCTCAGTTCTGTCACTCCCCAGCTTGTGACCTTGAGAAAGTTATTTCTGTCGGCATTTATCACTTCATCTGTAAAATGGGGGCAATATCTAGTTTACCAATCTCACAAGGTTTTATAAGAGGCTTAATGATGTCTTTAAAGAGCTTGGCCATTTTCTGTTACCAAAATTGTAAATAGTAAAGGATTGGTAGCTTCTATTTTGTGCATTTTGACACAGAAATTTTAAAAAAAATTTTTTATTAAAGTTTATTGAGGTGACAATTGTTAGTAAAGTTACATAGATTTCAAGTAAACAATTCTGTATTACATCACCTATAAGTCATACTGTGTGTTCACCACCCAGAGTCAGTTCTCCTTTCATCACCATACATTTGATCCCCTTTACCCTCATCTACCACCCCCTGCCCCCGTACCCTCTGGTGACCACTAAACTGTTGTCTGTGTTTATGAGTTTTGTTTCTCATTTGCTTGTTTATTCTTTTGTTGTTTTTGGTTATATACCACATATCAGTGAAACCATATGGTTCTCCGCTTTTTCTGTCTGATTTATTTTGCTTAGCATCATATCTCAAGATCCATCCATGTTGTCACAAATGGACCTATCACCGAATAGTATTGTGTATATACCACATCTTCTTTATCCATTTATCTATCAAAGGATGTTTTGGTTGTTTCCATGTCTAAGCTACCATAAATAAAGCTGCAATGAACATTGGAGCACACTGGTCTTTAGGATAAATGTTTTCAGATTTTTTGGGTAATACAACTTTAACTCATGCAGCTTTGTGTAGTCTCTGTGTTCGAAATCATGTTAAGGTTCATTATGTTGTGTAAACATGTTTATTCTTAAATTTGTACACAGGAACAGAGGATGGAAGGATAAAATTTTGTGTGATAGGAACTGTGCTCTTACTTTATCTTTCTCGTTTAAATGTGATGCTGGCTGAAATACTGAAGTGTAGCCAAAAAGCCCCTTTATATAAACATATAAATATCTATGCAAGATAGGCATTGCCATCAAATGTATAATTATATAAGTACGTTAAGACAAATTTATTGTCACATTTTGAAATAGATGAATGACATGCAATCGTGTTGCTTAAATACAAATACATTTTGTGGAAAAAGAGCATTCTATAGAATAACAAATAATTTAATCCAGCTCACCTAGGTGAACTCCATGTTTTATCTCTCATGAAACCATCAAATCAAAAAACTTTTTATGCTATAAACTAAAACAATTTTGAACTCTATAAAATTGAATAGCCTGTTCTACTTTTCTAAAAAAAAAAATTTGCATACCTACACAATAGTCTTTTTCTTATTCAATGTTTTGATTTAGAATAATGAGGTTGCCTAGTCATCATTATTTATATTTTGTATTTCAAATATCTTCATGTCATATAACAGATATAGTCAGGTATTGTTTGAATTCATCTTTACCCCTTTCTTTCACTGGTGAACATTTTAAGTAATATTTTCTACAACCGTTGTGCAGCAGGAAGCTTAATAGAGATGCTGTTTCCATAACAACAAATAGGATTTGAGCAAAACCACAATGCTCAGTGGCTACTGTTCCTCACAGTAGGTAAAAGCAGTTATTCAAAATTACCAGCAGCATGGCATTGAAAAAAGTAATTAAAGCAAGGGGTGCTCAGAGTTCTGTTCCATATTTAGTAGATGCTTAACTCATAAATGCTTGAAGGGGCAGCTGTAGTCTCCCACTCTAAGCAGTTTTTCCCTCATTATCATGACCTAAAACAAAGAGTAGGCATGGACATTCATTTTGCGGATATTATGAGTTTTGTGAGTCTAGGAGGCACCAAAAATGACAAGGTAGAATACTTTTTATTTTGGCTAACTGCTTATATTAGATAGTGTTTTATGTATAATTTCTAAACCTTATAGTTACAGATGTTTACCATTTTCCAAAACTACACTTTACTTAATTTTTTTTATAATTTAATTTATTTAAAACCTCATAGGTATCTATTAAACTGAAAAATTTCCTGAGGAAGTTCCAAAATGTTGTAGAGTAAGGGAAGAAACATCGTCTGAAAGACTACATGGTTTTCATCGATTACTTCGAAAATCGTCTTCCTACCTCTTGATTCCATATCTTGACTCCTATATTTGAAATGTACACACTTTGAGGGTTTATAGATCCATTTACCTAGATTAAAAATAATAATAATAAGGTTGGTTTTTTAAATGTAGAGGACTATTAGAATTAAATTAAAATACAATTTAAAGGTACAATATAGTAAAAATAACTAGAACAGATTTTTTTCTTTTTACAATATCAAATTCACAAAATGTGTGGGAAAGAGCTTGATGTGTAGTTAATTGAAACACAACCCCATTAAGGAGTCTTTTTTTTATTATTTCTGAGGAGTGGGGATTCAGCCCTATGAATAATTTCAGGAAATCGGTTTATTGCTCCTCAGTGTGTGCCTTTCCACTTACAGATAGCTCTAATTGGCAGTTCTTCTTACTCTCAGTAAAGTAGTTAATAAACTAAAATCTTCCCATTTATATCCTCTATTCACTATTGAAAGATGGATCATTTTAGTCCATGCTTTGTCTCTTGTTCTGTTTAGTTACGGAAGCTTAAGGTAGCAGCTGCCTCCATGCAGATGGCTATGTGTAATTTACAAACTGAGCCACACATCGTTCAGTCCAATAGCCCCTCTCTACTCATAATTTCACAATATTTATTTTGAGCCTTGATAATAAAACATAGTTGTCTTTGTATCATTTTTGAAGGGTGGTGTTTGCTCTCTCTTCTTCACTAAACTAATTTCCTTTAAGTATAGATCGGGATCTTTCCATCTTTGTATCCTACAGCAACCATCACATCTTACTTAGAGAAAGTATTTAGTGACTGACTGTTTAATGCAATGGGTAGAAAATGATGAGGCATAATGATCAAAAATCAAGATGAGCAGAGAAATGGCTCAACTCTAATCCCACTGCAGTAGACAGAATTCTAAAGTCCCTGTGATTTCTATCCCCTGGTATCCACACTTCTACATAATTTCCTTTCTTTGATTGTAGGCAGAATTGGTGACTTGCTCCTAACCAATAGAATATGGCAAAGGTGAAGGGATGTTGCAGATGCAGTTAAACTATCTAATATTTGACTTTGCTAATGAAAAAGAAGATTATCCTGGATCAGCCTGGTCTAATGAGGTGAATTCTTTAAAACAGGATCCAGTTCTTTTCTGAAGAAGGAGACTCAAAGCAGCAAAAATATTCTCTTGCTGGCCTTGAAGAGGCAAACAGCTAAGATGTGGACTACCCATGGAAAAGCCACCATGTCAGAGCACTACACGCAGCCTGTAGGAGCTGAGGGCCTCAGTCCTATAGCCGCAAGGAACTGAATTCTGCTCAAAACCTGTAAGTGCAAATGAGGACTCCACACTTCAGAAAGGACCATATCTTGATTGCAGCCTTGCGAGACCCTGAGCAGAGGACCCAGCCAAACCAAACCCAGACTTCTGACCCATGGAATCAGGGAGATAAAGAATGGGTCTTCTTTTAACCGCTGAGCTTGTGGTAATCTGTCCTGCAGCTAAGGAAAAACCAATATAACCACTGAGGAAGCTGTGACTATGCTGTAGGGTTACCCTATTAACAGTCAGAATTTTACGCCACCAAGTATGTAGACATATACTAGTCGGGTTCTAGCATATCTCCCTCTCTAATTCTACTTTCATGTGCTTAGCAATTGCAAAGTTGCAAGTTATAAAATTGGATTGAATTGATTAACAGCTATAAAACACTTTGAAAAAACAATAAGTCATTATAAAATGTAAGGAGGGGGTTGCATTTTCACATTACCATCAACCCCTGTTATTCATTTTGAACTACACTATTAGTGAAAATAAATGTATTTATTTCTCCCTTCCTCTTTTTCTACTTGAGAGTATACATTTATCCAAAATATATTTGTTAGATAAATGCTATATGTGTTAAAATGTTCTAGATTAATTTGTAGTCAAAATGTGTTTAAAGAAGAGTTAGGAAACAATTTAATGAAACATTATACAATATTATAAGAGGGTATAACTATCCAAATAATGACATCCAATCTGAAAATTCCTCCATAATCAAGACCAAATCAATCATTGTAACACGTATGTTATCTAAGACTTCATTCTAGTCAATTATACTTTTTGGGGAAATGAGAATTTTATTTCTATATCTACAATTACAAGGCACCTTTGTGTAGCTTGTAGCTATGTGACCTGACCATGAGAAATGATGCTATTAGCAAAAATTTTGATAACCTAGAGCTTTTGTAGTAATCAGTTTAGAATTTGAAAATATGGTTTAAATGAAAGATACAAATTAAAGGAAAAATTCAATCACTGTCCATTTGAATACATAGTACTAAAATCTGCATGTTAAACAACGTATTTGATGTGTCTATTTTTACTACATTTTCAAGTGTGGACAATGTTATTTATACAAATTTTTTCACACATGGGCTATTCACAGAATGTTGTGAAAAAGTTAGGAGGCACATTATCAAAGCTCAAATAAGTTCACAAAATCAAAATAAAGTTGGAAATTCTCAAATTAGAGGCTAATCTCTGATGAAAAATTTGATTGATCAGTTCTATTATTCACTCACTAAGAGGAGATACACACTTTCCTCCAAAACAAGGAACATTGTGGTATCCAATAGATATCATCACCAATAACTTTCTTTGCCTTGTTTAAGAAGCAAACAACTGTATATTCAAGCAGTATTACAGTGTGCATACCCCTGAAAACAAACTCAGTATAGAGGTTTCATAATTGCACCCAAGCAGATAATTAGACAATTAGAGCTATTAAAAGTTGACAAAGCACCAAGCCTGGATGAATTATCCCCTATTTCTAGGCAAAGCAACAGAAAATAAGAAGACCTCGAGTGAATCTGTTCAATAGCCAAGTGAGGAAGAAAGTTGTGCCCAGAGGGCAAATGGTGGGAGGTTCAACTTCTCTATTCTCATCCCTAGGATTCAAGAAGGGATCAAGAGAGGATTTGCTGGCGATGTGAAAATATCGTATCATTTTCACAGAACTATATTGAGCACATTAATAAACTGAAATTAACTTTGCAAAATATGTACTTGTCTAAAAACATGAGATGAAAATAAAACAATGAAACTAATGATTTAATTTTTGAAAAGCAGCTGATGCCTTGGCTCACATCAAACATACATCTGAAACAAGCTAAGAAGCATGGCAAGGAAAATAGGTTATTAAGAAGATTTTGTTTTAAATATGTCAGAAACACAATAGATTAAGATAGAATTTTGCAAGAAAATAATACATACTGGTAAGATGGACAAACATACTAGCCCTTCACTCCCTGATCTACTTGTTAAATTCACAGTGATTATACATGACTTAAAATTATTCCTGTTTCCCAAACTTAAAATTGTAATTGCCACGACTGATGAAAGAGAATATTGGGATACTGCTTTGGATTCTGTTGGAAAGTATTTAGGAGTTGACAGATGGTGCATTACAATTGGAGGTTGTAAAGGGGAAGAAGGTAATGAGACTGGGACCAACAACAATTGGAGGTCTTAAGCTTCAAATGCAGCATAATTGTGGCTGTGGAGTAGCAAAACAATTGAGTTTAATGTATTCAATAATGTTTGTCAGAAGTATGAGAAAAAAACATGGAGGTGTTAGATAGAGATGAAAGCATAAGTCAAATGATCTGCAGAACACTCTACTCATTCAGTCACTAGAAAACTTAGGCAACAAATATTTATTCATGTAAAATGAATGAAAGTGTGTCCTTAATGACTTTGTATACATGACATTAACAAACATCAGCACCCATTGAACAAAAGGAAATGGAAATCACCAACCATTGGACTCTAGTTGAACAAGATTAGAGGAGATAAAATAATAACTAATAATAATGTTTGGGTGATATGATGAAGAGTAAATTTGCCTGAATATAGATGGAGGAGGTCTTTTGAAGTACTAAAGGAAATATAAATAAGATTATTAATTAATTGATACCGAGGAACTATCAAGGAGTAGAGTAATCTCTAAGAACATATTTGAGGCAGTTATGACAGTGAGGAAACTAAGTAGAGGTGGGTGACATAACCTGATTTTAACTCATTAACATTTCATTTGTTGGTAAGACATTTACAGTAAGAGAATCATTTATCTCTAAGCTTCTTAAGAATGGAGAACACATCTAGTTTATCTTGGTATCACCGGTAAGTACATATAAAAATGCATGGCATACATCAGGCATCAATACATACAGAAAAAATTAGGGTGATGTCATCAAAATGGTAGCAGGAGGTGAGCCTCTTGAAATCTCCTCTGGAATTTACAACAAATTGAACAACTATAACTCCACAAAGGACTCCTGTGCAGCAGACAGGCAAGACTAAGAGGTGAACTACTGAAATCACCTAAAGGTGGGCACATTGTGCTAGTGGGAAGGAGGAAGGAGAAGTGCTGAGACGGGGCCCTGCAAGGCGCAGGGTGCAGACCAAGCTCAGTTCTCTGAGCTCCCTGCACCCTGGGAACTATCACAGCTGAGGGAGAGGGAAGAACTCAGACTGCTATGCTCCATTTATGGCCCACAGGCTGAGGGGACAGCATAACACGGCTGAACCCAATGCTCACTGCAGAGACGTTGGAGCAAAAACTGAGGAGAAAGAAGGCTGAAAACAGTGGTTTAAGGCCTCACTGCCGAGCAGAGAACGGAAGCCTTGGGCACTGAGCCTAGCTGCTCCCTCCCTACCCTCCCAGAGTTCGCCCCACCCCCACCTGCTCGGTGTTAGAAGTGGAACAGTAGCAGTGTCAGATCAAAGAACAGATATTTCCTATTCTGAGAACTGTGGGACCACAGACACAGATTCGCAGCCCAACTAGTTCGGCAAAGGGGAGGGAGCTGTGGAAGCAGGACCGGCTGTGGTGGTGCTCGCCACCATTGCTCTGGGCCACCTCTCACAACTCACTCCACCCCTGGCCCCACCCATCTGGGCGGATCCCTGCAGGAGTAAACAGAAGTGCTGAAAGATACGGGCTCTGAATCTGGTGCAGGAAGAGCTTTGGAACTTCAAAAGCTCTCCGCATACCCACATGGACACTGTGCCCCGTGACCCAGGCGAACTATTAACAGAGGAGAAGCATGTTTCCCAGGGAATCCCCCCATTGTGTGAGAAGCTGGAATAGTGCAGAGAAAACATAGCACTACCGCGTGAGAGAGAAGAAAAAGGCTGCTTCTACCAACAAGTACTGGAAAACAAAAGAAAGACCTCTTCCTATCAACCTGTTGCAGAACCCACTCCTCTAGATGTCTAGGAAGAGAAATAATAAATCATTAATTGCCATGAATAACCAAGGCAACAAGATAGCTCAGAAAGAAAATGAAAAGCAACAAGATAGCTCAGAAAGAAAATGAAAAGTCTCCAGAAACTGAACTAAAGATATGGAAATATGTGACTTAAATGACAGAGACTTCAAGATTGCAGTTCTAAAAATACTCAACGAGATGCAAGAAAACACAGAAAGGCAGTTTAATGAACTCAGAAACACAACCAAAGAACAACATGAGCATTTTACGAAAGAGATTGAAATTTTAAAAAAGAACCAAATAGAATTTCTGGAGAATAAGAACTCAATAAAAGAAATGAAGAATGAAATAGCCAGCTTAGGTAGTAGAGTTGACCAGATGGAGGAAAGAATCAGTGACATCGAAGATAGACACCTGGAAATGGCACAGATGGAAGAAGAAAGAGACTTGAGACTTAAAAAAAATGAAAGAACTCTACAAGAACTTTCTGACTCCATCAGAAAGAGCAATATAAGAATAATGGGCATACCAGAAGGAGAAGAAAGAAGAAGGGAACAGAGAATATATTCAATCAAATAGTTGATGAGAACTTCTCAAACTTGTGGAAAGAACTGGATCCTCGAATCCAAGAAGCAAATAGAACACCTAATTACCTCAATCCCAACTGGCCTTCTCCAAGGCATATTGTATTGAAGCTGTCAAAAATCAACGACAAAGAAAGAATCCTCAAGGCAGCCAAGGAAAAGAAGACGGTAACCTACAAAGGAAAGCTCATTAGATTATCATCAGATTTTTCAGCAGAAACTCTACTGAAAAATCTGCCAGGAGAGAGTGGAACCAAATATTCAAACTATTGAAAGAGATAAATTATGAGCCAAGAATAATATATCCAGCAAAGATATCCTTTAGATATGAAGGAGGAATAAAGATCTTTCCAGACATACAGAAGCTGAGGGAATTTTTTAATACACGACCTGCACTACAAGAAATACTAAAGGAGACTATTCGACCACCATCAACAGGGACAATTTGTGGCAACCAAAACATAAAAAGGGGGAGAGTAAAGGCCTGAATTTCGTATAGTTCCATATCACATATACCTTGTTATTTATTTTTCATCATTATATTGGCAGAAATTACCTTTAAAAATACTATTCTGCCATAAGAAAAGATGAAATAGTGCCATTTGCGACAACATGGATGGATCTTGAAATTATTAAGCTAAGCGAAATAAGTCAGACAGAAAAAGTAGAGAACCATATGATTTCACTGATATGTGGTATATAAACCAAAAACAAAAAAAGAACAAGACAAACAAATGAGAAACAATAACTCATAAATACAGACAATAGTTTAATGATTATCAGAGGGTAAGGGGAGAGGGGGGTGGTAGATGAGGGTAAAGGGGATCAAATATATGGTGATGGAAGGAGAACTGACTCTGGGTGTGAACACACAATGTGTTTTATAGATGATGTAATACAGAATTGTACACCTGAAATCTATGTAACTTTACCAACAATTGTCACCCCAATAAACTTTAATTAAAAAAAAATAAATAAATATAGTAAACTCAAATTATATGAAGAGATTTTTAAAAATTAAGTGAGAAATCTCCTTTAATTTCATTTTGCCAGAGCAAAACTACTTCAATAATTTAATATGCAGGTTTTCCAATTTTTTTCCCCTAGGATCATGTTTGAATACATTATAATTTATCTTATTTAGTTATATTAACACATGATATTTTCCTATATCAATACATAAAAATTTGCATTTTATTTTTATTAACTGACTTGTATTTGACTTCATGTATAGCTCTCATTGGGTATTTATTTTGTTTTTCAAATTTTGGCTATAATAAACAGTAAAACAACAAACATTATGTATAATTTTATATGCACATCTCTTTTTCACTTGTCTATTTTTGAGAATTTTCTTAAGATAAATTCTTAAAAATATTTCCCAACCTGTCAGTCTTTTCTGACCTACAATTATTTCTGAACCCAGCAGCCAGCCAGAGTAATCCCTTAAAAAAAGATCAGATTGAATCTGTCCTCTGAACAAAACTCTCCATTCATTCTTCATTTCACCCAGAGTAAAAGCCAAAATACTTAGTGTCACAGAATGTAGAGCGTGTTCTTGGGTGAAGCCACCTCAAAGTTGTTGTTTGTAACATTTTCTCTTGTGATTGTTACAGATTTACATTTTCTTCACATCTTTTCTCAAATACCTCCTTATTTAAGAGGTCTTACCTGTCTAGCAATATTCTCCTTACCTGGTTCTGTTTATTTTCATGATTATTTTCAGGCGATCCTTGTAACATGTTATATTTCCATTAACGTTTTCTGGTCCTTCACAAAATACAAACTCTTCAAAGGCAGATAATGTATCTGTTTTGTTTACTGCCACATCCCTGCAAACACAAAGCAGAACCCACACATGAATGAAAGAATGAACAAATGCATGGAATGTAAGTTGCGATCAGCTCAGCAAGTTTACTGAATATCTTGTAAAAAATTAGAGGTAGTTACCTAAACACATTGGAAAAGTTTAGAGGTTTAAATTGTTTAAATAAATAATAACATGGCCAGTTGTTTCTTCAACAGTATTGGCAGGATGTCAATCATGTGCCAAGCCATGTGTTCGGCACCAGGCGCCCCAAAACAAAAATGGCTGGCACTGTCCTTGCCGGGATTTAAACTTTTACTTTCATGAAGGAGGATTCACTTGTGGTTTTAGATAGATAACTGGCAGGGGAAAAGGGTATCCTGGGGATTTGAGAGACTGGAAGTGGGGGCAACAGTCCAGAGCATTTTGTAATGGAAGTCTGGGTTAAGGCCAAAGCACCAAGTTTGGAGGAGAAGGGGAACCAGGAGATCCTTTCTTCTACTCAACATCAGTTAGCAACTGAAGGTACGTATTGTGAGTAAACGAACTCATTATCTTGAACAAGCTATCGTGAAGGATATAGGGAACAATACTGATTCAGGCCCCTGACAGTTTAATTCCAGACTAACGAGTAAAATGTCAGTACCTTGTGGATTCCCTAAACTCCAACTGTAAGTAAATTAAACCAACAGACTCATACTCTGCTGGGCTTATGTGTCATTCACTGAGGAAATAGGTGGGTTATTTCAGAGCAGTTCCTGGCAGATGGTGGAGATAATTATGTGTTCTATCAGGATGACTTGCCTAAAGCCTATATTGACTTGCTGTGGGACACGATAACCCAAGTTTGGGTTATCCATCCCAAAAGTCAGTTTTTATGCATGTATGGATATCTTAATCCCCCATTTGCATCTCCCCCCTGTACTCTGATGTTTCTGTAATATATACTTTATAATCATCACACGCAACACTCTATATCCCCACTTCTGGTTCTAATAAAGTGAGGTACTGGCCTACATGTTCTCATTCTGTTGCCCATTTCCTTATTCCTACCCATTATGGAGAACCTAAAAGGGTGTTAAATTTCATTACTGAATTTGATGTGTTTAATATATAATGCAAGACAATAAGTGTGGGAGATTCATTCTCTCATGTCTCTCTTTCCACACTGGGCAACTGTGATGTTTGCACTGATGCTGAGTAAGTGTGTCTGTGCTTAATACTCAAATTAATAATTAAATTAACCCTCAAGTTAGCTACTTTAAGACCTAGACACAGGACCTTGGAAGAACTAGTAGAATAGTTGATTCTCATACCAAATATTCTTTTTATAATTTTATCAGTAAAAACAAGGTGAATTTTATATATATATATATTTATATAAAATTACATATATACATACATATATACATATGTATATGTATAAATATATGTACATATGTGGATATATATTTATATATACATATATTTATACATATACATATAAATATGCATGTATATGTATAAATATATGTATATACATACTTATATATTACATATATATGTCAGTGGATATACACACACAGACACACACACACACACACACACACACACACACACGAGTTCGGACAATTAAGTTCGCAAACTCATCCTAGAAAAAGTGCTACATACCTCATGCTGAATATCACTACGGTCACCTTCGAAGTACTCCCCTTGGGAAGCTAAGCACTGATGCCAGCACCTAGTCCGTCCTTCAAAGCAATTTTGGAACTCTTTTTTTGGAATGGCCATCAGAGCTGTCATTGTATCACCCTTGATGCAGTGAATGTCATCAAAATGTCTTCCTTTCAATATTTATTTTATCTTCAGGTAAAGAAAAAAGTCATTGGGGGCCAAATCAGGTAAGTATGGACGGAGTTCCAAATAGTTATTTGTTTACTGGCTAAAAGTTCCCTCACAGACAGTGCTGTGTGAGCTGCTGCATTGTTGTGATGCAAGAGTTGATGAAAAGTTCAGGTCATTCGTCTAAATTTTTCACGCAGCCTTTTCAGCACTTCCAAATAGTATACGTGATTAACTGTTTTTCCAGTTGGTATAAATTCATAATGAATAATCCTTCTGATATCAAAAAGGTTAGCAACATCATTGCAACAAGTTCACAAACTTAATTGTCAGACTTTGTATGTCCTTTGGGACAAAAAATAATAATTTCTATATAGCTAAATATTACAGTGTCAATACCAATTCATTTGTTATGAAAATAACATGGTTATAAAATGGTTAAAGCCTGTTCTCTTCTCTGTAATGTTTTGAGACTACTGAGTCCCTTCCCTTAAATTGTGGTTCTCTTACAGTCTGTGAGGCACCTATGGAAGGGAAGAAGAAAGAATACAATCTTGCAGGAGTAATACCCTACCTTTGCTTCCCGTTTTTTCTCTGTCCTTATAAATAATCTCAGTTCCAGTCATTATTCCTTTGGAAAGTGGAAAGTTTAAGACAAAGTGAGGCAATATAAAACAGTTCTATGCAGTCAGAATGAACTGATGAGCAAAATGGTGACAGGAAGATAAGACATTCCAAGTGATGCGGAAGAAAATGCTTGACTTTCTGGAAAGGCAGAAAAGGAAACCCTCAATTAAATTAAAACCCTCATCTTTATAATGGTGAGAGCTTTATCCTTTTATTAAATAAACACAAGCAATGTATTTTACCTGCTTTCCCAACAATGATTCTGGCTTCCTGCTTTTCAGGGCTTTTTAGTGTCAGGTGTGGTTTTGTGATGCAAAATTACTGTAATCCCGGTTTCTTTTATTATCTAATACTGTACATTATAAAGTTTCTATTAAATAATTATTAACTAAAGCATTTAAAGTAGATAGAATAAGAGAGGCAATATCTATTTTTCTTTAGTTCCTTATGGTTTATAAAATGCAGTCTAGATGACCTTTATTTTTAGTAATACCCAATATAAATTATTTATATGTTATCGACATTTTAGTTATGATTTAGGTATTGTTTTAATTTTTTTGGTATATAATCTTTACCCCTGAAGATAGTTTATATGACCAACAATTAATGCACAATACAATTGAAGTTTAAATGATTTAAGAGTAATTGATGAGCTTAAACAAACACTTCAAAAATATTGTTTAATTTTTTCTTCAGTTATTCTAAATATTTGCTAAATAACCAGATTTTATGCTCTTGTCTATTCCCTTACATTAATATTTTTTTATGCATTCTGCATTGGCTGCCTCGGTTACTCTCACTTCTCAAGCACACAGCAGAAGGGCTGCAGCTCAGCACTGCAGTACAACTGTTGTTTGTAAAGTGACACATCATTTCCTCATCACTAATTCTAACGGTCTCGTCCTCCTAGAGTGTACTTATTTATATTTCTTACTCCCGAATATTGCACAGTATTTAAAATATGCTCTGTAATGCCTTGGCTGCCCCTAGACCACATCCTGAGGTTCTGTAGCCTCCCTAATGTCTCCACTGGCTTCTCCTGGGATTAACTCAATCAGTGAGGCCTAATCTGATCTCATGATGTATAGATTGTAATATAAACCCCCAGCGGTTTTTCTGCTGTGGTTGGATAAAATTTCAGGTAGACAGAGGTTGGGGGGAGTTGTGCACCTGCGTGTTTTATTGAAGGCCGCATAGACACGGCAGATGAGAACATCTCTAGAGCAGCACAGTCCAATAGACATTTCTGCAATGATGGAAATGCTCGATATTAGCTCTAGCAATAATGGTAGCCACCAGCTACATAAAGCCATTGAGCATTTGAAATGGAGCTAGGAGTATTAAGAATTGTATTTTTAATTTAATTAATTCTAATTTAAATAGCCACGTGTGGTTACTTGTTCCATTATGGGACAGTGCAGATCTAGAGCAAGCCTGTCCTATATAATCACTTCTGGGCACATACTGAACTTTCATGTCTTCAATACAAAACAAATAAAACAAATGCTTCTTAATCTCTGCTGTTCTTTATTTCATCTCTACCTTCCTCACCACCTATTTACTTCTGCAGTCTGGTATCTGCTCCTGCTGATCACAGAAATTGCAGAGATAAGGTCGTCCATGCTCTCAGTATTGCCAAATCACTGACATCTGACCCTGGGTTATTTCCTTCCGTCTTCTCTCTTATCCTCTTTAGCTCCTGACTCACCCTTGTCCTGGGTTTTCTCTTCTTTTCCGGCCTGTTGATTTATTCCTTCATGCAGTATATCTTTGCTGAATGTCTACTATCTGCTAGGATTTTGGGTGATGAGAAAAAGAACACTGTCCCAGTTCACATACAGTTTATAATCTGCGGTGCTCATTTTATAAATTGGTGACATTTAAACTAAATGAACCACACTCCAGAAATATGTTTTACCTTGCAACCCAGTATATGTATATGTGTGTAAATATATACATAAGTTTCAGTTAAAGATCTTTACTCACATTGTACGCAAAGCAAATGAGTATTTTTATATTATTTTTTAATGCTGGTGGAGAACCATCCTGCTGATTTGATGCCCCACTCACAGTTTGAGAACCCTGCCCTAAATGCCAGTTCTCCCCAGGCCCTTATGCTCCTGACCATCTCATGCAGAGCCCTCACCCAAGTGCATAGCTCCAGCCCCTCCCCATGGCTAAGGCTCCTTCCTTGGAACTCTGTCTTCACCCAGACCACTGCAGGTCACATTTTGAGACCCAGCAGCCTCTCAACCAGTAACTTGTCCCAGAGTTGCCTCTCACTCACTGGGTACAGAGCTGATTTCATGCCTTTTCCCCAAATCCTGCTCCTTCTCCTATATTCACTTTGTTGGTGAATGGTTCCACCATCCACCCATGTATCCTAGGGAGAAACCTGGAAGACAGCTTAAATCCATCCCCCTCTCATCACTATGCATCACATCAAGGATCTCAGAGAGATCCCTTCTCTCCCCTTCATTAGCATCACTTCAGCTTAGACTCTCCTCACCTCCACCATAGATAACGTACCTCAACAGTCTTCTAAATCAGGGCTGTGCAACAGAACTTCCAGTGATGATGGAAATCCAGTGATGATGGAAATTTCTAAATCCGCACTGTCCAATATGGTAGCCACTAACCATCTGTGGGCCTCTTGAGAACTGAAAATGTGGCTGGTGCAACTGAGGAACTAAATTTTTAATTTAAGTTTAACTCTCTGTATGTGGCTATTGACTAATGCATTGGACAGCACAAGTCTATGTGATCTCCCTGCCACAAGTGTACTCCTTTTCAGTCCCTGGCACAAATGAAAAACAAGCCAACTTCTGAAAAAAATTTACTCTCATTCTTTGCTAATAAATGCTATATTTGTGGCAAAAATATGTAATTTTATTCAAGAATATATAACTTAAATATCTAGGCTACAAAAATATCTTATAAAGATTTAGCCATTTGTATATTATCTGCAATGAAGTTTTTAAATATTGAAATCATTAAATATTTAAGTGTCTTACTGTACATTCTGATGCATCTGTATTTGAAATTAAGCAGATTTTGAAACTGATGATTTTAAAAACAATAGAAATATACTGTTTAGTATATACATATAAAATTGTTTATTTCCTGCTTTATGTATGCATACATTCAAAGGATCAAGTGATAATATTGAAAGCAATTATTTTTCTTGCTTTACTATTTTCAACATTCTATTATTTTCCTACTCTATAATTATGGAAAGTATAAATTATATTTTATATATGTTTATCCATTTATCCATGATAAAGATTTTAAGAGGCTTAAGATGTCCAGTAAACAACTACATCTCAGCCCAAGAGAAAGAGGCATTATGAAATCAAAATGTCATTTCTATTTTTGATAAAGATTAAGTTGGAGGGCATGTCATAACGTGAGATTTAAATGGATCTGCTTAGTTTCTGCATGAACAACCCACCAAAGGAAAATTTTAGTCTGCTATGTAGACAAACTTACCAAGTTCATTACTTCACAGCTGGTAAGTCTGTAAAAGAAAAATAGACTAAATCTCCCAACCGAGGTCCCAATCATGGAATGTAGACCAAAGGCTACTGCCCCCCCTGTATAACCCACTCTCTCTCCATTGAAAGGGCCAGGTTACTGGAAACGTTAGAAAAAAAATCCCCCTTATGCAACATGTGGATATATTCCCATTCTAACAAACTTTAGTGTTTTTTATTTAGCTTATTGATTTAATGATTTAGCTTATTGATTTATTTAGCTTATTGAGTGATGTATTTGCTCTCCAAATGCCTCACATTGTGTATTTGTAGCCAATTGCACAAAATTCTAAAAATCCTCTGACTTGCATTAAACCAGCAGTTACCAAAAACCCTAAATAGTCACAGTCCCTTGGGCTCTCAGAGGCAGCTGCCTCTAAACACCATGGAACAGGCTCATGGTGTGTATGTTCCTATGGACCTCCACATCATGAGAAAGAAAGAGAAATGTGATCCACATGTATCCTATTTCTGTTTTATGTTTTACTAGTATCAGGTAGTTTATTTTGACTGCATAGGAAAGAGTAAAAGAAACCCATTTTGGGGGCAGCTGGTTAGCTCAGTTGGTTAGAGCGTGGTGCTCTTAACAATAAAGTTGATGGTTCAGTTCTCACATGGGCCACTGTGAGCTGCGCCCTCCTCAACTAGACTGAAACAACTGCTTGACTTGGAGCTGATGGGTCCTGGAAAAACACACTTAAAATAAAAGTTAAAAAAATATATATATATTTTCATAGAAATATGAGAAATTATTTCTTTCATCAATATATAGCTTAGACTTATTTTAAAATGAAATGATTTTTATATGACAATCTCCTAGAGAAAAAAGAGATAAAGTAGAAGAAACAGTGAAAACTGAAATCAAAAGACCTGGTTTGGCCCAAGTCCAACACCAAGATATTGGGCATTAAGTTGGTGTTTTTGGCTCTCAGAGCCATAGTTTCTTAGTAAAATAAAAGGTTGAATTCCAGAGAACTTCTGAGTATCTTTATAATCTTTATAATGTCTATGCTTATATTTCCAAACATATGAACTTCTCAATGATGAGAAGAATACTGCAAAGCTTTCCCAACCTCAGCTATCAGAATAATTACGTTTACACATTAGACACTCAATGTTTATTCTTTCTTCTTGATATTAATCAAGAATAAATTTGGAAAAATATAAAAATAACTAGGCAAACTTGCATCAACGATTCATTTCTCGAGTCTCTGATATGCTACTAAAAATAGGAGCTCTGTGATTTGCATGTAGAAAACGAAGGAAAACATTCATTTGTCTCATCCTGGCTTTATCACATAGTAGGCTTGACCTCGGATGACCTTTCTATGCACTTTTCTAAGGATAGGAGTGTGGGCTAAATGAATTTGACTAAATGAATTGAATTTGCATTAAAAGATAAGGATATTTATCATCATCTCTCTCCAGAATAATTACAATGAAACACTCACTGAAACTCTACTGCCAAATTTACCTTTCTAATAATAGATATTTATACTCCTTAGTGCTTATCGTGTGTCAGAAATTGTTCTAAGTTCTTTAAAACATATTATCTCCTCTTCTTTTCAAAATCCTTTACTGGCTTCTCTTATAACCTCAAAGAGAAAAACAATTATTTTCTCGTGGTATGTTCTGCCTTCTTACTAAATATGAGAGTCTTATAGATATAGTTATATATTTATGTATAGATAAATAAATAAATAAATACATTTATGAGTCGATATTTATTTCTCCAAATCTATTCCATTGCCACAGGGATTATCCTTGCTTTCTCTCCCTGTTTATATGCAACCTCCCATTCCAGCAGATAGAAACCTGGCTTTCACTACTTCTATCTATTTACTTAATTATACAAACACTGGATACCTGTATAGTAGTTTCAGACTTTAAACAATACACCCATGAGAAATAACTTTATCAACTACAGTCTAGTATTTATTACAGTTACTTTTACTTTTAGTCTCATAGACTCCATTCACTGTCCCAGTTACTTAGGTCAGTGCCCTTTCCCCAATGTCCTTCAGGGAGTCTGTTTACTACATGGATAATACTGTCAAACTGTCTGGTCACATTCTGCATTCCATGCTGGATCCTCTGACTTCCTACATGATTTATTTTTAATTTGCATACAGTAATAGTCACACTTTCTGTTGCTAAGAAATCAAATGGCTTTTGACAAATTCATAGTTTCATATATTCATCCTTAAATTATTATACAGAGTAGTTTCATCAGCCTATAAAATCTTGAACTTGTCCTATAAAAACCCCCTACCTACCCTGAATTCCTGGCAACCACTGAGCCACATATCATCTGTATAGCTCTGCCTTTTCCAGAAAGTCATACAAATGGCCTCATACAGTACGTAACCATTTTAGATTTTTTTTTAACTTACCACTATACCCTTAAGATTTATCAAAGTTTTTCCCATGGATTAATAGCCCATTTCTTTTTAATGTTGAATAGTATTCTGTGTTATGATTATAACAGAGTTGTTTATCCATTCACTTACTGAAGTACTTGATCACTTCCAGTTTATGGTGATTATGAATAAAGTTGCTATAAACATTTGTGTGCAGGTTTATGTTTGGACAAAAATGTTCAAATCAACCTAGCAATATGATTGCTGAATGATGTGCTTAGAATTATGTTTAGTTTTGTAAGAAATTATTAAACTTCCTTTCAAAGTGGCTGTTTTATTTTGCATTTCCATCATCAATAATGAAAGTTCCTGTTGCTCTGCATCATCACCCAAAATTGGTATTGTCAGTTTTTTAGATTTTAGTCACTCTAATTGGTGTGTAGTACCGTGTTTCCCCAAAAATAAGACCTAGCCAGACAATCAGCTCTAATTCATCTTTTGGAGCAAATATTAATATAAGACCCTGTCTTATTTTACTATAATATAAGACCGGGTCATATAATATAATATAATATAATATAATATAATATAATATAATATAATATAATATAACATAACATAACATAACATAATATAATAATACAATATAATACTGGGTCTTACATTAATTTTTAATCCAAAAGACACATTAGAGCTGATCGTCTGTCTAGGTCTTATTTTCGGGGAAACATGGTATTGTTTACATTGGCATTTTCCCAATAACAAATGCCATTGAGCATCTTTTCATATGCGTATTTGCCATCTGTTTATCTTCTTTGGTGAGGTATGGTGCAGGTCTTTTGCCTATATATTTTTTAATTAGGTTGCTACTTTCTTATTGTTTTTAATACTTCTTTATACATATCAGATAAAAGTACTTTATCAGATGTATGTTTTGCCTATGCTTTTCTCCTAGCATGTGGCTTATCTTTCATACTCTTAAAAGTATCTTTTGTAGATCAGAAGTTTTTAATTTTAATAAAGTCCAATTTTTTATTTTTTCTTTCATAAAAAAATTTGCTTTTGGTATTGTGTCAAAAACTTATCACCAAATCCAAGGTTACACAGATTTTTCTTCAGTTTTTTTCTTTAAAAAGTTTTATAGTTTTCCACTTTCCATTTACATCTATGACCCTTTTTATGTTAATTTTTTGCATATGGCTGTTCAATTGTTCCTATATTATGTCTTGAAATTCTTTATAGATTATCAGCATGCCACATATTTCTAATTGAATTATTGCTATTTTGTAAGTACAAATTATTTATTAAAATATAACTTAGGAACTACTATAACTTGCTGAAAGAAAATTTGAGCTTTTACATATCCTGTAAGATTATGTCAAAATTTTAAAATTTCAAGTATTCTTTCTCAACAACAGGTAGTAGTTACCTTTCCTTTATAAATACATTTCTTGTATAGTTTAAGATATTCTTGATCATTTATTCTTTAAGTATATTACTGCACAGCTTAATCTTAGCTTCTAAGCTTCATGAAGGCATTTTATCGTTGCTCACTGCGAAACTCTATCAACATTTCTTCACTAATCCAAAAATTTTTCTTTAAAGTACAACACAAATCTAATTCCGCATCTTTTTCATGAGTCTATGCTCAATGCCATTCCCAAATTAGCACTGAATTCCAGCAGTTGACTCAAATTGTGATCAATTGAAGCCATTTATTTTTAATGTAAAATTAATTGTTTGTAGAGCTAATATTTATTGGACTCATTGCTCTCTCATTTAAAAAAAAGAGAAAAATAAAGCAGCTTTCAAATGATCACCCTGAATTGCAACATAAAGTGCACCACCATTTCTTAATTGAATGAGTATCAGTAAAATAACCTAAGAAAATTAGATTAGTTAAGTAGTCCCAGATGTTGTTCTTGGACACTCCTCTGTTTTTAATAGAATATCAAGATTTTAAAATGTTTGAAAATAAGACACAAATGAGAATAAGATATTAAAATGTTTCATTCATGGGATCCCTAATTGGGAGTGACGAGAGTGATTTTTAAGACTTGGTGGAGAGTACCTGTAAATATTTATTTCCATGATTTATGAATATTTCTGATGCATCCTTTGGGAGTCAAAGTTCAGAGTGTTGTTGAATAACATCATCTTTGACCAAAGCCTCTAGTAAGAAATATCACATGGAAACAATTTCCTACAATTTAACAGGAATAAAAAAGAAATGTCTTTTCCCACCAAAGAAGTATCTGGAGCTGAATAAAAATTATGTTACTGGATTGACTGATGAAAGTAAACATGTTAAATGCTAGGGGAAGAAGATATAGAGTTAAGGGGGATTGCTTTGGAAAGTTCTTACAGATTTTCAATAATCTACTGACACTTTATTTAATCAATAAATTATAACCTTGCCTAAAAACAAAATAAGTTTTTTATTTGATTTTAAGTAAATACGGACTTATGAGCCACTTTCTACATTATAGTGTTTAGTAGTATCAATTTACAAATTTATATAAAATCTATTCATCAGGCAATGTTGCTATTTGTATAAAAAGTTATCACCATGATAATATTAGAGACACTAATATTAATTCATTAATTTACTAATTTTTTCCTAAAAATACTACCTTCTGTTTTCTATGCTCTGTACTCAGCCTTGAGTGAGTGTATAATGGTGGGAAAAACAAACAGAAAAATAGTATTAGGTTGGTGTAAAAGTAATTGTGGTTAAAAATAATTGCGAAAACAGCAATTACTTTTGCACCAACCTAATATTTGCTCGTTTTTCCAGCTTTATCGAGGTATAAGTGACGTATAATATTGTGTAAGTTTAAGGTATACAACATAATGATTTGATATATGTATATATTGTGAAATGTTCACCACAATAAGGTCAGTTAACACATCTATCACTTCATATTTTTTTTTGTGGTGAGAATTTAAAAAATCTGTTTTAGCTACCTTCAAATGTATGATACAGTATTATTAATTAAGTATCTGCTTGCATGGTGCTTATAGTTTTAAGTGGAACAAGTCTGGTGAGAAAGAAAAGGTCAATTGTTGAGTAACTACCTTATTAAATTGCAACTTTGGCTTAAAGAAGTGTATATCTTGAATACTCTATGACAATGGATTCACAAATAACACCATAGCTAGTCACGGTAATCTTATAAATTTTATAAAATGAAGAAGGGATTTGCAGACTATTGCTAGAGAAATAAGGTGGTGAGACTATCTGGTCATATGGAAGGACAAGGAATATGATCAGGATGCTGACCTTTCAGGGAAAGGCAGGTAGCAATGTAGTGTAAATTGGGCAGGTGTAGATAACTCTTAGTGTAGTTCAATAATTCCCTATTATCTGTATTGCTTAGAGCTGTCCCTGCATATCTATGACATAAATATTTAAATCTAAATGTTTTTCTGTCCAAAATGATAAATATGAATTGCCTATTACTTTTAACTATTTAAATGCTAAGTTAATTTTTTCTTGCCTACTGTTGAAAAAAATATAATTAGATTATTTAGTGAGATATCTAAAAGTGCTGAGGTCCAAGCTCTTTAAATCTTAATCATATAACTTTGATCACTTGATTCAGTTGAAGTTAAACGTCCCCGGGTCCTTATAGGGATTTTGGTATGGTTCTCATAGTGAATACTTAGCAAATGCAGACACAAAAGGAGAAAGCTGAAGGTAATAGGAAGGAATTATAATACATGTCCGTCTGTGTGTGTGTGTGCACAGCAGGGTTCAGAAGGGTTGACGTGGAAGGAGCAGGGGAAGAGTAGTAATCCTTAGAACATTTTCTACACTCTGGAGAATATGGAAACAGGTCATGGAAGGAAGTAAGAAGACACTCATGGACTGTAAACTTCTATAAAGTTGAGACGTAAGGTGCTTGGAATAAGTCTTTTTTTAAGCATGTGCCTGACTGATAACAGAGCGAGATCATCAGTCTTTATATCTAAGAGTGTGTGAAATTAAAAGTATTGTGAAAACTGAGATGTAGGGTGCTTGAAATAAGGCTTTTTTTTTTTTTTTTTTTTTTTTTTTAAATCAGGTGCCTGATTGATAATGGCGTGAGACCTTCAGTCTATACTAAGAGTGTGTGAATTAAGAGCATTGTCAAGGAGAGGAGGGCAGTGTGGGGATGGTAGTGCTGAGAACTACTACTGAGCTCCGAGAAAGGGTTGTGTCATCTCTTCCTGAGTAGACTCCTGTGTAGTTTCCACATCTGCCCACTGTAAGAGTTTAGTAAATGAACAATAAAATTCAGTGAGTGGAGAGTACAAGATACAGAAAAGTAGTATATTTAGGGTATGAAAGATGCAAACTAGATGACTGCATGGACTTAGGCTTACAAAATAACAGAATCTTCTAATATTCTCAATATTCACACAACTAATGTTTGCAATTTGTGAGTGGCTGGGGCGAACTAAGTTGGGGTACAGAAGCAGGTGACAGGAGATCATCAGATGTGCAACTTAGAGTCCAGTCAGATTTTGGTAACTGGAAGTCCCCAGCTCCCGATGGTATGTGTTTGGTCTTGATCTTTGATGAAGAGCAAAGGACAGGACTTCAGGAGTTGCAGTTTCTTTGAGCCTGGGAAGTCCACACGTGGTTGTAACTAGAGTGTTACGGAATTTGGGGGTTCATACCTGACCTTTAAATTACTTCCTACCCCTAGCTCCTACTGGTTCTCTCACTATAACACTGACGTGAGTTAACATGTGCAACATAGTTTCACATATAATGAGACAAATTAGCATTTACCTCCATACACATAATGGGAAAAATATTTCCACTTTGACCTAGAGCAGTGAAAATGCTTTGATTTGTTGAATCTATAATGCCAGTGCATATAACTTAGACCTAGAGTCTTTTCAGCTTCTCTTGGTCTGTCTTAGTTGATATGAAGTTGGGAAGCCTAGCAAACAACATGACTGTTAAGACAAAATCATTTTAATGTACTGTTGTTCTGGAAACGACCTATTCCATCACAGGTATAAAGACTGCATCGGTCACGTTGAATGAGTCCCTAATTTTATTTTTAGTTTCCCTGCAAATAACTATTTATTTCCACTAAAATGAAAATAAAACATTTTGAACGAGCAAAATGGTTTTGAATATCTGGACATATCTTTGATAACTGCAAATTGTTTTTAGTCCTATTTCTTTCAAATAATTATCTGTTATAGTTATTATTATTATTATTATTATTATAATACTGTTATTATATTTTATTCTGGATGGCCCTGACTCTGAATAAAAGCTTTGTGTTTGAAATAATTAAAGAAGGCTAATCAACTCATTTATCATTTTTAGGTTTACTTTAAAATGGTTGGACTACATTCTTTACCTAGTTATTGACTTATGAACTGATTTAACTTCTATGAGTGCCAAATAAAATTTTGTTTTCAAGCTGACTATAACCAAAATGCACACATCTTTTGAGTTTTATGAAATTTGAGCATTTTCCATTTCCCCCTTTAATTAAAATATTATTTCACTGCTCTATTTTCCCTATTTTTCTCTGAGTAGTTGAAACAAGTGTAAATGGGAAATTTCAAAAGAACAGGAACACTTGGCTGTATTTTTGGCTGATCAAGAAGCAGAAAATGCAGGAACTCTAATGAGAAAGCTTATTATTATGATTTGCACAGCTCAGCTTTGCATAATCAAGCATGTCAATGCACTCACACATTTGCAAATGCTGCTTAGAACCACACATCTGAATCTTTTTAATGTTACTCCATTACCATTGCTTTTGCTGCCCCACTCAGGAAGCCATCATCCATGACCCCAATTTTCAAAATGGGCCAGCTAAAAACAAAGACTGGATGTGTTTCCTAATCCTATCAAACTTTTTTTTTTTTTTTTTTTTTTTTTTTTTTTTACGCAGAATGAAAACAGGTGGTGTTCTCAATTTTTAAAGGAGACGAATTATGAACTGTAATCTGAATATGGCTGTGATTATCCAGACACAATTGCTCACATGAAAGTTGGTAGAATTGCAGAAAAGGCTATGGAATATTCAGGTGATCTTTGTTAGCTACTGTGATGCTTTTGTTCCCTGAAAATTATGCAATACTTCAGTTGATGTTATAGGAACATATGTTGTTATTTATCAGTATGATAGTGTAATACATATGCATGAAGGAGGGTGTCATGCCAAGAAAACTGCATCTATATCCTCTCAAAAGAATTGATGTGAGTAGTAAATACTCCTCGCTTCCTTTCTCACCCTTCCCTTAACCCTATACTTAAGACTAACATCAAAACATGGTGAACTGGTAAGGACTGTAAGACGTCGTTCACTTTTCGAATCTGGCAATATTTTCAAATTATGGGCCAGTGGATAAAGATAATTACATGGCTATCCATTTTATAGCTACTTGTTATATAATTATTATTTTATTGTATTTGAAATTAGTAAATGAATGATTCTGAATAAGAGATGAATTTAAAGTCTCATTTTTTATGTTTTTATGTATAATAAGAGTGAAATAAAATTTGAGCATTGGTGATTAGTATTTCCTAAAAGACTTCATGAATAAGAAAGAAAACACAGATGATGGAAAATTTAGTGGATTTGTAGCTGATGGAAGAATCCTGTCATGCGCGGTGCAGATTTCGAACTCGGTCACTGCTGAGTTGCCCGCAGCAATGCCCCCAGGGCCCTAGTGTTGCTCAGGCTTTACCTTTTGCTTCAAGGTGGGCCGGGCATAGAAGATGGGAGCTACATTGTCTCCACTTGCGTCTTCCGCCTTTTCCTGAGTCTCCATTGTGGGGCTCATCCTCTAACAGGCAGACCTGAGCTTCTGACACCTCCCACCAGGACACCTGGTCCCGCACCTGGGCTATTCCAACATGAGCTTCCTGAGTTATGATGCACCGTGGTGAGAACCTCCTCCAACCGGCGGAACTGAGCTTCCAGCGCCTCCCCCCAGGGCCGCTGGTCCTGCACCTGAGCTATTTCATTAAAAGCGTCTTCTGTGTTACAAAACAACGCAGTGAGGAACATCCAGCCCCCACAGCCGGCTGTACTCTTCACTTCCTCTGGCAACTGTTCAGCTAGAACCTGCAGGGCCCTCTCCACGCTGGCTGGAGAGCCATCCATGTCCTCCCACCCCTACTCGCGGGTCCAACTTCTGAGAACAGTGGCTACCGGGTACCACACACTGTGTGGGGGCCACATGTCCTCCTGCCCAGAGTCAGACACCATTCCTACCTGGCCGGAATCCTGCTCGCCATGCCAGGTGTCCAAGTGGCTGATGGCCTCAGTGCAAGATGTCCACAACCCTCAGAGCCTACAGCAGCAGCAGATTACCAAAAGGAAGGCGATGCCTTCTACGGCCAAGAGGGTAGGCCATCTGTAGGCTCGAGTCTCCCTGCAAACTGCACCTCCCATTCCTGGCACCACTCCTCACTGGCCTCCCGAAGCTGAGCTTTCACACGTATAAACTGCTCTGTTACCCCTCTGGGCATTCTGTCCAGCGCCGTACCCTGCTCACTGCCCCATGTGTCATGCAGGATGTCATGCGGGGTCTCAGCTCCCGCTCCCCGCACAAGGACACAGGACATGGTGAGGCCAAAAAGGAACACTCACAGAGCCACACATAGGCGAGTCATACCACTATATTCTCGCTGGCGGCTGGGTTGGAGACACAGGAAGCAGGAGCCACACGATCTGCAACCTGCCATCTGCTCTCTGCCAACCAATCCCACTTGCTAACTGCAATCCAAGCTTGCTAGCTTAGCCATAGCACTTTTATCAATCACTAATGGCTAACCGGTAACAGTTGATGGTCAACTAGTCACAGCTGATGGTGATCTACTATCCAAGCCAGCACCTTTCCGTGTGAGGCCGAGAGCCTGGAAACTGTTCTCTGGGACTCTGTCCCCACAAATCCCTTATAAATGTTGCTGTTTTAAGGATTCCTGATGACACATAAAGGCTGCAGGTGGTGAAGTGACATGGGAACAGGGATCGATAATTAATGTTCAGAAAAAGACTTTGGGGCCTTTTTCATCAAGTGTATAGATAGTACAAAAGATATGAGAACTAACCAATATTTTAAAGTACAGAGTCAGAATACAAAATGAAAAAATAAGTAACAAATAATGAGATGACATTTGAAAATATCGATAGGGCCCAAGCGAGTAGCCCCCCCACTAAAAAAGTTTTCAGTTTTCTTTCCTGTAGGGATTTTAAGTTTCCTGTTCCTTAAATTTCCTTTCCCCCAGGTTCTTAGCTTCCTAGTTCTGATCTTAATCACCTTTCAAATCAGCTTTTTCTAGCCTGAATCATAGTAAGTCCCCTGCCCCCTGCTGGTGGCCATTCCAGGCCCAGCTCCTGGGTGAAACACCACGACCTAAATAACCAGATTAACCAAAGGAAAAACCACAGGCTCCACGAAGCTAAATAGAATGTCTATCACACAGCCACCTTGTGTCGATGGCTTTGGGTCTTGCTTCTTGGGCCAACACTTTCAACTCTGTTTAACCAAAATCTATTTTTCCTCATTTAGGGGCCTTGGGGATATGAATGATACCCCAGCAAGATTACCACTCCCAACCAAAGAAGCCAACACAGCCTTCCAAGCAGATATGGGTGTTCCAGGTGGATCTCGAGACCCCTTCCTCTCATCTGAGATCAGACAGGGCGAGAGTTGCATGAATCCCCCAATAGGTAGGGACAGCTCTACACCCCTGCCCAGCAGGAAGCAGATACAGAAGAAAAGACACCCTGTCCCTTAACTTCCCATAGAGATTTTATGGGGATCATGTCTCTCAAGGGAGAAACAAGGCAATTAGAGATAGGCATTGGGTCTCTACATTCCTGCATGTCCAACATAACCCACAGAATGTGACCGCCCAAAGGACCTCCCCTCTCCGCCCAAATCTTCCTCATTTCACTGCAATTATCTACCCCAGGAGGAAACAAATGGGTACAAACTACTCAACTAGATTAAACCAGTCATTCATACCTGTGCAGTAAAGGACACAACGACCTTCATTTCACCTGAACCTTGTTATGCCATCATTATAATATCACACATAAGCCCGGAAGTTCATTAATATCATTATAACAGACTGAATTCTGGGAAGGAACATGCACTGTTTAAAAAGATGAGGTAATAGCCTCTTGTCCATCATAAGTGTCAATCAAGTGGTCCCACTCCAGGAAAGGAACAGCCCATTCTAGAGAAAAAAGGTAAAAACTCCAAGTCCTCGCCAGTCAGCGCCTCTTGTGCTTTGCCTTTGCTCAGGGCTGCTCCAAACCTTTTGGAGTGTACTTTTTCTCCTAATAATGCCACCTTGAGCCTTGAGCCCCTTGGACCTTTGAGCCGGCTCCTTTTGCTCTGCCCGCTCCAAACTCTTTGAAGTGTACTTTCTCTTTTAATAATGGCCCTTGAGCCACTGTTTTCTGCTGAGGCCCAAACTATCTCTTTGAAGTGTATTTTTCTTCTAATAAACTGCTTTTTCATTACTTTACCTCGGTATCTCATTCAATTCTTTGCTGGAGACACCAAGGACATGGACACCGCGCCGAAAAGGGCCCACTCTCCGGTAACAATATTAAATGGAAAATATTGATCTTGGTCTGGAAAAAAGTGTACTTTTGCAAATATAGCATGGGGAAGTTGACACATGACAAAAACATGTGTTAGGGATTTTATCTAGTGGAAAGATTAACATAAAACAACTACATGATTAAAAAAGCACTCAGAACATTTAGAGTACATCACCCTTTGGATAGGGCTTTAAGTATTTAAGTTTTTAGAATTTAAATTCTTTACAGCTTCCTGACAGAAAAAAACAAACAAAAAAAATAAATAAAGCTTTTTGACTATCTAATGTACGATCAAGAACTGGTCTCACTATCTTAGGTGTGATTTACTCAAAGTAGACACTAAATTTGTACATACAATTATTAAAACTATTTATTGAGACTCCATTATGGGACATTAACTACACAAAGCACAAATATTACTTCCTCTCCAAAGAAAACAATCTAAATATATTAGTGTTAGACATGGCTGGAGGAATGAGTCACGGGAAACCAAAATTGGTCTATTAGAATTTATTTGGTGTTTTGAGCTGCGGGATATCAGGCTGGAAAAGACCATAACCTCCCCAAGCAAAAAGGGATATGGAGTTTTATAGTAGGGGGTAAAGAGGCTGTTCCCCTTTCAATGCTTCAACAGAGGGTTTCGGCCAGAGGGCATAACCAAGCCCTCCGGTTCCACATTCTAGCCCCTGGCCACTATCTGGACGGCCCAGGCCTGCTGACCATAAGCCCCTAGGAGACAAACACAAGCCAACAGGTACAAAGTACAAAGCAAGACAAGATGGCTTTTAAGATAAGAAGGTTTCTGCTCCTGTCCTAAATATGGCCTAACAAATTCCCACCCTGGATTTGGTAACTATTCATAGGAAAAGAGGTAATGGTCAGTCTTCTGCAATTGTTTCCTGCTGAGCAGGGGGTCAATCAAGTTCCCTAAGTAGAGTTTTGGGTGAGGGGGCTGAAGCAGTGCTCTTGTAAGAGCATGGTGAGAACTATTTGCCTGTTGGTAAGTTCGGCTCTGACTTTCTGTGTAAAGTTAATGAGCAGGCGGAGCAAGAAGGGGCCAAAAAGTAAGAGGAGAAATAAAGTGATTAAGGGGCCTAAGAGTTGGAGTAAACCAAGAGAGGCTCGGGAGCCAGGAGGTCAAGGAACTAGTCGCCCCTTGACTATTGTATTTGTGCAGCCATTCAGCCTGTTCATAAATATTTTTGATGTTGGTTATAGCTTGTCCTGAATTATTAATATAGGTACAGCAGGTCTTGTTAATGACCACACAAACACCCCCTTGGTCTGCTAGGAGATAGTCTAGAGCAAGGCGGTTGTTGAAGACAACATTGGCTAGTGAACTAACGACCTGGAGAGTCCTGCCAGGACATCTGCCGTTTCCCGGGAAGTATCTTCTAAGGACTGAGTAAGCACCCTTAGAGTGTGTTCACGACAGGCAAAACCTCCGCGAGGGATAGCGGCCACTACTGTGGCAGCCGCCTCCGCTACCACGAGTCCTAAACCCGTCTTCTGTCTATGAGGTTTAGAATGGTAAGGCCCTGTGGGGCCAAGGTGCCTAGGGATTTGCCCAGTTTCCATGGTCTGCAGCTGGTCGAGTTGGCTTGGTCCAAGGTTGTAATGGTCTCGGGACAACAATGGGTGTCATTAGGGGTGCAGGGTTGACTGAAGATACATTGGCAGAGGAGGTGAGACCAATTGAGAGGCTTTAGGATGTCACACCAGTTATTAAGTCAGCTGAGCCCCCTTGGGTTAAGGTGTCAAGGGTCTGGAAGGGGTCGATGTTGGATGTATGGTGTTATTAAAGCAGGGAGTGCAGACTAGGGATGCGTTATAGGCAAGAGAGGTTTTGGAGAAGTTGAAAGTCTTATGTTGTAAGGGAGTTAGAATCAGAGGGGTAGGTTACGTTCCCAACAAACCCTCAAGGAAAAGGTGGGCCTCTCATCCTGGAGGGAGGAGTTCAGTGCTTGGATTAGAGAGTGGTTAGTAACTGGATAAGCCTTAACATGGGTATTGTATCTAGAGGGTGTCTGAGGGTTGGTATGGCAGATCTAGCATCTAGTTAAATTTTCACCTGCAGCTAAAATGCGAGAGGTGTTAATTAAAAAATTGTCTTCCCAGTCCCCATGTCCAGGAGAGAGGAGATAGCAGAGAAGGGTGAGGTAGAGGAGTAAACCTAGGGACGATAAGGGAGGGTGATGGTACATTTTGACAGTCTGAAATAAAAGGTTTGGGGATTGTAGAGAGAGTGCCAAGTAGTCCTGAAGCTCAGTTGATATATAGTTCATAAACTCCCCCTGTAACAGTTTGTCAAAAGCCAGTTCCCAGATCAGTTTTTCTACGTGGGTGTTGGTTATGTCCTTAAACTATCCTGGGGCATTTGAGTCAGATCCTCAAAGAGGATATCATAAACTTGTCTAGCACATACCCGTGAGGTCTTATTACTCATGTGGTCTGTTGCTTATACATATTACCACCTTCATGACCCCCTCTGAGTGCAGGTATAAATGTCTGGTGGGGTGTCTGGCTGGGACCCCTCCAACTGGTCCAGATTCTGTTGTTTTTGTTGGTCTATGTCTGGGGTTGCTGGCTCCAGGGCCCTTTTAAGCCTAGATAGGTGAATCCAAGAAGGTACCCCTAATAGTTTGGTTGCTGTGGGCGTCGTTAGGATGACTTGATAGGGTCCTTCCCATTTGGGATGGAGGGGGCGGACTTGATCTGGGAGAGCTTTCAAGAGGACCCCATCTCCCGGTTCTAGAGGAGTTGCTGGAATTCTAATTCCAGCCTGGGATTTGGGGAGGAAGATATCATCATGATAGCTGAGGAGGTGCCAGGTGAGAGAAAGGGTAGGGGGATAATCACCAAGGAGAGGTGAAGAGGAAGGGGGTATGTTGCCAAGGAGGGAAGGGCGACCATTTATGAATTCAAAAGGGCTGAGGAAAGTTGGAGCATGGGGAGGGGGAGGGGGGCAGCGTGAGGGCGGGAAAGGGCAATAGGGAGGAAGAAAATCCATTCCTGATGGAGTTCTAAGGACAGCGTGGTTAATTGAGTTTTGAGGGTAAGTTTTACCTTTCCAGAAGATTGAGGATGATACGGGATGTGCAGTCGCCACTGAATACCAGAGAGGTGGCAACTTGTTGGGTGATTTGGGAAATAAAACTAGGACCATCGTCGCTCTGGATGGTTGAAGGGAGGTCAAAACGGGGGATAATGTGGTGGAGAAGGGCATATGCAACTGTGGAGGATTTTTCAGACACGGCAGGGAAGTCTTCTAGCCATCCGGAGAAAGAATCCGGGAAGGTGAGGAGCTAGCAGTGTCGGCGGACGAGTGACATATGAGTGAAAGCAATTCGCCAATCTTGGCCGGGATATGGCCGCAGGCCTGATGGGTCAGGTCAGGAAGGCTGGGGGAGGCTGAATGGCCCCCCCAGAAGTTGGAGAGGTGCCACATAAAGCAAGCCTGGGTGATGTGGGCTAAAAGGGAAGGGAAGAAAGATGTGGGTGAGTGATCAAGGGAGGTAAGAATGTGAGTAGGGGTCTATGTCCCATGTGAAGAGAGTTGTGGAAAGCCGTAAGGATGTCCAAATGCGGTAGGATTATTTTGCCGGGTGAGGTAAGCCAGGGGCCCTCCCAAATGGCTCCCTGACTGATAAGGGAAGTAACCTCATCTGGAGTATAAGTGGGCTGACGGTCAGGAATGGCAAGGAGTTGGGTAACAGGCGCAGAGCTGAGGAGGGCAGCCTGGCCTTCTTCCCTCTCAGCCTGTTGTTACCAATGGCAACAAGACTCGAGCCCCTTTGGTGGCCCCTGCAGTGTATAACGGAAACACGAACAGGGAGTTGGACAGCCTCAGTAAGCCTGAGTATTAGGGGACCATGGGCTACAGGGGAACCTTGGGAGGTCAGGAAGCTGCATTCTGCCCAGATGGCAGCATGGGAATGGATAATATGAAAGACATATTTGGAATCTGTATAAATATTGACAGAGCCTCTTTTGGCTAGGGTTAGGGCATGGATAAGGGCAGTAAATTCAGCCTTCTGAGTGGAAGTGCTGGAAAAGAGAGGGGAAGAATCTATGAGTTCGTAGGCAAAGGTAACACCATTGCCTGAATAGCGCTCTCCATTATGAATGTAACTGGACCCGTCAACAAACCAGGTGTAGTCAGGATCAGGAAGTGGGGTGTCTAAAAGGTCAGGGCGAAGAAGTCAGGAAGATTCGAGTTCCTCAATGCAGGAATGAGACACAGTGGTGGAAGTAGGAAGAAGTGTGGAGGGATTGAGGGCAGGGGACTGGAGAAGAGTAATGTACTGAGAGGTCAGAAGAAGTTGATAGTGAGTAAAGCAAGAAGAACTAAGAAAGGAAGGGGCCTTATTATTAAGAACGTTAAGGATCGAATGGGGTGAGGAAACTTTGATAGGTTGAGAGTAAGTAAGTTTGGAAGCCTCTAAAGTGAGGAGGGCAGAGGTAGCGAGGGCACAGAGGCAGGGGGGCCAGCCCCCGGGCAGTGGGGTCTAGTTGTTTGGATAGGCAAGCAGTGGCTTTGAGATTTGGATAGGCAAGCAATGGCTTTGAGACCGGGGTCCAATTTCTGACCCAAGAGGCCTAGAACAAGCAGAGATTCATGGGTGTATAGGAAGAAAGGCTTAATCAGGTAAGGTAAAGCAAGGATGGGGGCAAAAATGAGTGCCGTCCGGAGTTTAGAAAAAGCAGAGGTGATCTCTGAAGAAGGCAGGAGAGGTTTCTGTAGGGGGCCAGCGGTGGCCTGGTAAAGGGGTTTGGCAATGAGGCCAAAAATGGGGAATCCAGATGCAAAAATATCCAACCAAGCCATGGAAAGGGAGAAAATCCTGTTTAGTGGAGGGGAAGGGAATAGAGTGAATGAGTTTTTTGCACTGTGTAGTGATTTCCCGACCTAGGGAAAGGTGGCATCCTAGGTAGTGACGGTTCAGGTGAAGAGCTGGGCCTTATGGCAGGAGACACGATAACCTAGGGAAGCCAGATAATTAAGGAGCAGGCGGGTATGGAAAGTGGAGATATTAGGTGTAGGGCTACAAAGAGGGAGATCATCAATGCATTGGAGAATCCTAGAGCCAGGAAGGGAAAGCGAGGTTAGGTCTCCAGCTATGACCTGGCCAAAAAGATGGGGGCTGTCCCTAAAGCCCTAAGGGAGGACTGTCCAGGTTAATTGTTGAGGAAATTTGGTATCAGGATCAGTCTGGTAAAGGTGAACAGGTCCTGGGAATTGGGATGTAAAGGAACAGAAAAGAAAGCATCCTTAAGATCAAGGACAGTAAAATATTGAGTGTCAGGAGATATGAGGGATAAAAGGGCATATGGATTGGGAACTACAGGGTAGAGGGGAATAACCACCTCATTTATAATTTGAAGGTCTTGAACGAAGCGGTATGTCCCAAGCAGCTTCTTGACTGGGAGAATGGGAGTATCATAAGGGGAAGAAGCAGAGTGGAGAATCTTCGCCTGGAGGAACTTAGAAATTAGAGGTTTGAGTCCCAGGAAGCCTTGTTGAGGAATAGAATACTGAGCTTCAAAAGGAAAGTGGGTGGATCTCTGAGTGAGATAATAAGAGGTGGGGTGACGAGTGGATAATGGGTCGGGAGGTATCCCATATTGAGGGGTCAATGTCAGGTGGGTTAGAAGGGGAAGATGGGGTGGGCTCTGGGGGTGATTCAGCTAGCAAAACCGAGAAGAGTGGTAGCAGAAGAAGGGGTATATAGAGTAATGGAGGAATGAAATTTGGAGATAATGTCCTCCCTAAAATTGGAGTGGGGACACGAGGCAGGACTAGGAAGGAATGAGTAAAAGGTGTCCTTCTTGGGGACATAAAAGGAGTGGGGGTAGCCATGGAGTGAGAAGGTATTCCATTGAGCCCCACAATCTAGACAAGAGAGGGAGAGAGCTGGCCCCAAAATTCAGGGAATGCCGAGTAAGTGGCCCCCATGTTTAGAAGGAAAGAAATAGCCTTACCAGCAACTAGGAGAGTTACCCACAGTTCTGCATGCGTATGGTGGAGGTGAAGGCCTGTGACAGGACCGGGCCCCTTCATTCTTCATCGATGCCAAGAATTCCCAGGAGGAAAAGATTATTCCCACCTGCTGGTGCCGTGGCAGGCATGGTGTTTAGCCAAGGCCAAGAAGTAGATGTTCCTGAGCCTTGAGGGGCTGGAGGACAATCCGATTCTCAGTGGCCACCATGGCCACATAGGGAGCAAGGCTTATTAGGAGGCCTTTGGCTAGGGAAAGAGTGGCTCCAGTGTCCTGGGAGGCCACATTTAAAGCAGGCACCTGGTTGATTAGGCTGTGCGAAGGATTGAGGTCCCAGTTCTTTCCTTTGGAGCCAGCCCGGCCTGGCCTAACAGCCTAGGAAACAGCTGCAGCTACCATCTGTATGGCCTGAATATGGGGCCCTGTCTACTCTCCTCGTCTCAATTGTTGAAGACCGTAAAGGCCAGTTCTAAAATATCTGCTTGTGGGCGGTGGGGGGGGGTGTGAGGACCTTTCTCTAGTTTTTGAAGCTTCCTGCAAATATCACGGGCCAACTGAGAGATGAAATGCATGGCCAAGACAGCTCTGCGGCCCAGAGAGTAGGGATTAATGTTAGTGTAGGTTTGCAGGGCTCTGAAAGGCGGGAGAGGCAAAACAGCTGGGTTCTCAGGGTGGTCTTGGGTAGATTTCTCTAACTTTTTCATAATTGACAGCTTTCTGAATGGCTGTCTTCATGCCCTGAAGGAGACAATTAACCATATGGTCTCTCCTTAGGCGGTTGGGATTGGACTGGAGGTGAGTCTGGTAATTCCAGTTAGGATCCTGGGTAGGAACAGCCGTCTCCCCAGGGGGATGGCATTATTATTTTGGCAATGCATGGAGTCTGCTATTTCCCTAGCTTTTTGAATGATACAATCCTTTTCATCAGAGTTAGTACAACGTGGAGAGAATAATATAGATGTCCCTCCAAGTAAGGTCATAGCTAAGGGTGCGGTATTTAAACTCCTTAGTAAAGCCAGAGGGATCAGAAGAAAGCAGCCTAGCTTAGATTTAATCTGACTCAGGTCACTCATCGAGAAAGGGACATGGACCCTAACAGGGACTTCAGCAATGCCACTTCCCTGAGAGGCATCTGGGTGGCTGGGGGCATGTGAGGCTGTCCACATCAGGTATGAGGAGGGGAAGAAAGGTTGGGAGCAGGCAGGGCAGTAGTGGAGGAAGCGGGAGCATCGGGTGTTGAGGAAGAAGAGAAAGTATTGGACGGTGACACAGAGGCAGGGTGTTGATACGGTGGGGGGTTTGAACTAGCAGAGGTCAGGGAGAAGAAGAAAATCAGGGGGGTTGAAAGGATCCAGATCAGGATTAGGGGATGAGGACTCTGGAGCAAGGGGAGAAGAAAGAAGCTGAAGCTAAACCCAAGAAAAGAGATTCGCCTTTAGGTGGGAAATGTGACAAGTCCCATCGCAGCTCAGAGAAAGCCCGGAGGTAGGGGAACCTCACTCCATTTACCCTGCTGGTGGAGGAGGTTGTCTAAATCTTGGAGAAAATCAAGATCAAGAGTGCCAGTAGGCAGCCAGGATTTGCCATTATCAAGCTTATATTGTGTCCAGGTCACAGTTGAAAAGGAAATAAGGCATTTATTCTTTAAAACGGGGTAAAGTCCTCACAATGCAGCCCAAAAGGATCCCCAAAAGGGAGTCCTGGGGTAAAAGGGGGAGCCAAAGCCCATAGTAATGAAAGAAGGGAATAGGAGGCAAAAGAAGATAAAGTTTAGACCCTCTTAAACACCCGGAGGACAAGGGAAAACAGAAAGGCTGTTAGTTTCCTCAGGTCTGGCGAAGGGGACGGAAGCAGACCGGTCAGGAATCCCTGCTGACAGCTGACCCAGGGGCCTGGCCTGGAGATATGGTCAGGGCTAGCACTAGGTCTTGTATAGGATGGCACATCTGACCGAGTCAGAGGGTGGAAGACTTCCCTAAGTCATACGCCAAAGGCTAGACGAAGACGGCTCCCCATACACCAAATTGTTAGGCATAGTTGGAGGAATGAGTTATGGGAGACCAAAATTGGTCTATTAGAATTTATTTGGCATGTTTGAGCTGCGATAGGTCAGGCTAGAAAAGGCCATAACCTCCCAGAGCAAAAAGAGGTATGGTGTTTGTGGGGACAGAGGCCCAGAGAGCAGTTTCCAGGCTCTTGGCCTCACATGGAAAGGTGCTGGCTTGGGTAGTGGATGGCCATCAGCTGTAAAGAGTTAGCCAATTGGCCACTGATATAACTGCCATGGCTACGCTTGTTGGTTGGTTGGTTGGCAGAGAAGTGGCCGGCAGATTGCGTAATGTGTGGCTCGTACTTCCTGTGTCTCGTAGTGAGACTAGGGTGCAGGATGACTCCTTGTTGGGGTACTGGCTGGTGTTTGCTTCCTGTGTCTCCAACCCAGCTGCCAGCAAGAATATAATGGTATCACCCCCTATCCGTGGCTCCATTGATGTTCCTTTTTGGCCTCACTATAGCCTGCGTTATTATGTGGGGAGCAGGACCAGAGTCCCTGCATGACAGAGTTTTATAGGAGGGGGTAAACGAAGCTGTTCCCCCTTCAATGCCTCAGGGGACTTTCATTCCATTGTGTCTCGCAAAAAAGGGTTTCCGGGCATAACCAAGCCCTCTGGTTCCACATTGTAGCCCCCAGACCGCCATCTGGACCGCCCAGGTCCGCTGATCATAAGCTCCTAGGAGACAAACACAAGCCAGCAGGTACAAAGTACAAAGCAAAACAAGATGACTTATAAGAGAAGAAGGTTTCTGCTCCTGGCCTAAATATGGCCTAATAATTAGGAAGCTAATTTCATAAATATATGTCTCACTGTATTATTTTAGGAAAAGTGAAACTCATTTTAGGGAACAAAGATTGAAGAATAGATACTAGGTAAATGATGTCATATATATGGAAGGATAATGTCAAAAATAATATTTCTAAGGACTTTAAAATAATGTGGTATGCCTTTATTTTAAAGTCCTTAAAAATATTATTTTTAATATTTTTAACATGTCAACATATTGTTGAAAAAGCAATAAATGAATATATATATATTTTTATATATATTTATATTTATAAAAAAATATATTTTTATAAAAAATTATATATATCAAAATATATATATATTTTGTGAAGGGTTAAAAAAGGCATACCAAAATGGATTAAGGTACACCTACAGCACATTTAATACTGAGTTAGAAATATAAATCTGCTAACAAATATAGGCAAATTACACAAAAGAATTCACAAATAAAAGTTCACCTGGTAAAAGACATAAATACCCTAACTTGTTCAAATAAATGAAAAAAAATGAACTAAAAATACTAATGCAATTTTATTTCCTTTAATAAGTAAAAAGAAAAAGTTTATACATGATGACATCAAAATTGCAACAAAAAAGGATATGCACTCAGAACTCATATAGATATTTTGTTATAATATTTATCAAAAGCTATAGATTCACTCTTTTTTCCTCTTCTCTCCTTAATTTCAGTCCTAATTATGAGACATTTTCCTAAGGGGGAAAAAAGAAAGAAAGAAAAATTAGGATAGAAACTCTAGCTATGCAAATGCTCCTTGAAATGTAATGTGAAATTTCTGAGGGCTGTCAATGTTGGAGTGGTCAATTAGATTATGGTTGTTCTTTCAATGAAATAGCATGCTGTTATAAAATAATTTATGAAGTTTTTGTAAAAGGCATACAGGTGTGCTATATTGTCAAGTGAGTGCCAGATTACACATTATTATATAAGGCTACCTAAAATGTATAGGCATATGTAAAAAAGTTTAAAAGGATCTTCAAACATTGATTTTCTCTCTCTCTCTCTCTCTCTCTCTCTCCTCCTCTCTCTCCTCTCTCTCTCTCTCTCTCTCTCTCTCTCTCGTGTGTGTGTGTGTGTGTGTGTGTGTGTGTGTTTTAGGATGGTTGAATGATGAGATGATTTCTTTAAAATATAGTTAAAAAATAAAATCACACCTAGAGCTAAGAACAAAGTTTGGGACATATGCATGTTATGTGTCTGTAGCTGATACTAAAGCAAATCATAGATGAGTTAGTATAGAAATAAAAAAAGAAAGTTGGAAAAATAAATTAAAAAGATCTTTGGAAAACATTGATATTTAAGTAATAGGCAAAGGATGATGGCTTGCATTAGTCTGAATAAAATGAAAAAGCAGACTGAAAAAGATTGAATCAACGACTGAATCTCCAGCAATGTGGAAAAGGTTTAGTTCTTCATGTTGCTGGTGCTCCACCTGCTAAGGTAGCTTCCTCTCCTCCCTAACTGTCCATGAATACAACCTACAAACCATCACTACTCTGAAGTAACCAGTGTATATTTCTCCACCCTCAGGAACCTATAACAACTGATGTGCTTGTTTGCAATTTGGCAGTAGCAAACATGAGTCAAAGCTGTCAGTTTTGGATTGGCTTCAGGGAGGCTGTGTCTAGGATAGAAAGCATTTTACAGAAGCTGTTCTGATCCCCTCTTCTAAAAACGAGGAGAACTACTCCAGCAGATGGTGAAATTGTCTGGGTAAAACAATATGGCTGAAAGTATTGTGCACTCTTACTTTCCCTAGGTAAAACCCCAAATGGAGTGTCTCCCCTTCTCTTCCTGAGTCTGAGTGTGTATGTCTGACTGCATGTCTAATTGTAGTTTCCTTTCTACTCCCCTACACCCACCATCTTCCCCACCAAGTCATGTTCTCATGCCAACTATATCCTTTCCTCATAATCCCTCAGCCCAAGAATCTCACTCTTTCTTAGCCAAAACTAATAAAATGACAAAGAAACCCAGCTCCTCTAGTTGCATGCAAGTCAGAGAGTACAGCAGAAGTGTATCACTGCAGGCTGGAGGTGGGGGATATATGTTTAGTTGACCACTGACTCTAATACTGTGTTTGCCAGGAAATATTTAGTAAAGTGCTTGTCTATACTGACCCAAATTTAGGCCAAGCACGCAGTCTTGAATGTTGTTACTACAATGACTCTTCATTTATTCAATAATTTTTTTCCTGAATGCCTACCAACCTGGGAATATTGAAATGAATACGATTTTCTTCAAGTTTAACATTTAACAAGTGAGATTTTTAAAAAGCATGTGCAAATACTTACAATGCTTTGTTATGAGTTAATAATGGTACAGATGTAAAATTATACCACCAATAAGATGGAGTCATAGAAATGTGTAAGCGGTAAGGTAGACAGATACCAGAGAATAAGTGTCCTATGTACAGAGTCTAGAAACACTGACAGGAATGCCCTTGGAGAATTCATTCCAAGTAGAAGGAAAAACATGGATGATGTACTTATACATGAAAAGATAACTAATTTTAAAAGAAGTTGCAGTGGGTCTTCGGTTCAAAGAATATATGGTTGAAGAGTGCCTGGGAATGAGATTTTTAATAGACCTAATTGGAGTGCTATTTTGGAGTATGTATTAAAAAGGGAAGAGTAGAATTAGAGTGCTAATTCCTGAGGCTGGGAAAATAAGTGGAAAAGGTTGAGATACTAAAAGGGGCATGGGAACAAGAGGACTGGATATGAGATATATTTTAGAATATGAGACGTATTTTAGAATTGGGATTCACAGAATTTTCACTAAGGTTTAGCTCCCTTAAAGCAAAATTATTCCTTTAGCTGAAATGTTCTTTAAGAATGTCTTTATTTGTTGATGCCAGTATTTCATATTGTTGTGCAGGGTGTCACGCGGGGTCTCTGGTCCTGCTCTCCACATAAGAACGCAGGACACGGTGAGGCCAAACAGGAACACCCACGGAGCCATAGGTAGGGGAGTCATACCACTATACTCTCACTGGCAGCTGGGTTGGAGACACAGGAACCAGGAGCAACACAATTCTCAACCCTCACTGTGCCGCTTGCAGGCTCAGCCACCATCTTCTTGCTAGCTCCCATCTTCTGCTAGCCTAGCCACGGCAGTTACATTAGAGGCCAATGGCTCACTGGTTACAGCTGACGGCCAACTGGCCACAGCTGATGGCCATGCAATCGCAGTTGATGGCCATTTACTACCTGAGCCAACACCTTTCTATGTGAGGCTGAGAGCCTGGAAACTGCTTTCTGGGGCTCTGTCCATATATATATATGGCATCATGTCATCTGCAAAAAGTGACAAAATAAAAATTGCTGTTGAGGATTTGTAAGAAAAAATCAAGTTAAAAAAAAAGAATGTCTTTATTAAAATGCATGTGTGTATCTTTAGGTAACATATTATTTTATGCTAGTTTCCCGCAGAAGCGGACCCTGATATGGGTACAAGCAGTTGAGTATGTATGTCTTTTCAAGAAGTACGTGTAGGTGAGCAGGAATATGAAACAGAGAAGGGAAGGGACTCAATACAGTTGTATAAGCGAGCAGGTTACCATGTGAGTTACCGAAGCTCAATTCCACTGAGACATGCTTCCAAGTTACTCTGCACAAAGTGTGATTCCCGTTCATCAACTCCATCCATCAACTGGTTGTAGACCACTCATGGGGGCATTAAATTGTTTGCACTCTGCCTTGACCCTTTCCCACAGACTGAGAATATTTTTATAGTCAAAGAATGCCTGCAGACCAAGAGTCACAGGTGTTTTCAGTAAGAAGCTGTCAGAACTCTGAGTGCCAAGGAGATTTGGGTGGGACCACAAAGCATCTGCTATGCCCCTTAAACCAGTATTTTTCAACTGAGAGTTTATGTAAAGATTTCTACAATAAATTTCAATGTTTTTAAAAGCATGTGTTTTTGTGGGTTTTTTTCATCTTAGTTAAACTCAGCTTAAGTATATTCTGAATCTGGATAACGACTTTGACCTTGTTTGCTTCCCAATGATTTCAGTGACTAAGCAATAAACAATACCAAGGGGTATACATTTTAAAAGTAAATAAGAAAAAAGTCAACACATATCATATGAATGGAGGTTTCAGGAAAGTATGAATAGAGAAAAATAAGAGATTTTATCCACATGGCTCAAGCTAATAGCTAATAGAGAGACAAACTGTTATGGGTTGAATTGTGCTCCCCCACCACGCTCCCATTCATACATTGAAATCCTAATTCCCAGTAACTCAGAATGTGAACTTATTTGGAAATAGAGTCATTGAAGATGTAATTAAGATGAAGTCATTAAGGTGGGCCATGATTCAATATTACTAGTATCCTTATAAACAGGGGAAATTTGGATAAAGAGATACACAATGAAAACACCATGTGAAGAGTAAGGCAGCGGTCTACAACCCAAGGAATGCCATGGGTTGCCAGCAAACCAACAGAACCTAGGGAAGAGGCATAGAGCAGAGTCTTCTTCATGACTCTCAGAAAGGATCTGACCCTATCAACACCTTGATCTTACACTTCTGGTCTCCAGAACTATGAGATACTAAATTTCTATTGTTTAAACCACCCAGTTTTTTGTTTCCCTATTATGAAGAACCTAGTAAAGTGATACACATATCAAAATAAAATAAAATCTGTTTCTCAGTAGGCAATACTAAATATCATAATCACAGTGTGACTCGAATACTTAATTAATTATTGTCCATCCCATTAGGTTAATGTTAATTTTTTTTTTTTTGCAGTTGGTCTCATTTATTTTTTAACCACATATGATGTAAACCTCACTTTAAAATACTTTTTTTAAAAAAATTAAACAGTTATCTTCCAGATAAATAAAATAATTTTTTAAAGGATCATTTTTTCTACTTACCTGCATAATTAACATTTCTGGTGCTCATTATTTCTTCCTGTAGATCTGAGTGTCCATTTGGTGTCTTTCCTTAATAGTGCAATGATGCTGAAAACAGATTCTCAGCTTTTATCTGAAAATATCTATTTTTATCTTCATTTTCTGGTGATGGTCCTTTTTTGTAATGTCTTGTTTTTTTTGTCTGACTGCCTTCAGAACTTTATCTTTGGTTTTCAGCAGTTTGATTCGACTATACTTAGCTGTGGATTTTTTTTCTCTTTTTTTTTTTTTATTAAATTTATTGGGGTGACAATTCCCAGTAAAATTACATAGATTTCAGGTGTGCAACTCTGCATCACATCATCCACAAATTACATTATGTGTTCACCATCCAGTCAGTTCTCCTTCCATCACCACATATTTGATCCCCCTTACCCTCATCTCCCACCCCCAACCCTCTTACCCTCTGGTAACCACTAAATTACGTTCCCCAGATTAATTTTCAAACCCCATGGCCATCTTGTGGTTACTGATTGTTTTCTAATCCCCTCACCTTCCCCCTTACCCCCAACCCCCTCGCCCATCTAGCAACCCTCAGTTTTTCCTCTTTGTCTCCAAAACTGTTTCTAATTAGTTCATTCACTTATTCTTTTCTTTAGATTCCGCATATAAGTGAGATCATATGGTACTTATCTTTCTCTGTCTGACTTATTTCACTTAACATAATGTTCTCTAGGTCCATCCATGTTGTTGCAAATGGTAAGATTTCTTTCTTCTTTATGGCTGCGTAATGTTAATTTTAATATTTATTGGTCTTGTCGTTCTATAGGTATTTATTTTTGCATTATTATTATGATGGTGTATAACATCTATAAACATAAGGAATTTATAATTATATTATAGTTTATAATTTAAATAATGTTAACATTTTAATAAAAATAAATTAAATCAATGGTGGTTATTAACTGAGTATATTTTCTTTTAAATGGACTCCATTTACAAGACACTTTGAGAACTCCTGCTTTAAACTATTGGCATATTTTTTATTAGTATGGTTTGACTGATATGATGGTTAATTTTATATGTCAACTTGACTGGGCTAAGGGATGCTCAGATAGTTGGCCAAACACTACTTCTTTGTGTGTATGTGAATGTGTCTTCAGAAGAGAATACCATTTGAACTGACAGACTGAATAAATAATATGGCCCTTCAACAATGTGGATGAGTATCATACAATTCCTTGAGGTCCTGAATAGAAGAAAAAGGTGGAAGAATGGTGAATTTATTCTTCTGTTAGAGGTGAGACAAGACATCCGCTTCTTTTGGCCTAGAACATCAACTCTTCTGATTCTTTAGCTTTTAGACTCATATAGTAACTTATACGAGTAGCTTCTATATTCTCTTCCAACTTCGTATCTTTACTTTTTGGGGGAGCTTTTTTGTTGTTGTTCTTTAATTTCTGTATCCATACAATTAAAAACTGTGGCAGCTGGAAACTTCTAGACTAACATCTCTCATCTTGGACATCTGAGACAGATGTTATGACTCTTCAAAGACCTAAGTTCCATGACAAGTCCAGCTTCACAAAAGCATTTATGATGGCTAATATTATGTGCTAACTTGGCTGGGCAACAGTACCTAGATATTTGTTCAAACATTATTCTGGATGTTTCTATGAGTGGTTTTGTTTTGCTTTGTTTTTTTTTTTTTTTTGTTTGTTTTGTTTGTTTGTTTGTTTTTGTATGGGTTTAACATTTAAATCAGTGGACTTTAAGTAAAGCAGATTGCCCTCCCTAATGTGGGTGGGACTCATCCAATCAATTGAAGGCCTTAACAGAACAAAGCTTGACCTATCCAGAAAAAGGAGAAATTCTGCTGGCATATCGCTTTCAGAGAATCCTGACTAACACTGCATGCCTGTCTTAAATAAATTACCTGGACAAATGTGGGATGGAATAGTATCATTGGTCTAATTTGAGTCAAATAGCAATCTTTGGGCCAATTAACGGTGAGAAAGGACTGGAATATGCAAAATATGGCAGTTCCCATATGATCATTTGATCATACAGTTAGAGCAAGGAAATAAAATTACTTTACCAAAGAACAAAGTTTGGAGAACTGCATGAGGAAAGTCTCACATGTATAAATATGGTTGCTGAATCAGTTATAAAAATTGCATAACATATTTAAGAAAAAAGACATGTAAAACTAATTTTGGGTATGGCATAATTTTTTTTTAAATAAAAAATACAAAATAGTTTAATTCAGTCCATTTGGTAAAAAGTAATACGTAGTTAAACTTAATTAAACTGGTGAGTTTCAAATTACACCACTGACTGGCCTCATACATTTGCTATTTTTCTAAAAATTACATTTGTAGAGTATCTTTAAAGTGTTTTGGACCTCATTTATTTTCATTACTGCATGTAATCTGTATTTTACATGTTGTATTACAGATTATGTTATATAAAATACACAATTCATCTGTTTTCTTGTATAGCTTGAAATTAATCTAAACGATGTATTGAAATATGCGTAAAATCAAACGAATATTGAAATATGCAAGTCTTTTGTGCTATAACATTTTTTGATACATAATTAAAATATTTAACGTGCAGTAAATATTGACAGCCTGATAATAGAGATCTAAAGAATGTCCAGATATGAGAGAAAGCCTTATGTGTTTTCCCTATGATTTCATTGCAAGCTCTTTGGCATAAATTTTGTCACACGGTGGTTGGGTTTACGAATATGTGGCCAATTCTGGACAACGGATAGATTCTTTTGGAAGACAGAAGACTGTTAATATTTTTTATAGACTATTAGCACTCAACAGGAGAGTGGACGTCTTTTTTTATTTCCTGCTCTTTACTGCGATAAGAGTTCCCCCTTTCATTTAGCCCCTAATATAAGGTACTGCCTCTCTAAGACAGATTGACCAATATATCCATTTTATGAGGAATACAGTAGTTGTTCATTAAGTGAATTCATATTCATAGAGAATTGGAAGGGAGCTAGCTGGCCTTGAAAGTAGACAACATATATCCCATTGCTACCTCTGTTATCCATTAACTGTCGCTGAGAAAACATATGAAATCTTGACATTATTTTATTCAGTTGGATATTGTGGGAAACAGAAGGAAGTCTCTATCCTTCACTGAAATAAAATAAAATGTGATTCTACTACAAATAACTATTTTAAGAAAAAATATCAACAATTAGGGCAGTAGATGTTTCAATTGTTCACAGAACAACCGTTTCCATTTCTCAAGCGTATTTCATGTCTTTTTGCTATGTCAACAGGACTCTTTGGGAACTGAAACTCTGAGTCTTAATGCATCCATTTCAAAACTCTGCAGATATTTTGGAATTTCAGAAAAAAGAAAATCTTAGCTGCGTGTGTACTATCAAACTTGCAGATTGAATATTTTAATGTTATATTTTTGGTTATTGAATCAAAATCTTTCTCAGCTGAATACATAATCACAATAACATATCCCAGCACTTGTTTCAAATCTATGTCTTTAAGTCACTTTCAAAACCGTATAAATATTTTTAAAACTAGCAACAAATACCATTGGATAAAATGCAACCTTAAACCAACATTTCATGTTTGCACTTTGCTCTCTCAGACTTCTTATTTTCACATATCAATTTGTTTTGTTTTCCATTCTTTGTATTTAGCATCTAGTTTACTTAATTGATTATTATCAGTTCAGCTGCTGAGTGCTGCAATACATATTGTCTTAATACTGTTGTTGCACTCCAGTTGTTTTTTCTGGTGCCCACAACAAATGACCCTTCAAAGACCACTGCAGAACAAGAGGAGTAGGTATACATGCACAACTTCCAGAAACATTCAATCTCCATATTGACTGAGACCCAGGAACATATTATAATTGTTATGACAAGAGTAGGTTTATTTGTTTGTTGGTTGATTTGTTTTCATGGTGTTCATTCATTGGTTCTTTTATTCATGTACCTTAATGTTATTGGGTTTTATTTTTTATTTTGTTTGGGAGTAATTGGAAGGTGGAAGCAGGTCTCATTTTTATTAAAATTATTTTTCTTTGTTAAAAAGAAGTCATCCTGGAATGTAGGTACTCTCATAAAATTACGTTTTTTCAAGTTGTTCTATATATGATCAAATGATATTTTGTGTGTTTTTTTATAGTCAACGTTGTAATGTAACTATCACACAATTGCTTATCCCAATTCTGCTGTTCCCTCTAATTTTTCCACTGCTCTCTCTCTCTCTCTCTTAATTTCCTTTATCAGCCTGGCTACTCTTTCATTTTGTTTTTGTTATTGTTGTTACTTATTTGATTGGTTTGCTTTGTTTAGCTATCCAATTACTTTTTAGCCATTAAATCATAATACTCGTAGATATCATAATCAGAGCCTAGTAAGAATTCTTGCCTGAGACAATTTGGGATAACAGAGAAGGCCTCCATGGGGCTGAGAATGCAGGAGAGAGTTTTTAAACCTGTTTAGTTTTAAAGAAAAATAATAATATATGGTCCGGATGTAGTGATTTGTCCGGAACCAGACTGAAACGGAGTTTGAGGTACAAGATGTTTATTTGAGTCAACATCTGTGGACAAATAAGGTGGGTTATTAGTAAGTAAATTAATTTAATTATGATAAAGGTCCAAGAAAACCTCCCACAAAACAGTGGAAAGCTACAAAGGGAATACAGCACTTCAGAGTGTTCCACATCTCACTGAAATGCCCAGATCTTTATACTCCAACTTACTCATCAACCAGATCCAGGCCATTCCAAGAAGGGCATGACCTTGGGCAAGGAAGCTCTCAGAAGCTGAGGTAACACCTGAAGGAGCTCATACGTGGAGGCTTTCTTGTGACAGAAGTTCCACAGATGGAAATAAATCCTTCTTTAAACAGGGAGATGCATGGAGACTCACTGTACCTATAACATCAGAGAGGAGTAATTTGAAATATATCAGACAGATGTTACAGTGATATGCTCGTTGGATCAGTCCCAGGATATTGTTCCAAGTTTCATAATGAAGGAAGCTGTGAAACAAAGTGAAAAATTAAATAAATAAATAAATAAATAAATAAATAAATAAATAAATAAATAAGAAACTTTGAGGACATAAAATAAATTGTAATATCTCTAAGGTCAGACGATCTCAGTAGACTCAAGTATTCATAGAAAAAATTTGAACTTCAATTTCAGTAAAAATAGAATGTTAACAATAGTAACTACACTGGTAGGAAAAATACTTATCTATTCAACAAGAATTACACATTCTTACTAAGCTTGACACCATGTTAGAAGTGATGTAGATGATAGAGGTGACGGTAGAGCACAGTGAGTTTCAACCCCAGATGACAACTGCCCCTGAATTACCTAGTAGTAGCTTACTATTATAATTATCAAAATTCAAAAAATTATTACCATAAAAGCTTATATGAGATCTGACAATTAAGTTTGTGAATGAATCCTAGAAAAAGTGCTACATACCTCATTGCTGAATATCACTACAGTCACCCTCGAAGTACTCCCCTTGGGAAGCTATGCACTGATGCCAGCGCCTAGTCTGCCCTTCAAAACAGTTTGGAACTCTTTCTGGAATGGCCATCAGAGCTGTCGTATTACACTTGATGTCCTGAATGTCATCAAAATGTCTTCCTTTCAATATTTTCTTTATTTTCAGGTAAAGAAAGAAGTCATTGGGGGCCAGATCAGGTGAGTAAGGAAGGTGTTCCAATACAGTTCTTTGTTTACTGTTTAAAAATTCCCTCACAGACAGTCCTTGTGGGCTGGTCCACTGTCGTGATGCAAGAGTCATGAATTGTTGGTAAAAAGTTCAGGTCATTTTCATCTAGCCTTTTCATGCAGCCTTTTCAGCACTTCCAAATAGTAAACTTGATTAACTGTTTGTCCAGTTGGTACAAATTCATAATGAATAATCCCTCTGATATCAAAAAGGTTAGCAACATCGTTTTGACTTTTGATTTGGACTGATGGAACTTTTTTGGTCGTGGAGAATTGGCTGACTTCCATTGTGCACTTTGACACTGTTTCAGGGTCGTATTGGTACACCCATGTTTCATCACCCATGATAACATCAGCCCAAAACATCATCTTGCCTCTCCAAAAGGCCCTGGCAAACTTTGACACTCTTTGCTTTGTTTATCTGTGAGCTCCTTCAGGAGCATTTTGCACACACCTTTCTCATGCCAAGATTTTCATTAAGATTTTCTTAACTGTTCCTCTATCAATGTTTACTTGGTTTGCTATGCTTCTCATGGTTAACTGACAATTTTTACACACAATTTGATGAATTTTTGCAATGGTTTTTTCAGTTCTGCTCATTACTGGCAGCCCTGGCCTCTCTTCATTAGTGACGTGTTCTCACCCCTCAGAAAAATGTTTAATCCATCTGTATACTGCCACTTTCTTCATGGCATTATCCCTATAAACTTGTACTAACAAGTGCCTGATTTCACTTCCACTCTTGCCAAATTTAACAAGAAATTTAATGTCTGTTCATTGCTCTAATTCAAACTCAGACATTCTCGTGACAGCACACAAAAACACGCAACAACCACAATGAATGCCAGTCCACAAAACATCACCACATGTCAACACAAACACAGCTGGGAGACACTGATATACCAAGGTTATGAAACCTTACCGAGCTGTTTGTACAGTGCTGCTAATGTAAGCGCACAGCGCCAAGTGTGTGAACTTAATTGCCAGACCTTGTATTTTATCCATATTGGGATAAGGGAGCATGCTGTGCTTTTTTAGCCCATTCAAAAATGCACATTTTGTTACTAACCCTTTTGGATCAGAGGTCCAAACCAAAGTCTTTCTGCCCAGTGCCATTCACACCGATAGAATGAGGCTGAGTTTGGGAAAGCAGAGCAGTAATTTTATTTTTTGATTAAGGAATGGAGAAAGGTAAACTCATGCTGTCACCAAACCTTCCCCCTGATTGGGAAGGCACCTTCTATATTTATAGGCTGTGGTGTGTGGCGTGATTAAATTCATTTAGGCATGTATAGTTATTCTTCTGTTGCACGTGATACTTTTTTCACAGTATGCTTCATCTCCATCTTGGTCTTTGTGCTCTGCCCTTTTCATTTTGCAGTTGGGAATCCTTTTCAGTTCATATAAGCAATCATAGCTTGTGACTAGTTTAGGTATTCAGAAATTTTAGGGTCTTTTAGATGATAGTCCGGAGACAATTTCTTCCTCTATATTGTATGAGTCCACTACATTAAGCCAATAGCTAAGGAAAGGGAAAGGATGGTGAGTGGGATATTTCTGAAGACAAGGTCTAGAAGTGGCACTGATCAATTTATTCACATTCATTGACTGCCATTCAGTCACAGATCCACACTGAACTCCCAATGGAGGCTATAAAATGAAGTCTGACAGGACTCCAAGAAAAATAGGACAAATTGGGCACTGGCAATCATTTGTAGACTCTACAACAGCTCCTGAGATGAGTGAGAATAAAGGGAAGAAATTAAAAAGATCAGAACTGCTGGTAGGGTAATTATATTGACTTAGAGTTCAAAGCAAGAAGAAGTGAGTATGTCATTCGTACCACCTGAGGAAAGTTTGTAGAAGGAAGAACTATGAAAGAAGTATAATGGATGGCACTTTTGCTCTATTAAGCAATTATCCTAGGAATGATTTGAAAGTTACATAAGGGAAAATCTCAGCAATTTATCATTCAATTTTTTTCTTTTCATTTGAAGTACATAACACACAAAGATCTATTGTTAAGAACTTGGTATATTTCCACTTACTGAATTATAAACTTAATGTACTTAGAGACAATTAGTGTGCATATGATATAATCTTCAATGCAGATTCAACAATTATTGAAGTGTGGGATGATGGATTACAGTCATTATTTTATTGGAGGCCAAAATAAGAACTTTCAAACTACTGTAAGTGTCAAGAAAAGTAATAAAATGTGTTGATAGGTTGTTTCAGTTCAATGACATTGAAATGTTTAATGAGGTTAGGAGGGGGAGGAAGGAAATTATCCAAATTACCTAGTATCCAAATTACCTACATATTTTTTAGTATATAATCACTTGAGAAATGTGAGCTTAAAAATATAGTAGAGGAAGAAAATGGAAGGTATGACCTCCCAAAATATCCCCCCTAAAAGATACAAAACAACTTCACAGCTTTGAAAATTCCATCAAGAGCCATACCATTAGCATTACTTGAAGACAGAGAATGCTAAAACTGAAAAAAAAAAAAAAAAAAAGCTATGGTTAAAAGAGAGGAAAAAGATCCTAGTCTTTGGCTCTACATGCTCCCACCAAAACTCCACTGTAAAACGTGCTTTGTGGTGAACAAAGTCATACCAGGAAAAATATACATGGAAAACAAAGAATTGGGAAAACATCAATAAAAACCTAAATTTATCATAAATCTGAAAATACAAAATAAGTAACTCAGGAGATAAGAAAATGGACTATGGGAAACAGTTTTAAATAAGGATAATTTAATGGGCCAGGCACTATGTAAATGGCTAGGCAGACTATTTAAAGATATAGACTTGGTTTAAATGAGCAAGACTGATTTAAAGGACCCACTTCCAAAAACATAGCTTCTGATGGAGATAAAAGGCAAAAGGAAGAAATAATCACATTTTGGAAATTAGGTAGTAAAGAGTAAGAAATACAAAGTGGAAATTTTAGTATCCTGAAACACAAAAGATAACTGCAAAAATCATAAAACTCACAACTACTCTGCTACAAGCAAAATATAGAAACAAAAATCCTTGTTACATACTTGGACTTTGATAGACTAGCAGAAAAGGAAACTATTAAAATAGAAAATTTAAAAACACTTCAATATCATGAAGTAGACAAACAGAAAGTCTATAGACAACTATTGCAGTAAGTCAGGATACAAATTTCATAAAAACACCAACAAAATTTCCCACTGAAAAATAATGAAGCAAAGTAAACTGTAATTCTACACTCCAAAAACAATAAAAATATACTCAAACAAGCATTTGAGGATATGTTAAATATTCCTTGAATCATAGTTTCAAAAATTATGAACAGAAATGTACAAGAAAACTGGGATAAATTAAAAGAGTTCATTGAACTCTTTCAATCAACTGGAAAAGTAAAGGAAGTAGACAAAATTACTTCAGAAATAAAGAAAAATGCGAGGTGCTCAGGGGAGAATAGATGCAGATAAAAATTTAGTAAAGAACACTGAAGAAAGACAAGCAATCAACGGAAAGAATGTAAATGGCAGAAAGAAAGAATAAGCATGGCAAGAGAGAAAGTAGTAGAAATGGAAGACAGACATAAAATGAATAATATTTGTATTATTAAAGTCCCAGAAGTAGAAAAAAAATGAAAGAGAATATCTAAAACTGTAATCCAATAGATTATTTCAGAAATAGAAAAAAATCCTAAATCTATAGCTGGAAAGAGCTTCCTGGATACATGGGGAAATTAACCTGGAATGATCAATGACAAAATATATCTTGGAAACAAAATTTAATTTCAAAAATAAAAATTAAATCTTCAAAGCCACTGGGCTGGGGTGGGGAGAATTCAAATGACTTACAACTCAAAAAAAAACTTCTAGCCTCAGACCTTTCAAAATCAATGTAAAAGTCAAGGAACAATCACACACCATTTTAAAAAAATGATAAAGAAAGTCTGGAACATATATTTTACACCTAGCTAAGCTGTTTTCAAATATCAAGGCAGGAGGGGAAAGAAAACACTGTTTCAACACACTAGAAGTTAGGGAGTTTTGTACCCATCAGCCCTTCTTGAGGAATCTATTAGATGATGAACTTCATCCAACCAATTAATGACTGGGAAAACTATAACAAATGGACTGATGGTAAATTCTTCTTTAATCCTGGTAGAGAAAGGCTTTCTAACTTTGACTCAAAATCTAGAGGCAATCAAATAAAATATGGCTAATTTTGGTTACTTAAAAAAGTTACATTGGGCAGCCAGATGGCTCAGTTGGTTAGAGCATGAGATCTGAATAACAGGGTTGCTAGTTCGAGTCCCACATGGGCCAGTTAGCTGCACCCTCCACGACTAGATTGAAGACAATGAGCTGCCACTGAGGTTCTGGAGGGGTGGCCAGATCACTCAGTTGGTTAGAGCGTGAGCTCTCAACAACAAGGTTGCCGGTTCAATGCCTCCATGGGATAGTGGGTTGTGCTCCCTGCAACTAAAGATTGAAAACGGTGACTGGACTTGGAGCTGAGCTGTGCCCTCCACAACTAGATTAAAGGACAACTACTTGGAACTGATGAGTCCTGGAAAAACACACTGTCTCCCAATATTCCCCAATAAAATAAAAAAATAAAAAATCACATCGCAGAAACCACCATAAACAAAAGTAAAAAAACAAAAACAAAAAACAAGCAAACAAACAAACAAAAAAAAAAAACTGTAAGTCCAGGAGAAAAGATTCACAATATATGTTACGTATAAAATAATTACATCACTAAAATAAATATTCCTTTTAAAAATTGAGAGGCCAAGTACCCAAAATCTAGCATAAAAGTGGAAAAAATATATAAACAGACAATTCAAAAATAAAAGGTAAAAGTGGCCCTTAAATATATAATAAAATATTTGTACTCACTCATAATTAGAAATTATGAAATTAAAACAACACCAAGATAACACTTCTTACTTTTAGACTGGTAATATGTATCTATTTGTTTGTCTATCTATCTATCTATCTATCTATCTATCTATCTATCTATCTATCTATCTATCATCTATCTAACTATCTATCTATCAGCACAATTTGGTGGTAGTCTATTGGGAAATAGATATTCTCAAACATTGCTGGTGATCATGCCAATTAGTACAACACTTCTATGTGAGGCAGATATTTGATAAAACTTAACAAAATTGCTTATACACATACTTAGTTTTATCAAATTATGGGTAAAAGACTGTTCTGAAGATGTAGCTCCAGTTATTTGAAAGTATATATTCCTAAGGTTATTCAATACAGCATTGTTTATAACTGTGGTTGAAAAAAAGTGATGGAGAAAACTATGGTATATCTACACAATGGAGCACTGTGCAGCTGTAAAACAGTAAGGGAGATATCTAGTAGCTGACAGTTAAATGATTTCTAGAACACACTGGCAAGTAGACAAATCAAAAGCCTAAGAAAGTACCCATGTTACGATATATTTCATATAGAGAAGAGATATAAAAATATACACACATATGTGGTCCTTAGTTGCCTGCAGGAAACATGTGGCCAAGTGGTGGTGGAAAAGGGAAGAATGGTAAAAAGGCAGCAGAGATCACAAGGGAGTGATGCTTCTTTGAGATTAACTGTTTGATAACTCTGATTTTTAGAAATATAGCAATATTTTACATACACTTCACCCTCTCCAAAAATAAACAAAAGCAAGCAGCATATGGAGAAATGCCAAAGTGGAATTCATACACTAAAAAATGAACTTAACAGTATTACTATAATAGCATAATTGTTCTGAAGAAAACATGAGACAAACTCAAACTGAAAGAAATTCTACGAAATATTAGTATTCTTGAAAAGTATGAAGAACTTGAAAGACATATATCTTTTCCATGGATTGCCAGTGATAAAATATTTTCAGTGACTGATAAAATATTGGTTTAAAATTCCATCCTGACTTATACAATATGAATGAAGTAAATAAATATAATCAGAGAAACATATCTGAATGGTCATATCATGTTTGTGAGTAATAAGAAAACATCCAAGAATTTTAGTTTTAATAGTGTAGAGGCTTGGGTCCAGTCATAATATGATAACTTTACAAAGGAACTACGTTATGTAAATCATGAAAATTTCCTAAACACAAGATTGTTTTGAGGATTTTACTGCAAAAACTTCATTTTCTCTTTCTTGAACACAGATTCCCAGGGAGTGTTTCAGTGTGAATTAAGTCAAGTTATTCAGTATTGTCAGGGACTGAATGTTTGTGTCTCCCAAAATTTGATATTATGAAACCCTCATCCTTATACGATAGTATTTGGATGTGGGGCTTTGGGAAGGTAATTGAGTCATGAAAGTGGAGTCCATATGAATGGAATTAGTGCCCTTATAAGAAGAGCCTTGAGAGCTAGCTAGCACTCTTTCTGCCATATGAGGACACAGCAAAAAGAAGGACCTCTGTAAAAAGGAGGAAGGCACTTTCTAAGAACCCCAACATGCTGGCACTCTCATCTCCATCTTCCAGATGTGAGAAATAAATGTTTACCATTTTTAAGTCACCCAGTCTATGGCAATCTGTTATAGCAACCCACACTGACAAAGACAAGTTTTTATTTTATGTGGATATTTCAAACCATCCACATTCAAGAAAAGAAAAGGTGCATTGAAATTGAGATGGAGCGAGGGAAATTCTAACTAGCAAAATGTATCATGGATGTTTCAATGTTTCAAATAATTTTACACCTTATTTTACTGAAATAGAACCAGAAGATTAGAACTGTAGTTCTAAAATACATTGCTTTTCACAATTTAAGCTTCCACTAGCTCAAAAAGCAAAGAAAATGATCATAAATCAGTATATACAAATGGAGATTTATATATTTTTACTGTTTCTGAAATCAAGGGTTTATAGAAAGAAAACAAAGGTGGGTTTTTTATTGTTACCTTTCAAAGCTACCATGTTTCCCCCAAATTAAGATCGGGTCTTATATTAATTTTTGCTCTAAAAGAGGCATTAGGGTTTATGTTCAGGGGATGCCATCCTGAAAAAATCATGCTAGGGCTTATTTTCCAGTTAGGTCTTATATTCAGGAAAACACGGTATTAGCAAAATGAAAACGGTGTAGTTTTCTTTCAGGCATGCTTAATAATAAACTCAAGGTGTATATAGTAACAGAAAATAAGACCACAGGCTATTAATTCAGAGACAAAATCATTAACATAAAAAGGGAGCTCTATCTTCCATGAACTTTCATCTTGAGGATAAGTCTAGGGCCAGAATATTTAAAAGACACCCTCCCTTTAAAATACTCAAGTATATATTACTTATCATCATTTTAGCATTGACTCTAAGTTCATAATTCTAGTCAGTCGATGGTTTGACGATAATAGCACATCTCAGCTAAGAGCTGCTTTTCCTTTTGCTTTGGTGGTTTGAAGGTTCCACATCCTAAAATCAAATACCACTCTTTCTGCATGAAGTTTTCAATTACTGTGGCTAAAATTTTCCTCCCAAATGTGTCACTGAGGTGGCTGCATCACTTAGAGACCTTTTCTGTATTCCACTGTATATGACATCTCCTTTTCTGCACCGCACGCCCTTGCTTCTGCTTAACTTCCTTCATCAAGTGTTCTTCACTCCTGCAGAGCTCTGCAGAGGAAAAGGTTGTTTGGCATGCTAAGAACATCATTCTCATCTCGCCCTCCTTTCAGAAACTGATTTTATCTTGGGAAAAAAAAATCAAACCCAATTTTACAGCATCACATTCACAAAACCTGAAATTTATACATACAATCCATCACAATGCACGTAATCTGCATATATAATTTCTATTAGTGTACAAAAGACTGTTTTTAGCACTGATTCCACTTCAGACTTTGGGTACTCTATTTTTCTTATCCTACAAGTAATAGGATGTGGAGGTTAGACTGACTATTGAAATACTAGAATTCCAAACATTTATAACTAAAAGTAATATGGGCTTCTACTGTGTTTCATAATGTCGGACCAGAGATTATCTTGATGCATTTGCACACCACCTTTCTGTAGAGTACATTGACTTAAAAATTCAGATAGGGCATTACATTTCCTTGGTGCAGTAAATCACCTGTAGTTTGGTAGAGAACCTAATTAGAATAAGATGTTAAATATCCAGTAGTTTAAACAGGACACTTGAATTACATTTTCTCTTTTTTTGTATGAAAGGCAGCATCACTGGTTGTAAAGATAAGAGTCATTTGTTTTTCCACATAAAATTGAAGGCCAAATAAATATAAGATGAAAAGAATTAAATAAAACAGACCAAAAGACCCATGAACTCAAATACATTTCCATGAACTGAAATACATTTACTGTATTAAATATTGAGCTTCTTTGCTTTAAGTAATCTATTTCATATTTGTTAATCCTCCAGCTTAATTCGCAATAAGTAAATTTGTCAGGCAATTATATAAAGTTGGTTTAATTTTCTGCTTACCAAAAGAACTCATCATTATGTTTTTCCCACATCTAAAGTTCCAGAACTAATTCTTTTCTCATCTTATTTCTTGATAACATATTAAATGTTTTATGATTGTTATAAATAGCCAGTTCCAAATATTTTACAAACATATACCTCTAAGTTTCTAAATGAAATAACTATTTAATTTTATTTTTATTTTATTTAGTTTGATAAATTTAACAAAAAGTTATGACTATAAAGACTAATAGTCAATATGTATTTTTTATTTTTTAAAATAGCTCTGGAGTTTAAAACATGATTCAAAGCATTCATTATTCTGATTTGAAACATTCAACAAGTCCTACCTTTTACATTTACCCTTCCTATAATGAGTTACATGATTTCACTTGAGGATCTTGGGTAAAACACCACAGAGATGACTATAGAGGTCTCCAACTTTCTTTCCTCTTTCCTTTATTTCTCCTTCTGCTCTTTCTGACATGTCATGATTGATGTGTTTTTCATTCTCGTTTATAAAATGAACTCTTTGCTTGGTTGGACAGGTATTTTTTCAGGTGATTGAATCAGAATTCATTTTTGGTACAATCATTGTCCGTTTACACATAAAAATGTAAGTATTTTTGGAGTGTAAGGAATAAATTGTTAAAGTTAATATATATTGGTCGAAGCAAAAATCTAGTACTCCAAGAGCACTAAGGAGGAGTGTAAATTTCCATATATCTACTTTAGGGTCAATTTAGCAAATGCTTCTCTGAAATACAAATGCTTTTGATAATTCTTAATAATGGATACTTAGAAAGCGGAGACCAAAGCCTAAATTATATTTCTACTTCTAAATAAATAAATAAATACATACATAAATAAATAAAAAGGAAAAAAACAGGTAATTTTCTTGACAAAGTTTTCCAATAAGTTGCTGCTAACTTAAAGGGGAAGGAAATGCTCTCATCATTCCTTTGCATGAAAAACTGACATTCTGTAAATTGACATTAAAGATAGTAATAGGGAATAAACAAAAGTAAAATTGAAAACACCTTGACAAAAAGACTTTAAAAAACTGTGATTCTGTGTTTCTAAAATTACTTTAATGAATTTTGTTCTTAATAATAAGTAATATACAAAAGTTTAATATTATCTGAAAATGCAACTAAAAGGAACAGATTAAATAAAAATTGTTAGATGAAAGTAATGGAATATTATTCAGATATTAAAATCATGTTGTGGAAAATTACTTAATAAAATAGAAAATATTGATAATATAATGTGAAAAAATTTACCCTAAACATCTATAGTATGATCTCAGTGATTTTGAAAAGCAGTGTGTATACAAAAATATTAACAATATACATTATAGAACATAATGGTAATAAGGTTTTTCTCTTATTGATAGAATTTTGAGCAATTTTTATTGTATTTTCTTATTTTCATTTACATATTTTAAAAATAATCAACTTGGAATGATTTTTTTTTTTGGAATCAGAAAAATACAATTAAACAAGTACAATAAAGTCATTATATTGGCATTTTCTTTTCTATATCCTTTACAGAAAACATTTGCATGAATCAGTCACTCAGATTGATACAAGTGAGGCAAAGGCCCTTAAAGTTGTTGCATTATTTCCCCGTAGAACAGTGAATTTATTTCAACTACATAAGGAATTTTAAAATAAGACCTGCAATCCAGTCCTAATATTTTAGATAGCTGCAGAGTATTACCTGTGTCTTATGAGTAGAAAAAAACAACCTGCAAAGAAAAGAAGTGGTTACTTACCTTTCTCTCACTTGAGCAATGGCTCTAATTAAGAATAATTTTCAAATCCTCATTTCTGTGTCATTGCAAAGAAAATAACTTTCCTAAGTCTAGGTTCACTCCCCTTTCCCACATTCTCACAGTAAGTTCTCTAAGGAGGATTGTCTTATTGAAAGACATTTAGCCCAAATTTTTGGATATCTATTTGATTTGGGTTTTTAAAGAATGAATTACTCTTTGTAATGTTAACACTTAACACAGTGAATACAGCTGGGTTCTTCTTGTAACTTCCTTGCAGAGAAAGCCACACTTCAATCTGCCTGAAGTCAACAAGGAACAACATCAAAGTTCCCAGAATGAATTGATAATGGAGGCTAGGATGGGAGGATGCACCTGTCAGAGAACGGTAGTTTTACTCTCTGATGATAATGATTATGTATACCCCATAACCAAAGACAGTCACGTCATTATATCAAAACTGTATCAAAATCCACAATGAGAAGACCTGGGAGGCTCTCCTGATGCTTGACACAGTACCCGATATATCACTTGTACTCAATAAACGTGTTTATTGAAAGAATATTTAAATAAATTTTCTTGGACAAGTCACCACTTTGGGGTATGGTCCCGGCATCATAAAATGAGAATGCTATGGACTAAATGTTTGTGCCTCCCCAGAATAAATATGTTGAAATCTTAATCTACAAAGGTGATGGTATTAGGAGGTGTGGCCTTTGGGAAGTGATTAGGTCATGGGGGTGGAGTCCTCGTGAATAGGATTACTTCTATAAGAGAAGAAATCCCACAGCAACCCAAACAGACTAAGACAGAGAATATAGGAGAAGATCGTTTAAGTATCCCTTCCAATCCTAAAATGTCTATATAACAGGAGCCTATGACATAGTGCCCTAGAAGAAATGATTTGCCAAATAGTGGGTCAACTTCTACTGGGCAGGTGCGGGGTAGGGGGGCACACGCGCATCATTGCATTTTCAAAATAATTCTTCTAAATTAATGTCTTCCTTAACATAAAGTATGTTGACCAAAACTAGAGGGAAACAATTTATCTAATATAGGAACTTTATTCAGAAGTTTAAAATTTGCATGAGATCCACGCCAATTTATTTATGATGGATCGTTTTATAAATCAATGTATATACTGATAGAATAGCCAAGAGTTTTTGTATAGAAATCGACAAACCCCACTTCTTGACAATCAATTGACTTCTTTTTTACCTGCCAATATTCTGATAGTTCAGTATGTTTGTTGAAAGTCAATTTTCCCTAAGGCTTCTTTTGTCTCTGCATTTTGTGTGAAGAGGTTGAATTTCCAGTCATTTTAGTCCCCATTCTGCTGACGAGCAGTAATGATTTCCAAAAGAATCCTTGCAGGAGAATCTGATTTAAGAAGGTAGGAGATCAGTCTACAAAATCCCAACTATAATCTAACAGCATGCTCTCTGTCTTCATCAAATCCAGCACCTAAATGTGAGATTTTATTTGAAACTATTAACTGATGTTTTCTGTTGCTATTTCTCGTTCATCAGTAACCTTTCTCTATTTGAACATATAAAACTCTATGACACTCTTTCCTTTATAGTAGGAATATTATGGAAAAATGGCAGAGATATATAAAGGAGTCAAATTTGGCTTTTAAATTTTGAAACTCATACCAGAAAAAAAAAATGATAGAAAGATAACAATGTGTAGACGTTGTAGAAAAGATACAATGGACATCCCAGATAATTAAGGGATTGAAAAGCTGAGAGAAATTGGGCTCCATTTCCCACATAAGGCCAAGAAAATGAATTCAGCCTCAAAGGACCTTCTTGAGTCCAATACAGAAATGGCCTGTAAACCTGAGTTAGAATCCCAGTTTCCACTCATTCTGATACGGTACTGAGAAAAGTGGAACTTCTGGAGGAGTAAAATGCTTTTGCATTTTTCTGAAGTTGCACAAAAGTGGAAAAGTGTCATATAGACAACCATATCAAGTTTCTCATAGCCATAACAGAGTACAGAAAGAGGCTCAGAAATAGCAGAGAAAACCAGACTCTCTTCTTCTCTGAAGTCAACAAGGAACAGCGTCAAAGTCCCCAGAATGAATTGACATGGAGGCCAAGATGGGAGGATGCACATCCAGAGAATGTTAATTTTGCTCTCTGATGACAATGATTATGTATACCTCATAACCCAAGACGGTTATGTCATTATGTCACTTCAAAGGATCTTAACTACAACTACCCAGAAATGAAGTTAGAATTGCAATACATGAGATTAAATTTTGTCATAATACAATGGCACCTCCAAAATAGATATCAGTTTAGTTTTGCAAAAGAAAAGAGTTTTACGTATTATACACTTGAGATTGTAGCCTGAAATTTTCTACACCTTACATGTGTTATAAAAATGTTTTATATCTGTGGCAAAACTATAGCTAAACATAAAACTCATTATTTTATATAATACCCCTTAGAGACAAACTCAACACTTAACTTCAGTAAAGGTTTGTCTTTGAAATCTGTTTGTGGATACATGTCCCCCCCACCCTTTTTTTTTTCTTTTTTCTTGTTAGAGGTGCCAGAAAACTAAATCAGGTTATAGTGCCAGAGGGTAACATCCATTAACTTTAGTAATGGAGGTGGAAATGTATATCACAGTCACCTGGGGAGACTTTTAAAAGTCACCCGCACTTGTAGCACAGCAAGTATAGTACAAAAAAATAACTCCACTCATACTTCAACATACACGTCAACTTAGGAACCAGCACTACATTTTCTAAGGAAACATTTTCTAATATAGGTTTTCTGAGTATTTATAGAAAATTAATATGAGTGACATCAAGTGTGAAAGGAATGGATACTTGCTTTGTTTGTTTGTTTGTTTATTGCCCGCCTAGAATTCTTTTTGCCATCTTCTCATAAGAGAACCTTTTTTTCCTTTTCCGGAATTGCCTTCCCTCTAACTGATACAACCAACCATCCCTATCTCTTTATTTCTCTCTGCCCCTGCCAAACACACTGGAGAACGGTACATAGTCCTGCTGGGACTCTACTTCAGGAATTCCTACAGGCAAGTAAGTGGTAAACCAACAGGCTTACATGAGGAAACAGCCAAAGGTAAGATTCAGACATGGAGCAAAAGGGGCGTGGGAGAGAAAGCCCAGTCCATCTGAATTCACCCATATCAAGCCAGCTTCTTGGACTTAAGGGTGACTAGAGTCTATAAAATTTCTAATTACCTTTAGCTCATTTAGGTAGGCTTTCTTCTTTCTACTTTAAAACTCCTTTCTAAATGAAAGTTAAAATCATTGCCTTAGTGAAGTCAAATGTATTTGGTCATTTTTATCTGTTTGAGAAATATAGTTTGATGACAAATATCATTTTAAATTTACACAAAGATTAAGCAACAGTATATGTGAAGTGCTTAGAATAGTGTCTGACACATAGTAAATAGTCGATTAAGGCTTAAGGTGATTGTACTATTGTACACAATTCTACCTTGAGTCACTATTTTGCCTTAGGGAAAAAATGTCTCACGTGTATTATGGTAAAATAAGAAAAAGTATTTTTCATTTTTAATGGACAAGATTTATAACAAAATAATTTGTGTAATACTTGCTATTTATGATTAAAATGAGTTAAGTGCCTCATAATGTCATCAATTATGGTTTCTTTGTTCTCTTAGTCTACATATAAGCTAAACATTCAAGACACTGTAGAATCTGGAGGAAGAGGACAGCTTTAAAAATCAGTGAAATTTATTGTACGTGATCTTATAGCAAGGCATTTAAGCACAGTACATGGCTGGCTGATGAATCACTTTTTATTACTTTTCTTAGAAACTATTATGCTATGGTTTCTGAACAGTATTGTTGAGTTGGAGTTTCTGTTACATGTGTGTGTTTGTATGTGTTGATGTTTTGGTTAATAGCAAACAAACCTCTGCAGTAGATATGAATACTTTATCTTACAATTTAATGGGCAAGATGTGGAAAAAAATATTCCTCTAACTACAGATTAGTGCATTTGATGTTTTGAATCTCAGACAGGATTTCAAAGAGAAATACTGAAAGGATATTTCATGTATATTAAAAAAAAAATAGTATATTGCTACTAAGAATAAATGTTACCACATAAATGTTTTGTTGTTGTTGTTGTTGTTACTGTTGTTGTTTTTATAGCCTGACATTTTAGGTGTTTTAATTTGTTTAACTACAATTCTTCAAGGCATTGTGTATTCCATGATATCCTGTTGCCTGGTATTAGCCTAATCTTTACTGGAATTTTTCAACAGGTTTCAAATTAAATATTAATTACCTCCCAGATTGTCCCACATGTAATCAGTCCCAGTATTGATGAAATTAATATTCTTAAATTCTCATGTGGCAATATCCTTTTATAGTTTAAATATCTTTAATACATTTCTATGCTTCCCAGGACAAACACTAACTCTTTTACTCAATTTTTCATAGATATGTTTTAAATTACTACTTTGTAATTATTATGATTTTTTCTCAGAAATATTTACATTATTTCACATTGATGCTGTCTACTTTCTCACCTTTGAGCATTTGTTCATGGCACGTCCTATGTCTAGATTGTTTCTTATCCCTTTATGTTTATAGTACCTTAAATATTTAACTTAAATGTTTTTTCTTCCACATAAAACTCCCATAATTTTATAATCTCCTGAGGGGGATAAACATTTCTTTACTGTAAACTCCTATAACATATTGTCTGCATCTTTCTAGTGTCTAATGTCTAATCTTTCTAATATATACATTATAGATGCATATAATAGGGTGGTAACTAATGGCATCATTATGGTAATGACATCTAATAGCTATTGAAATATTTGCCTACTAGGTGATAGGCTATCTACATATAGCATGTCTTCAATCTTCTAAAGCCTTGTTATATACGTATTTTTGCTTATCTTTACAGATAAGCAACCTTCAAGATTTACAAATACTAAGTTGTATCACCACTAAGTGGTGAATATGGGTTCTAAACCTAATTGATTCCAGCAGTTAGTACCTTAATTGTTCTCTGTTTCTTTGGAGTGAAGGAGAAATACACTAACTGTAGGGAATTTGAGAGTAGAATGCCTTTTTAATACAACTCTAACATCACACAGGTATTGACAAGTGACTAAAATTTCAGAGCTTTATAATATTTGTAGGAATAAACATATATATGAAAGAAAGAAAAGTGGTGAAATGTTTGTAGAACTTTAGCAAAATCTATTGATTTTGCAACTTTTTACACAAAAATGTTCAAATAATCTGTAAGAAGGAGGGTTCCAGTGCTTTTCTCTAGAATCCTTTCCTTAGCTTCATCCTATTCATTTATTCACTATTTGGGTGAAAATGATGAAAAAAATATTATCAAATTATCAGATAATATAAAGCTGAAAGAATGGTAAAAATGTTAAGTGACAGAAGCAGGATACCAAAAAGTCTTAACAGGATGAAATAATTTTAATATGTTATGCTATAGGACAAATATAAACTACAAGAAAATATAGTGTAATAGGGGACTCCACTCAAGACTCTTCATACTGTTAACTCGTTTAATCCTCACTAACTACATGAAGAAGGTTCTGACTAGCATAAAAAAAAACCTAAAAACAGCAGAGAGAATCATATAAACTTGCCTAAGTGTCCAAAGTTTGTGAGTAGGAGAGCAAGGATATTAATTTAGATTCTCTGGCTATAAATTCTACCCTTTTATGCACTCCATTGTATAAACCTTAAGCATTGGAGCCACTCGATTACATTGGCCCTCTTTAAAATCCTCAACCTAATTTTGTACTTACAATTGTGTCTTTTCTCATGAAGAAAACTCTAAATTATGTAAGTTTCTGTAAAACCCAGATCTGCCTCTATATAAGACTATACAATGTAGTTTTTCTTCGATTTTAAAGAGTTTATATAAGAAGTACAAGATAAAGAAAAAGTTACTAGCCCTTCCTGTTAAAAATTCCTGAAATGTGGGGCGACCAGATGGCTCAGTTGGTTAGAGCTGGAGCTCTGATCAACAGGATTGCCTGTTCGATTCCCACATGGGCCAGTGAGCTGCACCCTCCACAACTAGATTGAAGACAGAGAGCTGCCACTGAGCTTCCAGAGGGGTGGATGGATGGCTCAGTTGGTTAGAGCGCAAGCTCTCAACAACAAGTGTGCCCGTTCAATTCCCCAGGGAATGGTGGGCTGCGGCCCCTGCAACCAAAGATTGAAAACAGTGACTGGACTTGGAGGTGAGCTGCACCCTCCCCAACTAGATTGAAGGACCGTGACTTGGAGCTAATGGCCCCTGGAAAAACATACCGTTTCCCATTCCCCAATATTCCCCAATTAAAATACATATATATATTTAAAAAAACTTCTTGAATTGTTATGATCTTTGAAATGTGTCAGTTTGGCTGGGCTGGGCTGGGTTACAGTCCCCAACTGATCAATTAAACACTAACCTAGGTGTTAGTCAGGAAGGTGATTTGTAGATGTGATTAAACTTCACAATTAATTCAAGTCAGGGAGGTTACCCTGGATAATGTGTGTGGGCCTACTTAAATCAATTAAAATTTGATGATCTGCCCCATTGATTTTGGACTTGCCTAGCCAGTCCCTATAATCAAGTAAGACCAATAACTTGCAATATATGTTTTAATACATATTACCTACTAGTTTTGTTTCACTGGTTGAACCATGACTGATAAACATCTGTTGACAATTAATTCAATGTGTGTCAACAAAGGGATGTGGTTATCGTAAAAGTGAATACAATCTTGGGTTGCTTATGGAAGAATATCAGCGAGGGCCCAGACATACACATGTCAGACTACACTAGAGTTTAGCTCGTTGGGCTCCAGCCTTCATTCCCTATGCTTCTGGAGAGACAGGTTGAAAGACCCAGAGTTATACAATCTGAAGTTGGGATTAGTAGTCAGGGTGTGTGCCACAGTTATTGTAAAATATTTAAACGTCTGTCAAATGGAGGAGGAATGTGGATGCCTCTTTATAACTCTTCAAATGTTCTCAGTGATGCCATTTCTGATTCATGCTCCAATTTCTCAGTACAGCTCAAGTCAAACTTAATGCACTCTCAGAGCTTCCTATGTATATCCTCATACCAAGTATGATAGCTTCTAATTATATACTTATTAGTGATGCTACGAATATATTTATCTTATACTGTAAGCTTTAAAAAAATCTAGATCATATTGTTTTTATGATCACAAATACCCAGGGCCTAGCACACTATCTCACTGACATACCACACTTAAAATATATATATATATGTGTGTGTGTTTAATAAGTCAATAAATAAATGAATGCCTATATCTAATTATTTTAAATTTAAATCATAGTGTCACAATATTTAGTCAGATATATGTAAAGATATTTTATTTGCTTTCCCCCCCTTCTTTCACCCCGCCACCCACTCCGGTTCAAGCCATTGTTTCTCAGGCTAGTTGTGTAGGACACAGCTCCCTGGCCCATGCTGGTATTGTGACCTTGCGCTCCCCCCCAGCTGAGGTAGTTGGTCGCCATTCGCCAGTAGGCGACATTATCGTTTGGATATTAGGAGCATGGTGCTCCAACCACCTGAGCCACCAGGCCGAACTTGCAAAGATATTTTATATAATTTATATATACATATACATATATATACATATATATATATATATATATATATATATATATATATATATATATATATATATATATGGATATTTCATCTCTTAAATGCATAGTGAATAATTTTTAATCTGGTGAGAAGGAATTCCACAAATATTTTCTGTCAATGAGAGTTAACACAATCCTTATCGCCCTTCTTAAGTCTGCTCTGGTTCATTTAAGCATATACATATATCTTATTTTATAACTAAACTGTTAAAGGCCCATATCTAAAACAAATTATGAGCAAATCTGAGATAGAAAGATGCTGTTACACAAAGCCAAAAATATTCAGAATTTAGGAAAACAAACAAATGTTACTGACTCCATGCTTATAGGAGTACATTGCAAATGAATAGAAAGTCAAGTATTATCAGACTAGCACACGTCAGGAAAGAGTCATTAAATTATGGGTCTATAACCTTGTCAATCGAACTTTTCCCAGGATGCACTGAAGAATCACATCCTCAGGAATAGTATGTAGAGAAGGAAGTAGAAACGTTTTTCTTTATTTCTAAATGCACATCATGGTCTGAAGTCTCCACTCTACTCCCCGTAGCAATGATAATGATGATAACAGCTGTGTCCGCTAATTATAATGTTTTATAGACATAATGGCCACCTATGGACCTGAAAGCAATTTCAGCATCAATACATATTCTTAAAAGAAGGATTTCTGAACCACTGGTCTAACAGAAGTGTAGATGTGCCAGTATCTTGGTGAGGTAAAATTTAGCATTAAGCATCATGCCTAATATAGAGCAGATATTCAATATGTATTTGTGGCATGAACAAATGAGAGATAAATGACAACTTTGTGATATAGTTCAATGATTTTACTTTACAGATGAGAGTGATGAAAAAAATGCCATCATGTGTTTCAAGTTACAGAGTTATTTAATGGCAGAACCAAATCTAAAATCCATGGCCTACAGTTTTTCTATAAAACTGTGTTGCCTGAATGCAGTCCACAAGTGTGAAATAGTGCTATAATGAAGTGCATAAAAGGGCAGAATTTGCAGCCAGAGAGTCTGGATTCACATCCTTGCTCTCCTACTCACAAACTTCAGACACTTAGGCAAGTTTATATAATTCTCTGTGCCTTTTTAGTTTTTTTATGCTAGTCAGAACCTTCTTAGTGTAGTTGGAGAGGATTAAATGAGTTAATATTATGAAGAGTCTTGGGTGGAGTCCCCGGTACACAGTAAAGGCTCAATTAATAATATTATTGTAAGTAATTAAACAGTGACTCTCTTAAGTCAAATATGGCATGAAGTGATGATCAGCAATGAACGCTATTATTTATTATCTATGTTCTATACATCAAGAATTTACAGATATCACTTATAATCTCACATATCTGTGCAAGGCAGCTTTAATTAGAGGCAATGTCAGGAGGTGGATTTTTGTAGTGGTGGAGAACGAGGGGTCTGGATTTACACTGGGCAGGTCAGATTTCCTGTCCCGCCAGTTACCAGCTCTGCAACTGGGCAAGTTTATTTCATTTTATTTAACAAACATTTATAAGGTCTTATAATGTTCCAGGCATTGGTCTAAATTCTTTATAGCTATTGAGCTATTTAATCTTCAGAAAAGAATACAAGAGGTAGAGATTTTATTATATCCATTTTGCAGATAAAGAAATTGAGATATTAACAAAAAGCAACATAGTGATTGAGCCCATAGCTTGTCAAAGGTGACTACTTGGGTATAAGTCCTGTCTCCACCACGTCTGAGTGATGTGACTCAGATAATCTATGCAGATAACTCTGCATCGATTTCCTCATCCATACAATATGATCATGGTACCTGCCTCAAAGAGTTGCTGCTATACTTAAATTGGACAACACTCCAAGAAATTAGAACAATTCCTGGCACATAGTTAAGTGCTCAAAATATGTTCAAGATTAAGAGTGTCACTATTATTATTTTAGTATTATTATTACATGTGGGAAAACCAAGGCTCTGAGGGAGTTAGTGACCAAAACCAGGTAAAGGGGACTAATAAGGGAGCAAGCTGGAAATCAAGCTGAGTTTATCTATATCCAGAGCCTGGGATTTTTTATTATAACCTATTTCTTTATGGAGGACCACTGGCCTTTCTCCATGGATGACAAGCTCACAACTAGTCAGCTTCATCTTGTTAAATATAACAGAAGTGGAGTGACTCCTGCAATCTGAAAAGCAAAGTCCATGAGAGTTCCAAGTATTGATCAGGGCTTTGCAACAGGCATCGCCATTATGTAATTCCAGAATAACAGACTCGAGTCACATGCCCCAATCCAACATCAGGTTCATCACATTTTTGTACATAGGCCCAATTGGCTGACCATCGCTGAACAATGCTGTAATACAGATAATGAAGACAAAGTACTTAGAGTCATAAAGTGAATAAAGTGATAGTTTTGGAAACAGAATATAGATTTGCTTAGTCTCAGCCTAGCTGAGTACCTATATGTCATGTTGTTTTATCACTGTTTTAAAATCCATTCAAAATATTCACACAACTTTATGCTGATCACTTCCAGGTTCCATTTGCCTGTTTCTTATTCTCCTGCCAATTTTTTTTTTTTTTAACAATGGCTTATGTCTTCATGCTGACAAAAGATGACAGCGTGATACATTTTTCACTTGCACATAGCTACATCTGTGACTTTTTAAAAATAAGATTTTCTGTAAACATTTTCTGTTCACAGAAAAAAAAATATATATATATATATCCTTCTGGGAGTTGTAGAAATAGGAAAACAAGAAATGTACCAAACAGAATTAACACTAATCGGATTGCTTTGCAAAGTTTCATCAACTTCAAACTTGATTTTGGAATAGAGTATTAATTATGTGATGAAGTGAATAAAACTCAAGGTATTCCTTTAGAGAAGTTTCCCAAGGCCATCACTTTCTCAGCTGAATAAACTTCTAATGTCATCATCCAGGGAAATGAGAGTTTCAGCACAAGAACTGTGCCCCCTGGAATCACAGTTATTAAGTCTGCCCTTCTCCTGTAGGACCTACCCACTTCACCAGGTCTTTCTCTCCAGGAATCTGCAATGTTATTAAACTACAAGTGAATCTCAAATTATAAATACAACTATCCAGCTACAAACATTCTCTCTCACAGTATTCAGTTCAGGTTGGCATTTATCCACACATAATGGAAAGAGTGTTGGAAGAAAATCAAAAGACATTGGCTTAAGTCCCAGGGCTAGCAATTTCTAGTTTTGTGACCTTGGACAAGTTATTTGGCCTCACTGATTTACAGTTTCCACATTTTTAAAACAGAGGATGACCATTCCTACTATCATTGATGTGAGAACTAAATATCTGTGTTTAAGCACTTTAGAAACAGTCAACTTCCATATAAGAAGGGTACATAGTTTTAGTTGCTTCCCGTCCTCCTTAAGTTTCAAACACAATGAAAAGCATGTTAAATTGTAGGAGACATAGGGGTGATTCTTGTTGTTATAAGTGCATTAATTAAACTATACATTTAACCATCAACTGTCAAGTACCTACTATGTTATTACTGTAATAACATTGGACCCAGAGAATACAGGAGGTCCCAGAAATAAGTAAATTAACAATGCCAGCTCAGCGCAATTCCTGTATACCATGAAAGAGGGATGAACAGGATTGTGTAGGATATAGCTGAAACGTCAAGTGATTTGGGCTGAGAAAATGAGAAAGGAGTGAGAAAAGATGAGACTGGAGAAGTAGTACGGTCCAGGATCACTTTATGAAACGCTTTACTTTTTAATCAATTTTATATGTTGATTTTTTGGATGCAAAAATATTTTAGACATCACTCTCTTCTGAGTTCTTCAATAATCATAAACCCTTGGGAGGCACTTAGATATTTTATTTAATGCATCAGCCAAAAATCTACAAGTTAGTGTAACACAGTTTGTTGGAAGACATCTTTACACTAATGTCTTCAAAATTTGGAATTCCTTGCTTTACAGAATGAGCACCATTTTTTTTGGGGGGTGGGTTGTGCATACAAGTATATTGCTTTCCTATTAAGTCTAATTGCTATAAGAGCTTTGTTGTTTGTTGGCCTGATTAAAAATAGATCTACATATCCAACTTCTTGTACAGTGGTCACTATAATTAAGTCCCACCAGCTATAGAACATCAAGTCCACATGTTACATTTAAATTACACAAAATTTCCAAGTGCTATGTGTATGTGACATGTAAGAGGTATATCTTTTATTTTTCTTTAATTGTTTGGATTAGTTTACCATTTAATCACTTAACCCTATTTTGAAACTCATTTCACTCACTATTTTTTATTATTTCTGACTTATCTAAAACCATGAGGCTATTTCTATATACCACACAATCCAAGTCTTTATCAATGACCATAATTCTACCATCCTGGGATGTCCTGAGCATCCCAGGTCCTCAGCCCAGTGATGGTTAAAGCTCACAGACTATGCAGAACCAGAAGAGAACCCCCAAAAACTCTTGACTATGTCTCTTTACATCTGAGGTACCTACATATTGCAGGTTGCTTAGGTAGGATTCTTATTCCCTCTGGTCCCCTGAAACCACATTTTTACATGACCTGAAATTTTGCTCCATCTTCAGAGTCACCTGAGTGTGCTAATTATGGATGTCACATAACCTGGGATCCTGTAATCCACCCTGAAGTCTAAATCAGGTCTGTGACAAATTAGCATCTTGCAATTAGAAGAGTTTTGCAAAAGTACACAGTTGGCCTGCTCACACATGCTTAGAAAGATATGAACTCTTTGTTGTCTCATTTTTTTAACCTTGCTCTAGGGCAGAGGTCATTAAACTTTTTCTGTTCGTGATCACATAGAAAATATTTTTCTAAGACGATTGCCTCTGTCTCAAGTACTCAACTTTGCTGTCGCACAAAATCACCCACAGACATTACTAAATGAGAACCGCAACAACTTGTCCAAGACCTTACAAGTAGTGAGTGTCTGAGACAGGTTTAGAACCTACAGGTAATATTATATAACGGAAAATTTTCCAAAATATTTTGCTCAACACATATATTGTCAGCCTGTGCTAAGAACTGTTCTGGACAGAGATAAACCACACAAAAATAACTACCCTCATGCAGTTTATGATTTAATAAAATCAACTCCTTTAGGTAGCCAAAATAATATCCAAAGCTTGAAATTAAAAGTCTTATCCTTTTTGAATTCTCATCCAGATCTCCACGGGCAGCTTCTTTTACCAACATTTTTTTACCAACTTTTTTTTTTACTAACTTTTGTTAGTCACCTCCATAACTCTAAGCACTATGTTTACACATCTCTTCACGATTGGTCAAATTTACTATGTGCCTCTATGGAAGATGAAGATATTATTACCCTTTTCCATATCTGGTTCTTTCTGCTTTTGTCCATATTCCAAATATTTGTCGGTGAAATTTTTACAAAAATAAAAATGCAATCTTGTTCAGGTATTCATATTTACATTTTTTTTTCTTTGTAATGGTAGCTGCATGTTCTGTGTTTTGTTATTGGCTGCTTTTAAATGTTGAAAACTAACTAAATAAAATATATCATTTTAACTATGTAAGCATTGTTTGATGTAAGTTCAGGTACTATTCTGTCATTTATTTTCTCTAAAGGAGTAATATAATGTTCAAGTGAGTGCTCCTTTTTCATATAGTTTGACTACTATGTTTCCCCGAAAATAAGACCTAACTGGAAAATAAGCCCTAGTATGATTTTTCAGGATGACATCCCCTGAACATAAGCCCTGAAGTGTCTTTTGGAACAAAACTTAATATAAGACCCGGTGTTATTTTTGGGGAAACACGGTAGTCTATAATTTAGTCGTCACATATGGACTGTGGCATTATAATAATCTTCTGAATATTCAACTTGAATTGAATTGTCATAATATTTAAATATAAAATATGTCAATATTTATGTATATTGTCAAAAGGTAACAAGAAACATTTTAGAAAATCTTTGCAAACTGTCCTAGGAGTGAGAAGTATGGGTACCATCTTGGAACAAAATCTTTTTGACTTACATACTACTATTTCTCATCATTTGCACAGAATATTTTCTTTATGTGAACAAATTAGGAATAGAAAAAAAAGCACCCAGCAGTATCATTCACTTTTCTTCAAATTTAGATTTTCATTTTCAAAAACAACACGTAAAGGAAATTGTGACATGCCTTAAACATCATTTCAATATGTTTTTTTAATTAAAATAGACGGTCTATTTTCTAAATGATTGCTTGTAAAAATGAACCTAACAGAAGTTTGTTGTTTTCTTTGATTTTGTTTTTGGGAAGTCTTCTATTTTTCAGGGAGAACTCATCTTCACCTTCAAATTTGATGAAGAAAGATACCTCTGAAGCCAGGATGGTTATCTTCCCAACATATTCTGACTAGTCTAGAATAATAAGGTAGCCTTCTATTTTAAAGAATAAAGGATAATTACACATTCCCACTTACTTTGAAAATATCAGATTTACTTCATGACTTTTAAAAATTGTTTTCTGTATGATATATTACTGATAAACTGCTTTATGACATACCTACTGTATCATTTGCAAGCATTACCTTGGTTGAAATTTGAAATAGATCAATGAAGAAGACTTTTCTTAACATTTAATTATATACACACACTTATACACTACTTTCATGAAAGTTGCATTTTTTTTAAATGAGCAAGTGTTTAGGTTAATAGCTAATATCTATCTGATATTTTTTCTGTTAATTAAGATACATTTTTTTTTAGTATAAGTATTTACATGTTGACTCATAAAATGACATTCCATAAAAATTAAGTTTCCAATATTTGGGGAAAAGACACGTTTACCTAAACATTATGTTTTGATCACTAAAATGCCACATTCAGTCATACTTTTCACTAATGATAATATAGAGAATTAATCACATTCAATCCACTGGTCTTTGAAGAAGTCTTTGTTGTATGTTTTACATTCACAAATATCATCATTATTACATTATCTTGAAACAATGACAAGATAATATATTTGATTAAATCTTGAAAATATTAGTGCTAAAGAGATTTTTCAGAAATAGAACATGACAGCTTCCCATTTGACATTATTAATTATCTTCAAGCCCAAGAAGAGAACACAGAGAATAGAGGAGTGAAGAGAAGGATCCGTCTGCTTTTTTGCTCCTAACAGTTCTGAGATGGGCCGACTAACCATTCTGCTAACATCCCTAAAAAGAATCATTATAAGAAATGTATGGTGCAACATGATTAAATGACTTTCTTGACATTTTAGCACAATCAAGTTTCAATAAAAGGGGCATGTGTCTAGAAGATCTCATAGTGAAGTTTTGTAAATAGGTAAATAATCTAGAGACATTTGACTTCTTAAAATGACTTCAGGGAAACTAAGCTTCAGGAGACATGTCAGATGCAACAAACAAAAGCAGCCAACTTTTCATTTATCTGTTTATATTAAAGTTGATGTGCAATTATTTATCATTTCTTTTTAACAATAACTTTCATGCATTTTTTCTCCAAAGAAAGGTATTAAAATGTCAATACCTTAGCATGTACACATAACACACCCCAGACAATATTAAGAAAATCAATAAAGAAATCAATATCAGTATGGAGTCTGCAAGAGTTGCAAAATACATTGATGGCTTCCTTTTAATGTGTTTGAAAAATTGATTTCAATTGTCTGATTACTGATTCTTAGAATTTCATTTAGAACTTTCTCTTTCCTTCTTTAAAACTCAGCAGGGACATGATATTGTGAATTAAAATACAGTATTTTTCAGGAAAAAACAAAAAGAAACAGTGTTACTTCTTAAGAAAGAAAAAGGATATTTTTACTTTCTTCTTAGCAAGACATCAAAAGAGGAAAACATCACAATGAAGCTTGGTATTATCAAGAAAAGGGAGAAAGGACTCTCTGTGAATAAAAAACAAAAATTAAATATCCACTAAGGCTCAGTAATTTTAGTAAACTTTTGAATTATTTCTAGTCTCATTTGTAACACTTTTGTGCCAATCTATGAACTTCCGTAGATGCCTAATATTGCAAGTCATAAATAATATGATCCCATTTCTGCTTCCACTTATTGTTCCATTTCTTATTCTCCTTCATAACACAACTGATTGAAAAAATAATCCTTACTTAGAATTTCCAGTTTCTGTACTTTGTTCTCTTGGAAACCCACTCCAATCAGGCTTTCTTCTCTACCATGGAAACTGCTGTTCACAAGGTCCTGAATGACCTCTAGTTTGCTAAAACCAATGATCAAGTTTTAATCCTCATGTTATAACTTCTTAACATTGAACCATTCGTCTGAGTTTCTTGATTCCTTCTCTTTGATAGATTTCTTCTAACATGTCTCCTTGCTTCCCATCATGCTCTTATCTGACCCCCCACCCTCATTACCCCATGTCTTAGTGACACATCAATGAAAGTTGTTCTTTTAAACTGCAAGTCAGTTCATGTCTCTCCTCTGTTCGAAAGCCCACAGTGGCTATGCATATCGCTCAAAGAGAAAGCTACATCTTTCAGTGACCTGCAAGGCCCTTTATGATTTGTCTCCATTAATTCTGTGACTGTCTATCCTGTTGCTCCTTAACTCGGTTCACTCCAGCCTCTTTAGTTTTGTTTTTTTTTTTCCTGTTTCTCAAAAACTCCCTAAATGTTCTCATATGAAGGCCTTTGCATCAGATCCCTTCTGTCTTTTCCTCCGATATCCTTTTGACCAACTCCTCCATCTCTTTCAAGTATTTTCATAAATTCCTTATTCTCAAAGATATTTATGACATCAATCCTTTCATACTGGAGCTGCCCATCTTCCTTCTTATTACTCACAGGAACTCCTAATGCCTTAACCTCGCTTTTATTTCTCATAGCACTTCCTAAAGTACTATATAATTTATTTAGTTTTTATATGTTTTGTTGGTTTGCTTTTGCGTGTCTCTCTGCTAACATGCAGATTTCATAAAGAAAAATATTTTTTCTGTTGTATTCACTGATGCACCCCAAACATAATAGAACAACACCTATCACACGGGTAGCTTCAATCAATACTTGATGAAGGAATATGCAAATAAAGACTTTAGAATATATATTTTAAATTTCAAGTTAGTAAGATAATTGATAATAAAAATGATAAATTAAAGAAAACAGTGTTTTTTCCTTTCCTGTTATTTTTATTTGCTTTCTGTTAAAATTCATATGTTATAAACACATACAATATACAATCGATTTTCTTAAATATCACCCTCACTAGGCTATGAAATCCTTGAGGCCGAGTGTTATTATAAGTCATCTTTATAGACAATGCCTAACAGTACAGTGTTTGGAATACAATAGGGACTTAAAAATTAAGGCCACTAAAAGTACAAGAGACAAAAGAAAAAAAAATAGATAAATTGGACTACATAAAACTTTAAAACTTTAACAATGTTAAGAAAGTAAAAAGATACCCACAGAGTGGGAGAAAATATTTGTAAATATCTGATAAGGGACTGATATCCAGAATATATAAAGAAGGCTTACTATTCAGTAATGAAATAAAAAATAATAATAATCCAATTTAAAAATTGGCAAAGAATTTAAAAGAAAATTTCTTCCAAAAATATATCCAAATAGCCAAAAGGGCACATGAAAAAATGTTCAGCACCATTGGTTATTGGGATGCTAAAATAAAAAAAGATACATAATAACAAGGGCTGGTGAGTATGCAGAAAAATTGGAATGAAATAAGGCATAATCACTTTGTAGTACATCAAGTTGACAGTCTCTCAGGATGTTAAACAGAATTACCATATGAACCAGAAATTCCACTCTTTCATATATGCCCAAGAAAATTGAAAACACATGTCCACACGAAAATGTATACACTAATGTTCATAGTCACATTATTCATAATAGCCAAAGAGTGAAAACAACCCAAATGTATCAACTGATAAGTAGATAAACAAAATATTATTTGGCAACAAAAAGGAATAAAGTTCTGATACATACTACAATGTGAATGATCCTTGAAAACATTATCCTAAGTGAAAGTAGCCAGCCCAAGAAGAGGGCATGTTGTTTGATTTCACTTATATGACATGTTCAGAATAAACAAATCTATAGAGACAGAAAGTAAATGTAGAGGAAGGGAATGAGTTGGAGTAAAGAATGGTTATGGGGTTTATTTTGGGATGATAAAAATATTCTAAACAGATTTTGCCAATGGTTATATAACTCTGTGAGTATACTCAAAACATTAAATTGTATACTTTAGAAGAGTCATATATGAATTAATCTAAATAAATTTGTTAAAGATAAGTAAAATAATAAATGGATGTCAAGGTAATAACATATCTTGCAAAGTTAACCCAGTTTAAGGTGAAGCTGAAATTTGGCAATTTACAGGTAAATTTGGACAGGGTAGAGTCAACTTGGAGTGTTTGGACACCAATCTTTATTTTTATATCCTTTTCTACATTAGGCTATAGTTATTTGTGTAGAAGGATGGGGAAATGAAAAGCTTGTGTGATTTTCCTTATGTTTTTATGTCATATGATGTCATCTGATTAGCAATGTTTATGCTATTGCAATAACAGATTCTTGACAGTATTATAAACATAGATTCTTGTTTATTCATTTTGTGATTACCCATGCTGATGAAAGGAAACAAGTAGAAGAGGGAGGCAGTCTTTCATGTTATCCTTTAAAAATGATGTACCTTCCGTTTTAAGAATTTCCAGTATTATAAACATTCTGTTAAAACTTCCAAAACCTTCCTGTTCAGATTCTCCTGCCTGCTCTTTAGCTTAACACTTCCACACTCATTACTTCCCACTCTAGACAGAATTAAGCAGGAGGATTAACAAATATGAAATAGATTATTTAAAGTAAAGAAGTTCAATTTATAATACAGAAAATTTATTTCAATTCATGACTCTTTTATCTTCTTTATTATCTTTATCTTATCACTAGCCTTGGAAGAATAAATAATTAGACAGCTCCAGACCTGATACCAATGCCTTTTGGTCAAAAAGTTATTCAGGGACCATTGTGTAAGCTAGACTGTTCTGCTTGTCACAAGGGAAAACAATTACTTTTTCAAAACAGTCATCCTCCTTTAGCTTGAGACTAAGAATCCTGAAGTAAAGGCAAAGAAAATAATGATTTCTTAATTACTTTATATAAGCCAAAAATAATGTTTCTTTTTCCTTTCTTCTGTGGATAGATGTTGTTTAGTCACTCCTAGTCTCTGTGTGGTGGTTCCACAGTAATGTTAGAATCTGCCCTTTCTCTCACCCCAGCCTAAAACTCATGCTATGTATCCTCTCCAGGCAAACCTCCCCCTAGTGCACATCCTTCCATTAGACTCCAGTGGAAGGCAAATGCTACAGCCAGCAGCCTTGCTATCATGGAGAAATTGGATGTTTTCACTGACCCAGCAGTTCTTAAAGTAGCCTGACAATTTCCACCTGTGATGTCTGCTTCACAGTCCTCTTCTGCTCTCCTATCTGCCCCGCCCAAGCCGGAATTTTGTCCTGCATTCTATCGAGTTCTGTCAAGTACACTACTTTCCAACTCTGCTATAACTCTTTTCCTTGAATGCTGTTTTGTATGAGTTTTCTCTGCTCTGTTTTATTGATATTATCCCATCTGCTTTGGGCCTTTCAGATATCCATGGAAATACTCCTTTGTCTTGCTGTTTTATCAGCCTTGCAATGGCCTTCTTCTCCTCCACCTTCTCTTCTTCTTCCTCTTTTTTTTTTATTCTTTGTCTTCATTATACTAGTTTCTAACTGGTAAAATGGGATTTTTTTTTTTTTAACTGAGATAAATGGAATAAGGATGAGGAGGAGGCAAATAGCTGTGCTTTGTCCACCATCTTGAACTGGAAACCCTTGGTAATATTTTGTGTGTTCATCTGATTTCATATACATTACCTCAAAGTTGATGTAAATACCTAAGGAACTGTAAAAGGGAGACTTTGCTTCATTGCTGTCTGCTTACTTTACTTTCTATACTGCAGACGGCTGTATTATACCCTACCTGCTCCCCCTTTCAATTTCTCTCTCCATTAAACCTAAGCATTTGGTTCTACACTAGTGTTTTCTTGCGTTGCAGTGTTGGAAAGAGTAATTACCAGCCTGTTTTATTTTTTCAGAAAGGTTAAGTCCCTAAATGTAATCATCTTGAAAATAAATTTCTATTAAGAACAATAATATAATCTACAATAAATATTATATAATATAATCCCCATTGCTGGCTGGTGGCAAGAGTTCAAGGTTTTACTATTTTACCACATCATCCTCAGCATACTGTCTCAAATGGCTAGATCTTATTTTTTAAGTCAACTGTACACTTCGTGTATGCCATATATCCTGTATCATTTTTGTTGTCAACCACCATAATTCTCCCATATGCTCTATTGTTTCCTTTACAAACAACACAATAAAATAAGTTTCTGCATACTAGGCCAGTGAAACTTCCATGTAGAATTTCATAACCTAGGATTGATTATATGTCCATAAGTTCTTCATTAATTCAACAAGGATATTGGTGTAGTATTTACATTCTTTCTACTTCTTTCTCCTTTTTTGAGATTTTATGTCTATACACATCTAAATATTTAAAAACTTAAGTGAATAAAGAATACCATAGCACATTCCCCTCAATATCCATGCATTATATGATGATTTATTTCCTCATCAACGATCATGTATACACAATAAGACAAAGGATGGATCACAAGTTCTGACTTATCTCCTTTTCTCCTCTGTTTTATGATTTCCTACCTAGTAACTATCTCTGCCAGCAATAAGTACACCGAATAAAATTGTGGAAGATTCATAATTATAATTAATAAGTGAGCCTACGTATCAGACTTGAAGAAAATCTATTTCATTTTTTTACGTCTCAGCTTGAATATGTATTTTGTGTGAACTATTACCTCTCCACACTTTGTCTGAAAAAGAGCCTGTAGAGCGAGATGGAGGTGGTTAGTTTAAACAAAAAGTGACTTTATTAATGTCTACAGGAATGATGAAGTAAACATAATACTTTTGAGGTTGTCTCTAAAGTTATCTAAATAGTGAATAGAGGAGCAAGGGAGGATCACTGAAACACTTTATGTGCCATGCTTACAAAAAGGATTTGGTAGATTACCAGATTTTTATATGGCTAGAAATATCTGCATTAGGAGAAAATGCAGAAGAATACATAGATTTTATGCTAGCAACTGTTCCTGTAAGTACCTGAAAGCATGATTTTGTGTTGTTACTGATTTAAAAAATGACACATTTCTAGTTGAAGCCAACAAAGTTATTATAAAACTGTTACACAGTTATAGCTCATTCGCAATGTGATCTTTTAAAAGGTATGCATGGTGGATTTCTTGGGGAGTGTTTAATGGAGATATCATGTTCTTGAAAGACATAAAATAAAGTAAAATGGAATGATGGTGTAAATTTTTTTTTAAATATATCAACTATGCATCATATAAGTACTGAATAAAATGATCAGCATGAATTTTCCTAAATATCTGTGTTGACTCTTTTTTATAAGTTACATTATTTAAGCAAAATTTAAATTAGAATTCATTTTCTATTTATAAACATTGTGATAGCACACTGCCACAGCATATAGGTGAAGAGAGCAAAAATAAATAAGAATATTATTAAATATTATCACTACAATATTGGAAATTTGGCCTTATGGTTTTGATAAGCTATAAATCAAATTGTAATTTTTAACAATATATAATGTAAAATATAAAATATAAATGTTTTAAAGTATTGTTTTCATCTTAGAAACAACATGATTGCATAGGAAAGGCAATTCATTTTTGTATTATTACTTACCATATTTTTATTATAGAGCTAATATAATTTTATTGCAGGTAAGATATACAATTCAGAAAAAAGATTATTATTACCCATTGACCCAATAGCTATCCATAAAGCTTGTTAGGTTATTACATTAGTGTCCACTGCTTACTTACATGGGCTTGGCTCTATTATTTGCTTTGGTCAATAGCTATCAGCAAAAATTTTATAAGCTGATTTTTGAAACTAAGGATATACAGAAGAAGCCTCATGGAGACTGGTAGGAGGGGCAGAGACGTGGAATAGGGTGGTCCCCATACCAACTTATGGCACTTAAAAATTGAGTGGGATATCTCAGCTGCACAGGTTCCCCTGAGGAGCAAGGGGTCCAAGCCCCACACTAATAAAATGATACGTACTCTAGTCTCCCCAGCCTAGAGTTCCAATGCTGGAAAGAGACACCTCCACAACTTCTTGCTGTAAAAACTGGAGGAAATTGTGGATGAATGACAGGGAGAGTGGCTGGGGTCTCAGGCTTTCTTCTTAAAGGGCCTATGCATGGACTTACTCACCAGGGGACTTGCTCACTCTGAGCTCCAGAGCTGGGCAGCAGCTTGAAAAGCACCAAGGACATACCAGGAGGAGCTTGGTTGTCTGGCTTCAGAGTAAGGGGTGAGGAGCAGCTTTCTCCCAGATAGAAGTACTGGCAGAAAACATTGGTTCTTTGTTGAGTCCTCCTCTCCCTGCAGCATGCAGGAAAAGGCAGCCACTATATATATCCAAATCTCCAACAATCTGGCCAAGTTTTTGTGATGCCCTGGCAATTCCCTGAGACCCTACTTCATCCAACTTTCAGGCCCACCCAAACCACTTCCAGTGGCTTTTCCACACAATGGCCTGTTGGCTCATGCTGCAGACTTTCCTAAAATCTCTCAGAAGTTCACAAACACCAAATAAGCAGCATCTGGCATAGGTGTGCCCTGTATCTCTTGCTAAGCAGCCCCAATATTGGCACCAGCAGCAACTAGCCTCGGTTCACAGATTAGCCTCTCCTACGCACCTCCAAGCTCAGGGTAGGTAAAAAACATCTGTAGATTACTCTGTGGCTCATAGTAAGTAGGGCATAGGCTGAGGCTGAAACTAGACTACAGCAGGGCCCCTCCCAGGAGTCCTCTAGGCTGGCATACCCAGTGACCAGCTTCAGATGGCACCAGAGCACCACCAGGCCACCTTCACAGATGACACACCCAAAGGGAGACTAGCTAGAGACCATAGCCATGCTGAAATGAATCCTTTGTAGGGTCAGCCCCTGCACAACAGCTCCTTCACTGTAGTCACAGCCAGTCCTTACAACCAATTAGTCCAAAGGTCAATCCACCCTACTGATGTGCAAACAGCAACTAAGACTCAACTACAATAGGAGGGCAAGCACAAACCACACAGGGACACACTTTAGCACCAGGCTCAAGTGACCAGGGAGACTTCCACTGGGCTCCACAGGACATCTAATACATAGGGTCACTCTACTAAGACCAGGCACATAGTAGTTCTACCTAATACATAGAAACAAACAGAGGTAGGCAGCTCAAAGGGAGATACAAAGAAACATGTCCCAAATGAAAGAACAGAACAAAGCATCAGGAAAATTATTAAACAATGGGGAGGAAAACAATCTCCAGATGCCAAGTTCAAAACACTGTTTATAAGGATGCTCAAAGATCTCAGTGAGAACTTCAACAAAAAGATAGAAAACATAAAAATTAAGATAGAAAACATAAAAAGAACTAGTCTGAAATGAAGGATAACTGAAATAAAGAATACATTAGAGGGAATTAATAGATTAGATAAAGGAGAGAATTGAATCAGCAATTTAGAAGGTAAAGTAGCAGAAAACACCCAATCATAACAGAAAAATTAAGAAAAAATTCCATAAACCTGAGAAAAGCTTAAGAGTCCTCTGGGACAACATCAAGCATACCAACACTGGCATCATAGGGTTACCAGAAGGAAAAGAGAGGCAGCAAGGAATTAAAAACCTATTTGAAGAAATAATGATAGAAAATCTCCTGAACCTGGAGAAGGAAATAGACATACCAGCCCAGGAAGCAAAGAGAGTCTCAAACAAGATGAACCCAAAGAGGCACACAACAAGTCACATAAGAATTAAAATACCAAAGATTAAAGACAAAGAGAGAGTCCTAAAATGGCAAGAGAAAAGCAGTTAATTATCCAGAAGGGAACTCTCATAAGACTGTCAGCTGATTTCTCAACAGAAACTTTGCAGGCCAGAAGAGATTGGCACGAAATATCCGAAGTGATGAAAAGCAAGAACATACAATCAAGATTACTGCACCCAGCAACTGTCACTTAGAATCAAAGGTCAGAAAAAGAGCTTCCCAGAGAAAAAAATGCTAGAGGAGTTGATCAACACCAAACCAGTATTACAAGAAAAGTTAAAGGGACTTCTTTAAAATGAAGAAGAGGACCAAAAATATGAATAATGAGAAGGCAATAACTACATATTTATCCTCAACTACTTTCAATGTAAATGGATGAAATTCTCCATTCAAAAGACAAGAGTCGCTGAATGGATAAGAAAATAAAACCTTTACATATGCTACTTATAAGAGACTCACTTCAAATAAAAAGAGAAAAAGATGGAAAGTAAAGGGATGGAAAAACATATTTAATAAATATGAACATGAAAACAAAAAAACTGGTGTAGCAATACTTATACTAGAGAAAATAGACTTTAAAACAAATTCTATAACAAGAGACAAAGAAAGACCCAGTAATCCCACTTCTGGATATTTATCCAAAGAAACCTGAAACACTACTTCCAGGAGATATATGCATCCAAATGTTCATTGCAGCATTATTTGCAATAGCAAAGTTACGGAGGCAACCTGGGTGCACATCAATGAATGAATGGATAAAGAAGATGTGGTATATACATACAACAGAATATTATTCAGTCAGTCATAAAAAATAATGAAATCTTACCATTTGCAACAACATGGATGGACCTAGAGGATATTGGTTTTGTGGGGTAGGTCAGACAGAGAAGGACAAATGTCATATGATTTTATTTATAGGAGGAATCTAAAGAAGAAAATACACAAACTAAACAGAAACAGACTTAGTTACAGAGAACATTTTGATGGTTGTCAGATGGGAGGGGCATTGTGAGGATGGGTGAAAAAAGTGAAGGGATTAAGAAGCATAAGTTGGTAGGTACAAAATAGTCATGGGGATGTAAAGTATAGCATAAGGAATATAGTCAATGATATGGTAATAACGTGATATCAGATGGATACTAGATTTACTGGGGATAATCATATATAAATGTTTAATCACTATGTTGTACACCTGGAACTTATATAATATTGTATGTCAACTGTAATTGAAATATACGTGTATATATTTATATATAAAAAATAAACATATAAAGAAATTGGAAATTTTATATTTATATTTATTTTGTATATTATATTATATTACATTATATTATATTATTATTGGAACCTAAATCTGGGACGCAAGCCTTCAAAAACATTAATCATATGGCCTTGAATTTATGATGGGGCATTAGGTGGAAGATGCAGGAATGGTCAACAAACTATTACTGAAATTTGAAAAGACAGTGAGGAAACTACCATTGGAGGCTAGAAAGATAGTAAGCTATTCTGTAGTTGTAAAGTAATAGGAGGATATGTAAAGAATAAATTGGCTTGTTATAGCTGCATAGGATGAGAGAGATGGAGGTACAGGAAGAGAGAAAATGTGAAGAAAGAACTGTTTAGCTTTCAAGTAGAATTTATAGGCAATACAGAGAATGTAAGAATTGCTGGTTGAAAAATAAAACATTTTCTCAAACCCATTTCACTTGACAAAAACAAGATTCTCAAAGAAATGGCTTCAGAGTAAGGATCATTCAAGAGTGTTGCTGTAAAATACTGTAAGGTATTTTGTTAAGACTTTACAAAGCTGAAGTTAATGTCTGAATACCTGAACTTTAAGCAAGAAAAAAAAATGTCTAAGAATTTTGTCAAACACACCCAAAGAGAATTATGGATATGATTTTTGGAGCATGGAATAAGCCATGATTAGATACATAGGAAACTGAGACTTTCTAAAGATAGTTGTACAAGCTTGGCCACCAAGGATGAAAAACAAGTCAAAATGAAAAGAAGCTTTGGGACCGTCAACTTTTTTCAGAGATTAGACTAAAAGAATTAATCTATTCAGCTTCAAACACACCCATTTATTAAGGAAAAGGAAATACATCTCAGAGTGCAGAGCCAAGCACTCAAAGGTGAAACAATTACAGGAGAAAATAATAGATTAGGAAGCACCCCCAGAGAGCAGAACTGGATACTTACTAATCAAGGAATATCTCTTTCCCCTTAGAATAGGGGGCCCTGACAGCCTATGTTTGGCTGGATTTCAGAATCATCATCTACAAGTTTCTACTAAGTTCTCCCACTCCTCCCCTTTTTGGCCTTTGTCTGAACAGTATAGAGTCGGTGGTGCTGGCTTGTTTGCTAGGTTGGTTGGTTGATTGGTTGGTTGTTTTTGGTTTTGAGATCTTGAGATCGGGAGTAGCTGTGCTGTTAAGAAGCCTCATCCTCATTTGGAATCAATGAAGATTAGCAGATCATGGAATCCAGGCATGATAACAGCAATATTCTCCAGCCAACACCATCAGGATGCACCTTTAATAGAACAAGTGGGTTTCTTGACTCATTGCACCGAGGGAGAATGCACCTTATGGGAAACCATCGGGCATCTCAGTAAGAGGAAGTTAGAAAGGATTTACAGTCGGATTTCTGTTCGTGTTCTGTGATTTGAGGAAGGATTCTAAGAAGTGGGGTTTTTCTCTCAATTTGATTATCTCAGGAAGTAGGAATGTTTTTAAGACTCAATATCTTAATAGTAGTATCTAGAAGGAGGAAATACTAGAGTGAGGCTAAAGCCATAATTGGTAATTACTGGATGCTAAATTTTAGTCAGCAGAAGGGGTATTTACTATTTTTTTATATAATTTTCAAATGATTTTGCTTTTGTTTGTGCTTAGACAAAATTATGTAATTTTTTGTTTGTTTGTTTTTTGGTCTCAGTTTATTATGGTTTCAAAGTGGCCTGTTCTTATGTTGGTGTTCTGTGAGATTGCTTATTTTCAGCAGAAGAATACCACAACCTACTGAGAATACCAGGCTACTCCTAACAAGACTGACCTATTTGTTAGTATCAGATCAGTCCCTGGATGTCACAAGCTGATTTTCTCTAGTCTTTTCTCCTCTTTCACTCTAGTTTTCCATCCTTTCAGGTAATATTAAGATAGCCAATCTTAAAGATAGTCCTATTTCCTGACAGAACCAAATTCAGAGCAAAATCCCATTTCTTTGAACATTATGAGGAGATGAAATATTTTGGGGATCTTGGGAGAGTGTGAGTGTATTTTGCATATGGAAGGGTCTTTAAACATTGGGTCCAGAGAACAGGTTGTGGTAGATTATTACATTAATGTTTCTAAATAAATCATGACCCGGGAGACCCGTGCCCCTCTGAAGTTCACTCCTGTTTTGATTCTGAACTTGGTCATGTGAGCTCAATTATAATTTATTAGATATACTTGAAACAAATGCCAAACCTACTAATAGATACTAGTCAACAATACAAAGCAGGCAATTTAGTTTTATTATCCTGCACTACCTGGTATGTTTATTTGTTATCTTTTTAACATGCTGACCCATATGTGAAAGTATAGCAGGTTTTGTATACATGCTGTTTTTCTGGGAAACACTTATTTTCCCATTTGTTTTATTCTTTCAAACTTGTAGTTGTAAATCTTGCTCATTTCTCAATTCTTTCTATACCTAGTTTTCCTATATCTTACACATGATTAGAAAATCCCAGGTTCTAAAATCTTGGCTGCATTTTTCACATTGAATCTATGAATGATCCATTTTAATATAGCAACCCTGTTTCCCCGAAAATAAGACCTAGTCAGACAATCAGCTCTAATGCATCTTTTGGAGCAAAAATTAATATAAGACCCGGTCTTATATTATCTTATAAAGATGCATTTTAGAGATGATTTCCCAGCTAGGTCTTATTTTCCGGGAAACACAAAACATTGTAGATGAAATTTCCAATGGTATCCCATAGGTTTAGCTTAGCTCTTCTGGCATTGGTTATTGCCCCCAAAGAGATATCCGACGACTACAAAATATGTATTTTATGAGGTAGCACATGAATGAGGCATTGAGACCGACAAGGTAGTTAAAAGTGAAGTTGTGTGAGTTTATCGCTGTGTGCTTTGACTGGACATCACACTGTCTGTGGAATTGCTGAAAATAATATTGCTCGCAGATTTTATTGTAAGGTTAAATAACAGAATACATGTGAAACAAGATATTTCACATACACAGCACAAATTATACATTATTATCATGAAGAATGGGTAGGATTTGAAAAGGCAGGAAGTGCACATTAATTCTAGGCAGGGGTAAGTACATCAGCATAAAGGTGGGAAAGTGTACAGCATATGGAGACATCAATATGTATGAAGTAGGATTTATAGGGTGAGCGACAATTGCTGGTTAGATTAGAATTATTAATTATATCTGAGATTTGAAATGGGGTGAATGTCAGTTTAACAAACCGAATCCTTCCTTTCTAGAAAATATCGTTTTAACCAGTTAAAATGGTCCAGAGAAGGAAGTACACGGTGTGCAAGTTTTGTTTTGTAATATGAAAAGGATCACCAAGTGGAAGAGACTTGTTCTGTGTCGCTCAAGATGGCAAATCTAGAGCAAACATATTTACATACAAATATATTTACCCTTGGGGTAATAAGTTATTTACTGCAAATAGATGTCTGTCAAGAAATGTTCCTCACTGGAATTAGAATAGCACAGACTGGACGACAAACCACAGATGCTGCAGAAGGTATTAATATAAAATGATTATAGGAGTTAATGTATGTATGTTGAGCCTAGTTCATGTTTCAGGAAAAGGGGTACATGATTTCATCAGACTCTGAAAAGAATCCATAGCTCAAAAACTATTAAGTCCTATAAAAATACAATATTGGACTTAGATTCCTCAATGGGATTTCTAAGGTCCCAATGGCTAAGTCAGTATTCATGGAGAAGCATCTAGATGTCACAACCTTGGCATAGCAATTGATTTTGTTATGACATAACCTGATTTGCCTTGATTTACCATTCTGGTGATCTTCATCTTTACATTGATACCTATTCCTGTGTTTGTTTCATCTAGTTCTTATATTTTAATTCCCATCCTGATCATATGAGCTATCCTTTAGCATTTTTTCTTTTGTGGGATTTAACATTTATCTCCTGACTTTTTAACTTCACAATGGCCTTTGGGCTAGAAGACCAAAAGCCTCCCTTCTGAACCTTTCTCTCAACCTCCCACACCCCCACACCTGGACACTTTTATCCCATAATGTTTTTATTGCTTTCAGTGACAGGTTTTGCTTTCATTGTCATTCTTTGGTGAAGAATATATTTTTCAGGTCTGGCATTTGTTAAGTCAGGAACCTTATCTGTAAGTAAAAGTCTGTGTAAGGGGGGAAAAAAGGATTCTGAAACACAAAGCTAGGTTAAATGACCAAACTGTGACTCTTTCATTTGCAAATTTTGTTAAATTTATAAGCAAGGACTTATTTTTTTATTTTTATCCAATTAATTTAAAGGGATTACAAAATACAACCTATAAATCCAATTCACAGTGTGATACAGTGAGTCAGGCAGACCAAGCAGTGCATTTTTGCAAAGGCTATGCCTTAGGATTCTCCTAGGATACTAGCAGGTTTATGACACTGTGACGCCTCAAACAATCAAGTTTCAGTGCAAAGAGTATGGCTTCATAATCCATAATAAATTTGCAATCTTCTATAACTCCTTAAGTGATATGAAAGCATTCAGGTCCCCATGCCCGTATATTCCGCTTGACCTTTAAAATCACCAATTCTTAGCTCATTCTTGTCAGTTCAAGACAAGACATAAGGCTGTCTTCTATGAGTCAGAGTGACAAACACTTTATTCAGATCCAATTAAATATATTTTTTTCTCATTACAACCAATGACTTGATATATACCTTTCATAAAACGATGCGGAAATGATTTGTACATACAGGCTCAAGGGTAAAGAAGTGGGTTACCTAAGCCATTCACTGACACTGTAGAATCAAAGAAAAATAGCTCAACCATAGGACTGAGAAGCTGATTTTACATGGAGTAGATAGTGTTTCACTTACAACACAACATTTGATATATAGATTCATGGCATTATGTTTTTATCTTGCAATACTGACACTGCTGGCAGCTCAGCCTGCTCTTCCATTAGAATATCTCATAGGAATTCTGGAATTTATCTGCTGCCCACAAAAAAAAAAAAAAAAAAAAAAAAGGAGAGAGAGAAAGGGAAAGCAAAGAAAAAAATATTAAAACTTATTTTTTATCACTAACTCACGTCCTCACCTCCAGAATCAAAGGTTTTAAACTTCTATCATGAGCTATCCGAAAGAAAGCTCATGTATAGCAGGAGTAAGTTGAGGAACAATGGCAAAATGTATATGAACAGTACCTTTTATGTTGACACATACATTCTATTCAATTTAATATTTCCTTTCAAAGTCACAGAATAGCAAAGTCTTACTTTGTCCTCAATTCTGATTCCATAGCTATAACAATGCTCTGCCTAAAAAGTGATAAAGATGGAGGCGGTGAAAATACCTAAAGTCAAGGCCCCTGAGTCACTTGGGGGAAAGAGTCTAAGAGGGTATAAAAAGACAGAAACGCACTTTTAGAGGAGATTCATCCAGCCTGCAGACTATAGATCCTACATGGCCAGTGCGAGCTTAGGGAAGTCTTACTGAGATAATTGTGAGTAAAAAGAGTTTATTTAATTAGCCTCTAAGGTCTAGAGCAATACTCCCCTGTAGAAATTTATGAGATGATGGAAATGTTCTGTATCTGCACTTTCCTAACAGTAGCAACAAGCCACATGCAGCAACTGAACACGCGATATGACGAGCTGGACTAAGGAACTCAATTTCAAATTTTATTGAATTTCAATTACTTTAAATTTAAAAGTCACATTTGATGAGTGTCCATGTTATTGCACAGAATAGACTTAGAATATAACTAACTAAACCTATCTGTAAAACTTTAGCTTGCGAAATTAAAGGGAAAAAAATTCTATCAGCATAGGTGTAGAGGGAAAAACCCCAGTCTTCCACCTTCTGCATAGGAGAAAACAAACAAATAAAAAACCAGTTCTTCCCTACTATGTTTTTGTTCCCCATGTGTCTCTTTTACCTTTGCAGAGAACACCATTTCTGACACTTCTGGGTCAGAAAACCCAATGCGTAGAGGGTTTTTCTCACCCCAGTGAGCAATTCTCAGACACCAACAGGATGTCCAAAAATTTGACTTAATTCTGACACTGCCTACCTGGGGATAGGGTCAGATCCCACAGGTTAAGTGCTCAGTCCCATCAGAGTGACCCCACCCCCACACTTCAGATGCCAGTTGCAAGCCCAGGTTGACCAACTGGCTATAAATGGGAGGTATCCACGGCCCCTTCCTTGGGTTCGATTAATTTGCTAGAATGCCTCACAGAACTCAGGGAAAAACTTACTTATGTTTACCAGTTCATTAAAGGGTATGATAAAGCATACAGATGAACAGCCAGATGAAGACATGCATACTAGGTGTGGGAGGTCCCAAGTGCAGGATGTCCTGCCCCATGGAGTTGTGGTATATCACCTCCCCAGTGTGGGTGTATTCAACCACCTGGAAGCTCTCCAAAACCCTTATTACTGGGATTTAATGGAGGCTGCCAAACATAGGCATTATCAATTATTATAATAACTCCACTTCCAGCCTCTCTTCCCCCTCTGGAGGGTGGGGCTTGGGCTGAAAACTCCAAGCTACTAATCATGGCTTGGTCTTTCTGGGGACCAGTTCCCATCCAGGACCCATCCAGGAGCCCACCCAGAGTCGCCTCATTAGAACAAAGGATGTTCCTAGTGTTCTTATCACATATGAAACTATAAGGGGTTTAGGAAATCTGTGCCAGGAAATATGGGGGCAGATACACACACACACACACACACACACACACACACACACACACACACACACACAGAGGGTGCCAAAAAATGTAGACACATTTAAAAAAAGGAAACAAAAACTGTATTAAAATTACACTGATGGTAACCACTTTGAGCACCTCTTGTAATTGCAAAGTCAAACGTGACTTGTATTCATCTTTTGTTATTGGTATATACTATTACAATTTTAATAGTTGTTTCCTTTCTTAAAATACATATACATGTTTTGGCACCCTCTGTGTGTGTGTGTGTGTGTGTGTGTGTGTGTGTGTGTGTGTGTCTATATATAATTTTTTATTACCTCACAGGCCATCCCCTGTGGACCTTTCAAAGCACAGATCTCTTACAACAAAATGATACACAAGTCAAAAGATCCTGGCAAATTACTAGAATCCTATGTAGTTATTAATAATCATTCTAGTCCGTTATCATATCATATGAAAAATGTTTCCCAGGGTGAGGACACTCAGGTGTACAGGTTTCCATTCAATCTTTTCAGGTTCCAAAAGCAGGAGTGGCCTACGCAAACATAATTTCACCGTTTTAGGCATCTGACATAATTGAGCTAACAGAGAATATCATCTCCTGTCTGAGCCTCTTTACAGGTATTAATGTAATATTGGATTTCCCTTAGTATGTACTAATTGATTCCTTCCTTTACCCTTAGCTACTATGTTTCCTTCTTCCATTTATATCCAAACTCTTCCACCTCTGGAAGGGACATAGGTTTGGCCACTGTGCTCGTCTAGATTGCAGGCAGCAGTACTCATCTAGCCAGTGCCTCCCCGTCAGTCCATTTCTGTTCACAAAGTTTAGGGTACACGGGTGCAGAATAGTGGGTTATCTTTACCACCAGCCATGTAGCTGCATTCCCTGTTTGCCCCAATTTTGCCAAATGGGGTGCAGGCATGTCGTGCCCCCGTTAGGCCTTTAAGAATTGTGACATAAAGGTTAAAAAGCAGTCACAGTTCCTTGTTTAGTAATTATTCATGCTGGTAGCCCTCTAGTTGCACATCTGGTCATATACCCATTGAATCAAGTACAGGGGAAAAACGTTGAGGTGATATGGGAAGGAAAGAAAACCAGCACCTGCCCCACCCCCTCTTCCCAGATACAGCAGAAAAACAGAGAAATCTATCCGATGGGGAACTCCTTTAACCCCTCATGTTCATGTTGAATGTGAGCACACACTGATGAAGGCATGTAAGCCAGCCCTTCATATTTTTACCGCCCCTCCATTTTAGACAATGAATGATATAATTGCCTGTTCCAATTCTCTATCAAACTAGTACTCTGAGGAGGCTAGCTCCCGACCTACTGTTGGATATTATGGACTGTAAAGTGTGTTCTTCGGTCTGAAGAAATGATGGTCAGCCGTCCAAATTGGTGAATGAAATATGTGTTCCGGTTCTTTCACACTGTGTTTCCCTGAAAACAAGACCAGGTCTTATGTTAATTTTTTCTTCAAAAGACACATTAGGGCTTATGTTCAGGGGATGTCATCCTGAAAAATCATGCTAGGGCTTATTTTCCGGGTTAGGTCTTATTTTGGGGAAAACACGGTAACACTGTGAGCGTTTTCATTTACCACCAGGTCCGCAAAGCCCAGGCCAGAGTCAGTGTCTGCTCTTGTCACAACCCATTTATTGTCCCCCAGGGCTGCCACCATCAGTCTACCTTGGCAGCTATGATCTGGGCCTTCCTGTCAGGGAATCTGCCAGATAGCCATCTGCAGAGATGGCACTCTGACTCTGCAGAGCCACTCTGTCTCTTTTTCTGGAAGACAGACAGTTCTTAGCATCTTGTGCTTCAGAAGGTATAAGAGGACTATGTCTAGATTCAGTTCATCTCTGGATTGCTGCGGTGCCTCCACTTGTACTCATTGCATGGACCCATTGGTCCACCTTAAATAAGCACACAGGGATGTCTGCTCGTTAATTCCAGTCATCTTCCAAATCTGGAAAGGGGTTCTTTTGATGGGCATTGATATAGCCCACTTTAATGCACGCCTCACATTCCCACAGGGATTTCCACAGGGCTCTGCCCCATATGGGCCTCCCTTTAATAGGCCAAGCTTCTATTGCCCTCCTGCTGAGCCATATGGTCAGATCATTGGCCACTGTCTCCTAAAAAACTCAAACAGGGTTTTTTGCCACTGTTCAACTTTTGCAACACTACTAGGAAAACAGCATGCAATTCAGCCCACCAAACTGATTTATTTTCACTTTTTTCAGCTAGGGTGGTGGCCTTTAAAACAAAATGCTCTCCATGGAACTGTTGACCACAAACCAAGCAGCAATTTGTTTGTCAGTCAAGGATTTTATAGGATTCTGTCCGAGTAGCAAAAGAATCCAGCAGCTCCTCATGCAGTTCCAAAGTCAGTCCAATGGAGAAAGGGTCTCCCCGCTCATCAGTATCTGTGCCTTGTATTCCCCAGGCAGCACGATCCTTTATAAACTGTTTCCATTTTATTATGGAACTCTTCTGGGCACTGCCAATTCCAGCAGAGCATTTCTCCAACATCACCCAAGCCATTAGGAGTATTTCCAGTTTCAAAATCATCTTATGTACTTCAGTCATAGGACTAATTCGCTTAACATCTCATAGCAAAGAAGCAAATGGAAATTCTCTAATTCTCTAGCCCAAAGTAACAAAAATGCCATACTATAATGTAGGATATAAAAATAGAGGAAACTGTATATTGGGTCTATGGGAACTCTTCCTACTGTATTTGCAATTTTTCTGTAAAGCCAAATCTATTCTAAATTGAAATATATTTTTAAAAGTATCAAATTGTATGATTGTAATATGTGCAATTTATTGTAGGTCATTTATAATATAATACAGCTGATGAAAACAGTATCCAATGGTTAGAGCATGAGTTCTGAACAACAGGGTTGCTGATTCAATTCTCAAGCAGGCCAGTGAGCTGCGCTCTCCACAACTAGATTGAAGATAACCAGCTACTGCTGAACTGCCAGAGGGGCAGCTATATGGCTCAGTTGATTAGAGCGTGAACTCTCAAAAACAAGGTTGCTGGTTCAATTTCCCGATGGAATGGTAGGCTGTGCCCCCTGCAACTAAAGATTGAAAACGGCGACTGGACTTGGAGCTGAGCTGCGCCCTCCACAACTAGATTGAAGTACAATGACTTGGAGCTGATGGGCCCTGGAGAAAACACACTGTTCCCCAATATTCCCCAATAAAAAAAAAAAAGTATCAAACAAAGAAGTCAAAATAAACAATGGATATAAATTAAAGAAATGGGAGGAAAGGAACAATAAAAAATATGAGCAGACATGAAAGAAATAGGACATAAATTTAAAGTAGAATCAACAAAAACAAGTGCCAGTTATTTGGAAAAAACTAGTAAAATAAGCAGACCCTACAAATAATGAATAAAGGAGGAAGAAAAATGGAATGAACAAAGAAATATAAAATGGGGCAAATCTTTATGTGAAAAGTTTGAATGTTTAGATAAAATAGTCGTCTCTGAAAACTACTGCTTATTTGAAAAAAAGAAATGTAAGTATGAGTAGGATATTTAACATTTAATATCTTGAATTAGTACTTCAAATCTGTCTATTGGATTTCAAATTGCTTCAACCACTTCAGAAAATTGTTTGGCAGAATTTGTGATCCAGCAATTCCTCCCCTATATATACCCATGAGAGATATATGTGCACAAAAAGGCATGCGGAATATTATTTATAGCAGCATTTGTATATTAGTCAGATAATGAAACAACCCAAATGCCTATTTATAGTAGAATAGGTAAGTTCATATAATATATTTTTATTGAGCTATGAAAGAAACTATTGTTAAATACAAGGATGCATATTATAAACTTCATATTGAGTTAAAAATACCAGATGCTAAAGAGTTAATTCCTATGAAGTTAAATAAACAAACAAACAACCATAACTAATCTATGTTATTTTAGGTCAAAATAGCCGTTATCCTTCAGGAAGAGAGAATGCAAGATCTAGGAATGGCTTATGAGAGAGTGCTAGATACCGATAATATTCTATTTTTTTGATGGTAGCAATTTGGATTTGTTTACTTAGTGAAAATTCAAGTAGCCCTATAATCATAAAAGTCTCTGAGTATATCCTCAAGAAATATTGCATTCTGGTCTTCTAAATCAGGAAAGATTCCCCACTATTGATACCAAATCCATGTAATGACAGCATGAAGAAGGACATTTACTAGTCAATCTCATTTTGCACATAAAAATAAAATAAAAAATAAAAACCACATAAACAAAATGTGGGTAAATAAAACAGCTAAAGCAGCTATATATGTATAGAATATGTGTGTATATATATATATATGTGTGTGTGTGTATGTATATATGTATGTATATATATGTGTGTATATATATATATATATATATATATATATATATATTCTTTAAAAAATGCTTAACTCAGCAAGGGAAGGGGTGGGGAGAGAGAAGTAATACATTTAAAATGGGTTAACAAATGGCTTTGCTTATTAGGATTGTTGTAGACATGTTAAATAGCATTTAGACAATACTAAAGATAGAGATTTGATGGAATGTAAAACAATCTGAAGAAATTAACTAGAATAAAACACAGGGAAGCCAAGAGATTAAAAATAAAGAACTTAAGAGACATGGAAGATAAAATTAGAAGGTCTATTATTCATCTGTTCAAAGAGAATATACAGAATAAGAGAGACACATTAAAGAATTTACTGTCATAATGTGTTTTACAGCAATCTCTTATGGGTTTCTTTAGCTCAATAACAAAATTGGTTTTATATGTTGGCACAAATGAAGGGCCAGGGAAACACTGATTCAATTGTTGGGTTCATGTTGAGAGGCAAGCCATGCCTGCAGAACCTGAGATACCCTGAAGTGGGACTAATGCCTCCGTGCATCTTTAAACCAAAGCAATCGTGTTCTTTTATTTGTTCTTGAAAGCATATGCTGGGAAACCATGCAAATAATTGGACAAGATGAAGGAAGCTAATACTAGTATAACAGTTTTTCTATTAAATAAAACACATTTTTACCATGTAGCTTACATGTTCCTTATAAATTTTCTCATGTCAGAAATATAATAATGGCATTTTAATAAATAAAATTTTAATAACAGCTAAGTATAATATCGAATATTTCTATTCCTAATTTAATTTGTTCTAACAGTTTCTTTAAAGTATATTAAAGAATATTTACTTTTGTGTTTAAGTCCCCCCATATTGAATTAGATACTTTCATAACAATAAATAAACAACAATCTACTTAGGAATAACTTTTATGGTACATTTAACCATAAAAAGCAAAATAAATTGTGTTAGCATCCACATGTTAGGATACATAAAAAGCATGCTCTTGTTTTGTTTTGTAAAGCCATTACCTGCATTAGGATAGAAATACAAATCTAGTGGAATTACAGTAAGATGGAAAAGGGCTTTTAGTTGTCAAGTGTAAGAGCTAAAGTATAGTTTTTGTTAAATGAAATAGGGACAGTCTCCATCAATTGTACAAAGTGAAATCAACCTCACATATAGAGTAAAATTAGTCTTGCTTGAGAATAGTCAGTGTTTCAGTTAGAAAGAGAAGCAGCAGTAGATGCACAGTTATTTCTCAGGGAGAAGGCACCAAAAAAAAAAAAAATTCAAAAGAAAGATAATCCCCACTTGATGTTTTCCACACCAGCAACCTGTGATGACTTCAAATACACAGTACTTCTCCTTCATTTACTGACGTCAGCAGCAGCAGGCTCTTTAGTTAGTCAAATATCTAATCTGGTTCCTTGGAGCAAAATCTTTCAAAACTATGCTCCCTTTTCATGGAATTTATTGTGTTTTTATCCATTTTTTGGAAATTCAGAAAACTGTGTTTTTGTATATACATTATATTTATTAAACACACATGTCTCTGTGTGTGAGTGTGTGTGTGAAAGAGAGAGGGGGAGGGAGAGAGAGAGAGAGAGAGAGAGAAAGATTCTACAGATATAAAAGACTATTCCTAATTTAATTTGTTCTAATTGTTCCTTTAAACTATATTAGTGGTTTATAAGTACAAAGCACATATTATGAGTACATCATATTGTTAATTTCATATTTTTCTTTGTCAACAGTAACATCCATTAGTAGAAACAAGACAAATTAAAAATAAGCACTTTCAATTATTTTGAATCCTGTTTTTTTCCCTCAAATTTAACAATTTTACAAGAGCAAACAACCCACACTATGACACTTTTCTTTCTGGTATAGTTCTTATGTTTGAGTCCCCAAATCTGAGATAGAGGAAGAATTACACTTCAGTTGAAAACACAGAAATCAGGATACATTTCCTTCCTAAATCCTTATTCTGTTAGTACATAGTAATGTTTCCATTTATTTTGAGCTTTTCAACCCCAATAACCTTTTGATTTCATTAAATATAAAGGTGATTTCCATTTCAGATGAGTAGATTTGACATTACTAACATGTCAAAATAAGCTGGCAAGGTAAACAACTTTGGTTACATACATTAAAACTGCTTTTTAATTACAGCAACATTTAATTGTGATACTCATTAGAATTGAAGTAAAACAACAGAAAATTTATGAGCTATCCCAATTAAACTAAAAGCTTAATAGAGATTTCTTATTAAATGTTCTTCATATTTTGACATTTCAGGTAAATGCACACACAATTATATAAATCATTTCTATTCTTTCAACAAAAACAAATAAATAAACAAAAAATAATTTTCAGAGACTGTAATTGTTATGAAGAAAAATTAAAGCAATGTAACATAGAGGGAAATTGGATGACTTTTCAAAACAGGTAGTAACAGAAGTCTCTATGAGGAAATTACTTTGAGCCAAAACTCAACGGAGTGAGAGTAAAGCCATGTGGATGTCTGTAACAGAGAGAATAGAATGTACACAACTCAAACCCAAGGAGTTCACAGTGTGTTGAGGATAAGGTGCCTGATGCATCCTAAGATAAGGTGAAGATGGTAGTAAATGTGTTTGGAGAGGTAGCCAGGCACTAGATTTAGTTGGATTTTAGAGGCATTATTAATAAAGAATTTAGATTCTATTTTAAGTGTGATGGAAAATGCTGGATAAATCGTAGAGTATGGCTGTAGGCAGGCTTGGAGAACAACCAAGTTCAATTCCCCAGCTCTTAGTTAAGGAAAGATAGACTAGGTTACTAGATAAAAAGCCTGGAGAAATAATAATTTTGTTTATACCTGCAGATTATATACTGTACCTTAGCAAATATTTACATTTCTATCTCTAAGACTGAGGTGAAGACTCTAGTCCTGGTGAATAAACAGGAATATGTATCTTACAAGGTTATACGTTGAACGGCTCGAACTTCATGTAGATATGGGCCTGATAGAAGTTTGTTAGACTTTCAGGAGGTGTTTATGATTCAAACTCATTCACTAACATTTTAAATTACAATTTTGCAAAGATTTATATGACCCTAAAGCTCACAGTTAGATCTCTTGTAAAGTCAATCCTCCGTATCCATGGGTTCCACATCCCTGGATTCATCTTACAGGGCATCAAAACATTCAGGGGAAAAAAAAAAAGAAGTTATGTAGTCGCTAATGACTGCTATGTGGTTAGGCCTATGATGATTGTCTCTGTTCTGCAAATGTACAGACTTTTTTCTCATCATTATTTCCTAAATAATACAGTATAACATTATTTACATAGATTTACATTGTGTTAGATAGAATAAATAATGTAGAGATAATTTAAAGTATATAGGAGAATGTACAAAGATTATATGCAAATACACCATTTTATGTAAGGGACTTGAGCATCCACAGATTTTGGTATCCATGGGGGGTTCTGGAACCAAACCCCCATGGATACTGCAGGAAAACTCTACTATGATTCTGATCTCTCTACTCTGAATCCTTACTCTACTGATTTTTCCATAAATCATTTAGATAATCACATTTTGTTTAACGTGGCTAAAGTTTGTCTGAGTTTGGTCTATCTATCAATATGCACTTACTATTCAAACTTTTTGATACAGTTGCCTCACAAGAAGCCATTGGAGTATACTAAGCTGGGAAGAAACACCATCTGAATCATGTTTTAAAAGAGCATATAACATTTATAATGATAAGATTAAGAATAGAAGATGGATACAAGTAAAATCTTTCTTGTAAAATAAAGGCAAGAAATAATGGAGACTGAATAAAAGTGACAGTGGAAGGAGTGGGGATGAGATGTGGTCAGATTCAGGATATGTTTTGATGGTAGAACCAAAGTGTTTTCCAGTGATCGATATGGAGTATGCAAATAAAAGACAAGTTAAAAATAACTACAAGATTTTTGGCTTAAACAACTGGGTGAATGGTTATACTACTTACTGAACTGTGGTACACCGCAGGAGGAGTGGGTTTGGGTAATCGAAAGTTTAGTTTAGGGTATTTTATGTTTGAGGTTCCTAGTAAGATCCAAGTATTAGGTTGGTGCACAAGTAATTGTGGCTTTTGCAATTATTTTTAACTTTTTAAAACACAATAACTTTTGCACCAACCTAATGGAAATATCAAATAGTCAATTAAATATAGAAATTTGTATTACAGGGGAAAAGTTGACACTGGAATCATAAATTTGTGTTTCATCACTTATATATGGTAGCAAAAGTCATGTGATACAGTTGTGAATATAAAAGGATTAAGAGAAAAGATTATTCAACTAAAAGTTGGGGTATTCTAATTTTAGAGATGGGAAAACAAGGGTTATACAGTAAAAATAACTGAGAATGAATGCCCAATGAGTTAGAAAAACACATACAAACAAACGTGTGCCATAGTAGCTGCGTGAGCAAAGTGTTTCAAGAAAGAGTGATCAATTTTATCCTATGCTTGTGCAGACATCAAATGTCAGATAAGATAAACAGAGATAAGATAGTAAAAACTGGCCATAGAATACCTCAGTGTGGAGGTCATTGATGATATTGATAAGAGCAGTCTCAGCAAACTCAAATTAGGTGGTCTTTAAGAGACGAAGGATTATCGAGACAATCAATCCATTCTGATTAATATTTTTTCTGTAATCTGAAACTAAATGGAATTCTGAGTACTTATAAGAGCAACTGGTTGGGGTGGGAGAGAAGAAAGGTGTTATCAAAGAGAAGAGACAGAAAACACACTCTCAGGGAAACATAGTATGTGTTTTGAGGGATCTCTTAAGCTTAGTCATCATATTTAGAGTGAGAATAGTCAGATTAGTTGTGTATTTTTTTTTTTTTTTAATCCTTGCCCAGCTGTCCTGGTGCAAATTGAGCATAAGCAGATAGTAGGATTTATGGTTTAGCTAGCCTAGTCAAAGAAAACAAGAAAAAGGTAAGGAAATTGTGGATAGATGCAAAGAGACAATTTTGATAACATCCCAAAAAACCTAATCTTAGTAATAAGGGAATGTAGCCACCAAAGTAGAGAAATCAACAGTGAATTATTGGTTTCACTGGATGGAGGTGGTGGTAGAATCAAAGTATTTGGAAAGCTGGGGTTCTCTAAGAGTTTATATTTATTTAATATGAAAGTATGAGTCTGACACAGGGGTGTTTTAAATTAAGATTTTGGAGGTGGTCCAGATATTGGTAATGATAATATCTGAAAGGAATGATGATGGAAATGGGTGACTAAAGTATAGGACAAAAGTACTGGAAATGAGAAAAGTACAAAACTAAAATTATAATGTGTTGCATAGATTGTATATCTAATAATAACAATATGAGTACTGGAGGAAGAAATGTAATAAGCAAGGAGATAAAATATTAATGGTATTTTTGGTAGGTATTTACAACTATTAGGGAAAACACTCACATATCCTCCTGATCTATTTTAAATAGATTGTTTGTCATTTGTTTGTTTTGAGGAGGGATGAAAACCTATCCTAACTCCAGGACCATTGCTACTTGGGGTATGAGTGAAAGACTACTTCAGAGAACTTCCGGGGAAGCAGTATCCTTAGGTAATACCTAGATTTCAGTTAGAACAAGAATTTAAGACAGGTGGAGAGTGTAGGAGGTTTTCTATGTTTAGTGGTCACACTAAATGAGTTTACACTGTGAAAGAATGAGTCACTTCAGTGGATGTATAGAGCCCTGTGTTTTTAGGAATCCAAATGATTAAGGAAAAACTGAGGGGCTTGAACTACTTAGGATGCTGACATGAAGGAGGACACAGACAGCATATGGATTATTTTTTATGTTTTCTTATGGGGATGTGATCTCCAGTTCTAGTTGTGAGGTGCTATGAAGGGATCTTTAGAAAGTTTGCAGACTGGGACAGGAAGGGTTGGGGATGAAAAGAAGTGGTGGTCTCACTACATTCATGGTGAGTTCTTAGAGCTTCCCACTCCCATCAACCTTGATGTGAAGAGGCAGTTTCATCAGGAGCATTCATACTCTGTGGGACCTTTGTAATCCCAAAGTGGACTCTACCTCCCAATGAAGTGCTTCTCCTGATATGATATTAGACATCAGACTTGAAATAAAAGCTCATTTTCCTCCATTTTGTAAGGGGAAAAGAAAGAGCTTTGCCTCATATCATAAAATCAAATAATTATGTCCCTACTTAATAACATTAGTGATTCTGATTACAGTTCTTTCTTTCTTTTTTTTTCCCCTTATGTAACATTGGTGAAGGATTCAAGAATATGACACAATGGTGTAATAAACATTAATTTCATGCATTCTTTGGTAATTTTTGTCTTTTTTTGTAACTACAAAGCTTTGCTACAAATTTCTACATTTCATTCAAATCAGTGATCTATGTTTGTGCAATTTCCTAAAAATAATTGTGGATTATAAAAATTTAACGTGAAAAAAAAAGATAAGATGGGTGAGGAAGCCTTCATAATAAATTAGCTTATTAGATTTTTTGGTGGATTGTCTAAATAAATAAATAAATAAATAAAGCTATACTTATTTTTCTCTGTAAATGGAAGAAGAACACAAATGGAAAGGAAAACAAAATGTCCTAGAAGCAAAAATTGAAGTGGTAAAAACTGACAAATATTAATGAGAGTTTAAATAAGATGTGATTTCAAAGTGCCAGTTGAATTTACTGACAATAAATACACACAAAATACAAATCTGTATATTATTTCTCTAATTCCAGAGAATAATATTCTTATGTGACATTCCATGAAAAATATATTTCTGTGGCTAATTCATTTTGGAATACTATACCTAATATATGCATATTTTGGATTCAGACAGTTAAAGTTATTTCAGTATTGCTGTGTTTCCTCGAACATAAGACCTACCTGGACAATCAGCTCTAATGCATTTTTTGGAGCAAAAATTAATATGAGACCTGGTCTTATTTTACTATAAGACTGGGTCTTATAATATAATATAATATAATATAATATAATATAATATAATATAATATAATATATACCAGGTCCTATATTAATTTTTGCTCCAAAAGATGCATTAGAGATGATTGTCTGGCTGGGTCTTATTTTCGGGGAAACACAGTAGTTATGTGAGAATTCTTGCTGTAAAGAGACTCATTTGCCTTTGTTTAACCAAGAGTTCCCCAATGTACTTGATCATAAAACGTGTGTGTGTGTGTGTGTGTGTGTGTGTAAAAATTTATTTTCTTTATTTGTGTGTAAAAATTTATTTTCTTTATTTGTTTGCCTTGTTGCATTGTTGCTTTCAGTTTTATATCCCACATATCGGTGAAGTCATGTCGTTCTCAACATTTTAGGTCTGACTTATTTTGCTAAGCATAATAAATTCAAGATGCATCGATGTTGCAAATGGCACTATTTCATCTTTTCTTATGGCAGAGTAGTATTCCATTGTGTATGTGTATATATATATATATATATATATATATATATATATATACATATACATATATATATATATCCTCTCTCTCTCTCTCTCTCTCTCTCTCTCTCTCTCTCTATATATATATATATATATATATATATATATATATATCGCTCACATCTTCTGTAACCAATTATCTACACTTGAATCCTATGTAATTTTAGTAACCATTGTCACCCCAAGACATTTTAATAAAAAAAAATAAAAACTTATTGAAATTCTCAGAGATAGTGTCCCAGTGATTAAATTCTGGGAAATATTGATCTAGAAGGCTGTTGTTTCCCTACCTACAACCGAAATTCAAACATATGGTACGTTTTACACTTAGTTTTTAACCCACCCAGACACAATTTCTGGGTGAAGACCATTTCAATGTAAACATTTGTGAGGTCTTCTAAGAAAAGTGAAATTCAAAATGTAAGTTTAGGTAAGCTGATTTTTCTGTTTAAGAGGACACTGCTAAATGACATCTGACAATTTAAACATCTGACTATATTATACAATATAGTATATAAATACATGTGAACTTAAGACTTGCAAAACAAAGAACATTAATATTACTTTACAACTAAAGATAAATGTACAACGTCCTTTGAAAATATGTGTAGGATCATGTTAGATTCTGGTTTCCAAGCTTCTAGCCTTTTGAATGTAAGATTAATGAAATCATCAGCATAAACTTTGTTGCCTTCTTTATCCCTGAACACTGAGAAATAAAGTCATTGGTTTTTGAATGGTCTACTAAACCATATATATATATATATATATATATATATATATATATATATATATATATATATATACACTTTACTTCTGAAAACTGCTTTTCTTTTGAGACCAAAATAGCTCTCAAATAAAGCAAAAGCCAAGCCACAATTTTATACATCAGTGATACCCTTCACTTGGGAATGCAAATCCCTTTGCATTTCCTTTCAAACAAAAATAATCAAACTTTTTCTTTAGATCATCCATTGGAAAATTCTCATAATGATATCCTCCATTCAGGGATGGAAATGATAGGATAATATTCACTTATTATAATAATAACTTTCAACAAGATAGCACTCACAAAACTTAATGACTCAAGCAGACATTAAATGTATAATTTTAGCAAGCATGTGGTATAAGAAGAATAAGTATATACAAATTACCTAATGTAACTATTCCATGTACAATGAATACGATTAGTTCTTTAACAGTTATGAAACATGCACAATATAGTGAAATCAAATGTAATGATATGAAAATAAACATTACAAATAATAACTTTTATAATTGTGTAGGCATCTCACGTGTCTCTTATGGTTATGCACACACACACAAGCACACAATGCACATACATTTTACTACTAAATTTTGAAAAAAATGACAAAAATTATTACATATAAAGCTTTTAAAAGGGTGTGGTAAATCTCCCATGGTTAGTAGATTTATATTCAATTAGGTAGTTTTTGACCACACATATTATAAAGTTTTTTCAAACTTAGGTGAATAGTTCAATTTGTCAGTTTAAAAAGTAAGTGATCCTCCATGCCATACACTGGGTTTACTCAGGAGAAATATAACTTTCAAGCTTAAGCTAAGTGTATAATTATGAACTAGAGACAAGCATTTAGGAATTTTTCAAGTCTTTTACTATTTACAATTTTGTGATGGCCTTCAAGTTAAATAACTATGAGAGCAAAACTATACTACAGTTTAAATAATAATGTAAATGTTGGCAACCACACTCCTATTCACTATGCAATTCAACTATATTTCACTACATGAACTAATATTCACAGTTTCGGCATCATGTTAGCTACCAATTTGAAATCAGTTAGAAATGAGAAAATAGAGATATCTGTGCTCCAACTTCTATTAACTTTAGTATTTCTCAAGGACATGCTCATTGAGGGCTAATTTCACATTGTAATCAATAACTTTCATGTCCCCTTTATCCATATCATTTAGAAGTTTAAATATAGTCAACGTTAAACAAAATACAGTAGCTATATTAATCTGAATTACTGTTGGGGAATATGTTATCTAAACAATTTGATGTTAAGTTCTCTTTGACAGCTTTCAGAATAGAAGATAATGAGTGTTTCCTGAGAAAATCAACAGAAAAAAAATTGTTCTGTTTCTATTCTGACCTGGGTCAAAATACAGCATTCTTGATTTGATATGAAGAGCTGTAAAATTGAACTACCAGTGATTGGTAAGAAGATTGATATTAATATAATAAAATATAGTTTTTCATAATTATGTATTATAAAATGGATCAACATTCCCAGCTTTTTATACTAATATCTATATATGATATAAAATATTATTTGATAAAACATTTTTCTCCTAAATTGTTTGCCCAAATACTGTGAGTGAAGAAACTTTTTTTTTTTTTTTTTTTTTTAGTTTTAGTCTTCTGATAAGATAATACTATCAATTTCTACTCATATTACAATTTTTCCCTCAGGTCCTCAAAATCCACAAATCCTATTGTGTTGTCAACACCTGGATAGAGGAGAGAATGCTGTTTGAACACAAACTCCACATTAAAGATTTATGTCTAAAAATACAAAAAGACAAACTGATACAAAACATGCAGGTTTGCTGATAAACCGTCTGTTCCCTGCCATCATTCTTGGAAGGTGTAATTGATTTGAGGAACTTCATTGCCTCCAGTGCTGAGTAAATCATCAAGTACAGCTGCTTTTATTTCCATCGTTCACACTTCAAGTCAAATGGTCATGTGCTCCTGTCAAAAGTGCTCATCTAGTACCCTTTACTCTTTCCTATAAAGTACCCCAGTTTAATTATTTTTAAACAATCTCAAGTGTTTTGAAAGTCCTCATCATTAAGATTTATTTGGAAAGTAATTAAGAAAACTGTCTCGGTGGCATTTTCATCTTTTAACCATTTCTCAGACCATGGCAGTTGAGCACATAAATACAGAATCACAGGCCCGAATTGACTTTAGGGAGTCGTTGGTTTCATCTGCTATTTCATATTTGAACTATTGTAAACAGAAAAAGCACTTAATTCCTCTTAAAATAAATTGGGATCACAACAGGAAATGAGAAATAGAAAAATAAAATTAGTTACATCAGGGAAAGGAATAAAAAATACAATTCCTGAGCAAAATAGCACATTGTCAAAGGGCTCAACTTTTCATCATCAAAATACAGCAACTATTTTATACTTCAGATTCAAGTGTAACATACCATTTATATTTCCTTTCCAGATATTTAAAGTTAGGACACTAGGTTCTATTCATAGAGTTTGAAAAGCAGTCTACATATTTATACTTTAATGTTTATGTGTCAATAAGAATGAAAGCAGTTTTCATCAATATTACTTTTACTTTATTTGATTGAATTGCTTCAACAGCCATCTTACAATTTTACAACTTAACTGACTGAGATAAAAAAATGATGCCTTCCGTGGCAAATTAACATCCTTTCATTTTCAAGTACAGCTCTGCTTTTGTATGAAATCTTCTTGCCTGTTTTATGTTGCTTTTGTTTCTGCATTTCTACAAAAATAAGATGCATATATTTTTCAAAGGAAAAGTGTATCTAACTGTACCAAGATTTCCATCTGCATTCAGTTTAGTTGGAACATATGCTCGATTAATTTATATGGCTAAACTGAGGATTGCATATTCAGCTTAATTTAGTTCTCTATTTTTGAAAAGATTGAGATTGAATAGAATGTCTTTTCCTTTGTGTGTCCTGAATTTGTTCCACCTTCCTATAATGGAAGAATCTCATTCTGCCCTTTATTTCAACCTGGAGGGTAGTAAGTCACTCCCTTAGGTGTCATAACCAAGGCACTAACTGTGATTCAGTTAGCAAGATGGTGATAATGATAACAATATCTCAGAGTCGTTTTTCCCTAGAGACTCTCAAAGACACCACTGGTACTCACTCTCCCACATTATGAATTTCATGAACTGTACCTGAAGGTTTAAATGTAGCCCTAAGCTGAAAAGTATTTTTTTTTTAAGTGGCACCTTGTTATCATTATAGCATACATCTGTTCCCTGTGTGCCTTTGGAGTTGTCTCTGCTTATGACAACAACAAGTTTTTACAACTGTCAGCGAGTGCCAGCACCAATGGGAAAGGGCAAGTGGAATGTCTTGTACTTCATGTATCTACAATATCACTACCCATATTCTTTTGCTGTGGATAGTGATGGAGTAAATATATTTAGTAGAGTCAAATGATGCCAGGAAATAATTATCAGGGTCACGATAAGGGTAAGGAGAGCTGAATGCTATCCAGCTGTTTCATTTTATAAGAAAAATCTGGCATATCATTTTTGCTCAAAACAATATGTCTCTTTAGTGTCTAAAAGTGGTTTCTGAATTTTTATTACTGGATATATTTGAGTACCAGTCAACAATGAACAGCATCTCTTTAAAATTTCTCATTCATTTGCTCCGTGGGGTGAAGTGAAGAAGCACAACAAAATCTGAAAGAAGAATATACGATTTTTTGAAACAGTTCACCTTTGATCAAAAACTGTTTTTAGAATGATTGAATGAATATGTGATAGAAGGCAAAAGTAGAGGTTAACACAAAGTACTGGGAGTGTGTAAAGCCTTTCTGATATCAGACATCTTTGCTGACTTTGGACATAACGATGTGTTTGAGTGCATTAAAGTTGCAAGGGCAGCATATCAAATGTAACTATAATTAAATCACTTTCATTATTAGTCTATTTTTGACTGTCATTAAACGACAGTCAGCAAAAGCATTTTTAAATAATAGTTTTCCGTTAATGACGTATTTGAGCTGAATACCTTGCATCTGCATGTATGTGGGCAGGCACTTGCAAGCAATACATAAGCTCATATACTCATGATTACATGACTGGACAAAGGTAATTCTCTTCAAATAACCTGTGTTGATATACAATTAAGAAAAAATGTTGTACTAAATGATCAGAATGTAAAACTTTTCCTTATCATAATTTCTTAATTTTAAGCTCCAGTGATTGGTATTATTATGGAGCGTGAGATTTGGGGAAAATGCTCATTTGCTACTCCAAAACCCTCTGTGATGTAATCTAGTCATACTCCACATCCCGAAGTAAAAAGTACTGCCTGAGGTTGTCAGGTAACTTCAAAGATTTACAACTAGTTGATTATACTCATCAAAGTATAATGACAGAAATTGCAATCTTCAAGAGAAGAAACCTATGAAACTAAAGATTTATGAAAGGTAGGGCACATTTGCTCCTAGTTATGTTTTCACGAATATCGTCCCAAATAAAACAGCATACTTTTCTCAGGACTGTAGAAACTGATTGAGGTCTGTGGTTTGGGGCTATTAACTGACAGCATGCCTGTAGGCACAAACTTGCTTTCATCTGCCTTGACTAACCATATGCAGGCCAATATTTAAACAGGAATTTTAACCTAACTGACTGTAACAGCTCCAAATGAGTCATTATGAACTATCGTTGAAGTCCTCCTTAGTTCACAGATAATTGGCCTGGAATACTAGAAGTACCTGAGCCTTTCATATCCATCAATCTGTTATTACTCAGATCACCTTTTTCACAGGACTGAAGCCCATATGTAATCTTCAATAAGTATTCAATGATTATACCCTATGGAGCATTCATGTATAAAACACTTTCCCAGACATTTTTAAAAAGGTCTGCTGAATTTATGAATAACTTCACAGATTCCCATTTGTAAGAGAGTATCCTTAAGGATTTCATTCTGTAAAGATTAGATGGCAGAACCCCAAACTAAATAAACTCTTGTTTTGTGCACTTGTTTTACAAGTAAAAGAATAGAAATGAATTTCATTCTCACAGGTGACTCAAGTGGCCATTGGTTTCGAATTGATTTAAACAGCCATTTTCTAAAAATTAGGAGGCCTGTTTAAAAAAATCCTTTAATATCTAAATATCCTAGAATGATCAGAATCTTTCCCCCAGTATTTCCAAGGCTTAAGCTTAATTTAGAAGTGACTATTAACATAATTAAATTTAACTTTAAACATTGAATTTAACTTAAATTGAGTGATGGTGTGTGTATTTTAAATCTTATAAAGAGGATTTTCAGGGGGATTGACCATATCTATCTAGTGATTTCATTATTTGTAAACTTGTTCACCTTGTCGTTATCAGATTGTGCCCTGTTGACTGTAAAAAGGAAGGCAGGCTGTAGTCTGGTGGGTAGAGCTTGGCTTTTCCTTTCAATAGAATAGTTCTGCTAAGAATTATTTAAAATAGTGATTTTACATGTAGGATTTCACTTAGAACATTTGTGCAACTAAAATTCTTCCAAAAGAGCTTGTTTTAAACCACAAATCTTATTTATGCATTAAATAGTTCCTTTTAATTATAAATAATTGGAAGAAATGTTTCATGTTTACAATTTTAGATGGAAATGACTTTAGTTTCATCAGTAGCACTTTAATGGATATTGTACAAAATAGGTCATGACAGTCACAATTAATTGCAATATATTTTTAAATTTATTTTTATTATGAAAATTTCTTTATTCACTGCTACTTGTTTAGACTATTGTCAGATGTCTCTTTATAATATTGTTAATAAACAAATATTTTCTAAAAAGTTATCATATTGAAGACACTTGGCTAAAACTGTAAGCTACCTAAAATATGCTGTATGTCTTACCTTGATGGATCTTTCAATTCTATATGATCAAACCTATATTCATGTAAGCATAAATAATAACACAAGGGTATATTTCACAAGAATCCAATGTGTTCCATAGGGACAGTGTGTTCTATGTACTACCTTAATCCCAGCTTATTCAAAATGCAAATGTCCAATCCTACCCTACACCTACTGAAACAGAATAATTCTGTGCCTACTGCAAAATGAAAACCTGTTTGCCCTTGTTTAAAAAGTAGGAAAAAAGTGCCATGAAATTGTAAAGCATTTTCCTTTGTGCTGCAGGCCTTCTATCTTACCTTGTCATGATGTTTGTTGCTTGCTATTTTTGTTCTAAATATAGAAAAGTTGCTAAAGGACATCATAAAAAATGGTGGCGTGAGGTGAGCCTCTTGAAATCTCCCCTGGAATTTAAAACAAATTGAACAACTATAACTCCACAAAGGACTTCCTGCACAGCAGACAGGCAACACTAAGAGGTGCAGTACTGGAGTCACCTAAAGGTGGGCAAACTGCGCAAGCGGGGGAGGAGGGAAGGGAGAAGTGTGGAGATGGGGCCATGCGGGCGCAGGATGCAGGGCGCAGTGCTAGAAGCAGAATGGTAGCAGTGTCAGATCAAAAGAACAGAATATTTGCAGTTCTGAGAACTGTGGTCCACAGACATGGACTTGCAGCCCAACTAGCTCCGGCAAAGGGGAGGGAGCTGTGAAAGCAGGACTGGCTGTGGTGGGGTCACTGCCATTGCTCTGGGCCACCTTTCACAACCCACCCCACCCGGTCCCTATCTATCTGGCCGGATCCCTGCAGGAGAAAACATAGCTGCTGAAACACGTGAGCTCTGAATCTGGTGCAGAAAGAGCTTTGGGACTTTAGCAGCTCTCCACATCCCCCCATGGAGGTGGCGCCATATGACCTAGGCAAACTTTTCACAGAGGAGAAGTCCACCTTCCGGGGAATCCCCCCATTGTGTGAGAAGCTGGAGTAGTGCATAGAAAACATAATACTACAGTGTGAAAGAGAATAAAATGCTGCAGTCAGAGAGAAAATAAAACATTCCACCAACATCCACTGGGAAAATAAAGAAAGACCTATTTCTATCAAACTTATGCAGAACCTACTCCTCTAGATGTCTAGGAAGAGAAATAATAAATCATTAATTGCCATGAATAACCAAGGCAACAAGATAGCTCAGAAAGAAAATGAAAAGTCTCCAGAAACTGAACTAAAGATATGGAAATATGTGACTTAAATGACAGAGAATTCAAGATTGCAGTTCTAAAAATACTCAACGAGATGCAAGAAAACACAGACAGGAAGTTTAATTAACTCAAAAACACAATCAAAGAACAAAATGAACATTTTACCAAAGAGGTTGAAATTTGAAAAAAAGAACCAAATAGAATTTCTGGAGATTAAGAACTCAATAAAAGAAATGAAGAATGAAATACGCAGCTTAGATAGTAGAGTTGACCAGATGGAGGAAAGACATTGAAGATAGAAACCTGGAAATGACACAGATGGAAAAAGAAAGACTTGAGACTTAAAATAAATGAAAGAACTCTACAAGAACTTTCTGACTCCATCAGAAAGAGCAATATAAGAATAATGGGCATACCAGAGGAGATGACAGAGAGAAGGGAACAGAGAGTATATTCAAATAAATAGTTGACCAGAACTTCCCAAACTTGTGGAAAGAACTGGATCCTCGAATCCAAGAAGCAAATAGACACCTAATTACCTCAACTCCAACAGGCCTTCTCCAAGGCACATTGTATTGAAGCTGTCAAAAATCAGTGACAAAGAAAGAATCCTCAAGGCAGCCAGGGAAAAGAAGACGGTAACCTACAAAGGAAAGCCCCTTAGATTATCATCAGATTTTCCAGCAGACACTCTACAAGCCAGGAGGGAGTGGAACCAAATATTCAAAGTATTGAAAGAGAGAAATTATGAGCCAAGAGTAATATATCCAGCAAAGATATCCTTTAGATATGAAGGAGGAATAAGGACCTTTCCAGACATACAGAAGCTGAGAGAATATTCTAACATGCGACTTGCACTACAAGAAATACTGAAGGAGGCTATTTGTCCAACATCAATAGGGATAATTTGTGGCAACCAAAACATAAAAGGGCCAAGAGTAAAGGCCTGAACCAGAATATGAGAATGGAGAAAGTAAGCATGCTGAATAAAATTGAATATTCTAAATATCAAACTTTCTTTTACATTAACTTAATGATAACCACTCAAAAAAATCCAGAACTAAAATATGTAATACAATAAAAGGAGAGACAGTGGGAAAAATCATAGAATACCACCACACAGAAATAATAGACAACAACAAAAAGGCAAAGAAACAATGGAGACACAGTCTTACCAGAAAACTAAAGATAGAATGATAGGAAATCTTCACATACAAATAATCACCCTAATTGTAAATGGATTGAACTGACCAATAAAAAGGCACAGAGAAACAGATTGGGAAAAAAAAACAAAAAACTAAACCCAACTATATGCTGCTTCCCAGAGACACATCTCAGCTACAAGGACAAACATAGACTCAAAGTGAAAGGGTGGAAATTGATACTCCAAGCAAATGGTTTCCAAAGAAAATATCAGGTGTAGCCATACTGATATCAGATGAAACAAACTTCAGGATAAAAAAGGTAACAAGAGACAAAGATGGACATTTCAATATTGTAAAGGTGACTATACAATAAGAAGACATAATAGTTATCGATATTTATGTCCCCAATCAGGGAGCACCGAAATATACCAAGCAACTACTAGTAGAACGAAAGGGAGAAATTGACCAAAACACAATTATAGTAGGGACCTACATACATCATTGACAGCTATGGATAGCTCATCCAAACAGAAAATAAATAAATAGCCACACTAAATGACGCATTAGATGAAATGGACACAATTGACATTTATAGAGCACTTCACCCTAGAACATCAGACTATACATTATTTTCTAGTGCACATGGAACATTCTCAAGGATAGACCATATATTAGGACATAAAACTAGTCTCAGCAAATTTAAGATGATTGAAATCATACCAAGCATATTCTCTGATCACAAGACATTGAAATGGATATCAACTGCAAAATGAAAGCAGGAAAAAAATCACAAATATGTGGAGATTAAACAACATAGTTTTAAAGAATGATCAGGTCAAAGAAGAAATTAGAGGAGAGATCAAAAGATACATAGAAACAAATGAGAATTAAAATACATCTTACTAAATTATTTGAGATGCAGCAAAAACAGTTTTGAGAAATTTGTATCATCACAGGCCTATCTCAAGAAACAAGAAAAATCCCAAGTAAACAACTTCATGTTACACCTTAAAGAACTAGAAAAAGAAGAAAAAATGAAACCAAAGGTCAGCAGAAGAAAGGAAATAATAAAAGTCAGAGCAGAACTAAATGAAATAGAGAACAAAAAGAAAATTGAAAAATTAATGTGACGAGCTGGTTCTTTGAAAAGATTAATAAAATTGACAAATCCTTGGCTAGACTCACTAAGATAAAAAGAGAAAAGACACTAATAAACAAAATCAGAAACAAAAGAGGGGAAGTTATCATGTATGCCACAGAAATACAAAGGATAATCCAAGAATACTATGAAAGACTTTATACCACCAAATTCGACAACCTAGAAGGAATGGGCAATTTCTTAGAAGGACATAGCCTTCCTAGGCTGAATCATGAAGAATTGGAAAATCTAAATAGACCCATCACCAATAAGGAAATTGAATCAATCATCCAAAACCTCCCCAAAATCAAAAGTCTGAGAACAGATGGCTTCACTAGCAAAATCTACCAAACCTTCAAAGAGGATCTAATACCTGTCCTGTTCAAACTCTTCCAAAAAATTAAAGAATGGAAAATACTCCCTAACTCATTTTATGAGGCCAACAATACCCTGATTCCAAAACCTGGTAAGTACAACACAAAAAAAGAAACTACAGACCAATATCTCTGAGTACTACAAATGCAAAAATCCTAAACAAAATTCTAGCAAATCGAATGCAACAATGCATTACAAAGATTATTCATCATGACCAAGTGGGGTTCATCCCCGGGGCACAAGGATGGTTCAACATATGCAAATCCCTTAATGTAATACATCACATAAACAAAATAAAGGACAAAAATCATATGATTATATCAATTGATGCAGAAAAAGCGTTTGACAACATACAACATCCATTTATGATTAAAACACTTAATAAAATAGGTATAGAAGGAAAATACCTTAACATAATAAAGGCCATGACAAACCCTCAGCTAATACCATAATTAACGGTGAAAAACTGAGCCCTTTGCTCTACGTTCAAGAACACAACAGGGCTGTCCGCTACCACCTCTGCTTTTCAACACAGTGTTGGAAGTCCTTGCCAGAGCAATCAGGCAAAACAAAGAAATAAAAGGTATCCAAATTGGGAATAAAGAAGTTTAATTGGCACTCTTTGCAGATGACATAATGCTATATATAGAAAATCATAAAGACTCCACCATAAAGCTATTAGAAACAATAAATGAATACAATAAAGTTGCAGGCTACAAAATCAATGTATAAAAGTCCATTGCATTCCTATATACTAACAATGAACTCTCACAAAAAGAAATAAAAAATAAAAAACATTTCCTTTTGCAATTGCAACAAAAATAATAAAGTACCTAGGAATAAACTTAACCAAGGATGTGAAAGACCTATATGGTGAAAACTATAAGACATTTTTAAAAGAAATTGAAAAAGACACAAAGAAATGGAAAGACATTCCATGCTCATGGAGGAAGAATCAACATAGTTAAAATGGCTGTACCCATCAAAGCAATATACAGATTTAGTGCAAATCCCATTAAAATCCCAATGGCATTTTTTAAAGAAACAGAACAAAAAATCATCAGATTTGTGTGGAACCACAAAAGACCCCGAAGAGCCAAAGCAATCCTAAGAAAAAAGAACAATGCTGGAGGTATCACACTCCTTGACTTTAGCTTGTACTCCAGGTAACAATAATCAAAACAACATGGTATTGGCAGGAAAACAGACACAGAGACCAATGGAATAGAATTGATAACCCAGAATAAACCCTCATAAATATGGACAGATAATCTTTGACAAAGAAGCATAAAAACATACAATGGAGAAAAGACAGCCTCTTCAATAAATGGTGCTGGTAGAATTGGAAAGCCACGTGCAAAAGAATGAAACTGGACTGTTATCTGTCACCATGTACCAAAATTAATTCAACATGGATCAAAGACTTAAGAATAAGACCTGAAACAATAAACTGCATAGAAGAAAGCATAGGTACTAAACTTATGGACCTTGGGTTCAAAGAGCATTTTATGAATTTGACTCCAAAGGCAAGGGAAGCAAAAGCTAAAATAAATGAATGGGACTCCATCAAACTTAAAAGCTTCTGCACATCAAAAGAAACCATCAACAAACTAAAGAGGCAACCAACTGAATGGGAAAAGAATTTTGGAAACAATGCCTCCGATAAGAGGCTAATATCCAAAACATACAAGGAACTCATACAACTCAACAACAAAAAAACTGACAACCCAATTGAAAAATGGGCAGAGGACCTGAAGAGACATTTCTCCAAAGAGGACATACAAATGGCAAGTAGACATATGAAAAAATGCTCTACTCACTATATTACTATTCATCAGAGAAATGCAAATAAAACCCACAATGAGATATCACATCACCCCAGTTAGAATGGCTATCATCAACAAGACAAATAGTAACAAGTGTTGGAGAGGCTATGGAGAAAAAGGAACCCTCATACACTGTTGGTGGGAATGCAGACTGGTGCAGCCACTATGGAAGGCAGTGTGGATGTTCCTCAAAAAATTACAAATAGAATTACCATATGACCCAGCATTCCCTCTCCTGGGTATCTACCCCAAAGATCTGAAAACATTTATCCATAAAGACAAGTGTGCTCCAATGTTCATTGCAGCTTTGTTTACGGTGGCCAAGACATGGAAACAACCGAAATGTCCTTCAATAGATGAATGGATAAAGAAGTTGTGGTATATATACACAATAGAATACTATTTGGCAGTAAGAAAAGATGAAATAGGACCATTTGTGACAACATGGATGGATCTTGAGATAATATGCTAAGCGAAATAAGTAAGACAGAAAAAGTAGAGAACCATATGATTTTACTGATATGTGGTATATAAACCAAAAACAACAAAAGAACAAAACAAACAACTGAAAGAACAAAAACTCATAGACAATAGTTTAGAGGTTACCAGAGGGTAAGGGTGTGTAGGGGGAGCAGGGCTCTAGAAGCGGGTAAACGGGATCTAGTATATGCTGATGGAAAAAATTGACTCTGAGTGGTGAACACATAATGCGAGATATAGATAATGTATTACAGAATTGTACACCTGAAATCTATGTAACTTTACTAACAATTGTAGTCCCAATAAATTTTAATTTAAAGAAATAAAAAGTTCATTTTTTTTTGTTTTAGATTGTTTTTTAATTTTATTAAATTTATAGGGGTGACATTGGTTAGTAGAATTATATAGGTTACAAGTGTACAATTGTATAATAAATTATCTATATATTCCATTGTGTGTTCACCACCCACAGTCAGTTCTCCTTCCATCACCATGCATTTGACCCCCTTTACCCTCTTCTACCATCACTCCCTCCCCTCTGGTAACCACTATTTTATGTTCATTTTTATATTATGTAACGCCAGTTTAAAATGCAAATATTAAGAGCATCTAACATGTATATGGATTTACTGAACTTATTCAATTCATAATTTTAGTCAATAGATGCATCTGTATTTCATTCTTATGAGAAAAATAAATGCTCCATAAAACCAATGCAGATGTTATTTCATTTCCTGATATAAATACATTCTATCACCACTTTCTACTCTATGCTTAATGATGAGTAAGAAAGGACTAAAAGGAAAGAAACTATCGGTTGTCTTATCTTTCTTTTTCCTTCCATGTGATCATTTTCAGCATAAGTGGTTGTCCAATACAGTGAAGTAACCAAACGAAAAGATGGGGCTCCTTGGTTAATAATGTTTCTTAGAATGCATTTCCATCTTTACATTCAAAGTAACATCCAATTTGAAGGAAATTTGAAAAAGAATCCTGTCAGTGCTGTCTGTCTATCTGCTTATTTGGTTGTAGACGTAACATGCTTACCTCAATTTCACATTGAGTTTGGCTGAACATCTGAGCATCACCAGAATTCCATGATCGTGGAGCATCACAAATGGTATCTGTGAATGGTGTGACAAGAAATAGTGGACAAATTTATTGTATATATCTTCTCTGATAATGCACATCCTCAATTGCCCCATTGGACGTCACTTAAAAAACATTAGTTCAAAATAAAATTCTTAAGAACTTCAAGATGATGAAACAGAACATTAAACCAAGTGTGGAGACCCTTCCGAGCATGGGTCCCTATGCTCCTGCACAGGTCTTACACCTAAGATGTGACCTCTGAAAAAGGTCAGGGATTTTGCTTTTGAAACAAGCACCCTAAACATTTAAAGTTTAAGAACCATAATGACTAGTGGGTTTCAGAGTTATGGGAGTTCTCTTCTACCTGGCTAGGAAAAGGCTGATAGGCTCAGATGGACTTCAACGACTTGACTTGAGCTATTTACTTGAGAACATTGCTTCTGATCTCACCACCATTTGTATGCATCCTTGGCCTGAATACCCAGGTGTTAGGGATCAAGTGTTTGACCTTCTATAATTTCAAAAGTGGCAGTGATGGGGAGAAAGTCTTGGAGATTTGAACTGGCCATGGCTTTTCACAGAAAATTTCCAAATTGATGAAAATATTAATAACGTCCATATGAGTTTCTGCCCCTTCACACACATTTCACAAGCTGAACATGACATTCCATGGAAATGCATATGGCCTCGAATATTCAATAAACTGGCCTTGCATTTCGAATAACTATTGAAATAACAAATTTAAAAAAATATTTATAACATTTAATTATTGTATAGTAAGCAAATTTAAAAACCATACACACAAGACCAAACATTTTTCAATACAAAATTTTAAAAACTGGTTGTATTTCACATTCAACAATTGCTGATAAGCAATAATTTTACAGCTTTAAAAAAGATAGTTCTCCAGAGTTCTTCATATAAGTCAAGGTCATCAATGAAAATGCTCTTTTCACTATGGCTATATCAATTAAAATAAAAATATAATTTATTTATATATTAATATGTTATTTTTGCCTGCTTTGTTTTTAAGAACTTAGTTTCATAAAACTATTCAAAAAACCGTAGAACTTTCAAAATGAATAGAGAATAAATAAAAGTGGTATTACAGATGTATATTGTTTAGTAATGATGAAAAATGTTTCTTGGTTGGCTGTGAATATTACCAATTTAATTCATTACCACAGATTAATGGAAATTGGCCTTAATGCTACAAATATTCTTTTGAAAATTTAACTGAAATTTATAGAAAATTAAAAGTATGTGTTCAAAGTAGATATATGGATGCAGATTTTCACTCAATCTGTGAAAGAAGTTATAAAATCCTAGCTAAGAATAGAAGACACTACTTCATGAAAAGTAGACTCACCTTAATGAAATGCATTTAAGCCAAGACTAAATGAATGTTCCTTCCCTTTTCATTCAGAGAAAGTTTGGACTGGATATTTCTAAAGGCGTTTGTATCCCTTTGAACATATTTAGGAAAACAGTTGATTGTCCAGTCTTTCTCTTTGGTTCTCTGAATCTTTTCTATTCTATCTCAACATAAAAAGAAGATTCTTACCTTTTCTTCTTCTTTGAAATAGACACGTTTGTATTATATCACCACAAGGAAGGCACATTCTCCTTTTACTTCAGGTCTCTCTTTAGTTGAAATGTGTTTTTAACCTAGTGGCAAGAAATGTATTAAGTTACTTTTACAAGTGTAACGTGCAAGTCACCATTAAAGTATAATTTACCAAAGGCATTCCTGTATGACTCATGTTGAGTCATTTAGCTTCAAGTTAATCTATACTTTAAAGAAGTATGTATTAAAGATGTAGATTTTTTTTTCTTAGTAGTCCTGAGGATGCTTTTTCAGTCTAAACTCATTTGATAAACTATATTGGTTATGCATCCAATTGTGGTAGATATCCTTCATTGAAAGTCCATATTCACTATTCCTACAGAGATATAGCATATTTTGTTTTCAACAAAGACTTCTTATTATTCTTTTAAATAAAAGCCACTAAAGTTTTGGATAAAAATTACTACCAGTATTTTCTTGATGTGCAACTAGATTGACAAATATGGCATGTCTAGAAATACAAATGATTTTGACATATTTAGGTTTGCTGTAAGTTAAAACTCCATGAGTTTTTTGTTTTTTTTTAATTAAATTTTTGGGGATGACAATGGTTAGTAAAATTACTTAGGTTTCAATTGTACAATTCTATAATACATCATCTATAAATCACATTGTGTGCTCATCACCCTGAGTCAGTTCTCCTTCATCACCATAAATTTGACCACCTTTACCTTCTTCTACCATCCACCCTAACCCCTTACCCTCTGGTAACCTCTAAAGTGTTGTCTGTGTCTATGAGTTTTTTTGTTTGTTTGTTTTTTAGTTACAGGTGCATAAAACAATGTAATAGTCAGACATTTATCATTTGTATCCCTCACACAGTGACACCCCCCCATCCACTACCCCAATGACATCACACACAGCCATTACATTTCCACTGTCTCTATTCCTAATGCTGTACTCCGCTTCTTGTAACTATATACATGCATATATATATGTAAAATTGTAGTTGACATTCATTATTGTTCAGCTACAGCCTCAGGTGTACAGTGCAGTGATCAGGCATCTACATCATCCCTGAGGTGGTCTCCCTAATGAGACAAGTGTCCATCGGATACCCTACAAAATCTTTGCAACATTATTGATTACATTCCCCAAATTGACTCTTGCTTCTCGGCCTTCTGGCTAAGATCAAGTGTCTATGAGTATTTTTTTCTTTATTTGTTTTTCTTGTTCCTGTGTTGCTTTCAGTTTCATATCCCACATATGAGTGAAATCATATCGTTCTCCACTTTTTCTGTCTGATTTATTTTGCTTAGCATAATAATCTCAAGATCCATCCATGTTGTTGAAAAATGCCTTATTGTATCTTTTCTTATGGCAGAGTAGTATTCCATTGTGTATATATACCACATCTGTGTTATCCAATCATCTATTGAAGGACACTGGTTGTTTCCGTGTCTTGGCCACCATAAAAAATGCTTCAATGAACATCAAAATACATATATCTCTACAGATAAATGTTTTTAGATTTTTTTGGTATACACCTAGGAGAGAGATTGCTGGGTCATATGGTAATTCTATTCTTAGTTTTTTGAGGAACCTCCATACTGTTTTCCATAGCAGCTGTACCAACTTACGTTACCACCAACAGTATATGAAGGTCCCATTTTCTCCACAACCTCTCCAACAATTGTGATTATTTGTCTTGTTGATGATAGCCATTTTAACAGGTATGAGGTGATATTTCATTGTGGTTTAGATTTGTATTTCCCTAATAGCTAGTGAAGTTGAACATTTTTTCATATGTCTGTTGGCCATTTGTATGTCTTCTTGGGAGAACTTGCTGTTCATATTCTCTGCCCATTTTTCAATAATCAAAACAGCATGGTATTGGCAGAAAAACATACACACAGACCAGTGGAATCGAATTGAACACCCAGAAATAAACCCACATAAATACGGACAGATAATTTTCAACAAAGGATCCAAAAATATACAATGGAGAAAAGAAAGCCTCTTCAAAAAATGTTGCTGGGAGAATTGGACAGCCACATGCAAAAGAATGAAATGAAGCTGGCATCTGTCATCATAATACTAAAATTAACTCACAATGGATCAAAGACGTAAACAAGATCTGAAACAGTAAACTGCATAGAAGACAGCATAGGTACTAAACTTATGGACCTTGGGTTCAAAGAGGATTTTATGAATTTGACCTCAAAGACAATGGAAGTAAAAGATCAAATAAATGAATAGGACTATATCAAACTAAAAAGCTTCTGCACAGCAAAAGAAACCATAAACAAAACAAAGAGACAACCAACTGAATGGGACAAGATTTTTGCAAACAATGTCTCCGATAAGGGGCTAATATCCAAAATATATACGGAATTCACACAACTTAACAACTAAAAGACAAACTTCAGTGAGTTCTTAATGCTAAAGCCTGTTATCTCTTCAATTCAGTCACCACATCAGGAGAGTCCTTAGCATCCAAGAAAGGTTTGACAAGGAGGTATTAAGGAAACAAGAGAAAACGTGGCAGTGATATGTGCAGTATGGAGTTCCCTTGCTATAGACAGAGATGCTACTTTCTCATCCATTTCTGTATTTTTGTCCATGCCCATGGACAAATAACTTACTCACTATAGGCTTCAATGGCCTAACTCTATAAAGTAAAGGGGTTGGACTATTTGACCTTTAACCTTCCCTTTAGCCTTAAAAATCTCATGGTTCTATCGATTTCAATCGATGAATTATACAGAGAGAGGAATATTTTAAGAATAATCCCCACAGCCTACAGACCAATGATGACACAGATGCTGATGTTTTTAAGGAGGTAATAGGAGATATTTGATCCCAACGGTTTGGAGTCCCCCAGCTGTGATAAAGGAGAAGAGCTGAGAAGCTTCACAACATTAGGTTTCTTTGTCTCTTTGTGGATGACCCTTTCACATTAATATCAACATCAGAAACTGAATTCAAGAAGAGAAAGGGAGTCACACATTCTTTCAATAATCCTTTGTCAGTGAACATTTGAGAACCACAGGAAGCCAAATCAGACATCACTTAAAATAGTTTTTGGGTCATGATTACAAAAAAAAAGGAAGACAGGGAAGAACAGTGGAATCAGCAGGAGTTTGTCCCTTCAAGTCCCTTAAACTAAGTTGGAGCACAACCCAGAGCAAGTTAGCTAGAGCACTTCTCAGTGGGATTTTACCCATGGAAAGGCATTAACCACAAATTGTTCTCTGGAAGTATTTCCCCTCAAAACCAAAAATCATCAGGAATAAAGGACATTATTTGCTAAGGAAACGTTCAATAAAGCATGCATGCCAAATCTTACTGTCTACAAAATTCATAATCAAACCTGAAAATAAGCATCGTAAATTGTGGAGTATAAGTCTGTGTGTATTTTTTTTCTCTTAATCTCAGGTCAAGATCATATATATGGCAATCATAAAACTATTCTACAACTGTTGGCTATTATTCACGGGTTTTACCAATGTACAGGGGGGAAAAAAAGGAGTAATAATAAACAGTATTTATCTCTTCTTGGTTAGGAATAAGTATTTTCTAGTTGTACATTGAGTTAATTTTTAGAGTCACAAATGACTGTGGCTACCAAAACAATCTATAGAGGTATTTATATTCAGAGAGCATTTCAGTTCATACAATGAATAGAAAAATAAAATTTCAGCACCACATGAATCTTTGACACATCTCTGATAAACTGTTCAAGTATAATTTACATATTCAGTAGACCACAATATTTACTATATTCCTTCAGAGATTTTCCTATTCACTTCCCTCCTGTCCATTTCAAATATTCAGACTGTTTATTTTCAAAATGTATGTCCAAACTAAGAGGCATACTATGAAAACAAAATAACGTGTCCCGATACTTTTCCACTAGTTAATTATTTTTTTAAGATTTAATTGCTCCAAAAGCTGGTATAAAGTCTTAAAATTTAAGAAATATTTTTAAAAATATCAATTTTTAAAAGTTACATTAATATTTCTTATAGGGTTTGCTTGTGCAAATTATCTAAGTACACAAAACTTGGGAAACACAGAGGAATGTGGAAATATGATTAATTTTACTTTACTATTTCAATTGTGTGTTCTTAGCTGGCTACCTGTAAAATAGAAGTTAAAATTGTAGATCTTTGGACCAATAGTTGAATCAATTTCTACTGCTGATAAATTTTTTATAGAATTAGACAGCTATTTGTAGTCTCAAACCATAAAAAGATTTGATTATTTAGCATGATTTTACAATGCATCGTGTTTCCCTGGAAATAAGACCTAGCTAGACCATTAGCTCTAATGTGTCTTCTGGAGTAAAAATTAATATAAGACCCGGTTTTATTTTATTATGATATAAGACCGGTTCTAATATAATATAATTTAATATAATATAATATAATATAATATAATATAATATAATATAATATAATATAATATGAAACCAGGTATAATATAATATAATGTAATATAAATACCGGTATAATATAATATAATATAATATAATATAATAATATAATACTGGGTATTACATTAATTTTTGCTCCAAAAGACGCACTAGAGCTGATGGTCTGGCTGGGTCTTATTTTCGGGGAAACATGGTATGAAAAATTATCAAAAGAAAACCAAAAATATTATATAGCTATCTATAATAAGTATTAAGTCTGGATCAATTTTATGGTAGTTTTCTTTCATTGAACATATCATAAAAATAAAGATTATTGAATATTTTGTTTGTCACACTTTAAAAGTCATAAAAGATAGCTTTTAAAATTAATATATCACAGAATCATGTTATCCATGTGATCAACCATGCAAACAGTATATTTTCAAGATGACAATTTTATGTGGCTAGGATCCATACTTATTTGTTTTTTCCTTCCACACATGCAAAAACTAATTCCAGGTTAAAGGCTTTAATCTATTTTATAGTTCAGTATAAATCCACTCTGAGTTTACGTCCTCATTGTTTTCCATTTGTGTTACACAGTATACAGCCTTTATTTTACTGATTGACTTTCTTTTGGTTTTATTATATCTCATTGTTTTCAAAATAATTTGCTTTTTAAATTAAAAAAAAGTGTAAATACATATTTAATTTGTCAATTACAGTTGACATACAATATTATATTGGTTGTACATATATAGGTGTACAACATAGTGATTAGATATTTATATCTTATGATCACCCCAATAAGTCTAGTACCCATCTGACACCATACACAGTTATTATGATATTCCTTACTATATTGCCTATGTTGTATTTTTCATCCCTGTGACTATTTTCTAACTACCAATTTGCACTTCTTAATCCCTTTTCCTTTTACACCCATCCCCCCAACACTCTCCCATCTGGCAACCATCAAAATATTCTCGTATCTATGAGTTTGTTTCCGTTTTGTTAGTTCATTTATTTTGTTTTTTAGATTCCACATATAAGTGAAGTCATATGGTATTTGTCTTTCTTGGTCTTACTTATTTCACTTAGCATAATATCCTCTAGGTCCATCCATGTTGCATATGGCAAGACTTCATTCTTTTTTATGGCTGAGTAATATTCCATTGCATATATGTACCACCTCTTTATAAATTTGTCTATTGATGGACACTTAGGTTGCCTCCATATCTTGGCTATTATAAATAATGCTGCAATGAACATAGGGATGCACATGTCTTTTCAAATCAGTGTTTTTCTGGGTCTTTCTTTGTCTCTTGTTATGGCCTTATTTTAAAGTCTATTGTGTCTCATGTGTTGCTATCCCATCTTTTTTGTTTCTTTGTTTCCATTTTTATGAATTATCTTTCTCCATCCCTTTACTTTGTTTTTGTGTCTTTCAATCTAAAGTGGGTCTTCTGTAGGCAGCCTACAAATGGGTCTTGTTTTCTTATCCATTCCGCCACCCTATGTCTTTTAATAGGAACATTTAATCCATTTACATTTAAAATAATTGTTGATAGATATGTAATTAATTCCATTGTATTATTCATGTTTTTGTTTGTTTTTATTTTTTTCTTCTTCTTCTTAAAAAAGTCCCTTTAACGTTTCTTGTAATACCGCAGTTTGGTGTTGATGAACTCTCTTAACTTTTTATTGTCTGAGAAGCTCTTTATCTGTCCTTCAATTCTAAATGAAATCCTTGCTGGGTAAATTAATCTTTGTTTTAGGTTCCTGTTTTCATCACTTTGATTATTTTGTACTAATCCCTTCTGGCCTCCAAAGTTTTTGTTGAGAAATCAGCTGACAATCTTATGGGCGCTCCCTTGTGGGTAACTGCTTTTCACTTGCTACTTTTAAGATTATCTTTATTTTTAACCTTTGGATTTTAATTGTGATATGGCTTGGTGTAGATTGATCTTGTTTGGGACTCTCTGTGCTTATTGGGCTTCTATGTCTATTTCCTTTCCCAGGTTAGGGAAGTTTTCCATCATTACTTCTTCATATACGTTTCCAATTTCTTGCTCTCTTCTTCTTCTTGTATCTCTCTGATATAAATATTGGTACACTTGATGTTGTCCCAGAGGTCCCTTAACTATCCTCATTTGTTTGGATTCTTTTTTTTTTTATTTTTATTTTTGCTGTTCTGATTGGATATTTCCTGTTACCACACCTTCCAAATTACTGATTTGATCCTCTGCTTCATCTAACCTACTGTTGATTCCTTCTAATGTATTCTTCATTTCTGACTGGTTCTTTTTTATGTGTTCTATCTCCTTTTTTATGTTTTCTGTTTCTTTGTTTAAGTTCTCACTGAGATCATTTACTCTTGCTCTAAATTTCTTGAGCATACTTATAACCAATGTTTTGGCACCTGGTGTATTGCTTGTCTCCATTTTCCTCGTTTTTTTTATTCTGGAGTTCTGTTCTTTCATTTGGGGCATGTTTCATTGTCTCCTCATTTTGGCTGCCTCCCTATGTTTGTTTCTATGTATTAGTTAGAGCTGTTAAGTCTCCTAGTCTTGTAGAGTGGCCTTACATAGAAGTTATCATGTGGGGCCCAGTGGTGTAGTATTCCTGGTCACCTAAGCTGGGTGCTCCAGGTGTACCCCTTGTGTAGGTTGTGTTTGAAATCTTACTGTAGTTGAGCCTAGATTGCCGTTGGCATGTAAGTGGGAGGGGTTGACCCTCAGGCTGACTGGCTGTGAGGACTGGCTATAACTACGATGCAGGAGCTGTAGTACAAGGTCTGACCTTATGGAGCAAGATAGGCTTTCCTGGGGCTCTGGTGCCTGCTGAGACTGCCCTTTGTGTATGTCATTTGTGGAGTCAGTTGGGTGGTGCTCTGCTGTGGTCTGAGGCTTGCCACCAGGTATTTTGTTTCTGGGGCCTCTTGGGAGGGTCTCTGGTGTAGGCTCAGGTCAGCTGCCACTTGTGTTCTGCCAGAGGCCACTTGGTATGAGTTACAAAGTGATATGCAGATTGTTGCCACTTCTGCTGGGCTTGGAGGTGTCTGGGAGAAGCTAAGCTGTGAACCGAGGCTGGCTGCTGCTAGTGTCAAGCCTGGGGCTGCTTAGCAAGACGTACAGAAAGTGGCAAGGCCAGATAATGATGGTTTGGAGATTGTGAAACTTTGAGAGACTTTAGGAAAGTCCTCTCAGCATGAGCCAGGGCAGGCTATTTGTATGGAACAACCACTGGAAGTGGCTTGGGTTCATCCACAAGTTGGGGGGGGGGGGCAGGATCTCAAGGAATCACCAGGACAGGGCAAATACTGTTAGCAAGGTTGATGAAGACTCAGATATGATGCCTACCTGTATGTGCAGATTGGGCGGGGGAAGGTCTCAACAAAGGAACAATGATTTCTGCCAGCACTTCTGTCTTGGAGAAAGCTGCCCCTCTAGCCCTTGACCTGAAGGTAGACAATTCAGTTCCTCCCTGTATGTCCTTAGCTCTTTTCAAGCTGCTGTCCAAGTGTTGGATCTCAGAGTGAATAAGTTCATCAATGAGTAAGTCTGTGTGTAGGCCCTTTAAGAGGAACACCTGGGACTCTAGCAGCCCTCATCTCACTCAGCCACCATTCCTACTAGTTTTCAAAAACAGAAGTTATGGAGACTTCTCTTTTTGGCACTGGGACCCTGGGTTAGGGAGCCTGGTGTGGGGCTAGAACCCCTCGCTCCTCAGGGTGGATCTCCACAGCTAAGCTCTTGCTCCTGATTTTTAACAACCACACATGGGTATGAGACCAGCCTGTTCCCCATCTCTGTGCCTCCTACCAATCTCTACATGGCTTCTTCTTTATATCCTTAGTTAAAAGACTTCTGTTAAGCTAGACTTCAGGCAGTTCTAAATGATAGTTGTTCTGTAGGTTACCTGTAATTTTGACGTGTTTGTAGGAGCAGGTGAGCACAGCTTTTATCTCCTCCATCATCTTAACCATAAGTTTTCAAATAATTTGCTTTTAAGAAATATATACACTTATATAAATTATCTTGTCAAAGTGTTTTTTAATTATACTTGTATGTGATTATTTTTTATAGATTCTTGTCATGAATACATATTAAACAGGGGACAGTTTACTTCAGTAATGGAAGAAACGTGTAGTGTTAATACAGTGATACAACTGCATAGGGATGTGTCAACCCAATTGTTTGATAATTTGACTGTGATAGACACAGTTGTGGACTATGTCTAAACAAGTTCAAACAAGCAAATTAAAACATAAGAGATTGAAAATTTAAAATATCATCAATGTAAATAATGCCTGAAGAATTTATTATTAAAAAAGTAACTTAACTGGCAGAATTTGAAAACTTACTAGATGGGGTAATTTTAGAACACTACTCTGGTGTATATTATCTAGATATAATGAAGAAAATAACAAAACTGTAATTTATTCAGTTAACAGTTTTTGAATAAACATCCTAAATCAAACTGAAAAGTCATTACATTTTTATCAATAAAATAGGATTTTTAATTTTTATCAGTAAAGTGTCTTCTGAGCATTTCTTTACATTGTAAACATAATGTGTTTTTCTTTTAATTAATTTCAAATTATGCACATAAATGCAGACCTCCAAAATATATGAAACAAAAATGAATAATTGAAGGGAGAAATAACAAATTAAACAATTATGATTAGACTCTTCAAAACATCTATGCTCAGTGATAGAAAAAAAATAGGCAGATCAACAAAGAAATAAAAGACTTGAAAACACTATGACTCAACTAGAAATAAGAAATATGTATAGAACACTTCACCCAACAGCGGCAGAATACATGTTTTTCTAAGGTGCACTTAGAATACTCTACAGAAGATACCATATGCTAGGTCATAAAACAAACTTCAATAAATTTTTTAAAAACTGAAAGCATACAAAGTGTGTTTCCAAATGCAATAAAATGAAATTGTAATTCAATAGTAGGAAGGATTTTAGGACATTTACAAATAGATGGAAACTTTTAACTCGACTAAGAGAAAAATAAATAAGACTCAAATTATTAAAATCATAAAAGGAACAAGGGTAATTACTACAGAACTTACAGAAAAATTCAAAAGATGATAAGAAAGTATTATGAGCATCTGTTGTCTTACAAAATAGATAAATAAAATAAACTGGACAAATCCCAACAAGGCAAAATCTACCAAAACTTAATCGAGAGTAAGTATAACATTGAAGGGACCTATAACAAGTAAAAAGTTTGATTAGTGATAAGTAATTACCCAAAAAAGTAAAGTTCAAGCCTACATGACATCACTGGCAAATCATAGTAAACACATGAAGAAGGATAAATACCAACTATTCACAAAATCTTCCGAAAATAAAAATAAAGAGGAAAGAACACTTTCCAATTCATTCTATGAAGCCAAAACTATTCTAAGAATATATAAGAAAAGACAACTACAAACCGATATGTCCTGCAAATATAGATGCAAAACAACCTCAGTAAAAGTCTAGCAAACCAATTCTAGCAACATATAAAGAAGATTAAACAGCATGACCAAGTGGAGTTTATTGAGGAATGAAATGTTTGTTAAATTTAAGAAAATCCATCAATGTAACAGACTATATTAATAGAATAAAGGAATAGAAACTACATAATCTTCTCCATTGATACAGAAGAAACATTTGACAAAATCTAACATCATTTCATTATAAAAAATAGTCAAACTAGGAATAGAAAGAAACTTCCACATCTGATTAAGGGTATCTATAAAAAAAATCCCACAATTAAAATCACAGCTCACAATGAAACTGAAAACGTTCCCTCTAAAATCTGGAACAAGAGAAGGATGTCCACTCTCACCGCTTCTAGACAACATTGTAATGAAAGTTCCAGCCAGGGCAATTTATCAAGAAAAAGAAATAACAGTCATCAAAATTAGAAAGTAAGACATGAAACTATTACTTTCTGAAGAGGCCATGATCTTATATATAGAAAATCCTCAGGAATTCACTGAAAAAATTAGCAGTAATGACAAAGTTTATCTAAGTTGTAGGCTACAGTATCAAAACTAAAAACTCAACTTTATTTCTACACAGCAGCAATGGAAAGTACAAAAATCAAGTTGAAGATATAATTTCATTTCCAATATCATTAACAAGTAAAATAATTGGAATAAACTTAACAAAGAAATGCAAAATTTATATACCAATTAGTACAAAATATTGTTGAAAGGAATGAAAATCTCACCAAATGTAAATGCATCTCTTGTTCCTGGATTGAAAGACTTAATATTGTTAAAATGGCAATACTCCCGCAAACGGTCTACAGATACAACACAATCCCTGGAGATATCCCCACTGCATTCTTTGGAGAAAATGTAACATTGATTATGTGCAAATATAAGAGATGGATAATAGATAATACACTCCTGAAAAACAGAGGAACAAAGTTGGAAAACTAAAGTAATTTGAACTGTGTCGTACTGGTATAAGGACATATTAATAGTTTTGAGGATCCAGAAATAAACCCTTACATTTATGAATAATTGATTTTCAACAAAGGGGTCTAATTGACTCAATTGGGAAATAATTGTCTTTTCAAAAAATAGTGCTGGGAAAACTAGATATTCACATGAAATAAAAAAGAAGAAGAAGGAGAAGGAGAAGGTGAAGAGGAAAAAGAAAGAAGTTGACTCCTACTTATCATCATAAAAATTAATTCAAAATGCATCATAGACCTAAATGTAAGAGCTAAAAATCTAAAATTTTTAAGAAGTAAACATATAACTAAATCATAGGGACTTTGGGTTAGGCAATATTTTCTTAGATATGACACCAAAATCACAAACGACAAAGGGAAAATAGGTAAAGCAGACTAAATCTAATTTAAAAATATTTGAGTTCAAAACAATACCAACAGGAAAGTTCAAAGATAACCCGCAGAATGCTAGTATTTCAAATAATACACCTGAAGGGACTTGTCTCCAGAACATATAATGAACACTTACAACTTAATAGTAAAAAGATGAATAGTAGAGTTAGTAATTGGGCAAAGAATCTGAATAGAAATTTCTCCAAAGAAGATGTACAAAAAGCCAATGAGTACAAGAAAAGATGCTCAAGATCATTAGTCATTAGGGAAATTTCAATCCAAACCACAGTGAGATATCACTTCAATTCTATGAGGATTGTTATAATCAAAAGAGACAATAAGAAGAGGATGCAGAGAAACTAGAATCCCCATTCATTGCTGGTGGAATGTAAAGTGGTGAAACCACTTTGGAAACCATTTTTGGAAGTTCTTTAAAATGTTAAACATGGAGTTACCATATGATCCAGAAATTTTATTCCTAGGAATATCCAATAGAAATGAAAATATATGTTTGTGTATAAACTTGTACATGAGTGGTCATAGGAGCATTATTTATAACAGCCAAAAAGTAGAAACAATTGAGGTGTCCATCAATTGTTGAGTGGATAAAACAAATGTGTTATATTCATACAATAGAACATCTGGCAATAAAAAATATTGAAGTACTTATACATTTTAAAACATGAGTGAATCTTAAAAACATTATATTAAGGTTAAGAATCCATTCACAAATACAATACAATGTGTGGTAATATTTTTGTGCAATGTCTAGAATAAGCAAATTTATACAGACAAAAAATAGATTAGTGGTTGCCTAGATTTGAGTGTGGGGTGGTGGGTAGTAATAGGGAGTAAACTGCTAATGTGCACCAGAATTATTTTGGGGATTATGAAAATGTTATATAATTAAATTGTAGTAATGGTTGCACAACTCTGTGAATATACTAAAAACCACTGGATTATATCATTTAAATGTGTAAGTTTTAAGGTGTATGATTACATCTCAATTAAAATGTTTAAAAATATATAAATGAAACCAACATCCTAGCAAATTGTTTAATATAAATCATTCTGGAATACAATTATATACTAGTTTATTAAAGATGGCCTAATTATAATATGCAAAAAAATTGCAGAAATAATATAGGTTTGGGTACCAATCTAATTGTCTAGGAATGCTCCCTTAAGTCAATTTCTGCTAATTTTTTTCTTGATGCCAGGATGCCACAAATTCCTTGAACTATAGTGTGCACATTATATTCTACTTCGGATGCTTTATATAAGTCCTTCCATCTCCTTTTACTCACTGATAGCAATCTTCTCAATCTTCCTCCAAAATAAGATAAGATTTCATATTTTAATTCAAGCTAAAATTTTACGATTACAAACACAATTTATCTCATTTCCAATGTATTTTTAATGTGAACATACTTCTGGAAGCAACGGGGGCTCCAAAAAAAATCACAATGTGGGCCATAAATCTCCAGAATATATCATGTGGCTATTTCTTCTAATAATATCTTTTGACAGGACAACTGCCTCTCTTCTCAGCTGTTTAAACCATAGAGGCAGGCACTGTTCTAACTCTTTAAAGATTATCTTTACCTAGGTTTTTTTTTTTTTTTTTTTTCTGTCACAATGCTTTCCTTTCATCGTCTTTTCCCAAAAAACTTTAAAGTTTCTGCTGACTCCTCTGCCACTCAGATAGTGTTTATTTTGGGACTTCAGTATCCCTTGCTCCATCTGAAAAATGTTTCCGTCACTTCCACCTTTCCCAGAAGTTATAGTCTTAGAGTTATTATTTCAAATCTGCAGAGCATGGAAATGCTGATTTTCATTTGGTGTTTTGTGTGTGTGTGTGTGTGTGTGTGTGTGTGTGTGTGCGCGCGCATGCGCGCGCGCACACACACACACACATATATATATAATTTTTTTTTTTCAGAAAGCTTGCCTATTACCAAATCTTTCTTTGTAGAAACTATAACCAGGAATAGGTATGATGTAGTTAAAGCTTAAATCTCCTGGACACTGTGATATGTAAATCTCAGAGATGACCACCATCAACGCTTTTATTCCTGTATGCCACTCCTCCCATCAAAAGATCTTATTTCTTATTCTGGGTTGGTCTTGGAATTTATTTTATTAACAGAATGTAGTGAAACTGACACTGAATTAGTTCCACGCCTTGCCCTAAAAGGCCTGGCAGCTTCAATCTCTTGGAGCCCTAAGGTACTATGTAAAAATATATGGCTACACTCCTTTAGAAACCAAGCAGAGAAAAAAAAAATAGATGCCTGGCCAGCCCATCGTTATTCCCGGGCATAGATAGCTACAGAGGATCATTTCCTGTGAGCTAAAGCATGTTGAATATTTCAGCTCTAGTCAAAAACTCCCAGACAACGCATTGCATGAGTGACCTCAGCCAATCACGTGGAATAAAAATGAGCCCGACTCAAACTTTAGCTTCATGGGCAAATAAATGGTTGTTATTTTTGCCATTAAACTTTGGGGTGATTTGTATATTAGCAATAAACAGAAAAAATAGGCATAAAGAGCCCACAAAAGAAGAAAACGGAAGCATGTTTACCATGGAAAAGACTACCATAATTAAAATTTTACAAACTTAGAGAAGAACCTTCATGTTGACCTGTCCTAAAAGATTATATAAATGTAAAAATATATTCTGTAGAAAATGAGTAAAGTTGAAATACAATGGATGAGAATGTATGTTAATGTTTTCCCTTTTAAAAGTTGAGCCCATTATGGTAAACACATAAATAAAAGTTAGGAAAACCAGTATAGATATGGTGGGTTATTATTTATTGATCACAATATATTGCAATAACATTTTTTAGTCTAGCAAGAATAACAATGAAAAATGTATATGTTTTAAATTTGATGATTGCCAGGATGTATAGGAATGGTAGATAAGACAAGTGAGAACCTCTCCTTTATTATCTTCCTAGAAATGATATAACAGCATTTGATTCTTTTTATAACTAGACACTTTGTTCTTCATCATTTTCAACAATAAAAATGAACAATATTTGATGGCAGTATTAGTTACCTATTTCTGATAAAAATAATTGTTCCAACACTAAGTTGCATAAATCAACAAACATTTATTATTTTATAGTTTCTATAGGTCTTGAATCCCAGTCTGGCTTAGCTGGGTGCCTCTGCCTCAAGATCTCTCATAAGGCTGTGATCAAGGTATTAGCCAGGCCTAGTTCTCATATGAAGGCACGAGGAAGGTAGGATATGCTCCCAAAACTATGGAAAAGAAACACAATAGATCTCAAGAGGCAAGACTCTCCTTTCAACACTGGAAGTATTCATTATAGTTCTAGAAACTTCAACAGGAATGATTTTGAGACCTTCCAGTTAATACTTTGCCCATTAAATGTCATGTTTTGACCATGAGTCACGTCCATTCTCTAGCCCCTTATTCTCATTTTCTTTCCTGTATAAATTTCCCTACTTCATAATTCTGTCTAATTTCCCATATGATCTCTGCCTCTTCATAAATTTAACCTTCCTTCATAGCTGTAATTCTATTTCATGTCATCCTTTCATGCTTAGTTCCCATTGCTAACTGGCTTTTTCTCCTACTTCAAATTGCCAAGAGAGAGAATCTGATTGGTTCTATTAATTCTATCAAACATGGGCAAGCTATAGGTGACTTGTAAGCCTATAGATTTGCAGACCTTGGGAAAGCTGCACAATGCAGAACCAAACACCCCTGACTGAGGGCAAAAAGTATGGTGCTACAAACCATGGACTCTCACAATTTTTTTCCAGGAATGGCCTGTAGGAACTACAGGTTAGCAAAATAAGTATAGTTCATTGATAGTTTTTAAGCTCTCTTGCTAATTTAACTTGGGACCTGAAAATTAAAAGACAGGAATGAGACCTGAGTTACTTCTTATTTATACATTTCTAGAGGGCTATTAAATTAAAAGGAAGAATACCTCTTAGTAGTGACCATTTAATTACCAGCTACCTTCTAACGGATATTCACAGGAATGAAATTTAAGATAGGCACTAGAGGGTCAACAAAGAGGAAGGTAGATATTAGGACAGAGATTTGTAAAATGAGTAAATGATGAATGGACAATTTTGTTGAGCATGAGGCAAAAATACGTACATACAAATACACACACACACACACACACGCACACACACACACGAGGTCAGACAATTATATTCCCTAACTCATCCTAGAAAAAGTGCTACATACCTCATTGCTGAAAAGCACTACAGTCACCTTAGAAGTACTCCCCTTGGAAAGCTGTGCACCAAAGCCAGTGCCTAATACATCCTTCAAAGCAATTTTGGAACTCTTTTTCTGGAATGGTCATCAGAGCTGTTGTCCTATTACACTTTATGTCCTGATTGTCTTCAAAATGTCTTCTTTTCAATATTTCCTTTATCTTTGGGTAAAGAAAGAAGTCACTGGGGTCCAGATCAGGTGAATAAGGAGGGTGTTCCAATACAGTTATTTGTCTACTGGCTAAAAACTCCCTCATAGACAGTGCCACGTGAGCTAGTGCATTGTCGTGATGCAAGAGCCATGAATTGTTGGCAAAAAGTTCAGGTCGTTTTCGTCTTAACTTTTTCATGAAGCCTTTTCAGCACTTTCAAATAGTAAACTTGGTTAACTGTCCAGTTGATACAAATTCTTAATGAATGATCCTTCTGATATCAAAAAAGGTTAGCAACATCATTGCAACAAGTTCACCAATTTAATTGTCCGACCGTGTGTGTGTGTGTGTGTGTGTGTATAATATAGTGTGTGTGTATATATATATATATATATATATATATATATATATATATATATAATATATATAAAATGTATATTTTTATGTATATACAAAATAAATTTTAAAAAAGATGTGCTGGAGGACAGTAATAAAGAATCAAAACCACTATTGAGGTGCACAGATAAATAATTCAGGATGAACAGCCAAGCAAGACGCGGCAAGATTGCTGAACTCCAAAAAATGTCACAGAGCAGACAAAAGAGAATATCTACATGAGTAGAGTACATTTAGTAGTGTAAAAGGAAGAAATGGGGATCGACAGTTGGAAATATCTCCTCGGTACAAAACAAGGAGTTGGGTTATATGATGAGAACCTACATGCTGAGAGATTTGGATGTAAAACAGGAGTCCAACCAAGGTTAGGAGTAGCAGTAAGACTGAGCAGATGCTGATATTGTTATTACGCTGATTAGCTATAACCTAAAGCTAAAAAAAAAGCATGTCTACATGCTTAAAACCAAAGCTATCGGGGCTGGAACTGATTCATTAGGGTCTTAACACCAATGTCAGTTCCAAATTAGAAGGGCAGAGGAAAACCTTTGAGCTCGTTCTAAAAAATTCTTGGTAGGTTCAGTGTCTCCCTCCCAGCCTCCAATTTAGTTCCCATAGTACTATTTTTAGCATTGGGACAAGAGGACAGGTATCAGATTTATAACAATTACATTGGACATGTGTGGAAAGCACAGGAGACTTTCTGCACTGTGCACATCTGAATTATAGGGAAAGCTGCTTAAAATCATAGCAAGTCTATTTGCATATTGCTGTCCAGTTGCCAGATGGCGTCTCAGTTTACAAATGTGGAAACTCATAGATTTTATTGTCCTCTAGATATTAGACTTATTTATTGAAATACAGCATATCAACAAGCATTTCTGGGTTTCCATTATCGTAGTTATACAGTACGGGGCTTAAATATATAGGGAGAGTGGGAGAGGAGAGAGCAGATTTTCCACCCGAGGAAAGTCACCAAAAGTTACACCTTTTCAACAAAATTTTTAAAAGTGTAATACTTGGCATAAGTATTGAGTTAAGAGAGAGGTGAAAAATATTTTCAAGCAAACAGTGTAAACCATGAGGAATGTAGAGAATATGGTCAAAAAGTATTTTTTAAGAGCTTTCCCTCTTACCAACTGGTGGCCTAGGCTCTGTTTACTGTGACCCTTCCATATCATCCTTGCCCCATATTTGCTCCCCTTGATGTTAGAATATGACCAACTGATAAAGAATATAGCCCTAGAATCCATGGAATTCAGTGTAGTTAAGAATATAGGTATTTGAACAAATACTTATATTTACTTTGAGAGTAAAATATTGATTGATCAATAATATGAAAGAGGTATAAATTACTATGTGAATGCTAAAGAAAGAGATAGTAATTCTGATTAAGAGGATAGAGGAAGACTGTATTGAGAAGATTACACATGAATAGGAATTGGAAAAATTTAATAGAGTTTTTTAAAGCAGATGTATGGAGGAAGAACTTTTAACCTTTGAGAATAATATGAGAAAAGGTGAGTTAGGAAAGTGTGGAGAACATAGTGAAGTAACGATCAGTCTGATACAACTGGGGAGAGATGTATGTGCATGTGGGGAAGGGTGAAGATATTTCAAGATAAGCCTAGAAAAACAGACTAACTAGATTATGGGAGGGCTTTGATTGCCATCCTAAGAAATGATAAAAAATAGGATGCCTGTGAAGATGTTTTACTGAAGTATTAATATGCCCAGATCTGTGCTTTAGAAATACTACACAGAAACTCTAAGGAGTGTGCATGTGCATAGTAACACTACCCGATATTAAAGAGGCCTGCAGCAAAGCTGTAATGTATTCACATACGCTTCTATTCATAAAATTACACATGAATATGGCGACAACATTAAGGGTACATGTGTATTACATATGGATTCTGTATTTATATTTCTTGTACTTACAGATGAAAGTAATACTTTACTTAACAATTATTTTTAATTTTATTATAATGTAACATACCACTCTGTATTTTATTTCTGCTCAAAAAAGATCATTTCAATTTTGTTTCATTCTTATACGTAGGGGAACTTAAATAGCGCAAATATCAACCTGGGTCATATTAGAACTACTGGCTTAGAAATGAACATTGGCCAAAAGTCATTAGAAACGGATAGCTGTTTAGTGGTGTGTGGGAAAGGAGTTGATGGTCACAGTCCAGTTCCTACTTAACAGGTGTCTACCTCATAAAACCACCATCATAATCAGCACTTATTGGCACCCTTATCGTCAGTGCGAGAACAGAAGCCAAGATTTAAGATTGCTTTCTCTTCTCTGTCTGTCAGGACTGTGTGGGGAGATTCCCTTCAGCCTTTTATAATGGCTCTATGTTTTCCTTCTAACAATATTAACTTCTAAAATGAATTTAGTGTTTAAGAACTATCTCTGGGGACTGTCATTGACTTCTTAAACTGACAGTAAATTCATTTTAGAAAATAATATTATTAGAAGGAAAACAGGGAGTCATTATAAAAGGTTGTTTATAATGAGAACAGTTGAAGAGGTATCATTTTAAGTCAGCAGTTTTAAAGACAGACATATGTTCTCACCACAGGGACCTGTCCTATTGCTTGAACACCAGAAGAAAATTCATTATTTAACATCATTAATGGATCACACTGAAACTTAATCATAATTTAAAGGATGAAATCCACAGCTTTACTCAGTGTTGCTTGTAATATTGGATGTTACTCAATGGAAGGAGAATTTTTTTCCATGCTTGCTAACATGTCATCTTCCATATTTTATGCTTTTAAGCGTGAAATCTAATTACATAGAAATAAGAAATATTCAAATCAATTCATTTGCAACAGAATTATTTAAGACCTTCACTTGCTGAATAAACTAATGTCAGCATTCATCTTTTGCACAGAGCTGTATTTATAGATTTAAATATATTTTATAAACATTCTGTTGTGTAGTATGTATACTTGATTGCTCTCACTTTTGAAAAGATGTTTACTGTGGTGATGATAGGAAACAATTAGCTCCATTTAAATGACTTAATGCAATGTTTCAAAGCAGTTGTTTTACAACATCTTTTCAGGAGTGAAGGGACAATGGACTTGAGTGCATTCCAACAATTATTATATTTTCATAGGACTTTCAATTTATAAAACAGAAAGAGCAAATTGTCCCCATAACAAGAAAAATGCATTTATATTTGTTACATAGAACATAAAAATCAAAGAACAATTCACATACATCTATATTTACAAGGAGTCTTATTCCAGGTAGAAGATCCGTACATAAAGAAGAAACATGATAACTGCCAGGATTGAATTAAAACTATAAATCATTCATAATTTCCCCAATAACTTCTTAATGTATATAACTGACTTTGGTTTATTGAAAATTTTCAACAAAAGAAATATTTTAAATATTCAATAAAAATCAAAGAAAAACATTTTGAAGGTGAAATATAAAATGAATACATGCTTATTGCCTGACCTTTTTAAAATACATAAACATACCATTGCTTTCCATAACCTTTTCATTCATAGTATACTGTTTTATATTTTTCTTCAATCTTACATACAAACATAATTTTTAAGAACATGAAATTGAGTGTTCCCTAACAAATTGATACATTAAAATATAAACTAAAATACAGTTCTAAATATTGGCTTAAGTTTTTGACATCATGGTTGTCCATAAAGAGAAAATAACACATATTTATATTATTTGAGAGATAAGGAATTTCAAAATATCTCATTTGCAAATGAGAAAAATTATCCAAGCTCATAAAACTACTTAAAAGAGTCAAAATGAGCATGCATGTTTACACTCTCCATTGTATAATAAAAGAGAAGACTTTTCAAATAATAATACCACAATATGTTCTTTTGAACATGATAAGCTAAATTAACAAATTCTTACATATGTTTTCAATTGCTTCTTTAGACTGTGACTGTTTTTTCTTGTTTTGCTTAGTTTTGTTTATTCCCCCCACCTTTTCTAAAGACCAAGATCTCCCTAAACTAAATCACAGACAACTTATCTGGATGTTTAGATATCTAGAAAATATTAAATTATATCAATTTTATGTTCCAATTTTGATATAAATTTTTAAAAATTGTCTATTTAAACCTTTCTTAACTGAACTATAAAATATCTAAGCATACCAGGACTATGACTTCCTTATCTTTGAGCGTCTGTCCTTTTAGCATAAACTCAATAAATGTATATTGATTTTATATTGAAGAAATAAAAAGATACAGAAATTCTTCCAATATTCATAGGTAATATTCTACAAGGGCGCAGACAAACAAATCTCACTTGACTTTAAAATTATTTCTAAGAAGAAGGACAGAAGCACATTTATCAATTTTACTCTTAAATAAGCTGAAGATGTTTGTTAAAAATAAGTTTTCTTGCTCTAAAAAAGAAGAGCATAAAACTTTTATATAACCTCTTATTTTGTGATTGCTGCAGATTACCTTTTCAAGTTGTGGCCTTCCTTTTCTCTTTTTTAAGAGGAAATCCACTGGAAATGTTATTTCTGCCTAACTTTTTTTTTTCTGCCTAATTAGTAAACTCAGTTTATTTTCTGAACATTCATTCAGTGGGTTCCGATACTTAGTAGCGAACACACAAAATACTTCATAAGATGATATCTTTATTCCGATTGTCACAATTCCATTCACTGAACAGTTTAGTATAACACTAAAAATACACTTCTTATCTGACTTCATGTGAAAAAGAAATAGCATTAAAATGGCCTGTGATATGAATATTGACAAGCAGAGGTTCATAATGTACAAAGAGACAAAATGAAAATGTATAATTAACAGAAATTATAAATATGAAGTATTATGGTAATGCCACAAAGCTAGTAAGGTCACAGAGAAAAAAAGAAATCTTCATTTCATGATGCAGAGTTTCTAATTCTTCTCAAGCTCTTAATTTTGTACAATTACCAACCACCTTTTCATCTGAATGCCATTTTATGCAGTGCTGATCACTAAACTGCACAAAAGTGGAAAACATTTCAAGGTAGTTTAAAAGATAGCTCAGCAAAGTGGTATGTTATAAAATACTTCAATTTGACTTTTCATGTTTCTTTCACTGTCTACCCAAGCACACCTCAAATGCTGCACCAGTCATTGCTATCACTGCAGTATATCCTCAAACATTATTACCACCTGTCAAACCTGGCATGAAATAGCTTGCAAGGTTTTTATGTTGATTTTAAGGAATTAGAAGCATCAACCATGTTATTTATTCTGGGTTAATCTTCAGTGATGTACACCGTTACCAACAGCACTGGATTGCATCCTGAATAATCTTTTCAGGATTGGCCGCTGAAGTATTATATTGTCATCTGGATTAAGGTTGTCTGCATTCTGCACCAAATTTTACTTTTTTAAAAGTAAAGGCTGTTAAATTCAGTCAAGAAAAAAAATATAGCTTCTCACAATTAAAATTTACAAGACTGTCTTCCACAATTAATGCAGAATATTTATCTTAGTGTTTTACAACTTTATTTACAGAATGTCTAATCTCTATCTCTCACCTAATTAAAAAATGTTATCTTTCATTTTTCATGAAGAACAAGAGGAGATGACTTTGCAGGTATATAAAACTATTAGAGTAAAATTTTGTAAAACAACTTTTGGCAGTGCATCTTTGACAGATGCAGTTTCAAAATCTGGAATATTAAAAAGTGAAATAAATTTCTGGAATAATACAACAGGAGAAGTGAAGAGACAGCAAAGCAGACATCTGAAGAGCCAATGAAAGTCTGAGTTAGTGATAGCTTCTCCCACAAGCTCTGTTCTTGCTCCCTCAGTCCACATCTCATTTCTCCAGACAACACTGACTCCTTCTCCCATTGAGGACTTTGTACTGGCCAAGGTCAGTCATCGTTGGACCTTTCATAGATCTAGGTCTCATTCTCCTCACTGGTAAAATTAGGAATTGGAATGAGGTCAATTGTTCTTACACATTTTTGGTCAAATTTCCCTTTGAGAAATAGAAAAAAGTTTTGGGACCCCCCCCACACACACACACAAAGAAAAGCACACAAACGTAGCATTTTAGGAGTTTTACGGTAAGCCTATGTGTCCAAATTAAGAATACAGAGAGGAGAATATTTTTAAAAACCATATTAGAAACGATTTCATAACATGCATTACTTTCTTTGAGCTTTCCTGTAATCACAAACCATCTGCATTGAACATGCATTTAAGAGTGCAGCTTCAGAAGTTGACCACCTCAGTGGTGTTAAAGTAACTAAACAAGGAGGACGTTAGACTGATGTGGCTCTAATGCCTTGGTAGTCTATGTAATCAAATCAAAACCTAAGCCAGTCTTAGGTTTTGAATCCAAGAAAATGAAACTTAAGAACAACCAATCACAAACAGCCAAGTAGGGGTTCTCAAATAAGAAAACCACTTAAGCTGTAGCCAATCAAATGATTTTTTATTATGTTTACCTGTCTTCTCAAAAAAGAAAGAAAGAAAGAAAGAAAGAGAGAGAGAAAGAGAGAAAGAGAGAAAGAGAGAAAGAGAGAAAGAGAGAAAGAGAGAGAGAGAGAAAGAGAGAGAGAGAGAAAGAAAGAAAGAAAGAAAGAAAGAAAGAAAGAAAGAAAGAAAGAAAGAAAGAAAGAAAGAAAGAAAAAGAAAGAAAGAAAGAAAGAAAGAAGAAGGAAGAAAGAAGGAGGGAGGTAGGAAGGAAGGAAGAAAGAAAGGAAGAAAGAAAGAAAGAAGAAAGAACAAAAAAAACCTCTCCTACTTTGGCTGCAGCACTCATAGCTGCTTTTTGGTTTGGCGCTGCCAGATTCAAACCAATGTTTGCTTAAATAAACTCTTGAAATTCTGATGTGACTCAGTTTTAACAGTAATCTCCATTCAGCCACAGACAACTTGTGTAACATTAGAAAAATTATACCCTTCCCTTCTTCCTTCATTTTCCTTATTGATAAATCAGGGATAACATTTATATTTAACATATAGGGTCATTGTGAGTATTGAATTAATGGTGTGTGTGTGTGTGTGTGTGTAACCGGGCTTGAAATTCATATATATCACGTTTGTAATAGAGCCCGGAACATGATAAGTATTTATTTTTTTTAGACATTGCTTGTGTAATTTTAAAACATTTCTAATAAACGTGCATACAAATAAACTAAAAAGTAAATCTTTCATTATTTAAGTGATGTTCTTTTTCTTTCTAGAATTCAGGAGCTTACTTATACACGAAATTGAATCATATTATATAATTAGAAATGTCACATTCTGTGCATCATTTTCTGTACTCATATTTATGGTTTCTAGATGAATGGAAAAAGAAGAAAAGGATATTTTGCATCATCATAGGAAATAAATGAATAGTTGCTTTGCAACAACAACAATAACAACAAATAAACACTGGGAAGAATACAATAAAAAATACGTAATGTCTATGCAGTAACTTCATTTGCATTTAGCATCCTTCACTGTATTATGTGATTTGGGATCATATCCCTCTTCCCCCATCTCTTTTCAGTAATGTGTATCGGGTTTCTCACTTAGTGGGGCTGGCATAATATTACTTACATATATGTATATTCACTGCTTAATGGATCTTTTCTAAAAAGGCTTTCCTTGCTGAGTTAATTTGCCCCACTCTTGAAATGAATTTCAAAATAAGTTTTTCTAAACTGAATATACAAAATTAATATCAAGAGATTGCTGATGTTTTCTTCCTCTACTTATATGTTTACAGCTGAAAATCAGATGCTCTAGATAAGATTTGGTTCAAAATTGCTACACCAGATGAAATTTACCTTTTAACCTCAAGTCCTTCATATCTCCTTTTCTTTTCCTCGTTCCTCCACTGGTGAAGTGTGACAGATAAAAATGTCATTCCTTCTAAACAAAAGAGCATTTACACTCAACACCACTTTTTATCCCCTTTCTTACACTTGTAATAAAACTAAGTAAAAGATAAACGTAGTTGGAAAGTGAAAGCCACACACATTTTCTGCTTAATGAAACAAAATTCCCCTTTTTTTTTTTTCCCTCACAGCACTGTTTTCTTGCTGGTACTATATTCTTCCTTTCCATGAACAGCTGTTACATTTATTATGCACTTCATTCCTTTTCTAGGGCCAACTATTTTTCAAGTCCTATAATTTTGCCTTCATTTTCTCTTCCAAATATGAGTATCTCCCTCCTCCCAACACACAAAGATATACTCTATTTTAGGTGCCATGGCATGTCAATAGCATCAATCACCATTCGCACCATCGATCATGCAGCTACAAAGCAGTTGGATGACATCTGCCATAACACCCTCTGTGCTATGATAATGCACTTGAATTTTGATGCAGGAGGATATTGGTTTACAGATTTGTAATCAATCTCAGCATCTTTTCAAGCAGGGTATTTTGGAGATGTAACAGAGCATTGATCACACATTTTCAGAGTATGTTTGGACATGAACATAATTGTTCCATGTTGTTGACTAACATTAAATAATTAAAACATAATTCATAATGCTCCCAACAGCCAGTCATATTACTTATTCCAAACAATATATTGTTCTTTCATCTTTAGTCCCTTTCTCCATAAATATTAGTATTCTAGGATTTTTTATTATTATTAAATTTTAGCAAGATTGTGGCATTCTAAAATGCAAAGCACAAAGACAAAATAATCTCATATGTAGTATGCCTAACTTGAGTCATTTAATGCATGCACAATTTATTTTATTTTTATTCTACAAAACATTTTTTTTCAGAATTACATCATTTGTTTTCCTTCCTTACCTAGTATTAAGCAATGGTATTTAGGCTCTTGACTTTCAGTATTGGCATCAATTATCACAGAGCCAATTTTTGCATCATCTAATACAATTTTTCAGATGACACATTCTTCACTTTCATCTGTGCTTTAAAGATGATGCTTTCATAATAAATGTAACCCCAAACCACATGCATCAGTTTGAGTAATATTAAGGTAGGATTTTCCCCCCACCAGTACTTTTGTTGGTATATGTTTGATATACACAAATCAGTGTATTGCTTCTAAAGGTGAAATTTTAGAGGCTTGTCTATAACAAAATAGAGAAAATTGTCGTTGTAAAGCAGTTATTACCAGGTATAACTGCTACATTCATGTTAATTTTCTTTGTCTAATTTTATAGTGTTTCATGAGCTGGGTCTTCTAATCAGTGGTGTGCTGGGAAATGTTTAAACTGGCACTCTGGCAGTGAAGGGGAGCTCAAATCCGGATTCGTACTATTTTCCAATTTCCACGGTGTAAATACTCCCACTCTGGCCAATTACTTGTTTAAATTGAAGTTTAATTGACATATAAAACTGTATTAGTTTCATGTGTAAAACAATATGATTTGATTCATATTATAAAATGACATATGCACATTTATAAAGCAATATATTCCTTGCATTGCTGATGGTGATCTCTGGTATATGAATAAAAGCATAATATACCATAGTAAATGTGGATAAAATATAAGGCAAAACTTGTAAATTAAAACAATTAAAAAATAAACAATAAAGTATATCTGATAGGATTGTTTAACTTGATCTCATTTGAGATAAGGTCATTATATCCTAACCTGAAGCCCTTTAAAACCCTTGATAGTTTATTATTTATTTATTTATTTTTTATCTTTTAAAGAGAGTCCTTCTGCCTGACAGTCATGAAGTTCTGTGGTTCAATGAAGTAAGAGGGAGGCAGACTGCTTCCAAGACGACAAATGCTGAAGCAGGTTTTACATTTGGTAAAACCTAGTGTTTCCAGATATTCTGATTAGTTAGAATTTAGGATTTTTATGAGAGATTTGATAGTTAAAATTGGCTAATATTTTAAAACACTTTGAAGATATATATATGTATATCTTATTATTTAAATATATTATTTGGTTTGCACAAATAATATACACAGAATATATTATTTGGTTTGCAGGCCACCATCCTGTAACCTGAGTTCAAATATATTATACAACAGTTTCCTCAGTCCAACATATCTGTTCCCTTTCTGCATTAGCATTTGGGTTTTCATGGATTGTGAAATATTTACTGAACAATGATTTAATAATTAACATTAAAATCATATGTTCCATAATTAGCTATCTCCATGCTTTTATTCACAATTTTTTCTTCCCTCACGAATCCCTCTCTTTCAAGGCATATCCACCTAATAACTTCCTTAAACTGCCCTCATCTTTCAAGGCCTATTTTATTTTATTATTATTTTTTTTAATTTATTTTTAATTTATTGGGGTGACAATTGTTAGTAGAATTACATAGATTTCAGGTGTGCAATTCTGTATCACATCATCCATAAGTCACACTGTGTGTTCACCACCCAGAGTCAGCTCCCCTTCCATCACCATACATTTGATCCCCCTCACCCTCATCCCCCACCCCCCAACCCCCTTACGCTCTGGTAACCACCAAATTATGTTCCCCAGATTAATTTTCAAACCCCGTGGCCATCCTGTGGTCACCGACTGCCCTCCAATCCCCTCACCCTCCCCCCCACCCCCCACCCCTCCCGCCCATCTAGCAACCCTCAGTTTTTCCTCATTGTCTCCCAAACTGTTTCTGATTAGTTCATTCACTTATTCTTTTCTTTAGAATCCGCAAATAAGTGAGATCATATGGTACTTATCTTTCTCTGTCTGACTTATTTCACTTAACATAATGTTCTCTAGATCCATCCATGTTGTTGCAAATGGTAAGATTTCTTTCTTCTTTATGGCTGCATAATACTCCATTGTATAAATGTACCACAGTTTCTTAATCCAGTCATCTACCGATGGGCATTTTGGTTGTTTCCATGTCTTAGCTATTGTGTATAGTGCTGCAATAAACATAGGAGTGCATAAAGATTTTTGAATTGAAGTTTTGGATTTCTCCGGATAGATACCTAGGAGTGGAATTACTGGATCATAAGGTAGTTCCATTTTCAGAATTTTGAGATACCTCCATACTGTTTTCCATAGCGGCTGCACCAGTCTGCAATCCCACCAACAGTGCACAAGCGTTCCCTTTTCTCCACATCCGCGCCAGCACTTGTTGTTTGTTGATTTATTGATGATAGCCATTTTGACTGGGGTGAGGTGGTATCTCATTGTGGTTTTTATTTGCATTTCTCTGATGGTTAGTGAGGTTGAGCATTTCTTCATATGTCTGTTTGCCATCTGTATGTCCTTTTCAGAAAAATGTCTCTTCAAGTCCTCTGCCCATTTTTTAATTGGATCGTTTGTTTTTTTGGAGTTGGGTTGAGTAAGTTTTCCATAGATTTGTGATATTAATCCCTTATCAGATATATCATTGGCAAATATCTTTTCCCATTCAGTAGGATCCCTTCTTGTTTTATTGATGGTTTCCTTTGCTGTGAAAAAACTTTTTAGTTTGATATAATCCCACATGTTTATTTTTTCTCTTAGTTCCCTCGAGCGAGGGTGTATATCAGTAAAAATCTTACTCCGGGTAATGTCTGAGAAGTTTCTTCCTATATTTTCTTCTAGGTATTTTATGGTTTCAGACCTTACATTTAAGTCTTTAAGCCATTTTGAATTTATTTTTGTATATGGTGTAAGGAGGTGGTCCAACTTCATTTTTTTGCATGTGTCTGTCCAGGTTTCCCAGCACCATTTATTGAATAGACTGTCATTACTCCATCGTACATTCTTGCTTCCATTGTCGTAGATTAAATGGTCAAGGCCTATTTTAAATGCTACCAGCTGTAAAGTACTTTTCCTGATTTCCTCTGAAGAGAATTAACAATTTTTTTTTTCTTTCTGTGTTCCCATCTTGTTTATTATTCACTTTGCAAACCCTGCCTTAATTTATATAGTCTGCCCCTTTGTACTATTCCGGTACCACACACTCAGAAAATAGCTATAACATTGGACCAATTGCTTGTATGAGATTCAAAAATCTTGCCTAATATAGTAGTTTTGTGGTTGGCGAGATGTAATGAATTAGTTATTCATATAACATACCTAGCTTACAACCCTATTGCTCATACATGTATACATTAATTCTACCTTCAATATAATGCCTTCTGCTTTAATCTTATCTAATCAGAGGATGACACGGTCTAATTAATAAAATATTCTGAATAATATATACAATAAATAAAAATATTTGTATGTTTGTATGCATGTGTGTAAATACACACACACATATAAGCCTACACCAACTCTGGACTATGCACAGCCTGACCATTAAACAGTAGGATGCATAAAATACACTTCTCACAACCCATGTTATTTCCATTAATTATTCAAAACAACTTTAAAACATTATTCATATGAACTCTATACAAAGTGGTTAACATACTTTAGAACTGACACACATTTGATGGTTTATCTTGCCCAAATCTAGGACAGTCTTATTCTCAAATTCATCCTTTCCACCACAGTACACTTCTTTAACTATTTATGACTAATGACCTCAAGAAACTGGCAAGGTCAAGCAACTTCAATCAGTAAAGCATCTTCTCATCAAAGTTGGGAAATGAAGGCAAAGGAGCTTTTGCTTCCAAGAGAGAGATGTCAATTTGAAACATAAAATCCAAGTAAGCTATCTGGATCAAAATTGTGTTCACTGCCGAACCGAACCGACTGTCCTGAAGACCAGTGAAGGCTGTACTGAAAATCAACTTGAACTCTGTTTCTGTATGTAGCAGAGACTTACGACATTGTATTACAATTGTTTCTCCACATGTCTATACCCCACTTTGGATGTGGAGTATTGCCTAAATAGTCTTCATTTCTGGGCCCAAATCACCAAACTCAAGTATAAACCTCTTGTATGTACTCATCTACCCACTGAATAAATTAATAGATTAATTAAGATATGAATCAATGAAGGGAGGGTTTGATGGTTGGAGAAAATTTCCTTCTTGATTGTCCTAACACAAGTGAAACAAGTTGTAAATTCCACTCGTTATACAAATAAGAAACAACAACATAGTAGGCAAATAATATTCGTCCTGAAGTTTTGATTAAATATTTTATTCAATAAAATATTAAGATACTGGTTCAACTCATTAAAAATTACAATATATATGTTGTACCTTTCATGTGCCAAGCATAGCATTAAGGGCTACTGCAAAGCATAAGTCAGAAAAATATATAGATTCAGAGTGGTAATTCTCAGCTGGGAACTATTTTGGCCCCCAGAATAAGTTTGAAATGCCTGAAGATATTTTTCTGATGTCATAATTGGGATAGGGTTCTATTGGATAGAGGCCACGGATGCTGCTATACATCTTATAATGCACAGGGAAGGCCCCCAAAAACAAAGACTGTCTGAACCAAAATGTCAATGGTGCTGAGACTGAGAAATTCTGATTTACAAGGATCGCAAAGGAATATGATACATATTATACTTATTTGGTTCTCAAATGGTACAAGGAGAAAGTTATTACTACTACTTTTGGTGGTCCTGGAAGCCTGGCAGAAGAGGAACACATGTATTGGGGCTTGGAGTTTGTTTTTGCCAAGACTATAAGATGATGGAAGAATGTATTCCCAGAGCAGAAAATATATTTGTACAAAGACGCAGACAGGAAATCTATCTAGTATGATTATAGTATATGCTGGCTAACATTGTGTGGAATCATGCTGGAGAGTGAGACAGAGATCACCTCAAATGAGGTAAGAAACATTCTCCTTAGTGTGATATATTCATACACAGTCATATTATTTGGAATCCTTGTGTCATACTCAAGAGAATAGACTGCATTCTAGACAACTGGAGAGACAGTGAGTGATTTTTAAAGCAAAGAAATCTAATAATGGGATATGCAATAATTTTTACAAAAAAATTACAAGAGAATTTGAAGAGCACATTGCAGTAAAGTGGCACTGCCAGCTGAAAAACAGACAGACTTTACTTTGCAAACCATCATTGTCCAAACCAAGGATTCAGCAGTGAGAATAAAGTGAAAGGAATGAGCTTAGGGATGATTAGGAAGATGGGTAAAAGCGGTTTGCAAACATCATCTAAGAGATGTGAAAGTGTTTGTTAGAAAATGACACCTAAGGTTCCAGCTTGCCCTATTAATTGCAATGCAAAGTAACCTTGGGAATAGCATTTGAGATAAGATGAATACACTGGTTCCAGTGAATTATATATTGAACTTGTGGTTCTTGGATAATCAAGTGTAAACGTCCAGTAAGTACCTGCAGGTGGAATTGGGAAGGTAGTTCTGGGTAGGAGACATTGATATGGGAGTCACCAGCACATAGACAGATATGAAACACATAGAATGAGTACCTTTACCTGAGGAAAATGAAAGTATAAAATAGCACAAATGACATCCAATAAGTTGACTGAATCAGCTTCTGGGAATCCAAACTAAGCCAATGGATGGGTTAGTTGGAAATTTGTTAAATGATTCAGAAATTTTGGTATTGGTAGGATAAACAAGTTATGTTTAACAGCTTTTCATTCAATACATTTTTTTACAAAAATATAATAATAAATTAATAAAAATGTGACTTGAGGTCACACTTGTGATATTTTATACTTCTATTCATAAGATGAATAAAAGAGATAGCCCCACGTCTGTGTTACGAGATAAAGAGAGGTATGTCTATTGCATAACAGGTGCTCAATAAATATTTCTGGAATGCAGGAGTGTTTGTAAAATGTATGAGAGGTATAGCAAACCGTAAAATTCCTAGTACAGCGAAGTGTGACTGACAGAGAAGCTAGGTCAATGGTGGCAGGTGCTAAAGCTAATCTCCTACCAGGAATCACGCCACAAATCCTTTTCAATTTGTAATCAAAATTATTCTGGAAGCAGAAGAATAAAGCTGGTTATCATAGGATTTGTTATCATTTTTATCAACTAAAAAAGTGGAAAAACTATCTTTACTCCTTTTTTTAATACTTATTAAATGTATCGGGGTGAAATTGGTTAGTAAAATTATATAGGTTTCAAGCATACAATTCCATAATACATCATCTACATACTGCATCGTGTGCTCACCACCCAGAGTCAATTCTCCTTCCATCTCCATATATTTGACTCCCTTTGCCCTCTTCTGCCATCCCGCCTTCCACCTTACCTCTGGTAACCACTAAACTGTTCGATCTGGCAACCCTGGTGTTATTAGCACCACGCTCTAATTGGCCTGAGCTAACCAACTGAGCTAACCAGCCATCCATGGTAACCACTAAACTGTTGTCTGTGTCTATGAGTTTTTGTTTCTTTGTCTGTCCTGTTCATTTGTTGCTTTCAATTTTACATCCCATATATGACAGAAGTCATATGGTTCTCTACTTTTTCTGCCTTATTTATTTCACTTAGTATGATAATCTCAAGATCCATCCGTGTGTTGCAAATAGCAGTATTTCATCTTTTTATGGCCAAGTTATATTCCATTATATATATTTACCATATCATTTTTATCCAATCATCTATCGAAGGACACTTTGGTTGCTTCTATGACCAACATGAATAATGCTTCAATGAACATGGGGGTACATATATCTTTACAGATAAATGTTTTCAGATTTTTTGGGTAGATACCTAGAAGGGGGATTTCTGGGTAATATGGTAATCCTATTCTTAATTTTTTGAGGACCCTCCATACTGTTTTCCATAGTGGCTGTACCAATTTACATTCCCACCAGCAGTGTACGTAGGAACCCTAATATTCTTTCCTGTTTCTTTTTTATTTATTATGTTGGGAAGGAGAGTGATTTGGAATTACCCTATATTATAGAGGTGAACAAATAATAATTAGTTTACTTTTTTTGGTAATAGAAATTCTTTTTTTAGAAATTAATCTTTTTGAATTTTCAATTTTTGAGATCTAAGATTAAATAACAGAATGTATACCTTTCATGTCTTGTGGTACTTCTATCATTTACCTACCTTTTTGACCTTCATCTTTTCAGAAAGACAATTAGTTTGTGGTTTGTTTTGTTGTTTCATATCGGCAAATGTCATTGCCTTCCTATAAACTTTGTCATTTTTATTGTGGTTTTTTTTGTTGTTGTCTTTTTTTGTTGTTTTCCTGAGCCATCTCATACTTTCAGGGATATGGTTCCTTTCTGCTTTTTTATGTATTCTTTACTTTCAAAATCAACTTTTTGGATAACAAATAAGTCACGTTTATCATAGTGTGCATTTAAGATACAAACATACTAATTAACAAATAGTATATTAATTAGCTGCAACTATAGATAGGATAGATGCATCTATTTTCTTGTGTTTAAGACATCAGTGAAACTGTGAGTGTTATTTATTTGGATACAATAAAAAAGGAGAATGACTTGAAAACTGAAATCACACTACATAGCAATTATTTCATATGAATGTACTGAAATAAGATTTTCTCCCCACCCAGTTCAGGAGACAATTGTTTCTGCTTTCATATAGGTAGTTCAACTGAAGTGGAAACACTCAAAGAGAAGTGTATCCACCTCTTTCTATTAACACATTATATTTAATGTGTTAATAGAAATGCAAGTTATTCCTCTTTGCTGCTGTAGAACTTTCCTTATGTTTTTTGATTTCCTGCATTGTCTTTCACCACACACACACACACACACACACACACACACACACACATTTGCAGATTAAGAGGTCATTTATACCCCTCCCTTCATTCAGAGAAATGTAACCTAGCTTTGAACGATTTGGGGTAGCAAGCATACCATTACTCGGTAAAATTTAATTTTATTAGAAGTCTGAGTATTTTCATATGCATTTTTGTACATTTACTTTTCAATTATTTTTTTTCTTTAATAATTTAAGTAAATATATTCCATTTACTAGTTGAATTAATTGTTATTTTGCTTTTAAATATCTATGACTCTTTAAGAAAGAAGTCTGCTTTTCTGCATAAAGTTTATTTTTATACTTGAAAATAAGCTTTTTATATTTCTAATAGACTTTAAGTGGCTTATTCCCTATAATTTAATACCTAACCAAACCTGTGACCAGTACTGTCCAGTATAGAAACAGTGTGATGATAAAAATTATTCACTGCACTGCTCAATATGGTTTTCACTGGTGACATGTGGCTGATACTTAAAATGTACACTTGACCACTGAACAACATGGGGGGCAGGAGTGCCAATCTCTGAGCAGTTGAAAATTTGTATATAACTTTTGACTCCCTGAAAACTGAACTATTAATAGCTTACTGTTGACTATAAGCCTTACTGCTAACACGTATTTTGTATGTTATATGTATTATATACTGTATTCTTACAATAAAGTAAGCTAGAGAAAGAAAATGTTTTTAAGAAAGACAGTAAACACATTTACAGTATTGATTGAAAAAAAATCTACATATAAAGTGGATCCACTGGGTTCAAATCCATGTTGTTTAAGGATTAACTATAGTTAGTGCAACAGAGGAAATAAATATTTAGTTTAGTTTAATTTTGAGGAATTTAAATTCATATTAAATAGTCAGGTGTAGCTAGTAGCCACTATATGGGGCAGCATAGCTTTTGCTGATTATGACCATGCATTCAAATTCATAAAAATTATGTACACAATATGGTTTTCATTATTATGTTGTAGAATAGTTGGTAGAGATAGTGTTAGAAAGGAATAAAGATATTTCAAATATCTCTTCCCAAATACCAATAAATAATTTTGTTAGAAAGCTAAGAAACTACTTTGAAAATTTCATTTAAAATTGATAATTTTATAGCTATTGTGATAATCATGATATGTTCATAAAATTCACAACTGTTTATCTTGTATTTCCATAGTTTATTCTCCATGTTGTTGTAGTATGCATTATAAATTTGTTTCCTCTCGTTGTCTAATTTGTCACAATATTGTTAAAATGCCAATCTTATATATACCTATAATTTTCAGCACCTATAGCTAGGTGTCATCTGTAGTATAATAAAACTATTTTTCTCTTCTGTCCAATTCCCTAGGTTAGAGTTTGCTGTTAAATAACTCTAATAAAAAAATTTCCCAGATAATATTGATTTGTTAGGAACCCATCTTTCTCTAACCCTATAAGTCAATTTCTTCTCTCCTTCCTTCCATCCCTCCTTCCTACCCTTTTTTCCTTTCTTACTCTCTCCAAGTTTTATTAATGTAGACTATGTGCACAGTGGCTTACATGTACTTTAGTTTCTATCACTGCCGTAACAGATTAACATAAACTTAATAACTTAAAACAACACATATTCCTTATCTTGCAGTTGTGGACTTCAGAAGTCCTAAAGACAAGGTGTCAGCAGGGCTGCATTCCTTCTGGGGAACTATTATTCTGCCTACTACAACACACATTTTATAACTTTAAAATATAAAAGTTATAGTAATGTTTTGAAAGGGCTAATTATACTTGTGAGTATAGATGTACATATATATTGATTCATATATATATATATGAATTCATATATATATGAATATATATATATATGATATATATATATATATATATCACCTAAATGCACATTAAAACACAAATGAATAACTAGATATGTAACAATAAGATGACTAATATTAATTCTTAAGTTTCATATATTTTCAAACTTTTATCCAAAAACTGTTCTTTGAAGATTTCTGAACAGCTCATATATTTCCTGATATCACTTTATTTATTTTTTTTTTTTGGTTTTGCATCCTTCTGATTATATTCTCGTACACTATTCTTAACAACAATAGTATTTAATAATGCTTTTGGCTAACAGTTTGGTGATTCAAATTGTATTTTTACAAATGTATTGGTATGTAGTAGTGTGGTACAAAAGTTTTGCTACAGCCAAGAAATATTACTTTAATCATTTCACCTCTGTATATCAGGCCGAGTACTGTAATCTAGCAGATTAAATTTGTTTCAGAATGAAAGCTTTCAATCCTAAAACCTAACAATCTAAACAGTCATACCAGGCTTTTCTTAGCTAAATGTGGATCTAGTTAACAGACCAACTCTTGTCATGAAAATTTCTGATCACACCCTTAATTCAATTTGCTTTAAACCATTTAACACTGTGTAATGGAAAGAATACTGGTCTATAATCAGATTGATACTGGCTTAAGCTCTTGCTAGGTTACTCACTGAACGGCAGCATTTGGCTCATCTCTTCAGCTCTCTAAGTTTTGATGCCCTCATCTGTAAGATGGAAATAATATGTATACCTATAGTCCTTATACCTGTGGCTGCCTGACACAAAGGGGTTCTAAGTAAATGACAGCAAGTGTTATCACAACTACCTTTACTAGTAGGAAAAAAGGGAAAATTTATAGTATAAGTCATTAAGCCATAACTATAATCAAAGGGAAACATAAAACGTTACTTTGAGGTGATGTGTGCATCTGTATGTTTATTGCAGCATTGTTTACAATGGCCATGATATGGAGGCAGCCTGGGTGTCCTTCGATGGATGAATGGATAAAGAGGAGGTGGTACACATATACAATGGAATATTGCTCTGCTATGGAAGGGAATGGGTTCTTGCCATCTGTGCTGCATGGATGGACCTGGCGGGTAGTGTGCTGAGTGAAGTATGTCAGACAGCAAAAGACAGATGCAATGTGATATCGCTTATGTGTGGAATCTAAAGAACAAAATAAACAAAACCAAACAAAAACACAAAAAAAGAATAAATCTAATTGGCTTTATATTAAATTAATCAAATCCATTGTTTATTTGTCTTACAAATAAAATTCCAGTGAAAAACAGTTGATTGATATTTGGGCATTATATCTTTAGTTATAATATTCAATTATATAACTGGCAGTCACAAAACTAGTGTGTGCTAATGTGAAAACATTATTTCTTACCTTGTTTAAATACAAAATTTATATTCAGTTGGGAAGAAAGTTATTATGCAAAATATCAATAAAATAAGCATATTGAAAACAGACTGAAAATTCACATTCAAATTCCAGGTTCTCAGTGTTATGATTTACTTAGATGATAATATGAGCTAATAGTGTCATACATGGGAGATATCTAATTTTAACCTTTTCTATAACATAATACATTTGACATTTTAAAAATATATATATTTTTTTATATTACAAAAGCAATCTCATTGGTAGTGAATTGCCAATTCTTTTTCTCTTTTTTTCTGGCAACCACGAGGCCCAGATGCTAAGCACTGGAAGATAGTTCTTCCAATGGCAGCATCTGGCGTGCTGGCAGACTCCATAAGCAATTTTGTTTTATAGCTTTAAAGCAGCTTCTGGGTCTATTACATGGTTAATCTGATGGGCTGTCTGGGCTGCCTTGTCCTCCTGGATGCCATATGCCAACAGCTAGAGATGCAATGAACTGTCTGCCCATTAGGGCTGCTATAAAGAACACACCTGAAAAAAACCAGCTGCAAAGAGTGCTCTACTTCTGTTCAGCCATTACAGTAACCAATAATGAGTGAGTGACCTGGCTAAAATAGTGATAAAAACTTGCCAAAATATTCAATGCCCTCTAAACAACAGTGGAAACTAGAAAACTATAAATAATAAAATATTAAGGAAATGATTCTGTCATTTGATAGTGAAAGAAGTATTCGCAATGTCTCCCCCTTTCAAGAAAAGGAAGACAAAATGAGAAGTAGAATTGTGAGAATGAGAGACACAAATACGTCTATTCTGTGGCAAATGGTTCATCGGAGGATGCATTCTCTGAGTGATAGGGTTGTATCTAACTCATTTTTATATTTTCAGGGCCTATCAGAGTATTTGATCATGGTAGAAACAGAATAAGTGGTTTTTAAATAAATAAAAGCAAATAACATGAGAACACTGCAAATAACATTGCAATAGTATGATACATTTTATTAACTTCTCATCCTTTAATATTGTATCATTAACTTTTTATCCTTTAATATTGCATGTGATATAGCTTTTTCAGAGAATACTTTCATTACCACCCAGACTACATTGGGCCCCAATCTTCTGTACATCACAATATCTGCCAGTACATGCCATTATATCATTTATCACCATTTACATTTATATACTTGTGTGAATATATTACATTGTATCCCAGTACCTTAATTGAAAACAGGTTAATTTTGTTTTAATTTAAAACAGGCCAACATACACTAATGTCTTCATTTTTTCGTATGAGGGCCAAGACATATTATTTGGTTGTAGATGAGTCCAGGGACTGCAAACTAACACACATCAATTGATAAATAAATAACGCAAGAGATAAGAGAAGAGGAGCTAAAGTTAATCAAATAAATGACTTAAGTGTAAGTTAAATCAAGTATCTACTCTATTTGAACATCTGTCATGCTTGAAATTGTTCCTTCTTTTTTAGTCTCATCTCTTTGACCCAATCTTCTGTCACATTCCTCTACTTTTAAGAGCTCATGTGATTAGACCGGGCTCTCCCAGATAATACAGGATAATTTCCCTATTTTATTAGTCAATTTATTAGCAATCTTAATTCTATCTACAAACTTCATTTCTTTTTCCCTTGTAACAAAACCTATTCCTAAATGTTGAGATTAGGACATGGACATCTTATTCTATCTCCCACACTGCTGAAAGACCAGAATTTGAGGGTGCAGGTAGAACATATTCTTGATAAAGTTTCCCAGTTGAGCTCCACGAGTAAGATATAGAAACAAGAGAAGGTTCATTGATTCATAGTATATTAATGTTGATAAAAAATTTAGAAATGCTTTAGTCATGCACTCTCAATTTATCTGGGGTCATCAGATCCTCAAAACCTAAACCACAAAGTCAAAACTATCTAGTTCAGGAATTAGGGATAATACCCAGTTTTCCAAATCTTAATTTAGAGTTCTTTATACTATATCATCTCCTCTTATCATCCGATCTGTTCAGGCCAAAAGTACACAGGAGTCTATTTTACAGGTGATATGATACTTAATGATTCATAACACACACACACACACACACACACACGTATAAGGTTACAATAACAAATACAACATGGTTATAAAAATTATAATAAAATTTAATGGGTGAAAGCTATAGTTTCATTCAAATAAAACAAAACCACATAAACATGTACTATACTAGTCACACTATAGAGCTTTGTTCAGGCATAGCCAGGAGAAACACTTGGAATTTGATAAATGACTTTCAGGGAAACTCACTGCTCTAGGCTTCATGTTTTAACCTATGTTTAAGGAGAATAATTTCTCCCCCCTCCACCTCTCCACCCCTCCACCCTGCCTCCCTATAATAAATTCATGGTAAACTCTTCTGACATGGCTCCTTACTGGCAGACCACACAATAAAGTAAACAAACAAAAGAACTGTGTCAAATTACCCAAGTAATTAGAGATATGGTTTATCAACCCAGAAAATTTCACAACTAAAAATCTTACTCAGAATATACACTGTTAAACCTGAAGCACTTGGTTGTTGTATTCCTCTCTCTACACCACAAATATTCACTAGTAAATGACCCAAAGGGATTCGTTCTGTGGTTAATTTGGCTGAGTGGATCTGGCTTCAGTGTCACTCCAGATCCTGTTTGTCATTCTGACATTCCAACTGCACTAGAAAGGCTGAAATCATAAAGAACTTCCTCGTACAATGTCTTTTCTTTTTCTTTCTATGAAACAACCAATGTCCTAAAAAGACTCAGGTGCTGACCATGCTATCGTCATCCAGTTTCTCTAATCCCTGGCATTTTTCTGCCTGGACACTGGAAGCCAAATTGAATGTGCTCTTGTCCATTGAGAATTTTGTGTTTATAGCCTTTCATTTAGAAAAGAGGCTGAATAATATTTCGATATTATTTTATTAGAAGAATTACTTTATACTACAGAAGAGAGAAAAATGATTTTAAGTAAAGTTATATCCACTTACTGATTTTTTTCTTTTGTTATCAATGCTTTGGTACCAAATCCAAAAAAATCATGGTCAAAACCAATGTCAAAGAACTTCTCCCCTATTTTTCTACTAGGAGTTATACAGTTTCAGGTCTTATTAAGTCTTTAATCTATTTTGTGTTGATTTTTAAGTATGGTGTAAGATAAAGGTTCAATTTCATTCTTTGCCTGTGAATATCCAGTTGTCCCAACACAATTTATTAAGAGACTATTTTTCCCCATTCTATTTTCCTGGCACATTTGTGGAAGACTAGTTGACTGTATATGCATGGATTTGTTTCTGGTCTCTGTTCTGTTCCTCTGGTTTGAGTAAGCAACATTTTAAAAATTAACCAGAAACTGCCTATTTCCAAACAGAACACAGAAAATACAACAGTTCATTTTGTACTTATGAAAATAGTAAATACTGCTAACAAGATGAAACTTTATTTGGCCTTACCCTATCTCCTCTATGTACTTCATTGTTGCAATGTTTCTATATTTTGTTATGATCAGTCAAAATTTAGGCAACTACCAATGAGACAAACAAACATAAAACACCAGGAAACAGAAAACCTGTACACCATCTTAATCCTCTCCTTTATAGTAAGAGATGCATTATTGTACTAAAATATATACAAAAATAAAAGTCGATGGGAGCGTCCACACTTGTTTTGTTAATGAATTAGCCAGTGGCAGTTCTTAGACAGTTTAAGAGAGACTCTAAGAAAAATTATAGAATTTTCTATTTAAATTTTTTGAAGTTTTAAAATATCAGAATATTCTTTGAAGGCAAGTTTTTATTATTATTATTATTATTATTATTATTATTATTATTATTAGTTTCAGGTGTGCAAAACAATGTAATGGTTAAATATTTACACCCCTCACAAAGTGATAACCCCCTCCCCCAATCTACTACCCTTTGACGTTGTATATAGCTGTTACAATGCCATTGACTCTATTCCCTATGCTGTACTCCACCTCCTGTGACTATATATATATATATATATATGCTAAATATATATATATATGCATATATATATATACACACATATATATACATATATATACACATATATATGTATACATATATATACATATATGTATACATATATACATATATATATATATATGCTAAATTATAGTTGAGATTCAGTATTATTCAGCTTCAGCTTCAGGTGTACATTGCAATGGTCAAGTTTTAAGGGAAATTACTAAGATACATAGAAAAAGCACGTCTTGGTGGATCACGGGCAGAGTTCACAATTTTGTATTACAACCCTCATGCTGTGCTTTGCCTGTGATTGGTAGCCCTAAGGTGTCATTTGAGTAGAATCATATTGTTTGGAGGAGTAACTCATGCTGTTCTACCACAAAGCAATCAGTAACAGAGATCAATTGGACAGAATAGAAGGAAAAAAGGAAAGAGGTAGTTAAAATGCTATTATCTCAGACCTTAAAGATATTAAGAGGAAAGTTATTAAGAGTGGCCTACATAGAAGTTATATTAACCTATATAAAATATTTTTCAATACACACTCATCACCTAATAACTTTAAAGTAAAAAATATATTTGCAAAGCATATACCTGGATAGGTAAAGTGCAGCATAAAACATGATACGCATCAGATGTATTAAGTATGACTTTAATCTGATTGAAATGGTTAACATTGATAAACTGACTCGCAGAGCTAAATTATAAAACCACCAAAGATTGTTCTACCACTTTTCTTAAGATATTCCTCAATAAAGTTAAATGAATCCCTGTGTTTAAGATTATTTTATATTATTTCCAAAGGTAGAAGATTGATGATATAATTTTATTATTTGACACTTCTCAAGACTTTTTATATCTTTAATATAAGCTTGAGAATAATGTCAAGAAATTGCACCTTGATGAAGATGAACAATATCCAATTTCCAGAGATTAAGAATTTGCTTAAAATTAACTAGTTTTCATTAAAGAAACTTGGCTCACAAAGCTTAAAGGACAGTGTCTAATAGAGTATAAATGAAGAGAAATCCGGAGATCAAGAGAACCAGTTCAAAATACTGACTATGGCATTTATAAACTCTGTGACTTTGTATAAATTCCTTAATAACTTCTTGTACCAAATTTTCTTCTTTTGTAAAAATAAGAATATCTATATCTATCTATATATATAGTCATCAAGTCACAACCTATTGAAATGTTTTCTCTATCTGATATCCACTTGTTAACATCTCTAGTCTGAGTTTCATGTACATTAATTGTGCATTAAAAATCAACTGCCAATTCATTTTTTTATTAGATGGATGAACATATAGGTAAGAATAATGTTAACTATGAAGTTCAATAGATTGAAGTAGCAAGTTCACCTATGTATATTTTTACCAAATCATGCACTTTATTTACATTGAGACATGCTTCATCAAACTGTCTTTCCTTATATAAACTGATCTTTTAAAAAAAATTACCTTAAAACTCATAAACACAGACAACAGTATAGTGGTTGCCAGAGGGTAAGAAGAGAGGGTGGGGTGGTAGAAGAGGGTAAAGGGGGTCAAATATAGTGATGGAAGGACTCTGGGTGGTGAACACACAATACAGTATATAGATTACGTATTATAGAAATGTACGATTGAAACCTATATAATTTTACTAACCAATGTTACCCCAATATATTTAATTTTTGTTTTAATTACCAAATGATGTAATCCATTGTAATATAGCTCTTTCTTTCTTTGTCTGTTTTAATGCTGTCTCATCCCAGTTTTGAGGCCCTGACTAGAATCTGGTCAGTTCCCCTTCTTGAGCAGTGAAATCCACATCCAATCTTACACGTAGCTCTCACATTCTTGGGCCACTATGAACGAGCCCTGACTACCCCATGGTCAGGTAAACTAGGTCCAGACAACTAAGGTCAGCCCCTATGCTCAAGAGACCAAGAGAAATCATTAAAATTAGCCAATCCACCTGGATCCTGGGAAACCCAGCTAACCCCGTCCTCCTTATCATCCATAAGCTGCCCCCTACAGCTCCAGTTTGCTGTTACCCTGTCCTGGATTGAACCTTCCGTGTTGCCTTGCCTGGAAGTCTTCTCTCATTTGAAGCTGTAACAGAGTTTTGCCTTTGATCCATATGAGTCTTATTCATTGGTTGTGTCCTGACATCAAAAGAATCTTTAAATCTTATAAAAACAGCTGGCACTGTGAGCAAGATGGCATGGTCATGACCACTGACTCCTGGATAGCTTTATGTGGGGACTGTTTTTGCCTTACTGATTGGTTTCAAACCACCATGTGAGCAGCTTGAGATGGAACTCCAGCAGCTTAGCTAAAGCTTTGTTACTTGCTGCTCTATCTGCAGGTGGTTGCCATGCCTCTCCTTATCCAAATTTCTTGAGCAAGGGGATACTCAAAGGAATAGTGGTAACTGGCTAACCTTCTGGGGCTAGATATTAGCTCAAGTGAAGCCCATCTTAAGGCAGTCAGAGTAGTAGGCCACTTGAGTCACATCTTCTCAGGCTGGGCATTCAGGTGTGTTTCACATCACAGCCTGTGTTTGGCAGAAGCCTATTCCATGGGTCCATCACTAGTTCAGCATTGGTGTTTCTTTACAATTATTTGGGGGCACAGTTCTGGTTTGGCTGTGTGTTTTGGGCTGGAGGAAATTGTGGGTCAGGCTGCCCAACAGTAGAATAAAGGCACTCAGATCTCCTTGTTGGTGTTGCTCAAGAGGAGGCAGTGGCCTGTCTGTCTTCTTTGCTGTTGCATGTGTTGCTATTATCATCAGTAAACTTCATGCCCCTTCAAGAGTATAGTGGGTTGCAGCCTTGGAGGCCAGGAGCCCAATGCTTAATCAATAGGGGACGTATGAGGCAAAACAAGAATATCTTATCTCTGTATCCTGCCCCACCTCAAGAACATCTGCTGAAGTTATCCAGTTGCTTAAATAATGCAAACCTTCTAGCCAGTGAGCTTGGGCCTTAGTAAGTGCAAATGTGTATCAACATGCAAAAGAACTTATACTTGGGAAAAGGGGGCTAACTATGCTCTCCCAAAGAGAGGTTGTTTTAACTCTGTAAGTAAAAACCCCAATCTTGGGGAGTTGGAACAGAGAAGCATTGGAAGGAGAGAGAGCTGTCTACACGGCAGCCTCTACCCGTATCCTCCTTTTCTGTAACCCCCAAAAGGGACTCACCATGAGTTATCAGAGGAAAAAACAAAAACTTGGCTTCAGATGCATAGAAGCCAATGGAAAAACAAAAAGGAATGGAAGTAAAAGAAAAAAATATATACCCTGGATACAGGAACAGGGCACTTAGAAATAAACAAAAAAATATTTCTCTCCCTGTCTCTCTCTCTCTCTCTCTCTCTCTCTCTCTCTACATATATATATATATATATATATATATATATATATATATATATATATATATACTCTCCCTTCAAAGTAGAGAACTCTGGGAATCTCTTGCCTCACAGATACACAAAATATACATCAAGGCCACACACATCTCTGCATACACTGAGGCCACAATACAAGGTCTCAGCAGGACACTCCTTATCCCCTTCAGAGTTCTAGGCGTTACTGATAGTGAGTGATCAACACACACATTTTATTTCTCAGAATGTACAAGGCTGGGTCCTGGAACAAGACATTCAATGAAACTTTCATTTCTCTGATAGGTCCCAGGGAATACAGAGTCCTAATGGGCTCCTTAAGAAGTCCTATTTAAATTACAAAATGACAAATGAACCTGTAAATAGGTCTCTATCTTGCCCCAGACTTTAATCTTTAATTCTTAATTCAAGGCTTCGTGGCTGACTCACACCTTATACCAACTTTAACAAAACCTTCCCATCATCCCTTTCTATATTTAAAGAGGGATATGTGTTGCCTCCATGCATATAAATATTCATATATGAGGCTCTTTAATAATATCTCTTCTTATCTTTATGGGTTTTTGATCCTGCCCCTATCTCAGAAGGGCTGGAAGCTAGATAGAGGGCATGTATTTTCCTGGCACCAGCTAACCAGAGATTCGTCCATGGGCCAGGTATTTGCCCATGTGTCAAGAATTTAGCTAAACTGTTACTTCTTGTATTGTTGTCTCAGCATCCATTTTGTTTGGTCAAGCAGTCTTCACTGACCTTAAACTGACACTAGCCCCCTCACGCAAAGTACGTACCCTTGGTAGTAGCCCACAGAGTCACAAGCAAATGTAAGTTCCTGATATGACTTCCTCCAACAGCCCTTGTGATCAAGTCTCCCAGGCCTCCTAAAGCCTTTGTTTAATGTGCCCCTTAAATAACACTCTGATGTGGCTTACCAAACCCCACTATTTTGGTTTGAATTGACCAATCCAGCTTTAGCCTGGAAACCCCAAAGCACTCCACCCATGAACCTGGATAAAGTCATGTTCCCCCGGTCCTGCTTCTCTCTAGCTGCACTCTACCTTGACCTTTCCATGTGGTCCCTTGAGGTATTCTAGGTACTACTCCCAGGACTTGTGAGTAATAAACTTCTCTATTTCAACTTCTCTTGTGGTCTATTGTTAAACAGCAGGTCTCTAGCCAGCACCCTGTGTTCTACTTAATAAGTGATAATTTGACAAATTTGCAACACATTTTGATATGGGATCCATTTAAGACTGAAATTTCACTACCCCAAATATCTTCCTCAATATTCAGGTTTTAAAGAGTGAATAATTAATCCAGGCTCTCCCTCTGATCCTCTCCAGAAAATTAAAATTTATGTTCCCAGGCCATTCCCACTACCAAGAAAGGAGACAAAACAAAACAAAGCAAAACAAAAACTCCCCTTAGTAAATGAAAATAACATTTGAAGATAATAATGGAATAAACACCATATCCCAAAATGATGACACTGGACAACCTATCCGTGGTAATGATACATGTTAGAGACAAATCAACACCAGACAACAAAAGCCCGTTAAATAAGTTGTACACCATTCTGTTGACTGTTCGTCTTGTTATTATTAGTCTGGGTATTTTTATTGACATGTGATTTGGAGGTCCAAGTCCTCCAAAGCCACTCTTTCAACAAAATAGAGCAATGCTGAGGGGGTCCATGTCATCGAGTTTGGCTGATACAGGCCATGCCCCTCAAAGGCACCCCTGACTTACCTTCATCACTCAAATCAACATCTGAGACAAAGGGCTCACTGTCATTGGTTAACAGAAGGCATGCCTACAGGCTAAGTTAAAGCTCCAATTTCAGCCACAAATATTTAACTTAATAAACAACCCAATACTCGATTAACAATACGCACCCAATTAAGCCATACAATTTAAAACCTATTTTCAGAACACCTCTCATCACCCATCTGGGCAAAATCTTGGACTGTTGGAATCTTTTAGATTTGGCCACCCTTAATCAGAGCTTTCATTCTGTTCGTCAGGTTGTAGCACTTTGGTCAAATTACAGCAGTATCATGGATGTCAGCATCAGTTTTCCTAGATGCACCCACAAAGCCCCTTCAAAGACATTTGCAAGCCAAATTCCCAGGCCCAAAGTTGCCTTCAAATTCCACAAATGGCTCAACCTTATTATAATACTATGGAAGCACAAAAAATGAGCCACATCAACCCAAGTAAGGTGTCTTCTAGGGAACGATACTCTAATTCCACATCTCAGATGGCATCACCCTGGCCCAAGAGCTCATGTTTTTATCACCTGATAGAAAACATCACTTTAGAGGACATTGCCCTAACCCAAGACCTCACTACTGGAGATGACTTTTCCTCTTGCACTATAGACAGTGAAACCCCCTGACAATGAATCACTGCCCCAGCAATGCCCATAGGCTGCCTCTCCTAAGACACTAACAAGCTGGACATAACATGTTCATTGCTTGCTCTCCTTCAATATTAGCGATTTTATTACATTCTATGAGCTCAATATTTACTTAACTCTTGATCTTTATATACATCTTGTTCTCTGCCAAAAATGTAAACCCTTACACTCCCATGTCTGAAGCTTGTATCATCTAAACATTAACGGAGAGTATTGCTTTCCCAAGAGTTACCTGCTTCATTAAGTCAACACTTTGACCCCCTGGAAAAAGGACTCCCACTCTCCAGCATCTCCTACTCCCCACACCCAACTTGCCACAATGACTTCCTGCCATTTCCAACCATGCCCACCACAATCACCCTTGGTTACAAACAAAGACCACTACTTCACCTTACTAACAACAACATAACTGTCGGACCTGCCTCCTTGACTCAAGGAATACACCAATACATTATTGTCATGGAAAATATAACTCATACATTTAACACACTTTACAACTACACCAAGATATTAGGAAAGACCCTGAAATTCTAGATGTTTTCTTGGCAAATATTACATAATGGGAAACTTGGTTACTGGCCAGCCTATTGGGACTTCAACTTGTTTTTCTCCATTTTACTCTAGTAATAAAATGGTTTCCATTCTGTTCAAGGCAACGTGTTTATTCCATACTCTCTGAAAGTCTCCTCTGCTATCAGGACCATTCAAATAATCAATCTCAAAACTAATGTCGAGATAATAATGAGTCAATTGTAATACAGTTTTTGGTTTATTCTGTTACAATGCTGTCTTGACTCACTTTTGAGGTCTTGGTTTAATAATAGTCAGTTTCCCTTCTTGAGCCGCTGATTAAGCCTACACACCAGCACTTTCTATCTGGCTCTCACACGCCATGGGCACTGTGCACAAACACTCAACTCATGCCCAGGGATCATGTTAGCAGGCAACGAGGGAGAGTCCCCACATCCTGGAGCCCGGGAAATTATTTAGAGAAGCCAATCCACACAGAACTGCCAAAGCTCCCACACCCCTTGCTTTATATATATGCTCTCTGCAGCTCTAGCTTGCTCCTTCCCCGTCCCCACTTCAACCCACTATGCGGCCAGGCCTGGCAGTCTTCTCTAGTTTGGATCTGTAGAACATGAATTTTTTTCTTTCATTTATATGAGTGTCACTGTGTTGTGTCCTGACATTAAAAGAATATTTTTAATCTTATAAAACATGTATGCAACAGATACCCCTGGCAATATATGTGAAAGTAAGTAAGGTTACTATATTCAGGATATTTATAGAAAGGAAAAATTGCCTAGTTGCTAGGTAAAATGAACTATGCTCTGTTGTGGAAAACCCCAAATACAAAATACCCTCATTAACTCTCACCCCAGGCATTATCTCTATTGCTACAACCAAGATGTCTTGAATTTAAGCTTTACATTTGATGTTCAAACCATGCACACCACCCTTCCAATCTTTCACTCCGTGCCTCTTTCTGAGGCAAATGTCTGCAATGAAGAACTGTGGTACATTTCAGACTCCTGAGTATCTATGACGTGTAGTAAATAGCTGCAAAAACTACATGGACATTGAAAAGTTATAAAGGCAAAGGTTTGATTTTTAAACCATTTCAAAATTATGGTTTGGTCATGTAATAATGACAACAGTCTAGAAATGGAACAGAATACACAAGGTGATCAAGGTGATGTGTACAATAAATATCAGTGGGTAGTCATTTTTTAAATCTTAATTTAAAAAAAAATGTTTACATGTTGAGAAAGTGATAAGAGCTTGACAAATATATATATATATGCAGTGCCTATAACCCTTAATTAGTAGCATGATACTAGGCAAGTCAAGTGATTTATCAAAGGCCTGGTGTCCTTCCATATAGGGGATTATAGTAACTTCCTCATGGATTGTCAGTATTAAATGAATAATTCATGTAAAGCATTTAGCAGAGTTCATAGCATGTAGCATAGACTTAATAAATTATAGTTATTAATAATAATATTAATATTTTAATTCACTCATATGAAGGCATATCTAGACACCAATTATTAAAATAAAATTAAATAAAATAAAATAAGATAAAAACAATCTCAGCCTGAAAAAGAAGAAGTGTTTGATGAATCTTCAGTGACCAAAATGATATACTTGATAAATTTGGACAAAATATGAACCAGAAGAGTTATATAAGTAATTAATCACTTCCTCCTCCAAAAGCTGAGAACCTATTACAAAGTAATGCAAAGTTACCAGGACCCTAAAATGGCTGCCCTGTTGTTAAAAGAATTCAAAATATTCCAAGCAACAAATAAAACGAGCCTCACAAGAACCATCCGTGTGCCCCTGAGAAGTTTCCAAATTCTCAGACATGCACAAGCCATTTTATTCAATATAGTCTGTATTTTAAGTTTACTTAAACCCAAATCTAGCCTTCTCTTTGCTTTAGGTAGAAAAATGTGTTACTGCTGTGTGTTATTTTTCAAGTTTTTATGCTATTTGACGAACAAATTGCTATTGGATTTAACTGAATGATTTTAATTTCCCTTTACATTTTAGCAATTCAGTCCATGTTTTAAACTATATTTCTGAATCACATATGTTGCCTTGTATTTTTATATTGTTCACACAGACTATAATCACTGGAAAATGATTATTTTTGCTATATGTCAGAATCAGACAATCTGAGCAAATGTATTCATAGAAAACTGAAGTCCTGTAGAACCAGTGATTAATACTAGATGAATAAATACAGTCATGAAAATATGATTTGAAAGCATAGTTCTTTAAAAGTAGATAAATAAAGTGATATTTGTTCATCTTAGTTTCTATGAAAGAGTTATTCTGATATGCACAAGGATAAACGATCTATGTAAAAGTGTTAAAATATCTACCCAATTATGTAGAAGATTTTTCTGTCAAATCAGTAGGCTTTCAAATGTGTTAAAATATCAAATAAAAGCTAATTCTTATATACAATCTCACCTATTCACAATTTCAATATGTCTCTGTTAAGATATTAGGAGAATGTCAAAGAATACCTATTTTTTAACAAGTAATTGTGATATCAGATGGAAGAATAAACAGGATAAAAATCCTTAAAGTATCCAACAAGTAAAGCAAATCAAGTAATATATAATTTTTAAAGTATAAAATTTATTACATAACTCATATATAAGTACCTTTGCTAAATTACACCTTATATATAAATTTACTTTTAAAATTAGATAGCAGAATTAAAAATATATTGTAGGCTTTTACTTTATTTTTCATTCAAGTAAGTGAATGGCATCGTACATAATTTTAATGTTTATGATTTTAACTCTACTTGAGGTAACCAGGTTTATGTAAATTCCTTCAATCCACATCTTGTCACATTAATTTAATAATTACATATTGTATTACTGAGGGCTCTCCAGAGAAAAAGAAATGAGGAGATGTGTATAAATATATAGAAAGAGATTTATTTTAAGGAGTTAACTCATGTGATTATGGTAGCGTCATGAATCCAAAATTTGATGGGGGAGGCAGGCAGATTTGAGACTGAGGAGAGTTGCAGTTTGAGTATAAAAATCAGTCTGCTGGTGAACCAGAAAGAGTTGAAAGGTAGTTTGCTGGAAAATTCCCTCTTGCTTAGGAAGGTTCAGCCTTTTGTTCTCTTCAGGCCTTGAATTGACTGGTTAAGGATCCACCCACATTATGAAGAGCAATCTGCTTCACTCAGTCCACCGATTGAAATGTAAATCTCATCCAAAAACACCCTCACAGAAACATTCAGCGTACAGCTTCACTAAATATTTGGGCTCCAAGGCCCAGCCAAGTTGTTATATAAAATTAACCATTACACACACACACACACACACAGACACATGCACTTTTCTACTTTGTAGCAAGTACAATAACTAAACAGAATGACTAGAAGTAAACACTTTTGATGTATTTTGATTTGGTATTTTACTAAGATTTTGCCATAGTTGATTAGTGTTTGTGTGTTGATACTGATATCAGTAATGAAGCATCTTTCACCGCATATTCTACAGGTAAAAAATTTCTTAAAGGAAAGTATCGATCTTATACAATAGAAAGTATCTGAACTATCACAATAAAATTATCATAATTCTTATGCAATTCTTACTTTCATTAGAAGGGGCCAACTAGAGTCCCACCAGATCACAGAATAAAAAAGAATCTGTTTTCTTATTGCCTCTCAGCTTTTTAAAGTAGCATAATCCAGCGGCAACCAGAATCTATGTTTCCTGTTTCAGAGCAGGACTTAAAAGAACTGATATTGAACAAGATGAAATGAGGGGTTTCTCTGTAAAGTGGTATCCTTCTAGTTGTCCAACTTCAAACAATATCAGTATCCTATTTCTATTTTTTTTTCAGGTTTAATAACTTGAAATAGTTTTTCCCACCATGCTCTCACATTGTATATAATTTTTGAACTTGGTATAATCTGGTTCATTTTCCTTTCCTACTTTCATGCTAAAATGGTCTACGCTTTCATTTCTTCATGTTTGGGTTTCATTTTTCATTCGTGTCACTGGACTCTATCCTCAACCCAGTTTACTCCATCATCATTTTCTGGATTATTATGTGCAAATAATATTCTTCAAACATTATTTTTGTGGATATTTAAAGTTTCATAAAATTTTAGTCATCCAGCAGAACACTAGTCTAAAATAAACCTTCAGAAAATAAAGTTCTACATATGTATTTGAAGATATCTCTTTGTTGTAGAGTCACAATTAACAGCAGCAGCATCAAATTCTGAGAAATAGTCCATTTATACAACAACCAAGCACTTAGTATCTACTGTGTGCAGGCTCTGCTCTCAGCACTAAACATACAGCAGCAAACTAAACAGGGATAAAATTCATGTTTCCCTTCAGTATATAGGTCACATTCTAAATGCTACAATAGAAAGTAAAACAGAGAACAGGATAAGTGAGACATGCTATTTTTCATGCTTCATTAATTGAGTTATAACTGACATTAAGTGCATAAATCTTATGTGCATAGTTCAATTAATTTTCATATTATATAGAGCTATGTGAGCACCCAGATCAAAATGTAAGGGGTTATATTTCAGATACAGTGGTTAGGAAACCACATCAATGAGGTGATATTTTAGCAGAAAGCTAAAGAAACTGAAGGAGCCAATATGTAGCTCTCAGAAGAAAAATTACACTTTATTTAGTAGGGAACTCCCTAGTGGTTTGATTATGAAATCCATTACCTATGCAACTCTTAACATCCTAGAGAAAAGTTCTACATAATACGTACAAAGGTATGTAGATGTGATGTATTCAATTGCTTTTCTTATGCCACAATACTGTATCATTAAGTCTCTCAGAAAGGATTTCTCTTTCCCCATCAATAATTTTCCATTCTAGACAAGACATACACGAAATCAATCCTCATATTTATTTCCAATACTTACTTCCTGTTCCTGGTTTTCTATAAAACTCTTTCAACTTACTAGAAGCTAACTTTAGTTTTCTCAGATAATTCCTTTACCTTTTTACAGTTCTATTGCATTAGACGCTGGACACTAGAATAATCTACACATATTTTCTGTAAGTATGTTCAATCTCATTTTCATAAGTACATAGTTAATATTTCCATTTGTTTATTAAAGTTTCTATTATCTACAATGAAATTTCCCATCTGATCATTCACTATGTTTGTTTTTACTTATTTTCTTGAATGTATTTATAACAGCTGCTTTTAAGTTCTTGACTGCTTATTCTAACTTTAGGATTGGCTTTTATTGATTGAATTTTCCCCCATCTAAGGGTAATATTTTTCCTTTTCTTGTTTTTCACATGTCAAGTGGATTTGATTATATACTTCACATTGTCAATGATACTATATAGAGACTTTAGCTTCTTTTATCAGGCTACGAAAAATGTTGACTTTTGTTATGGTGGGCTTTTGAATCACTGATAGATTTTCTTTATTCTGTTAGTCTTGGTATTATTTTTTTTTTAGGGAAAGTATGTCATTTATTTACTTGATTCTACAATATGGCCTTTACTCTAGAGCATTTTTTTTTTTTTTAATTTCTAAGATATGATCTCAACTGAATGCCCCATTGTGCAGGTCTCTCCATTCTGGGTGGGCTAAAACTCCAATATCTTCCAGCAGTATTATACTTTAGGAATCTCAGTTCATTTTCTTTATTCCAATAGCAGTTATCCTCTTCTCAACCTTGCAGAGTATCTCCCTGTGAATGTACATCCCAGAAATCAATCAAGGACTCAAGCCTGGGCCCTTAACAAATTTCTACCAAACCTAACTCCCTGCAACTCCTTTCCCTTCAATATCCTGCTTATGAATCCCAGCTCTTTGTATCCCAGAAATTTTCTCTCTGCTTACTCCCCTCAGAGAGGCTGTCACATTCTGTTAGGCTCTACTTTCCTATGCCACAGTCAGGAAAGTGTCACGGCTCGGTGAACTTTGGGTTCATCCCACACTTTTCCCTTCTATAGAGGATAAACTCCTATGATGCTTTTGGTTCAATGCCTGAAAGAAATTGCCACATGCATTTTGCCTACTTTTTAACAGTATTTTGTTCAATTTTGAAGGTCATATCTAGTACCCATATCTCTGTTGTGCCAGAAATGGACTGTCACTTTGTTTTTAACATTTTAAAAATGTCTCTAATAAGAAAAAAAATATCTCTAATTAAATATCTCACCTGTTCCTCACAAAAACTTTCAAAACCGTTAAGGCAGTTTCCTTTCCCTATTATATCTCCATTTTACGGATTGAAAAAAAAAGGAGAGATTACTGGAGTTATTTTAATTATAATATTTAAATATTCTTGAAGTTCTTAAAATTTCATAAAGTTCTCAGATTCGTATCCATGACTTTATCTATTATATAATTGTGTATCTATATGTAATTGTGTTTTCTGCTAATGCAACTCTGTTATTTACAAATCATAGTGGTTACAAGTTATATTAAAATTGATTTTAAACACTCAACTGCTGGGAAAAAAGAAAAAAAAAACTACTTTTTCTTACTTTCTTCTAAAATTTTAGATAATGAAGAATCAATTTAGATAATGAAATATTAATTTTCTTGCTATCATTTGTTTGAGTTTTCTATTTTTGTGTCTCTGACAGAAACAAAAATGAACCATACAGGACAGGTAGATACCCCTATCTCTTTTCATATAATTCTTACAAAGGCAAAAAATCTTCCTCACAGTGTTACCCTAAAAGTGTTGTAAAATAATCAAAAACACTGTAACTTTCTATGAAGTTTATGTATAACACTTGGGACCATAGTCCTGCCTTTCACTATTTTTAATTATTCAGCAAGTCATTTTTTGTTATATCTTCATGAATTGCCCCTTCTTTCATTTTACCCTGCTAGGTTTTAGCAACCTAAGATACTACAAATGGTGATAGTTTATTATTTTTTAATTTATTGACTCAACCATAACCTACTCCAGGCAAATATTGCCTTCCCCCATTGTATATTAAGAGGAACTATTATATTCCATCATAAACAAATAAAAATTTGTTCTTGGTAAAAAAATTATATTCAATACATGTAGTCTGCACACATACACTGTATTCCAGAAACTGTAGGGGATAATTGAAATTTCCCTACAAGCAAACAAATTCTTCTCTCACACCCTAGTTTCCAGGGATTTACTGTCAGTGGGTTTCACAGCATTGAGCTAGAAATACACAATGAAAGGGAAGAAATAAAGAACTACTTAACTTATACTGATCAAGAAATAGAACCATATTTTTCTGTACCACTGCTATTTCTCAGCAGGTTACATATGTACAAGCTAATATACATTCCGGATCCCACAGGCTCTTAAAACTAAAAGACCTCAGCGTCCTTGGCCTGCTCATGACTTACAAGAGACATAAATATGGTTTGGGGATTAGAAGTAGAGGCATTGCATGCTGCAAATTTTAAATTGTCAATTAAACAGCATCATTGAATCCTGAGTAGAACTGCCAAGGGCATGTTTGTCTGAAAAAGGATGGATTAACACAGACAGTCCCCACTGACATTTAAGATACATATCTGTGATTCTGGACACTTGAGGATGTGTATCTAAACAATGCAATCACATTTCAAATGCTGGAAGCAATTTTTGTCTTAGTAAACTGAAAAACCCTCAATCAAATATAGAAAAACTCTCAAGATATACTTAACTTTGTAAGCTATTTGTCAGCAGTATTTGCATTCATTACCCGTGCATGTGATATTAAGCAGATACAAAAATACAGGTCCCTTGGATATGGTTGTGTTGAATATAAACATAAAAGACTCCCTGCCATTTCTGTACTCTGTAGCCTTGTTGTTTGGTGAAGATAGTTTATTTGTTTTTATGGGAGTAGAGATTTATAAATAGAAAAGTATAGACACAGGAACTGACAAAAATTTTAGAGTGTTTTATGTTTTGACTTATTACCCATACTAATTATATTTTCTTCTCAAAGAGGTAAAATAAATACAAAAATACAAAAAAAATCAGCAAAACCAAAATAATAATTCTGTGCGCCCTTAAAAAGACTGTAAGTTTCCCTCCCCCCTTTTTAAAGGATTTTTTATAACATTATTTTTCCATGAATTAAAGGAAATTGAGAATGTTCATTTTAAGTAATCTTAGATTTTTACTTTTATTTATATCATTCAGTGATATCACAAAGATATATATGCATATATACATATACAATGATATACACATATAATTTTTGTGATGTCACTGAATTATACAAATAAATGTAATATAAATAAACATACATATATATACACACAAATATACACACACATCACAGTGTGATAAATTAGTTGCTTTCTACAATGAGAAGTATACTAGCATATGATTTATAGCAATTTTTAAGAAAATTATGAAAATGCAATGTTTAATGGAAAGTGGCATCAATATTATTATTAAAGGATTTGTACATGTTGTGAAGAATAGTAATTTGTTTACATTCAGTATCTGTTATATAGATGATTATCTAGAAAATAGAAATTTCTAGAAAATACTTTATAGTTTACACATTTCTAGAAAATTAGGCTTAGCCAACTTATAATACTGATATTAATGGCAAAACAAGTATGATCTTTCAGGGTTGTAAAATAAAGCTGGAAAACTCATTAAAAGAAGAAATAGGGATGAGCGATTTTTGGTAGAACATAATTACATTAGATTGCATGTTTTGTTGCCATCACTGAATCATATCCTGATATTCATATATTTGTGTAGACCCTCCTGCTTGACTTTGGGCTAGTACTAAGATATGTTTTTATCAACAGAATGCAGCAACACTGACACTTTTCCAGTTCCAGAACTAATACTTAAGAAGGCCAATCAGTCGCTCCTTTTGTAGTCTTGAAAACCAGTTACGTTGTAAGAAGTTCAATTGACTGAGACTACCATGTTGTGAGGAAGTCCAAGCTCTACGTAGAGGTGCATGAATGGAGGATAACCGAAGAACTTCACTGGCAACGTCAACTGAGCTCTCAGCAGAAACAGTTATCAATTATCAGCCACGTTAGTGAGTACATTTTAGACTTTACAATCATGTCAGAAATCAGCACAAATGAAGGAGTAAAACAGTAAAACTGACTAGTTAACCCAACTAATTGTTATAAATAATTTTTTGAGGTCATAAATAATATTTTGGTATTATTTAAAGCCACTAAATTAGGGGCTGAGCTAACTTTAACGATTGTCTGGGAAGATAAATACTGCTATGATAACCATACAAATTAAGACTTTGCTTCAATTCATTTCAGTTGAAGCATTTAAATACCATACACAGAGAAATTATATTTTAATAGCAGGCCTACTATTGACAATTACTGAAACATCAGGGCAAAATGGAGCCTGAGTGAATAATTAGAAATATTGAGAAGGTCACAGGCCTACCAACCCTGTTCTTAATTCCTAAAGCTTTACAAGAGCCAGATAAACCATGGCCACCTGAGAGAAATGACTGTGGCCTGAATTAGATGAACAAAATTTTTTCACACATAATATATGCAGGAAAAAAAAATATATACAGTAAAATTTAATTTCAGTGAAAGTTGAAGCAGGAAAATCAATTTAATGTCCTTGAAATGTTTAAAATTGATTCAGTTATACAATCCTGTTAGTATTTTCATTCATAAAAACATTTTCTAAGGAGGAATTCAAAATCTTGGTGTTAAATATGTAATTGCTATTTTTATATAATTGCTATTTTTAAATTGAAACAGTCATTTCATACATGCCCAGCCATACATCCAGATCCTTAGTACCTTGTGCTTACATAATGCAATAGCCTCCTTTCTACGCTTCCTTCCATTACCATTCATTTTTGCATATTGCTAGTAGATTGGACTTGATGCGAATAATCCTTATCCTGTCATTTTGTTTGCTCAAAGACCTATGACAGCATCCACTTTATCACATGTTAAAATTTAAAATCCTGTATAAATGACTATTTATGTGTGTGATATACTGGGGGTGCCAAAAAATGTACACATTTTAAGAGATGTTATCTATGTATTACTTTTCGAACTTGAATTGAATTACTTAGAAATGCGTAGTATGATATTCGCTCAAAAGAAGGGTGTTAATCAAATGAATGCTAGTGTCATTCATTTTATTACAATTTTAATACAGTTTTTTTCCCTTTCTTAAAATGTGTATACTTTTTTTTCGCTCTATTCTTCCAAATTTGTATGTGTGTTTATGTGTGCATGACATATACACAAGGCCTGACAATTACGATCGTGAACTCATCCTAGAAAAAGTACTACATAAATCATTGCTGAATATCACTATGACCACCTTCAAAGTCCTTCCCTTGGGAAGCTATGCACCAGTGCCAGCACCTAGTCCACCCTTCAAAGCAATTTTGGAACTCTTTTTCTGGACTGTTTTTATCAAATATATAAAATATTAAACGTGTATACACCTAAAAATAGAGCTACAAAATGTGTGAAGAAAAAATTGAGAGAACTGAAAGGAGAAATTGAGCAATTCATTATTGTTAAACAACTCAAAAATCTCTCATCAGTAGAATAAGTTGACCAATAATCAGTAAGCATACAGAAAATCTAAACAACACTATAAATTTGATCTACTTGACATTTGAAGACCATTACATACAACAACAGCAGAGTCACTTCTTATTCAGTACATAAGCTACATTAATCAAGGTATAGTATATACTGGGTCAGATGAGACATTTTAAACATTTGAAAGAATAGAGCATCAAAATGAATACATTAGAAATCAGAAACAAAAACATATCTGGATTACTCACAAATATTTTGAAATTAACCAATATCCTTCAGAATAATAAATTTCATGGAGGAGAATTATAGGAGACATTAAAGACATTTTTCACTAAACGAAAATGAAGTCACAAAATATCATATTTGTGTGATATACTGCTAAAATAGTACTTAGCGGATAATTTACAGCTTTAAATGTCTATGTTTTATCAAATGGAACCCAAACCAAATAGAAAGAAGGAAGTAATTAAGTTAAGAACATAAATCAACAAAATGGAAAATGGAAAAGCAATAGAGAAATTAAATGTAACTAAAATATGGTTCATCATGGAGACCAAGATGGCAGAATAGATAAACATTGTGTCTATTTCCTTCCATGATCATATTAAAATTACAATATAGTATAGAATAATCAACCTGGAGAACTACATGAAGTCTAGATGAACAGAAGTTTTATAACTAAGGATAAAAAGAAAAAGCCACATCAAGAGTGGTAGGTAGGGCAGACAGGAAATGGACTATCCACAAACCTCCATGTGGTGGTTGAGAATCAGGAGGGCTATCTTGAGGGTGGAGGTTCCTCACTTGAGAAGCAATGTATCCCAGCCTTACACCAGGTTCCCTAGCCAAGAGTGCTGGTGTTAGGAAGGAGAGTGGCCACAACATCTGACTGAGAAAGACAGTGGGGATTCTGACCAACCAGGTGGGAAATTAGGCTGTGGGAAACCCAGATGTCCTCTTAAAGGACCTGTGCACAGAATCACTTATAAGCACTCACCCTGGACTCTGGCAGAGGGACAGTGGAATCATACGGGGAGCAGATTGAGGTATGTGGCTCAGAATGAGGGCTAGAGGTCAGCCACAATTCTCTCTGCATGGGCTTCTCCTCCCATGCAGCTGGCAGGCAGGCACCATCTTTCCTGTGATGAGCCCTCCTCCATAGGCCAAATCTGAATCTGATTGGTCTGGTGAGCTCTGCTTCTCCACCTTGCTGACTCACCAGGACCCTGCCCTACCCAATTATCCCACTGCCAGAGGCAATTTCTTGGTGAGCAGCCAGCCATGCCCACATTGCACTCTTTCTTGGAAAACTATGGGAGTCTGCAGGCCCCAGGAAGGCAGTAAATGTCCTAAATGTGTCTGAGACTTTTGCTGAGTAGCTTCAGGCTCAGCACTGGCACCAAACCAGAATCTATATTAATCTGTTGAACACAACTCTTCCCACTCTAGTGACTCCCTGAGATCCTGCCTCATCCAACTTGCTTAGTGCATGAGGCTTTGTCAGTGGATGAACATTAAGGAAGTAGCAGATGGCAGCGGGTCTCAAGGTGTTCTGGCTTTTTGTGGCATTATCACAGGGACATCCATCCTTAGTTTGCAGCATGGCCTCTCCCATGCACGTCCAGGTTTAGCAAAGGCAGTGAACAATTGTGGATTGCTTTGTAGCTCCTACCAGGCAGTCCCTAGCAAGTTACAGGCAGTGAGTGACATGTGTCTGCACCAGAACCCATCCAAGAGGCTGAAGAATCAAAAAACTTGGAGGTTGGCTTCAGACCACAGCAGAATACTGCCCAATTACCCCCCAAGGGGCACATACAAAGGGTAGTCTCAATAGGCACCGGAGCTCACTGGGAAAATCCCACTCAGTGGGGTAAGCCTCCCTGCACAACAGCCCTTACGCTGTCGATGTGGCCAAAATTGACAGCCAATCAGCCTAAGGGCTAATCCCATCTACTGACATATTAATAGCAATCAAGGAGGGCACACATAGGAGGGCACACACAACCCACACAAGGGACACTCCTGGAGCACCCCAGCAAGTAATCAGGGAAACTGTACCAGGGCCCCACATCACCTACTACATAAAGCCACTTGACCAAGACTGGGAGACATAGTAGATCTACATAATACATAGAAACAAACACAGGGAAACAGCCAAAATGAGGAAACAAAGAAATACATCCCAAATGAAAAGACGGGAGAAAACTTCAGAAAAATAATTAAATGAAATGGAGGTAAGCAACCTACCAGATGCAGAATTCAAAGCAATGATTATAAGGATGCTCAGGGAACTTAGTGAGAACTTCAACAAAGAGATAGCAGCATAAAAAAGACTTAGAAACCATAAAAAAGAACTGATGAGAAGTAAAAAATACAATAACAGAAACCAAGAACTCACTAAAAGGAAGTAGATGAATCAGAGGATCAAATCAGTGATTTGGAAGATAAGGTAGCAGAAAACACCCAATCAGTAGAACAAAAAGAGAAAAAATAATAAGCCCCTCCTCGCCCAAAAAAAAATGAGGATAGTTTAAGAGACCTCTGGGACAACATGAAGTGTAACAACGTCCATATCATAGGGACCCCTATGAAACAAGAAGATAGAAAGCAAGGATTTGAGAACATATTTGAAGAAATAATCAAGGAAAACTTTCCTATCTGGGTGAAGGAAATAGTATATAAGTCCAGGAAGTGTAGAGTCCCAAACAAGATGAACCCAAACAGATGCACACATAGACACATTATAATTAAAATGGTAAAGGTTAAAGATAAAAAGAGAATACTAAAAGCAGTAAGAGAAAGGCAGCTAGTAACATACAAGGGAGCTCCCATAAGATTGCCACGTGATTTTTCAACAGAAACTTTGAAGGCCATAGGAATTGGCATGAAACATTCAAAGCGATTAAATGCAAGAATCTATAATCAAGACTGCTGCTCTACCCAGAAAAGCTATCATTTAAAAAATCGAAGGATAGATAAAGAACTTCCTAGATAAGAAAAGCTAAAGGAGTTCATCACCACCAAACCAGTATTACAGGGAATCTTTGAGGGATTTATTTAACACGGAAAAAAAAAAATATATATGAATAATAAAATGGCAATAGGTACATATCTATTAACAATTATTTTAAATGTAAATGGATTAAGTGCTTCAATCAAAAGAGATAGGATAGCTGAATGGATAAGAAACAAAACCCTTATGTATGCTGCCTACAACGGACTCACTTCATATTGAAAGACACACACAGACAGAAAATAAAGGGATGGAAAAAATATATTTCATGAAAATGGAAAGGAAAAAAACAACACAAAAAGCTGGGGTAGCAATACTTATACCAGATAAAACAGACTTTAAAACAAACTCTGTAACAAGAAACAAAAAAGGACCCAGGAATCCCACTTCTTGGTATTAATCTGAACAAACCCAAAACACTACTTCGAGAGAACGTGTGCATCCATATGTTCATTGCAGCATTGTTTACAGTAGCCAAGATGTGGATGCAGCCTGGGTGTCCATTGATGGAAGAATGGATAAAGAGGAGGTGGTACATATATACAATGTAATAGTGCTCAGACAAGGAAAGGAATGGGGTTTTGCGATCTGCGGCAGCATGGATGGAACTGGATGGCTTTGTACTGAGTAGAGTGTCAGACACAGAAAGACAGATGCAGTGGGATTTCACTTTTATGTGGAATCTAGAGAACAAAATAAGCAAACAAAACAAAAACAAACTCATAGGTAAAGAAAATATTTTGATGGTTGCCAGATGAGAGGGGGTTTGCTTGTAAGAGTGAAAAAAGGGGAAGGGATTAAGAGGTACAAGTTGGTTGTTGCAAAGTAGTCATGGAGATGTAGGCTATAGCATAAGGAATATAGTCAATAATGTTGTAATAACTATGTATGGTGTCAGATGGGTACAAGATTTGCTGGGGTGATGGGAAGGGGTTGGGGAGAGGGTGAAAAAGGTGAAGGGATTAAGAAGTACAAATTGGTAGTTACATAAAAGTCGTGGGGATATAAAGCAAAACACAGGCAGTATAGTGAATGATATGGTAACAACTATGTGTGGTGCCAGGTGGGGTCTAGACTAGTCAGGGGGATACTTCTTAAATTATATAAATGTGTAACCACTGCGCTATACACCTGAGATTAATATAAAATAATACTGAATGTCAACTGTTATTGAAAACTTAAAAAAGGGGAGAGATAAAGGGGAATAAGAAGTCCAAATTTCCAGGTATAAAACAAATAAGTCATGGGGATGTAATATACAGCATAGAGAATATAGTCAATAATATTGTGATAGCGTGGTGCAGTGTCAGACCGTTGCTGGACTTTTCATGCTGATCACTTCTTTAGGTACATAAATGTCGAATAACTATGGTATCCCGTAAAATAAATATAATATTGTATGTTAACTATATTTTTAATAAAAGTCTTTAAAAAATTCACTGGAACTTCAAAAAATGAAATAAAATATGGTTCATCATAAAAAGCAACAAAATGTATAACATTTTAGCTAGACTGATAAAAAAAAGTAAAAAGGACATTGAGAAAAACTTAAGAGGAGCAATTCTTACAAACCTTTAGATATAGTGTGCAAAGCTTGTATTGTGAACAATTTCATGATAAATTCAAGCACTTAGATAAAAAGTACAAATTTCTTGGGAAACTCAAATTTTCAAAATGTTCACAAGAAGACATAGAAAAGCTGAGTTGCTCCATATGCGTTATAAGAAATTAACCTGCAATTTAGAATATACTCCCAAAGGACACTCTGAGTCCAAATGGCTTTCCTGGTAAAGTCTATCACCATGAAAGAAAAACTAATGATAATCTACATAAAATGTTTCATAATATAGAGTAGAAACCACTTTCCACTCATTTTATAAGACCAGAATGAAATCGAATACCTAACCTAGACATAGATATTACAAGAAAAGATAGCTACGGGTCACTCTCTCTTATGAACATAGATACAAAAATCTTCAGTAAAATATCAAAAAATCTAATCCAGCAATACATAAAGAAGATAACATATCCTGAATGTGATTATTTTAGCAAATGCAGAAAATATTTCACCGAATAACACCCTCCCTTGATAAATACCAAATTTAACAAACCAGCAAGAATAGAATATGAATATCTTACTGTCTGCAAATAAGCAGCTGTGATATGTTTATTTTACTTAGCTAATCAGTTTATTACAATTTTATTATAACTGTAATTTAGACATTATTTTCAAAATTAACTTTATCCTTTTAGTAAATCCCAAATCAAAGATCTCTTGGGACTGTAATATGTTACCTATGCATTGTAAAATATGAATCATTAATAATTATGTTTTAAAATATCCTACAAATTAAGAATCATGCATGATTCTTTCAACCTCTTATAGAAAACAACAGTCAACATTGAAACCAAATAAATGTGTGAACATAGATATTTTTTAAAACCAAAAGAGAAAATTAAGCCTCTTATGGTATATCGCCAAATTTCACAGATTAAAAAAAAAAAAAAAAAAAAATCTTTCCTAATGTCTCAGATTTAAAATAATTTTCAGAAATACCAATAAAGTTACAGGGTAGCTCAACATCTCACTCTCGTAGGTGATCAGAATATTTGTTAAATGAATACTTCCACTAGAATGTGAGCTCCCTAAGACAAGGATTGGGCCTTTCAGGTTTTTTGTTTTATCTTTAGTGCAATAATAACATTGTACAGAACTATTTAAAAACTATATTTTAAATTGAAATAACAAACTCTACTCGACTTATTTGTTTTATTTTTGGTTTTGATTGGCTTGGTTTCATTTTATTTATTTTTTTTTAATATTCTAAATAGAAAATCCATTTCATTTCAGAAACCTCACTTAATTCTTCTATTGCTGTAGAGACTGTGACTTAATGACTAACTTATCTTTTTATTCTTGGTATTTATTTCTACCCAATAGGCACCTGAGTTCTCAGTATTTATTGAACAAAATAATACCTTTGTTTCCAAGTGGGATCCTAAGTTCCTATTTTAAAGTTATGTTAAGAGCTAGGGAAAAAGCAACTTTGATATTATCAGTATTTCTAAAGCATAGAGTAGCAACCTAAATGTTCAAGAATTCATACAACAGATGAAATACAACAAAACAAAGAAGCCATAGGGGATTTCTAATCAAGTAGCTAACATCTCTACTATTAAACAAAACAAAAGCATGACTTGTCTACTCTCTTTGATGTTTACCTATGAGATGTAATTAATGTTTTCATTCAAACGCTTTTCACATGATTTAGCACAGCCTGATGCACAATTTAAAATCCATCCGTACATGACATAATTATTGTAACCTGATTTGCCCAACACAAGTTAAAATATAACTGTAACAATACTTAGAGTTTGTTTTCTTATTCCTGAGACATTAGTTTTTTCATTTCCCACATTACTGATTTGATTACAAGAAAAGAGGGATTTTTATATTCCATAGATGATAATTGAAATTTTGAAACTGACAGAAAAATAAGTTTATAATATAAAGACAAGGCAGGAATTTATAGAAATGAAATATGCTAGATAGGCTTTGAAAAATAAACTCGACCATCATTTCCATCTTTTTCTATTCTTTCCTGCCCAGGAAACAAAATTCTCCATGGGGCTTGCCTGTGCAATTGAGCCATGCATCCTGATGTACAGTTCTAGCCAGGTCAGTCACTGCCCAGGCACCAAAGAGCAGATTCCCACTGCACCCTCAAACTGCATGATAAATAAAGGATCGCCCTGTCAGGATTCCACCCTAGCTTACCCAAATTGACAAAAATTTTCTGAATTACACTGTTCCAGGGCTCTTGCATTGACAGGAGGCAGTCAAGCCTGACAGCCCTTTCCCTCTTGTCTGTTATCTTGAAATCAATTGCACAGCCTGATGCACAGAATAATGGCTGTGGACTATTCTGCAGGACTTGGCCCATCTGGTCACTGAGGAAGACAGCACTGCCGGCTTCCCATCGATCTGGGAGGAGCATGCTGCTACACAGAGGTGACCTGCCTCTCTCCACCTGGCCCTGCTACTGAGGAAATCAGTTTCACAAGTGTGCTCATTCAGAAATAAAAACAACTTTGTACCAAGGCATATCCATCTTTGTCTTTAATTAAGAGCTCTGGTCTCTTTGAGGTTAAATAATAAAGTGTAAGCAAAGGAAAGGGCATGTATTCTCTGTATCAGGCTCCGTATTTTGTGTAAGTCCCTTAGTTAAAATCTTGAAAAGATCACACATTTCAGTGGAGAGAAAAGTTAATTTGGCTATTTTATGAAATCCTATCTATTTTTCATCTTTGAAGAAAATTCTTATAATGATTAGTAGTTCTCAGTAGTTTCTCTCAGGTAAACGATCGATTTATACTTAATTGTTTGAAGTTGATTATACAGCTTACCTGTTTTACATTTTAAAAGCACTTCATTATTGGTGAACTGTAATATTAGGTTGGTACAAAAGTAATTGCGGTTTAAAAGGTTAAAAACAATGGTAAAAACCGCAATTACTTTTGCACCTACCTAATAAAAGAACCCTGAATTTATAAAGGCTGCAAAGCTCTCCTGACTTCTTTCTTGGAAAGAAAAATGAAAGCAAGGAGCAAAAAGAAACCAAGAAGGCAAGAAACAAAGCAAAAAGAAACACTAATTTATATATTTAATTTAGTAAAAGTTTTGGATGCTTGTATTTCCGTAGTTTTAATTTTATAGGTAGTTTTTTGTTTGTTTTTAGTATTAAAACAAAACAACATTAGCTGGCTTTTATCAAATTTCTTCATGATTTCCCTCTGCAAACTGCCAGCATCACAAAAGTTTACTCATTGGATCTCCTTCCCCACTCTTGTTCTCTATAGCACATTGCCCCAGTTGCCCAAAGTGACGGTTTAAAATCACTCATCATATTATGCCCCTTTCTTGCTCAAAACCTTCCAGTGCTTTCCATGTCACTCAAAATAATAACCAAATTTTCCCTTGACGAGGCCAATCTGCCCCTGTCTGTCTCTCTGACTTCGTCATACACAGTCTCCACCCCTGTTCATCCCACTCTAAACACAGTACTGTTCTTGCAGCAGGCCTGTGCTTTTTATCTAACTGGGAAGTCATACGTTAAAATTCATTTGTTCACAGGCGTCTATTAAAATGCTCAATATAATCTCATATATTACAAACCCATGAGGTCAACAATTTTGTCTGTCCTGTATACCACCGTTATTTCCAGTGCCTAATAAAATATGTGTTCAATTAAGGTGGTGTTAGTCATCTCTCTCACATAAAGTCTATGATGATAAGGTCTAAGAACAACTAAATGTGTTTTGTTTTGTTCATCACTATATTCATACTACCTTGGGGAGTTCTTGAATATAAAACTCACTTAATAAATATTTATTGAGTAAATTGACCTAAGAAAATAAATCTGTTAAATTAAGTGCAATGGGAAATGGGGGCAGAATTTGGACTGTCACAAAGATTCCAATAATATAGTCACTTTATTTTAAAGAGATATTAGGATAATAGCAATAATACATTTACACAGAGGTCTAGTAAAACCATGTAATTTAGAACACAAAGTTTTAAACTCCTTATATCTTGATCCAAATTATGGCTCTACCATTATTTATATATTTGTGAGTCTGGTCGTATGAATTAAGTTAATTCACGGCCTTCCTCTTCCACAAATGATGGTGAGTACTACCTCCTAATAGGTTAATGTGGCAACACTGGAAAGCACTTATCAGAATGCTGGTGAGTAAAAAAGTCATCTATATATCATCAACTTAAGTATTATATGATACACTTTTATATCTGAATGATTATAGTTGTATACTTCAGTGCTTGAAAAGTGTTTTTGAAGCCGTGCTTGTCCCATCTACTTGCAGCTACAGAATATAATACCATCTTCTAAGTAGGGTGGAATACTGAAAGGTGGACCACAGTGAGCAAGAAAAACAAATAGAAATAAATTACTGTTTACTGGCATTCTTATCCCATCCTGTTCACAGGGAGTCTTATTAGGCACTAGACAGCGCATTAAAATAAGAAGAATCAAAATCCCTGTTTCGTACAGAAACAAAAAAGGTATTTCTTTGTCTGCCTACCAGAAACTTTAGAATGAATCCCAAAACTAGTAGCTTTAATGAACTTGAATCAATTTTACATTGTAAAGTCTTAAGAAAATGTCCTATGGTGTGAAGCTAATTCACTTTTGACTCAGAAATTTAATGAGCAGAACTCTTGGTTATAGTCAACAGAACACATGAAAATACAGGTTACAGAAGACTTATGGATAGGTTTGATGCCATTACAAAACACCCTCAAGCTATTTGTAGCAGTACTCTCTACCTGCCGCTTCAAGTGAGTAAAACATGAAAAAAAAAAAAAAAAAGAAAAAGAAAACCCATTTTGACATAATATACTATTTAGCTACTCAGGATTAAATTAGAAATTATCAAATTTGTTTATATCACATAGATTCAAGTGAGGTTTTTTTTTTTTTTTTTTTTTTTTTTTTCCGCATCAGAGTGAAGACCAGATGTTTCATATTCAAAGATTCCAATACAAGAAACTTCAAAATCCTGCATCATTTAAATTCATAATCAGGACTGAAATTGAAAAATCAACTATCTTTGTGATTTATGAATTAGAAAGAAAATAATAAAAGATGGTTGCTATTAAAGACCACAGTTCTGAGAGCTTACCTACGAAGAGATTTAAAAAAAATGATTATCATTTTATATTACATATGTAAGTAAATTTACACATGCCCAGTATTCCTTGTTTGTACCATCTGATCTCATCTTCATTCTAGGAACTAATCACCTCCCTACCAATGATTAACAAGGGGATGTCTATTTTATGTACTTTGCTCCACTGGTCACAGGTGATTGGTCTAAGACTTGGTGGCTGACCTAAGTTGAACTAATAAAAGCACCTTCAGGGAATTTTGAAACTGGAAGTAAGAAACAGAAATTTGATATGCCAGGAAATAAGCTGGAAAGTCATAAAGCCTCAGCAGTATCTGCAGTCATACTTGGTATATTATGAACAGGACAGCCTAAGAAGGAAACATAAAGCATATACACAGGGAGAAACAGAGACAAGAGACAGAGAATCCGGGTGGCTTGGAATGTCTATTTCCACTCAGTTGTTTTTAGTTTTCTGTGAACCATTCCATTTTTGTAACTTAGCCACTGTTACTTAAACTAGTTTAAGTTGAGAGTGGGAGAGACTGCTGATTAACAACCCCCTCACCCCCAAATAACTATTCTCCCTTCCTTCCACAGTAGTAGAACTGAGCTGTCACTAGACAAAAGGATAAATTTCCCAGAGTTCCTTGAAACTGTGTGTGACAATGTGATCAAATTCTAACCAAAAGGCTATAAATCAATGTGAGATATGGAACTTCAGAAACTGTATTTTAAAAAGGAAGTTTCCTATCACTACTTCTCCCTCACTTTTACCGGGTATAACGTGGGAATAATGAGTGGGACTTCAAACTGTCAATTTGATACACAAGGTGCAAGCCATGCATTGAACTTGATGGTGATACAAAGTGTTAAAAAGAGGCTGGTTCTCTGATACTCTGGAGCCAACTCTGACTGCTCATGTTTCTATGAAAGATAACGAAAATGGTTATTTTGCATTTCCCCGACTCACAGATAGTCTTAATCCTAACTAATAATACATTAGTTTTCTGTCACTTGGAAACAAAAGAGTTATAATTAATACATCATCTTACTCATAATCACAAATTATTTCTGTTGCCACTTGTCATATAAATAGATGTGATAGAAATGACTTAAATATTTGTCATCTGCTAATATGTACCATTTTACTTAAGCCAAAGTTCATTACTTTATTTCAAATTGACCTCTCTTAAAACTGATGGTTTCTGACAGTAGTGATGCATTGTGATCTGCCAGCTATAAACTGAATTTCTCTGCACGTAGATTCCCTCTATAAACTGAAGCCTCCCATGTTAACACCGGAAGCTTATGTCCCAATATAATGGAAGACAGCACTTGAAAAATTACTTCCTGTGATGTGAGATGATTCTGTTTTAACACAAGACTTGCATATGAAATAAAATGACAAGGTAAAGTAAGCAGAAAAATATGTTGTGTTTATTTAAAGGAAAATGGAAACAATCCATTTTGTTTGTCCTTTATAACAGTTTCACCTTGTATATTCAAATTATTTAAATAACTTGTGCTTTCAAGAGAAAACATTTGCTGGATGCCTATATACACTAAGTCCTCAGCTCCTCGTAGCAATTTGCCATCAGTGTGCCAGTTATCTAATTACATGTTAAATTTGTTATTCCTTCAAAATTGATTTTTATCATCTCTTCTGTCTATGTAATCATATAGTTGGAAGAAACTTGTTATATATTTTTCCAAGAATGAAAACTCCAGTCAATTAAAATGTTTTCAAAAATCAGGAATCCATACACAAAAGTCATATAGCTTGTTTAAGATGATATTGATTGAGAATTTTTGTTTCCCTGGAATTGCTATGAGAGCATTCAAGTGAAAGAAAACAAAAAACCTTAATCATCTGCATTCTAAAGAAAGATAACTGGGGCCAGGTACTCTCATTTAAGCTTTGTTAAGGGACAGAAGAACTGGCCCTACCATAATCATAATTGATAACCACCCTCCTATTACTAACAACTCCTGGTTAAAATATCGAAAGCAGAAGGATGGAGAGAAGGAGATGAAGAGGAAAGGTCGTCTGTAAGCTGCTACTAAGTTACAATATTCTTTATGACTGAATATTCCTTTCCTTCTAAGTGGGACAAGTAGAAAAGTGCTTCACTTTACCATGACACCAAATGAAAAGAGCTTTACAGAACCTTGAAATTAATTGTTGGCTCACATAGAATAATTGTTCTGCCTTTGGGTCTCGCTGGGTTGGGTACTGGGTGAAGATGGGGAACACAGGACAGAGGTAGATGAGAAAGAGAGAGAGAGAGAGACAGACAGACAGACAGAGACAGAGAGACAGAGAGACAGAGAGAATGAGAGTGAAGCTCTTAGACTTGGTATGGAAAGGATGCTGGAGTTTTCCATTGGTTAACTGGGCACTTCAAAGAATAACTATGGACCATCTCGCTGGCATCCCTGCTGAGAGGCTGCCTACCAAATAAATAAAGGGACCCTATAAAAGGCAAGGTGCTAAGAAGCATATTGTTTGTGGAAGATACTTAGCAGTGGAACATGTTTAGAAAGCTAGATCTTCCAAATCAGTGAACTGTATAGGAAGGAGTCCACGCAAGGTACTCCGAAGAACTCATTCATTCACACCATCAGAAAGCTACAACAGAGGGAACATATGTGTAATGTGGTACTTAATTTCAAACATGCACCCTCTATAACTTCCCTCCATCCTTGTGAACCATTTCCCCTGTCTGTCACGTCCTGTGTAGTTCCTTTCCTCACTGAATCTGCCTGAGTCCTCTATAACCAATAAAATTAGCTCAAGTGACACTGAGTAACTTCTAAATCCTGCCTTGGTCTCTTGGAATTGCTCTGAGGATATCAGACTCCTCAAAAGATAATAAATTATTATGGGTCAGCCCATAGTAGTAAGGAACACTAAACTACATACACTAAAGAGGAAATACAGCAAGACAGAAATGCCTTGCCATAGCTGTTCCAGTCATCCCTGTTGAGGTGTCAGAAAAGTGGATAAGGAAGCCATCTTGGATTTTCCAGCCCCAGTAGATGCCACATGGAGAAGAAACAAGATGCTCAGCAAAGACTACAACGAAGATTCCATATATATGTCATTGACTCAGTCATCTAAGCAATCTCCAGTCATTTGAGCCAGTCTAGTTTAGACCAGGATATCATGAATTAGATATGAACCATCCTGGGTGCTCTGCTCAAACTCCCAGTCAAAAGAATTACATGCATAATAAAAATATTGTTTTAAGACACTAAATTTTGAGTTTCTTCTCCTTCTTCTCCTCCTCCTTCCCTTCTTCCTCCTCCTCTTCCTCCTCCTCTTCCTCCTCCTTCTTCTTCTTTATTCAGCAGTATATAATGGAAACAGATGACAAGATAGTGATAGTTTATGAAAGGGAGACAATGAACAAGTGACTGCAGCCATGATGGTCATTATTATTTTACTCTTAAAGCCTCAACACTGAAAGAATCAGAAAAATGATACCCAGTGTTCTATTTTATTACTATCTTAAATAGTTTGTAATACTTTGTTTGTAATACTTTAATTGTGAAATAAAATTCTACTTAATTGCAAAGAACATGTCGAATTAAATATTCAACATAAAATAATTGTATTAATATCCTGAAAATAAGTAATAAATAATGTTCATATGTTGCCACTATAGTGGCTAAATTTTAAAAATGACTTTGCAGGTCATATTTTTCTTTATGAATATTATCAATAAAATTTCAAGGAACACTATGGTATATCTATAATGCATTACCAATAATAATGAAAAAATATCACACAAAGGTGAAATTATTGACTCAGTCCTAATATCACAGTATATATGATTACATATTGAGGAAGCAGAATGCACAAAATGAATAATTTATCAATAACACAAAAATATTTTATAATATTTAAATTCTCCACTCCATAACAACCTTTTCCTAAATTATTAGAATTTCAATTCACCTTCTTATAAAACTTTTCAATGTCATTTTGTGCTAAAATACTACTGATATGAATTGTATTGCTTTTAGCTCAAATCAACAATTGTGCAGGATGATTTTTTTATTATGAAGGAGTATTTCATGCATGGTAGCATATCCACCATCTCTCTGACAACTGCTAATAGTGCTGTACAGTCCTTGTGATAAAGAATAAAAAGTGCCCATAAATTTCTACAATGCTTACTAGAAGGTGTTGGCTGCTCTTTGAGAATGGCTGAGCTAGAGCCTATACCTGGAAGGGCTTGTTAATCCCAGAGGCAAACTTCCATCCACTGAACTACACATATTTTCTCATATCAAGACTCTGCCATCAGAAAAATAAGGAAAGTAGATTATTGCACTACCATGCAGATACCTTGTACCAAGGTTCAAGTCTGTACATAGGTGAGGGGAGTAGATGAGATGTAAATCAACTTGAGTTTAGTATTTTAAACCATATTGACTGTTATAACTCAACATGGAATCTATGTAAACTGGAGATTCCACAAAGCACTGTTAAAAGCAATGACTGGAACAATTGTTTTCCTTTGTTTGTTTGTTTTGATTTTTTCAGTGTTCACTATATTGAGACTGCTCAAAATTGGCTTTATTTGTATAACCTTAATCATTAAAATAATGATTTGATCAGAGATTTGATGGGAATAGCCTTAGATTCATTACACTATTTTAGGCTCTTCATTTTGCCGTATAAGAAGGTTTTGTATTTTGATCATGTGCAGAGGACTACTACTTGTATTGATTATCTAGGAGCTATAGGTACTTTACCTAATGATTATTTGTCGATGACCATTTGAGAACAGTGAGAAGAGTCCTCCCCATGTTTATTTAGATACTCAAATGTTGAAACAAATAAAAATATATATTAAACAAGATAAAAGAAAGCAGAATACTTGGAGGTATAGAATACATAAGGAAAGCTGTTTGGGAATAGTAAGAAAGCAAATAATCTAATTAAAATTTGGGTCAAAGACCTTACATATTGAGGAAACAGAATACACCAAACAAGATATATAGATGGCAAATAAGCATATGAAAAGATGCTCCACATCATATGTTACCAGGGAAATGCAAACAAAACAGTACTAAGACCACTAAACTATTAGAAGGGCAGAATTCCAGAACACTGAGAAGATTAAATCCTGGTTAGAATGTGGAGCATCAGAAACTCTCCCTCATTGCTGGTAGGAATGCCGAGTTGTATACAGCCACAAGGACGGTTTGGTGGTTTCTTACAAAACTAAATATACTCTTACCTTGTGACTCAACAATTGCACTTCTTGGTATTTAAACAAAGGAAGTGAACACTTACGTTCACCTAAAAACCTGTACAGAGGTGTTTCTGGCAGCTATATTCATAATTGCTAAAACTTGGAAGCAACAAAGATGTCTTTCAGTCGGTGAATGGATAAATCAACTATGGTAAATCCCGACAATGTAATTTATTTAGTGCTAAAAAGGAATGAACTATCAACCTGTGATAAGATATGGAGGAAGCTTAAATGCATATTACTAAATAAAAGAAGCCAATCTGAAAAGACTACATACTGTATGAATATAACTATGTGACATGCTAGAAAAGGCCAAACTATGGAGACAGTAAAAAGATCAGTGGTAGTCAGGGTTTGGGGGTGAGTAGATGGAGCACGGAGGACTTTTAGGGTGGTGAAAATACTCTGTGTATGTTACATAATGATGGATGCATGTCTGTTCATTTGTCAAAATTCATAGAATGCATAACACCAAGTGTGAACATTAATGTAAACTATGGAGTGTATACAATTAAAACATCAATGTAGGTTCATCAATTTTAGCAAAACTACCACTCATCGGGAGATGTTGATAATGGGTCCGGTTATGCATGTGTAGGGTAGAGAGTATATGGCAAATACTTGCACCTTCCCCTTAATTTTGCTGTGAATTTAAAACTGCTCTAAAAATAAAGTCTTAATTCTAAAAAGGGTAAGCAGGCAGATAATATAAAGAGATAGAACACACAAGGAAAGAGCTCTCTGGGAATAGTAGGAAAATATTAAGAAGAAGAAGAAGAAGAGATAAGGAGGAGAAGGAAGAGAAGAAAGAGAGGAAAGAATAAGAGAAGGGAACAGAATGAGAGCGGAAGGAGGATAAAAGTACTAATAAGAAGAATGTATAACTCCAAAGTTAAGGGGAAAAAAAGTGATGCAATTAAAAAGAATGGAAGGAGAAAGTAAAATGAACAAAGGAAAGTTGAGAAAAGGAAAAAAACAAATAATGCCTTTGGTTTATTTAAAAGAAACAATACTTAAATCCTCCAAACTATAAACGTTTAACTACTGATTTAGCGAAACACTGCTATAACCTTTAATACAGGATAAACACACATCGGTGTAGCTTTCTTCATTTGCTTGACTGTAACCTCCCACTCCAAGGTGCCACCCACCATCTCCCATCCATTAACAAATTATTGAAATTGAATTAAGTGTACTGTGGCATCAGAATTGATGCCTGGGAGTTTTTCACTCTCTTTATAAGCCGTATATCATTGTAAGCTTCCAGCACTTCACCAAAATTACCATTTAACTGTTCTTACTAGTTTAGAGCTCATTCAGCTTCTGTTCCAGGTAAGCATATTTCAGCTCTGACTGTCTGCATTCACTTGTCCCCCTAGAATTCATGGTGTTCGTTTGACTTGTGACTTCAGTTCTCTGATGGGTGCAAGAAAAGTCACTGATTTTCAGTTTGTTCAGCTTTTCTTGTTTTAAGGATCTCCTCCATTGGTGCTGAAATGGGAAACCTATTTCTTCTTTTATTCCATGAATTACCACTATAAAATTTAAATGTTTTTCTTTGTAAATCAGGTGGATATTTATATGGTCAAGTGTGTTAGAAAAACATACAAGCATGAATGCTATGTTGTTTTGGGGATTTTTTTTTAAAGCATTTTATTGTTTCCTCTTTCAATTTTGAAAAAAAAAACTCTTAAAAAACTCTTAAAGAGATTTTTGGAGTTAAGTTATATATTCCATCTCAATTTCTCTTTCTTTCTCACCCTTTTATCTTCCTCTTTTTCCTACTACATAGGATGTCACTCGAGGCTCATAAAATAATTCATTGTGGCTCTCCTAATCGTTTTCTCTTTTCTTGTTTTATGTATTTATGTATTTTTCTCCAACTTATAGTCATTTCTTTCTAATTTTTAGCTTAGAATTCTGCCAGGAATCTATGGGCATTCTTAGCTCTATTGTTGTTATTAACAATGGAAATGCTTTTAGTTCTGAGATATAACTTCATTGTGGTAAATTTTGGAAACGGCAGGGGAAGCTAGTGTAGTAAATCCTAAAACACATAATGTTAAAATTGGATAAAACCTTAGGGATAACCCAATCTTCTCAGCTTAAATATGAGGAAACTGGAGTCTATGAAGAAGAATAAAGGACTCACTCTTCCCATAATTAAAAATATTTTCTTGATTTTTAACCATACGATTCAATCTCTCCCTGTGAATTTGCATCTATCTCAAAAATGTATAGTGGAGTTTTTTAGTGAAAAACAATAGATTTTTGCATTCAGAATAAGGAACACATGCTATCTAACAGCTTTAAAAGTGTTTTCTATTTGCAGGATCGTTCCAAAGAATCTGGTGGGTGTGTTTGCTTGCTTTTGCAGTGATGGTTGCTGAAATTTAAATATAAAATTGTTGTCAAATAAAATAAGCTAGACTGCAATTGTGAAATACATGTGAGCCATTTTGTTGTTATTTTCACATCGATATTTGTTTCCTCTGAATTTGTTGTTTTTCCGGGGGGGAAAAAGAAGCTGGTAAAAGCATATGTTTGTTACAGTTACTTTGTTAACTGAAGTAATGAGATATGTAGCAAGCTGAATAATAAATAATTAATGAAAAAACAACCTCTGTTTTTATTAAAAATTTTAAATGGGTATGTTTTGCCTAAACAGAAATTAAATTAGATTCTGATTATTCCATTGTTTGCAGTTAGACCAAATCATAACAATTCTGTTGTTTTTATTCTACCTAAATAGGATAAAAAAAAAAATGTGTGGGTATACTTGAATCGTATATTTAGGTATCGTTTTGTTTCCTTTTTTCCTCTGTTCTTCCAGCTAGAGATCATCCATGTAAGAATTAAAATGCATCCGTGTGATTACATATGTCTTGTCCTTTAGACTGTACACCACAATGACAGAACCTCCCTTTATCTTTTTCTCTTGTCCATGTGTTCAGAAACTGCAAAAATAGAATAATGATAAACACATATAAATTATTCAAAAGACTATATTTGAAGAACAAATTTCAAGAGAATTACTAAAGCTTCAGACGGTGTTTTCTGAAAAGGACAGGTCTGTGTCTCGTTCCTCTGCCTTTCGTGGGGCCTAGCACAGCGACCCTGAGAGGAGCTGTCAAAAAGTAATCCCACAGCACATGGACAAGTAAAGAAACTAGATTGTCCTTCACACTCAAACGAGATACAAATGACCTCAGCACTAGCCATTCACTATATAGTTTCTCCTTCTGTGGTAGGAAATATTATGAAAATTAGTAGCAATATGGGAAAAGTCAATCATTTCTATTATTTGCTTTTTATTTTGTCCCTGGGAAATTTCAGCAATTAGTAGCTTCCAAGGCACAAACAGAAGGGACTTGGCTCTTGAATGATCTTCATGTTTCTTTCCAACTTTAAAACTTTTCAGTTCTTAAGTCCAGTGATTATCCATGCTGTGCCCAGAAACTATTCAAATCACATGATTAAGACATAATTAATTATGGAATTAATAATTTTACTTAACAAAATAGGAATCCGTTAAAGAGAAGATATGTAGTCTACCTTTTACCCTTGAGAAACAAATTGAAGCACTGAGATTACTGTTTTAAAGGAAAACAAAAGGGATATTACATTTAAAGAGCTATCCCAATTTAGGTCTTAGAGATACAAGTGGTACATGAAGTGGAAATTTATAAATTGTGGAAATAACTGTGTGTCTTTTGTCCTCTGTTTTTTGAAAAGATTATAATGAAAGTGTTTCACTGTTCTGACCTTTCATTACTAAAATCTGGGTGTATTTCCTCTTTAATCTCTGTGAATGGGACATAAATCACTCTCCTTGGCATTTTGCATGGTCTGCCATGCAGGCAGCCAACTTTTACAGATGCCCTTCCTGGCTTCAAAAAGCAGAAGCCTGCAGGTAGCAGAACACGCCAGGTTTCTTCTCACGCCTGAGAAGGTTCTGTTTGCTGTAGAAGAAACCTGTGTGCTGTGATAAATGCCACTGTGCCGAGTCAGCATGGTGGACAGTTTAACTCCATGACCTTCTGCACGTAGACAGCCTCCCCTGTCGCTTGTCTTTGACACAACCTATAACATAGAATGTCAACAACAGTCTAGCAAGTGGGATCTGTATTCATTTTGCTGTGAAACAACTGATTCTCAGTGTGGAGCTCAGGTGCCTCACATTCTCCAAGATTATTTCTCATACTTTATTTTTTCTTTTCGTTAGTCATGTATGCATGAAAACGTCATCTATGAGTCCTCACCGGCTTAACCTTATCCTGTCACTTTACATCTCTAGTGGGTCAAGGCCTAGGACATAGTTTCTAGAATCACAGTTTCTATGAAAAAAGATAACTAAATGTTGGCATTATATTTCCTATCTTCACAACCAATGAAATAGCTGCTGATTCTATTACTGTGCTTGTTATTCAGTCAGAATAACTTAATCTTATCTATCCCATTCAAGTACCAGCAACTGTCAAGCGGAAAGAAAGAAGAGGAATCATGCTGGAGAAGTTGACTTGGTAAAAGTTAGCCTGTACAAATAAGAATTGATCGAAGTTTCTCCCTATAAAACAAATCCACCTATCTTTGAAGCAGTTTTTTTTTTCCCTTTTCTTTCTTTGCCTGGTTTTCTGCTCTTTTAAATGGTTTGCAGCAGTTTTTTCTTTTAAAATCACAGGATGTTCTCAATCAAAAAAAAATCACAGGAGGTTCTAATCATTTTAGAAAATTTTAATATGCAAAGCTTTAGGTAAGAAGACATATACTTTCTCCATCCTAACAGAAAGATTAGAAGAGAGAAGAGAAAGTTTAGATGTTGTTATGGGTTGGGTGTTAACACATGGATGGGAAAAGAAATTGATGCCTTATAGCAGCTGTTTCTCTGATGTATGATGTAATGATGTGATAACAGTTTTGATGAAAGTAAAGAAGATTTATAATACTTATGGCAGAGAATAGGATATCAAAACAATTAAGATACTTTTTTAATCTATCTGACAAGTATTGGGGTGTCTAGATAAATTTAGTGATGGAAATTTATTGTAGTGTAGATCTGCTGTGTTGAAAACATGGTATATACTGTGTTTCCCCAAAAATAAAACCATCAGCTCTAATGCATCTTTAGGAGCAAAACTTAATAAAAGACTGGTATTATATTATATTATATTATATTACACCCAGTCTTATATTAAAATAAGACCGGGTCTTATATTGATTTTTGCTCCAAAACACGCATTAGCGCTGATAGTCTGGCTAGGTCTTATTTTCAGGGAAACACGGTACAAAATGTAAAACAACTAGAATGCAAGTTGCCTCAATGTTTTAATATTTAATGTTAAATATGATACCTTTTATTGTCTTAAAAGCAGGGAAATAATATATACAAAGCAGTCTTGAATTCTAGATACTAACCATGAAGACCTTGGAAAGGGTGATACAATTTTTATCTTGGTAACATTTGCCCATCAAACACCATTGAAAATACCCAATATAAATTTAAACAAGAAAAGAGGAAAGGAAAGAAGGAAGGAAGGAAGGAAAGAAGGAAAGAAAGAGAAAAGGAAGGAAGGAAGGAAAGCTTCATTGGAAAACAGAGAAATAGAAGATAATGGTCCGCCCAGTCTAAGGAAAGTGATCAGTGTATTGTGCATCTCCTTCAGGGAAGAGGGGAGAGGAGAGTCGCTGTCTCTCTTTAAACTCAGTCAAGCTGCTTCAAGTTAGCTTTTAGAAGCTCTACATGTAGTTTTGTGTTTATGGTAAACCATCGATCTGAAAATAAATAAATAAATAAATAAATAAATAAATGAATGAATGAATGAATGAATAAATAAATGAATAAATCGGCCCCAATTTGTAGTGCTTGATGGTCTCAGTGTTATAAATATACCCTGAACAATTTCAGGAGATGAACAGTTTAACAACTGGTCACCAAATTCCTATATATTTAACCAATTGCTCTAGAGACAGTATAAGTTGACTCCAGCATAGTGCTGCATGAGTCCACAGTAGTTTGAAAAAGGAGGGGCTGCAGTGTCTGGTGGTCTGCATATCCCCTGAGAACAATTGAGAAAACCCTAAGAGTTGCGAGAGATACCATCCAGAGGGTCTAGAAGAACACACCAAAAAGAATAACCTTGGTTTATATCCAACTAAGTCCAACTTATTTACTAAACTTATTTACTAAAGCAATTCCATTTATTTTATACAATCAAATTAAATCTGCCTTATATTTGACCTGTCACAATTGCCAGAAAATTCTGTCTCAGTCATGATCATGCATCTTCCCTTCATGTTGGTTGCACTACATAAGAGAGAAAGATTAACTGGGGTGGCTTTTGAGATAAGTAGAGCAAAGAACAAGAACTGAGAAGATGATGAAAAGAATTAGAGTTTTGGATAACAGAAGTCTATTATATCAGAAAGTTCACATAAATCTGGGGCATTGTACAATCCTATCATTTCCCCCATTGCTGTAGTTCATGAAACCATTTTATCTCAGCATTACTGTCTAGTTTCATCGTTGAATAAAATATACCGGGGAGCATAAAGTGGAGAAGGCAGTTTTTATGAGTTAGTATCCATAACTTGACATTGAAGCTTGATCATTTTATTGCTCTCTTTGCACACTCTTTCCTGCCTCTAGAAAGGGCCAGAAATCATTACAATGGGTGAAGAGATTACTTTGCTGTGATTGATCTGCACTAACTCTCTTGATTTTCACCCTATATTTAATGCTATCATCTAAGGATGGGTTTCTTCATTTTTCAAAGAAATCGAAGAAATAAAGAAAATAATGGAATTTCTTTTAAGAGATACTACTTTTAAGATAATACAATTAATAATGTAATAATGCACACCTGCTGTTATCCATAATCACGTCTCTTTTACCTGTGTTGACTTTTTTTTTTACTTGCTTGTTTTTTGAAGTATAGGGCTTTATATTTATCTAGTTAAACTTCATTTTAAGACATGATAAGCATGTAACTTCAGCCCATCAAATTCCTTTGATTCTGGTTCCATCATCTTAGTTATCAACCAAACTTCCTGTTATCATATCTTCTGCAAATTCAATAAGCATGAAATCTATCTTCTTTCTCTCTAAAAAAAAATAATAAAATTTTGAATAGATCGATTTATACAAATAGCCAGGAGACACATTTCCCTCAAAACTCACTTTCACAGTGATATGAAACTAATTATCAGATTACTAGTAAACTTCATAATTCTTCGAATTATGTTGAATGTCACTGAACTGATTTTTCCATCGTACTCACAAGAGGATTATGAAATTATTTCCCAAATGAGTTACTGAGTTCTGAATATGCGTTTGAGGAGGAAAGCCTGAAAAAATTACTCATATTGAATCCATGATGGCGCTCACTGAACAGTAATTCTTTTATATTAAATGTTCCAAAAATAATACAGTTGACCCTTGAACACATGGGTTTGAACAGTGAGGACTCGTTTATATATGGATTTTCTTTTCATGAAATACTGTTAAATGTATTGTCTCTCCCTTATGATCTTCTTAATATTTTATTTTCTCTAGCTTAGTAAGAAGACAGTATATAATACATATAACATACAAAAATATGTTTTAATCAACAGTTTATATTATTGGTAAGGATTCTGGTCAATATTAGGCTATTAAAGTTTTGGGCGAGTCAAAAGTTATACACAGATTTTTGACTGTGCAGGTATCGTTGTTGCTAACCTCCATGTTGTTAAAGGGTCAAGCGTACATCTGCGAATAATCTCGAGCAATGGGATCAAGCTAATGGTTTATATGGTTTATATTTTAATAAATCAATAGTGTATCAACGTTTTCTTCCCCTGAATTATTTATCTTCTTCATCTTTCCAACACTTAGTAAATTTGACTGAGTGATTTATCAGCCTCCTCTGTAAGATTGCATCATAAAAACAAGATGGGATTTACGCAATATTTTTTGAAGCAGTTAAAAGGCTAACTTAAAAATTTGCTTACTTGTCTTAGGACTCTTTTCCATATTACCCTCACTAGTTTTGCCTGTTTTGGTCTGAAACTCTTCTTGATAGAAGATAGAAATACTAAATGGATATGATTAGAAAGTAAAAGGTTTAACCCTAACAAATATAAATAAAATAGGTTATTAATAGGAAAGTATGAGTTGAGGTTATAAAAATTACAAAATTATTCTAAAAGGGCAGCCTATAGCTTATACTACACTAATCTGTACTATACTACAATCTGCTATGGGAAACAAAGTGAGAGTGATCTACTAAGCTATGAATAGTGATAAGTCTCAGTGCATGGAGAGGTACCTAATAAAATGATCAGAAAGATTCCCTATCTTGCTGGCAAAACAAGATTTAAGAAGTTATTATTTTCTTTATATTCTGTGGGATGATAATTATTTAAAGAGCTGACTTGTATATGGTATGGGCTGAAAATGATTATATAAAAAATAGCTAACTTATTCCTATAATTAATGCAGAACAGATCAAATCCTGAGCATTCTGATAATGACCTCTTATAGTATTAATGATTTGAAGTATCTAAAAAAATACTTTAAAAATAAAATTCTGTATTTTGAATGTTCTTCATTTGAGTGTAAGCATATTAAAATATCCATATGTATGTTGGAAAATCACTTGTATATGAAATAAAACATGTGTTTCCCCCAGAGCTGTCCTTGCCCTGGGCTTCTCATATAATTGCTGAACTCTTCCCAGCCATGCATCCCTGCACTTGCAGTTCAACAGATAGCACAGGTTGCTGGAAAAAAGTAGAGTACTGAGGAAAAAAATAGGGCCCTGTAATTTTAGTTGAAACTCCACAGTCATGTGAAGATCAAAGTTCCAAACTGTCTCAGTATATCTTTGATCTTGAAAAATAGACACATTTAGGTTGCATCCTCACAGGGCTAGCAGATTGACTGTTTTGACTAAATTGGTAATACTTTGCACCATTTTTTAAAACTTAGTTCAGTCTTTGCTGGAGAGACAAGGTTGGCTAAAATCACTGTTTTTGTTTTTTAATGTTCTATAAATATTGCCAAAAAACATCATTCAATTCTTACATTTTATATCTGCTTTTTTATTAGTTTTGTTTTATTAAGGCAGTATTTACTTACAATTGTATTTACTTGCAATTTACTTACAATTGTATTTACTTACAATTACTGTAAAGCTCCCATTACAATAAATAAAATTTTTATTTAACGGATGATTTTTACTTTCTTTAATAGAAGGAAATAAATATATAATTCCTTTTGAAATTTTCACTTTGTGATAAATATAAGTTAAATATTAAAAAAGATTTCTGCTTACCAAAATACTTTCAGGTTTAGATTTTTCCAGGTAAATGAAAGGGAAATATTAGTCAAGGTACTTGTTCCAAAAAGTTCTTTAATGGAAACATGGTTACCTTCCTCCTCATCCCATCATAAAAAGATCAAAGGATTTTTGGAGCTAAGAATAATGCAACTCACATTTGAGATTAACTTCTGGTCTGAGGTAGCTTGAAATCCAGCTCTACAGTCTGAAAAATGCTTTACTGCGCATGTGCCCAAGGACAGTGATCTGCTTTTATCATATCGGCAGAAAACCACAGTGAAGAGATTAAAGTATGACTATTAAAAAATAGTTCTGCTTTTAACAGCATATTACATGTAGATATTTTTATGTAGTCATTTACAAATATATAAAGTTGGAGTAATGTGGTAATTTAATTTTCAAAGAGATAAACACAAAACCCACATCTTTTACAAAGTTCCTTATGTCTATCATTAACTTCATATTCCTTTCCTAAAGAGAATTTAATCATTCATCTGATGTCATCAAAAACTATTTCTCATCATATTAGATGTTTATTGTATATAATTTAGAAATCAATGATACATACAAAGAGGCAAAACTCTCTCATAAACTCCTAATTTCACCATTCAAAAACGAAAAACATTAACACTGAGGGGTGTAGTTTTTGAGATCTCACTCTCATCATTTATACATATAACATAGTTTATTTTTTTAAAGAAAATTATTATATAAGTTTTTGACTCACTATTTTTTATATAAGATATATATCATGAATATTGTTCCATATCATCAGATATTATCTTACAAAATGGTTTAAATTGCAGGAATTTAATATACTTAATAAAGCAGCTTTAACTAACCATTTAACTTTATTTCAACTTTTGAATGCAACTTATTGTCTGTGAATTAAATCCACAAAATGATGATATGGGGAAATGATAAAAAGTGAAGCAGTTAGGTTTTAATATATACTGCTGTTTGCTAACTCTTTCCTAAACATATTATGATGGTTGATTTAACAAATATTTGAGAAAGACACAATCTTATAAGCACTTAGGAATTCATTCACTTAGGATTATTCATTATAAATGTATAATCCTCTTTTGATATTATGTGGTAAAGAGTTTACAGTTTTAAAAAACAGAAGCTCTGTACAAGGAAAAATAGCATGATTACTTAAAAATACAGAAAAAAGGAATAAATCCATCCTGTTTTTATTTACTGCCTCCGTAGAAATTGAATCTGATATCCTCTCTAAAGTATACAGTAGTCCCCCCCTTACCCACAAAGATACATTCCAAGACCCCTAATGGATGAAACTGCTGATAACCCCAAACCCTATAATATACTATGTTTTTTTCCCTTTATAACCCCAAACCATATAATATACTATGTTTTTTTCCCTTTACATACATACCTATGATAAAGGTTACTTTATAAATTAGGCACAATAAGAAATTACCAACAATAACTAATAATAAAATGAAACAATTATAATAATATACTGCAATAAAAGTTACGTGAATGTGGCCTTGTTCTCTCTGTTACTTTGTCTCAATGTAATGACTGAGATGGCTACCATGTGACTAATGGGCAATAGCACAGACAGCATGGATACACTGGACAAAGGAATGATTCACATCCCAGGAGGGACAAAATGGGATGGCAAACGATTTCATCAGGCTACTCAGAATGTCAAGCAATTTAAAATTTATGAATTGTTTATTTCTTGAATTTTCCATTTAATATTTTCAGACCATGGTTGATTATGGGTAACTGGAACTTCAGAAATTGAAACCATTGATAAGGTGGGAGGGGCTGCTTCATATATCTGCTTTAAATAATCTTTCTTTACAATGTGATATACAGGTGATGTATTACAGAATTGTACACCTGAAGTCTGTGTAACTTTACTAATGAGTATCACCCCAATAAACTTTAATTTAAAATTAGTTAACTAATTAATTAAAGAATCTTATTTTTAAAAAGTCTTTCTTGATTATAACACCATCTGATAGCCTTAGAGATTCAAACTCTTCCACTTAAAGTTATAATATTAACACCTTTCATCCAAGTATCTCAAAGTACAGTGAAAGCATTCGCTTGCCTTTTCCATAGGTTCTTCTAATCTTCCTGCGTAGGTTAGAACTGTCAGCAATTATATCACTAATACTTTCTCCAGTTTTAGATGTTGCAGGCTCACCTGGTTACCTCTTCTAGTTATTATTCTTACCTTGTCTTCTTCAGCAGTTCCTTTGGAATTCAGCTCCATGGCCTGACTTCCATTCATTTATCTCTTTATCTTTCTTTCACTCTTGTCTCCCTATCTTTCTGTTTCTGTTTCTCTTTGTTCTGTCCATGTCTCTCCTCTCTGTTTTATTTGGGTCACATATGAGAATATCTTCCTTAGTGTTTCTATCCATCCATCTCTTAAGTTCAACTTATTTTAGACCCATGTCAGACACAAACCAGGTATCCTAATCAAATTCATTTTCACTCTGTATCTATTTCTAAGTCCATTCTTCTCTTCTCTTTTTTAAAAAACACAAAATAATAATAAAGCTTCTATCAGCGTTTTTTCTATAACTAATGTTTCTATTTACATTACAACTTTTGCTATAAACTCTAGACTATAATGAATACTTTACATTGTCTTAGATTTTATTTGTGACCTGCATGAATGTGAATTTAACCTCTAACCTCTACTCCTAATTTTAAATGGCTGGAATTCAGAGATCAGATTTTTTTTTTCCCACTTATAAAAATAAAGTTTGAAAAAGAGTAAAATTATGTAAACTGAGAGTTAATTTTACTATAATTCTGAATTTTTATAATATCAGAAAATCTCATAGGAAAATATATTCTCATCTAAGTATGCAAATTATCAAAGTATATTTTATATTTGCCACAGGGGTAGAAACAAAAGGCTATAGAAATATACATTTCTATAATACATCATCTATATATTACATTGAGTATTCACTTGAAACCTATATCATTTTACTAACCCACATAACCCTAGTAAATTTAATAAAGATTTTTAAAAAGGGCTGTGGATTTTTAATGGCTATCTTTTGATGACACTCGTATCTCTTCTTTCCTTCCAGGGACCACCACAGGCTTCTGCAAAGGCAGGCAGCCAAGGAGGCTGCATGCTTTCTGGGTAATATATAAGGCAAGATCACCACAAGATGCACCCAGCAAAGGCAGATTTGCAAGAGAGAGGGGAGTCAGCTCTTTCTCCTCTATGTCAGATACAGGCGCTGGACTATTGACCATAGTGAAACTGACCTACATTGCTCAGAATATAACACAGAGGCTAGCGTCGGGGTTAGGAATGTGGGCTCTGGAGTCAAACTGGGCCTGATGGACGTATGACACTTAGTAGGTTCACCGATTTGCCCACATCGTTGTACATCTCTGTGTTCAGCTTCTGCTCTCCATAATTGAAATAATAATAGTATCCAGTTCTTTGCATTGCTCTGAGAATTAAAAATGTTAATCTGTGAAATATGCTTCCAAAAAAGTACTCAGAGAATGTCAGTATTATTTGCTAATTCCAAGCAGAGAACATTTTTCTCGGGCATCTTAATATGCAAACACCAAGTACTGGAATGAGGATGATTTTTATTCACCACCTTGTCTTAGTTGCCTCTTTCGTGATCCAAATGTTATCATTTTGTTTTATTTTTTTCAGTTGCAAAACCGAAACTTTGTCACACTTTTCTATTTTTAAAACTTTAAATAATATATTCAACAGTATTTTGCTAACGGCTCATCTTGCTCTATTTGAATCTGTTTTTCCAATGTTAGCAAGTACTATGCCTTTTTTCCCCAATAAATCCTAATTTTACTGTCGGTATGGTCATACAAGACCATGTAAATTGATTTTTTTATCTTTTCCTGTTGTAGTAGGACTCATATTTAGAGTCATGGTTACTATCTCTCACTGTATATCATAACATCCTGGAAAGATTGTAAAAATACTTCTGCCCTGACCTACTCTCAGACCAATTAAATCAGAATCTTTAGGGGTAGAGTCTGGAAAATATTAGTTGTTTTATCTCCACAGGTAATCCAAATGTTCTCCTTGAGTTGAGAACTGATAAAGAGACAATTGAAAAGACCTTTCCCTCTAAGGGGGAGTCAAAAAATTTCAGCAACTGTCGATTATGCAAAAGCTTTGAGTTTACCAAGACTGACATTAGGAAGATAAACAATCCAAAAACAAACAAACAACAACAACAAAAAAAAAACCAAAAAACCAAAAAACCTTCAGGTTATCCTCTAGTTATTAGAAATTAAAAAGATTAATAGAGTGCTACATATTTACTCCACTCATATTGTAACTAAAGCAGAGATAGTAAAATAATCTTTCAGTGAAATACAAAAATGTGCCACTGAGCAATTTCAAGTTTATTCCTCTTTCATGTTTTGTGCTGCATTTGGAGCAGACTGCAACCATATATGTTGCAATTACATTGTGATTGGTGTTATGCCTGGTGTACAACTGCATATCATAGATAATGGAAAAAGGACAAATTGACTTTATAGATAACATAATTACCTACTTAGGTTCAATTAAAGCAGTAAAGATGTTAAATTTACCTGATGTTCCCATTAATTTGGTACATGGTCCCAAATAGCTAAATGCCACTGTACAAAAACATTCAATTTACCATATGTTGCAATTCTAATGTAACTGCCATTGATCACTAAGTCACATTCTCTTTGTTGGATGATTAACAAGCAACCCTCTATTATTATCCAGTGACCACCAGTTACGCACAGTATAAAGTGAGAGGCACTGTTTATATATTGCTGAATAAAAACATATACGAGACTATTTACTTTGTTGATAGTTACTTCAAAGTGCATTTTAAAATCAATCCATTTATCTATTAAGTTTTTTGTCTCTACCAAGAATTCTTTATTCCTATTTATTTTATTTGGTGGAAAATAGAATGATGTTTCTTCCAATTTTAAGACTCCACTCTCAGTGAAGGTTTAAAATATATCAGACAGCTTCTTAGAAAATATTTCATGTCACTGCAATGATAGAATGAAGCAACTCATCGCCAACCAAATGGTGCCCTACTGCATCACGTAATACATAGACTGCTAATACGCGCTAAGTCAATTTAATGGACCTGCTGCAATCAATATTTGAAATGTATGATTCCCTCTAGCCCCCATGTTTCTATAGAGTTCAGTCCAGGTTCAGTTAGTGTATTTTGCAATGCTTAAAACTGAATCTCAGAAAGTGTTAATACTAGATGTGCCCTTTTTCAGAAAATCTTCATCCCAGTTTGCTGCCATCTGTTTGAAGCCAGTTAAGGAAAACTACTGACCAGCTCCAGCTGAAGAAGGGAAAATTGACAACAGCATGTGCAAGTGATCAGTGACACCTTTTGAGCAAGTTCACTCTTTATGTTCTCAATGGAAATATCTGAATCTATCTGTTATTAGCAGGTGAAGGAGTCCAAAGAGGCCTGCATTAGGCCAACTGGCTTCATTGAATCACCCTACAAAAGTAATATCAGCTAGAAAAAAAACAAAAAGAATCCCTGACTTAACCTCTGTTCTGTATCATTAAAAAGAGTTGGTGTTGGGTTTTAAAAAGAAAAGAATTTAGCAGACTGTCCCGTTAGCATCTAACAGGGTTAGGGGACCTTTACTGGGTCACCGAATCCCAGAGCCTGGCTTCACAGGTAATAAAACTCAGTGTAGTCAGTTCGCCCATGGATGACTCAATGTCTCAATTCTTTGATTAAATGTGGGTCCTCACTTTCAGATCCCTGAACTGTGGTAACCCTGGTCTAGACACCCATACTCATTGACCTAAATTACTGCAATAGTTTTATCATTGCAACAAGTCTCCTTGTTTCATTTATGTCTCTCTTCCACCTATTTTATATCCTTTAATTGGAATGACCAATCTGAATTTCAAATCTGATCATGTCATTTGACTGGTTAAAGATTTATAGTCCTCAATTGGCCTTTATAAATAAAGTCCAAATGTATTAAGGTTTGCAGGACCCTCTTGTCCAGATTCTATTACCCCTTCCCAACTTACCCTGCTTGATCTAGTTGTACGGAACATTTTTATTCTCTAGGCACACCATGTCTGCCTTCCGTGGGCATACTCATAAGTGTTATCCTTGTCCTGCTCTCTTCCTACCTGTAACTCCTACTAATCTTTCTTATCTTCTCATCAGTTACCGTACTTCTGAGAAGCTTCTTTTCCATGTTCTATGTGGTTCTTCTTTCTCCCTCTCTGCACCCTATTGCAAGGCACTTCCCCCACTCTGTTACAATGATAGGCGTGCATATTTATCTCTATCAATAATTATAAGCACTTGGAAGGTTATATTTCTTAGTAGCCTATCCTCATGACATAAGAGTCATACAGTACATAGTGGGTGTTCAATAGATGTTTGATGAAAGCATAAAAGAATGAATGAGCAACATGTTTTTGATAAGTCAAAAGTATCAATGACTCTTAAGTTTTAATGTTGCTTGAAAATTAATACTATTTTATGAAACTGCAGTTCAAGTTATATTATTTAAAGCATTTGCATGTTCTCAGACCAGATATTTCTGTAACTAACAAAATAATTTTATTCTAGTGCATCGTTATATGTAAAATATAATTTACCAAAAGAGATATTATATTGAATATATTCTCTTATATTCTGCATGTTTTACCTAACATATAAAACAATTTTTTATTTTAACCAATTATTGAAAAATAACATAATTAATAGGTACATAATATACTAACATATGGTATTCCAAACATCATTTTAGTTTTTGTCTGTTATTAAAAGCTTACGTTTATTTATAATTTTGAGCTATTATATATAATACCTGAAAATTTATTTCCTGCTTTATCAACCATAGTTTCAATATAATCTAAGCTTTTCTACAAGTTGACATCATCTTTAAACTCCATTACTGTACGATATGGTAATACACATTATGCTTTTAAGCAATAATTGTTCAGCTCTATACTTTTTGGCCAAGAATGTGTTCAATTTCTATTGTGATTTTTTTCTTTATAGTTTCTTTGATTCCATACATAGTACATGTCTTATCACTCCAAATTTCACTGTGTGCTTGCCTACTATTTCTAATTCATTGCTTCTAATCTCCTGAAGGTTTAGAAGTCAGATCACCAGGCTTGATCAAACTGAATAGAAACATAAATGTATGATCTGATTGAAGTACTGTTATAATACTTAAGCATTTTTTATTAGTTTGTACATATGTATACAGATACTCACATATATATACTATACAAATAGAAATTCTCAAAGGCATTTGCATCGAGGTGATACATTTCTAATTATTGCATTTAAGTTAATTGAAAGGTTTACAATAGCCATTAAATTTGTGTTTATGATAATGCATATTTTAGAGTTATAAGCTATTACAAATACTTATCCGGTAATTTCAAGAGGATTCAATAATTTCCCAGTGGTAAAGTTCATGTTTTTGAAAGGGTGTGGATTACTTCACAACTACTATTGTCTAGTCCTGGAAACATGTTTGACATTACTTTGAGCAGAATTTGAAAGTTATTGAAAAATCAAATTGTATTAGATCAAACAAGTTGTATTTAAGTCATTTATGAAATCAACATGTCGGTATAGAACATTGTGGCTCTTAAGAAATCATGTATGAAATTTGCATCTTGTTTTTAACATATTATAGTATGTCCTCTAGGCTCTAGTAATGACTAAAGAAATAAACTGCAGTGAATTATCTTTGTAAAAACATTCTTAGGCAGTCACAGGTCACAGTAGCAATGACTACTTTATACCTGTCCAACTAAACTGCTGGTGACCATAGCAAATCCTTCAATGATGGTAAACTGTGCATCTTTAATAAATGCCAAAAAAAAAAAAAAGGTGCTACGCTACTAAAACAATGCTTTGTTTTCATTGAGATCTGAAATGAGACATATTATCACTTTGTCTTTAACTTTATTATCACGAAATGCTTGCATGTAATTTTAGTTCTGGATACAGCTGATGAATGAAATACTATCAAATGCTTTGTGTGCCTTTGCTGCCCCCTTAAGACAAATAAACATAAATAAAAAGCTAGTAAGAAAGTAACCTGTATTAGTTTCTTCAGAAATTCGTTACTATATCTCTTAAATGTGTGTGAGTACACACACACACACACACACACACACACACACACACACACCCCTGAATGGAGAAATTGATTAGTTAATGATTATTAGACAATTAAATCAGTATTTTGACTCTTTGCCATAATCAATGAAAATATTAGTTTTGCTTAATGATCTGAGAAAAACACGTATATTTTAAGTTCTATAAAAATCTGAGATTGAGTACCTATTTTTGTCTAGTACATTTTCATGATTTTTCTTGAAGTCATTGAGGAAAATATCACTTTTTCATTTTTTATGCCTTAGCTATAAAAATTGAACTCAAGACTTTAATACAATTTATAAACTTAACCATCTAAATAAAAATCCATGGCGTATAAACATTTTTATAAATATTAGTTGAGGAAAAAGAAAGACCACATTAAGATGATGTATGATATAATAAATTCTAAATTAAAAAATACAATTATGTTAACTGCTTATAAATTTTGAAAGAAGACAGATCATAATGTGATGTTTGCTGTTGGGTTTATTTTTAATATAAGCGACATTAGAATAATTTCGGGTACAATTTATTTTTAAAACTAGGTTTTTTCTGTAAAGTATATTCATTTTTAATTAAAGGATTATTTTAGTTTTATTTAAAAGAAATCAACAAATTTTAATCAATAAACAAACACTGAGCAAAGTATTACAGCCAAGACTGAGTTATTGTAAGACATCCTTGCCTTTATAAAAAAACATGACATGATTTTGAAGAGAGGCACTCTAACAAATACAAATAAAGATTACTGAAAGTTTCCAAACTTTGCAATATATTATTATCATGCTGATCATATCAGAAAACACATTAGTTTCATTTTTCCTTTAGCTTCAAGAATTAAAGCACTATCAATCTAAATGGCAATATTCAATGGCCACCAATATTCCTTTGTTAATTTTTTTTTTATTTTGGATGATCTATATAGAATAAATTTCCAAAACATATTTCCAAAACATTTATTGGAAATATGTAATACATTATGTTGAGAATGAACTAATATGTTTTATAAATGTATGCTTTGTTTTCTTTTTCTTGTAACTGCAGGATTTAAGCATAAAGATTATTGTAATTTATGTCTGACAAAACATCTCCTCTGTCATTTCTGCTCTATTATCTAAATAATTCTACCACAAAATAAAGTTATTCACATTTATTTCTCAAGCAGGTATGTCTTAAATAATTTCCTTTATAATTTTGTACTAAAACAAATAGAATAACATATAAAGAATGGAATGTGTGCTGTTCCTGTGTGTGTGTGTTGTTGTTGTTGTGTGTGTGTTTACCTGTGCCTGTGCCTGCATGTGTGTCTGTGGGTGTCTGTGTTGTGTGTGTGTCCATGTGTGTTGTTGTTGTGTGTGTGTTTACCTGTGCCTGTACGTGTGTTTGTGGGTGTCTGTGTTGTGTCTGTGTCCGTGTGTGTGTGTGTGTATGCGTGTGTGTGTGTGTGTGTGTGTGTCTTGAGGAGTTAGTATACTGAGTGGGACTGGAAAACGAGCAGTGTGGAAGTCCACGGAGTGGAACATGTCAACCTGAAGGAAGACCTTTTCATTCATCAGAGGGATTGGAAGTGAAAGGTGCTAGATGAAGGTAATGACAAGCCTGATTTATATTGGTGATAGGGGTTGATCGTGGAAATAAAACCCCTTGAATTTTATTCATCCTAGGTTTTCTGACTTTTAGGCCTATCCTTGTGGTGAAACCACTATATCTTTACTGCTGCCATTGTCTCTCTCTGATCATGTACTGAAGATTAAAAATACTGTCAGAGCTGGGTGTGCCCAATAACCACAGGCAGGCTTTGGCTGCAAGCAAAACACTACATCAATTCCCTTTGTATTTGCATCATCTACTAGAGAGCAATGAGATGTATCAGTGGGAAACCTCACCTTACTGCATGGACTGACCAGTTCAAGCAGGTTGATTCCTAATATGCCTTGCCAGGAAGTTCAGGAAAGCCAGTGGGCTTTTCAGTTCGGCTACTAAGTGGATACCCCTCAAAATGATCTGTTAGTTCCTTCAATGGATATTTTGCCCTCTACAAAATAAACTTGGATGATTCAATTGTGAAATCAATGTGTTATGTAAAAAAAAAAAATCATATTTTTGATCTACAGTTATTTTTATGACTATTATAATGTTTATTCAGGGTTACAGAATGTAAACAGCATTTTAAAATGTATTTCCTCACTCTCATCATACCAATCTTATGTAGAATGAAATAATTATAATTGTCCCAATATTATGAAGAAGAAATAGCACAGAAGCTTCTTAGGTTAAATTGTAAAATACATTGTAAAAAGTCCAACCTGATAGCCCCCCAGAGTGGAAACTGTCTTCCTTGCTCTTGACCATTGTATTGGTCAGGTTACCATAAGTTATCATATGGTAACAAATGATGTCCCGAATTTTAGTGGGAATCAATAAGACATGATTGTGTTTCTTCCTCATGTTACATATTTATCATCAGTCAGCTACACATTTTTCACTCTGCGACGGTTGCTGGAGGCTCACAGGGATGTCCCAGAGAGGAGTCAACCCGGAGCAGCAGTGACCAGGTTCTTGTCTCTACATGACAAAGGATTCAAGAGCAGACAAAGCAAGAATGCACAGGAAGTTGATTGAAACAAAAGGACTCACTTGAGAGGAGAGTGTAGATGAACTGGGAGAGCAAGACATGCCACAGAAATCCTGACCAGAGGTATTTATACCTCCTGAGGGCAGGTTTTGGTAACATCTCATTGAGGAGACTCATCAGTTTCCTCCCAGTAGGTGGGATTCTCAGTTTCCTTCTCTTTCTTCCTTATTTGGCTTCTCTGAAACTGTCATGGTGTCAGATGCACGCCGGTATATATCGTGTTTCCCTGAAAATAAGACCTAGCCAGACCATAATCTAATGCGTCTTCTGGAGCAAAAATTAATATAAGACCCGGTCTTATTTTACTATAATATTTTATAAGACCCGGTCTTATATTATAGTAAAATAAGACCGGGTCTTATATTAATTTTTGCTCCAGAAGACGCATTAGAGCTGATGGTCTGGCTAGGTCTTATTTTCTGGGAAACACGGTACCACATGGATAATAACCTCAATGTAAATGAGATTATAATGACATTATAATCAGCTAAAGATCAGGACCCAGTAGAGGGAATTAGCCTTGCTGGATAAAACTTGTTCTCTAGCTCCAGGTTCCGGATATAGTCACTTGTTACCTGTGTAACCAGTGAGGGATTGTACCCTGAGGGGGGGAGGGGGGGCTGTTAATTTCCTAGGCTACTTATCCTGCCTCCGGAGCAAGAGCTATGAATTAATCTTATCTGCATTATTGTTGAAACAAAAATGATGGGAGCAATTGATGCCTGTTAAATACCCTGCTCAGAAGTGGCAAATATCCCCTTTGTTCATCTTGCACTGGTCTAAACAAGGCACATGGATAAAACTGATGCCACTGGATTGGCTGAACATTATCCTTACAAGGAGGGGCACACCAAGTCACATGGTCACATGGCCAAACATGACATCAACATGGTAGAAAATGTAATTCTTCCACAGGGAGAAGAGAAATATTTGAGAAGAATATGACCTTCCACAATTGTGAAGGCGACAAAATAGCTATGAAGTAACTCCTGATTAGTAGTATGTGTCAGAAGAGTAGCCTAGATGTCAAGGTAGGCTCACATTCTCTGCAATCCAGGCAAGAGAACACCACATTCATGTCACAACTGCAAGCCTAACAGAAATATTTACTCTAGAGTGTAAATTAAATTTGGGTTGCCCTCATGTATCTAGGGAGCAAGCTTGATATGGTAAGTTCAAACACTCTGCTGTATAGCTATATGGGTAGTGTCTAATGCTTATTTTTTCTTTATTGTATTTAATAAAGTCTTTCAGATGTTTCAGATGTCTCCACTGAACAAAGCAGTTTTTGTGTACTACTGGGACAGGCGTTAAACGATGACTCGTGTATCCCAGGCAGTCTGCTTATGAATGTCAGAGAAACACAAATGAAAGACCTCAAGAAGATAAAATTCAGAGTGACAGAGGTAGTGCCACTCATTTCTGCTACTTTAGTTCTGGAAATACTACTTCCAGCGTTAAACATCTGAAAATGTAGGTTTTACTTTATTAAGAATGGCAGTAGGCCCTTGTGTGCCCTCAGGGATTAAAACTGACCTTGTAAGTATGGGGAGTTAGGATATAATTTTAATCACAGTATATGATGAGATATTTGTATTTTTAGAATTATGTTTACAAGAAGTTAGTAAAAGTGCATCTATATATTGGCTATACTATAATTATTACAAATCATAGGATTCTCATAGCATCTTTAACATCTCCCCTTTTTTTGTTTTTTTTGTTTGTAAAACACTGGCTGATAAAGCATGGGCTATATACTTTAATTGGCCAAAGTTAAACCAAATTCAAATAGAAAAGCCTGTTTGTGTTATCTCTCTTTTTCCTATTAAAAATAAACTCAGGTTTCCATCACTTGCAGGCTCAAGGTTTCTAGAAAATCTGACAATCATTTTTATCAGGACCAAATATTCTCAAGTGTTAGTACTCAGAGAGCTCCCTCAGCACAGGTCTGTTCCACTCTCAGTATCTTTTACGTTTTAATCCTCTTTTGATACAGTAGCTGAACAGATTGAAGCTCATGAAAATGAAACCTGGGAAGGTCTGCATATGACTCACACTGAGGAGTATAATTGAGCTTAGCTTTTCACACTGGTCTAATTATATGTGTTTAGTGTTCTTGCTGCTTGGAAAACTTGGAACTCTGAAGAGAGGCTATTTTGCAAAAAAAGATGGCATACATATCATGATAAACAATTGTGCATATCTCTACACTAGGCATTTGGAAGGACAAGTCGCTGACCTCTAAAACAAATATAGATTCTTTTATACAGATACTCAATATTGGTATGCATTGATCAAATGAGAATTTTAATGACAGAATATGCCAATTTTGTTCAATGCAATCAAAAGTATTTCATAGCCCTAAACAAGAATGTTAAAATGTTGTGATTTCATATTTATACTTTTGTTCCTTTGCTAATCTGAGTGTGAGCTTATGATTTTATTAGGAAATAGATGTCAAAAATTGGCAAGTGTTATTTAAACTTTAATATTGATGTTTGTGTCATTTTGTGTCAGTGTTTCATAATATAAAATATTAATCAATGTTGCAGAGGAAAAATATTGTCATATTAATTTAGGAAAAAGCTGTGCTAAATAAGTATTGTTAAAGTACATCTCATAGCCTTTAATTTATTAATGTACATTATACTTTCCAAAATGAAGATAATCTGTGCAGTATTTCCTAAATTCCTCAAACCTTTTTCTCTATTTGTTTTTCTTCCTACAGAACAATCTTTGGTAGACACTATTCTGACAAAATATTGTGGTAACCTACATTTCACATCCATACCCAGGAGTGGCATTCTATAGCCAAGCCTGGCTGCAGCTCAGCTTTAGAGCCTGGCGTGATAGGGAGTCTGAAAACTCATCTGTTCAGGGAGGCCGTGAAGTTTGGGGCTGGTTTAAGAATATCGAGAAGATTTGGATTTCAGCCACGTACTGAATTGGATATTAGACTATGTTTTAAGTTAAAGAAAGTAGTTTCAAAACATTTCTTCCTAACCAGCCGGCTTATTTCTCTAAAAACAAGCTTGAGCCTTCAGATCCAATCTAAAATTGGTCTACCTCTTCAGTGCTTCTAGGACGGAGATGACCTGACAATAGCTTTAATGGAGAGTCTTTTCTCCCTTCCTTATATTTCTGTCGTACCCACCGGTGGTCTATTCTACTTATTCATTTAGAATTATTATATGTAAAGTGCATTCGAAGTTTTTCAGTGCAATTAAAAGGGCATGTTCTTTGGGTTCATATAATCTGACTGACTATCTTAGTTCCATCATTTAACACTTGCATGGCTGTGCATAAATTACTTGACATCTCTAACCGTAGTATTCTCGTCTGTGTAATGGATAAGGTGATTTCCAATAGGAAAGAAGAGATAGACAAAATAATCCAACAGTACTTTCATAAATCCAGAGTTAAAGACTACCTTTAGATATAAAGATATGTGCTTCAATACTAGATATAATAAGATAGAATAAAGAAAACTCCTTATGGAATTTTGGCTAAGCAAAGAGTTTTATTACTCGGGTGTTGTAAAAGACAAGGTATTTTCAGTGGCCAGTGAAATAAAACCCTACTTACACTGCCTTCAGCCAATAAAAAGTAACTTATTGGCTACCAAACTATAAACTATAACTAAGGGGTAATTCTGGCTTCAGGTCTCAAACAAATGTCCCCATCTGCATCTCTCAGCTCTGCTTTCTCTATGTAGGCAGCATCCTGTGCTTTGTATGGTCTACCCCAATCCTACCCCAATCCTCTCCCTTTCCATCTATGTTTAGCTCCAGGCTATTATGCTTATAACATTAACAGTAGAATAATAAATTCTTCTAGGATATACCCCACTCATGTCTTAGGAGTCACTGTTTCTTATTGGACCAAATGAGTTCACATTCTTATCCACGAACAATTACTGACTGCTTTAAGCCTGGGTTTCATAGCCATCTCTGGGGTGAGAACTGTACTTAAAATTAATATACAGAGAGAGGCAGGGAACTGGTGCTCTCTAAAGAGAAAGAAGAATGTAGGTAAGAAAGTGAAAACAATTGTCCCATTCTGGTCAGCCTCACGTTACACTTGCTTGCAGGTTAACATCTAGAAAGATGATAAAGAGAGTTGCCAATAGCCTATGGATACTATAGATTTTCCCAAATACTCATTTTTTTTGCAAAGATATGGATAATTCAAATAGTTGAGTTCATCTTCCGTATATTTAATTGTAATTTTTGGCATGATTAGCTATTTTCCTATATCATGTTTGTTCTATTTAATATTTTAAGTACATTTATTGGTAAACTCAATACTAACTAGCAACTAGGAGGAAGAAGCATAGAATTATGTGGTAGTAAATAAACTGCATTTTAGTATTAAGTTGTATAAATAAACCTCAAGTTAATAATTAATATTAAATTTACTCTTTCAATGGTAAATGAATAATACAACTCTAGAGAGCTTGGCTTCTCTACCATGACATTTAGTGATGTTAAATTTTATTTTATTATTTCAAATATATGTGAGCAGAGACAAATAGAAAAACAAATGGAAATTCAGTAGATGCTGCATGTCTGTATGTGTACTGGCCTGACCACAACAACACAAATAAAGTGTATTCATGTGTAATGATTGTGAGAGGTAAAGTTCTCATATAATAATTATGCTATACATCCTTTTCTGTTGTTATAATTAATATCATTTTGTATGCACAAAAATCTGACGTCTATTTGAAATTATAGGACAGTTAAATTAAATATCCTATGATGGTGTGTATTAAGATTTAGAAAATTTGGGGAAAATATTTGGTCAAAGGTGTCCGTAACACAGGGATCCAGAAAAAAATAAAATAAATGAAAATAAAGTTTACTCATTCATTCAATCTTTTATGTATTTGCTCAATAAAGATTGATGAGCACCCTCAATGCCTGGCATTGAACGTATACAAGAAATTCATCAAGAAAGATACACACATGGTGCCTACCTTGAAGTTTATTTTCTAGTAGATTGTTACCCTTTGATGAGTGTCTGTTATATGCAAAACATTATGCTAAGCCCTGAGACAGAGTAGAAACCTTCAAACAACAGTAAACATGATATTATTTTAGTATGACTAAATGACAGGAAAATAAGTTGTGCAGGGTCCTTTTAGATCTAATAAGAAGCATTTGACGACTGGAATGATGGAATAATTTCCTGACATAACTGAGTTATAAAGAATGAATAGGAATTCTCTAGGATAAGAAAAGGGATAAACTGCTCTAGGTAGTAGGGGGAACCCCAAAGAAAATAAGCCAAATATTATCTCACATTATTTTCAAATGTTTAATATAATTGAGTCATGAATTGCAAAAGAAAGGATTGACAGAGGCATGACTGATTGATATAGACAGGGATCAAACCATGAAAAATCTTCCCAGCCACTGAAAGTGTTTTATTTTGAAGTGTTTTATTACTATAGAGTAAGTCACTGAGATTTTTAAGCTGAACAACATTTATATATGTGAAAGACCATGATGACAATGGCATAGTGGTTGAATTGAAAATAAGAGAGCAAAAAGAGAGATATTATTATTTATTAGAAAGGTATATTAATTATTCAAGTGATAAATAATTGGAGTATTAAGTCAATAACTAAGGAATAAAAAGAAAGGGGAAAAATCAAGAAATATCCATGAATGAGAGTTGAATTGTAAGGGTTGGGAGATAGGTAATGATTGTCTCTAGTTTTCTAATATTATGGAGATCATTTTGCCATCTTGCATGACAATTAAAGAGCAATCCTGCACATAGGAGCTAGGCAGGAGCTTAGAGGAAATGTATTATTTACAAGAGAGAACAAGGTTTACTAGTGACCTATTAGACTTGAAAGGTTTTCTGCTTTCTGATTTAATATTATTTCGTTAGAAGTATCCATGGCATATTTTTTACTTTTTAAGTGTGATGATCAAGGGAATGACTTTAATAGGTTAAATTCCACAAAATAGTATTAAACAATTTAATATATTTAATCAAGTCTAAGTGACCTTGTCCAAGGTGTCTTTCCTTTCACTGATCTATTTAATTTTTAATTCTTTGCCTTGAAGTCATATTTCAGACATGCACACAGGTACTTTGCTTTTTCCTCTGTGGCACTGACAACATTAAGGACATGAAAGAAGACATTAGACATAAAAGAAGACAGGTAATAGTTTAAAGCCCATTTTATTTTCAAGTCCCCATTTGGTAGTCATTCTCCCTGACTATTCCTGTACCACAGGAAAATGCTCAGGTGTGACAGAAAGCACCTGTGAAAAATCAAATGAGGATGAACAAGGTTGTTTAGTTTATGGAATGCATCCACCCTGAAATCTACAGCCAGGGACATATTAGCAAAATAAGTAAGAAGTAAGCACAACAGACTTTTTAAGCTTTTTCTTTTTTTTTTTTTTTAATTTTCAGGTAAATAATTGCTATTTTAAATTGTTTGAGTATATAAGTTATTTTGTTGTAGCCCCAAAAGATTATAAATTTGATTATGGGTCTGGAAAAAGGTTATTGGTCCAGGAAGCCCTGACGTACAACTTTACTATGCTTGTCATCCCATTAACTACTGGATCAGTGCCCCTATGTCAACGTAAAATAACTTCAATATAAAACTGAGGAGCACCGAGTTAGTTGGCTAGTTAGGTAGTTGTTGCAAAGTAAAGTTCCATTTATGGTTCAATCAAGGTAGCAGCAATGAGAATATAAGGCTGTCACAGCAATTTCTGATCATAACACATTCAGAGAGCTGTGTTAGAAGGAAGGAAGGTGGTGGCACGCATATAAGCAGAAGACACATTTAAATTAATAGTTCATCATTGGCAATATCCCGTTTGCACGGAGGAATGTTTATAGCAGACATGCTATATTTGATCAGGGACCATGGCATTTTGTCAAGTGGTAGAAATCTGATCAAAATGAAGAATTCTGGAAGTAGCCCCAAAGACTTAGAGATCTGTATGAAATATTACCTTTGCTCAAAGAAAATATAATGTTCAAAAGTTGAGAACCATATGATTTCACTCACATGGGGGATATAAAACTGAAAGCAACAAATGACAAGACAAACAAACAAGCAAAAGCTTACAGACACAGACAACAGTTTAGTGATTACCAGAGGGAAAAGGAGAAGTGAAAGAGGTAGAAAAGAGTAAAGGGGGTCAAATAAATGGTGATGAAATGAGATTTCACTTTGGATGGTGAACACACAATGCAGTATATAGATGATGTATTATAGAATTGTCCATGGGAAACCTATATAATTTAATTAACTAATGTCACCCCAATAAATTTAACAAAAAAGATGGAGTTAAACAAAAAAATAATAATTTTTCACTCAGCAAATTTCCTATTATTTAAAAAAATTCTTAAGATACTAAATTCAATGATGACTAACAAGGATACCCTGTATGTTCTATTTATGAAATTATGCAAATCATTTACATCATACTTTGTGTAAACAGTTCAATATAATTACATCAGTATGAGTTCTAGATAATATTAGTTTTCAGCTGTGACTATGGTTAGACTACCTATAGCTTCACATCTGGAAAATGTTGTCTCTTGCCTTCTGTAATTAATTGGTTCCCATAAGCAGTTACTATCAAAGTTCATATCAGGATGCTTTCTCAAATTACATTACCACTTTAAATAGTCTCAGATAAAGAAAGGAGTTTAATATTTTTATGTTTAGCTCAATGAATAATTAGTTGGTAAATCGGGCTGCATTTTCAGACAAACTAAGTTTGTAATATTTGACATCCAGTAAAACTTTAAATTTAATTACAAAAGACCTTGAATCAAGCTGGATTTGTAGCTTGCCCTATTTTAGTGTAATAAATATACTTTTTTTTATTTAAGAATACTTTTCATGTCATTGGCCCTTTCTATTACAAAATTGACTGTTTCCAATTTCATTTCAATCAGACCAATAAAATGATGGCCAGAAAGTTGGAAATATTTTTGATGGCAAAATAATAAAGATTTTAAAATAAAATATATTCGGTCAAAAAAAAGATAATTGTTCATACTTTGGACAATCTTACCTTCACATTCTATAAGAATGTGGTTGTTTAAAGACAGAATGAAATTAGAAATCAGTCCCTTTGTTTGATACTCTAAATGATATTGCCATGTTTACCATTTTAAGTTATTTTAAAAATATCAACCATCCACTTTCCAAACAGTAAACTATGATATTTCCATGATTATAGCTTAGTTGCCTTTTTAAACATTTGTGATCATTCACAGACCTGAATACATAAATAGGTAAGAATAATTAATCAATAAAAATGTTGTTCTGAGTAAAAAAATAATTTCCTTAAATTTTCCGGTCACAACGTCCTCAATAATTTTACTACTTTTAAAGGTTTAGACAGGTTCCCCCATTTTGTTTATGTTTTAAGGCTTAGTGATTTATTGTTCACTTCTGAATTGAGATAATTAATATTGATCACCACATCTTGTAGATTATCACTTTCTACAGAGGAAGTTATTGTAAGGGTAGCATATCTGGAATAAATAGCATCTGTGCCAAAAAATTCAATATCTGAACCTAAGAAAGAAGCTTTATTCTGTCTTGTTATTTTTAAAATGGTTGAAAGGGGAAGAGTATAAGTTGGATAGTTACAGTATATGAAGTTTTCTAAAGAGCTCAAAGTACTTTAGACATGAAACACACTGAAAAGAGGGAAAAAAAGAAATATATAAAAAGTATAATAGTAATTTCAGCAGGTAAGTACTTGACATGAAAAAGACCTAATCTGAAGTGGCCAGAGACTGGAAGATTTTTAAAATAGTTTTCAATGAACTAGGTGGCAAAGAGATTTTACACTTTAAGTACATGAATGAGAACTTCTATTTCAAAATTTGTTGTGCATCTTCTTCCCTTCAATATGTGCTTCTTTATTTCCCCATCAAAAAACAATTACTTTTACATGCTGAATGAAGATAATATTCTTCATGATTCTTTCTTTCTCCATATACAATGATGAAAATGTTCAGTCTTAAAAACAAAAATATAGTTCAACAGTAATACTTCTACTTTTATATTTGGACATGTAAAATAAATAGATACATAAATAAACAAATCAAAGATTTAGCCATGCTATTCTGTGATGTATTTCCTAATACTCTGTGAAAATATAATGTCATAACCCTGAGTAAGTGCTATTGATATATAATAGATAAACTACAGTTTAGATAATCACAATATTTTGGTATAAGAAGAGTTTTAAAAATGTATCTCCCAGTCTCTACAAACAAATCTCATCCAGGAAAGTTTCTTACCACATATATGCGATACTTGTCTGTTCCATGCACTTTGGCAGCTTCTATTATATCCCAGGAGCCTAATGCATTTGAGAAATTCTATAAAAATCTAATTTAGAGAGTCATAACATTTAGATTAAGAAGGGTTGATAGAGATCACCCATCTCCATACCCACATTTTATAGAAGGGGTCATTCAGACCTAGAGGATGTTTTAATGGTAAAATCATGGTATAAAAATGCCAGGAGTGACATTTTAGTATTAAAAATTAAACAACAATATTGCTATATCATAGAAGTAGTAGCATAATTTGTTTGTTTTTTTTGCCCTTGATTTAGAAAACAAGAAAAGAAAAAAAAAAATGATATTGCTACTTATATGCACACAAAAGCAAAAGAAAGATACACTGACCTAACAAATTATATAGAAAGACTAACATGAGGATCACATGATTTGCATTAAAGATATAGGTAAATGAAAAAGGAAACCAGAAAATCTCTAACTAGCCCTAAGGATATCAGGCTTCCTATTATAACATACTGCACTATTATGTTAAGACTGAACAAATCAAAGTGCATTTTTCACTATAATCTATCTTGATCTCCACAAAGAAACTCAATATTTTCCCCAAACATTTTGCATACATAGTAATTTTAATACTCTGGATACTATTTTTACTTATTTCTATTACAGCATGTTCTCAAACTGATAAAACTCTAAATTGTTACCGTGTTTAATAAATGTACACTTATTAAATTAAAATTTTTATTTGGAGATAATTGCAGATTCACATGAAGTTGTAAAAAAATAATAATAAAGAGTGATCTCAGGTATCCTATACCCAGTTTCCAATAATGGCATTGACTTGCAAAATCAAAGTGCATTATCACAGCCAGGAGTTTTACATCACAGTCTAGACACCTAATAGTTCCATCACCACTATGATTTATTCTATTGTATTTTTATAACCACACCTACCTACCTCTTCTCCACCATGTCTCTAATCCTTGGCAACTACTAATGTGTTTTCTATTTCCATAATTTTTAAAGTCAATTTTAGCAAAAGGCATGGAGATGGAAATATTTGAAAGAAAAACTAAATTCCTGAAGTAGCAAATAGTATTTTATATCATTATTCTCTCAGTATATCAAATTCATATTTCCTAAATGTTAGCTTTAAGTTAAATTTTAGATAATCTAGCAATAGTATAGATTTATCAATCGATACTCTTTATTAACTAAGACTTATTTATTGTTTACATGTTTTGTAAAATTTCAGGAATTTAAGGGGAAATGGTAAGAAGTACAAATGCAAAGTTTGAATTTAGAAATTGGATCATGTTATTTCCCAGTGATGTGCCCTTGGAAAAATGAATTATCTTTCTGGGACTATGTTTCCTCATGTAGAAAAATTTCAGAGGTTGCAATGATCCCTAAAGCTTACATAATGCATGATTCCATTTATAGTAAGATAATTTATGGAATAATTTGAACCTTTTCCTCAACAAGGGCAGTTTTCTTATTTTCTTTTTTCTTTTTTTAATATAAAGCAGCAGAGCCACAAAGCATAGCAATAAATAAATATTAAGTGTGGTGGAGAGGCAGCAGATTTGGCTCGCACCCACTAGTCACCACCACTGGAATTCAGACACCTGGGATACGTCTGGACAAATAGTGTGACAGCCCACCTATGATTAATTTACTTGCTCAAGGGTGCAATCTCCAGGAAGAAACTTCATCTTAGGGAAAGAGGGGTCCACTTTCTTTGTTTTCATGCAATTTTCAAGGGTGGAAAATTTTGGAGCTTAAATGTTATGATGTGCATTCACTTATATGGATGTCACAGCACAACCCCCTTCACCTCCCCATATTGTTAACATGGACTAATATCTGGGTCTAAGGAGACAAAGAGGGCCATGAGCGAAAAGGTGAATGGACTGTTACACTAAAAAAAAATATGGAAGACATTAATTCATTCATCCAAAAATTGTGCCTAATGTATACCAGGCACGTTCCTATATGTTGGAAATATAGCAGTGAACAAAAAGAAAAATCCCTTCTCTCTTGGTACTAACTCATAACATCACAAAAGCAGCCAAATTATTGTACCCATGTGGGGGAAGAAAAACACTAAGGAAGGAACAAAAGTATTTATATTTTTTCACTTCTATAGTGACACAAATTGACTTTAAGATTTTGGTAGCCATTATGAAGCACAAGTCCGTTGCTCGTGCTGTTGGTCATGGTGATTTGTTGAAAATTATATAACATCTAATGGAAAATGGGCAAAAGTTCTTCAAGAGTAAAATAATAAAGCAACAGAAGAATTACCTAAGGAAGAGAATTTTAAGGACAGAGTATAGCTGAAGTGGCTCAGTTCTTCGTGAACCAAGTAGTGCCTATTAATGGGAGTCATAACGTATTATGAGGCTAAAGTATTAAGTTGGTGCAAAAGTAATTGCAATTTAAAAGGTTAAAAATAATTGCAAAAACCGCAATTATGTTTGCACCAACCTAATAGTTGGTTTAAGAAATTGGGTGCTACCAGGTAACATGCATTTGGAAATACATGTAAAACTTCCTTTAGGAGCTACCCAAATTACCTAGAAGTCCTTTTGCTGTTGCCAACACTACTGGCAACCCTACACATCTCCCTGAGTCACCTCTGACGTTAGATACAGTAGCGCCGTGAATCCCGGTGATTGCAGACACTCCTCCACTAAACCTGCAGCAAGCAACTCACAGCATTTTGCCTCTGCACCTTGGGATTCCTGGGAGCTTGCTCGGCCTGTGACACCCCCAATGTACTCTCTAATCTATGACGGATGTGAGTCTGTGGGTAAATGTCCCAGTCTCTCATCTTTTAGAGGAACCATTCTAAATTGTATCCTTACATGAGTCCTAAGAGATTCCTCAATAGAATAGATTTCTAGTTGCGCAGAGGGGTAACTGATCAATAACGTATCCTATTCCCTATCTATTTCTTATTCCCTTTCCAGTTTTCCTTGCTTTTTTTTTCATGTTAACTTCCTGATATTATTTCACAATAATTGCTATTGGTTCTGGGGAATCTAAATGAGGGTTAGAATTTCTCATGAGAGGTAAAGAGTCAATAAAATACTAGTTGCATATACATGTCCTCAATCCATCAATATTCTAGTTTCAAACCGTAACAATTTAGGAATCCAGATAAGCAATAAAGCAGTACTTCTGCTCTGACCAATTTTGAATACCGAAAGAGATGTAAATTACGGATAAATTAGCAATGATAAAGTAAAGTTGGTTATAACATAGTTAATGGAATCATACATGACAGTTTTCTGAAAGTTAGCGATCTAACATGAACTTCATTTCTTGATCATGAAACCATACAGAAGTTCAACCAACAAAGGTGGCAAATATTGCCTGGATTTGAAACTAATAGCAAATCACTTGGAATTTAATAAACATGTTCTTACTGAGTTTAACAACAAGAATAAATTAAAAAGTAACATAAATTCTATATTTTATACAGTAAAAAACCATGTTACATATGTGAAAATATCAGTAAGAGAAGCTGGCAGTAATATGTCATATAAAGAATATAACTAGATACTTGGAAGGTTGAAAATGGGATAGTTCGGTTCTCATGTTCAAAAAAGGAATGGTGAAGAAGAAATTATTTGTGGTGGATATTTGTTATTGGAGAGAATATTGACATGCAAAACAGCTTGCAAAGTGGTATGAATAAAAGTGCCAAGTTACAATTAATTCTCAGGAAATGGTGAATCAATCAGATTAACTGAAATAATACACATGTCTGAAAATGATTATAAAAATGGTTTGGGGCAAGACTGAAATCTTTCAAAAATCATGAATGTGTTACTTTATTTCAACAGCAATGCAAAATCATTAAATAGATTTTGATCAGATTAATTTTATCTTTAGACTTGATCTCTATATAGCTAGCCCTAGGGTCAAAAAGAAGAATGTTTTAATTTGGATGAGATTTTTAGCTATCGGCATCACTAGAGAAACAGTACTATACATAGGCAGGAAATAATGAAAGTCTAGCCTTCTAATGAAAATTGAAAATAAAGAATAGTAACTGCTTTGTGAGTGTAGGACAACAGATCCATCGTGGAGCCCTGGCAACCTTGTGCATCTCCACATAAGGCAGACATAGTTAAGGCTTAACCACAGTCTCATTCAAGTCTTGAGGCAATGTCCTGCAATCATCCTTGAAACATGGTGAGAGCAATGTACAAGTCACCTCCCTATCTTGCAGAGGCTCTCTATTTTGTGGAAGCCTGCCACGAGGGTATTTCCCTTCTGCTTCTCTTCTCTTTCTGTCCCATCCCTCTTTTTGGTATAAATCTGCTTGGCTATAGCCTAGAGCTAACTACTCAATGATAAAATGACCCATTTCTCATGTCATCTGTCATCTGGCCCACAGGATTTGGTGTCATTCTGTGTGAGTAGTGAATACAGGGAGGTGAAATCATGTTGGTCATGCTTTTCTGTATATGTAATAAACTGTTGAATTCCATTAAAAAAAAAAAGAAAGTAAGAGGATGAAGTTATTCTCAAAGAAATATGGAGTTAACAATTTAAGAGGTCAGGATGGAGAAAGTTGATGATGGAAATGACTCAAGATTGAGGATTGTCAAACTGGATAATATGGTAGTTTTTGGTGTTACTAGAGTAGAATTGGAAGAATAGCTACTCATGTCTCCCAGGTTGGAAAGCTAATGTGGGCATTCTGCAGTGCATAGATGTCTAAAAGACTGAGTGATGGGGGAGGAGAATCAAATTACTAAAGATTAATTTGAAGATCAAAAAAATTAATCAGAATGAAAAAGAGGAAGACATGCAAATAAAGGAAGTTGAGTTAAGAATGAAAACCCCAAGATGAGAAAAACTAAATGGTAGCCCCTAGAGCCTATTGAATATCTCATTTATCATTTTATCCCCCCCATGATCAATATATAATTGAGAAATCGTATGTCACCAATTTTATGATTCTTATATAAAGTATACATACTTTCTTAATCCTTGTTTACATTTTGTCATGATATTCTCTCTCTAACACACCTACAAAACAAAACTATTGCCTTTTTTCTTATACTATGTTTTGTGTATATCGATATTCACAAAACTCAGTAATGCAATAAAAATTGTATATAATATTAATATCATGAAATTTTATGCTATTAATATAAACATACTTGACAGCAGTTATCAGTAATGAGCACTATGAGCACAGACCATTTTGTTATCTTAGTTTTTCATAATTAATAACATTTTTAATAAAGTTTAGGAAAAACTGTAAACCATATTATTCCAACATTCATAGATATTGTATGTTTGTTAGCATTTTCAAGCATTTGTTGAGCGGTACTCATCATTACTACTGTTAGCAATAGAGAACATAAACTCTTCAATAAGTAGTTACTTTTATGACTCTTTCTTGTTGGTAATTAAAAGTGAATGAGTCTCAAATTTTTACTTTTACTAAAATATTTAATACATGTTAATTATTATGTTTGACTTCTAAACATGTTACCATGTATCTAGGCAGTTAATGTCTTTCCAAAGGAATTTTACATTCAAGTGCTAACAAAGTGAAAACAAAGAGACTTCAGTAACAAAACCTGCAATATGATAATGCAATGTGGTGTATGAGAGGACTTCCAGGAAAAAAGCCATTCATTCTTTCAGTAAAGCAAAATCTGAACGTCGGTTTTTCTCACTTGACAGTAGATCAGCGTAATCAAAGTAAAGTCCTCTTTTGAGAGTTGTGAACATAATGGAAAAGAAAGTCATATATTTACCATACTGTGATAGAATATTTTGCAATAACACTCATTTTGAAGCATTGCCAAGGCTTTTGTAAGAAGTAATGGAAATGCTGCGTTAGTATGAACAAGAAACGATGATTCTTTCCAGCAGTAAAATGAATGATAGAATTCTTTATTACCATTGCCAGAAAATTTATACTGACAAGTATACTCATATAATTCATAGCATGACATAGAACACTGTATTGTCTTGTCAAATAAGGGAGCATTTTAATTTAAGATAAATTATACTTTATGAGCTGGTACAGTTCTCATAGATCATTTATCAAAGTTCTAATCATTATGATTGATTTTTAAAAAGTTAAAAATGAGTTTTCAAATACTCTGATTATTAAAAAAAAATTGAACTGGTAGCCATGTTTTTAAGATTATAATCTAGAGATTCTTTATGAAAGGAGATTTCATGATAACATTAGTTTCTAAAGATTAAGGATACGTCATCCTTTGCTTAGTTTATGGAAGAAAAAATAATTTTGACATGGTCCACTTAGCAAGGATTGTACATACAAATTATGGTGTTTGTGGAGCTATTTTAATCACTTTTGCCTGAATCATGTAATGGACATTATTAACAGAAGTAATTAATTGAATGGTCTCACTCTGATTCAATATGTGTGAGTCAGCAAAGTATAATTTAAAATAACAGTGATCTGCTGAAATGGACCAATTTTCACATTTTTCTACGAGAATATTGCGATGAGATATCCCATGATAAACAGTATCTTACAACTAGCTACATCTGCTTTGTAATAAATTCCATTTCAGTTTTAAAATACTTATTGGGTAATAAGCAGGAATCAAGAACAAAAATAGTTTAAAGCTCTAAAAAAATCAATTTGAGAACTGTACTAATATCAATACATTAATAAAGGGGAAATTTTGATAACATCTATTAATCTACCCAGTGGTTACACTTAAAAAATAAAAGTACTCGCTTATTTTTAACTAAAGTTATTATTTTAAAAATGTTGATTTTTATAACTTATGTGCACATTTTGATGTCAAAAAATTTTGTTTTCACCCTCTTTTTTTAAATTAAATTTTATCAAGGTGACAATTGTTAGTAAAGTTACATAGGTTTCAAGTGTACAATTCTGTAATACTTCATCTGTATGTCATTTTGTATGAGGGTAACAAGATCAGATATGTGGTGATGGGAGGTTTTATTCTCTTATCGGTCAATTTGAAAGAACAGAATTTCCAAATCTCATTATTGTCCAATTGACCTATATTTCTATTTTATATTTAGTGGGGGTTTTTTTGGTGTTCTGACGGAGAAATACCTGCCTGTGGCAAAGTGGGAAGAAATCCTGTGTGTCCCTCCCAAGTCCTGGAATTCTAAAACACAGACTTTGTGGCTGCAGTCAACAATATTGTGGTGTTACTTCAAAGTTGCTGAGGGACAAGATCTTAAATGTCTTCACCACACAAAAAAAGAAATGATAATTATAGGATGTGATGGAGGAGTAAGCTCACGCTACGATGGTAACCACGTTGCCAGTATGTAAGTGTATCAAATGATCATGGCATCCACCTGTAAACAATAATATAAACAGAGCCTCTTTAAAATGGATTGGGAGTGCCATCCAGAGGCACTGCCTTCCGCGTCTTATGCCTCAAACTTTTGGAATTTCAAAAAAAAGGGCCAAAGAAACTTGGATTGGGCCTAAAGAAACATTGTGTCCCAAAGAACTGTTTGCCAAGACAATGAGAAAGCAGATATTATGACCACTGCAGTGATGACTATTGGATTGAAAATTAAAAATATTTTTCAGAATACCATTGACTATCTTCCTTATGCTATACTCCACCTCCCCTAACCATAAGGCCTCTCACTTTGAAAGGCCTTTTATTTTTAGGTCAGCACACCTTAAACTTACAGAATTTTATATGTCAATCATATCTCAATAAAAATAAATAAATAAGTAAAGAAATGACACGAGCGGGTGGTGTCAGAAAAACCACTGCACTGTACACTTCTTCAGTGGCTGAAGTCACAAAGTGCATAGAAAGCCAGTCTAGCCAGTCTGACAAATAAGACATGGGAGAGTCATCTCATCCCCCTTGAGACAGAAAAAATAGGTCAAACCAGGTCTCTGAGGAATGCCTCTTGATCATATTCTCTCCTGAGATTGGAGTCTGCTTTAGGGGAGGTGCCCTTCTCCTCTGTGTCTTCCTTAGAAAGCGTGTGTGTGCTGTTAAAGTGGCAAGGTGACTTTAAACCATCATGGTCCAAGAAAAATATAATTTAAACCACAAATATAAGCCATGCATGCATTTTTTAAGTTTTCTAGCATCCACATTAAAAAAGCAAAAAGAAACTGGTGGAAATTTACTATAATAATGTGTTTTATTTAACTCAGCCTATTTTATTTTTCAATTATAGTGGACATCAATATTATATTAGCTTCAGGTGCACAATGCAGTGATTAGACATTTATATAATTTATGAAGTGATCAGCTCAATAAGTCTAGTACCCACCTGAGACTATACATAATTCTTACAATATTATTGTTGATGTCAAAATTTAATGGTACAAATATATATTCTTCAAGAAAGCAAATCTTTTTAGACTTAATATAAATGATCTTGAAATAAGATCAAGTATTTAAGTGGCATTCATAATGATAATAAGAGACCATAAGTCAAGGTAGAAAGGGCAGTATGATGATAGATAATAAGAATGATGAGGAAATTATGAATTATGCTTATCAAATATAATCATGAAGTACTGGTGAATGTATTTTATGGATTAAGATACATACTTTATTAGTACTCTTATTCCTTGTCCAAATTTCAAATAAATAAATAAATCTGTTAATTTAGTAAAAAGTTAAATCTAAACCATTTTTAACTATAGTGGACAAAATATTTGATGATATGGACTTATAAATATTCCCTCAAATATTATGATATATTGCATAATATCCATTATCACCCAAATATTTAAGTTAACACTTTTTAAATTCATCATAAGAAATGAGTTGTTTCATGTAATCTATCAAATATATGTGTGTGTGTGTGTGTGTGTGTGTGTGTATGTATATACTGTCAGACTTTAAAAGCTGCCATAGCATTTTGAAAATAATCACTTGCACAATACACTCCCAAGATTTTATTGATGCTTTTATGCATCATTGTAAATGACAACAATTGTTAGGGAGAGAAATTTCCAGGAAATTGAAACAAGATAGGTGTGCTAAGAAAAATAATGGCCCCAACGATATCCATGACAAAATGCATTGAAACTATGAATATGTTAGGTTAATTGACAAAGAGGAATTAAGGTTGCTATTCAACTGATCCTAAAATAGGGAGATTATTTCAGTAACTTTGGCCCAATGGAATCACAGGGTCCTTAAAAATAAAAGTGAAAGCAAAAGAAGAGTCCCTGTAAGAGTGTCAGAGGGATGTGACTTGAGAAAGACAGAACTGTCATTACTGACTTTGAAGCTGGAAATGACCCAGCAGCCAAGGAAAGTGGGTAGCTTCTGGAAGCTGGAGAAAACAAGGAAATGGGTTTTCCCCTAGAGTATCCAGAAAGGAAAATAATCCTGCTTACATCTTGATTTTAGACCAACATGACTCCTGTCAAACTTCTGACCTATAGAAGTATAAAATAATAAATGTGTTTTATTTTAAGCTTCTATATTTCCTTATGGTAGTAAAAAAAAAAAAAAAAAAAAAAAAACTAGTACAATAAGTATATACAGATGGTGCCAAGAAATGATAATAAAAGAGGAATACAAGTCATGTGTATACATTTTTTTTTTTTGGCAACCTCGGTATATAAACCAGCACAAATAGTCTTTTAATTTATGTTTTTCTCTTTTCTCTCTCTTTTTTTAACATTAATAGCTCATAAGCATCATAAGTTCTCAATGATTATTTTTTGAGGATAGTAACCATTGTTAATGTATATAAATGTACATGTATGCAAACATATGTGTATATATATATACATATATATAGTCATTACATTGTTGTGTGTGTGTGTGTGTGTGTATGTGTGAGTATTTCAAAGGTTCATTTGAACTTCCTTTTTTTTGGTTGTGTATGAGAAAGATGAATTTGGCAGACAGTACCCATTCTGAGACTTAGAAAGTTGTAATGAAAACTACATGCAATATTTAATTATCTTCTATGATATTCACTTGTATATAATTGTAAATGGAGAGAGAAAGGGAGAAACTAAATATCATCCAAGTGCTGAGGAAATGAATAAAACCAAATCAAAAAGGCAAGTCTTGAAAGAGAAATAGATAAGTACATTAAACAAATATAATACAACGAGTCACTGATAAAAGAAAACGTATCAGTAAATACATCTAGTGGTAGCACAGCAGGGGAAAGATAAAGAGAGTTTTCTAGCCATGCCTCAGTACTGATTTTACAGAAAATCTAGATTGTTCTGGCTTCGTAGCTTACTACTTGTGTGATCTAAAGCAAGTGATGCAATCTGTCTGAATCATGTCCTATTTCTGTTGGAATAAAAATAGATAGCATAAAATCTGGATTTTAATTTTTCGCTCTATTACTACTAATTCAGGTAAACTTAGGTAAGTATCCACATCACCAGAGTCATTTCCTTATTGATAAAATAAAGGAGATTAATAAGGTGAGCTCCACGGTCTCTTTTTGTGTTATTACTCAGCAAGTCTATGATTTAAATATGTATCTGCCATAAATAAACCCTATTTATTAGTAAGAGCCGAGCCTCCTATCCCTCCATCCCACATTCTCCACTCCTCACCAAAACTACACTTTCGCATACTTTCCCACTACCCATGATTGTGAACTTGTTAGGACTATAAAGACAGAGACACGGTCATTATGCAGATCCTTAGACGTTTTTACTGAGTTGCTAGATATCCTAGAAGTTGTGCTTCTTAACGTGCGTGCCCAACAAAGCTAAACTAAACTGCATTTGAGAGTTTTCCTTTCTAAGGTTTCCTGTCTCCCCAATGCCCCTATATTTGTCCAGAGTTCAATTAGTCATACTAACAAACAATGAAACCCACAAAAATACATAAGGGCAAACTAAGATGAAAGTGTTTTTCTTTGAAACATAAGGCAAACATAGATTTGTTTTAAGAAATAAGAGAAAAATTCAAAGTGCAATGCTAGATTTTCCAACTATTCCCTGGGAAATTACAAAAACAAACCAAAACAAAACAAAAAAACAAAACAAAACTTAATTTTCACTGTTTAACACTTTATAGAACCACTAGCCCATCTTTATTTTGTTATATGGTGTCGTGCGGGGTGTCGTGCGGGGCGTCTGGCGGGGTCTCCGGTCCCACTCCCCACACAAGAACGCAGGACATGGTGAGGCCAAAAAGGAACACCCACGGAGCCATAGGTAGGGGAGTCACACCACTATACTCTCACTGGCGGCTGGGTTGGAGACACAGGAACCAGGAGCCACACAATTCTCAACCCTCACTGTGCCGCTTGCAGACTCAGCCACCATCTTCTTGCTAGCTCCCCCCTTTCTCCTTTTCTTCTCTGCTAGCCTCTCCTCCTAGCCTAGCCACGGCAGTTATATTCATGGCTAATGGCTCACTGGTTACAGCTGACGGCCAACTAGCCACAGCTGCTGGCCATTTGATCACAGTCGATGGCCATTTACTACCTGAGCCAGCACCCTTCTATGTGAGGCCGAGAGCCTGGAAACTGCTTTCTGGGGCTCTGTCCCCACACGGGGTGTCAGGCGGGGTCTCTGGTCCCACTCCCCACATAAGAACGCATGACATGGTGAGACCAAAAAGGAACACCCACGGAGTCATAGGTAGGGGAGTCACATCACTATACTCTCACTGGCGGCTGGGTTGGAGACACAGGAACCAGGAGCAACACAATTCTCAACCCTCACTGTGCCGCTTGCAGACTCAGCCACCACGTTCTTGCTAGCTCCCCCTTTTTTTGCTAGCCTAGCCTCGGCAGTTTTATTAGTGCCCAATGGCTCAATGGTTACAGCTGACAGCCAACTAGCCACAGCTGATGGCCATTTACTACCTGAGCCAGCACCTTTCCACATGAGGCCGAGAGCCTGGAAACTGCTTTCTGGGGCTCTGTCCCACATATGGTTATTCAGAAAGAAAACAGTCCTCCTCACCCTCCACTGAGTGCGACTAAGGACGACCCAAAGATACAGGCTCTTACCTCTGGAACCTGAACTATGACCTTATAAGTAGAAAGGGTCTTTGCAGACATGATTAAACATCTTGACATAGGGAACTCATCCTGGATTTTCTAGATGGGCCCTAAATTCAATCACAAGTGTCCTTATAAGAGAGAAGCATAGGGAGGGAGATCAGACAGTCGCAGGGAGGGAAATGGTAGTATGACCACAAAGGTACAGATCAGAGTGATGGCACCACAAGCAAAGGAATGCCTATAACCACCCAATACTGAAGAGGCAAGGAACACATTATCTGCTATACCTTCAGAGAAAGAGTACAGCCCTACTGACATCTTGATTTCTGCTCTTGAAACTAATGTTGAACGTCTAGCCTTGAGAAATGTGAAAGAATAAGTTCTGCTTTTTTAAGCCACCAAGTTTGTGGTGATTTGTTATAGTAGCCACAGGAAACTATTCCATCCTCCCAAATAGCTCTGCATATTTTTATTATATGTAGCAAATTTATTCTCTTAGATGACTTGTAGATGACAATTTGTAATATAAGGACTGAAGTTATCCTTAAAAACAAAATAGAAAAAAAGAAAGCTAAATAGTCATTCTACTTTTAATAATAATAGACTAATAAGTGTCTTTGCTTTAAGACAATGATTAAATATTATTGATCCAAATTATCTTGGTTTGTAAATTATTTCCAGTACATCTGTAATATTTTATTAGGTTTTCTAGTACTTCAGGTTAATGAGGTAAGTTGGCATTTAATATAATCATGGTAGATTAGTGCTATAAAATATTTCTTTATATATAAATTTTCTATATTTATAAGAGCAATGAGTAATAATCATGCAATTTATCACTACTCTCTAAACTATAATAATAAAAAGTAATTTTTAATAATACAAGCATGATGATAATAGCTTTAAAAATGTATGGAAAATATAACCCCAATCCAATTATGCTAATAACTGTTTGCTAATTTCTATAAATTTTTAAGTTTAGTATAGTTTTAAATATACAGAAAAATGACAAAAATAGTATAAAGAGTTCAAGCATACCACACATCTAGTTTCCCTTATGAATAATATCATACCATTATAATAGTACATTTGTCACAATTAATGAACTGCTATCAATATGCTGTTATTAAGTAAAGATCATACTTTATTGACATTTCTTTAGTTTTTACTTGATGTTTACCAAATTACAAAAAAAAAAATTAATGCTGAGAAACATTAAAGAATATGTAAATAAATGGAGAGATATTTTTATTCATGAATTGGAAGACTCAATATCATCAGGATGTCAAGTCTTGATATATTGATTCAATGTAATTCCAAACAAACCCCAGTAAGCTACTTTGTAGCTATGACAAATTAATGTTGAAGTTTATGTGGAAGGGCATAATACCTAGTATAACCAACACAACATTTCTGAAAAAGAAGAAAATGTTGGAGATTTCACACGACCCCATATCAAGTATTACTAAAATGGTGCAGTAATCAAGATGGTGTGGTATGTCTAAGAATAGATACACAGGTCTATGGAGCAGTTGGAAAGCTCAGAAATAGACCCAGACAAATGTAGGCAACTTTGTATATATACAAAGGTGCAGAGGAGAAAGGATAATCTTTAGAACAAATGGTAGAGGAACAACTGAACGTACATATGCAAAATGATAATAATAATAATAATAATAATAATAATAATAAAAAAAAAAACAGAGAACCTACACAAAATAGATTACAAACTTATATGTGAAATGCAAAACTTTAAGACTTCTAAATCAAGACAGGAAGAAGTACACATGACCTAGGGTTTGGTGATATTTTAGAAACAAGAGCAAAAGCACAATACATAGTAGAAACGATTGATAAATTGGAGTCTATTAATTTCGTTTTTGTATTTTCAATCCTAGTACTTATTCATAATCTTATCTATTTTAAATAGGTATAATATAAAGTTTATACAGTATGTGTTCTGTGTTTCCACTACTAGTATATATTGTTCTATATTCTACATTGTAGTTTTTATGGGCTTGATGCCATTTTTAAAATGTTTCCATAACTTAATGACTTTTAAAATAAAATAGAGAAAAAAATATTTAACACCTGCTAAACCATGATTACTACTCTATGTGTAAATCGGTAAGACTCAGGAAAACTGTGATCATAAAATTGTGGTAATTTTGGTACTACTTTCACTAGAAAATTGATAGTGTATCCAGTATATACAATTGGTTTAAAATTAATGATTGCAACTTACTTGTTACATCTTTTATCAAATACTGATTAGAAGTACACTTTTGTAAAACTAAGATGACTAAAAAACATTTCCTTGGAGAACTAAGGTAACGGTGATATTACAAATATAAATACAAAAGTGGTTCTGGATAATATTTTCTGCTACACAGGGTTTTGTCTCAAGAGAAAAAAAATGAGACTCTAAATATCTGTTGGATTTTAGAAATGATTCCAACTATGTCTCATGAGACACTTAAGATCGAGTGACTGGCAGTGTGGCATCATTGTCAAGAGCACTGGCTGTTCATAATTCTTGGGATCAAATCCAAGTTTTGTCATTTTCTGGGTAACATTCTTTCTATGCCTCAATTTCCTCATCTTCAAAATGGGAGCAATATTTTGGACAGAATTAAAGAATCTGTGATGTGTCTACAATAAATATTAACTACTATAGCCATCCTTATTATCATCTGTAATATATTTACATGTAATATATAATAGTTTACCCAAAGTACAAATACCTAAGTATGTAAATTTGAAATAGCCAAAATTTATTAATTTGCGGTCCTCTAAATATAAAAATAAAAAAATACCTCATCTCTCTCTCTCTCTCTCTCTCTCTCTCTCTCTCTCTCTCTCTCTCTTTCTCTCTCTCTCTCTCCCCCCCACCATTAAAATGCAAACTATCCTCAATTTGATATGATTCCAAATAAAATAGTACTTCCCATTGCCATTTAATACCTACATAGACTACTGAAAGTTATGTGCACAAATTTGGGGATAACAAGAAAAAAGCATTTCCCAGAAAATAATGTGATTTTCTAAGATTCTTATGTTAGTAAATTAGAATTTTGGTGACATGCTTATATTATCTGCCATTTGGTAACAATATTTTAAAATACTTTTTAAACATATGCATATGCTAAATTGTGGTCTTCATGATTTAAAAAAATGTTTTATTAAAACTGTAATTTTAGAGCAGTTTAAGATTCACAGAAAAATTGAGGGGAGGTCCAGAGATTTCCCATGTGCTCACATATGCATAGCTTCCTCCATTATCAACTTCCCCCACCAGGGGGTACACTTGTTACAACTGATGAAACTACTTTGACACATGATAAGCATGCAATAGTTTACATTACAATTCCCTTTTGGTCTTAAACATTCAGTGGGTTTGGACAAATGTATAATACCATGTATTCATTATTATAGTATCATATAGAATATTGGGGGGGCCCCTATAAACCCTCCATACTCTGTCTATTCATTTCTCCCCTCAATTGAATCCCTGGCAACCACTGATATTTTTATCGTCTCAGTAGTTTTGCCTTTTCCAGAATGTCATAGAGTTCAGATCACCAAATATGTAGCCTTTTCAGATTGGGTTCTTTCATTGAGTAATACACATTTAAGGTTCCTCTTTTTGGCTTGATAGCTTATATATATATATATATATATATTTTTTTTTTTTTACTTTTTATAAATTTATTGGAGTGGCAATGTTTAGCAAAATCCCGTCACATTCCTATACTGCATCATCTATATATTACATTGTGTGTTCACTACCCAGAGTTAATTCTCTTTCCATCACCATGTATGTGACTCCCTTTTCCCTCTTCTACTAGTCCCCATGCCCCCAGCTTACCCTCTGGTAACCACTAAAATGTTGTATGTGTCCATGAGTTTTTGGGTTTTTTGTTTGTTTCTCTTGCACATTTGTTGCTTTCAGGTTTATATCCCAAATGTGACTGACGTCATAGTTCTTGAATTTTTCTGTCTGACTTATTTTGCTTAGCATGATAAGCTCAAGATCCATCCATGTTGTCACAAATGGCAGTATTTCATCTTTTCTTATGGCTGAGTAATATTCCATTGTATATGTGGACCACTTCTTTATCTAATAGAGGGATACTTTGGTTGTTTACAGGTCTTGGCCACTGTGAATAATAATGCAACAGACAAAGGGGTACACATATCTTTATAGATAAATGTTTTCAGATTTTTTGGGTAAATGCCCAGAAGAGGGATTGCTGGGTCATATGGTAATTCTATTTTTAGATTTTGAGGAACCTCCGTACTGCTTTCCATAGAGCTGTAACAATTTACGTTACCACCAGCCGTGTCTGATTTACATTTCCCTTATAGATAATGAATTTGAGCATTTCTTTCATATATCTGTTGGCTGTTTGTATATCTTTTTGGGAGAAGCGTCTGATCAGGTCCTCTGGCCATTTGTTAATTGGATTATTTGTTTTCCTGTTGTTGAGTTGTATGAGTTCCTTATATATTTTGGATCTTAGCCATTTATCAAAGGCATTGCTTACAAATATCTTCTCCCATTCGGTTGGTTGCCACTTTGTTTGGTTAATGCTATCTTTTCCTGTGTATAAGCTTTTTAGTTTGATATAGTCCCATTCATTTATTTTTGTTTTTACTTCCTTTGACTTTGAGGTCAAATTCATAAAATCCTCTTTGAGCCCTAGGTCCAAAAGTTTAGTACCTATGCTTTCTTCCATGCAGTTTATTGTTTCAGATCTTATGTTTAGGTCTTTGATCCATTTTGAGTTAATTTTGGTTTATGATAACAGCAGTCTAGTATCATTCCTTTGCACATGGCTTTCCAGTTTTCCCACACCATTTATTAAAGAGGCCTTTTCTCCATTGTATGTTTTTGGCTCCTTTGTTGAAAATTGTATATATATGGGTTTATGCCTAAGTTCTCAATTCTATTTCATTATTTGTGCCTGTATTTCTGCCAATATCATGTGTTTTTGGTTATTGTTACTACAGAGTATAAATTGATGTTAGAGAGTGTGATACCTCCAGGCTTGTCCTTTTTTTTTAGGATTGCTTTGGTTATGCAAGATCTTTTATGATTCAACAACCTAGGAAAAAATGGACAAATTCTTAGTAATATATAACCTTCCTTGACTGAATCACGAAGAACTGGAAAATATAAGTAGCCTGATAAACAGCAAGGAAATTGAAACAATCATCCAAAATCTCCCCAAAAGTAGAAGTCCAGGACCAGATAGTTTCACCAGTGAATTCTACCAAACATTCTAAGATGATTTACTACCTGTCCTCCTCAAAATCTTCCAAAAAATTAAAGAAGAGGTAATACTTTCTAACTCATTTTATGAGGCCAACATTACCCTGATACCAAAACCAGGTAAGGATAACACATACACACAAAAACTACAGACTAATATGTCTGATGAATATAGATGTAAAAATCCTAAAAAACAAAAGCAAACAAACAAAAACGACTAGCAAATTGAATACAATACATTAAAAAGATTACATACCATGATCAAGTGGGGTTCATCCCAGAGGCACAAGGATGACTTAACATAAGCAAATAGATCAATGTGATACACCACATAAACAAAATAAAAGATAAAAATCATATGATCATATTAATAGATGCAGAAAAACCATTTGACAAGATACAACATATATTTATGATTAAAACACTTAATAAAATGAGAGCATAGAAGTTAAGTACCTCAACACAATAAAGGCCATATACAACAAAGCCTTGGCTAATATCATACCTCAAGATGAAAAACTGAAAGCTTTACCTCCAACATCAGAAGCAAGACACAGATGCCCCCTATCACCACTGTTATTTAAAATAGCATTAGAAGTCCTAGCCAGAGTAATCAGGCAAGAGAAAGAAATAATAGGCATCACAAAATGGGAATGAAGAAGTCAAATTGCCACGTTTTGCAGATGACATGATTCTTTATAGAGAAAACCCTAAAGACTCCACCAAAAAAAAAAAAAAAAAGCTATTAGAAACAATAAATAAATACAGTAAAGTTGCAGGATACAAAGTCAATGTACAAAGCTACATTGCATTCCTATTTACTAACAATGAAATTTCAGAACAAGGAGTGAAAAAACAATTCCTTTTGCAATTGCAACAAAAATAATAAAATACATAGCAATGAACATAACAAATAATGTGAAGGACCTATACACTGAAAACTATAAGACATTATTAAAAGAAAGTGAAGAAGACACAAAGAAATGGAAAATATTCTGTGTTCATGGATTGGAAAAATTAACATAGTTAAAATGGCTTTATTACCCAATGCAATATACAGATTTAATGCAACCCACATCAAAATACTAATGTCATTTTTTCAAGAAATAGAACAAAAATTCAGATTTGTATGGAATAGTCTATTTCGTTTTAGCATTAAATAATATTTAATTGTTTGGCTGTATTACATTTTATTTACCTACTGAAGAACATTTTGGTGGCTTACACGTTGTGGCAATTATGAACAAAGCTGCTAAAAATATCTGTGTGCAGGTTTTTGTGTGGACATAAGCTTTAAACTCCTTTAGGTAAATACAAAGGAATGTGATTGCTGGATAGTATGGTTAGAATATATTTAGTTTTGTAAGAAACTGACAAACTCTCTTCCAAAGTGGCTGTACCATTTTACATTGTTACCAGTGATGAATGAGAATACCTCTTGCTCCACATCCTCACCAGTATTTGGTGTTGTCAATGTTCTGGATTTTGGCCATTCTAGTAGGTATGCAGTGGCATTTCATTTCTGTTTTAATTTTTATTTCCACAAAGATATATAATGCGGAACATCATTTCATATGCTTGTTTTCCATATGTATATCATTTTTGGTGAGATTTCTCTCTTAGTCTGTTCAGGTTGCTAGAAGAAAAATTTTATAGACTGGGTTGCTTAAAAAACAAACATTTTTTTCTCACAACTCTGGACCCTGGATGTCCAAAATTAAGGCACCACAAGAGTTGGTGTCTGGTGAGAATCTGTTTGTTGCTTCATAAACAGATTTCTTCTTGCTATGTCACAGTAGAAAAAGGCAAGGTAGTTCTCTGGAATCTCTCTTATAAGGGCACTAACCCCATTCTGAGGCCCCACCCTAATAACCTAATCACTTCCCCAAACCCCCACCTCCAAATACCATTACCTTGGAGATTAGCTTTCAAAATAACGAATTTCAGAAGGACCCAAACATTCAGTCTACAGCAGTGTTAGTTAAGGTCTTTAGACCATTTTTTTTAAGCAGACTTTTTTGTTTTCTTATTGTTGAGTTTTATAGGTTCCTTTTATATTTTGGATAACAGACCTTTATCAGATGTGTCTTTTTCAAATGTTTTCTCCCAGTTTGTGGCTTGTCCTCTCATTCTCTTGACATTATCTTTCAAAAAAAAGAAATAAAAAAAAAAAAAAAAAAAAAAAAAGCATTCAATGAAATCCAGCTTATCAATTCTTTCCTTCATGGATTGTGCCTTTGGTATTGCATCTAAAGGCTCACCATCATACCCTAGGTCATCGTGGTTTTTTCCTGCATTATATTGTAGGAGTTCTATAGACCTATTTTGAGTGAAATTTTGTGAATGTCATAAGATCTGAGTCTAGATTCTTTTTTTCTTGCATGTGGATGTCCAGTTGCTTCAGCACCATTTGTTGAAAAGAGTATCTTTGCTCCACTGTACTGTTTTTGCCTTTCTGTCAAAGATCAGTTGACTCTATTTATATGGGTCTAAATCTTGGCTGTTTCCTGTTTCATTGATCTATTTGTTTTTTTTTATTTTACTAATATTACACTATCTTAATTAGTGTAATTTTATAGTAAGTCTTGAAGTTGTATCGTGCCAGTCGTTCAAATTTGTTCTTTTACATCAATGTTATGTTGTCTATTCTAGGTCTTTTGACTAAAAATATTTTAATTGCATCATTCATTAAAAATATTTCTAGATGGCATAGGCAATTGTATCACTGAAATTTTATATTTTATTGTATAAAAGAATTATACCCAGTTTCAATGAAAACAATTTGCACACAGTTACTTATTCTCTCTCTCTTTCTTTCTGACTGTAGATCTAGTTTTCACTCTTATGCTTACTCTTTTAGCCTCTCAATCAAACAGGCCTGAACTGATTTAGTAAAACATGTCAAATGAGTAACAACAATTTCTAGGAGGGAAACTAAATTTAATACCCTGCAAACCCTTATGAAACACTATTAGAAATGCTGAAACAAATAGATACACTTGTCTACGGAGAAAGACTAGTGTTTATAGGTACATGTGTGCTCAGAAACATACACAGACACAGTCTGAAAGAAAGGTAACTCTATCCTTTCCTGATCTCAGTCCAATGCTTGGGTTACGATGTTGAATAACCAAAAGAAGGAGATGCAGCTAAAGAGAGGGTGCCCAAAAGAGGTATACAGATTTTAAGAAAGGAAAAAACTGTATTAAAATTGTAATACTCAAAATATACTGAAACAAAAGATTAATACAAGTCATTACAAGTCAAGTGTATACATTTTGGGGGGGGGTACCTCTGGTATATTATACTCTGTTCTCTCTCATTCTCTCTCCCTCTCTCTCTCTCTCTCTCTCTCTCTCTCTCTCTCTCTCTCTCTCTCTCTCTCAATGTAATATAGAAACTAAATTTTCTCATTTCTCGGAAAGCTTTAAAGAGCATGACTTTATTTAATAACTAAATATACTAACTACTTAAATACTACATTTTTATGATTAGGCAAAATCAGTACAGGTAGTAAAATAAATTTTGATAATGGTGCATCCTCACCTTTATATGACCACTATGTTTATAGAACCATAACAATCTTTCAAAGTCTAAGTATTAAACACATGAACCCCATAACAACAAATCGGTGGCAAGCATTCAATTATGTAGCTTTTGTAAAATGCTTTGTTCCTTTATATCATGTCAAAGCTGATATATAGACCAATAAACAAATAAATCACACGGCTTAAAAAGCACTTAAAATTTATATTTTGAATGAAGCTAGTCATATTTACATAGAATTTGACTACTTAAAGAAAACCTGAAATTTTCACATGACAAATGGCTATTGCTCAGAGAGATGTGGAGATTAATCCAGGTTGCTCAAAGAACATTTATGCACTAGATGCCATAACGTTTTCCAAAGTGGAAGAAAAGCTCCAAAGTAATGTAGATAACTACATGCAAAGAGGATAATTGATTAAGAGGGGCTTATGGACCTTCAAAAAGTGTGAGGCCATTAATTATTTAGGAAAATATACATAGATAAATTAAGATGGAATACAATGGATCTTTAATGAACGACAATTTCCTGCCATAAAATGTGGGACTGATTCCAATAATTGACTAAAATCTCCACTGGTTATTAAATTCTCCAGGTTTATTTGAGTTTGCTTAAAGAAGGTGGGGAGAGGAAAGGAAAAAGATAGCTTTTCATGACAGGGTGCCATTAAATAATTTATTGAAAGACAAATACAATATTAGGAACTGTGTGCCATCATATTTGTGTTTTAAAAGACTCTGTAAAGAGATGGAAATAGAGAAAGTCTAAAATGTAAAACCATATTAATTGTTTCCCCATAATAAGTAATTAAAAGTAATTTATCATCAGTAATAAAATACCTTAGTTTAAGGTCTGATTGCAATGGAAATGATTCTAATCTGTATATTTTATTTAATTTTGTGTAGAGCATATGAAATGTATTGCAGATGTTGGATTGAGGTTGGCAAAACAAGTTGTTTACTAGTAGAGACAGGACTCTGGCTGCACATGTGTGAGACTGGTAAGAGTAAAGTGAAAGTAAACATGTTTACGTGTAGAACATATACGTGAAAGTAAACATGTTTATGTTTATGTGTAAACCTGAGCCTGACAAAACTGAGTGGTAAACACGTTCACCAAAACAACTTCTGGTTATCACCTAAGAGGTAAACCACTCCTGGCAAACAACTTCTCGTTCCCACCTCAGAAGTAAACAAGTCCAAGGAAAAAAGGAAAGAACTCCAGCGCAATGCCATCAAGTGGTCCCACTGGGCGCTCTGGCTCAGACCCTCTGTGAGGCTCCGAGCGACACACTCGGGAACAATCCTCCGGGACGTTCGTCCGGGTAATCCAACAGAGTCATTCATCTGCAAGGTGCAAGCCACAATACTCCGGGACTCTCCAAAGTTCTTCCTGGCAAGACCAGCTTGTCTCAGACCTGTCATGGGCCCAGTCGTCTCTCCCAGACCAGGGACCTTCTCCACCTCAGTTGACTCTGGCACTTGGTTCGTTATTAAATTCTATTCTATTCTATATAACCTTCTGTGCTTACTAGAGCATTGGCCTCTGGAGGGACAGTGGTTCCCAAATAAAGCTGTGTTACTCACTCTACCTGAACCTGTGTGCCAGGACTTTGTTCTCCACTCACTTCACGAGTACCACACAGAGAGGTAGGGCCCTGCCGAGGGGTTAATGGCCCCTTGACTTTCAAGGAGAGACTGAAGTGTGGCGACTACCCATACAGGTGCTCGCGACAATTTTTATTCCCACTTTTCTTTGGATGGCCAGTTATGTTAAGGAAATGATTATTTGCTGTGAAATTTGACCTAGAAGTTATCTTTAAAGCAGAAGTTTTTAACATTGTCATGAAAGATTTAAACAGTAATTTAAACAAATTAAAATGTCCTTGCAACTGTTTTTACTGCCTTTCTGGGTACTAATGTGGCATCTCTTACCTGTGTGTGAGCTCCAGTCTTTGCTTCAGGGAGCATCCTTCAAGGCAAGTCAGGTTGATGGGAGCTTCTGCTTTAGACTATCATGTGGAGTTGATGTGTTTCTGTGAGAGTGTTAGCTGTAAATAACTGATGGCTCTAAGTGATTCTACATTGGAAACATGCAATGTGATATTCACTATCTTAATCTTAGATAAGGCAGAGAATGCCCAGGAAGCTCTCTGGCCCCTGGACACAAACCATGATAATGCACATAGAAATCGTTTATTTAGTAGTCTCAGAGAAGACTGTGAATGTCAAAACCAGAATAATCTTAAGAAGCAAGCTTTTATTATGACTTTCGTAGAGAGATGGCTAAAACCTCAAATACTAAGCAAACTTTTAGGGTTACAAAGCAAAATAGGAATTGGAGAAGTGCTGATTCTGTTTGCTCGTATTAGCGATACAGTAGAAATTAAAAAATGCATTGGTCATGCTTTCCAGATTTTTATTCTGGCGGTGGTGAAATCACAATGCCATAGTGGATTATTTGCTCTATGTGGATTTCTGTAAGACTTTGTCTTAACCCTGTAAACAATAAAAGTGGATAAAGCGGATGTAGTGGAGGAAAAGAATTGAAGCTAATGACAATCTTCCAAATATTAGTCCCAGCACCAACACCATGGAGAGACCTAGGGTTGTGAGCCAGGTGTATTGGACTAAAGCTATAGACTTTCTACCACACTCTCTCTGTGTGAAGAGGGGGGATCTGTATAAAATATCCCTCTGTTTTCCAGCCTGTAGAAAAAAGACTTAAAGAGAGATTGTCACAGGAAAACGAAAAACAAAACAAAAAAAACTAATGTATTAGTGAAAGGTCTAAATCTTTGTTACTTTGAACAAAAGATGATATATTGGGCTTACTTGAAATTATGAATCCTTAAGTATGTACAAAGGGAAGACTTTAAGGGTCAGGTGGCAGACTCCCTCACATCTTTTAACAGCAGAGGAAAGAACAGAAAATTTTACTCAAAACCACAAGTGAAATGACATGTATAAGAATAATTCTCATGGAAATGTTACTATTACTGAAGCAGAGATGGACTAACAGAATTTCAGGATATATTTAACTATCATTTTTTATATTTAATAGTATGATATTGAAATAGTATTCATAGAATATCATTTATTAAAAAGTCCTTAGATTTTTCTTTACTATCATTTATGTTGAAATACAGCTCGGCAAAACTAATAGATTTTTTTTAAATAAACTGAATATATGCTATTATTTATTGACATGCTCTCAGAAAATCCATTTTACTTGAATTGACAAATACTATAAACTGCTCTGAAGTAAAGGCCAGATATTAAAGAGAGTTGTTAAACATATTTTCATCCAGTTAAGTTTTTCTTTCTAATATATCATAAAAATTCAAATACCATTAGAAATGGAAGAGTGCTGGATAAAAAATTACCTTCAGTTGTATGTGTCAGAAAAATTATTATAAATTTTTCTATTTAAACCCTCCACTGAAATTTTCTCTTCTAAATATGAAAGGTATTTGCACCTCAATATTAAGTGAGATTTGTTTTGGAAAATATGTGATTTGGCTGGATTACAGAAGTGAATTAAAATGTGTTGATATGAAATTTGACCTAGTTTCACAGTTGGGTTATTACGCTTATCATAAGCATAGTGAGTTACACACACACACACACACACACACACACACACACACACCCTTTTTATTACATAGTATAAAAATATTGAGAAGTCTCCAAGTAACTGCTGTTACATCAAATAATTTCAACATGCAAATCACTGCTATATATAATCTGGAACTTTCTAGTGAACTCCCCTCTGAAATAAAGTTTTCACCAATATGAGGATTCCTGAGAGCACTAGAAAAAAATTGGTGCAGTCTATGACTAAGCCAAAGTTACCCAGGTACCTTGTAAGCTTGCTTGAACTTGCATGCAGAAGCTTTTACTGTGATAACACTAAAGTGTAGATCACAGAAAAGAAGCTAATAATCTAAAACCATTCAAATCATGATAACCCATTCAAATCTCTCAGTACTTTTTTTAAAAGGGCATGAAAGCTCTTTTTAAAAATTACTGAGAGAGACATAAATAGAGAAGTCATATTTTGCATTTAAGGGCCATATTTGTGTATCCCTGTCCTCCATCCAACCCTCCAAATCATGAACACTTAGCAGAATGAAATTCTAGATATTTTGTAGACAAGACTAAATAATTAAAATTACCACAATAGACCTGATAAATTCATCCTGGGTGGGGAAGGGAAATGGGAAAACATTTTCATCAATGGAATAAATGGAGAAATGAACTCATGGAAGAACTAAAATTTTCACATTTATTTTATACTCACATACAACTAAACATTTACATGTCTGAATAGCACCTAGATTACTTTTGCAGGTAAGAAGCAATTCATTTTTTTTTTTCTTAGCTCCAAGGAAATTGTTTATTCCACATTATAGGCTTTTCACCTGCAAAATTTCATTTCAAAAATTACTTGTTGATGAATGAGAGACAAGGAAAAAAATAACCATTTTTAAATGAAAGTATTAGCTTCCATTTTCTTCCAAATTTGCAGCATGAGACTCATATACTTGCTTATTGCCAATTTGGAATATAAATACACTTTTCTCTTCTCTCTTGTAAAAATCTGTCATGATAATTCGGATGCCATGAAGAAGCACATTAACCCTTTCATCACAAAAGGATGATCTTTAATGTACTGTTATAAACATTTACCTGCCCACATACATTTTTGCTATCCAGAATAAATGATTTGGTGGTGAGAGGAGCAAAGACAGTTACAATAAAAACAAACCACAAACTGTCGATTGCAACTATAATTCAATAAAATCTTAAAGCAAACTAGCAGGCGTGTCTTTTGTTTTTGATAATTGTAAAAACCCGGATTAGAATATTTATAAACTTTTTGTTTTATAAACAGCTCTCAATGATATAGTGATTTTTTTTCTCCTTAGAGTTCATTAGCATTATTCCCACATTCCATTGAAAAAGCCCAACAAGCAGTGGGAAAAAAAGGATTTTCAAGTAACCTATTGCAATGCTGAAAACAAACTATCAGCGGGAATGGTATATGTGTGGAAATTCATAACTGTGACATTAAAGGAGACAGGTCATGCCTGACCTGCTGTTGATATAACCACAGGCTGGCAACACGGTCCTCAAGAGCTTCCATCATTCAAGATTCGTGGAGGACAGATGTTTTCGATCAGAGTCATAGTATTTTTACACTGCTTTCATTAAACTGTCATTTCTTAAACTGCTTCAATTTCAGGCCCCTTTTATCGCTTTGTTAGTTTCAATGCATCTCTGGGTACCTTGGGTGACAGGGAGGTAGCCCTGACTTTAATTGTGTGTATACTTGCCAAAGATTGAGCCATACATGCTCATAGTCCTTTCTGGAATTGTACCAAATTGTGAAGTAAAAGCAATATTGGAACAAGCTGCAGTCTAAAGATCACTAGTTATTCATGGCATGGAAACTGAGAAGTATTATGTATGTATTAAAATGCTTTGAAGTGAAACATTTATGCAACTCACTTTGAAAAAAATCAATAACTTTGATATGTTAGTGCAGTTGAAAATATTGTTCATTTAACACAAAAGGGATGTAAGTCAGAAATAAAACGAATGCTCAAAACTAACAGAGCTATCTGGAAAACTCAGAAAACACCCTCAATACCTTTGAACTAAATAACCATTTCTAAAAGTTTTTCCTTAATGCAAAAGTTTAAAGGTGTCCAATGTATATCATTTTGATATTAAATGGCAATATTTGCTTGAATATACTTATGTTTATGATTCTATTTTATTTTATTGTTTGCATGGCTAATGAGGTATGATCATTAGGACCTTAGTTCAAATATAGGCTTAAAGGGGGAATTTACTTCTGAACCATAATTATTAAAAAATGGTGGATGTCTCTATCACCCATGATGTACAGGAGCCATTTGATGAGAAAACCTGTAATACATCAGCTCATTCTAATTTTGTGTTGAGTTTCTACCATAGCCTTGTGAGAAAATATCAAATATACAAATTATGAGAAGGCTGTTTTAAAATGAAACAAAATCCCCTGAATTTGTGATCTTGCTGCACAGAGTTTAGGGAACTTGAAAGATCAAAATTAAGACTGTGTAAATGTCAAAAGTTCTGTATTTAGAATTCCTGAAATTAATACACAGATACTAAATTACATTCTTGATCATTGTGAAGAGTCATTACACAGATTTTTTTCCACTAACACTCCACTTTTAGTTGCAAATCACACTTTTTGGTTATTATCACAATAATGAGTATACTTGTTAATATGGTCTCTTATCTTTCAGTAATGAATTTGTATTCCATTAAAAGGAACAGACAGTAAATCAGAGGTCAGTTAGATATTATCACAATATGAATTGGCCTCTTTGATTGAAATTCAATTTCTAGGTTATATTTTTTTCCGTGTTGGATGTTTGTTTTTGAAAGCAAATGTAATTTTTTCATGCTTGTGTATTTGCTAAGTAGGCATTAAACAAATAATCAAGAAACTACCTTTGCATAAAAAGAAGATGTACTATCCTCCATACTTACTAACGTACAACTCATAGTATGAAATTCAATTAGCCAAACTCAATAATTCACAAAGCTGGTAAAAGAATGATAATGGACAATCACAGACTAAGTACAGGGATACTATGCACAGATGTATTTCATTAATGGAATTAATTTAGAATTGTAATTAAATAGATTACTTACTAGCCCACACTAGAATTTCATTAAATTAAATGATAATGCTTCTTCATCAAGAATCTATTAAAGAATCCATCCCAATTGTGGCATACGATATACAGTTTCACACTTAAAATAGACCAAGTTTTTTAAAAATCTGATATTTCTTTAAACTATTCTTAGGATGTTTTTATGCAAAACAATTAATAAATCTAATAGTTTCACACAAAGAGAATTATCCGAATTGCTCAAATTTTATAAAACTAACCTATCAGACTGTATAGAAACATTTTAAAAATTATCCCCCCAGGTATTCTCTGTCTAAACCTAAAAGCATTTTGTGTGTGTATATTTGAACATATTTAAGACTAGAACAGCTCTGATTTGTATATTTCCTTCAATCATTAACAACATGTACTGAGCCAAGTTGCAAGGGATAGAATAAGGAATTCAAAGAATAAAATGCCCATCCTCATAGATTTTACAATTTGGAATTTCATAGGAAATTTGAGAATGTGATCAAGATAGTGTGAAATTTTTTGGTCATGTAATTTTATTTTTCACTTACACTAACTTTACATTTTTTGCATTTTCATTCATAATTTTATTTTAAAATTATTTTATGCAATTTTCAAAACATATGCGCCAGTACAAAAATTATATCATCATTTAAGCTCTAAATTAATTTCATACTATCTTGGTTAAAATACATATATTGGACTTGCATATTACCAAAATACAACATAGTGGACTTGCATATTAATATAAAGATGTATTCTATGCAATTATTGCTAATTATGCATTCATTTAATTTGGTATTGGTCATTATTATCTGAAGTTTTGTATTTGGTTCAAATAAAGATCATATTTTTCATGAAACCCAGGATTAAATGTATTATCCATATAGTGAAAATCTATTTCAATATTCTGTTATTTTCTCCTTAGTATATTAATGGTCATTCATGGACATGAAGGCAGATGAAGAGCAGATAAAACACAAATATCTGAGACCTATACTATATTTTAACAATAATAAACATTGCAATAGAAAAAGATAATGATTGTACATGAGAAGACTGATGGTTAATGATAACTTGCAGAATTAAAAAGTTAATTATATTTCAATGTATCTTAAAACAGTTTATACAAACTAAAAATGGAAAAATCTTACTTTTCCTTCTTTATTTAATTTTACTATGCAAGCATATCATACCTGACTTCAAATAAAAATTCAGAAATGCATAAGGATATTGTAAACAAAAATGGGGACTAATGAGTCAAACAATTAATTCTTACTGATTTGTTTTTATTCGTTTTATTTTCATTTCCATTTATTTTTAGGGCAATTATCTATAATTTCATTTTAAAGAGGTAATAAATCGTTTTTGAGAAATAAAAACTTTCATCACTTCAAGTGAATTATGAGAAATTACTTTTCTTGACAGATTATAAATTAAATAAATTAATGGATAAAATGCCCATTTCCTTGACTTCAAAGAATACACACTTGCTAATAGTTTATCTTATTCAACATATTTAATTTGTGATTTTAAGTTTTGTGAGTGTATATAAATAATTTATCATAGTGTTTAATCCCATTCTTTCAGTTATAAAAATATAAACTAAATATCAGTTTAAATAATTTTCTTTAAAAACTGTCAGTAAATAATTTTAATTTACCTAATTTTCAATATTACACACTGTGTGATTGGAATGATGCAGGCTTTTTACTTATGGAAGATTTATTTTTGAAAGATATTTACAAAGTGGAATATAATCATTCTTTCACTTTTTAAATGTTATTTGGTTCACATCCATTGTTATTTTTAACCATACATTTACCTTAATCACATATAAATATAAATTTTAACATAGATGAAATAAGTAAGTCATACTGTCTAACAACTTCAAATCCCTTGACAATATTTTAGGTCATATATTACAAAAGAAGTGCTATCACTTTTTTTTTCACTAAAAATTAAGCCTAGAAGAAACATCTCATGGATATCTCTAATAATTTTATTTTAAGACAGAATATGACCTTTTTATTAAATGTAAGACAAATAAACTATGTTAAAATTTACATATCTTTTCAGTTCTTCTTGGAACTTTCCCTATTCCAAAAGTTTAACTCATTGTTATGAGCTCTTTGGAAAGTACTCAAAAATAACGCGTGTGAGAAAACACTATCCATTACTCATTCCATTGTTAAATTTCCACTTATCGCCAGCATTCAAAACTAACCAAAGGATTGGACATTTCTGTCTTTTTCTTACCCTCTTTTTCAAATGAGTATATGAGTAATGTGGCTTATCTTAAATACAAATGTAAATGTATTTCATCATCTCCTATCTGACGATTATGCATTTAGAATCTGTTTATGAAAAATGATACATTTTTTGTTGCCAACAATAAATTTTATGGTTCTGTGCTTTGTATTTTATGACAAATGGGAACTTTGCCTATATCAAAATGAAGCCTTTTAAAACATTTTCAAGTTCTCTACCTATGCAGTGTGCATATAGGTTATGTTGCATAATAGAGTCTTCCATATCAGAAGCACCTACTTCAGAAACAAACACTATAGACTAAAACTAATTTAACATTTGGTGAATATATAACTATAGAATACAATTTAATGTGGTTTTTTTTTTTGTTTTTCTATTCAAAAACATGACTTCTTGTGCTTCTTAGGCTCAAATCCATATGCCAGAATGAGTTGCTCTATGCTAGACTGAATTACTCATTCCCTCTGTGTTTGAAACTATGTTCCTTCTCCCTGATTGACTGGAGGTCATTTGAAAAATCTGCTAATATCTTGGATAAAACAAAAAAATACATATTTTTTATCATACAGAACACGTACAATTTCAGCAAAGTTCTAAATATAAGAGACTAAAATTTCTAATAGTAGACTACCAATCTATTATAACTGGGAGACCATATGTGTATATATATATATATACACACACACACACACGCACACACACATATAAGTGTGTGTGTATATATATATATATATATATATGTGTATATATGTGTGTGTGTGTATATATGTATAAAACTGTGTTGTACTACATGAAGTAAAAAGAGAATAAGCACACGGTTCCCAACTCTATCACGTTCTAGCTTGACAATCAGAAAGTTACTCTCTCTTAGCCTCCTCTCTCAAAGCAGAAGAGTAAAATCCACTTTACATAATGGTTATGTTTAAAATGCACCTGGCATATTTTAGACTTTTAATAAATGTTAGACACCTTAAATTATTAAAGTTCATTAGTATGACATCTGCACATGAATTTAACCACATAAAAAGTAAGAGTTTAACAAAGAACTTCCATGGACTACCAGTCTTTGTCTCTATACACCATCTATTTTTTAATTTGTTTGAAAAAGTACAGCAAATTACAATAGACATAATAATAAATATCCATAAACCAAGAATTAGCAAACGTTAACATTTTGTGATATGCTTTCATGGTTTCTAAACAAAGTAATTACTTTATAAATAACTTTATTCTATTCCCTAGACCTCTCCCTCCTTTTCTCGGGGTATCTACTATCATAATTTTGTATATATCATTCAATATATGGTTTTATATATTCTATAAATATTTAGCACTGGATAATCTATAGTATTGCCTTGTCTTTTTTAATTGTTTTACATAAATGCTACTTAATTGTCCATATTTCTCTGGTCCTTTATTTTACTGTTGTAAGCATTTCATTTCAATATTTACTGAAGCTAATATTTACTGAACATTTTCAGGTTTACTAGATGATCTAGGCATCCATCACTATACATATACCATATGTATTAATTCAGTGTACACTTACAACAAGTCTATGGACCATAACTTGTATTATTTTTATATTATATTTTGTGTTATAGTTCATTTTATGGTATATATATATATATTTTTTTTTTTTGATTAACACCATCTTTTTTTTTAATTTTATTTTTTAAATTTATTGGGGTGACAATTGTTAGTAAAATTACATAGATTTCAGGTGTGCAATTCTGTATCACATCATCTATAAATTACATTGTGTGTTCACCACCCAGAGTCAGCTCCCCTTCCATCACCATACATTTGATCCCCCTCACCCTCATCCCCCACCCCCCAACCCCCTTACCCTCTGGTAACCACCAAATTACGTTCCCCAGATTAATTTTCAAACCCGTGACCATCCTGTGGTCACCGACTGCCCTCCAATCCCCTCACCCTCCCCCCCATCCCCCACCCTATATATTTTTAAAATATTGTTATTTTACAGATGATCTAAATAGAGCACAGAGAAGTTAGGTAACTTGTGCAATGCTACATAGGAAGTAAATGGTAGAGCTGGAATTTCAACCCAGCCTGTGTGGATCCACTGTCCACACATTAATTACATTACCCTGTGTTCAACATCAAATAATAGACCATGTGTTTGTATTTATTTTCTTATTGATGGTCAAATCAGCTGTTTCTAATTTTTACCCTTGTAAACAATGCTGCAATAAATGTCTTTGAATATGTCTCCAGTTTCCATATAAGAGATCATTCAGGGCAGAGGCTTGGATGGGTTATTTGGGAGTCTCAGGGTACATATATCCAATAAGTGGCCAGTCTTGCACTAGGCAACCTAGCTCCACATACTGGGGCTCAAAAAGACCAAGGTATAATTGACAATTTTCCATCTAGTTAAACAACTCTTTTGTTCAGAAAAAACTACAGTTTCTGCTTGGTTTGACTGGTATTAATTGCTAATCTTGTGTTGATGTTCCTACAAAAGGAGGGAAGCTATGCCTATTCTAGAGACTTCTAATATATTAATAAGAAATTGCTAGATAAAATACAGGGTGTCCAGTTAGAATGTCTGAGAAGAAATGCATATTTTAGTGTATTGCATGAAATATATTGCACTTCAAATTATTTCTCATCTGAATATCAGATTAAACTCAGTGTCCCTTATTTTTATTTGCTCAATTTGTCAACCTTACAAATAAATCATCCACTGAATGGCGAATAAACAAAAGAAAACTCAGACGATGAGTTTTCATTTTTTTATTTATTTGTTTTTTATATAGTGACAAATTAAGGGACAGGTTTTTTTTTTTTTTCATCTCATTCCTGAGGGTATAACTATAATAGAAGGATCATTACCATCTGCCAGCCTTGTCTGTTTTGCCTCTTCAACCCCATGCCCATATTCACTTTCTGTTCTGTGCTGTAAAAATGAACTCTGGTTGAATAAAAGTGGGTGGCAGAACACAAAGGTGCTGTCAGTAAGCTAACCTGACATTACATTAAATAATGAGGAATTTGCAAGTGGGAGAACCCTATATGATCTACCCAACACCTCATTTCATGATTAAAACAAAAAAAAAGATGAGGAATTTAATCTAAATTGAATCATCTCCTTTGAAAATGAGACACTCTGACTAAGTAGGAACAAAGGACAGCCAGTGGGTCTGAGGTACTGCAGCTGCCAAAGATGAAATTTCTGCTCCAGGGCATATTCATTTCACCCATTAAGTGCTACTTGAACTAACAGCAATTTCTTAGGTGAAAAGAATTTTGATCCTTTTCTTATTTTTCCATTATGAAGCTTTGGCATTTCATCAATTGGCATACACTACCACATTGTGCTGAAATGTTTCAAAGGTTTTGCAGAAAATATGGAGGGATGCTTTTGTCTATAAAATAAACCATCGGTTCTGACTGGGATTTTTTATTTTTTTTTCCAAAAGAAGTGAAGTTGATTACTTGGCATCAGTCCTTCAACACAGATACTACTGCAGAAAAAAGGACTGTGGAAAAAACTGAAGGACATGAAGCCTATGGGGAAATAATGAAGTATAAGTGCTGCAGAGAGCAGCCAGAAATGGAATAATATTTCTTCTGTGAGGACCTCAGTAATAACAACCCATGAGTGATGAGACTTATTGCAAATGGCAATAGTGCTGTGGGAGAAGAATTAAAAAATACTACGCTGTGAAGGATACCATTTCACATGCCCTATCTCCTTCCTTTTCTTCACTGATCATTTGAGCTCTCCTTTTCATTATTCCTCTTTCCAAACAACAATAAATATTCTCTGAGGGCCAAATATGTGTCAAGGACTAAAAGGTACAACTATGGAAAATACATGATGTCTGATCTTAGAAAGACCCACATTTGATCTAAAAATAAATAATAAGCAGCTACAAAACAAATACAGAAACACCAATAACGTTGGTATGTGGGGAGATCCACAAAGAAATGAGGAAATAATTATAACCATGGAGTTGGTAGGAAAATATTCACATAGTTGGTGTCATTTGTGTATGTTGTAAAAGAAGAGTAGGGTTTCGTCAGGCTAAGATGTGGGGAATGGAAATTCTAACTCAACAGGTTAGCCAAAACAATATATAACAAATAATCTCATTGTTAAGAGGATTTGTTCTTTATAATGTTGAAACTGGAAAAATATGCTGTGGCAAAATTCTGAGTGGTTTTATAGATCTTATAGGAAAATATGGATATTATATAAATATAGGGAATAGGAAGCAAGTGTGGGTACACAACAAAAGAACTCAGTATGATTCAGCACATATTTTTAGTGGCACTATGAAGATGAGTAAGAGAGAAAAAAGTTGGAGGACTATAATTATATCAATTAGGAAATTATTACAATTATCCAGGTGAAAGCAATGATAAAAACTCAAATAAGACAGTGACAACAAGATAGAGAATGGAAAGTAGATTCACTTAGGAAGTAGGATTGACAGGATTTGGTAATGGGTTAAGGTGACACAGGAGATGGAGAACACGCTAAGATTTTGCTCTTGCAAAAATGACTATATTCTGGTTCCTTAGAAATAAATTTTGACAAATGGGGAAAAAATAAATGCCAAATTTTGCATCTAGAAGTGAAGCTTCTGGAATCACATCTATTTTATACTCAATACATGTCTGCCAGAAATGTAGCTTTGTGTTCTTCATAGAAAGTGGAAAATGAGCTATGATTTAGACAGCCCATTAATTAGATATAACATAGACATTTTTCTTAAGTATTTATAATTGTAGGTTTAAAGTCTAGAGAGCCTGAAAATATGTAAATAGTTTTAGATCACAGTTACTAGACTTATGTAGCTAATTAACAGAATTTATTGTACCACCAGCTGTTTAGTTCCGAATATAACTCAACAGCATGGAATACTTAGGGGACAGAATGGGTTCTGTCCTTGAATGACCTATTAAACTTTATTAATAATTGAGAACAACATGCTTAGAAAATTTCAAGTGAATTTCAATTAATAAAGTTTAAAAAAAGTAAGTTTAGTTACACACACACACAAAGAAACCCTAACCATTTGAATACTTATCTATCCAATTTTACATTCAATTCAGCATAATACTTTGATATTTGTAATGTAAAATCTGCTTTTACAAACACTATTTATTTTTAAATTATTTAACTTAATGTTGTATGAAACTCGCAGAACAATCTCTGTTTTGTAGATAAAGTAATTGAAAATTTAAAATACAGTTTCAGAAAGGTGACTCAGTTTTATCAAAAGTCATACTACTTCAGGTAATGAAGTTAGGACACAAACCACATTCTCTGACTCCAATCCACTCAATAAGTCTGTAACAGTCCAAGACAATTCAGAGCAACAGTATTTGTTAAATTCCCATTTTGTTTCATCTTATAATGACTTTCCAAAAGGGAATCTGGTAAGATTTTATAAAACATAAGACTACTCAAGACATTCTTGGAAAAAAGAAATAGAACAAAAGCAAGAAATAATGACAATGAAATAGGAACAAGAAATATGGCTTGGAATTATGATATAGATTTCTATTAATGAGAGAACCTAAATATAGTCTGTAGTCATATTGCAGAAAATTTAACATCAGGTTAAGGTGTGAGTAAATTAATAAAAGGGGCAGAGGTTTTTTATATTTTACTAAGATAAATACTGGTTTCAAACAAAATCTTGTACGAGACTCTAAAATATAAGATATGTTAAATTAGAGATACCTCAGTAGAAGCGTTAGTAGGGAGATAGAGTTTTATCTGCTTACTCTGATAAATGTGACTACTTTAAAATGGAACTTTTATGCCCAAACATCCCTACAAAGTAAAAACCCTCTGATCAAAGTAAGAAGATAAAATATTTGCAACAAATATGATAGACTTAGAGCTACTTATTCAACATAGAAACATGATGTGAATTTATAAGAGAAAAAGAGCAACTACCCAAAACATAAATGGGTCAAGTACAGAATGGGAATTTGTACACAAAACATACATTCATGAGAAAGTTCTCAACATAATTAATGAAACTCAAATTAGAATCATGTTAGTATAAATTGTTCCCTATCAGATTAACAAGTACTAAAAAGTCATAATGCACAATAAGGAGATGAAGAAATAGGCACTGGTGTACACCACAGGTGAGAGATAAGGCTCTGGCTTTGACGGGGCAACTGGTCAATTAATTAAATTTAAAAGGCATCTGACCTTTGACCTAGATATTCTTCCAACATTTATTATACATACACGCTTTTACTACGTGCGAAGATATAGGAACAAGTTTAATGATTATATCATTGTTTACTATTGTATGTGTGCCTAACTATAGGAATCCTTTTTTGTTTAAGTATGTACATTAAAGTCATGGAATACAAGACTGTCTTTACAGATAAGCCGAACCTATATAATTTTACTCACCAATGTCACTCCAATAAATTTAATAAAGATTAAAAACAGAAAGAAAAAAGTTTGCAAGATATACAACAAACTAAAAACCAAGCTAAACTTTGTTTTGGAAAATTCTCAATATAAATATATATAACATATATATATATGTATTTATATATTTATATGTTATATATTTACATAACATATATATATAATATAATATATATATATTATAAGTACATTATATATATATATATATATATATATATATATATATATATATATAACATATGTACTGTGCACCAGATTCTCCTATTTGACTGTGTAGCTATAATTTTATAAAAAATAAATAAAAAGTTGGCTATGGGAGTTGTATTTTCATATGTTAGCTATCAGTACACATTGAATTTTTATCAACATGTATGATGTTATATAAAGGATAACTGGTTTCAATACTTATAAATAAGTAAAAACAGAATGAATCAACAAGGTATGAAGAATACCAGCTGTTCTAAAACAACAAAACAACTGTGAAAGGCAGATAAACCTACTTTATTGTAAAACCATAGAAAACATAAATCTTTACCCAGGACCTATGATACAGAGATCAGAATCCAAAGTTTCCAGAGCTAGGGAGCAGGAAGGGATGAAGAGGAGTTCGGCAGTACAAAATAAGGAAGCAAAAATCAGAAGAATAAAGTTGAGGATCTGTCTTTTTTTTTGGTTGTTTTGTTTTGTTTTGTTTTTGTTCCCAAACAGTGATGATCTAAGAAACTATTAAACATGGAGAAAGGGCAGGATGGACATCTAGGATAGCTTCTTATCTTAAACAAATACATAGATTTTCGCTTTGAGCCCTTGAAGTCTTCCCAGAGTGTAAACCTGAAATAGTTTTTCTGCCTGCAAATTCACATACACTGAAGTACACTTCAGCTTGCCTAGTACATTTATTAAGAATTCCATGTATTCCAAAAATAACTTCCATTCACCAAGGACTTACTAAAAACACCATACTTCAGTGAATACCTGAATATGGCCTTAGGCTGTCTATTCTAGAAAGAAATTATGGAAATTCTTCCTCTCTTTTTAAAACACTATGCATCAGAAGAAAGCCAACTCTGGGTGCAAGGAAAGAAATCTCTTTTTCTCTCCCTCTCAGGTGTTTTCTGAAACGTGGGTTTCCTATTACATCCTCCCTGCTGCTGCTATCCCTGGCTAGTTACACCAGGACGAGTTCCATCCTTGATAAGAGTCATAAAACAAGTTTGTGAATCAGGAAACTAGTTCAGTTCTCCAGATTTATTTATTTATTTTTTTTCCATTTTGAATGTCATGTGGTAATAAAATAGAAAGAAACAACAAGGCTTCCTTCTGATATAGTAAAAATAACATGGACTTCCTTTTGTTGCATATACAAAATCAATTCCTATATGTGAAATCACTTTATAAAATACTAAAACACTGGCCAATATAAGATAGAAGCATTTGGTTCAATAATATAGCTACAATACACTGAGTTAGCACAGCCTTGCCCTTAGCTCTTCAGTCACTTTTGACCTATACTGCCCTTACTGGACTTTGGCTTTATTCCCCAATGAATAAGACCTTTGACTTTTCCAAAGTTCCATCTTCTCTCCAGAAAATTCAATCTGCTCAGAGCACCTAACTTGGGGAGATTCACTGTTAAGAAGGGAAGGTTAGATTAGATTTTTCCAGGAAGCAAGTGTCACCAACAGAGCTGAACTCTCTTTCAAGGGCTAATCATTCAAACTTACGTTTATAGATTCTTTACAGTAGCTTTAGTAATCTAAAGTCTTGTAATGGCTGTATGTTAAACAGAAATGAGACTGAATATCTCAGTGTCTCTGACAAGAAGTTTCCATCGGCATTCTTACAAGTTAAGGGAGAGAAAAATGGCAATGTCTGATTTCAACTTAAAGAACCTCAGTCTACTGTGTGTACCAGAAAGCAGGAATAGGTTTAATAAGTGAGAGTAGACACCAGCCCATTACCTATGTGCTAAGAATATCAGATAGTTGTTCTCATTTACTTGTCATTTCCCCCATTCTGATGTGTTCATAATAAATCAATATTATCAAGACCCAGTCAACACTTGAATTTTCATTGAAAGGTGACATCAAGGCAATTGAATTCCACTTTTTTTCCAAAGAAAAAAGGATAAAGGTAAAACAAACAAACAAAAACAAAACATTTTTTATTACACCATGGGAAGTTAGCAAAATAATTTTAAGATTTAATTTCATGAACTTATTGTGAAGAGTTCTCATGGATTACTAACTGAACTAATTCCCAGAATCCCAGAATGAGATTGCCAAACCAGGGGCAATCTAAGTACCCTAACTTGAAAAACAGGGAGTGTGTTTATTTTTAAGACAGGAGATTTATCCCATAACATGCTTTACTCTGCATTGTGTTTATTTTGGACACATAAATTTTCATAGAATATTCTGCGGAAAAAATCATATGAATACAACTGATTTTGATAGGTCGACACTTCATCTATTTATACAAAAAATGAAGAATAAATTGGACAAAAAGGAAAAGAAAAATATAAAGTTCAGCTAGAAAAAGAGAAGTCCCCAGATATCAAAAAAGAAAGGAGAAAGCAAAACCAGAGTGCTCAGGGATAGCTGACTTTTGGAGCTAACAAGGCTTTCAAATTGAAACTTGGCTCTAACGTTTGAGTCTCGTGTCTATTAGAAAACAAAAGTTATGTTTTAAGTCTGCACATGTTAAGCATACAGCTCTTTCATAAAGCCCTTAACATTGAAATGTTTCCTATCGTATAGAAAATCCAGAGAAACAACATGAAAGATTATAGTCTCTCTGGACAATTTGGTGGAAAAAAGAGCACTCACAAGAGAGAAAAATTTCAACCTTGTGCTCAGTGTGAATGCATGGTCCACATTTATGCTATCTGCATGGTGCAGGAACTGAACTGTGAGATGCTAAAGTCGTATTAATTTGACTCAGTAATAATTAACACAGGAAGATGATTGGAAAGAGATACAAATTAAAACAGGCTCAACAAAAACGAACTTTCTAAGACATTTTTCTTCTCTCATTGAGCTTCAAGCCCTAGAGCCACGGCCCAAATATGTGTCCCATTTGTACTGGTTCCATCTCAGAGTTTCTTCTCTTTGAAAAGGGCTAGAAATCTCCTGTAATTTAAAATAAATAAATTTGAAAGTTTCTATATCCTTCCTCTATATTTATAACTTCCAGGTAAGCTGAATTATGTACAAAGAAGGTAGTATTTTATGAGGATCTAAGAAATCCTCATGAAATTGAAGAGCAGGAATATAACTGGCGCTCAGAAAATAATGGATCTATTTATTTAATTTTTTAAGAAATTCCAAAAATAAGTATCTTCTCTCTCCATCTGGCTACATTTCTCTGTGTCTCTGCTCTATTTATCTTTTTTGCTCTATACATTTTTCCCCCAAAACCAGTTCACATCATAGAAAACCTAGCTAGGACAGAGTTTATAAAATGTGATATTATTTCTTTTCAAAAGACAAGGCTGAGAGATTCTGGGCTCAGTTTGGCAGTATAAACACACTACAGCCCATAACTCAGGTTGGATATAAGTAAAACTTGATAAAGTCCAAAAGCCAAAACCAAAATTACTAAGAAGGACTCTGAAAAAGGAGGATTAAAACCTGTGAAGGAGGATTAAACTTTGGAGAAGTAAAGCACAGGGGGCTGAGTTTCCTTCTTTATTTTTATTTTTTCCTTCTATAGCCTTGCCTTAAGTGTGGTCCTAGTCACAGACTATCATGGAAAAAGAGGCTAAGGTATGAAACTTTGCTAGATACCCCTATGTCTGGAAATAGGGATAATGGGAACCCCCGGGGGGGTGACCGTGAATGTACACAGTCACAAAAGGGAGATAACCCAAGAAAGCATTCCAATAATTCTGTATATATGAACACTCAGGCCTTAATCACACATGTCCAGGAAAGAACAACAACAAAAAAAAAGGTAGCAGAAGCTTAGAGCCCTGAATTCTTGCCTGAACCACTCTCACAAGTCTCAGACTAACATCTGGTATACACATAAGAAAGCCTTATGCAAATATAGTGAAAACCTAGAGAATGGAACTAAGATTTGAACCTTTGCCTATAGAAGCCACAACTGACCTCAGAGGTGCTTTCTGGATTCTGTTTACATTCATAATCCAAATCAAAGTTCCTAGTGATTCAGAGTAATCATACTCCGATTTTTGCAATCCATTCACAATCCCACATCTACCTTCTCTTCTCAGTTCAAATTCCCAATACCTCCTCCCTCATCCTCACAGTCATTTTATAGCCTTGCTGCATAATTTACTAAGAAAATAGATAAAAACAGAAGAAAGATTCCACACGCTTCCAGAACAGAATTATTTCCATACTGTACCTGAGTTTAAAGCCATTTACTCTCCCCTACTACCAGGGACAAACTGCCTGGGAGGTTAGATCATCACCTCCCTCCCTTCTCAGGGCCTATCTTTCTCAGGAAAATCATCTAGCAATTCTCGCCTCTCCTTTCATCACACTCCTTTTTCCTCTGTGTGTTAGTTCTTTTCTACCAGCACACAACCAAACTTGCATTTTTCCCATCTTAAATAAACCCCTTCTGAGCGTTGCTTTTCTCTTACTTCTCTGCCCATGTTCTGTTTTTGATTTAAAACTAAATGTTCAGAAAGAGTTTATTAAATCTGTTGTCTAAAATTCTTTCTCTCCCACCATTTTTTGAACCCATTCCAATCAGACTTTTTATACCATATCTTATTTCACATTGTGAAAACTGTTATTATCAAAGTCACCGCAGACTTTCACACTTATGAATCGAATTGTAAATTCTGCCTAATATTTAAGCATTTGACATAGCTGATCAAGTTCTCTTCTTCAAAGTATTGTCTTCACTTGGTGTCCAGGATACAACACCTCTCTGGTTTTACTGCTACATTACTGGATATTTCTCAGTCTGACTTTTAGATTCTTCCTCACATCCTCAACTTCTGTCCTAATATCTTTTCTTTTTTGGGGTGACTACTCATTGATGATCTCATCCAGTCTCGTGGACGTAATTTCATGTACATGCGGAGGATTCCCAAAAGTATTATTTCAATGTGAATCTTTCTTTCTACCCTAGACCCTTGAATTGATCTCCCTATTTAGGATATACAATTGAATGTCTATTAGGCATCTCGAACTTTAAAGTCCAAACTGAACTCCTGGTATTCCTCCAAGAAAACATGGTCTCTACAGTTTTCCTTGTCTCAGAAAAAAGGTCAATACATCTTTCTACATATTTAGGAGTCATCCCTCACTTCTATCTCTCAAACCTAATGTGTAATCTTTTGGCAAATATTATTTTTTCTACCACCATAATAGGGAAACTGATATCTTCTTACTAACTCCATAGGTACCAAGTGGGTTCATATCACTTGTCTCTTATTTCAATAAGTTTCTATTTTTTTTCTTCTTATGCACTTAAATCTTTCATACCAATTTCAAAACAGTAACCAAAAGTAGCCTGGTATAACATAAGTTGGATCATAATACTCCTTTGATCAGGAAATTTAATAACTTTCTATCTTACTCATGTTAAGAGCCAAAGTCCTATTGATGGTTTACAAAGCTATATAAGACTGTTGACCTTATCTCCTACTGTTCTCATCCTTTCCTATTATAATCACATTGATTTCCTTGACTTTCTCACATATGCCCCGCATATTTTTACCTGATGGTCTTACCAAATTATGCACCCTCTGTGCATTATTTTCTCTCCAAGTAGAATATAAGCCTCATAGAGACAAGAACTTCTATTTGCTTCTTTAAGTGTTGTAATCTATGTGGCATATTATCTGTTTCATAGTTAGCACTAAGTAAATATTAACTGAATGGGTGAGTCAACTCTTTCTTTAGTGATTTCATTAGCTGTGATGATAGGGTTGCTTTGCAGTATAGTCAGAAGAGCAGGGAACAAAGACTCAATGGATTTTGGTTCAGGCTCTACCTCAGTCCTTTTATATTCTCAATTCAAGTCACTTATTCTTTACTAGCCTCAATGTTCTCATGTGTAGAGTATTTTTGTTTGTTTTCTTTTTGTGTGTGTGTGTGTGTGTGTGTGTGTGTGTGTGTGTGTGTGTGTGACAATTAAGAAAAATACATAAAACATCAGAAATGTATAAAGTATTAAACACAGCTTATCGTTATTTCACCCTGGGTCCTATGATTCCTGATTGATGTTAAATATCGAAATAAGGTGATAATGTCATCATTACCATATATCTAAAAGTCTGTCTAAAAGATGAGCTAGATCAATTATTTCATCTACTAAAATATGGGAAAATAAGTTTTACAATCATTAAGCAACAACCCCACTGCAACACAGCACTTACTAGAGCACTTAAAGTAGTATTTATCAAATGTTATCCTTGGAAATGTTATCCTTGGGTAAGCTTTCTATCATTATAATGTACATACATGAGCCCCACTCTAGACTTGGAATTTGGAATCCCTGAGTTTGAAGCTAAGGAACATACACTTTGAACAAGCACTTTATGTCTCTCTCTATATATACATATATATATATATATATATATATATATATATATATATATATACACACACATACATATATATACATCTTTAAGAACAATTGGATTATATAGAAAAATGAAACAAAAGCACAAATAAAACAAAAGCAGTACTTTTTGAACAACAGGCCAATGCTAGGTATGCCAATAATATTGAAAGAGTTTGTACATACTAGAAATTAGGTATTATATTTTGTTTGTAAACATTAAGGTTCATATGAAGCTTGCAACAATTATCTATCTTTCTTTCTCTAACTAGATCTTGAGTTCCACTTTTTAAAAATCTGTATACTTCTAATTAGTATTCTGTTTATAAACCAGCACCCAGGGAATTAAGTCACAGTCACTAAAATTTATAAATTGGGGTATGATTTCTATTAGGCTGGTACAAAAGTAATTGCAGTTTAAAAGGTTAAAAACAACTGTAAAAACTGCAATTACTTTTGCACCAACCTAATATTCTATTCTGTTCTATTCCATTCTGTTTGTGATTCTTACCAGACTTTGTATTCTTTTCAAATACTGCAAAGAGGCTTAAAATAATGTGAATTTCTCCTTTTGGAGGACTTCGAGGACTAAGCAAGTGATATCATTAAAGTATCACGCATATGAAAATATCCCTTCTTGATAGTTACAGTTATTCTTTGGAAAATGAACCATTTTAGAATAAGTATTATTATATTATGCATATTTCCCTCTTGAAAATCAAGTCAAGTATAAAATCTTATTAATTAATGCCTCAAAAGTTCAGGCATACAAAAGAAAAATAAATGTATATTTTAAAACTGTGCTATATAATTACCAATAACTGAATGAACCAGAAGACAAATCCTCTCATGCCTAAAAGCAGCAGCTGCACTGTTGGCTTGCTAACCTAAATATAAGTTTAGAAAACTATTCTATGGAGCACTAAAATTGTGAATTAGAAACGAACATTCTATGTTCATTTGATCTGTTATTGCCAGATTTTCTATTAAGTATTTAGTATTCAAATTCTAATGTCCATGACTTGTAGGACTCTCAGAGATTCTGAGGGCTCAATTTAAGGTTCATGAGAATCGGAGATGTGCATTGATCTCCGTAGAATTTTCACAGTAGACACTGTTATTTTCCATGAAAATGAAAAACAAACAAACAGAAAGCACACCTTCATGTCAGACGAACACGATCGGTATAAGAGGATCCTTGTAGTACATCAGGAATGACGCCATAGGTTCTAATGTTGATTGCTGTATTTTGGTAAACTGACTGTTGCAATCTTGAAAATACAGCAGCTGAACAAAATGTTTGATCTTATTCTACCGTCTATTCTGAAATACACAGTTGACGCATTAGTACTAGCTGTGTATTTGCATCATAATTATGTAAAGCTAAGAAAGGAAGGCCACCTAAACAACAAATCAATGAAGAAGTAGCTTATTGATCTGGGTCACTGGAGGCTGCCCCACGTGTATCTGAAGCATTTTGCTCACAAGAGAACATGCAGGTGCAGAATCACAGAAAAGAAACATTGGGCAGCACTTCTTATAAAGCCTAGGGGAGAATTAAAGTTTAAACTTTTAGGACAAAGTCTGATTCTGTGAGAAGAACTGAATCTATTGCTGATTGACTGGGAGAAAAGCAGTTGAACCCACAGATACCTTCCACACACAGAAGGGAACTTCTCATGTCTGATTGTGATCTACATCTTGGGTAAAACAGCTAATCTTGCCATTTTCACATGAATGAAAAAGAAAGTCCTTAACTTTCCCCAACACATCTTGCAGTTCCAGTCATGATCTAGAAGCTTCTATCAGGCTGATTCTCTCACTATAAAGTCAAAAAAGAAAAAAAAAGGAAAAAAAAAAAGAAAGAAAGAAAAATAAAGGTAAGGGGGATGGAGAGTGGTAAAAGAGCATAAAGAGCGTCAAATATATGATGATCAAAGGAGAGCTGACTCTGGGTGGTGAACACACAATGTAATATGCAGATGATATATACAGAATTGTACACTTGAAACCTATATAGTTTTACTAAGCAATGTCACCCCAATAAATTTAATAATAATTAACATAAAAAATAAATAATAAATAAATAAAATCAAAAAGAAGAAAAATAAACTAGTTTAATAACTGACAGAACATATAAAGAAACTCCTTTCAGGAATTAGGCAATAATCGATATCCATTTAGGGCAACAACGTATGAGGGAAGATAAACGTAGAAGATGAAGCCGATTTGCACAACAGCTTTATCCTTGAATGTCCAAATCTTAGTACAGGGAAAGAAAGCCCAAGAAGACAAAGAAGATTACAATGGGCAAAAGGATCGACATTGCTTAAGTAAGTGGCATTTGAGGGACAGAGTCCTGGAGAGTTGCAGACTTCAGAGAAACAGTACTCGATATCTGTGCATGCCTACCAAAATATAGTCACTTGGAGGCCAGGGAAATGTGCAAAGATTTTAGAGGCAACATAAAGCTGAGAGATGAAGTTTGGAATTCAAACATAGCCAGAATGAAATGACTTTGGTGAACATCCTGGGCCATTAATTGAAACTACAGAAAGACCATAAACTATGACTAAAAAGCACACCCAAGGAGTGATATTTTCAACTCCAGAATAAAGGAGAACCTGAAATAAATTCCCTGAAAGTATTAAATAAACCCTTTATAGGATCAATGTAATCTATGAAGAATTTATAGTGCCTAACAGAAGACAACTTAATCATTTTTAGAAAAAAATAAGAAACCCAGTATTCTGTAATATATATAATACATAAACATACCAAACAAAAAATGACTAGTTATGGAGTACCGGCATGCTGCCTTCTGGCACTCCATTTCCAGCACCCAGCTGGTCTGGGTCTGGGGGGTTGTGCGTGGGCAGCACTTAAGCAGGGAGTGCCTAGGCCTCCAGTGCCTCTGCTGCCCACTCTGAGCGAGCTGTCAGTGCAAGGCCTGACCTGGTGAGTTTAACAAACATATGTCTCTCATTACCAGAGACGATGCATATGAAAAATATCAGTAAGGAAGATTTGGGTAATATAATTCACTAACTTATATATAAAATCCTTGTCAAAAGGAAAAGAACTGAGTCAGAAATAATAAAATGATCAATGTTGCTTTAAGCCCTTAAGTTTTGGAGCCAGTTTTTAGGCAGCAACAGTAACTGGAACAGTGACCCATTAAAAAAAAAATACTTGAAGAAAATTTTCTATATATTTTCATCATATTCAAAATTTACTTTTGTCCAAATGACATATTTAAAATAATTAAGAAAAATGGGTATAATATGATACCATATATACATGTGTAAGTACATGAGTGAATAAAATTTCAATGGAATCTCTGACCAACACAATAATTTTTACTCTATATATGTATATATTGTTTAATTTTTAAATATGTTTACAGGTATTACTTGTCTAATTTTTAAATAAACTTATTTTAATGAGAAAATCTATTAGTGTGAACTACAACATAAAGATTAAATAGGAATATCTACAGCTATAGAGAAGGCTTTACAAGGAAAAGATAAAACAAAATTTCTATCTTAAAGATATGTTTTCATGACTGTATAATGGAAGTAAAATAATACATGAGCTAGTTTCACTTGATCATTATGATGTTCCTTTGTTTATAATCAGTACAAATTAACTAGTTCAAGTGATTAAGCTAAGCAATAATTTTGGTAATCACAAATACATTTTTTTCTCTAATTCTTCTATTGATTCTCAGTTCATAAGTAACAAGTTAAACATTGAAGCAATTTGTGAAGTTCTCCTTTTTCAAAAAATGAACAGTCTTCAAACTGAAGAAATATTAAAGTAGAAAGTAAAAATTTAGTATACAGTGGATTTTAATGTGCATACTCCCAAGATCCTTCTCCACAAATATTAAGTGTAATAATTTATATAATTCATTGTCAGTTTCACATTTATTGCATTCATTCCAAAGTTGTAGCATTGTTTTAATAACATTTAGAATCAATACATATTCTTAAAACATAACTTATAGAATGTTTCAATAAAATATCTATGTTTATTCAGAAACAAAACAGAGGGAATTTGCCTCCACACATTAACCAAATTCTAGATAGAGTCTTCATCACTGCTTTTCGCTTTCGTGTAAGGTCTATAGCAGAGGGGCAGCTTTGGGATAAAAGGAACACATGTGGAAAGGAAGAGGTAATCCAACAACGGTTACTCTGCCATACAATGCCAATTTTTGGTGGAAGAGGAGCCTGAACTACCCAGAAGGAAACAACTACAAAGATAACATCGGAAATACCAAGCTTTGAAAACCTTTTGCATAGGCATCCAAAATAAATGAGATCAGCTGATTAGATTGTCAATATTAGTCATGGTTTCATATCCTTCATTTTGAACAATTCCCAAATTGTACAAATCAAGATAGAAAACAATGACTTCGAGTAATTTATGCTTGCCTGTTTTAATTATTTGGTGTTTCATGCTGGAATGTCTAAGCACCCTACTTGCAACAAATAGATGTCTTGGGAAAATATCATAATAAGTATACTCTATAGGTGCAAGTTATTAAAACTTTAAACATTATACTTACAGTTTCCCTTTCTCTCGTTTATTCTATTTCATGGGTGGAGCTGACTCTGAAATGGACTGCACTTCCACTGTACCTAAATGAAGGGAAAGAAAATTACTGACTACAGAGAAATCATCACTAAAAGGTAAAAAAAAAAAATCCTTTTACTATCCCAAAGATATTATAAAAGCAAATAAATGAACAAATTGTATGATGGCTTGAACATTCCTTTATATACACCTACATATTTGTTTTGTTAATAAATATTTATTAATTTGTCTATTACAGATTTTAAAACAAAGCTCTGGAAAAGATTTTTCTCATAATGTTCAACATAGTTCTGCAAGGAAAAGAAATTGTATTGACTATTAGAAGAAGTATGCTTAAAAAAGTTGTTCAGTCCAATTTCTTTACAACTGCCCACCACCAAAATCAATTTATATTCTACAAATAAGAATAAAAGAAGATGAAACAGAAGCTCTTTTTTAGACCTTCAGCTTTATAGCAGAATCTGAAAACATATGGAGACTGAAATAAAAGTGATCCCTCTTGATCTTTTTATCTTTAAGTGTGACCCACCACTGTTCTACTGAGACATTCTCCTCCCTAACTTCAGTTTTAGTCCCCATGCTTATTTTCTTATCTCTGATAAAGCAGTACATGAAGTCTCAGGGCTATTAGGACTCAAGACTAGTTTCTAAGACAGGCTTTGCTTGTAAAAAACAGCTGTCAGAAGTGACAGAGTACAATTGTTAAAATGCCTGAAATAAAGGCTAAATAAATGCCTACATATAAAGTGGTATTTTTGTGCTATGTCTAAACAAAGCACTTTCTCTTCATTCATGTTGCTGGACTCAATGTCACCTGTCTCAGTCTTATTAAAATGAAGTATTAGTGCAATGCTATATATACATCGTCAGTGAAATCCTGGGGAAATTATCTGCATTACTTAAGACACAGAACAGAACTACTTTATGATTTTAGTATTGCTAAAGAAATACACAGTGATCATCTTACTAGCTGAACATATCATGCTGTGTTTTATTTGGGGGGAGTGTACAACCATATATTTTTAGTGAGTTTTGATTCATATTCACATTCAGTATTTAATTCTAGTATAGGGATTTAATATCTAAATAATAAAGTTTATACATCACAGTTTGAAAATTCTGGAAAACCTAAATTCTGGAAAACCTAAATTCAGGAAAGGTGCCTGTTGAATAGGAAAAATTAAAAATAAAATCCTTGGACAGAACAGGGCAAATTAAAAGAACCCCAATGGGAACCTCTGTTACTATCATCCAATCATCTAAAATGGCAGGCAAAATAGTGTGAAAAACACAAAGAAATGCCAAAATAACATAGGAATCAGAAAACAGTTTTCTGTCTTAGAGCCCAAGCCTTAGCAGATTAGGTCCCTGAGAAACATCCCTGTTATACATGAAGACAAAGAAAGACGGGAAAACATCATCAAAAGCAAAATGAGAAGCAGATGGACAAACTCATCCTTAGTTCTACACTAGAGAAGAGAGACTGTGCTTCCCAGGGCACACAGCATCCACAGTAAAGGGTTAATACCAGTGGTGTACAAGAAATGCCATGTTCCCCGAAAATAAGACCTAGCCAGACAATCAGTTCTTTTCTTTTTTCTTATTTATTTATTTATTTATTTATTTTTAATTTATTGGGGTGACGATTGTTAGTAAAATTACATAGATTTCAGGTGTACAATTCTGTATTACATCATCTATAAATCCCATTGTGTGTTCACCACCCGGAGTCAGTTCTCCTTCCATCACCATATATTTGATCCAGACAATCAGTTGTAATGCATCTTTTGGAGCAAAAATTAATATAAAACCTGGTATTATATTATATTATATTATATTATATTATATTATATTATATTATATTATATTATATTATATTATATTATATTATATTATATTAAGACCCAGTCTTATATTATAGTAAAATAAGACCGGGTCTTATATAAATTTTTGCTCCAAAAGACACATGAGAACCAATTGTCTGGCTAGGTCTTATTTTCGGTGAAACACAGTATCTAGGACTGGACAGAGACATTGACCTCTTCCACTGCATTGGTGGGAGGGGAAAGAGCCACTTGACAGAGACTTCCTAGGATGAAGCAATGTTTCTTTTGCATAGGAAATGTAGTAGAAGATGAAGAAATTGGATGGAAGGTTCTCAATAGCATCTGATAAACAATCTAGTCATTATCTTGCATAACATCTGTACTCCCTGACAGACAGACTTAGGAAGGATAACCCTTACTAAAGAAACACAGTTACATTCCAAGCTTAATTATCTCCATTTTAGTAAAATTTCTATCCACTAGCTGAATATCGAATACTATTTTATTTTTCCTTTGAACAGTATCATTTCTCCATCACTTATTCATGTAACTCAATATCATCAATATCACTTTATCCTGTTCAAGCTCCAAAAACAAAATCCCATTTATGTAAGTGAATCAGCGAGCAATATATAAAAGATTTAATATTTTGTAGCTGGCATAGAGGAAAATACTTATATCGCATACACAGAATAAACAATTTGACCAAGTCCACAAATCCTTTTTTAACACCACTGCCGTCCGGGGGTTTGCTACTGTCTGTCCGCCCTTTCTTTGCACAGTGCCACATCTTCCACTCCCTCCTGTACTGTCAAGTCCCTTCTTCCTTCCCAAGACTCCCTTTCACCTGTTATTCTCATTACAAGTGTCTTGGAATTTCTCCCCCTGCCAAGGAGTTTTCATATGACAGGTAAGAATAGAAAACATTCTTCACATATTTCATATGAACGTTTTTTAATGGTTATGCTGCAATATAATGAACATTTTCCAGTTTGCCTATATGAGAAATGGATATTTTAACTTCCTAGCAGAATGTATTGTTATTTGATAGTATCTATCAATAAATTCAGATAAAAAAAAACGATGGAGCATCATACCATTACAATTTGAATGAGTGTACCTTGAATGATAAACACATTTTGATAATGGCATGTATAGTACTGGAATTATACTAGTGTCCTTTGTAAAGCTGTCCCATGGTGTACTAATTAATAACACTTATTTTTAAAAGAACTTCCACCTGTGTGTGTGCATGTGTGTGTGTGTGTGTATGTGTGTGTGTATATATATATATATATATATATATATATATATATATATATTAAACTTGGATTAAATATATATATATATATATATATATATATATATATATATATATTTAAACTTGGATTTCCACATAGAATAGTACATTAAATTGGAACATACCTAGAGCTAAGTATAAAAAAAGGTGGGAACAATGGAAAAAGTACAGAGAAGAGGCTCTTCTTTCTGGGATCATATCCTGGTGTTTTTGCCCCCTGTACCTTTCTACAATATTCCACCTACCATATGAATCTGTGCTTATGATGTTTGTTCTTTAAAAGCTTTCTATGAACAGCTCTTCCCTTTCGACTTTCATGATAAGACCTTTCACAACCTTTCCAGAACAGCTAAATAAATGAAAAGTTTTTCATTTCTTCTTTGGTCTGCAAAAATAGCTTTTGTTGATGATGAAAAGTGCAACCTCCCAAATTTCTCATTTTTCCATGAAGCAAAAGGTTTACTTTCTGAAGGTTTCACAAGTGCTGTGAATCACTATATTTATCTCCCCTCTGACCGTAGAAAAATGGGTGGCAATTTAAGCCAAGGCCTTGCATGTTTCTCAAAATATGGACCCATGACAATGTCCAGATTTACTTATTTTGACCTAGACTCTAATTTTACTTTTATCAGCACACCAGTCTTAATTGTAGTAACAGTTGTATATCCTTCTTGTCAAAAGAAACAGAAGATACAGTTTAGCAAATCATTCAAACCTGGTCTCCAGACATGAAAAACCTAATAGCTGCAACTAAAAATAAGACTATTTTTAAAATATGCTAACTACACCTCCAATTTATTGAAATACTATCTTTTATGTTTAAGACAATTGATGTTCAATAATGCATTTTCAACTGCTGATATAATTATATATAACATCGAGGATTTTCAAATAGATATTTCTTTTTAGAGTATCAGGAAAATACCACAAAATTGGTTTGCATCCCAATAATTTATTGCAATTTCACTGATATACTCGCAATTTTCTGAAATGTCATTGGAGGGACAGACTTAAAAGAGGGAAAACAGCAATACAAGTGAGGTTTTTCATTTTGATGTATAAAAATAAAACTTTTAAAGTATTTAATGTTACTGCCACTCATTATTGGATCCTAATATAGATCTTTAAAACAACTGGCTGCTGTTTAAGCACTTTAAATGATAATTTGCAATAAGCCCTGTACTTATAGAAAAAAAGTTTATAATTATTAAAAAGTGTGCACATGTTCACAAATCAATTTATAATGGATGTTTTAACATAAGTGTTAAATATTTTTAAAATCCATTCTATGCACAATTATGTGTGCCTTCATAAGTAAGAATAATTATTGCATTAATTCATTATGTTGTTTATGCTTCAATTATAGAGGCAAATAAAAGCTGTTTACGTTCTGCTTGAGTAGATTTGCAGTCCTATGCAAGTGTTGTCTAACATTATTTTCCTTTTAGAAGTTAAGGATATTTAAAACTAAAACATTAGAATGGCAATCATAAATTTAATTAATTAAGTGACTAAAAGTGAAGAAATTATACTTTAGGTAAACTATAAAAAATGTTAGTATTAACCAAAAACCTGGAGATTTGATCATTGATGTTTGCTAGTGGAAATAGACCACAATGTGGTAAACTGTAATTTACACACACACATACACACACACACACACATAAATACATGGATCAGCTGTGTATACAGATATATTGAGATTTGTGGGCACACAACTACTGCTTTACATTAGGCTAAACACATGGTGTTATTCATTTTAAAAGATTTTAAAATTAAAGTTACTGGAAAACTAATGAGTTATTTATAAATTCATGAATTCAATAACAAATTTCACTTTCTTTACTATCCTAGTTACTAAAGCAGCTTTGCCCTCAGGGTCTACTTGAAGAGTGAACACCTATATTTGTTTTAATTCACCATCTTATCAAAGGTGTCAGAAGCTGGTATTTTAAGGCAAATTATAAATTACCAATTTTATTATGACATCCCAATGGAACCAGGCTTTATAATTTCAGGCTTTCAGGCTTTTGTCAAACACACACACACACACACACACACACACACACACACACACACGCAAATTAATTTTGTATGATTTTCAGTTCTAGTTAGAGCCTTTGTCCCAAGGGCTTGTTAATCTTGTATCCCATTCCTGCCCTGTTACAATTTAAAGATTGTCACAAGAAGGATAAATTTCATGCCATTTTCTGTTCTCATTACAATCTTCAGATTGTTATGAGAATGGATTAATTTTGCTCAATTTTCTGCCCTCATTACAGACTGTTATGAGAATGGATTAATTTTATGACATTTTCTTCTTTCATTATAATCTTTGTTATGGGAATGAGAATATGTAATGAGAATGAGAGCATATCAAGCATTAAAAGGTCTGTGAGAGCTCATGACAAAGATTGTAACAAGAAGAGAAAACGGCACCCAATCCATTCTTGTGACAATTTTAAGATTGCCAAGCTAACCCAGAGTGACACTGCATTTATCCACTCTGAAGACAAAGATTGTTGAGAAAATGGGAATAAGAGCAAAATTAATCAGTTCTCCTGACAATCTTGAGATTGTACTTAAGCTTACAGTATTTTTTTTTTCTGTGATACAGTACTTACATGAAAACATGTGCATTGCAATTAAATGTTATTTGTTGGAAAAATGTCATTTCCATATCTTATTTTTTCTACCTCTTCCTGTTTTCTTCAATTTTTCTCTTTCCTTTCTTGCTCTCTTCCTCCTCCCTTCTCCCTCCTTCTTCCTTCCTTCTTCCCTTCCTTCCTTCCTTCCTTTTTTTTAATCTTTGATGCATGCCTTGACTTTTATTTTTAATACATTATTACATTTAAATGAAAATTAGTATCATCTAAAATGTCAATAAAACAAAACAATACCAAAAAAAAGCCACAATAAGAGGCAGCGTCCCCATCAGCCAGTATTTTTTTCATTTCAAATAATTTATTTGAATCAATTGTCTCCACATGCCCAGAAAGAAAAATTAATTTTGCTTTTGCAGAAGTTACTAGTCAATATAATGAAATCATCCTAGTCTGCAGATGCATACCACTTAAGAGCTTTATTTGTTAATAAATACTTCACTGCCTTCTCATATGCTTCTGGTAAACTTGAGGGAGGTATATCTTCTACTGTATCTGAATAACATCAATGTTCCCATTTCATAAGGAATAATCCAGTAGTTAAATGTACCTTTTTTCCTCTTCCCTCTTAGGAAGTCGAAGATTTCTTTAAAAAAAAAAATTATTGTTGTTGAGGATAAATAAAAATTATTATTGTTGAGGATATACAGAATATCCTCATTTGAAAATGCCTGTTATTTGAAAAAAGCTGTCAATATATTTGTATGTATATATATACATATGTATATATATATATATATGCATACGTATTCAGAATATATGCATACATATTGAAAATATATGTATATGTGTATATGTATATATGTTTATATAAACACATAAAAGTATTAGCTGTGATCAAAAACAGTGAAGGTTTAAATTTTAAAAAAATGTATTACAGTAAAAGACACATTGCCATTAATCCCCCTCAAAATACTCCCCCTTGCTTTGCATACACTTATCTCATTGTTCTTGCCACTTTCTTAAGCAGTTCTGGAAGTCCTCTTTCATGGGTGTCTTTAGTTGTGATGTCATGGCTGCCTCAATGTTCTGAATCGTTTTGATTCTGGGGACAAGCCAGAAATCACACATGCCAGATCCAGTGAATAATGTGGATGAGGACACACCATAATGTTTTCATTGGACAGAAATTGCTGTATACAAGAAGTGATGTGTGACAGAGGGCATTGTCATAAAGGAGAATGATTCATGGCACACTTTAAAATATACCTCCTTTCAACCGTAGCTCACACCCAACTGACTGCACAGAACAAGTTGAAACTTGTCACACACTGTTACTAAGGTTCCACGTGCCACTTCCTGTATTGAAGATCTCTGCCTCTCCATTGGATGACACCTGGTAGCAGCATTCACCATACTTTTTTATAACAGACCACCATGTGCGTGCATGCGTGCGTGCGTGCGTGAGAGAGAGACAAAGAGAGAGAGAGAGAGACAGAGAGACAGAGAGAGAGAGAGAGAGAGAGAGAGAGAGAGAGAGAGTATCTTTTTTAATATTGTAAGTTGGATAACACTCTGGGATAAAATTAGTCAGTTTGACATAATCAAATCAGAGCCACAAATGATGTCTGTAGTATCACTGAATACCTTTTAATAACATATAAAACATTTAACAATACCACACAATTCACTTTGTCACTACTTTAGGATTATATATTTGATTTCATATATGTATCTTATGTCTTCACTTTTCTCAAACCTTTTAAACCCAGGAGGTAACATTTTCATAGAACCCTGAGATCATTAATTCTGAGCTCATAAAGTTATGTCTCTTATTTCAAACCATTTTGTTCATTGTTCTACGTGACAAACATCACTGAAAACTAATGTTTCCAGTGAACATTGATGCTATTCAGATTAACTAAACATAAATGTTTAGCATTGATCAGAATTTTATAATTATACCCATGAGAGTTTCTTGACCACATGCTGAAATGACTTCTGTATATGTTTTTGATGAATGAGTCTCATTTTCACTATCAGTGCAACCTTAATGATTTCCATTATCAACTCACTTCATCCTAATTTTTTTTCCCCTCATGACACAAAATCCTTAGTCTCTTTCCTCTCTAGTTGGAACTTCTATTGTTTACAAATTTCGTTGTGTGCATGGGTAACATGATTGTAAGCAATATTCTCTAGAATACTGAGCTGAGTTCAGACGCATGGGGTGATGCCAACTAGGGATGCCTGGAGACCTAGAGCCAACAATGGAAGACTAATCTGGCTCAGAAGCGCAAGGAGTGGTAGTGAGAAGTGGAGGCCAGATGCACTGAGAAGAAGGCGGCCAAGCGCCCCATGAAGCTGGGAATGCAGGAAGAACTGGATTAAACTGCCAGTGTGAGACCTTCCCGGCGATCAATATATTTACAGTATTGGACAAACCGTGGGAGCCCACAGGCCTGGCCAAGCACATCTCACATACATAATATACATAATCAGGGCCACAATAAATTCTATTTCACCCCCCTGTCACCTCCCAAAAGCAAAGATGTTTTCCATCTTTCTGACTCGAATTTCCCTCATTAAGTCAAAAATACCTTGTCAACATTAGCTCATGTTTTAGCAGATGTTTCCACTAGTTAACATTCCACTGATTTGCTCTGGTTTTTGCCTCTTCCACAGAAACCTGCCTTTTATCTTCTAAATCTGATTTGTTACCAACCAGCATAAGTAGAATATTCACATCTTCTTTTACTGTTAAAATATATTCCCTGGAGTCAGCTGTGGCTGCAAAGGATTCTATTTCTGTAACAGAGATGACACAGAGGAAACCCTCCCCACTCTGTAAGTAGTTGTCTCTAATTGTATCTGTAGCCCTTCTGCCCAGCTGATTCAGGTTTCAAAGTAGCTATGTCAATGTACTTCAAGAGAGTCTGAGGAATTAAACAACAACAACAACAACAACAACAACAACAACAACAACAACAACACACTCAGTGTTGTTGTTGTTTGTTTGTTTGTTTTGCAGTAGCATTGTTTCAACCAGTTAATTATAGAGGTGGTTTGTGCCTCTAGAGGTGAAGTACTAGGTTGGTGCCAAAGTAATTACAGTTTTTGCAATTATTTTTATCCTTTTAAACTGCAATTACTTTTACACCAACCAAATAATAGCATCTGACGGGGAGGGGGAGCAGTCATGGTATGTGTGCTGTGGGAGCAGTAGGTATCTATCTGTGTTCGCTCTCTTCAAAAAATGGGCCTGACATACTAATTTAACCTCTTTATTTGACTCAGGTTCTTGACCTAAACCATCTTCTGCTACAAAGATTAAGGGCCTGGTCTAAATCGGTCTCAGAGGCCCTTGTAAATGCATCCATTCCATCGTTGCTAGAATGATCTATTTAAAATGCAAAGTTTGACTTCTCTCTCTGCCGCTTATCAGCTACCCATCATCCAGAGAAAAATGTCAGAGCATCTTAACAGGACATTCAATGTTTCCAGTGTCTGTCCCTTGCCTGTCTCTCCAGCTCTCATCCACTGAGCACTCTGTCTCTTGCTTTTCGTAATAGCCTTGCACTATGCTGTCTCTCATCTCTCTGCATTTGATCATGGTGATAGCCTCTCTGTTTTAAACATACTTCCAAGTCAGTCTTACTGACCCATACCTGCACATCCTCTGTGACAGAGCTTGTCATTACTTACCTAGGAAGAGCTAGGAGCTCAGGTCACTTTGGGTGCCCTTCCTTGATATTGCCACAATACCTAGTGAAGCTCTCTGTTGCTCCTGTGTGTGTGTGTGTGTGTGTGTGTGTGTGTGGGTGTGTGTGTGTGTTTGTGTATCATTCTCCTTTGTCCCATCCCAAACTCTTTGTTCCTAATTTGTCTTAATTTAGTTTGTAATCTAAGTATCCAGAATATTGCCAATTCATACTTGGCACCAAGAAAACATTTATGAATGAGTGAACAAGGATTACTTTTTACAGTTCAGTAATATTTAAAGATATTATTTCTTGTAAATTACATTTGTACAGCTAGCCTAGCCATCACCAATATTTACTACCTTTCTGTTATGTACCATTCACTCAAGTGATGTTATTTATGTGCATTATCTAATTATATCCTCACAACAATCCTGTGAGTTAAGTATTATTTTAATTCCCATTTGCAGTTAAGGCAATTGAGTATTAACATGATTATGCATATTTCCTAAAATAACAAAACTTGATAGAAGATCCAGCAAGTCAAGCCATATCTGTTCGGATCAAGAATATACACCTTTGATCACTGTATCATCCTCATTTTTAAACTACGTTATCCTTTTCGTTTTTTTGAGAGAAAGTTTTCATGTAAGGAAGAATATATATATTTCAATGCAATATAAGTATTTACAAGTATAGTAAGGGCTGACTACTTTAAACTTTTACAACAGTAAGTTTATTCAACAGTCTTTATTATGGAAACACAAGAAAAAGTTTTTAACTTTTTGAGTTTCTGTTTCCAAAATAATGTTGAAATGATATTGAGACACACATCAATCTTAGAATAGATAATTTGGCAGTTAAAGTAAAAGAATAATATCGAGGGTCTTTTAGGGAATAGCTAGGGGATGTTCAATAGTACAGATTAGTATACTTATATGATTGGTTAGACAATCACTTGGTTTCACAATTCACATTATATGCATATTTGTTATGTATGTTACTCTGCCAATTAAATTTCAATATGTTATGACTAAATTGTAGAGGCACGTGTATGTATTAGGGGATAGTTTTGCGTAAATCAATACTTCATGCATTCGATTTCATGAGAAGACTCATTTAACTTTATTTTTAGAGGTTCTGGGCCATTGAAAAAGATCTTAGGGGATTTAGGAGGTTGGTAATTATGGGAGAGAGGAATTGGCTACAAAACGGTGGCTAGAGAAAATCTTGTCTGTTAAGTACAAACTTGCTGATTATTTAATCTCATTTAGAAGTCTAATATTAATGATGTTTTCTTTTGTTTTTAAATACCAATTGACTTTAATGAACTACTTAGAAATCCTTTATTATGCTTTGAACTATTGATAATATCACACACACACACACACACACACACACACACATCATTGCTGGGAGAGGGGCATACTAACAACAACAACAGAAAGCAGCCCAACAAGCCCTGGAAAAAGGTTGAAACTTACATTGTTTTTTTGTGGTCTGATTGTCAAATATAAAATGAATAGGTCTGTTCTGAGGTCACAATGAAAAGAAAAAGATCAACATGACCTCCGGGAAATAAAGGTTATTTGACCTTTGGAGGATTATCTGCTAAAGGCACTGGCCGTGTTTCGGAGTAAAGATTTGACAGGCAGGGGAAGACTTCATTTTCCCCGAAGTTAAAATATAAAGCCAGAAGCTAAGCCCACACCTTCCCTCAGCTACAGCAGTTGCTGAAATCAGTAGCCTTGATCGATGATGCATTTTCAAACTCAAAACAAGCATCGGTGTCTCCAATCTAATCACATCTCCTAGAGCTGCTGCTTCCTGTGGGAATTTAATTGCTGCGACATTAGACTCCAGACAACAGGCACTTCTCAAGTCTACCCATCAGGGCAGGGACAAAAATCAGTGGGATAGTGTCAAAGCTGTTAGATACAAAACCTGTTCAAAACCCCATGTGTGTAATTTTCTTCTTTCAATTTCAGCAGTAAAATTTAATATATCCTCAATAACAAGTTTAAAAATGCCTCAGTATGATACTAACCATGAAAAATATAAAAAATATATATTTTTTTTGCTAAAAACTCAGCCTTATTTCTCCCATGCTCTGAAATGTACTCTGACACACAAAACATTATAGTTTTCTTGTGATCTGTTTTTTATCATAATTTCTGTAGGAAAAGCTGGAAGTTAGATTAACCTTTTTCAAAGGCTTATTGAATTTTCAAATAAATTTTTCATGATTCGGTATTTCTGCATTTGAACCAAAAAGAACAATAAAAAAGAATTTTCATGACCAATAAATCCTAACTGACTTCAGATGTCATGGTCATTAAAACTCTCCAATACACAAAACTCCCTTTTCCACTATTCTCTTAAAGACCCTTCTAATGAGGGAATCTCTTTTGTCCTGTATCATCATAGGAGCCAGAAGCTGTGTGCCATTTTATCTGAGTCATCCTCTTTAGAGTGCCCATACCAAAGAGAAAATGAACAAAAAAAACCAGAAAATTAATGAAAATTTAGTAGTAAGACCAAAGTATACATTGAAACTTTAACATAGCAAAACAAAAGATCCATGGTGAAACATAATGTGGAGAAATCTCACGTGGTCTATAATAATTGTATGGGTTCTCCGTGAACATAAAATGATATTTCTTGATATTGTACAAAGTACCTTAATGTACTTGTCTAAGATAGAAATAGGATTTGTTGTTTTTCTCCCATATTGGGATAGAAGTCAAAGATTTTACTAATAAACTATTATGGACAACAGTTGCAACTTTCCTCTCGATATAAATTCTCCCTCTTTAATAAGATTCAGATTCTAAACAAGTGTATTGTTATAATTAAAGCTTAAAAGCAGGATAACTGATTTATTCATTTATGATCGACATAGTAAAATAGTCTCATATTGCATGCAGTATTTTGTGGTTTAAAGTATTTTTATTTTTTTCATACAACTGGCTAAGTTTAGCCCTTTATTACATTTTATTTGAATAATTGTCAGAATCTTTTCCTGCATAATCTCACCTAACCACCATGCCTTAAAGTTATTGTCATGTGCATCACAGTATTTGACAATTCCCAATATTTTGTAAGGCACTCTAACCTCCAATTTATTAATGAGGAAATTAGGGTAAGTGATTTGTTCAAAATCCCTCAGCTAGCAAATTAGGATCTGGAGCTTAACATCAGTATAGTGATTGCCAGTCCAGTATTTTTGCTACCACACACAGTATTTAGTGTTTAAAAATTTACTTCTGAGTACTTGCTGACATTTTGTCACTCATTGTTTCAATTATCTATTGCTGCATAATAAGCCACCTCGAAACTTGAAAGATTAAAACACCAGCCACAATTAATTGTCTCTCATGATACTGTGGGTGGACTAGGCTGTTCATTTTGCTTAATGTGGTGTCATTTGGGGCACAGTAATGGCTGGAATTTCCAAAATGGCCTCATTTACAAGGCTGTCAGTTTAGTCTAGCTGCTGTTTGGGAGATCAGCTCAGGCTGTTGGCTGGGGCCTTTATTCTCCTCCATGTGGGCCTTCTAATATGGCTTCTTTGGTATCCTCACAGCTTGGCGACGGTTTAAGAAAGAGCAATCCAAGTAGTGAAGGCAAAAGTTATAGATCTCTTAAAGCTCAGCCTCAAAAGTTATAGATACTATTTATTTTGTATTCTATTGGTCAAAACCAGTCATAGAGATAGCTATCTTCACCAACCACCCCTCTTTCCCTGGGGCCAAGGTGTTTCCTGGCCCACAGAACTTTCAGTGCTAAAACCAGGGCATTCCTGGCCAAACCTGGAAGGTTGGTTAACCTGGACACCCCATAGTCAAGGATGGGGAAAATAGATTCCACCTTTGACAGGGACAGGAACAGTCATATAAACAAACAAACAAACAAACAACCAGCAGATATTGTTGTATATCTTTGGAAATAAACTGAGAGTCAGTTAGACTTTGTGGATTAGACTGAGAATCTAACCTACATCTGCAACATCTGTTTTTGTCTTTGTGAAAGTTTACTCTGAGTTTTTAACCAATGTAACTGCTATTAATGCATGTTGTTTCTTTATCCAAAAATAAACCATAAAAATGTAATAACCTACTTCTTTAGGAGTGATCACACAGGTTAATACAGGAGTGTTTTCAGTTTAACTCTTTCTATGACAACATTATTTTATAAAATTTTCTAGAGTGATGAAAATGTTCCATAATACAGCCTCTAGCCACATGTGGCTATTGAGTACTTGAAGTTTGGCTAGTGTGACTGAGAAACTGAATTATTAGTTATATCTAATTTTAATTCACTTAAATTTAAAAAGCCAGATGTTGTAAGGAGTCATCATCTTGGGTTGTACAGTTTTGACATCACGATTCTCTTTAGTCAATAGTAAAAGGAGGAAATGACACGTACGTAATATTGTTAAATCATATGTCAGGTTAACAATGAGGATGATTATGATACAGCTGGGATGATATAAATAAAGCTTGAAGATGCTTTTTTTAGACATGATGGTAAAGTCAGTACTTGAACTACTAGTAGATAGATAGACAGATAGATATATTTACTTGGAATAAAATGCATTACTTTTTGATTAAGTTTATCTAGATTTATCACATATTGGCCTCTTAACTCACTTCATTCATTTTGGTCTATTCCATATAAAATTTGGAAGGCACGTTTGGTACACTGAAAGTGATAATGAAGAATAATTTAGCATAGCAAACTCTGATCCCCATGGACATTGCCAGAAAATCATTCCCTACTTCCACAATAGTCTCTGCATTTGTACAATTCGTTCTGTTTTGACAATGCTATGTCAGTTTTTTCTGTATCTCCTTTGTTTCAGAATCTTCATTCTCATTGACTAAATCCTTGGAATTGATTTCTCAACATAATAGTCAATTATCTCCCTAGCGAAATAGGCATTTACATTCCTGAACTTTTTCTTATTTTGAAGAAAATTAAGTAAATTTCTCTATACTATTCTACTATCTAAAGCTGCCGAGTGTAAACATTTATCCTATAATGCCTGTCTTTCTAAAAAAAAATAAAAATCACTTATCTCAGCAAGGGATTTCTCTTGGATAACAGAGAACAGACAGAGAGGACAATGGCGTTCACTCACAGTGATCGCACCTGTTTGTCAAAAGCAAGACTGTCTAGGAAGTAAAATGTCCTCATTGAATTTTATTAGAAATAGGTATTTTTACTTCCTTAATATATTAATTTGATACTTTTTGTAAATTTGTGGACCAAAATGTACCTTTGTCAATTGATTGCTTTCTTGAACAGATAATACACTGGAATTTCTTAGTGTCTAAATAAAAAAATAAGTCCGTAGTTCATCAAGCCAAGAAGGCCCTTTTACCTTTTTTTTTTTTTTTTTCTGTTTTGTCTCAAGATTAAAATACAAGTGGAAAGATTTGGAATGACTGGGTATCACAGAATATGCAGTAATTTGTATTTGCCCTAAGACAACAATTTCTACACTAAAGTATTCCTCCACTTGCTCTCAAACTCTTTGGCCTAGATGTCATATGAGTCCAAGGAGAGATGCTGGACATCTGTCATGTCTCACCTACTTTAATCTTTGAACAGTGTTAGCCTAATTTGTTGATGAATCCACCTCCCTACTTTGATGTTTAGAAAGAAACGATAAACAAGATAGCAAGACTTATTTTGTACCATGGTTACTTCTAAGAAATTAAGTTACATGCATGGCACCAGTACAGTTCTCTGTAGATACTGACACAGGATCATACATTTACTCTCAATTTTTCAAAAAAAAAAAAAAAAAAAAATTAAACCCAAACACTAAAATAAACCTAAAATAGCAATGTGTCCTCCAAATCACTGGTTCAATTACTTCTAAATGCTTTTTGACTTGGGAGGACATTCAGTTAATTCCTCCACTTTCTCCTGACTCCACTTACACGGACATCTAGTTTAGATTCCATGAACCAACTCTTCAGCCACTATTGTACCAAGAGCCTAAACTTCCTAGCCTCCTTGAGAGCAAAACCCTCAGAAATGACTTCTCAACTAAAATGGTCAATTACTTCTCTACAAATTAGACTTTGAAACCCCTGGATAAAGTCTACCATTCACATCAAGGAGATATATATATTATCATTTTATGTAGGAGAAAACTGATATCCCCTACAAACCCTTTACTTACATACGTCAACAGGACACCTTCACATAGATACCACACAGGCATCTCAGATTCTTTATGCACGGACTTGTTTTTTCCACAAACTACCTGTTATCTTTAGTTTTTTAAGCACCTAGGAATCCTCCTTGATGTCACCCTCTCCCACATTCATCACAATTAATCAATAGCTAAAGTCTATTTTGTCATGTTCCTAATCTAAATATTTCACGAATATACCTAAATTTCTCAAAAAACCCCTGCTGTTTTACCAGTCTGCGGCACCATTCAGTCTCAGCTAGATGATCTTGATGGTGTTCTACAGCATCTTTTCCACCAGATTTGGCTCCTGTAAGCTATTAGTCACTCAGTAGCCAGGGTGACTTTTTCTGAAATGCAATTTGGTGATGTAATTATGTGTATTTTTTGTTTAGATAATTTCGATGTTTTAAATGTCTTACAAACCCTTGAGATTCTGGCCATCATCTACCTCTCCAGCTTTACCTCTTCATTCTTCACCTAATAATGGTAAACCTTTTTCCTCTCTGTTTTCTCACATCTTATCCTTCATATTTTCTTTCTTCTCTGTAAACGTGCACCTATCTCACTGACAAACCTCTTTGTCTTCCAAGCTCTTTTATTCATCCATAACTTTATTCCATGAGGATTTTTTTGTTTTTGTTTTGTTTTACTTTTTCTGATTGTTTACCATATGTGAGATATGTAGTATACTGGGGGCTGGGACATACTAAGTGAATAAAATTACCATCATCTATTAAGTCATAATGACCATAGTCTAGTATATTTTAGCTCTCAGACCATCAAATGTTCTGAAGACAAGGTAAGTTACTGTTATGTTTCCTGATAACACTGTGTACTTTTTCCATCATAACACTATTCTTTATGTATGTAATTGCTCATTCCATGTTTTCATACAAATTAGAAACCAACTCTGTGAAAGCAGAAACCGTAGTTCTCTTGTTTACAATTATATACCCAGCATCTGGAATATTTTCTAGCACATAGTTGGTATTGAGAAATTTTTTTTTTTAATAATGAAATAAAAGGGTATATGGATACAGTTGAACACATTATGCTAAGATGCATCTATGAGTGATCTGCCCATGATTTGTCATAACAGTCCTAGAAATATTGAAAATATATTAGCAAAACTTAGTCAAAAATGGAAGGACTTAACAAAATATAAAAGAATATGTGTGTATGTGTTTGCTTAATACAGGAATGTCAACTTCCAAAACAAATTTATGTGTTTTAAATATTCATAAAATATAAAAAATAGTAATGAGGCTTTATAAATAAGTCATTCACATATTTATACTATAAAAATGGGTAAAAAAATTAAGCAATTCATAGAAACAATTTTCAGAAATAAAATTCTATATAAATATTAAGTGTTCATGTTCTGGTAAATACAATTCTCACTTGAAATGACACTAGAAAATAGACAAGGTACAGAGAGAAAAAAAAATATGTTCTAAAAAAATATTCAAAAGAGGTTCTTTATATATGTATCTATTATTTTAAGTAAATTTACATGTTTACATTATCTGTTGTCTCTGCATGTATCTCTAACTCTGATTATGAGTATGATCTATGAGACTAGATTTACCAGACTTAGATTTTCATCATATACTCCCAATTATTTAAGTCATCCATTGTGGAAATACTTCCAAGGGAGAGACCTGGTAATGCAAGCTCCATTACATCCACCCAGGAGCAACTCTGAGAGTCTATCCTCTTATAGAACAAAGTGGAAAAGCACAAGTGAAAATGAGTGGGAAGGAAAAACATAGGAATCCATTCCTGGATAGTAATAGAGCATCTAGGTACAGTGCCATTTTTATTGTACTGTATATAGTGTTATGAAAATCAAATGGTAACTCACCTAGTCTACAGGTCATTTGAGGTTTGAAGTTGAGAACTAAAATATACTAGAGTATGACCATTATGATGTAATGGATAATATATGTGACTCAATTTAAAACTCACATTCTCCAAATTAAATATTGGCAAAAATAAATTTTTGGTAAATGGATATTTTTGTTTTGTTGATGGTTCACTTTGCTGTGAGAAACTTTTTAGTTTGATGAAGTCCCATATGTTTATTTTAAATTTTGTTTCCCTTTTCTGAGGGAATATGTTAGTAAAAGCATTACTAAAGGTAATACTGTTGATTTTACTTCCTATATTTTTTTCTAGGAGTTTTATAGTTTTGGTTCTTACGTTTAAGTCTTTAATCCATTTTGAGTTTATTCTTGCATATGGCATAAGAAGGTGGTCCAGTTTCATTTTTTTTGTATATATCTGTCCAGTTTTCCCAGCACCATTTATAAAACAGACTATCTTTACCCCAGTGTAAATTATTGCTTCCTTTGTCATAGATTAAATGACCATATAGGCATGGATTTATTTCTGGGCTCTCTATTCTGTTCCTATGGAATGGGAGAAGATATTTGCCAATGATATATCTGATAGGGGTTAATCAAAATTTATAAAAAACTCCTACAACTCAACACCAAAAACAAAAGCAACCCAATTAAAACATGGGCAGAAGACATGAAGAGACATTTTTCTAAAGAGAACATACAGATGGCCAATAGATGTGAAAAGATACTCACGGTCACCAATCATCAGAGAAATGCACATAAAAACCACAATGAGATATCACCTCCCCCCCAATTAGAATGGCTGTCAATAAGACAAATAGTAACAAGTGTTGGAGAGGCTGTGGAGAAAAAAGAACCCTCCCTCATACATTGTTGGTGGAAATGCAGATTGGTGTAGCCACTATGGAAGGCAGTGTGAAGTTTCCTCAAAAAATTATGAATAGAATTACCATATGACCCAGCAATCCCTCTCCTGGGTATCTACCCAAAAAATCTGAAAACATTTATACATAAAGACGCGTGTGCTCCAATGTTCATTGCAGCTTTGTTTACGGTGGCCAAGACATGGAAACAACCAAAATGTCCTTCGATAGATGAATGGATAAAGAAGTTGTGGTATATATACACAATGGAATACTATTCAGCAATAAGAAAAGATGAAATAGGATGATTTGTGACAACATGGAGGGATCTTGAGAATATAATGCTAAGCGGAATAAGTCAGACAGAAAAAGTAGAGAACCATATGATTTCACTGATAGGTGGTGTATAAACCAAAAACAACAAAAGAACAAGACAAGCAAATGAAAAACAAAAACTCATAGACATGAACAATAGTTTAGTGGTTACCAGCGGGTAAAGGGGGAGAGGGGTGGTAGAAGAGGATAAAGGGGATCAGATATATGGTGATGGAAGGAGAACTGACTCTGGGTGGTGAACACACAATGTGATTTATAGAGGATGTAATACAGAATTGTACACCTGAAATTTTTGTAACTTTACTAACAATTGTTACCCCAATAAACTTTAATTAAAAAAAAACTAATCTAAAAAATTAAATTTAAAAAATCTGAAAAAAAGAAAAAATGGACATTTTTGATTTAGGCAGAGAATGAATATACATACACACACACACACACACACATATATATATATATATTTACATATATATATTTCGTAGATGTATATATACATCTACAAAAATATTTTTCATAAGAAATATATATATGTAAATATATATATATTTCTTATGAAAAACATTTTCGTACTTTAGATCATTTACATTGTAAAAGTGAGTCCCACAAAATTTCATTTTTTTTAAATTTCCCCACTGTCTAGGAGTACTTGAGATATAATATTTTGTTGAAGTATTTAGATTATCATTGATTAATTTTCACATATGCTACACTCTATGACCATATATTATATTTCCTTAGCATGGTATCAAGGGATAACACTTGCTATAGAAAAATCAAAATTATTATAAAAAGAGCAATAGTAAATTTGACCAGTGAATTCACTTTTGAAAAAGTTTGGATAGGTTGAACAAAGTATTTGATTCTAACGGACTCAAGCCTTTCTACAGGGTTATTTACCCCAGGCCTCATCTTTTGGTTCATTATAAGTGAAAAAGAAAAAAGAAAAAGAAGAAGTTGGTCGTCTTTGATCAAGCCTTTGAAAGTATGCTTTAATTTAAACACATTAAATCGGATGGATCTTTTCAACAGTTTCTTGAAAACTCTTAAAACATATAATCTTATCATTTATGTCTTTACCTGTGCCATTTGTAGAGTTCTTAATCATGAATAGAGTTCAAACATGGAAATACTGTTAATTACATTAGCCCAGTTTATAGATTTCAGGTGAAGAAAAATGAAGCAGAGAAATTTTTGATTTGTTATGTGAGATGCTAGATCAAATAGACCTTTATGACTCTGAAGTCCCCTTGTCTTGATTATTTATTCATTTTTCTTGGGAAAAAAGGATATATTTAATCACCTGTGACTATTATGCAAATATATCAAGAACTACCTTTGTCCTCCCAATAATAAATTTTACATATTGCAAATATAGAATACTTCAAGTTGTTAAATTCCCATGAGAAGTTTATCTTTGATCAGAAACTGTGTTTACATGTTCTATCATGCTTCTATTACAGAATAGAGATGCCTGCCCTCAACGCCCCAAAGGAGGTAACAAAATAGGAATTAATGGTCACTATTAACACTAATTCCAATGACATGAGCATGTTCAGACTGTCTATCTTCAAGGGCCCATTATTTCTACCTTAAGTGAAGCAATAAGGAAATCAGAAAATCTCCCCCCACTGGATGTCTCTATGTCAGGCAATTGTCCTGGTGATCTGAGACAGATCAGAGATTCAGTAACTACTCAGATTTTATTCATACATCAGTATTTCCCTAACACTTATCTTGCTCCCATACTGTGTAAGGCACTAACGATATATCAGTGAATGGAACAGACAAAATCGCCTGCTTTCAAGAGTTCTAAGCAGATTATGAGGACTCTATGAACCATTTTAATGATTTAGGTATTTAATCTGAGAAAAATTTGAGGCACTATAAGATCTTGAATAATAAGACACGATGTAACTTGTGTTGTAGTCTATGATCTGATTTCTGTGTGGATATTAAACAGTGAGGAAAAAGTGAAAGCAAGGAGATGAGCTAAGAGGATATTACAATTAACAGTGAGAGATAATGAGGGAAAAAAGTAGTAAGGAATAATAATCATGCAGGATATACTGGGAGTGCCAAAAAAATGCTTAGAAGTGGACACTTTTGTCAACGTTGCTCAAACAACAGTTCGCCATAATCAGAAGTGTCTGGACGCTGATGGTAACCAATTTGAGCACCTCTTGTAATTGCAGAAGTCAAATGTGACTTGTATTTATCTTCTGTTATTGGTATATATTGAGTATTACAATTTTAACACAGTTTTGAAGTTGCATTGGGAGAGAAAGAAAAGTAAGTTATCTGAATTTCAAAAAGTTTTCAGTTTTTCAAATTTGCTCTGATCGTTTTAAAATGACTTTAGAGCATATTTCATCATATACACTAAATATTTTCTGTAACTGTGAAATATGGGCAAATAATTTTCCCATGTATCACTATTAACAATTAGTATGTAAATCAAATCTGATTCCTTGGTGCCATGATTGGGTTAAAATGTTAATAGCTCTATTAGACAGCTATTTCTGCAATGATGTTTAATAAACAACTCTAAACTTTTAATGGCTTTATGACAGCATATGATTACTGTTCTTGCTCTTGTGTTATCTGGAGTGGCTCAGCTTCAAGGTACAGATGGGATTCAGGATTCTCTGCATATATCTCATTCTGAGACCAGTGACTATTTCTCAAGGTAGATGGTAGAAACATAACAGGATGAGCAAAAGCATAAACTATTGGGGAAGAAACAACTAAAACTTCCTGGGTAGTGAAAAAATACTTCACAAAGGTGTGGTATTGATAATATTTAATCTGAATCTTAAAGGATAAATACAATAATATTCAAGAAACAGAGAAAAAGTATATTCAAAACTATGAGTATATGAACTATCTCATATTATTTGTATAGCTTTTATTTGATTTTTTATATAGACAACAGTTTAGATCATACATTAATTTATTAATTCAATCAAGGATGACTGATGGACAACTATGTGCCAGGCAGCATGCTAATGATATGAATAAAATGGAAAAAAATAAATAGACATGGTCCTTACTCTCCCAGACCTGTGAGGAAGATATTCAAATAATCACATAAATGAATATCCAATTACAGATTCAGCTAAAGTTTCTAAAGGACATTTGCAAAATTCTGTGAAAATATGCCATAGAGAGCTTGGTTTACACTGGTAGCAGTAGGCACAACGGCCCCAAAAAGTGATGCTTCAGGGAAATATATGAAAGAGTTAACTGGGGGGGGGGAGTTTAAAGCATATAGGAAATATGTGCAAAAGACATGGGATTGAAGAATTATTGGAAATGGCAAGGTATGGGGGAGTAAAAAGGGGGTTTCTGTTTTATGCTATTTTCTATCTTTTCTCAGTTTTTTTTTTTTTTTCTTCTTAGTGATATGCACATGGTTTCTCAATTGGTCAACACAAGATGAAGAGATTAGAAAAATCATCTTCTAAATAAAGCACTTGTTTGCCTTTATTTTATAGTTTTCTGTCATCATTTCATTAGCAACTGATTCTGAACGATAGCAGAACACAGAATCCTGATTTACTTAGGATCTTGAAACATGCAAATATTTATTATAGTTGTGTTTTTCCTTCTCCATAAGCATCATGATGTGAAGTAATTAGTGTCTAAAAAGGAAAACATTTATTCTTTGGGGTGAACAGGTGATAGCACTTATTTGTTTCCTGTGTATGCTCTTATATTTCATTTACATATGTTTAATAAATGAATAAAGATGTACTATAAAAGGCATGCTTAGACTAAAAATGAACAAATGATTAATCATATCCTTACAAATAATCTCTTCCACAATAAAATTAATTTTCTCAAAAATATCTACTTTATTTAACTTGGTATTCCCAAATAGAAAACTAGAAATTTCCCTGGGCCAAAGTATGAGTCTGTGTATGTGTGTTATAAGAGGGCTTCCCAGTCGTGTGTCTCTCTTAATACATATGACAGTTGACATCCAAAGTAGTGAAAATAACACAGCTATATTTATTCATGATATAGGCGATGCCCATATTTCATATAGTACATGGGTAAACAGTATTTCATGGGCAAACAGTATTATACAAACATAATGTTGGTTCCATATGGATTTTTTTCATGTCATTGTTACAGCCAACGGTCAGATACATTTAATTGTGCCCTGTTCTTCTAAATCCCTTTTTTAAGTAATTGATTTTTGTAATGTCTAACCCTGACACATAATATGGAGTCATTGGCAGGTTTATCCAAATTTAAGTGAAAGAGTTAAAATAAAATAATCCTGAGTAATATAAACCCAACATCCTTGATGTTCCAGATTTATTAAAGATTTGATCAGAACTAACTTTGATTCTAGTTCCAGTCCCCTTAATATACCTAGACCCAGAATTGTAGAACAATATAGAAAGTCTTATAACCCTGGGTCTTCTCTGCTCTAATGAGCCCTGAGAACCAGAATAAACATTGCAAAGCCACTAGAAAAGTAGGATGATGGCACAGCAACTTTGTTCTTAGAAAAACCTGCATTCAGATTCCAGCTCTCCTACCTACCAACCTTGACCCTGAGCAAATGCCTTAACCTGTCATAATACCAATGTCATAACTTTTCAAATGAGTACTGCATTGCCTTGCATAGGAAGTTTGTTGTGAAGAACACAAATGTAATGTATGTAAAGGATTTAAATCAGAATCTGACATTTGAGTAGCTAATATTATAGAAATAATACAACAGAAATTCAGGTATGTTCTAGTGTAGGACTAGTTAATCCTCAATCTGAATACTTTGATTGCTCTAGAGTTCTGTTTTTTTAGATGAACCAGAGGTTATTGTAAAGCTTACATGATAGCACAAAGATGTTTAAAATGCAGATATCCTTAGAGATTTTCGTAAGATATCTTTGCAGGCATGGCTTAACATCAACCGCTTGATGCTGGCAGCCACAGTTGGCAGCCTGGCAACTAGTGTCCTTGCCTACAGCCTGTGGGAGTTGCTGGCACTCCTGCACTTCACAGTGCTTGCCCAGGCAGGGACACACTGTTACCAGTGGAATTCCTGGGCTTTTCTCATACAGCAGATCCTCAAACTACTACTCCAACAAAGCCCAAGGCTGTGGCTCCCAAAGCCCCATAAATTGGGAGACTCTTTTGCCAAAAGCCCCTTTGTTATGGCAGACAGAGACCCTATCAAGGGACATCTTTAGGGAGCTCTGTGCTAAAGCTTGGCAGGCAGCCACTTTGAGAGGGTTTTGAGACCTGATTTTTATATTATTCCAGAATTAAAGAAAAATCCATACATTCACAGTTTGAAAACCATTTGTCACGTTCCCTTTCAAACTACTTTGTCACATGGGTTTAATGATACAAATACCTGAAGCTTTAAAATAGTTTGGTGTTGGAGAGAAAGAGAGAGAGAGAGAGAGAGAGAGAGAGAGAGAGAGAGAGAGAGAGAGAGAGAGAGAGAGAGAAAGACTAGCCCAGTTCTAAAATTCAGTTTTCTTTGAGAACGAAAGAAGACTAAAACTACAGGAAAAAATATAAGTCTTATCTATAAAAACAGCAGTGAAATACTGACGGAATCAGGGTTATATACCAGATATTTGGCTTTGTGTTCCTTTTAAAATAGCATTCCTGTCCATTCTTATTAAGTTTGGACTGCTCCCAAGATCTCCTTTGTGGCTAATTTAACACCTGTGAAGTCATGGTGATACTAAGTATAAATTCATTGCCTACTGCATGGATAATTTTATTTTCCTCCAAAGTTATTGCAATAATTAGTGAAATTTCATAAACGTTCATATTGGTTTAAATCACTTAATTCATTTTTTCTATCAATTAATTAGAGAATAATTTTATGACTTAAATAAAAAACTCTTTGATTTCATATATGAAAAGCTAGGTTGGAAACAGAACTGTTTAACATACAAAAAGCACTTAAAATACTCTCTGGAAGAAACTGAGCACAAATTAAAACATTGTGTGAAGTTAAAACTTAATGCTTTCTTCCAGTCTTCCCACATTTAACCTCCTTTTACTCTATCAAATGCATTTTCTGAAACATTGTTGGGATGGCTGTTGCAAAAATGATCCTATTTGTTAGATAAGCCTATCATGATACATTATTATATAGCTATATAATAATATATATATATATATATATATATATATATATATATATATATATATAATTATATAGACTAGATTCTTTTATTATTTTTGTAGGTTCCATTATCCATGCAATATTTTGGAGTTAGATAGAAATCAGCAAGATAGAACCTAATTGTAGCCTAATAGAGTAAAATAAAGTTGGGAAACACTAAAAGCAATAGATGATGAAAACGTAAGTTATTCTAGTTTATGGAATTTTAAGTACATTCAAGGAACTTAAAAATATGTTCTTATTAGAAGCAAACTAGAGTTAAAACACATCTCTAATGCATATTTAACATGCTAAAGTCTTTAATTGGGGGTTATATACATATAAATCAGAAATTGTAGTTTAAAAATAAAATATGTCAAGCACTTAAGCATTGTTCACTGTAGCACAAGATTTTTTTTTTTTTGACTTAAGCACACATATCTCTATGCATCTGGAATTTCAGTAGTATTAAATTGTATTAGAGTTTTCTTTACTTCTAAGAAAAATAAAGAAAATCAAATGGATGTTATTTACAATTAATATTTATTTTGTGCCCAGTACGCATCAGGTATTCTTTTCAGTTTGGCCAGATGTAAGTATAATACAAATTGAAATTAGATTATATCAAAAACTGAGGGTTGCTAGATGGGCGGGAGGGGTGGGGGGTGGGGGGAGGGTGAGGGGATTGGAGGGCAGTCGGTGACCACAGGATGGCCACGGGTTTGAAAATTAATCTGGGGAACGTAATTTGGTGGTTACCAGAGGGTAAGGGGGTTGGGGGGTGGGGGATGAGGGTGAGGGGGATCAAATGTATGGTGATGGAAGGGGAGCTGACTCTGGGTGGTGAACACACAGTGTGATTTATGGATGATGTGATACAGAATTGCACACCTGAAATCTATGTAATTTTACTAACAATTGTCACCCCAATAAATTCAAAAAAAGAAAAAAAAATTCTCATACTGAAATGCCTACAAGAGCCATAGTAGCAATGTAAATGAAGGAAGCAGGATGGATGTAAAGAACTAGGGACTGGTTAGGACTTACAAAAGAGAGTGTATGTTCATCTAAAAGCATTCAAACGTACAAAAATTATAAATACTTTGGGGATTAAGACCAATATACTTCAAGGTCTACATTGGTCAAAAAGACAGGAAAGAATTTCTCTTTAACATTCACAATAGAAATTATACAGTTGTTAATTCCTCATTATGAAAGTAAAATGCAAACATTCATGAAAAAGCATTTGCAAGACATGCAGCCAAACTTAGAAGTAAAGCACGGCAAACAGATTCAATCATCTCACCTACTTATTCAAAATATCGTTGAGTGATTTCTGTGGGCTAGACATCATGCTAGACATAGAACAGGAAAGACGGATTTGGTCCTCAGCATTTTAAACTAATAGTTCATACACATGGACGCAACAGAATGCATAGCAAGTCTAAAGAGGGAAGTAGATCTGAATGACCTTCTGCTACTTCCATCATCACACTCAATTAGATAATTTTTCCTCTTAAAACAACACAGCAGGTCACCAATATTCACTTTGCCAAGTCCAATGATTCCGTGTCCTCATTCAAGATTTTCAGCAACTTGACATATTTTATCTTCTTCCTTCTTAAAACATTTCTCTTATCTGTCTTCAAGCATACCACAATCTGTTTTTACTTCATTTTAAATATTTGAGAAACTCACTCTTTGGTCCTCCTCCCTTTTTCATCTAAGCACTCTGCCTGGTTAATTTTATCCAGCTCATTGCTTCAAATAGTATCTATATGCTGATGACTCTTAAATTAATAACTTCAAGTCAGAATGCTCCCCTGAACTCCAGACACATATATCCAAATTCTTACTCAAGGTGTCCTCACGTATGATGGTTAGGTATCTCAAACTTAATGTCAAATAACTTGTGATCCCCCTTCAATTCCACTTCCCAAACTTGTTTCTCTTTAGATCTACTCATTTCAATTAATAATCATACCACTTACCCCATTACTCAATCTAAAACCCAGAATTAACCTTGAATTCTCTCTTTCACATCCATATTCAATTCATCAGAGAGCTTTGTCAACTCTCCTTTATTTCTCATCTCTTCCATCTCTCATTCAGATCACTTTAAGTATCTCACATACATATTGTTGAAATCTTTGCTCAGAAGTCATCATTTAAAAGGTCCATTCACTGTCCTCCCTATCTAATATATCCCTGGCCATAAGCACTCTCTGTTTAATTATCTTCTAATATTTAACACTATTTGAAATTATCTTAATCATATTTTTTTAGCCAACTTGTTTATTTTCACCTCCTCTTCTTAAAGACCTATGGGAAAAAAATAGCAAAGATCTTATCTTCTGTGTTAATAGCATATTCCAAGTGTTAATAACAGCACCTACAATGAATGAGTAATGGGCTTTAAACTAACATAATGGATTGGTCTGTAAAATAATTCTTATATGAATCAGAAATCTTAGCCATTATCAAGCTTTCTAAAAACTTTCAAAAACATAAGTTATCAAGAGACTCAGTCAAGCAGAAAGACCTGGAACATTGATGGCTACTCCCCAAATTCTTCACCCTTTCACTAGACATGCATTTTCTAGCCCAGTGTAGACAGTCATTATATGAGTTACATACCCTGTTTCCGCAAAAATAAGACCTAGCCAGACAATCAGCTCTAATGTGTCTTTTGGAGCAAAAATTAATATAAGATCCAGTATTATATTGCATTATATTATATCATATCATATCATATCACATTATATTATAAGATCTGGTCTTATATTATAGTAAAATAAGACCGGGTCTTATATTAATTTTTTCTCCAAAAGACACATTAGAGCTGATTGTCCTGCTAGGTCTTCTTTCCGGGGAAACACAGTAGATTATTAACACATCATGGGGAGAAATTAGTTTATGAAAAATCTTCATTCTGTATTCCAGTATATATGACCTTTTCTAGGAAGCATGTGTCATAAAACCACAGATTCTGGGTTTTAATTACTACTATAAACAATGTCAAAACTAGGACACTTGTTAAAAACATTTTACAGGTAAAAGACCACCTTGTTATCAGTAATCATGTTAACAAGATTAGACTGGCTTGTCTGCCTTCTTTCTCTCTACTGGCAATGCACCCAGTATAATCAGCAAAGTGGATCCCATTCCAGAGGCTTTAACTGCTTCCTCAGTATGCATGGCTAGATCACAGAGGATGAGGGTTTGATTACAGAGATAAATAATTACTAGATCATGGACGGACTTGTATAGCAGGATAAGGAGCTTAAATTTTATCCGCTGAAAGGTTTTGAATGAGGGAATGAAGGAAATAATCAGACTGGGATTTTTCGAAAAAAATTACTCTTAGAGCCTCCTACTTTGTTTTTCACTCTTTAATCTCATCCCTCTCTGGAATGTTACCAAAGTCTTCAGAGCAAATTCCATAGAATTGGGGTCTATGGGCATTCTGGTCTCCATTATAATCTCAGGGGAAAGATTATAGAGTAAGATGTTTGCTATAAATTCAGTATCAATATGCTACCACATTCAGATTTTTTTTTTTACTTGTACTTTTCTAAGAGCTTTTGTTTTATCATGAGTGGGTGTTGAATATAATCATTTTCTACATCTAATGAAATGGTTACATAGATTTTTCACCTTAATTTTGTAAATGTGAAGAGCTAAATTGGCTGATTTATCAAAAGGTAAATTAATACTATGAGTCAGGAATAAATCTAACTTTATTTGAGGTATTTTCCTTTTGCTATATTGTTGAATACGAATTGCTATATTTTCCAAGACTTTTGCATCTATTTCTTAAAAGAGATTGGCCTGTAATTTTACATTCTTATATATTATAGTTAACTTTTGGAATCAAGTTTATACTGGCCTTATATAATGAGTTATAAAATTCTTCCTTTTTAAAATTTTTTTCTAGATTAGCATTATTTCTTCCTTATATAAATCCACTGAAAAAGTCATCTGGGTTTAGGCTTATATGTTTGGGAAAACTCCTCTGAAAAAGTCATCTTTCCTTCTGTAAATGCTTTTGTTTTCTATTATGCATTCCATAGCTTTAATAAATATACAATTACGCACATTTCCTATTCCTGCTTGCCTCTGTTTTGACAAGTTGTGTTTATGTAAGAGTTTTCCATTTCATCTAAACTCTAGTTAATTAGTATAATATTTTCCACAATATCTGTTTTTCTTTTTGATATTTGCAGGCTCTATAGTGATGTCTCCTTTAACATTCTAGGATATGTATCAGTTTTATTAAATTAAAAAGCAGCTTTAGTTAGCATTGATTTTCTATATTGTGTATTGTTTTCATTCGTGTGCTTACTTTTAATGTTTCCTTCCCCTTTTAAGGGGAGGTGATTTATTAGCTTTTTTTAATTTATTAAGATATATATTTAAATAATAAATTTTCAGCATTTTTGTTTCCAATAAATCCACTTAAGAAATAAATTTCCTTAAGGTATGGTGTTAGCTTATTTCACTAATTTTGATGTTATAATATGTGAACACAAGGTTAAATGTTATAACACATCAAGAACACACACACACACACACACACACACATACACACACTGTGAAATCAAAAAATATGCTGAATGTTTAAATTAAAAAAAAAATTATTGCAGTAAAGACACATTGCCATTAATTCCCCTAAAATACGCCCCTCCCCCCGCCTTCAAACACACTTATCCCATCGTTCTTTCCACTTTATGAAGCAGTTCTGGAAGTTCACTATTGTGAGATTTTCCATCATGACAACGTTCCATGTCACACATTGCTTCTAGTACAGCAATTTCTCTCAAATAAAAATATTACAGTGTGTCCTCATCCACCTTATTCACTGGATCTGGAACCCTGCAACTTCTGGCTCTTTCCCAAAATCAAAATGACCATGAAAGGTAAATGTTTTGAATTGATTCAGGACATTGAGGCAGCCACAACAGCACAACTAAAGACACTCACAGAAGAGGACTTCCAGAACTGCTTCAGAAAGTGGCAAGAATGATGGGATAAGTGTGTTCAAACAAAGAAGGAGTATTTTGAGGGGGATTAATGGCAATGTGTTTTCTGCTGTAAACATTTTTTTTTATTATTATTTAAACATTCCCCACATTTTTTCATCACACGTGATACATACTCATATATCCTCATTATGAAGATGCAGGCTATTTGGAAATATATTTCTGAATATTTAAATATTTGTGGAATTTCTATATATCTAGACTTCCTTATGTCCCAGTATTCAGTAATTTTTTAAATTTTATTATAAGCAGCACATTATTTTATAGAGGGCTAAAAATCTTTGTCTATTTATTGTCATATAGTATAGTTATATTTGTTGTAATTACTGATTTTACTGCTATCATTTTACTAGTTGCTTTTTGTTTATCCTAGCTGTTCTTTGTTCTGTTTTTTTCTATCTTGACTTTTTTTGGATTAGGATTTCTTCATCTTTCTCATCTATTAATTTTTATTTATAGTTTATTATTCTTTTCGTGGGTAACCAAGCAATTACAACCTATATCCTTGACTTATTAACATCTATTCTAAACTAGAACTTTTATCATTTGTAAAATAATGCTAAAACCTTAGAACTTTTAATATCCATTTACCATTTGTCTTTTGCAGGAAATAAACAGACTTGATTGTACATATATTTTAAATTTCACAAAATGCTATCACTACACTTTCATTCTGACAATATTTTTGATTAATAAATCTTCTGTTTATCGTTTGCATGGCTGTTTATGTCTTTCTGTATTGTCATGCTTCCTTCTAAGAAACATCTTCCTTCTTCCTAAAGTACACTCCTAAGTACTTATTTTAGTATAAGGTAATTATGACAAACTTTCATAACCTTTTTGCTTGTCAGGAAATGTTTCTCTTTTACCTCAATTTTGAAAAAAAATTTTTAGTCAATACAGATTTCTATGCTAGTGGTTATCTTCTTTTAAAATTCTGAAAGCCATCCCAATTTTTTCTACTTTTATTTTGTGGGAAAGTTATCTAGTTATTTTTTTTCTGTTGCACTTTACTGTTAATTCATGTTTTTTCTTTGCCTTTTCTGATTTCCTCTTCATCTTTAGTTTTCAGTCACTTCATTATGATGGACCTAATTTTCTTCTTCTTTTATTTACATTTGTCAAGATTGTTGTGTGCACTTGCATGTGCATGTAATTTTGTTCATGAATTCTACATCTTTTCTATTATTTCCTCAAGTTCCTACCCTTTCCCCCCTTGCTCCAGTCTGGATAACTTTTACTAACATATGTTCCAGTTATATGTCACTAATCATTTCTTTCCCTCTGTGTTTTCTGTTGTAAAGCTCATGTATTACTCACGGAATTTCAGCTTTTTCTTTTCCCAATTCTCTTGTAAAACAGTTCATCTTGCCATATATTTTCTTAAATTATTCAACACTTTTACTTCAGTGTCATTATTGTGTCACGTGCATATATGTATTTCCTATGGATCTGTATAAAACTTTCCCCTTTTGTTTATTTCAGTCATGTCTTTCTGTCTCCTAACACGCCTGATAATTTTGTTTGAATGTTGGACATTGTGTACAAACTATTATAAAGGTTCTAGATTATGATATCTTTTTCCAGTAAAGAATTGATTTTATTCTATGAGGGAGTTAAAAGACAGACATCGTGATGAGTATTATCCACTTTCATACCTAGTGGCAAGCGTTACCAACACTTTCGAGTTCAAGGATACAAGTAATCAAGAGGCTCAGTGAAACAGAGAAGTCTGGGATATTGTGATAAACTCTCCAGATTCTCCATCCCTGCATTGGGCATGTGCTGTCTATTGAAATCAAATTAAAATAAAAAACTCACCATCCTTTCACAGAGAGGCTTCTTTTGAACCCTGTACCTAAAAAAGGACTTCTCATGAACATAATTTTTATCATAATGCAACTATAATTTAATGACTATTTTTATAACCATTTATCTCATCTGCTAGATCCCAAGCATCTTTTGTGGCCTGCAGGATTTATTACCTCCTTAAAAGAGAATTCTACATCTTAGATTAACTTTATATGTAAAACCTATCTGTAAGTAGGTTATTCAATTACATTGGCATTTAGAATATAGATATCCAACTACTGGCCTCTGTGTCAGCACTAATTAAGACTTTTCTCAGTACTCGATATTACTTTGAAGAGAGAGAAGATAGATATTGACTGTAAAAATAATCCTGAATAGAAACTTTTCTAGTGAGCAGAAGGCCAATGATATAAAAGAGAATATTTAAATGCATGTTGTCTCCACAAAACTGAAATGTAGGCAGACAACTTATTGCTGTTTTAATGGCACCTTGCAGAGATGACATTAACATTTGATTTACATGAGTGTCCTTGGGCAGAAGCAATTGTGACTACTCATATCCACTGCTAGGAGCTGAATTAGTTTTAACCTCTCAAAGAAATAATCTAGAAGTCATAATGAAGAGCTAAATGCAGATGTCCACTTAATACACAGTGGTACTTCAAGCAGTAAGAAAGAGATTGCAGCATAATAGCATTTATACCTATTAAATAGCTGTACTATAAAGACTCAAGTGAATTTATAACATTTTTGAATGTGATAAACTAGTCACAGAATGGGACTTTGTCATTTTAAAGTAATCTATGATTTAGGAATCATGAGACTATATGGTTGGAAAACTCTAGAGCCATAAACTCAGATGCCTTCAGGGATCACTAAGATTCTACATATGAAGTAGCCAATATGACATTTTGAGGGATAGAACTATGTACTCTCTATTAATTAGAGAGTACAGATCTCTGTGGAAAGGCAATCAAATTCAGTGCTTTAAATTATTTTGCTGGCCAAATAAAATATGTACATAACTCCACCTGACCCATAAGCTACTAGTTTTTGATCTATGATTCTAGTCCAATCTCTTTATATATGAATCACACAATTTTTAGATAAGCAAGCGACTTGCCTAAGATCACACAACACATTTCTAGCGAACATGAGAATTGTTCTTCTAATAACATCATTCAGTTATTGAACTTCCTTAGTCCAAAATAGTTATAAATTCCTGTTTTGCATGATCTAATTAAGATGCACAATGTATATAGAAATTACTGTCCTCCATGTTTATAAATAGAAATATCAATGCTCTAAAATGAAGCGAAACTGGTGTATCCCAGAATACAGAATAATACATTTAATTAATTGAGCACCAAGTTCCATGTGGATTATAGCATCGATAATTATAAAATTCTCTGATAGAAAGCCTAAGTGTAGTTGGTTAAGTAGTACCCCCCCCCACCACCACCACCACCAATTCATGTCCATCCAGAACCTCAGACTGTGGCATATTTTGGAAATAACATCTCTGTAGATGTAGTCAGTTAAAGAGAAGTCATACTGGATTAGTCTGTGGGCCCTGAATTCAAGGATTAGTGTACTTGTAAGAAAAGGACAGACACATGAAGACACACAAAGAGGAAAGCCATGTGACAATGGAGGCAGAGATTGGATTTCATGCAGCTACAATCCAATGAATGTCAAGAATTGCCAATAACCACCAGAATCTAGGATAAAGTCATGGAACAGATTCTCACTCAGAGCCTCCTGAAGGACCCACCCTTGCTGATATCCTGATTTCAGATTTCCAGACTCCTGAACTATGATAGAAAAAAATTGTTTCTCTAAACCAGCAGTCAGTGGCACTTTGTTACGGCAGCCCAGATAAATTAATGCATTGAGAAAAAATACATTTTATGTTACTGATATAGTAAATAAAAACATGTTTAGCAATTCCCTTACCTTATTTAGGAATCTCAGAAATATATCAGAATGAAAGAGTAATATGTATCCAAAAACCACTAACTTCTTTTTCACCATATTAAGTTTTTCTCAATGTTAAAAGGGATTTGTTTACTTTGATTTCAAAGCCATCTTCACTAGTTTTAAGGCTTACAGTTTAAATACTATTTCAGGAGGAATATTATTCACTAAAATAAAAGAAACACTTATATTTCAGTATTTTAAAAATTCTCACAACCTACAATCATGGTCTTGTTCCACTAGCACGCACGCACTGATAAGCTACCAAAAGCAAAACCACATTTTCCTATATTTTCACAGACTCAGGAGTTGGTCTAGTAAGAGGATAAAAGTCTTAATGTGAGTGACAGCTTATATAGAGTCTCTGTCAAGTGAAGTGGCAGCATCTTTGATTTTTGAAATTCAGGAATCCCAGTTCTAGATGAGTTGGCATTCTTCCTGTGTGCATTTCACCTGAAAATAGTGATGTCTGTACATAGAAACTGAAGTAATCCAAGGAAGGACAATAGGTATTTAAAAGTATGTGTAACAACATTTTCAGTGAAAGAGAAAAGAAAAATAGCTAAACATTTATGATGGTGATTGAATATTGAAGTTGAATTTAAATTGGAGGCTCCATAGATGATTTTATTAAATCTTTCAACAAAAAAATGAAAATAATACCATTTGTTATGAGATCATAACAATCATAAAATATATAAAAATTAAATTGTTCTAGTTAGTAGATAGGCCCGTCAGATATTTTAAAATCTACAAAAACCATATAGTATTATATTTTCAAAACCTACATTTATAAAGTACATTGACTACCACCTCTACTATGAAATCATGTTCATTCATTTATTAACCTGCAGCGCATGTGTGTGTGTGTCTATATATATATATATATATATATATATATATATATATATATATATATATAATTGATTTGCTTAAGAAGAATCTGAATTTGAAAATAAGACTCATTTTAGTTCAGTAATATGGAATTCCTATCTTTCGATGCAGATTTTCTAGTTTTAGGATAAACTTAGATTACAGTTTCAGGAATTTGTTGAAAGTAAGGCCAAATTTTATATGTAAAATTATTATTATCATTAATACTCCAAATATGGAAAGGCTCCAATTCAGGAACAGATCTAAAACATGATTTATAACTCACTTAAAACTACCAAGATTATTCATAAAAATCCAACTTAATCCATAATGTAGCCAAAATGTATAACACCTAATGGTCTAAAATCTACTATAATATTACCTCTTTGGGAAAAAAAATCACTGTGTTTTTAGTTAATAAACTTGTACCTTACCCAAAATGTTCTCTGTGTTAGGTTCTGACCTTGGGAGATTCCTTTCTCATTCTCACCCATGTTCAAGTCTCCTCAAGTCCCCTACCGTGGTAGGATCTGAGAAAAACTAGAACTGGGATAGCTATCAGAGTGGGGAATTTGGGGATTTGTTTAATAATAATTATTATTATAATTATTTGCTTTGTAATTGATTTGCTCAATAGTAATAATAATAATAATAATAATAATAATGGCCTTTATTAAATAACTCCCCACACAGATCCTTCTATAGTAAATACAGCCCAATATTGTCAAAGCATTAACGTTCCAAGGACATTTATATTTTAGCTGTGGCCTAATATTAGCACTTCCTTTAAGGTAAATTTTAATTCTTACATCATACATTATTATAAGTTGATATCTGAAATCAACACGTTGGTTTATCTACTTTTAGACTTGTCCAGTATTGTACGTATAAATTCCGTGAATGTGTCTCATGGTTTTACCCAGAATTTTAACTAGATGTAAAAAGAACAGTAAAAAGCACTAGTGAAAATATTGAATAAAGTAGTCAGTGAGCTATCTTAGCTAAGAGGGATATTTCAGAAAAAAATAAGATTAATGATTATTTTATATACATAATAACAAACAAACAAACAAATAATTAGAAGACACAACAGCTAAGTGTTGAAGGCTGTGCAATGTGATATTCCACAATGGAGGGTATAGTGTTAGTAATCCACATTTATTTTATTTCACTCCTATTTTAAATTTTAAATTGCCACCTTTTAAAAAATGTACTCCTCCTCTCTCTTTTGCTCAGCTATCATCATGAACAAAGGGCTGTTATATCAACTCTTTAAATATCTTTGTTAGCCATCTCACTCCGCAGGCATCTGACAATACTTGATTGGAGAATCAAGTCATCATTGAAGAATGAAAGGAAAAGAAATAAAGCAGAAATTTTAACTGAAGTTTCTAATAGGGCGATTATAGTGGTCATTGGAAAGGGCTGTGACATTAAATGTTTTGATTAAAAGTTGGGTAAACTAATAATTACCTATGTGATTATGATCAAGTTTCATTATCTAAGATCACTTCCCCCGTTTTTTTAAGTGGGAAGAATAATACTACCTATCTTATAGATTCATTTGAGAAATAGATGTTCCATGTAAAGTACTTAGAACTGTCCCTATTATATATTGATAGCTAGTATATGACTTGGTGAATAATTTTATAGGAAGACAGTAAAATTTTAATTTCAAATTTTATGTCTTAGTACAATTAACGCAGATATGGAAGTGTAAGAAGGTAAGTTTAGTTTTGTATGTCCTTAGTACATGTTAACAGTGGAGAATCTGAGTAGAATTTATTGAGATATAATTGGTTTGATATAAAATCAAACTTTTGCTGAAAATTCAATATTAGAAATATAAGAACATATGAAACACTTGTAGGATAGAAGAAAGAGCACTCTACTGGAAATGAGACATAGCTTTAATTCTGTCAGTCATTTATCATTCTTGAACCATATTTTTTTAACTAACAAAGAAAACTTAGAGACTATACAATCTCTGAGATCTTGTCCAGCTTTAAAAGTACATGGACATATAGATTTTTATGGCCATCTATGACTAATATTGCATGTTTTGTAGGAATCTTTGAGCTTTTTAACTCAGTGAACTATTTTACTTGGGCTAAAGGTATAAAATTAACTTTAATATACTAATATCATAACTGTGGTTCATTGCAATTATAACTATAAAATTATTGCTTGAGGGATCAAATATTCAAAATTAATCTAATTGCCAAGAGAATTATAGAATTCAGTTTAAATTATTATGGTTGAACCAAAGTCTGTGGAGGCATCATCATAATTAACTTAATTAAGAAAAAGAAAGATGGTAGGAACAAGTTTTGTGAAATAAATTACATTTGAATTTCAGTATTTTAAAGGGAGAGTTACTGATATATTGAAATTTGGGATATACTTCACTCACATTACTTCATCTATTATGGTCCAGTGTCTTAAAAGAGTGTAGCTGCTTTCAAAGAAACTATGAGGATAAAGAAACAAACCCAAATTTCACATACTTAAAATAAAAGAGAAATGTATACCTTATCTAACTGCTAAGGGGAAGAATTTTTGCTTGTTTCACATAACTTTTCCAATTAAAAAGAAAATTATATTACTGATAGTTATGAGAACTCAAAAATAGAAATGGAGAACAAATCATCTGAGCCTATGATAGTATTTATTATGCTATAATAATAAAAATTAGATTATCCAAATAGAGTACAAATTTAAAGACATTTTATTTGATTTTAGATTTTTAAATCTATTTTGTCATTTACTCTCAAAATGATTAATTCAATTAATATGAAGGTGCATATAATTTGAACAATATTTTATACTAACGTTTGGTACAGGGGTAGAAAATCATTGAAAATAATTGCAAATTCTTAAAAAATTAAACTATCTTTAAAGCTTATTAAAATATTATAGATAATGTTCTGAAATCATTTTAAGCAAGATGGTCAGAAATCATTTTCTATTGAACCCTAATATTGCTACATACTTGTATGTCCTCTCATTCTTATATAATTCATTCACTGACATTTTTGTGAGTATAATTTCAAACTCCAGCAAGAAAATTTACATTTAAAGTATAAACCTTAGTTACAAAAGGCCAATAGATTTCTAAATATATTTTTGAAAGCTTTTCCTATGTGATTAGGATGTATGATTTTTGAAATTCTGTAATGTTTTTAATAATCCTATGATTATCTGTTTCTTGTTTGTTTTTGTTTTTCCATTTCACTACAAGTACAACTGTTAGGAATAAGGAGTAACAGCATCATCACACACAAAAAAAAGTCAAAAACTCTTCCTTTCTGTTTATGATACAAAGTAAAAATGGCTTTTACTGCTACCAGTTTCAAACCTATTTTTCATATATTCTTAAACAGAAAACAAAACAAAGCAATAAATCACACCAAAACTCCAAGCATAATTTCCCAAAAGATTTATTCTAATTTAAAAAAAGGCACTTACACACTCACATTTATACACATGTACCAATGTTTAAAGATAACAGTAATATATTTACTCATTCAATTCATGCCATAAATATTTAATGAAAACCCAGGCATTGTGTTTGGGATTGGGAATATACGATTTATAAATTAGAGATGAAGCCTGCCCTCTGAAAGCTAATACTCTATCAGGGAAGACAAATGAATGAATTAGAGATTATTGATCATTGTGATAAATTATGCAATAAAATCAGACATCTAATTAATTCAAGGAAGCCTCTTGGGAGAATAGTTTTAAATCGCCACAATATAGTTTGCATTTTCAATTAGGTTTAAAAATCTTTACTATTTACTATTTAAAGGTCGTATATAAAAGCTATAAAACTCTTGTTCTCTTTTCTTATTGCAATTTTTTTTTTTCCCTTGGAGGAAACCACTCCCAGGGAACTTCTTAAAAGACTGTCATTGTAATACACTTAACATTGCTAAGTCCCCTCATGTTCATGTTGCTATCATTGTCACGGATCTGAAGTCCATCTATTTCACCTCAAGAAAGTCACAGAAATCCTTTAAATAACAACTCAATCCCTTATCTGAGGATTATAAAGAAAGAGTTGTAGAAGCTATGAAATGCACACAGAAAAATACAAGAATAGCAACATGTACATTGATTTTATTTGATCTATCCGTTGTCATTTTGGATAGGCAGTGATTTGACAATATGCTCTCACAAGCTTATTGCATATTCTTGCTGAGGCAGAGTAATAGCTTAGTATTTTTTTCTATGACAAATACATTTTACAGTTTTTAGAAATATTAAAGAAGATGAATCATGTATGGTGTGAATGCTTAATTTAAAATATTGCCCACAAAAAATATGACCACCTGTTTACTACATTAAAGAAGATATTTCACCATTATATTAAGTTGGTGCAAAAGTAATTGCAGTTTAAAAGGTTAACAGTTACATAAAAAAATGCAATTAGTTTTGTATCAACCTAATACTTCACTCACAGATTTAGAATTTATGGTAGTTTAGGTAGAATCTGAACTGTGACTTTATCCTTTGACAACTCTTGAAGAAATAGTAGGATTGTATTATTTTAGTGTATGTTAAACAGTTATTTTAAGCATAAAACATATTTTGATTATTTTTGCTTTCAAAACTTTAGTCAACATAAATTAAAGAACCTAGGAGTGAAGTCCACTTTATCAAATAATTTCATAAGACCTGATACGACATAACATGTCCATGTAGAAGTCTTGACAGAAAGCTTTTACTGACAAAACTTTGCTAACATATTAAATTGAACCTTGGGAAATGACAGTGTTTGTAGGTTAAAAAAATAGTAAACAATACTAGCTCTTTGTCCAATATATTGTCAAAACCATTATTATAATACTGGATGCTAAAAAGCATGCATCCCTTACTGTAGATCTATTTATTGAAACATATGCTGTTTTGATCTTTTGGTATTTTCTTTATATAATTTTAAAACATTTTAATATCTGAATAGACTATTGACATCTTTAAAAAACAAACAGGTAATTTAATACTTGGAGTTTGTGCTATTGGTTTGGTTTATTAACAGTAACTACAGATGTCTGTTCATTGTCTACTAAAAATATAAAATGATATCTACTTGTACCTACCAAAAGAGATCTATTAAAAAGAGATCTATCAATAATAGATCTACCACAAAGCATTTGGATTGTATTATGAATTGCCACATCTAAACTGAATAGATATTCCTAACAGCTCAACAACCTGCAAAATTAAAGATTACCCACTTAACTGCTCACTAATCTTCAATAGCTGGGACAACATTTCATGTTTTATGTAAGAAAACTTACTTGGAGGTCAGACTAGCAAGAACCTTAGAAACCTGAAGCTGCTAAAATGTATACAGTCTTTTCAAAAGGAGGACCCTCACATAAACTGTTGAAATGGAGCAGTTGTACCTGATGCACAGGTGTTGTTCATTCCCCTGTCTAAAGAAAAGAGCACGCTATTTCTGTTGATGGTGGAGACGTACAGACCTGTTAACAACAACAAAGGTGTAGCTACATCAAATGATTCTGCATTCTGGGAAAGAAACAGTTTTTACTCCCTTAAGTAATGTTTTAGAGAATCACTAGGGGTGAGCACAATAAAGGTACTGAGGGACAGCTCCCTGGTCTAAGGACAAATGTTCTAGTAGCGTCCCACTTGTATACAAAGATACAATAGCTTGATGTTTGTTCCATCACCAATGCACATGCATCTGCCATCAAACTACAATGAAAATACTTGTTCTTCAGGCGTGTCTCCAGTTTGTGACTGCTTGATGCTACCCAATTTTAAAGAAAAGGAGAAATAGCATTTACATAGGATACCTGATATATCATATATTCAATACTTTATACCAGTGTCCAACATAGGAGAGGTACCCAAGACAGGAATGAAGGAAAATATTAACATTTCTATTTATATTTTTTCTATCTCATCCTGTTTAATTTATATTTGTGTGCATGATTTACAATGCAAAAGTAACTAGTAGAGTTATACATGGCATACAAATTTCTCAAGTTTAATATACTTAAAATTGGATGAGGCCTCCTCAACTGTAGGTAACACATTCTCACTTTAAGAAATACGGTATCAAAATAGCTTGAAATCCTCTGCACTACTACTGTAATCATGGCTTAAACTAGATCATTAGGTACTATCTAACCACAAAGTTATGTTCTTAATAGACTTTGCTTTCAATAATATCATCTACTATTGTGAAGGAGCATAGCAAGCATAGCATCTCATCACTTAGTGTGCTAATTGTGCTTCCATTTTCTTTCAGAGAGTTTACCCTTACATGATAGATAGAGAATTAGTGGGCTGTCTGTCCTTCATGTTTTCTTGCTTTCTCCTGCCTGAAAACTAGACACACAACCAATATTAACCAGAGACCCTCTCTTGTACATATAAATCCTGAACAGAAAAATAAATCCTGAAGATAGCTGCAGCTAACCCATCCAGATAGTAACTTCCTGAAGAGCTTAACCAGTAGTTCTTTCATTCAATGGCTCAGGTGAACAGGAAGACTGCCCACTGGACCCCACAGAACAACTCCTAAATAAACCCACTCTGCCAAGAATGGGAGATGTAGAAAAAATACCAAATACATAGGAACAAACACAGGAAGGCAGCCCAAATGAAGAGACAATGAAACATGTCCCAAATGTAAGAGCAAGACAAAACTCTAGAAAAAGAACTAAACAAAATGGAGGTAAGCAACCTACCAAATGCAGAGTTCAAAACACTGGTTATAAGGATGCTCAAGAATTTAGGGAAAGAATAGATGCTCTCAGTAAGAACTTCAACAAAACACTAGGAAATATAAAAATGAGACAGAAAACATAAAAAAGAGCCAATCAGAAATGAAGAATACAATAACTGAAATGAAAAATACATTAGCTGGAATCAACAGCAGATGAAATGAAGCAAAGGATTGAATCAGAGATTTGGAAGACAAGGTAGTAGAAAACACCCAATCATAACAGAAAAAAGAAAAAAATAATTAAAAAATGAGAATAGTAATTTAAAGGAACTCTGGGAAAACATCAGGTATAACAACATTCGCATCATAGAGGTACCAGAAGAGGAAAGAGAAGAAGAGACTGAAAACCTATTTCAAGAAATAAGGATGAACAACTTCCATACTTGGTGAAGGAAATAGACATACCAGCCCAGGAAGCACACAAAGTCCCAAACAAGATGAACCCAAAGAGGCCCACAAAAAGACACCTCATAATTAAAATGTAAAAAGACAAAGAGAGAATTTTTTTTCATCTTTAAAGTCAGTTTGAACTCACTTTCTTTTTATTATTAGTTTCAGATATACAAAGCAATGTAATTGCTACACATTTACACACCTCACAAAGTGATAAACCCCCAATGTATGACCCCTCTAGATCACATATAGCTGTTACAATACCATTGACTATATTCCCTATGCTGTACTCCACATCTCATGAATATATATATAAAATGATCTCCCTAATAAGTCCAGTACCCATCTGGTTCCCTATATAATCTTTACACTATTGGTCCTATTCCCCAAGTTGTATTTCATATCTCTGTGACTATATTGTGACTACTAATTTGTACCTTTTAATCCCTTTACCTTCTCTCCTATCACCACCCCCCTCCCATCTAGCAACCCTCAGTTGTTGTTGTTTTTTCTTTTTCTTTTTCTTTGACTCTATTTCTGTTTTGTTTGTTCATTTATTCTGTTTTTCAGATTCCACATATAAGTGAGATCATGTGGTATTTGTCTTTCTCAGTCTGACTTATTTCACTTAGTATAATGTTCTTTAGGTCCATACATGTTCTTACAAAGATTTCATTCTTTTTTATGGCCATGTAATACTCCATTGTATAAATATACCATGGTTTCTTTATCCAATCGTCTACTGATGGGCATTTCAGTTGTTTCCATATCTTGGCTATTGTGAATAACACTGCAATAAACATAAAAGTGCATATATTTTTTCGAATTAGTGTTTTGGATTTCTTTAGATAGATACCCAGGAGTGGAATTGCTGGGTCATAAGGTAGTTCCATTTTCAAAGAGAGAATCTTAAAAGCATCAACAGAAAAACAGTTAGTTATGTACAAGAGAGGTCTCATAAGACTGTCAGTTGATTTCTGAACAGAAACTTTGCAAGCCAGAAGGGACTGACACAAAATATTCAAAGTGATGAAAAGCAAAGACCTATAAGACTTTCCAGAAAGGCTATCATTTAGAATGGAAGGAGAAAAATAGGGCTTTCCAGACAAGAAAAAGCTGAAGTAGTTTATCACCACCAAATCATATTACAAAAAGTGCTAAAGGAACTTCTGTAGGAAGAAGAAAAAAAATCCAAAACCTGACAAAGAAAATAATGCAAAGAAAAAAAATTATCACTGTTAAAGCAAACACATAATAAAAACAATCAATCAACCAACACTAAAGCTAGTATAATGGTTAAAAGAAAAAAGTAGGAAGATCATGTGTAATTACAAGAGTAAATTAAAGGATACACACACACACACACACACACACACACACACACAAGAGGTAAAAAATAATGACAAAAACAAACAAGGAAGTGAGTAAAAATGGTAGTCATTCCAGAATGTGTTCTAACTCAAGTGACTATCAACATAAAGTAGACAGCTATAAAAATACCTTGGTATATACAAAGCAGATGGTAACCACAAACCAAAAATCTATAAGAGATATACAAGAAATAAAGAGAAAGGACTCTAAACAACACTAGAGAATGTCATCTACATGCAAGAGAGCAAGAGAATAAGAAAGGAACCGAGAAGAACTACGAAAACAATCAGAAAACAATAAAATGCAAACTACACACCTATCCTTAATTACTTTAAATGTAAATTGATTAAATGCTCCTATCAAAAGATGAATGGATAAAGAAGAAGTGGTAAATATATACAATGGAATATTATTTGGCCATAAAAAAGAATGAAGTCTTATCATTTATTACAATATGGATGGACCAAAATGTATTATGCTAAGTAAAAGAAGTCAGTCAGAGAAAGACAATATGATTTCACTTATATGTGAATTCTAACAAATAAAATGAACAAACAAAACAGAAACAAATTCATAGATACAAAGAATAAACTGATGGCTGCCAGATTGGGGAAGGACAGTGCATTGGGGTGCTAGGTGAAAAATGTGACGGGATTAAGAAGTACAAATAGGCGTTACCAAATAGTCATGGGGATGTAAAGTACAGCATAGGAATTATCAGCAATCATATTGCAATAACTATATATGATATTAGGTGGTTGCAAGACTTATCGGATGATCACTTCATATGTTATATAAATGTCTAATCACTATGCTGTACCTGAAACTAATATAATATTGAATGTCAACTGTAACTTAAAAACAAAATTAAAAAACATGACCACAACAGTGATAGTAAAGGTTTTTAAAAAACAAACCAAAAAACTTACAACTGTGGAATTCTCTTAATTCTCAAGATGATTGAACTAAATCTTGTTTAAAGAAATACGCATCTTTCTTAATTTGATAATATAAACTAGGAAGTTACGTTATGCTTTTGTCGAAAAGGTAGAAAATACTGAAAAAATTATGACAACAGAAATCACCTCCCATGCAGCAATCAGGGAAATGCACTATTTAAATATGGTTTATATGCTCCTTTCTTCCACCTTCCCCTTTATGTATTTTATTTTAAACTGTAAGCTCATTTTCTGCTAGAATAGTGTATCTATTCTATCTGGTGATGTGCAATAAAGAAATGTGAAAAATGTTATGATAGGGGTGGTGATGTGTTCTAGGGTAAAGAACCCCAAGGAGACAAAAATCACTTTTGCTCTTTTTCTTCTGAGATGATTCATCAGACAAACTCACAGATCAGGGTTTCATGGTTTTAAATCTTCAAAAAACAGTTCCACTGGAGAAGGCAGCCTGCCTAGGTTGTAATCTACCAACCCTAAGTTTTTGGATGGCTGAGATGGAGGAGAGAGTACCCAGGGCAGTAGATAAGTCAACTCGGCTTTGTTACAACGGATGTCCATGCTATACTAATGTTCTTGTGAGAAGCAGGCAATCATTTTCACTAGGAAAAATGAGAACTTAAAATCATTCCTGAAACCAGATCCTGTGGCCAAACTCCACCGCAAACTTCACACATAAATCCTTTCCTTGTGCACACATGTGCACACACACACACACACACACGCACATGCGCACACACACACACACACACACATTTCAAGACAGTATTCAGATTTGTCAAAGGTTTCTCAGAGTTGGTTTGATATGGTTTAGGACTTCAAATCAATCTTTTCTATTACTGTATTTTCTATACAATGATGTTGAGGAAGGCAGTCAGGAGTTAAAACTAGAATTAACTTTGAATATTGTCAGGAAGCAGAAACATCCATATAATTTAAATATTTATTTTATGTATATATATATATATATATATATATATATATATATATATATATATATATATCAGATTTGCAGTAATTTTATATTGTTTTTCCACCAATTAATGATATGTAAGAATTCTCTTATATATTTAAATATTCATCTACAAAAATTTCTCAGTGACCCATAATACTATGTCGCATGACTATTCCTATTCCCTATTTTGGGGCTTTTCTATATCTTCCCCTTTTTAATAACTATGAAAATGCTCTGATGAGCATTTTTATAAGTATTGGGGAAGTCTTTGATTAAATATTTGGAGTAAATTCCTATAATTGGAATTATGATTTGGTGAATATGAATATTTTCTTTGTTCATTCATCAAGTACTTTAAGAAATTTTTAGTAGCTTCAAAATAGTACATTCCTGATGTTATTTAACTTTTATAAACTATACTTTGAGGATAGCACTTTACAATCCTTTTGAGTGTACCCATATAATATAAACAAACAAATTAAATAAATTCCTAGAGTTAAATAGTATAAAATATTTTAAAGTATTTGATACATTTTCTCAAATTACCCACCAGAAACATTGAATTTGCAATCTCACCAACAAAAATTGAATTTATTCTTAAAGTCTACTTGACATAACTTGGATAATTTACATATTTAAGTTGATAAAGATAGAAAATATTTAGTATGTAATGAGCACTTACCTTTTTATGCTTTTGTCACATTTGATCCCCACAACAGTGCTAAGAGATAGGTACTATATTACTTCCATTTTAGAGATGAGAAAACTGGTTAAAGTATACTATATAAGTTTCTCAAGATCCCACAGATAGAAAGTGATCATACAACCACAGTCTGACTCTCAGTTCCTTCTGTAGTCTTCTGAACCACTAACAAGAACAATATGAGCATATTTAACAACCTGACAGTAACAATAAAAAAATAAGTTTGAATCTAAAATTATCTTTACAATTGTGTGTGTGTGTGTGTGTGTGTGTGTGTGTGTATCAAATCTTCCTTGGAATTCACTGAATTAATAACAAAACATATAAAATTTATTTTAAAAGTAATATTTATATAAATTATTTCAAATGGATAATTAGGTTACAGAGTAATTATAAAACCATATACCTTCTAATCCAATAAACAAATGCAGATTTGACATTTTTTATAATTCCTAATACATGAATAGCCTAGCAATTTTTTAGTCCTGTATTTTGAAAATTACACTTGTAATATTTCCCACTTCATTTTTTGCAATTGTCTGCATTTTCATGTTAATGTAGGATTTTTTCTATTATAAACATCTTATATTTTGATTGATAAAATCAAGGCTGAGACATAAAACAAATAGACCAAATATAAAGAGCTTCCATGTGAAACATTACAAGAAGTTTCTAGTATGACGAATTACATTTATATGCAAAGATACATGCCATCACAAGAGCTAAAATACTGTCCAAATATCAGCTAATCATATTTATGTTATTCTTGTAATGTCACATTGTCTTTCTGCTCGTGTGTAAGAGTATATAACTTACAGGGTTCTTTGTGTGTTTTTTTTACTGTGGAATGGGTGGAAAACTAATTCTAAGTTTATTTCTGCTGTTTGTTACGTGTCATATTAGGCAAACAAATTAGACTCTTTGGTTATGGTTCTCTCATATATAAAGTAAAGTGATAGTTGTATTACATTACCTAATTCTATATGGTCTTTCTAGTTTCAAAATATCTATGAATAAATTACTCAGCAAGTGATTTCTTTTAATTTCCACTTGATTTTTCTCACTGAGAGTTGTGACAAGTTGTGACAAGAATCAGCCACTTTTACTGTAACTTAGTTTAAACACAGTCAGGGATTTGGGAAAATCTGTGGCCTCTGGAGTTTATGGACTGGAAACCATTAGAGTGTTCTCAGTGCTCTGCAACTTGCAGTCATACTCAATAGTATAGGTTGTTCATCATATCACGTCTTTGTGCCTCCCCAAATGAGCTAATTTCAGATGTTTAAAGTTTTAAGCATGATTACCACAATTTAAAAGGTGGAGGAGAGGTCATATTTCTGTTTCAGAATGCAATCATAGAAATATCTATTTTAGAAAATATCTTTAGAGGTTGTACAGCAATACAATCCTATTCATCCCAAATACATTAACATAATATTTTGTTTTGATTTAGACCACATTTGATAGCTATTTATTAAATGCATGTAAGAACCAGGCACTGGCCTAAATTCCCTCTACATAGTATTTCATTGCTTTTATACAAAACCTGCAAGGTATATAATTTTGTTTTCAGCACTATTTCACAGAAAGGATAGAATAGATTTAGAGATGTCAAAATGACTTGCCCAAAGTCACATAGCCAGTAAAGCACTAATATCCAAACCCAAGTCAGTCTGCCTCTAAGGCCCATGCTCTGAAACACAACATTTTGTTTCCATTAAAACAAAACAAAGAATAAAGGAAAACACATCCCTTAGGAGGCATGGGTTGACTAATCAGTCTTCTCCAGCTTTTAACCCATGTCATGATGTACAATTTCACAATTAAAATCCTTTATAGACCAAAAAAAAAAAAAAGTTAAGAACAAAGAGATACTAATGGGGAGAGTTTTCTTAACATAAGGCATAAAAATTGAATTACATTCAACTTATACTGAATGAAATTATTGGAGCAAGTGTCCAGAATTTAGATTCCTTATAGTTCAGAAATGAAATTTTATATATATATATATATATATATTAGGTTGGTGCAAAAGTAATTGAGGTTTAAAAAGTTAAAAAATTACAAAAACTACAATTACTTTTGCACCAACCTATATGTATACTATTTATTACATAGCAACTTAATGATTCATCAGCAAAATTTATGAATATTTATATTAAATGGAATAACAGACTCAAATAGACGTGTTGCTTCAGGTCAGGATTTGTAAATAAGCTATGAAAGAGCTTTCCTTTATAAATTTTAGAATTGTATATAAGAAATCATAGACTTATATTTCTTTTCTTTCTTTAAATTAAAACAAAAAGTCAAGCAATGTGATCTTATATTACTACTACTTACTCTATTTTCACTTTTTTAAAATATAGTTTTATTTTATTTTGTATGCAGCACTATGCAGGCTTTCCTCTTAACTATGTTCTGTGTAAGTAGAAAAAAGAAAAGTAAAAGTCAAGAATTTCATTCAAAAAATTATACCAACAAATGTCAATTTGAGGTTTGTCTAAAAATTCTAACTTTATATTATTCAATGTTTGTCTAAGTTGGGTCAATCCTCATATTATTTTATAGATCTTTCCCTTATCATGGATTCCCAAAAGTGTTACACGAATTTATATTTGTTCAAGTATCAAATATTCTTACAAAGCCTCATAAAAATTATAAATGCCTTAAGAAAAGGAATTATGCTCTTTTTTTTTTCGTTTATCATAAAAGGCCCCTAAGAATTTTGGGTATGCTATGATCCCTCTGTGCAATAACTATTGACAATTTAAAAGTCTTTTGTTTTCTTTGATTGCTTCACAAAAATCTGAAACTGTATAGGCAACCATCTTTGAAGAATTCATTTTATGATGCTAGCAAAAGATCAGTTTTATAAATTTATATTACTTCCTTAATTTGAGTAGCTTAGAATAACTAAAAAGGAAAATCAAATTTGAAGATGTACAATTGTCTTCTCCATAAATTACCTGAATCATATCTCATTTCTTTGAACTGTGGCCAAAGAATCAGATACCCTTCTTCTAAATTCCTTTCTAAATAGGAATAAAAACTTTGAAATTAAACTTAGTTATAAAATCATGGGCTACCACTAATTTATTTATAAGGAAAATGTTAAGGACATTCTGCTTTGCTAATAGGAGAGATTTTTAAATAAAATCCCCAAGTTTTTGGTTAATCATCAAACTCTCCAACATAAATCACATCCATATGCTGTCAAATAATACAAAGACAAATTCTGCTCCGAGAAGGAAACAGAACAAGAGAAAGGAAATATACCATTTCAGTGGCCTAAACCACATAATATTGATATTTTATGTCACTGGATCATGCCAATTCCTTATTACGACATATCATACATCAACATTACAAGCTGGAAGGAGAGAATAATAGTAGCAAAGGCATTTGATGCCATTTTGAGCTATTGAATACTTTGGGACCTCATTTTTCACAGCTTATAACTAAAGACGTATTTTTACTCCCCTTCTCTCCAGTTTCATTTATTTTAACAAATGTGTAATCCAAAATAGCCACTAAAATCTCAAAGAGGCACGGACATTTCTAAAACCATCAATGAATGCTTTAACGTGAAAGTTAAATGATCATTTTCTTTAATATCCAAGATAAGTAATTAAAATAGTTTTGTTTAAGATTGCCAAAAGGGAAAAAAATCTCAATAACCATTGTCCATGTATTTTAGGGACCTAAAATGTGTCTTCATATATTGAAGAGATATCACGTAAATATATTTAAGGTATCTAATTAATTTCTACCTACAACATATGAAATAATTAAACATGCAATGAACAATCTTAGATGGACCCAAACATGTTTTGTGGGGTTCAGTTTGTTATTTGAAGATTTTATGTAAATTGTAACAGTCATCTCAAATATTTACCATAGACAATAGGAAGTACAAATGTGGTTTCTCTAAAAAATAAACCTGTGTATTCTGCAAGGATCAGTTTAAGTATTTTTAAATGATTTACTGTCAAAGCTTAGTTTAATTAATATGAAAAATATATTTATATATCATCTGAATGTCTTTAAAAGATCTGTAGGATGGTTTTCATAATTGGTATTAAATTTATTGTAAATAAGAAAGCAATGGTATGAAAATTACAGAAAGAGTCATCAAGTTACATGTTCATAAATAATGCTGTTCCACTTGAGAAATAAGCTTCCCACAGCATTGATTCTATCTCAGCACAAATAACTCATCGCAAAATACTATACACTCGCCAGGCCTATTTTCATAGCCTGCGGAAATAGAATGCTTAATAACTAGTCTCATTAATACTAATGGTAAATCGGTGGGATTAAATATTTCTATAAATCATTTTATTAATAAAACAGAGGGCCCATTAAAGAACTATTGAACTGTTAAGCTGCAATATTTCAGAATCAGCATTTTATAAACATTTCAATTAGCACAAGTTGACAACATCCATAAAAGGCACAGCACACCAATGCCACGGAAGATAAAAGCATCCACTGGTGAAGCAAATCATGAAGAATGTAGTTTTCTCTAGAATTGTAACATAGGGTAGCAAAATATATAAATGGAATGGAATATATATATATATATATATATATATATATATCCCCACATTAGATCTTGTGTAGCTTTCAAGAAGCCTCTGAAGGATGCTATACTACGATATTCACCGGTATACTCTATTATTTACTATTACCCTTAGATGGATCATGGGCAACATGAATGATATTTGAGCAGTTGAGATTAAAGAAATGAATACTTAAACACGGAAAGAATAATGATAGCTTACTACAGTTCTCAGTAAGAATGTTCAACATACATAAGGGCTGAAAAATGAGAGTAGAGAGAATACATTTCAAATAGTGCTACAAAGGCAAAATGCAGAAACGACCAGACTAAGTGGGGCGTAAAAGTATGGAGTGTTAGGATTCTCACATACATGAAAACTTTACTCTTTCTTTAGCTTTTATTTCCTTTTTAACTGACAGCTGTGTGTGTGTGTGTGTGTGTGTGTGTGTGTGTGTTAAGCTTCCAACTGTAACTGCTTATTTTGATGAACGAGAAGCTATTTAGTTGGTAGAGTTAATTTTACCCTCAAGCCACATTCTCTCCAGTCCAGAATAATTCTAATTTGCCAGGATATGCATATTATTTTAGGGGAGTGAGGAGCCAAAGTGTGAGAAAAACAGCAGAACTCCTGGCAGAGGATTGAGGTGAAAAAGAGCCCAGGATTCAGAGATGTTGGGTAAATATCTAAACTCAAATCCCTTGTTTACTATAATGTTTTCTGTGTTGGGAAAACAAGGCCATGCAGCTTTGGTTCTGTGTATCAGAGAGAGGAATTCAGGTGACTTTTTGCCAGGCTATTGTTTGTACTAGTATTTGGGGACTGAGCTTTTTGAATCCTTCTCATTAGAAAGTATATGGTGAGCCATATGTTAACCACTGCAGCACTGGTTTGAAATAGAGAAAGCAAAACTAGGAAATCAAAACATTTTTCAAAAGTGTGTTTTATATTATAAAAATATGTAAAACAATTATAGATCTCAAACAAAAGATTGCCATTAATCCTTTTACTATTCCCACAAAAATGTGGGGGTCTATTTTTGTCACTCCCCTTGGATCTCTGCTGGATTTAGACTGTTTGGACCAATAGGACGTAGGCAGAAGGGACATGATGCCATATCCTGGTTTAGGAATTCAGAGGACTGACAGATTTCACTTTGGTGTCTGAGGTCCTTGAGCCATACACTGTAAGAAATCCAAATATCCCGAAGTTGCCATGCTCTAAGAAGACTAATCCACAAGGGGAGCCTTAGTGAATGATTTATCTTGAGAAAAATGAGAGAAAAAGACCAAAAGCTATGGAGGAGTCAGATTTGGAAGTAGAATCTCTAGTACCAGAAACCCAACTGAGCTATATCCATCAGAGTCTTACAGCAAAATGAAATAATTGTTTTAATCCATGTGGTTTCAGGGTAGTTTGTTACATAGAAACACATAACAAAAATATGATGTTAACATGAGAATCCTCAGATTTCCACAAATTTGAATTTATAAGAAAACCAATATATCAAAGTTATTTTTTTTTATTTTTCTTTGTTACTCCTGATGGATGCATTCTTTTTTTTTACTTTTATAAGACTCACTAATTGTAGCAAGATATCCAGAGTCCCCCACACAGTTTGGCTTCCAATTAACAAACCATGCAATAGTGATATTTATGCTAGTAAAATATTTCTGGTTGATGACTTTTACCAGCTACTACAATTGTCAGGTTGGTGCAAAAGTAATTGCGCTTTTTGCAATTATTTTTAACCTTTTAAACCGCAATTACCTTTTCACCAACCTAATACTTTGTATATATACACCTGCTCAGGCTTTAAAAAAAGTAAGCCTAAAAAGTTTGTGTGTATCTTAGTAAAGACTTAATAAAAGGTTTCCTTTTCTTTAGCTTACTAGCTTTTTCCTTAATCTTTTATAATGAAATACATTTCTTAATGGAATGGACTAAGTCTAATGATAACACATATTTTGTGAAGGATTATCTGTTATGTAGTTCGATATGGGTATGCAGTTTTTTTATTTCTTTTTTTTTTCTTTTTTTTTAAATATATTTTTTTAAATTTATCGGTGTGACAATTGTTAGTAAAATTACATAGATTCCAGGTGTACAATTCTGTATTACACCATCTATAAATCCTATTGTGTGTTCACCACCCAGAGTCAGTTATCCTTCCATCACCAGATATTTGATATTTTTAAGGATGTTGTGGACATAAGTGATAATGTAACACATGTAACAGAGTGAAATTCTCCGTCTCTCTGACTCTATCTTTTTAATTTTTTTTCTGGGTCATTTATCCTTTTGCTTTTTATTTATTTATTTATTTTAGTTTCAGGTGTACAAAATAATGTAATAGTTAGACTTACACCCCTTACAAAGTGATAACCCCCTCCCCCAATCTACTATCCTTTGACATCATATATAGCTGTTACAATTCTGTTGACTCTATTCTCTATGTTGTACTCCACATCCTGTGACTATATATATTTATATAATTATAGTTGACATTCAATATTTTTGAGCTTCAGCTTCAGGTGCACAGTGCAGTGGTCAGGCATCTACACCATCTCTCACTTCATCTTATCCAAGCCTGTGTTTTTCCCAGGGCCTTAAGGTTAATAGCTCCTACTTTAGACATGCTAATCTTTTTTTATTATTATTATTAGTTTCAGGTATACAAAACACCCCTCACAAAGTGATAACCCCCTCCCCCAATCTACTATCCCTCTGACATTGTATATAACTATTACACTTTCATTGACTCTATTCCCTATGAAGTATTCCACATCCTGTGAATATATATATATATATACACATATACATATATATGTATACATACACACACACACACACACACACACACACACATATAATTACCACGATGATACAAAAAGCAGTTTGGGGAATATAATCAATAATGTTGTAAAGATTTTGTAGGGTATCTGATGGACACTTGTCTTATCAGGGAGACCGCTGACCGCTGCATGGTGTGCATGCCTCAGCACTGCAGTGTACACCTGAAGCTGAAGCTGAATAATAGATACACTAATCTTTAGAGGAATTTGGCTTGGGGCTTGAGGTTTTACAACAGCAACCCCTCCTATTTTTTTCTTCTGTTGATCTAAAAGAAGCCTGAACTCCATACTTCCTAAAGATGGATTTGAGAGACTACTCGGGCTCCCGTCTTCTCTGTTGGCTCCTTCTTGAAAAATTAATCTTTCCTCACTCCAAACTCTGATATTTGAGTTTTGGCCTTTCGAGGCATCAGACATATGGACTTTGGACTGTTGACAGTCAGATCAGTTTTATTAATTTGGAATATCTGTGCTCAGTGAAATACTTATTTCAAAGGATTGCCCAATGATTAATTCTCAGTTTGCCACCCCACTAACTGTGCACATACTATATTTATAAATGGGTTAAAACATTAGAGAGAGAAATAAAACTGAAAATAAAACCAAAAGGTTTTTTTGTATTGAGAATTTGCCATCTGAAAATATGCTAGAGCTTTTTCAATTATTTAATAGAAAGAAGATAAATTGTTTTAGCTGGGTATGCTACATTTGTAACATAGTTAAGTAAAATACAGATGATAGATGCCATAAGATGATATATACACACATCTACTTTTTTTTAAAATCTGCATACCTAAATTAATCTATTTAAAACCATTACTGAAGTTTGCCTAAAATGCTACAGCATTTTTCAACTATCTTTCATTATTCAAGATTTTTATAATTTTATGATATATGCTGTTTCAAAGATGTTATCTACATATTTTATGCAAAAATATATGGATGGATAAAGCTACATTTTTTTTTATTAACACTTAGTAACCTGGATCATTTCATTAAAAAGTGAGCATACAATATTGTCCAATATAAAGATCTCATTATTTTACTATATTTTATTTAAAAAGACATAATAATATATTGGTTAAGATAGGAGGTTTTGTAGCCAGACTTTCTGGGTTCAAAGACTGATTCCACTGCTTCTTAATTGCAAGGTTGTGAGGAAGTTACTTAACTTCTCTCTTTCTCACTTTCTTATAGTGTAAAATAAGTTTAATAATGCTCCTCAAAGTTACTGCGGGGATTAAACAAGTACCTTTAAAGCACTTAAAACTCTTCCTGAAAAAGAACAAAACTTCCATAAGTATTAAATTATCGTCATCTTCATCATTACTATTACTATTGTTATTAGAACATATAAATCACAGCTAGCGTCACCCTCACCCATAGGCAGAGTTGCCACTTGTTTCAAACTCCTCTCTTCTAATTTATATCTTGCCTGAACAAGTTGCCACTTGTTTCAAACTCCTCTCTTCTAATTTATATCTTGCCTGAAATTCCTTCAATAAGAGTAACACGATTCTTGAAGGGACATTTTCTGATATCTCAGAATCATGGCTATAGCCCCCAAAGGTGAAAACAACAAGAGGCAAATATATCCCCACATTTGAAAGAGGACAGAAACAAAGACTTGCCCTGCAGGGTTTGGGGAAGAAGCGATTCAAGTCACTGTATGGACATCAACACACCCACCCCACTGTGCATATAAACAGACACCTGGGAAACATGAAGAAACACTAGCATGTTCACAGACAGTGAGCCCTGACTAAGGGTTTTCCCTTCCTTCTTTTGAGATATTTAGAAAATACTGACTTGATGGAGAAGAAACATCTAAAGGTGTGGAACTAAGCACATGACGGGGGGAAATCTGTGGGAAGGAAGATCCATGGGAAGAACCTGTAGAAATTAGGGCTACCTTCTAGAAGGGGAGGCTGGCATCATGTATCTCCTTTTGTAGTTAGACATTGCTGTTCTACCCTCGGTTCCTATTTGAGCAGGGGGAAATTGAATAAAAGAGAAGTAAAAGAAGTGCCTGCCAAGAGAGCTATTGAGTAGGCAAGAAGGTCCCAGGTAAAGAGGGTTTGGGACCCCAGCAGAATATGCCTAAGGTCTTCTAAACTATCCAAATGTATGGCTCACAATAGAGGCTGTCTTTAGATGCCAGAAACTCAAGGGATTTCATTGAAGGGAGGGTATAGCAGCAGTAATTAAATAAAGGGTTGATGTTTATTACTTGTTTCCTTACCAAGTTTAGATTGTGAAATAAACAAATAAAAAAATTGTTTTATAAGTTTACTGTACATTAAGCACTTTTACAAAGTCCTATAAAATCCTCCAAACAATCTAGAGAATGTATACTCTATTTTTCAGAACAGAAAGCAGACTCTATATTTCTTTGTGTAATGAAAGTAAGCTAACATTACAAATGCATCCTATTTTTCTTTGAGCCATGTTCAATCATTGATATCTACTAGTTTAGCTGGCAGAGGAGTCCGTGGGGACTTAAACTCAGGTCAAGTAAGTATTGATAAGAAATGCAAAATTGTCACAAGGATAGAGAATCACATCCTGAGGGATGGGAAACCAAGAGGAAAAAGAAGAGCAATGGCTTCCTGAAATAGTTATATAAGATGGCAGGCACTGAAAAAGACTGGGCAGCAGTTAAATTAAAACTGAGGAAAATTAATTTTATCTTTGTCACACAATCACAGACTCCAGGACACAGAACACCTTATTTTTCAATCTCTAGTATCCAACTGCTGAAATTAAGGATGCTAAAAATAATAGTAGCAATTAATGGAAAATCTGAGGAATAACCTATATTGAAAGTAGGCCTCCAGTCCATAGTTCTTATTTAACAGTGTAGAAGTGACTGTGCAGTGCAATTTCATGATAGTTACAAAAAACTCATGATAAAAAAAGTTGCATGGTCTTCTTTGAGATTTCTTCAGCAGGATGGAAATCAAGTGCTTCAAGTTTTTAGTTGTCAGTTAAACTAGCTTTCTAAAAATAACCTAATATTTTGATTCTATCTATTGTCCTTTCTGCATATCAATCTCTGAAGAAAACATATAGACTACCAGAAACATAGCAAGGAAATATGTAAAGGAAAATAGCAAACTGACATTAGAATTGATATTCGTTGCTACAAAAGGCGATCTAAAGCAGAAAAAAAAAATCACAAGAAAACAAAATACATTTTTTAACCTATGTTTAATCACATGTTACTTATAGGAGAAAGCAATAAAAGAGAAAAATGCCATAAAATGTTGTAAAAATTCTGAAGGATCAGAAAGTGAGTAGTGGGGAGGCTTTCAGGATCTAAAAAGATGATCAAAACTAATATAAAAATCCGGTTGTTTAAGTCATAGGGGTAGAACTCTCCAATGTGGAGGCAAAGAAAATTATCCCTTTGAATTTTAATGTATATATTCATATGAACAGATGAAAACAGTATTTTCCAATAAGGCTCCATTCTCAGGGGAATTATATGAAAGGAAACTTTGGGCTTCTGGCATCCAAATGACAAATGAAGTTGAGAAGATGGCAGTTTCAACTTATAAAATGTGGCTTTAAACATTCAGTATGAAACCATTAAAATGCATGATGTTATTTAAGAGGAAGAGACTAGTCAACTGCAACTGAGTTCTGCTATCACATTCCAAATGCCACATCAGCTGCCACCTGGCTTTGATTTTTCCTGGATCTGGGTAGTTGTATATGAAACAGTTTCTGTCCTGCAGATCCAGTTCCTCTGCTTATCCACATGTTCTATTCTCTCCTTGAGTTCATTGTCCTCATCCTTCCTTTCTGGTGACTTCAATATCCACTAAAATTCTCTGTGCAATGCCAACAATACATACATGCCAACACATAGAACTCATGTGAACAACTCTGTATGGTTAAATATTCATTAACTGAAATGCTCAGGAAGGGGGTGTCATGATTTATTGAACGGTCTGTTAGTATGATATGGAAGACACTTACCATGTTTCAGACATAATTGTAAGTGTTTTGCATTTATTAACACATTTGATCCAACAACCCTATGAGTTGAGGACAATTATCTTTACATTGCACATGAAGAAACTGAGGCACAGAGAGGTTAATAACCTAACCAAGGTCATATCCAATCAAAGGCAGAGGCAGAGTGTGAAGGCGGGCTACCTGTTTGTACAGGCTGGGCTTCCAAAACCATAAATTACACTGCCTCTCACTCTCACTAGATCGTTCTCAAGTGTTTGTTTATTTACCACTATAGTGAGTTAATGAACTGTTTAATTCTGTTTAACTACCTTGATAATCATGCAGTATTTTGGGATCGTTATGCTAACTATGAATTCTCATTATATAATTCAATAAATGCTGGAAAGAAAATATAGGATATTGAGCACATACTTATTCGTTTTCTCAATAAACTTTCATTTATATCACGTAGGATGACAGGACATGAAATAATAAAAATGTACTAACTTCCCTGTAAAAGTACACATTTTGTGAGGACAAATATGTAAATATATCATTACAACACCAAGACACAAATACTGATAGAGAATGAATAAAATATTATGAGAGAATCAAAGAAAATATTTGGAGGCTGATGAGAAAAGTCTCCCAAAAGAAGGCATATTTGAGCTGAATATAAAATAATGAATATTCCCCAAAGTCTGGGGAACATACAAATGATTTAAAATGAAATCACCATAATTTGATCAATCAATAGATACCCATTAAGTGGGCAAAGAATGCAGAGGATTGCAAAGAAGACACAGGATAACAAAAAAGAAAGTAAGCAATTGTCTCTGGTCTGAAAACATAATTTTTTTTGTATTACAAATTAAATTGCTGAATCAAGAAAAATATTTGAAAAGCTAAACAGTACTGTGTTACACTTGTACCCCTTTCCTCTAAATGTTAAACGTAATTAAACGAATATACCGGGTGATTGCCAAAAACATGTGTACAAGTGGACACTTTCGTCAACATTGCTCAAGCAGTAGTTCACCATAATCAGTGTCTGGACACTGATGGTAACCACTTTGAGCACCTCTTGTAATTGCAGAAGTCAAACGTGACTTGTATTCATCTTTTGTTATCGGTATATATTGAGTATTACAATTTTAATACAGTTTTCCTTTCTTAAAATATATATACATTTTTGGCACCCTCTATATATTAAAGAACTATGAATGGAAAGCATCATAGCATAGATGGAGATATAACACCTGCTCTGTAAGAGCTCACAACCTTCTCAAACCAACAGATACAAACACAGCAACCGCGATAAACAGTAGCCTATGATAAGTCCCTTAACAGAGCTTTAGAAAAGCACTATGTGAGATTAGGTGATGAAGACATTAATTCTAAATGGAGATATACTTGATTAGTTAGTAAGGGTAAGATAATTTTAGTCAGAGGGCATAATAATAGCTAAGATGTATCAAGTGTTCATGTTCCAAGAACGGATTTAATATTCTTAGCAATGCTATGATGTAGATACTACTAAAATTTTTATTTTACAGATGAGGGAACTGCAACACAGAGATGTTTTGGTTACCTTATCTAAACTCCACATAGTATGGGGGAACCCAGGAAGCTTCGCTACATTACCTCACTCCTATATACTAGTTTTACTACCTCACTTGTGCAATGAAAACAAGGTAAGAAAGTGCAGAACATGTTTGCATTCAGCAGGAACAAAATGACTATAGTGTTCTTGATAATAATGATCATAAATCTGTAATAATAGAGTACATTAATAATGTACATAAATGGTTTCATAAAATACATTTGGGGGGGTTAGTGTTTTCTTTTTCATAAAGTACATTTTTCAGAAAGTTTGTTACTGTATAGTAATGTGGATATATATATATATATATATATATATATATATATATATATATATATATTATTCATTATGTTACTAGAAACAGAATATGCCAAAATCAGAGCATTCCACACCATTCAGGAAAATGTTCAGAGGTCTAAGCACAATCAAGAGGAAGAGACTGCTGACTTTTCAGGATCAGAAGAGTGAGGTGAGCTAAACCTCAGCTGGAATTCAAGAGCCTCGTTGTCATGTTAATAAAAGCTACATGAAAATGAAGTAACTACTAACTGAGAATAGATTAGAGCTACGGTGTTTCCCCGAAAATAAGACCTAACCAGAAAATAAGCCCTAGCATGATTTTTCAGGATGACATCCCCTGGACATAAGCCCTAATGCGTCTTTTGGAGAAAAAAGTAATATAAGACTAGGTCTTATTTTCAGGGAAACACGGAATATTCATCTCAACTAACTCCGTCTGAGCAGATCTCAATAAGAATTTTGAAAGGATTTAAATGGAGAATATAAATGAAATCACATGAGAAACGATTGCACAGTGAATAAAAGGATGAACAGATACTGAACTCTTGAGAAATCCTAGGTATGTAAACATGTTCTATTTCCTTCATATATTGTTAAAAAGAGCTTTTAGATACTACTTGCTCTTTTTTACTCCACCAGGCAAATCGATGCTTGGAAGAAACTCTGGACCAGGGGGGAGTTTTATGAATGTATTACAGAAAGATTGGCAATTTGCTGCCTACAGATTTGGCCTGATCTTTGATGCCCTCCACCTAAAAGAGTTAAGATGTATAGACATGAGACAAGAGAACAAAGTAGAGACTTAGAGTGCGGAGGGGTGTGTGTTTTTCAGCTCAGTGCTCATTCTCCCTTTCCTTAGTAGTCGTTGACTTACAGCATGGTCCATGTACACTTGCAAGTTCCCTTTCAATTAGGTAGGGCCTTATGTGTGAGACATAGATAGCTAAAGGAACCCAAGTAAAAATGTTGTGTGACACTATATTCTCTTTTCTTCTTCCCTTTCTCCCACATTCGCCTTAGAACATAGATACCAACACTTGAGCTTCATTTTTGATGATGAGGATGAAAATCACATTTCAGGGATAGCACAGCGTAGAGCTGGAAAGCGGTCCGGTTCCTCAGGGCTGTGTAGTAAAGTTACTCTGCCATCACTTGATCATGTGCCGTGAGATTTATACATGAACCATGAATAACATTCAGTCTTCTCTCAGCCGTTGTTATTTTGGGCCTCAGTTACTCTTGAATAAATACAAGCCCAAATTAATACAGTTCATATATTATAAAAATGTTGGAAAGGTTAATCACTACTATATCAGAAAAAGTTTTGATTGCTAAATTTATGTTTCTAGTATTTATTGATGTCCTGGAGAACTATTATTACAAAGACAACTAATGAATGTTAATGGGGAAGATCCAACATAGATCGAGTAGCCAGACAAGTGGCTAATTTAATAGACCAGGAAATATAATATAATATATATAATATAATATATAACATAATATAATATACATTTAAACTATGGAAATTGTATATAAAAATAGTATTTTAAAAATCCCTGTATTCCATATCCACCTCTCTCCTCAAGTACTGATTTCAGTTTATTTGCTTTAATAGATGATATTCTTAATCAGCCCCAATACCTAAAAATGCTTTCCTTGAAGTAACACATCCACTTTTTTTTTTGAAGTAGAAAAATTTTATCTACCTTTCTCTCTGACCTTGAAACTCAGATCCTTCTTTCTTACAAAAATAACCCTATTTAACTTGCTCAGGATGCTAAGCAGAAGGACAGTGGCAAAGATAAGTCATGCATTTGTGTACAGGGTTGGCAAGTCTTGGACAAATTTAAGGGCTTAATGCCCTATTTAAAATTCACGGTTAGTTTGTGGGAGAATAGTCAACAAAGTATACACAACTATGGCTTGGGTTTTACTACGAAACTTTCCCATAGGATTTCATTCTTGTAATAAAATTTTGACTATTATGTAAATAACTGGCAATTGTTGTTCTAAACATATATGACAACAAATGCAAAACATTTCTTGTGTCTGTTATTTAGAAGTAAGGTAATTATATAATTTCAAGCATAAAGAATTCTTTTAAATCACAATATGAGTTCTGAATAAAAACAAAACTTTGATTTTGGAGATTCCTACATATTTTGGTATTGCAATTTAGTAATTTAACAAATATAGTATTTTAAGAACATATGTGTATAAATATATATACACACACACACATACACATATATATTATATTATATCATATATGAAAAATATGTTATAATATTTTTCAAAGTACAGATTTTATATATATATATAGCCATTTGTCAATTTATCTGTCTATCCTGTAACTGTTCAATCTTTCACTATTTTATCTATTCTGTACTTTGAAAAATATTATAATTTTCTCTGTATATTACAGTAGTTTTTCAGACTTGTGGGGGATTCCCTGGCTACTTCAGCACCATTTGCTCTCAAATATTCTATCAATTCTCAACACCATTGAATTAACTATGTGCTCTAAGAAAATTTGGCTTTTACATAATAGAAGTTCAGCTAGATATCAATTCTATGCTGATCCCCAACCCCATGCCAGAAAATATTAAATTATTCCACAACAACATATTCAAATGATCTAATGTAAAAGTTTGTCAATTTATTTAACTATTTTACTAAGTAGTCTGAAACTCAATTGAAATGGAGACATTACATTAAGAACAAACTTCTCAAAAAAAAAAAAGAAACAGAAAACAGAAAAATAAAACAAAACAAAGAATGAAATTCTCCTTCAAATAATTAAAAATACTTAACATATAAAAATATGGTATATGTATAACTTTTGAGCACAAAATGAAAATTCATTGGATAATATTCATAGTATACAATCCTCCATAATTCTTTCTAGAGAATAAATTCTCTGAAAAAGCCAGTGCATTACTTGTTTCAGAGATTGATTTAGACATTTGAAAATTCATGTTTTGCCTCTTACTTTGTAATATATATATATACATATATATATATATGTATATATGGCCATATATATGTATGTAATTGATATACACACTTTGCACTGGAATGATTGATTGACAAAGGTCACAAGACAACTGTTTTCCTTCCTAGGTCATTTGTTTTCAAATAGCTAATCTTTGATATTGAACTGAATTTCAATACAATAAAATTCGCTTCCTTCAGCAATTTTAGTCTTTAAGAGAGAGCAACAAAGAACAAATCAAAAAAAAAAAAAAACTAAATCAACACATTTTGTTCATTATTGTCCCTGTTTTTTGTTTTTGCTTTATCTAGCAATAGGTAAAAGTTTTCACTTCAAAATGCCTGTTGACTTCAGTTTGATTATGATTATGGTCATGCAGAGGGGATAAAGTAATTTATTTTATACTGCTCTCATTTCTCTTTACTCTTGACTTAGACCCACATCACAGAAAATTTACCTTTGCTGCTTCTTGGTGTCCATTTCCTTCCCTCTCTTTCCTGACATAAATTAAAAAAAAAAATCAGTATTGGAAAGAATACAATACTAGTAGTAAGAATAGGACTGATGTATGGAGGAAATAACAGTATGTTCTCATACATTTGCTACCTCTTGAATGTGTATGACTTGAGATATATAAATACACACACATATATCTCTTGGGCCTCAGTGTCCAGATATTGAAATTCAGATGTAAAGCGCGTGGTCACGACAGATACTCAATAAGTTTCCTACAAAATTTTTTATATTCAATCTACATTACTTCTCTCATAGGCTTTCTAATTACAGATTCTTGATTTTAGATAGTAGGCTCAATAATTCTGACCTGGAAACCTTGTTTCTGTGTACTGAATAATATTCAAACTTCCAGAGATATAACAACAGCAGGTATCAGAAATCACTTAATTTCATTTTTTTACCCTCTCAATATCAAACGTCTTTATCTTTTTCTGCTACTATATTTTTATTAAAACAAAAAAAGAATGTTTCAAAGCGCAAGTTTCAACATGTTCTAGTTATTTACAAATTGCTTTGTAAACAAGCCTAATGAGCCAATCAGACCTCAAACACTACTGGGACTTCTCAGACCCCTTGAAAACTATAACTGATTTGCATCCAAAGATTTGCTAGGACACTCATTGGTAGGGACAAGGTTGCTTAGGAGCTACCATCTACATGTCTGTAGCATTTTAATACAGTTTAAAGATTTAGTGGGTACTTTTTCTCTATTATAAAATCTTTCCAGGGCAACTTTACTGATAATTTAGATATTTTGGATATAGTAATCAGTTGATTAGACACCAAAATGGTGAAAAGGAAGGAATTCAAGAAAGGAGGAATGAAGGAGAAAAAAGGAAGAGAGAACATCTATTTCTGTGTCCTTATATCTGGTAATAACTGTGAGCCAAGTAATCTTTCTGCAGAGGGTGTCAAAAATATGTATACACATTTTAAGAAAGGAAAAAACTGTATTAAAATTGTAACACTCAATATATACTGATAACAAAAGATGAATACACATCGTGTGTATACATTTTTTTGGCATCCCCAGTATGTATAGATAAGATTAAAGCTCCTACAGTCTCAGATTGATGGTCTGTTATCCCATCAAAATTCACCTGGCAGGAGACCAGGAACAATCTGATTTCAAACCTGAATGATTATGAACCAGGTTTTTTAAGTAAAACAAAGAACAATCGCTTTTTTGTTGAATATTGAAAATATCTCTACAATAAACTTTAACACCTGTGATCCCTCTGTTTGCCATACAGTATAACCCTCTGTTGACATGGATTTCTAGTCTCCAAAAGAGAGCAATGACTAAAATCGGCATAAAACAAGAGAATTAAAACTCTTTTCTAAAATGCATTGATCGCCACCATCACCCTACCCCAGTGTTTCTCCTTTTACTTTTATCCTAACCATTTTAAATGAAAAAGCCCAAGTCCCCAGCTTCAGCTTTTTGAACCAGATGCTAAAAAGTCCAGTATGTTTCACAAGATTTATTCTTGTGTGAATATTTCCATTATGTTGTTCGACAGAGTAAATAAGCCTATTTGTTTCTCAAAAAGAAGGTAAGTCATCCCAGTTATAATAAAAGCTGTTCCACCTTTTCTTTCCTTAATTTATTTTATAAACATGCTGATTATGATTGTTTATGGGCATGTGACATCACCTTGTGGAGTCGTACTGCAACAGAGAGAAATATGGAGTCCTTCAAATAATTTGGTCCTTTTGCTTTGTTGTGTGAAGAATAAATCTTTAAACAATAGTTTTTCATAGCAGCAGCCAAGTAAAAAATACCCTTGGTCTGCTGCACTCTTGGGGAAATAATAGAAGCTTTCTATTGAACTTAATTAAAATATGCTACTCACATACAGAAATGGGATATATAGGCATACACACATACATACATACATGCATACATATATCCCCTTTAATTTTGTGATTTTTCACTTCATTATATAAATAGTTTGGGGAAAATTTATTTTACAAACACCCATTTAAAAATGTTGTGGCACTTTATTTTGGCTTTTAGTTTCTACATGTCAGGCTATTTCGCAAATTTTAGGTATAAAACTAGCCATAGTTATTTGGTTTTAACTCCCATATTCTCATCTATTAGGAAAATAAAGATATTACTCTACTTTTTTTCTTAGTATTTAGATGTCAGTAGTAGCACCCTGACAAATGAGGTAAAATAAAAACAAATAGGAACCAGTACTGAGAAGGGGTATGTTTCCAACGGCAGCACAAGATACCCTGTGAATATAAACATTTATATTCATGCAGAAAATATTCTTTATGAAATCTATGGACAGAGACATAGAAACAAGTTAACACTGATTCAAAATATATTACATGAAATATGACATTTACCCTATGCTTTATGTTTATCATACATATAAGAAATTATGAAAGTATACATAGAATATTTGCAGTTACAAAAGGTCATAAAAGCTAGTAAAATAACAGAACCACTAATATTCTGATACATCTTCTATTTTTATTTGTATGCCAATATATTTGTTGACAATGTAAACGAATAGGCTTTTGCTATATATATTGTTTCTATCTACATTATCCCAAATTAGTCTTTAAAATCACCATTTTAATGACTGCATAAGATTTTGTCATATAAATATGTCATAACGTATTGACTCATTCTCTTTCTTTTTGGCAATTTATGCTTCTTATATTTCATAATTATAACTTAAATGACAAGAAACATATATTTAGGTAAATCTTTGCCTGTGTTTCTCCCTCATTGTGTTGGAGAGTGCTATTTGTGTTTTCATTGTAGAAATTACTATATTGTTCCGGGGATCTGCAAGATTGTCAGGTATTATTCCTAGCTTTTGGTAGCACTGCAGTTTGAAAATATCTCTGACATAATTTCATGAATATTTCAATAGGAACATGAGGGAGTGCAAATTAGAGGCAGTTAGCCAGTATTTTCATTTGAAATCAATCTCTGTAATGTCAAACAACCTGTTCTTATTAACTTTGTTCTAGTCACAATACTGTAATGACCTTATTCTTGAACAATATACCACAAATTCCTACACCGAGAAAGACATACTTACATGTAACTTTTAAGAACACTTTTGCAGTTTCTAATAATTGACTTTCTTTTGATTACAATAACTTTGACAAATGTTACACTGAAAATATTAATGCATTAACATCATCCATATCAATCATATCTAGCTTGAAGGGTCATTTTCAAAGTTAACTGCTTAAGGCAAAGTCACCAATTGTTAATGTTTCTAAGTAACAACTGTTCAGAAAACTAGACTTACGCCACATTTAATCATATTTCAAGTAGTTTAAGAAAATGATTAATAGAATTGTTCCACAATATTTCCAAAATGCATAAATATATTTGTATATGTACTTTATTACTATTAATTATACTTATCCCATATATAAACATTAATTTGATTCTCTATTCCTAAAATGTTTTATTACTATGTTCAAATCTGCACAAAACACCAACTTCATATATAATGTACTACAATTTCTGAATAATTGTCAGTTTTCAAATAGTAAGTAACTAATAGGTGAAACAACAATTTTATGTAACATATAACCTGGCTGTGCAATGATAAGCAAAGTTATATGAAAGATGTATTTTAAAATAAGACTACAAGACACCAAAATAAAGTACTTTGCAGATACCATTTATCATTACAATTTATATTCTGTGGAATTAAACTAGTTTTAATTATTATCGATAGGGTTTTATAAACCAGATTTTACTAAAACTTTTGGAGAAGACGTTAAAAGTTAGAAGTGTAAATGACAGTTTAAAAAGGAAAGCATGAAAATGTGGAAATCAAATTACATTTACAAAATCCAAGTACAGAAGCCCCCCTTATCTGGAGCGCATGTGTTCCAAGACATCTGGTGGATGCCTGAAACCACAGATAGTACTGAACCCTATCTATACTATGTTTTTCCTATACATGTATACCTACGATAAAGTTTATTTTATAAATGGGGCACAGTAAAAGATTAAAAATACTAACATAAAATAAATAATTATAACATATACTATAATAAAAGTTACATGAATATAGTCTCTCTCTCTCTCCAGTAATATTTATATTTTTCAGTCTAAACCTATTTCTGAATCTGTGTAACCAACACTTACAGTAAATGGCTTAGCGTCACTCGTTTCAGGAGATCCCTTGCTGAAGTCTTCGTATACGCTCAGTTATTTCTGGCGCAACAAGTTGTGGCCAATGGGAATGCATTTTCTGTTCATACCTGCCACCCACAAATTTAATGCCTTTTCCATCTTAACTAAGCACTCATCACACACTGGGCTCTAACTTTTGCACTTTAAGGTGTAATAGCAAAACTAGCAGGAATTTCTTTTCCCTTCTTTACAATTTCACTGAGAGAAAATGCATTCTTACCCTTGATCTTAGCAACCTAAGCACACAATTTTTGTCTTTCTTTATTAAGTCGAGAACTTCTGTCTATTCACCTAAAGGAAGCACTTTATGGCTTCACTTTGGCATATCTGATTTACAAGCATCACTGCTCTTGCACTTTTTGGTGATTATTAAATAAAATAAAAGTTACCTGAACATAAGCACTGTAATACATTGACAGTGGATCTGGTACCTAAGATGGCTGCTAAGTGACTAACGGGCGGGGGGCATATACAGTCTGGAGAAAAACAGAGTGTGAAAAACATCTCCAGTGGGATGGTGCAAGACATTGCAAGATTTCATCACACTACTCAGAATGGTATGCAATTGAAAATTTATGAATTGTTTATTTCTGGAAGTTTCCATTTAATATTCTCAGACCACAGTTAACCATGGGTAACTGAAACCACGGAAAGTGAAACCATAGATAATGGGGCATTTCTGTAATTTAGATAATCAGTGATTCATACCCTGTTCCTTTCAGCCAATTGCTACCATAATATTCAATGAGCTCAGTGTCAGACAAGCACTGTGTATTTTTGCCACAACTTAAATAGGTTTAGCTTACAAGCATTGATTAAGAGAAAATTACATGGGGAAAAATACATATAAACAAATTCAAAGCATTAAAAGTCTTGTTTTATAGCATAAGGATAAAAACTGTGTGGGGTGAAATCCCACACTGCTACTTACTAGCTCTGGGACTTTGCAAAAATTACTTAAATCCTCCTTGCCTCGGGTTTTTCATATTTAAAATGGTGATAACGATAATCATTCAGGGTTTTTAGGATAATTAAATATCATCATATACAGGAAGCATTTAGAACAGTTTGTGGCACAGAGTGAGGGCTAAATTAGTGTTAGATACGATTATTCTTGTGTGGATGGCTTTCCATCATGCTCTGAAATCTATTGCCATGTACCAATAATATCCAACAGGACAGGAGAAGAAATATGGACACTTGTAGCTTATGTATATTATCAACAATTTCTAAAATTGATGTCAATGGGATACAACAATTATGAAAAACTCAAGAAGTTCTCTAGCATGAAGGAGATGTTTAACATGTTTTATTTATAATTTCTAATTTACTTCACTTATTCCTCATGTCACTAATCTTTTGAACCAAGTCCCATCCAAATCATCGCTCATGGTGGTGCTTTCGGAAATGTATGCCATGTTGTTCCTTTTCAATTTATTATTTATTTTCATTTTCATCCGTTCTTTTTCTAGTTTCTTAAGGTGGAGGTTAACATTACTGGTTTGAGACCTTTCTTCTCTTCTTATACAAGCATTTAATGTTACAAATTTCATTATCAGCAGTGCTTTAGCTGTCTTCTACACAATTTGAAATATTTTCTCCTGTTTTCAAAATATTAAAGCTTAAAATATAAGCTTCAAAATATTTTCAAATTTCCTTTAGACTTTTTATTTGACCCATGGGGTATTTGCAATTATGCTATTTAATTTCCAAATACTTAAGGATTTTCTAGATATCAATCTGTTCTTGATTTCTAGTTTAATTCTGTTATAACCTGCGAACATTTTTAAATTTATTGCAGTTTGTTTTGTGGCTAGAATATGTTATCTATAGACTAATGTTTTGTATGCATTTTTAAGTCCTATGTATTTGGCTGTTCATGAATGGAGTGTTCTATAAACATCAATTTGCCCTACTTGATAGATAATGTTGGCCAATTCTTCTAAGACATTATTGATTTTCTATCCACTTTCTGACAGAGCAGTATTCCGGTCTTCAACTATTATTTTAGTGTCTCTATTTTTCCTTTTAATTCCATCAGAATTTATTTTCCTCAGGTATTTTGAAGCTCTGTTATTATAGGTATATACACATTTAGGATTGGTATGTTTTCTTGGTGAACTGATCCCTTTAACATTAAGAAATTATCCTTTCTATCACTAGTGATATTTTATATTCTGAAATCTAGCTTATCTGATATTAACATAGACACTCTAGCTATGAATTGTGTAGATTATATTCTCACTGTTAGTTTTGGAGCAATATATTATTGTGACTTTTTACATCTTATGTAGAAATAAATAGAACCTGTGACAATAATTGTTTTTTCTAAAGCACAGTATCTGAAATTCCATCTTCTGGAGAGTCCTCCCAGATTTTGACAATTACTTGTCTGTCAATCTTAATTGCTTTTTATGCAGTGCACAGTTATCTTTTTTCCTTGGTATTCACAGGTCCTTCAGTGGAAAAGGAGGGGTGGATTTAGGGGTTACTCCATTTTAAACCAGGAGCCTGACAACTGACTTTTAACTTAATTCTCATTAGAACCTGATTTTGATTGCATGTCTTTATTTTCTGAAGAATATTACCATTTGACATGTGGAAGAAATGTGAGCCACAACAAATGGAACATATTACAGTGACCTTTCACACTCAGTTGCACATGAGTACAGCCTTAAAAAAAACAAAGTTTATCAAATGTGTCTGGTTTTAGATGCGTATAAATAATATCATTTAAGAGTTACCTAAGTTGCAGCATCATATAAAGGAAAGAGCATAATAGACCCGGAAATGAGAAGACTTATATTTGAGACCTGCTTTCACATCTTACTGATCATGTTAGGGAAGGCATTTAGTAGATAAAGTCCCAGCTTGTTAGCAATAAGAAATGGATATAATAAGACTACCTGACTTAATTACCAAAAGACTCACTAAGGGCACAGATTGGGTATCTAGAGTGAAAGCACCATAAGGTATTACACGATTATTTGCTTTTATTATTAAGTTGATTTAGTTTTAGGTTCTTTGACAAATGCTGTAAAGTGCCAGTTTCACCTAGTTAGGCACTAGAGTTTTGAAATTTCAATCACATATTGAGGTACATAACAATATCTGACTTATAATAATGAGAAGTATTGGCAACCTCTTTGTCTGCAACCCATGAATTTAGAAAGCTGTTACTTTATTCTCCTTATCGAGATAATATCACAATTAGTGTTAATATTTTTCCCAATATCTTCATTTTAATATTTTGAAATTCCCTTGCCTCCTTTAGGATGTTATAACTTATAGTTTGACATTGATGAATAGTACTAGGATCAGGAAATAGCGTGGTTAGTTTTCTGGCAGCTTTATGCTGTCAGTTCCATCGGTTAATCTCTTTTCTCACATGACAGCTTAACACTGCACAGTCATTTGAAAGCTATGTAAGTGTCTCCCACCTTTTTTTCTTGTAATAAGGAAGTTCCCTGATTTTCTCTGTCATTATACATTCTTTAATCTCTTTGAAAGTAACACGACCCACTGTATGTTTTCCTCTTTATTAATGCAAATGTCCCAGACAGTATCCTTAAATGTCTAGATTTAAACATTTTCTGTCAGGTTCAGAAGATGGAGTTCTGTTCAGATAATGAGAATGCTACTACAAACCTTGCTTTAATTGCTGCATTATAATCTCCAGACTTGAAAAGCCCTGGAGACCCTGATACATAAAGTGCTGTTCAGCTATGCAGGTGTGGAATTCATTACAAGTATGTTTTAAGTTGGGAATATATCTTCAACTCATTGAAAGAATACCAATGCCCTTGGGGTGTTTGATAACCTAAGCCATTATTTAAAGTGTAAAAACGGTAATATATTAAAAGCAAAAGGTAAGGAAGCATGTAATTCTAACTATAAGGACAAATAGGCACACACACACACACACACACACACATCTCTAAGATTAAAAAATAATATCAGATCTTTGCAAAAAGAAGGGAAAAAACTAAAATCTCTCTGTATGGTAAAGATCATTATCAGTAAAATGACAGTCTTTTAATATGGTTGATTATGGTTAGGGTAAAAATGAGTTTTCTACCTAGTATAGCATTAGTGGTCCAGTTTATCATATACATGTTTTAAATTAAATTTTCCAAAAAGTGTAAACTATAAATGTTGTCTAATAATGTAAGTCTATAATATGAGTGAAACACATTTTTACATTAAACCTTAACAAGTATTTCTCCTTAAAATACTTTATCATGAACATAATATGTAACCTTCGTTTTGTGGTCCTTGTATATTATATTCATAGCTAAATCAATAACAAATGCACATCCTGCATCAATAAACAGATTACAGAATAAAGTTCACACATTTCAACAATAACAACAGTGTAGCATGTGGTATGGGTTTCTCATTCCATTGACTCATGCTAAAAATAATTCCGAAGGCCAGTGCTGGGCCAGTCTTAGATGAGTGGATTTCTTCTTTTTTTCCCTTAGTCACATGCTAAATACTTGTCCTCTAAATTAACTGCATGGGTCAGGATGAAAGAAAGAAGAGGGAGCAGAAGCTATGTCAACAAATAAATTAATTGGTCTCTGTGTATTATTTTTTTCTTTGAGGAATTCATTGAAAACAATTTTTCCTGAGAAATCTTTTGAAAGGAAACATACAATTTTCAAGGAAAAGTTGTGAGACAAGCTAATCAAAGTGCCCATCAGCTGGAATAACACTTAACTGTGGGTGACCTGAAAATGCTCATAATGGAGCTTAATCACATAAAACGGAAAAACAAAATGAACAGCAAGCATGAACATGGTGACATAGCCCTACTTTGCCAATCAAGCAAACAGTGTCTTAAAACTTCAGAGAAAAGACACCAACCAGTCTGCTGATATGATGTCCAACTTGGTACTTGTGTTAACCTCATTATTTCCTGCAGAGAAAGTGTTTAAGAACAAAGCATGGCCACTGAAATAACAGTAAAGTACCTCCAAGATTCCCTTAAGGCTTACATTTATGTTGCTGTACAGGGCCACAAAACATAAAAATAATACTCTGAGTACAATTCATTCTAGAAAGTGGCAACAGCACACGTAACCATTTGGAAAGTATAAAAATGGTTATCAACCAACTTCATTTATTTTTACATTACAGAATGTCTAAGAGTTCTCATATAATATTCATGATTGCAAGATGTATTCAGGTGTGTCTTGTTTTCGTTTTTCTATGTAGGAAGTTTCAAAATTAAAGTTATTCTTTATAGAAAATAATGTTGCTTTCTCCTAAATAATACATTCAAGTGGAAATTCTCATCATGACAACGAAGCAACAACAAAAATCCATCCACTAAGCAAAACCTCTAACTCAGCAAGAGAGATTTCCTAGTGTGTCCCCCTTGGTATGTTCTGCACCTCGTTGGAAGGCACTAAATGTTTTCTCCATTAGTATGTCTGTGTCTCAAGTACAGAATGTTGATGGAAAACACATAGACACAATACACCTGACTGACTGGTCCACACAATGGATTATGCAGAAATTGCTTGGATGCTGCCCATACATCCTCACTTCTTTGCTCAATCAGAATATCTCAAGTTCCTTTCCTATATTAAATATATCTGATTAAACTATTTAATTTCTACACAAACAATATCATGTGTGTAAGTTGGTTACTGTGTAAAAACTGATGTTTTCTTTTCTTTTTTTTTTTTATTAAGGAAAGTAAAGGTTGTAACATTTTCCATAAACTTGGATACAGAGTAACCAAACAATTTGCTCAGAGTCTCCAGAGCTGTTGCAGGTTTCCTGCCAGTTCATAGCTGTTTTAGAAAGAAGGCGGTATTACCATACTCACTCATTGAGCACAGTCTAGCAGAGAATCAGTACCATCAGAGACTTGGTGATTTAGTGGGTGTGGATTCTGATAAAATTTTTACTGTATAATAGAACTGTAATGTGATAAGTTTAGAAAAGAGAAATACTAATTTTTTAGTAGTGCCATCATGATTGAGTGGTTTCAAATTAAATTAGATTTAGAAGGTTACCTGAGTTGTTAATACAGGCAAAATAATTCTCCCCGTATTTATCAATAAATCTTATTAAATAACTTAAAAAATCAGGACTTCTTTTAAATAAAGTTTAAGTAATAATTTGGGATCTCCAAGCATTTATAAAATGCGTTCAGTTTTTAATGCAACCTAAGAAAATATGATCAATAGGAATATTGTTTAACTGCCCACTCAACAAAGCAAATTTTACCAGTATTCTTTAAAGTAAAAGGAATAAAATGACAAAAAGAAGCATTGATTTGAGGCATCCACTGGGAGAAAAAAGTGGCCTTCGTGTACATGGTTGTGGAGTGGGAAAGGTGAAGTTTCCAAGCAACAGTGACTTTTTTCTTTCCAGTTGGTTTTCCTCGTTTATGAAAAGAGCCTGTTTTATATTTTATGTTCACAAACTAGAGAAAACATGGTTGTGGTAAAACCATAGCAATGGGAAGTAGTTTATGTTCTGTGTTTATGTGGGAATAACAAATCATAACTAGACATATGTTGGTTTCAAAAGTATGGTTTTGTTATAGAAGATTTACTTAACGTTTGAAATATTGAAGTGCTATTAGCCTGGGGTTTGGATAGGAATAAAGAAAAGTTAACAGGTTATATTTTTTGCCAAAGTATTGATTTACAGTCCACTGAAAGCCGCTTGTTTGTTTTACATTTTTTCTATATTCATGGAAACAAAAATCTTTGCTCAGTTTAAATATCAAGTTGTAGTACAAATGATTAATATAGGGTACCGAGAGTCTGAATTTCCAAGAAAACTTGAATTTACTTCAGTTCTGAGACCAAGATAGTTCTAAAATATGTCATACAGTTTCATTCTAGGCATAATTAAAATTAGCAACATATAGCTTAAAAGTTCACCCATATCCTTTAGACCCAAATAAAAATGGTTTGGATCCACATAATGTTTCAGAGCCTATGCTATTGGTTGCAAAGTAAAGCTGAACTCCAGAATAACATAAATTGCTTTCATGTATAAAAAGGAAATAAGACACAATCCATAGAAAACTTTCTATTTGTCCTCCTGATGTTAACACCTGTATTATAGATTAAAATTAGTAAATTTCCCGTTTTCCTTGCTATTGTTGCTTTAAAAAAAATGATTTTCTAAACAAATTAACAATAGCAACATTTTTTTTTAAGTTTTGAAAAACTCACTATTTTGTTTTCTCTTTTGTATAAATCTTTCATTATATCTTCTCTTTTTCATGTATAAAAAACATGTGAGAATTACTTCTCCCTATACCAGTCACTGATTGGGCAAGGTGAAATGCAGTGAATATAATATGTCTGTTATTTTGATTCAATGAGAAATACCATAATCACATTTTCTCCTTATGTGGACCATCTTCTGATATGGCATCAGCTTGGCCTCATGTGGTTGAAATTAAAAATCTAATTTGGAAATGGATCATGTTGATCTCCCATTTATTTTGCTTCTCCAATGCACTCATCCATCAGCACTGACTCCTTATGGTATAACAATTTCCTTTTATATAGGTTTTTATGTAGGAGTCACCAGATCTATAATTAAATGTTTCATCATCTAGACTTTGAATACTGATCTGACTCAAAGCCATCTACTTTGCAATTCTTCTTTTCCTGTCATTAGGCAATACTAATATATTTGACATAAAGATAACTGAAACATACTGCACTTTTATTCAACAAATCTTAAAAAGAGAAACAGTTAAGTTAGTTTAACAATTTACTGAGAAAGGAAAAGATAATTAAATATGAGAATTGTGTGGGAAACTGAACCCATTATGAATAATTAAAATATTTGGAAATAGAAAGTCCTTTTTGTATATATATGTAGTGTAGTACAAGTAAAGGTGATTCTTATAGGCTTTCCTCATAGAGAAACCATATAGCCTGAGTTATATCAAATGAAAGAAAACTTATGCTGGGTTTGTTGCGTAAGTTCTAAAGAATGTTGCTATTCTGAATGCTTTTAAGGAAATCATTGCCAAGCAAAATGACTGATACTTTATTGATTCTTAGTTGACTAATCTTAATTCAAATATTTCATCAGAATAAACACTATTTACTAATAGACATTTAAATTATACCTATTAATTTAAATCTTAAACTGTCCTAAAATGGTCTTATTATTGGGATATAAGGCCAAGAATCTTTATAATATTTTAGCATTTTTCATTCTTTACGTTTTCTTACTTTATGGCAGGATTTATAAAATGGGTGAACCATCACTGAAATAAAAAAAATAAAAATAAAAATACTTGTTGCTGATTTAAAGCTTCAGCAAATGTTTGAAAATAGTGATGTAAGGTAGAGTTTTATATAGTAGTCGCTTATTTTTGGATAAAGAATTTAAGAAATAAACTTGCATGTGAATGTGCAGGATATTTTGCATATTATAATACAAGAAGTGGTACTTATTGTTCTTATAATCAACTTTATAATCAACTTTACCGACTACATGGGAAACATTATTCAGATTTTAATGCTTATTTATTTTTTCTTATAAAATGTTAAAACTAAGCAATGTCAGGAAATACAAAATACAAAATATGTAATAAACCACATCATTATTTTAATACATTTTAAGAAAAAAAATAATGCTTAAAATGAAAAAGTATAAGCAGAGCAAAAAGATTACTCAGCTATAACCAGAGTTTTAATTAAAGCCATGATTGATGACAAATGCCATCTTGCAATGTGACCTCTAAAAAGATCTGCAGTTGTTGAATCAATTGAGAAGATGGTGTCCACTGTTTTCAAAGTAAAGCACAAAGAACAGAAAGCGTATTTAGAATACACTTTAATGTGAACATTATATTATTTATTTGGAAATCTGAAGACAAATAAAAAGTAGCACTGAAAATAAAGCAAAGGAGCTTTGGGGACGCCTTATTTGGGAAGCCATAATTTCCAGATTATTAACCTAATCATTTAAAAAGAACCTTTCACTGCATTAATCCCATTTAAATTTAAGATGGAAACACTGAATAGAGATGAAGCTCTATTAGCTGCACAATGTGAATGAAATGGAACTACAGACAGAGCTGGAGATAAAAAATGGGATGGCAAGCAGACTTTCAAAAGACATTACTAACCTATAAATATCCAGCTAGAAGGGTGTTTGGATTGGAGACCTTTGTTACCAACCCAGAATGGCTACATCTATTCTCATATTTGATTTAATCTTTGAAAGTCCTTTTTAAAAAGCAAGTGATCGGATGAGAATTGCAAAAGAAAAAAGAAATACAAGAAGGTGCTCACAGTGTTTTGACACAGAGGACCACAGGGCAGCTGTGAAAACTTTTTTTTTTTTAAAGGGATTTAGACAAAGGTCTAGAAAAGCCAGCAAAACCAAGGTCAAATTACCTCTAGAACTCCCTGATCTGAGGCCATTAATACAAAAAGGGGGAAAAGAATTTTTAACATCAAGAAGAAAAGTAAAAGATAACTAATGCTGTTGAAAAATAAGTATTTTTAATAAAAGTTAAAATCACAGGAATGACAGAGTGAAAAAGAGACATTTTCAGTATTCATTTTTAAATACAGAAAATTCTGTTATCTAGATATCACTCTGTGTTCTCAAGAAGCAGAGCAAACGGCAACAAGCTTAAACAGCATTGAGTGGGATTTATGCTATATAAAAAAAAAAAGATGAAATATCCTGCAGTAGAGGTTGTTAAATCCAGGAATAAGGGACAGCCGGAAACTGTACTTTCTTTTGAAGGGGTAGAGAATTAAGGCAGCTCCTCATCTGTCAGGAAAGTTTAAGGCAGGGTGAATGGATTAGGTGACCTTTCAAAATTACTTCCATCCCAGGATTTATGATGTCAATATAAACCAGTGGTCCCAAATGGAAACGTGGGCAGGAACCACTAACTCTTGCACTTGTTTCTGCGGTTCCTTGAACATGGGCACAGTCAGGTAACTTGGTAGAATATAACTGAAAGTACCAGCTTTGGAGTCAGATAACTTGGGTTCCAAGCCTCTGAGTTTCAGCTTCTTCAGCCACAATAAAATGGGTACCTATTGTGCTTGTATCATTGGATCGTTGAAAAGTTTAAGTGAGATGGTATACATAAAGCAAACAGTATGAAGCAGGTATACAAGTCAGCACTCTTATTAAACTCTGTTCTGCCACTACATCAACCGTTGCACTTGAGCTACTGCTCAAGTGACAGCTCCACCTTTCTCCCTTGTTTATTTTCCCTTGTATTTTCCGGTCCTCTCCGCTTCTATTCTTAACAGAAAGCCCTGTGTCTGTCAAAAAAACTTTTAGCTACTAAATTGCATCGCTAGATATAGACAACACAGACTCTGCTGATATACAAGGGGCAGATGAAGTAGGCAACTAGACAAATCACTGAAACAAAGGAAAATGTGTTAAGTATCAGTAAACTATGGTTCCTTTTGAATGAAATTTTATGCATCTATTAAGATGTTTTGTGAAACTATTTACTGACATGGTAAAGTGCTATAATGTAAGCAGATAAAATTGAGTAAAAAAATCAAAACAATAAAAAAAATTACATGCAATTATAATGCATTTGGAAAGATAAAGTATTCCAGAAGGTTACAGTCTATGCCTCTATATCCCTCTTTTTCATGACAGCAATTTGAGTTTTCTCTTAAAGTTTATTTTTTGTACATTGCAGGTTTTATTAGAAAAAAAGTGCTTTGTTTTGTTTTTACAAAATATGACTTTTAATTCCTCCTGCTTTTATCATTTTCAAAAAGTTATCAGCTATTAGTTCTTCTGATTGTTCTTTTAGGAAAGAACTGGCCCTTGCATTTTATTTTTAACATGTCATTTAGATACATCTCACAAGTATACAAATTTAATAAATTTTAAAATGTTTACAAAGATATATGCATATGTATGCAGGTATCATCTGCAGATAATATGACAAGATGTTAGTGGTGAAATGAGCATAAATCTGACCTTGATTCTCTTTTATCAGACTTCCAATATAGCTCAGTAAAAAAACAAATAATCATTTTCTCCCTAATCTTTCTCTTGGATAAAATTTTAGAATTCATTCAGAGTTTTGCTGATCAGTGAGTGGTATTTTACCAAATAAATATATGGATATATATACAAAACCATATATGAAAATTCTACAAACCATAGTTTTTAACTTATAGATATTTTTGGTAATTATTCTGAATAAATTCATACATTTCCTGTTTACATGTACATTTCCCCCAAGAGTCAACATTTTTTTTTATTGCTCAGTATATAATCTCATTCAGAACATAGTCTTCTCTGTGCACAGACTAAGTGAGTCACAGAAGTTTCTCTACCCTCATTTTCCACAATAATGTCTCCTCCCAGATATCTCAAAACATATTGTAATAATCATTTGATATAAAATATGAGTGATAAAAAGAAAGCAGTCAAAAATAACAAGGCCTCTTTTTCTTTTCTTTCACCTGGAATAAAATATTATTAAATTTTATTCACTGTTTCCTTCATTCTAAGCACCATGTTGAGGAAATAAAGCCAAATGTTACATCTGAGTCCCATGGTATATTGTACTTTTTTTTGTGTTTTTTTTTTTTGTTTTATTATAGATAATTATATTTCTCCCAACCAGACTGTAGACTACTGGAGAGCAAAAGCTATATTGACTTTTTATCTTTGTATTACTAGTGCCTGACAAACATTCAGCTTTCATGAGTGGCTGAGTCAATGAATGGACACTGAACTAAAGGAGTCTATCTTCTAAGGAAACTATTCTCTGTCTCATACTAAATACCAAAAGCCTTGATAAGCATGTCGAATGTCATATTCCCTACAGGAGTATTAGACCTCATTTCCTTTTAGTCATTGCCCCTAACTCTAAAAATTTAGGTAAACATAAATGAGAAGAGAAGCCCAGTTACCACTTGTTTAATTTTCATTTATAAGTTAATTTTATCTTTTTAGTATGAAGCAACTTTAGAATAATCATTATACCATTTAAGTTGTTTCCAAATTAATTCATCCTTTTTTGGGTTTTTGATTGTTACTTTTTATTATATAATCTCCAAATAAAAGGCAGTCAACCATGTACCCACATCTCTATTGGTATTAATTTGTAAGAACATGTTCTTTAAGGAAGACAGAGAATTCATCAAGTAACTCTTATAATTTCCCTCTCCTTGTTAATAAGTTCCCCAGATAATCATATCACTATTGCTGTTTTCACAATGAGACCTGACATAGTGGAAGAAGCCACATGTATGCAACTAACTGTTAGTAAAAGGACTGATTTTTAAAAAAATTCTGCCAGTCACCTTAAGAAATGTCACGCCCAGGAAAATAAAACTGGGCATGTAGCATGTACTGCATATATCTGCTTACATCCCTTGGGCCAAAAAAAAAAGAGTCTTATTTATGTCTTTCATGGCTCTGGCTTACTGATCTTCTCTGGACCTCTTGACTGTCAATGTTTTTGTTTGGGGGGAATACCTTTCTTTCCAAACTGCAAGAAAAATACAAGCTTGTTTTCTCCTCCCCTCCAGGATATAAAAGAACAACACCACCAACAACAAAAAACAGCAGTTAAAAAGAAACTCTTTTTAAAAGCAACTGCCATAAAAATAGGAAGCAGACACATGGCATGGGAAGAATTAAAATGTTTGCTTATTTCATGAAAAAGTTAATGCCTCAAAATGTTGACTGCCTTCACCAAAGTATCCTTGCTTTTTTATCCTTGCTATACTTATCATAAAGATGAATCCTCCCCAATGATAAAGGTAGGGAAACCCTCCACAATCTTAACAGGTTGTATTAAATAGAACTGTCTCATTTATCTGTAAGGACTTGAGTCTAATCTTCAGATAGAGATGATAGTAACTTTGATGAGGTCCACCCTAAAGACACCTGTTGATTGGCTAGATATTATCTTGCTTCTCTCTTCTCCAGTCCAAACCAGTTAAGACCATGGAATTGCCAGCCTGACATCTTCAGCAACTGTAAATGCATCATCGTAATGTGTATTCACATTTCCACATATCGATTTACTTTTAGTTTATAAATGCATAAAAAAGTTATTTTAAAATCTGTATCCATTCTAGATTAACATCTTGTTGGCCAACTGATTGTATGCCTTATAATGTTTTTTACAGATCCTATGTAATCAAGAGAATTGTTCCTGTTTATTCTGCTGCCCAGAGTCAAGCTAGCCAACTCAAAAAAATAAAAATATACTTTCTGATCATTTTTTACTTGATTCCAAAGATCTGAAAGTTAAAAAAAATTCAATTTAAATACACATGAATCTGCCATGCACAATATTAAATGTATCTATGCTTCCGTTGTTTGAAACCGGGCATGCTCAGCTAATCAACCAGAATTCCCTGCGTTGTGCATTCATATATAATATACTTTAACTCCACTGGATTCAAAAACTTTTTTCCCACTAGTCTCAAAATACCACAAAGATATAGAGAAGCGCTGATTTAAAACAGAAAAGTTTTTTCGCGTGTCCCTCTTCCTTCATTCCATCGTATCATGTGGATGCTTACATTTTTCTTATAATTATCTAAAATGCACAGGGTAGAGCTGGTGCATCTAAGTACACTTCCATCCTACGGATATGTGTACTATGAAAAACAAATTACATCCTTTAAATTTGAAAACCTGCTAAGCCAAGCAAGAACTTAGAAAATCTCCATATTTTTCCAAATCTCCATAATCCCACAATGTACTTGCTTACAAAATTAAGGATCCAAATTCTAAGGTTAGAGAGCACATGTGAAGAAGAAAACCAAGAAAGTACAGTAGCATTTCTACCAAATACTTTAGTTTTAATGAAGGAAAAATAAATATTGTATACTTAGCTCATCACATCTATTCAAATGTTAATAGAAATTTTAAGAATAGCAGAACTATCAGGGCTCTCTGGGGTTCACTTGGGCCAGCCCTCTCAGGCACTGTGTGGGTCTGGGATGTAAAAGGGACTGGAGTAGGGCTGAGCCTCTCTGCAGTGCTAGGACTAGTGTCCAGGCAGAGGGAGAGTTCAGGTCCTGGCAGCCTTGGCCTGAGTAGAAGCTTGAACTTGCCACTTCAGCCAGGGCACAGAAGAGGCAGGTGCATTCTGCAGCACTGCCCATAACTGGTGGAGAGAAGGAAGGCTCTCTGTACATCTTGCATTTAGCACACTTGAGTTTGTATATTAGATTATCATCAAATATTTCAATTCTATGAAACAAAATATTTTGGAGAGTTAAAAGAAAATTTAAGAATAAGTTCAAATCACAGAGGAACACTTACAGCTGAATAGCTTGAGTTCGGTACATGATGAAATTATTCTTAGGGTTTAATGGACTGGTAAGATGAATAGCTTTCATGGTAAAAAAAAAAATGAATGTGTTGTTCAGGAATTTAATGACATCAATGAGAATCGTACATGTCCTAAAAAGCACATAAAACATCTGGTTGTTACTAGTTCAAAGGTTGTTCTGAATGTTATGTTAAAAAGCCAGTAACCTAATAACATTTTTAAACTAATTATAGGAAATATTGGAGTTGTGGAGTGAATATTGTCCCAAACTTGAAGTCCAGATAATATTCATACTTTCATTTTCTGAAAAGCATGTACAGAGTATTTTCCCCTAAACTCTCCAGTTGAGAAGCTTTCTTACAAAGATCACACACACACACACACACACACACACACACACACACACACACACACACAAAGTAGATATAACAATGTGACATTTCTTAGGCTCTGGTAACTTTCATTTAAATAGAACAATCGTTGAAATAATCATTTGTTTCAAAAAAATACCATTAAGCATGAAATTATGAAGCAAGACATAAAAGGTGAAGAACATGTCATTAGGGTAATTAGTAAACTTTACTGAAAACTGGAAAACTCATCTTTGGCACTATTGTTGGAGAAATAATCTCTATTTAGACTACTTAGTTGGAAAATTGAATAAAATAAGGAAAAATAATGTTTCCTCTTGCCATCAGCATTATCATTTTTGCCTCTCTGAATCGGCTGCTGGGTTTACATCTCATTAAGCGACACACACAGAATCATTAGGGCTGAAGGCTAATAGATGCTTCTCTGTCTCACAATACCTATTAGCAGTCGACACATCTTTAATGTGCTGTAACTTCCAATTAATTTTTTAAGGTCAGCCTGTCACATTGTCATCAGCAGTGGCATTGTCAAGTCTACCTGTTTGTGAGTATATGTCCAGAAGATCTGTGGTCAGAGCTACTCTCAATCTTGGGAGTGGACCACAGAGGCCATGGCTACACTTGCCCTCATTCTTTCAGAAAACATGTTTGGAAATATTTCACAATAATAATGTATCTTATACAGCACCAGTATAAATATATATCAAAATAACATTTTTACTATCCAATGCTTCCATTGGATAGCCTAGAAGATTTAATAGCACATCAGCAATATTGATTTTGTGTAGTAAATTATTTCCTTAATTTAAAAAAAGTAGAAGAAAAATTATTACTCTATTAGACATGTTTCTTCATAGAATGCTTGGTGTATTTTAGTTAGTAAGGTGTATTGATGTATCTTTCTATAAAAATATATAAGTATAAGATGCAAAATAATGAGGCTGATATATGTTTGACGATTCAAGTCTGAATTACTTAAAAGACACCCTTCTCAACTAACAATTTTTGCAAATACAGTGTCAAAATGACTAATTTGAAAAATAATTTTGCAAAAGCATATTTAGAAATCATTCACAAATAATGCATTACATAAAATATAAAATAATAAATAATATCTACATAAGATGTTTTCAAAAACTTTTTGCTTGTGACCACCTATAGAACAAGCCATATCAAAGACAAAAATGTGAAGATTCTAGAATGCAGTCAATAACTTTATGGTAAACAGTTATTTAGCTATTTACCTGCATGCAACTAAAATCTCATTAAAACATGTCTTCTGCTAAGTGACAACACATTTGTGACAATAAACCATATCCAAGGTGTTACTATCTATCTATCTATCTGTGTGTGTGTGTGTATATATATATATATATATATATATATATATATATATATATATAAACACATATGTATATACACATGTAAACCACACACACATATGTATTTATATATATAAAACCATATATATATATATATACACACACATATATATACATATATATATATATATAAACCACATCCAAGGTGTTACTATATATATATGTACATATACATATATATACATATATATTTTTTTCCTACAGTAACAGTCAACTTGTTTAAAAAATTATTTTTATACATTTGTGTTCACCATGTATACACTATTCTTCCAGCAAAGACTCCTTGTGGGAGTCTTACTTTTTTTTCCAATAGGGTTCTCATCATGTTGCTTTTAAAATCTCAGCTAATTCAAGTTGTGTTTAGTAGATAATGTCAAAAGTCAAATGATAAAATTTTACAGAAAATTTGCAAGTGTTTTGTCTTAAATATGCAAAAAGTTAAAGTGATATATTGTACTATCAATAAGTCTATGCGTTTTGCTAGTAAGCATTTGTAAATCTCAGGATTGCACCATTACGATTTTAATAGACCGTTATAACAAGTCTCTTAAAGCATTTATCAAACCTAGATTTAAATAATATTTATGTGGAAAGAACAGTATTGTCTACATAGTATGAGTGAATGAAAAAAATTGGGGTGTGTTACTACAATATGGGAATATCGTAGGGGAAACTAAATATTCCAGATGAATATATCTACTCAATGTGAAAAAAATCCACTTTGTATTTCACAAGTACAGAGTAACAAATTCTTCCACTCAATATATGAAAATAGTTCTATGTTTAAAAGGAACCCCCTCTTTGGTGAAAAATACATTTTATGTACAAAGCAATGATTAAAGTGCTTTGAATGTTCCAGCTTCTCTAGGTTCTGAGTAAATGATGACTGAAACAAAAAGAAACACAGAAATATGCTCTAACTTAAAAACATTGTGAATATTCTGGTTCATAATAAGTTACAGCCACGACTCAGATCTAAGGGGAAAAAACAAAACATAATATTTATAACAATTTCATGGTTTGTCTGCAAAACAGGAAGAGGTATTTTCAGTGAACCAGAAATTATGAAGAACCCCTGAAACGTCCACAGCAGACAGAATTGGATTATACAAGCATGGCTCAGATCAAACACAAGCAAGAGAAAACTTCTGAATATGGCAGAGACTACAAAGAGGGCTCTCTTCCCTGTTGATCCAAGTAACCAAAACCCATCATGTTTATGATCAATCTACAAAAGTGTTCAATAAATATCATTAAAAAAAATTTTAGTGAAACATACTTGATGGGTACTAGCAGGGGAAAAGGGAGGAGGAAAAGGAAGTATGTGAAATATCCTCTGTTAGGGAGTCTGGAGATCTTAATTGACACCAGTTATTGATTGAAAAACTAAATATTGAAAAAATATAATATTTAATATGTATTAAAATATGATGAGATTTCACTTTCTGTAAAGTTGTAATAGTAGGCTGCTGTTCTACAATAATCATTCCTTAAAAACAAATAGAATATCTTTATATCATATCCTGTGTGTGTGTGTGTGTGTGTCTGTGTGTGTATTTAACTATCTGTGTGTACACATACACATATGTCTTTGCATATATGAGGTCAGACAATTAAGCTCACAAACTTGTTGCAAAGATGTTGTTAACCTTTTTTGACATCAGAGGGATTATTCATTATGAATTTGTACCAATTGGACAAACAGTTAACCAAGTTTACTACTTGGAACTACTGAAAAGGCTGCTTGAAAAAGTTAGACGACCTGAATTTTTAGCCAACAATTCGTCGCTTTTGCATCATGACAATGTACCCGCTCACAGGGCACTGTCAGTAAGGGTGTTTTTAGCCAGTAAACAAATGACTATTGGAACACCCTCCCTACTCACCTGATCCGGCTCCAATGAACTCTTTCTTTACTCAAAGACAAAGGAAATACTGAAAGGAAGACATTCAGGACATCAAGAGTAATACAACAACAGCTGTGATGGCCATTCCAGAGAAAGAGTTCCAAAATTGCTTTGAATGGTGGACTAGATGCTGGTGTCTGTGCATAGCTTCCCAAGGTGACAGTAGTGATATTCAGCAATGAGCTATGTAGCACATTTTCCTAGGATGAGTTTGTGAACTTAATTGTCTGACTTCATATGTGTGTGCATGTACATATATGTGAAGGCAATAGACATCTTCCAAGGCAGTAAGAAACTGTGAGGGAAGATCTTGAGAGCAGCAGTGTACCCATATGTACCCAGAATTTGTTAGCTTTTACCTAACAGATATTTGGCTATGCATAGCAGGTGGCTGGCATGTTAATAAGCTAAAAATAATTTTGAACAGAATACATGGTATTAAGTAGAGGGGAAGAGTTGAACAAAGCCTTACTCATTCCAAAAGCTTTACCTAGGAAGCTGAAGTGCTAGATCCTAGGAGTATGGTCAAACAAGAAATAAAGCATTCTTTCGAAGATAAAAAACCCAGCCTCAATTCCCTTCACTCTTTTATTAAATTACGATGATCTGAGACTTCTAGTGGCCATTATAAGCCATTTTTCAAAGGAAGATAATTGAGAGTCTCAATGTCCTTCAAATTGTTTATTTAAAATTCTCAACACATAAGAAAATTAAACTGACAATAAATCATGAAGAAAATCAGAACATATAAAGAAACCACATGGCTATAAATAATGAAGATTTCAGTCATAGATTATAAAATAACTAACTACATATAATCAAGGAATAAAATGATTATGTTAAGAATTGCATCAAAGTAACAAGAACAAAATGAAAATTTGATAACTGAAATATATAGTAATTAAACTTAAGAATAATATAGAATTGTTTATAGAAGGTTAGACACAGCTGAAAAGAAAATTAGAATTAAAAGACAGATAAAGAAAAAATGATATTCAGACTGAAATGCAGAGACAATAAGATGAAAAATAAAGCAAATATCAGAAGCATGGGATATGATGAGAAGCATACCAAGAAATGTGAAAACAGCGTCCCAGGATATAAGAAAGAGAATGAAGCAGAAGCAATGCTTGAAGAGATAGTGGTTGGGAAAATGACAAAATTGATGGACAATAGCAACCCATATATTCAAGAAGTTCTAAAAATCACAAGTAAAAAACCATACCCAGGCATTTCATAGTAAAACAACTGAAAACCTAAGACACAGGAAATATCATTAAACTAGTTAGAGGGAAATAAAAAGCCACGTCAAAAGAGCAACAGTAAGTGTGAAAGTAGAATTATCAACACAAACAACAGAAGACAGAAGACCAGAGAATGATCCACTCAATGTGCTGAAAGAAAATAATTTACAATTTGGAATTCTATATCCAACAAATTGCCAATTTAGAACTGTATATACAGTAAAAATATCATCAAAAGGTGAAATTTCAGATGAACAAAAACTAAGATAATTTATCATTAGCATACCATCACTAAGTACAGTAGTAAAGAGTTTTTCTCAAGTAGAATAATCTCAGATGGAAATCTGTAGATGTAGGAAGAAATAGAGAACAATATAAGAGCATATACAAGGATAGTTATAAATAGTATTAACTATCTGAAATACAACAATATTGTTGAACTGGATTGAAAGACAATGAAAAGGATATACTGTGAATATATAAACAGTAGAAAATTTGGTGCCATTATATGAATATTAGGAAAAATAAATAGTGTGGCCAAATGTGTTGCTAGAGAAAAAGAGGGACAAATTAATGGGAAATATTTGAATCAAAACAATCGGAATTCAATGGAGACAAGACAAAAATATATCAATTTGGGAGATGTTAGCACAATTATTTTTTTAGTAAAAAGACAAACAGACAAAACTGCACATTCCTTTCAAGTGAATAAAAAATTGCCACAATGCCTGGAAATCATTGCTGAATTATTCATGACTCAATTAAATCCAAATGAAAATGGAAAATCATTAACTAAATAGTAATTGTAATATGGTATATCAAAACTTATGAGATGCAGTTAGAGCTGTATTAAGACAGAAATTTGATCCAAAATGCTTTAAATTAGACAAAAAATTTCCAATTATGCAATCATTTATCTCTATGAGACAGAAAAATGAGAGCAAATAGAACTCAAAGAAATTAGAAACAACCAAAATGTTCTTCAATAGATGACTGGATAAAGAAGTTGTGGTATATATACACAATGGAATACTATTCGGCGGTAAGAAAAGATGAAATAGGACTATTTGTGACAACATGGATGGATCTTGAGAATATAATGCTAAGCGAAATAAGTCAGACAGAAAAAGCAGAGAACCATATGATTTCACTGGTATGTGGTATATAAACCAAAAACAACAGAAGAACAAGACAAACAAATGAGAAACAATAACTCATAGACACAGAAAATAGTTTAGTGGTCACCAGAGGGTAAGGGGAGAGGGAAGTGGTAGATGAGAGTAAAAGGAATCAAATAAAATATATGGTGATGGAAGGAGAACTGACTCTGGATGGTGAATACACAATGGGATTTATAGATGATGTATTACAGAATTGTACACCTGAAATCTATCTAACTTTAAATCTAAAACTTTAAACTTGAAATCTATGTAACTTTACTAACAATTGTCACCCCAGTAAACTTTAATTTAAAAAAAAAGGAAGAAATGATAAGCAACACATTCCAATATGAAAAGAAAAAGAAATTAGAAGATCTAAAATCTATAGAGAACCAAAAACTTTCAAAAGAAAAAATCAACAAAAGTTAGCTTTTGTCTTTGTGTCTTTGTAAAGATCAAGAAAATTTCTAAAACTTTGGCAAAGGTAATCTAAAAAAAAAAAAAAAAAAATTTAACAATACCAATTTCAAAAGGAGATAGTAAAAGGGAACATAATTACAAAATTTATCGGTATTAAAAAAATCTAAGAGGATAATATTAAACACTTTATACCAATACATTTGAAACTATTAAATGAAGTGGAAAAAAAATATGTATAGATAGACAAGTTCTATTCCCAAATTGTACAGGAAGGAAAAGAAATTTTCTACTAATGGGATATTAAAAATGTGATTTGTTAGTTGACGTGTATGTTGTAATGAACTGGGAAAACGTAGTAAAATGAAGTATAAATTCAACCAAACACCGGGTGTTGAGTTTGGAAAAACCTGAGATTAAATATTTGTCATCTAGAGAAATAAACTGAATATTGAAAATAAATGTATTTTAAAATGAGCAATAAGGATAATTTTGACTCTTATTAATAAGAATTGCTAAGATTCGTTCCCTTTCCTCACTTTTATCTGGACTTCATCCTTTGTCTCTATTGGCCTGGGTTTCCTTAATTTTGATTCTATACCAGTTTCTCCACTATGTGAGGATTATTCTAGAAGTTAGCCTTGGCTTATTAATTTTGAGCTTCATTGTGTGTAGACTCCTTCCAATTTAGGTATTACTGTGGACCCTCTACTTTACCTTATATTAGAGTGGGCAAAGTCTTCCTAGTTTTAGCTGTTCTTGAATTTGTCCTCCATGTTTTCCTTTAAGTAACTGTTGGTTGCATTGGAATTCTCAAGTCCATCTGTTAGCCCATTTATTTCCTTTGCATTTTCATGCTCTTTTGTTGATATTATACAGTTCTTGTAGCTGTTAGTAGTTTGGTGACATATTGAGATTCTTGGAGATACTTTGTCACCTTATTGTTTTGTAAATTTTGTCTATGTGATTGTCATTTTGATACCCTACTTGTTCTCGTTGTTTCTATGAGGTTTGCAAAAATACTAAAAATTATTTCTACTACACCCTTCTTCTTAGAATACCCCTCAATGAGGATATATATATTTTTCAAAAGTTACATCTATGTTGTCTAATAAAGTAGTCTCTAGCTACGTGTGGCTATTTAGGTTTAAATTTAAATTAAATTAAGTTAAATTAGAACAACAATTCTTCAGTCATACTAGGCAATGTACCAAGTGCTCAAAATAGCCACATGGTACTAGTAGGTACCATATTGGACATAAAGGATACAGCCTATATCCATCATAACAGAAAGTTCCACTGGACAGGGATGAATTAGAAAAATGTAGTTTTAAATATCGTTTCTAAAATAATCACCATTCTCATTCTAGATGTGTGGTCTATTTAATTTTTCTCATTTAAAATAACAGTTTATAAACATGGCACTTTATAGGAAGAATTTAACTCATATCCTCCTCACAGAGATAGGACAATCAATAATAATTATTATTATTATATTATTATTATTATTATTTTACAAGTAAAGGTACTGAGGATAAAGCCACAGAACTAGGGACAGACCTTGGCTGGTCTAGATAGTAAGTTGAATATTTGAAATAAGATGCTCTTTTTGTTCTTCTCTGCAGCCTTTCATGCAGTAAAGCAAAGAAATTCAGCTACTAAAACTTGATGCTTACATTCTAAAATAAAGGTCAACTGCTTTGTGCTTATTCTGTTGATTACCACACAATATTCTGATGTCTTTTGGAAAAGGACTATTCTATGGAAATATTTGATGGCCTTATTCAGGACAAATATTGTTTTCATTTCTCTCCTTATCCCTACCTCCACCACTAGCTTAACATAACTTAGTTTGCTGATATAAATTTCTCTGTAGCAAGGAGTATTCCTAGTCTGACAGTCTCAGGTAAATGGGAAAAAAAGGAGTTTAGAAACATGCAAATCAAAGGCCTATATCATGGATGCTAGCTAACTCATTTAAAATGCAGCAAGTCCCTAAGGCCATTCTTGAAAGAACTGATGTGTTCAAAGTCAGTCAAATGTGACCAACTCTGAGGTCACATTTTCATAAGGTATTCAATTAAATATTCCAAGGTGTTCTCTTCAAAGTTCATTTGAGAATTCTTTTAAAATGTTGAAATATTGAAAATATTTTTATCTTCTCCAAATTAGAAGATTTAAGCAAAAATCTTTGTTATATTTATATTTGATTATATGAAACCTATATATTCATTTTGAATACACACCTAGAATATATGTATGCACACATTGTGCAATGTTTTATATATGTAATCCCTAGGCCTATGAGTATAGTGGCAAAATCTTAGAGCATTATACATGCAATGTATATGCATTAACATATTAGAAATAAAAGGATCTCCTGTGGTAATTTAGTAACATAGCTCATTCTAGAGCAAAAGTATATTTAAAAGTGTTCTTTATCTAGCAGAATATTCATATTTAAGATGTTAATCTTGAAAAGAGCAAATTCTGATTAGGATCTTCAGAAAGATAAAAGTTAATTGATTTGTGTATTGTTTCCTTTCAAAATATTATAAAAGTAAAGATTTAAACCATTTTAATTGGAGGAATATTTTCTAGCAAAATATACTTTTGAATATTTTCCTAGGCATTATTATTAAAAAAATAATGCCTTACTATACTTAATCTGAGATTTTCGGAGCAAGCAATCTTATAATATCTAGTTGCTTTTGCTGCTTGCTCCAAAAATCTCAGATTAAATATAGTAAAAACCAAACTAATTTTTAATTATAACTGGTCATTGCAGATAATAAATTTCAACTGAGTATTTTAATAAATAGAATTACAAGAATTGGAACAATATTTTTGGTCTACAAGGAAAAGGTTTGTTCTCGGGTACATAGTAAATATTTATTGAATGAATCAATAATTGAAGGAACAACCATTTTGATGATCAAAAAGGTCTGTAAAATTGTCTATTTTGTGAATCTACAAATAAGTTATTGAATTGGTTCTATTACTACTTTTCAGAATAGAAATAAAGTTAGCAGAAAATTTTTAAAAAATGATAAAAACCATTTGTTTTATATTAGGAAATGCAGGGAAGCACTAGACAGTATAGATTAGAGAAATGTTACACAAAATATTTTTAATATTTTATTGCAACTTACACTAAGAAAAGTTCAATAAAGTGTAATAATTTTTGAAAAAATAAAATAATTAATGTTTACAAATTACCTACTGGAGCCGGGGTGCCCTATCTTCAGACATTTGTTTCTCAGTCACAGGGGTACTATCAATGTAATTGTCATGGAATGAACAATAATTCTTTCATATTTATCCTTTGGACCTTTTCCTTTTGAAAGTTCAAACAGTAAAATTCAAAAGCAAATGTAAATAGCACAGTGCTCAATACCTTCTAGCTATGCTATTCAAAGTGTATACATGTTATTTGAAATATTTTCTCTCTTTTGCTTTCCCACATACTGTTTTACTTACTGTAGGATTCACTAACTTAAAAAAGATCCCTTAAAGAGAGAAAATACAAATGGTAAATTACATATACACAAAATAATTATTAATTTTGCTTTCTCTGACATTTAAAAATTAGCTTTCTATTATTAAAAACTCATTAGAATGTTTTTGACATTTTATCAGTTCTTACTGTATTATTTATTAAATTTTTTGCAGTAAGTCCAGGTGTTAAAAATTGAGTAATGAAGGTTAAAAGAATGTGTAATCATTGCACCATACAAAAATCCGTTTAATAGAATTTATAGTTGTCTACAAAATATCAAACAAAATCTAACGCATTTTCCCCGAGGTTAGCATTAAGGCATTCTAGATGTCTAGGGACAGCAGGGTCAAACACAAAGTAGTCCCACTTTTCTATCAAAACTGTGCCCTGACCTCTGAGGCAGAGTAGGGCCAGAAGAATTCTGCAGCTACTCCTGAGTTGTGCTTTTTTTTCCCCCCAACCTAACTGAATTGAGGTTTACACACAAGCTGTTTTGTTTTGTTTTGTTTTGTTTTGTTTTGTTTTGTTTTGTTTTGTTTTGTTTTGTTTTGTTTTCTAATATATCTGACTTTTGACTGACAGCAAGTTTATTCAGTATCTGAATTTGAATGGCATTGAACGCTTCAGATACCCTTTTCTCTGGCCAGGTCTTTTCTCAGAAGAAGACAAGAATCTCTGACTGTTGATTCTGAGGGAAGTGATTTCTATGCACATGTGATTTTTAATCATTGAAATTCATGACAAATGTTGAATAAATAATATCTGCAGATACGATGTGTGCATTTGTTCAATGTCTACAACACTCTGAAACCTCTAATATCATTATGGTTCTTGAGCATGTTTATATACAAATGAAGCATACTCAACCAATCTTGGAAAACGGTTTATTTAACCTCAAAAGCTTCACTGGAGCCAATAAAAGCAAGATAATTCACAATAAATAGTGAATTTCCATTCTGACACTTCTATTCATCCTATGGTATTAAACTTTCCTTTTTCGTTTAGTTTTTAAAGTACAGTTATAGAAACGTTTGCACATTAAAAAACAAAAGAAAAAAAGCTCTGAAATAGCTACAATACAATACACAGGAAGTTTATACATACTTCCTTATATTAAAGGTAAGTCAGTAAGGAGAAGATTATCATTTAATATGCCAGATCTATATTACTGTGCTTTAGAGCAATGGCACTTTAAGTTGGGATTTTTTTTTTCAGTGAATTTTTTGCAGAAATATCTCTGGGATTCATCTATCTTAACAAGAAGTGAAAACAGTAACCTAAGTTAATATGAAACTCTGTCTACTTTGTGCATTTCTTAGAACATACAGCATTGTGAATTTTCACAAAGAGTATTTTTTAATGCATCATTCACCAAACTTATTTGAAGAAGGAATGCCATTTTTAAAATAGAATCAGTAGAGGCTATTACTCATCTGAACATACTTTGTGAAACTGGACTAAGGAATGGTATAAAAGGATTTTGCATTAGTCCTTATGTTCTTTATACGTCTCACTTCTGGATTTTACTGCACCTTCTCTCAATTTCAGTTATTTGATTAGAATTATGGGTACTTTATGGGTAAGTCGGTCTCTGAAATGTCATGCTTATATCTTTATGTTGCACCTTTTAAGAAATATCTCTTATTTCTGAATGGATTATTAGAAAATATAGTGTGCAAACACTCCTATTATGGACTGCATTGCGCCCCCCAACCCAAATCGCTATATTGAAGCCCTGACTTTCAATGTGACTGTATTTGGAGATAAAGCCATTGAGAAGATAATTAAGGTTAAATGAGGTCATAAGGGTGAATCCCTAACCAATAGGTCCTCATAAGAAGTTGGAGAGAAACCAGAAGGACACTTGTATGGAGAAAAGGCCAAATGAGGACACAGAGAATATGTGACTGTCTGCAAGCCATTAAGAGAAGGCTCACCAGAAACCAATCCTGCCAGCACCTTAGTCTTGGCCTTCCATGATCCAGAACTGTGAGAAAAATACATTATTTCTGTTGTTTAAGCCACACAGTCTGTGTTTTTTCGTTTGTTTGTTTGTTTGTTTTTTTGTTGTTATTGCTGTTGTTCTGACAGCCCTAGCAGACTAATGCAACTTTCAAATTGAAAGCAAAGAGTATAGAAACAATTTTGTTTCTCTGAATTTGTTTTTAACATTTTCTCCATTATAATACAATATCATTTATTTGATGAGACTGAATGATAGAAACGTGTCCAAACACAATGCGGAAAATAAGATGACCTGTTAAATGGGATAAAGGAGATAATCATTTCATCCTACTAGATTATTTTAATTTGTTTAATCATGTCCATCCCCAAAATCTCTGAGTTCATAAAATTGTGTTTTTCCTACTTTTAAAATAGTTGTGACTTACATAGCTATTAGTGCTTTTAAAAGCATCTTGAAAAGGAAGTAAATTCTTTACGCAATAGCTTTTTCATTTCAGCAACATCTTATTCCAAATCCATTCTGATCAATTTTAAATAATTACTCCATTCAGTTCTTGGTAAAGATAGTTCAGTAAATTGCAATTGTTAATCAGCTCTCTCCAGATGAAACATTTCTACAAAAGCAAAGCATCGTAACTCTTTCTATACTCTTGTGTTGCATCTGTTAGTAGCCAAGGAGTTGAAGGGTAGGGAAGAGACTCCAATTCAATTTGAATTATTGCCAAAATAGATGTAGTGGTCTTTCTATTGATGATTAAGTACTGACTATATATAAAGTTTACTTGATAATATGTCTAATAGTTATTTTCTTCTGTTTTTGATTTTAGTTATTTATAAATAGTATATATTTATTGAATTTCAGATGCACACAGTACCTGGATATATAAAGATTATGTAGCTCCTGCCACTCTAGAGTTTAAATAGAGTGAGGAAGGTGGACAATAATTAACAGAATATAAATATATATATGATTAGCAAAAATCAAGGGAATACGTTTCAAGGTCAGGATTTGTGAAGGTCTAAGGGTGTAAACTCTCTGATATGTAACGTGATATCAAAAAGTAAGAAGGAGCCAGACACCTGAAAAGACAAGAAGGCTGGGGAAAATGTCATGAGTGAAAACCCTAATGTGGGGGACAGCTGGCCCTGTCTGAGGGAGGTCAGTGGGGCTGGGCAGCAGTGGACAAAGGAAAGAGTGCGTAAGAAAAAGTGAGAGTGATGAGAAAGGCTTCAGTCTGGATTTCAAAGGCCCCCAAAGAGCTTGGATATTAAAGAATATGATGACAGGCAAATTTGAAGAGCCACATCATTGTTGGCGGATAGGGAATGGAGCATCTTTTCTTTCAGAATAGTCAGAGTATCAATAAAAAAGGCTAATAAAAAATGTCTGTAACTTTTCTATGCTCCAATATTTTTAAAAATCGATAGACAATAAGACTGATTACAATTTAGCTTCCATTGTCCCATGTCAATTGTTCATATGAAAAAAAAAAAGATGAGGACAAAAAAAAAAAGAGGAGGAAGAGGAGGAAAAGGAAAAGAAAATGAATGAAGCATTATATTGTTTCTTAACGTAACCCATCACAGAACATTAAAGCTAGAGATGATACCACACTGTTTAAGGTTTCCATGTTAGTTAAAAACAGCTTCTTGCTCTACGGCTTCCATAGTGTAAAGGATCTCCCTAAAATAAATTGCAATTTTCCTGAGAGAGGAAAAGAAGTCCTAATGCATGTGCACTGTAGCTTAACATAAAGCACACCATCTGGCACTAGCTTTTTATTTGGCAATGATCTATAATGACATATTATAACAGATTTTATCTGTTAATTACTAAGAAGCAGAAGTGATTTCTATCTCAAATTCAACAGAGCAAAATAAAACGGTTACAGTAATGGGAAAAGTGTTCTTTAAGAATTGAAAAATTACTTCAGAATTCATAAGTCTGTTTTATACAATATTACTATTACTCACTGGTATACAAACTCATAGCAGAAGTTGAGAACATTTCTATCTGCCTGCATTTCCCTTTTTTAATTTGTAGATGTTTTCATGGTGGTAAACTCCTTACTATGCATTAAGGATAAAACACTGAAATATATATCTAGCACAAGAACTAAAAGTTACTTTATTTTTTTAAAATTTATATCTGTCCAATTGCTTAATTAGGTACATCTCTATGCTTTGAACATGAACAAAAAACAGCAAATATATTTGAAATGTGTATTTTGCCTTCTAACGTATACCCAAATGTGAAATATTATGAAGAATCAAATTAGAAACGGTTAACAGGTAATATCAAGACAGATGATTCAATGGTCCCGCTAAGGAACATATTTTAAAAACTGTTTTGATCCCAGACCCCTGGAGGTTTGCTGTGTTATCAGAAGCAATTTTACAGGTTGGAAACATATTTACTTCACATGAAGCTCGGTAAGTGGAGGAACATTCATGGGAACACAGGTCAATGTCTTCACTCTTTTAAAAGACATCAGTGACACTGATGGGTACCCTATCTGCTGGAAGTTGTCACTTGCAGGTTCAAGGCAAAGTAATTTTGTCCCCTTAAACCTTTAAGTTTAAAGGATTAAAAGAGAAACCACAGAGTTATATAGATAAGTGGAGGGTTTTCTTTTTAAAGATTATATGTCTATTTAAACTTAATTTCACAACTGATTTGTTTACATTGTATTGTAAGTACATCCCAGCATACAATTAAAAAATCTTCTACATATTTTTACATTATTGCTGAAAGAGATAAGCATTTGCACTGGACAGTGAATCAAATACCAAGCTGGGTATAAGGTTTTGCTGCTTGCCCTGGGATTACATAGATGCGCTTTTAATCTAATTGAATACTAGGCTACCAGATGGTACTTCTTTTTAATTTATTTGGATCTAATTACCATTTTCTTCTTGACGATTGAACTCTCAATACTCAGCATGGTACAAAAATGCTTAGAGCAAAAACGGCGCTGACTATGCCCCCTTGGAACTAGGTGTGGCCATGACACTAAACTCTACTCATGCAAAGTAAGCAGATTCCCTCTGTTGCAGAATAACAAATCATTTCATTCACATTTAGAATACTTCTTATGATAATGAATATGACACTGTGAATAATTGTGTTTTGTTTTTGTTTTTGTTTTTGTTTTAATATTGTGAAACCAGTTGGCCAAAGTCAAGATGAAGACATACAGCCACCATTGTTTTGACATAAACAACATCATCAATACATTTGAAAAATATCTGTTCAGTCCCCCCAATCTTAAGTGGCAGCAATCTATGTCTGGAATTGCTATATTGGTTCATTTTCATTTCACAATAAGCCATCAATCATCACACATTCTAATCACAGGAAAATAGATATTCTCTCCTGTGGAAGAGCTATCTGACAGATACCCCAATATCTATTCTCCACTTATTCCTTTTAAAAATACAAGGACCCTCACTAGGTGTGACCATAACACAAGGCTCTAAGATGTAAGTACAGTAGAAATAATGGGTCAACTTTCCTAAAAAAGAAATGCATTTCCCTCCACATCCACCTGCCTGACAAATGGTAACAGGAGTAGCCACGTGAGAGCCAGATATGGGAAGTCCATAGCTGACAGAACCACTTCACCAACTGTCGATCACTTCGCCAGTGGCAAGGGACATAAATTATTTCTTCAAGCCACTGCATCTGTTATAACAGCTTGCCTGTGTTCTTTAAAAAATGCAAAAATAGAGAACTATCTGAGAATCCAAATATCTATTCTTATAATTTTGTAATTTCAGTTTTTTAATAACTGTGAAGAAATGCATTCAGGTTAACTTTAGAATTCATGTCCAGGACTTCTCCAAACTCCTGCAGTCCATTTTTTATACCTGTTTGCCACTGCAAAATTCTTAAGCCAATCAAATCAGTGACTATCTGTTGATCTTTAACAGTAAATGATAAAAGTCAATCAATACTTGAATTACATAGTAATGTGTTAATTGATCTTTTATACGAAGGTGACATCATGTTGAACCACATTTGATATTTAATACAATCTACTTGGATGCAATAAAATATTTCATATTGAATTATTCTGGATTTTTACTACATTTTAACATTATATCTCAGATGGAAGCAAAAGAAAACATAAATCTAATTTGAAAGCCATACATTCCAAGACATATACATATATATGAACAAGTAAAACAATCTGGACAGACACCCTATTAGTAGCTATTACTAATGCCAGTATTAATCATTGCTAACACGAGTTTCAAAAATAGGTTTAACTAGCAACTTGTATTTTCTATTTTAATATTAGTTAGGTATAAGTCATCATATTCAGAAAATAGCAATTTTACTAAAGTACCCCTTAAGATAAAGTATTTTAAGTATTCCAATAATGTCATATAAACATTTTCAATAGTTACTGACACTGTCAGACTTTTCTGCTACTGTTACTTCTTTTTCAATGTTTATTTTCTTCTTTTCATTACTAATTTTGTATATTTGTGCTTTCTTTCATGTTGATCTTATTAAGGTACCATTTAGCTTACCTTTTTAGTTTTTTTCAAACAAAAAGTAATATTTGATATATAAACTTACTAAAATGTTTTATATCTATAATCTAATGTCTGTATTTTATTTCTTGATATTGTTTTCTTCATTTAATTTTGTTGTTTATTTAGCTGTTTAAACTGGGAATACACTTTATTTTCAATTAAAAATTTTTATTGACAAAACTTCTGAGTATTATTTTTATTTTAATCATAGCTTTAAATGTATTGCACGAATTCTAAATGTGGTGTTTTCATTATTATTTTTCACAATTCTGTTTTTCACTTTCGTCTTGTATATACTTCCCTTTCTACCAAAGAGTTGTTTAAAAGGAAGAATTTAATTTCTAGGTGCAAGTTTCTTTGATTGTTTTTCATGTTGCTAAGAATTCTTAGTTCTATTGGGTTTTGATCCAAGATTTAATTTTCTTTGCACCTTATCATATGATATTTTTTGTGAATGTTCATGTACACTTGAGGAAAAAACTCCATTGTATATTATTGGGTGTGATTGGGTATAATTATATTAATACAAATTAAATCTGCTCTGTTAATTTGTTTTTCTTGTTTAAACATCCCTATTACACATGTGATTTCTTCATTTCCTGTCTTCCATTCTAAGAAATTTCTCTCTTGGATTTTGTAATTGTTTATCTTGCATCATATGAATGTCCTTGTATTTTTAATCCTGTTTTTATTTCCCAACACTTAGTATTTAAAAATACATTTTTGATATAGAAAACGTATTTACAAATCAGCAATAAACATGCAAGTTAACCCAACAATCAGTGGACAAAATATGTAAGTAAATAATCTACAAAAGAGAATGGAATTTTTAAAAATAACAGTACCAATGGCTATATATTTTTGAAGGAGTATGTCCTATGAAGGATTACTATTTTACAATTATGTGAAAAAAATATTATTTTTTAATAGAAGAGAACTTGTGACAAGTTAAAGATAGTTAAAGAATGATATTCAAAGATTCAAAGCATTGTGGTTAAAACTTTCCTGGGCTCTTTGCCGCTCTAATTGATTTTGAGTTCTAAAGAACAGTATCTTATGTATTTTTTATAACTCCACAGTGTGATGTGTGTATTAAAGTTAGTATTTGATAATAATTCCAAATTTTAAAAAGGTTGCAAAAACTAAACTAGTACAGATAACAACCATTTACAGTTTATCTAAATTCACCTGTTAACATTTTACCCACTTACTTTATTAGTTTTTTTATTCCACTTCTTAATTTTTTATTAAATTCATTATGGTGACATTGGTTAGTAAAATTATATAGGTTTCAAGTGTACAATTCTATAATACATCATCTGTATATTGCATTGTGTGCTCACCACTCAAAGTCATTTCTCCTTCCATCACCACATATTTGACCCCCTGTACTCTCTCTACTACCCTCTTCCTTCCTTTCCCTCTGGGAACCACTAAACTTTCTTCTGTGACTATGAGTTTTTGTTTGTTTGTTTGTTTGTCTTGCTCATCTGCTACTTTCAGTTTTATATCTCACATATGAGTGAAGTCATATGGTTCTTGAGATTTTCTGACTTAATTCTCTTAGGAAGATAATCTCAAGATCCATTCATGTTGTTATAAATGGCAGTATTTCATCTTTTCTTATTGCTGATTAACATTCTATTGCATATATGCACTACTTCTTCTTTATCCAATCATCTACTGAAGGACACTTTTGTTGTTTACATGGCTTGATCACCATGAATAATGCTGCAATGAACATAGGGATACATATATCTTTACAGATAAATGATTTTTTAGATTTTGGAGGTAGATACCCAAAAGAGGGATTGTTGGGTCATATGATAATTCTATTCTTAATTATTTGAGGACCATCCATAGTGGCTGTACCAACTTACATTCCCACTGGCAGTGTATAAGGGTTCCTTTTTCTCTACTGCCTCTCCAACTTGTTTTTGTCTTGTTGATAATATCCATTCTAACAGATGAAAGGTGGTATTGCATTGTGTTTTTGATTTGCATTTCCCTAATAGCTAGTGAAGTTGAGCATTTTTTCATATATCTGTTGGCCATTTGTATGTCTTCTTGGAAGAAGTGTCCGTTGAGGTCCTCTGCTCATTTTTCAATTGGATTGTTTTTTGTTTGTTTGTGTGTTATTCAGTTGTATGAGTTCTTTATATATTTTGGATAGTAGCTCCTTATCGAAGGTATTGTTTGGAAATATCTTCTCCCATTCGGTTGGTTGCCTCTTGTTTGACTGATGGTTTATTTTGCTGTCCAGAAGGTTTTTAGTTTGATACAGTCCCATTCATTTATTTTTGCTTTTACTTCCTTCACCTTTGAGGTCAAATTCATAAAATCCTCTCTGAACCCAAGGTTTAAAAGTTTAGTACATATGCTTTCTTCTATGCAATTTATTCTTTCCGTTCCTATGTTTAGGTCTTCAATTTTTTAGTTAATTTTGGTTTATGGTGGCAGATAGCAGTCTAGTTTCGTTATTTTGAATGTAGCTTTCCAATTTTCACAGCACCATTTATTGAAGAGACTTTCTTTTCTGCACCTTATGTTTAGGGATCCGTTGTAGAAAATTATCTGCCCATATATATGTGGGTTTATTTCTGGGTTCTCAATTCTATTCCGTCTGTGTGTCTATTTTTCTGCCAATACCATGCTGCTTTGATTATTGTTGCTTTGTAGCATAAATTAAAGTCAGAAAGTATGACACCTCTGGCCTTGTTTTGTTTTTGTTTTTGTTTTATCCTCAAGATTGCTTCAGCTATTCAGGGTCTTTTGTGATTCCATACAAGTCTGATGCTTGTTCTAGTTCTTTTCAAAAAAAGGACACAGGGATTTTGATGGAGATTGCATTAAATCTGTATATTGCTTTGGGTAATATGGCTATTTTAACTATGCTGATTCTTCCAATCCATGAACACAGAATATCTTTTCATTTATTTGTGTCTTCTTCAATTTCTTTTAATAATGTCTCATGCTTTCTAGTGAATAAGTCCTTCACATCCTTGGTTAAATTTATTCCTAGGAATTTACTCATTTTGTTGCAATTATAAAAGGGTTTTGTTTCATTTCCTTTCTGAAATGTCATTGTTATATAGGATCACGTGGATTTCTGTAAATTGATTTTATACACTGCAACTTTACTGTATTTGTTTATTGATCCTAGTAGTTTTTTGGTTGTGTCTTTAGGGTTTTCTATATAAATAATTATGTCATCTGTAAACAGTGGCAATTTAACTTCTTCATTCCCAATTTGGATGCATTTGTTTCTTTCTCTTGCTTGATTGCTCTGGCTAGGACTTCCAGTGCTGTGTTAAATAACAGTGGACAGAAAAGGGCATCCCTTTCTTGCTTCTAATCATTAAGAAAAATCTGTCAGTTTTTTACCATTAAGCATGATATTAGCTGAGGGTTTGTCATATACAGTCTTTATTATATTGAGGTACTCTCTGTACCCATTTTGTTAAGTGGTTTAGTAACAAATGGGTATTGTATCTTGCCAAATGCTTTTTCTGTATCTATTAATATAATCATCTGATTTTTATTCTTTATTTGTATATGTCAATGTATCACATTGACAAATATGGGTAGATCATCCAAAGAGAAAATCAATGAGGAAATGTCAGCCTTAAATGATACATTAGACATAACGGACTTAATTGACATTTGCACAACCTTTCATCGTAGAACGCCAGACTATGCACTATTTACTAGTGCACGTGGAACATTTTCAAGGATAGACCACATGTTGGGACACAAAACTATTTAAGAAGACTGAAATCATACCAAACATATTCTCCAACCAGAATGCTTTAACACTGGAGACCAACTTCAAAAAGAAAGTGGGAAATACCACAAATACATGGAGATTAAACAACATGACACTAAAGCATGACTGGGTCAAAGAAGAAATAAAAGGAGAGATGAAAAAAATACATAGAAACAAATGAGAATAAAAAGACATCGTATCAGAATTATTGGGATGTTTGGAAAGAGGTATTAAGACATAAATTTATATCATGAAAGGCGTATTGCAAGAAACAAGAAAAATCCCAAATAAAAAAAACTAATATTACATCTTAAAGAACTAGGAAAAAAAAGAACAAATGAAACTCAAAGTCAGCAGAAGGAAGGAAACAACAAAAATTGGAGCAGAATTAAATGAAATAGAGGATTAAAAAAATAGAAAAAAATAATGCAAGAAAGAGCTGGTTCTTTGACAAGATTAATAACATTGACAAACCCATGGCTAGACTCACTAGGGAAAAAAGAGAAAAGACAATTAAACAAAATCAGAAATGGAAGAAGAGAAGTTAAGACAGATACCACAGAAATACAAAGGATCATATGAAAATACTATGAAGGACTACATACCACCAAATTCAATAACTTAGAAGAAAAGGACAAGTTTTTAGAAATATGTAACCTTCCTAGACTGAATCACAAACAACTGTAAAATCTAAATAGACTGATCAACAGTAAGGAAATTGAAAATCATCCAAAACCGTCATAGGGAATAAAGTCAATGGAATTGTAACAGCTATATACAATATGAGAGGGGTACTATATTGGGGGAGGGGTGTTATGACTTTGTGAAGGGTATAAATGTCTAACTATTGCATTGTTTTGTATACCTGGGACAACAACAACAACAAAAAAGTCCAGGACCAGATGGCTCACTAGTGAATTCTGCCAAACATTCAAAGATGATTTAATACCTGTCCTCCTCAAACTCTTCTAAAAAATTTAAGAAGAGGTAATACTTTCTCCTTTATTTTATGATGCCAACATTATCCTGATACCAAAACCTGGTAAGGATAACACAAAAAAAGAAAACTACAGACCAATATCTCTAATGAATACAGATACAAAAATCCTAAACAAAATACTAGCAAATCAAATACATTAAAAAGATTATACATGAAGATCAAATGGGGTTCATTCCAGGGGCATAACGGTGGTTCAACATATGCAAATCGATTAATGTGATACACCACATAAACAAAATAAAGGATAAAAATCACATTATCCTATCAATAGACACAGGAAAAGTATTAGTTTCCACTTTTTCTTTTTTTTCCTTTCTCCTTTCTTCCTTCTTCCTTCTCACTCTTTCATCTGCCTATATATCTGTCTATATTAGGTTGTATACTTTCATTCAAATTTATTCTTCCTTGGTCAGCTTACAGTTTCGTATTCATTTCTGATCAGATTTTATCAGTTCTTCTATTTCTTTTCTTGGTTCAATCAATTTCATTTTATTTCATCCTTTTCTATGTTTTAGTTCTTGAATTTCTGGTTCAAGATGATTTTTCAAATCCACAAATGTTTTGTTTAAGATATGCAATACAGTTTCAAGTGTTGTGTTATAATTTTCTTCTGATTCATCACTGTTTTTCTGTTGGTTTGCTTGTTTATTTTTTGCAGGGGAATTTGCCAGCTGAATTGCATACCATCACACTTTTCATTTCAATTTTGTCACAGTTTTCAAAGAAGAGGAGAGTTTGAGTCTCTGCATCTTAGTGGGAAGGGCTGGCAAACTGTTATATTTTATAAGAATCTTGGTTCAAAAGCAGCCACTTCTATCTCTGTAACAAAGTATGGTTCTTTACTAGATTTTTCTTAAGAGGTAGTGAAGAATGGGGAGACAGGGTCAACTGTGTGCGTGTGTGTGTGTGTGTGTGTGTGTGTGTGATATATATATATATATATATATATATATATATATATATATATATATATATAGTTCCCTAAAATTAAATTTTCTGAATATTTTCCTAAGAACAGAAGCAATGCTTTTCATTATTAATTTCTTAGATTAAGTATTGAAATAGCTTATAGAATTATTTCAAGTACTCTACAAATGTTTCAAGTCTATAAAAAAAAACTTATTTTAGAAGCCACATCCATTGTCCTCACTCACTATATAAATCAGTCCTCGGGCAAAATACATATGGTGCACTGAGACTAGGTGCTTTAAGGAGTTTAAAGAATGAACTATTTGTTCATGGGAGAGATTAAGAAATTTTACAAATAATAATATGGTAATCCAAGGGATACTAAGAACAAAAAGTATTCACAACATATCCAGTATATCAACTATTATGAAAATACTTATTGTGAATAGCATAATGTCAAATAAGGTAAAAGTTCTGGTCAGAAGAATATTTTACAATAAAGCAAGCCTTATATTTCCCCATGTTGCACCAAAGAACATTGGCATCAGATTTATTTTACATCTTCATTCTTTTCTGTTTTGCACAACTTCTATCCAACATTCCTTTAAATTTATGAGTGAAGACGGCATACTCATTTGTAAGCTAATAGGGCTGGTGATAGGCTAGAATTGGAAAATAAAACTCTTTGCAATAATAATATCCAAAAACCAGTTCAAAAATTTCCATTTTACTTTGAAGACACTAATTTCAAAGGCATGAAAACATTCTAAATTTTAATATGCAAGTGTTTTAACTCGACCAACTCTGATGAAAATGTGCACATTTAGGAGTTGAGAAATAAAAAAGAGATGATGCTCTCTATGTGCTTATAATACAGAGGATAACTAACGTTGCCTATACAAAGAAGGAAAGACAGATAACAGGTGCATAAAAGAAAAATAGTATTGTCCTATCTTCAATCTCTACTTCATTGATAAGACAAAAACATTTCCCTCCATTACTGTGTCTTTGTAGATATAATAACAGAGAGTAATTCTGATGTGAAGCTAGCCGCTCCTCTTCCTAGATGCTACTCTACACTACATTCCACTCAACAAAGCACTTTGTGCCTCTTCTATATCTCTAAATATTATTTTATCTGATTGATAAATATAAATGTCATGAATTATAATGAAGCAGCAGAAATGTAGGCTATTATTTGTCTAGTGAACCTATTTCAATAGCATCATATCGTGAATAATATTCATATTATATCAAACAATTAATAAAAGAATTATTCAAGGATAAAAAATTAAGATGTCACTCCATTTGAGTAATACTTAAAACACACAAATGCCCAAAGACTCTTTTTTATTAACAGCATCATATAGTCTCTGTTGATTTCTTGTGTATGCGTGAAGTGCACTACTCATAAGGATTTATGCATACTGCAAATTTATTTGAAGATTTTAAAATTTGAAAAAGGCAAGTTACCTTACCTTTTATGTTTCATTGCATTTTTATAGACTTACTGGTTTTATAGAGATGCATCTTGACATAACAAAAGTTTTTCTAACAATTTTTCATGCAATTTGTCTATAAAACCAAAGAATAAAAAACATACAGTTTCCTAATAAATAATAATTTTAAACATATATTATTCATTCACACACACACACACACACACACACACACACACACACTGAGTTAATTCTTCTCCGATAGTAAGAGGAAAATAAAGTAGACTTTGTTCTCAGCCAAAAGTCAAAAACAAAATAGCAAAACTACAGTGACATATTGGATTTCTAAATCATGCATTGGTCCACATTTATTTATATTAAAAAGTGGAAAACTGGTCCAGGTGTGTCAAACTTTGCTTGAGGGTGGTGGTACATGGAGTGGTGGGGTTAAGGTCATCCCTTCCTGCTGGCTACGATCAGATTCTGGACTTGCAGCTAATTTTGGTGTCCTTAAAGAGCCCTCTAAAATTCACATACAAGGTCAAAACTTTGCTGTGAGAAAGTTGCTTAGCTCAACCAAGCTGGATGAAGGAAAGCTAACAGAAAGGGTAAGTGAGGCTACAGAGGCCCAGGATAATCTCTGTTATTCCTCCAACCCACCATTAAATATAGTGGTACCTGCTGGTGGTCTCACATCAAGATCTGAATTTAAGAAAAGGAGGAGAAAGGAAGGAATGAATGACTTCTGAAAACAAAACTGGTTAAGTTTATATTTGTCCTATAAAGCAAAAAGTGAGCTTATTCAAAATGTTTGAGAAAGATTTCCAGTCAAGATGGCAGAATAGATAAATGCTGTGCTCACTTCCTTCCACAACGATATCAAAATTACAACTAAATTATAGAACAACCTGAAGAATTGAGAACTACCTGAAGACTAGCTGAACAGAAGTAGTGTAATTTCAGATATAAAGAAAAAGCCATGTTGAGACTGGTAGGAGGGGCAGAGACATAAAACAGGTGAATCCCATACCCTTGTGTGATGGTTAATAATTGGGAGGGATATCTTGGATGTGGAGATCTCCCCTGAAGAGCGAAGGTTCCCAACCCCATAATGGGTTCTCCAGCCCAGAGCATTAGAGTCGGGAACAAGAGTCCCCACAACAGCTGGCTGTAAATATCAGCAGGAACTCATTCTGGGTAAAATGAAGAGCTGCTACAGACCCAGGCATCCTCCTAAAGGGCTCGAACACATATTCATTTGCTCACAAACACTCACCCTAAGCTCCAGAGAAGGTACAGCAGCTCACAAAGAACCAGGGACGGACAGGGAGGGACTGAATTATCTGGCTACAGAGCAAGGGCTAGAGAAGCAATTTTATAATGGACTAACATGACTGCAGGTGCCATTATTCCTTGATTGAGCCCTCCCCACACACAGCCTATAGGTGCAGTTGGGCACCAGATCTGAGTCTCCATTAACCTAGCTAACATAGCTCTTCCTCTACCCTGGTGATTCTCTGACCACCTGCCCCACCCAATTCTTTCAGAGGTTAATCCACACAAATGACCAACTAGAGCCTGCACTGCGGACTTTTCTAAAATCTCTCAAAGGTCTACAAAACCCAAACAAGCAGCTGCTGGCCTCAGAGTGCCCTGTACCTCTTGCTAAGCAGTCCCAAGCTCAGTATTAGTGGAAGCCAGCCTCAGTTCACAGCATAACTTCGCCAAGGCACCTCTAAGCCCAGTATAGGCAGCTACAAACTGCAAATCACTCTGTAACTCCTACCAGGTAGTCCTGGGCTAAACACAGGCAGTGGCTGAAATTAACCTGCACCAAAGCCCCTCCCAAGAGGCTACAGAACCAACACAGAGACCACAAAGAACACTACCCCATTAGTCCTACAAATGACACACTCGAATAATGGACTTGGCAGGCACCAGAGCCCTGCTAAGGTGAATCCTGGTCCATGAGGATCAACAGCTTGTTCACTGTAGTCAGAGCTAGTCCTCACAGCCAGTCAGCCTAAGGGTCAATCCTACTCTCAGATGTGCCAACAGCAATCAACGCTCAACTACAGCCAGAGGGCTCACACAACCCACACAAGGGACATCCCTGGAGTCCCCAGATCATGTGAACAGTGAGAATGCGCTACTGGGCCCCACAGAATACATACTACATAAGACCACTCTGCTAATAGTGGGAGATGTAGTAGAACTACCTAATACACAAAAACAAACACAGGAATGCAGACAAAATGAGGAGACAAAATATTATGCCACAAATGAAACAACAGGACAATACTCCAGAAAAATAACAAAATGAAATGGAGGCAAGCAATCTACCACATGCAGAATTCAAAACAATGGTTATAAGGTTGATCAATAAACTCAGGGGAAGAATAGATGATCTGAGTGAGAACTTCAACCAAAAGATAGGAAATATAAAAAAGGAGAGAGGAAATATAAAAAAGAAACACTCACAAATGCAGAAAACAATAACTGAAATGAAGAATACATTAGGAAGGAATCAACAGCAGATTAAATGAAGCAGAGGATTGAATCAGCAATTTGGAAGACAAGGTATTGATCAACAATGTAGAGAAAAACACCTAATCAGAACAGCAAAAAAATAAATAAATAAAAAGAATTTTTAAAAACGAGAATAGTTTAAGGGACCTCTGCAAAAAATCAAGTGTAACCACATTCACTTCATAGAGATACCAGAAGGACAAGAGAGAGAACAAAGTACTGGAAAGATATTTGAACAAATAGTGAGAGAAAACTTCCCTAACCTGGTGAAGGAAATAGACATGCAAGCCCAGGAGGTGCAGGGAGCATCAAACAAGATGAATCCAAAGAGCAAGACACATTATAATTAAAACCTCAAAGCTTAAAGACAAAGAGAGAATCTTAAACGCAGAAAGAGAAAAGCATGTAGTTACCTACAAGGGAGTTCTCATAAGATTGTCAGCTGATTTCTGAACAGAAACTTTGAAGCTCAGAAGGGATTGGCATGAAATATTCAAAGTGATGAAAAGCAGCAACTTTTAACCAAGTTACTCTACCCAACAAGGCTATCATTTAGAATTGAAGAAGAGATAAAGAGCTTCCCAGATAATAAAAAGCTCAAGGAGTTCATCACCATCAATTCAGCATTAAAATAAATGTTAAAATATATCGTTAAGAAGAAGAGGAAACAAAAAAATCAAAAATATAAATAAGAAAATACTGCAAAGAGAAAAAAATCTCACTAACAAAGGCAAACACATAACTAAAGCAGTGGATAAACCAACTATAAAGCTAGTACAAAGGTTAAAAGGCATAAGCAAGAATATTACAAGGTATGACAATTAAGTTCGTGAACTTGTTGTAACGATGTTGCTAACCATTTTTTGATATCAGAGGGATTATTCATTGTGAATTTGTACCAACTGGACAAACAGTTAACCAACCTGAACTGTTCGCCAACAATTCATGGCTCTTGCATCATGACAATACATGGCACTGTCTGTGAGGGAGTTTTTTTGCCAGTAAACAAATAACTGTAAGGAAATACCCTTCCTATTCACCTAATCTGGCCCTCAATAGCTTCTTTCTTTACCTGAAAATAAAGGAAATATTGAAAAGAAGACATTTTGATGACATTCAGGACATCAAGGGTAATATGACGACAGCTCTAATGGTTATTCCAGAAAAGAGTTCCAAAACTGTTTCGAAGGGTGGACAAGGCACTGGCATTGGTGCATAGCTTCCCAAGGGGAGTACTTCGAAGGTGTCTGTAGTGATATTCAGCAACAAGGTATGTAGCACTTTTTCTAGGATGAGTTCTCAAACTTAATTGTCTGACCTTGTATGTGTAATTACAAACCATAAATTAAGGGGTACACACAAATAAACACACAGAAGAAGTAAAAAATAATGGCAAAAACATAAATGTGGAGAGGGTGAATAAAACTGATAGTGATTTCAGAATATGTTCAAGTATGAGCAACCATCAACTTAAAATAGACTGCTATAAACATAGCTTCCTATATATGAAGCATGTGGTAAACACAAACCAAAAGTTTACAAGAGCTATATAAGAAATAAAGGTAAAGGAATCCAAATACAGCACTACAGAAAATCATCAACATACAAGAGAAGAGAAAAAGAGAGCAAGAAAAGCACAGAGAAGAACTACAAAAATAATCAGAAAACAACTCACAAAATGTGAATAACTACATTTCCATTAACAGTTATTTTAAATGTAAATGGGTTAACTGCTCCAATTAAAAAACAAGTAGATAAAGAAGTGGTACATATATACTACAGAATATTACTTGGCCATAAAAAAAGAATGAAATCTTACCATTTGTGACAACGTAGATGGACCTAGAGGGTATTATGCTAAGTGAAATAAGTCAGACATAGAAAGACAAATACCATATGATTTCATTTATATATGAAACCTAAAAGAAAAGAAATGAACAAACTAAACAGAAACAAACTCATAGATACAAAGAACAAACTATATCTATGCCAACTATATAACATCACACACACACACACACACACACACACACACACACACACACACAGACATACACATAGAAAAGGAAAAACTAATAAATTAGGCTTTGAATTTATTTTTGGAAATATCTAAATCAAATGTTAAACAGTGCCAGCCTACTTGTTTAATATGCTCCACAGAAGTGTTTTGTTTGGCAAACATACAGTAGGAAATATTCAGGGACTTAATTATAATTAGACTGGGTATACATTCTCAAGTTATTCATAGGCCTTAACATTTTATTTTGTCTTAGAATATACCCAATGCAAACATTTCTGTCACTAGGTACCTGCAGATAGTTAATATAGTACTGGTTAATAAAAATATATCACATTTCAAAAATAAATTAGATTATTAAAAATTAAGGAGCTAACTGATTAGCATAGCAACAGATTAGAAGGAAATATTATTAATGAGACAAATACATTTTTCTGTTTATTTTAAAAGAAATATTAAGACATGGATAACAAAAGCAAGTGAAGTTAAAAGTTTTCTCAAGTATGAGTTTGCATTTTTCTTCTTTTGAAAACAAATTAGATGATATTAATAGTAGATCATGAAAACAAATGGAAAATGAATGAATTGTACTACTAAAAAACAAACAACTGTACCAACAAATACTATTATGAGTATATCACCTTTCAACAGTCGAATAAGGAATGGGATTCAATGAATCCAGCTATTGGGAATGACATACCTAGCCTTCAAGCAAGGATTTCATGCCAATTCTAATTTAATCCAAGTCAGTGTGGTAGCTAAATGTCAGTGGCATCTGACAGCTATTCCAGAATTGATATGACATGAGCTGGCTGCCTCACTTCACCAGTTCCTTGCAGACAGGTGTTTACCTCATAAAAACCATATCCAAAATGCCATGCCAATATCACTTAGACATAGTATATTCCCTTCTTACCAACCAAATAATAATGCGTATTTAAATGAAATCAATCATAATTGTCAGATTGAAGGGTTTGTACAGCCTTTATAAATGAAGAAAAAAAATAACCAAACTACGTCCTGAATAAATCAAAAATAAATCAAAAATAAAATTTTAATTCTGTTCCAGGACTTTGGCTTATCTCTCTTTTACAGACTCTTTTTCCTCTCCTAGCACTAACTCAGATTATCTAAATGTAGGCCAAATGTAACTGTTAAAAATATTGTCTGATTGGACGTTGAGTATTCAAGACTTTGCCAAGAATATAAGAAACTTGTCAGTATGTTATTAACCAGTCCTAGTGGAAAACAAAATCAGTGAAATGTTACATATTGGCGAGGAAACTTAGCTCAAAAAGAGGTTTTCTAAAGTAGAATTTCTCAGCCATAAGAAAAGATGAAATACTGCCATTTGCAACAACGTGGATGGATCTTGAGATTATCTTGATAAGCGAAATAAGTCATACAGAAAAAGTGGAGAACCAGATGATTTCATTCATATGTGAAATATAAAACTGAAAGCAAAATAACAAATAAGACAAACAAACAAAAACTCATAGACACAGACAACAGTTTAGTGGTGACCAGAGGGTAAGGGGAGAGAAAGAAGTAGAAAAGGGTAGAATAGGTCAAATATATGGTGATGAAAGGAGATTTGACTTTGGGTGGTGAACACAGAATGGAATATACTGGTGAGATACTATAGAATTGTACACTCGAAACCTATATAGTTTTAGTAACCAATGTCTTCCCAATAAATTTAATAATAAATAAATAAATAAATATAATTTATTTGTGTATGATGGCAAATCAGTGAAATAATATCAAGAAATACCGTGTTTCCCCGGAAATAAGACCTAGCCGGACCATCACCTCCAATGAGTCTTTTGGAGCAGAAATTAATATAAGACCGGTTCTTATATTATATTTGACCCAGTCTTATGTTATAGCAAAATAAGACCAGGTCTTATATTAATTTTTGATCCAAAAGACATATTAAAGCCAATGGTCCGGCTAGGTCTTAGTTTTGGGGAAACACGGTAAGACAACTTTTCATGACCTGACTGAAAAAGTACTCACTCCAAATATGATCCACATGTTTTCTTTGCTTATTTTCTACATAACCAGTAAGGTCACTTACTTATTTAACCTGTTTTGAGGGTAAATATGACTGCAGATTTTTTTTTTTCTCATTCTCTCTACAGAGCATAACTGCATTAAATAAAAAAATCTACGTGCAGTTTACTGTCATGTTATTTTCAGAAGAAACAATTCCCATTGCTAGGCATTCTATTGATGAGAATGTAAACTTGAACTTATGAATACAGAGGGAAGATTTGAAATTTAGTGATCTCCTAGCCCAGCTTCTGGTAGGTACCCATTATTTTCAGGAAATAATTCAGAATATAAGTTAGGTTGAAACTATTCTTCTCTGCATCAGTGGCAGTGACATATATAATAGAAAGCTGCAAGCATACTACCTCCAAGCAAATGCCAGAGTGCTGAATCCGATATATGTTTGCCCTGTAGAGACTCTCTTCAAATGATATATTCACCTGCTACAACTCATCACTGTGATGCAGACCTTCAAACCTTCTCCCAGGCTATATATCATTCTTAAAATTATACCTTCCAACCTATTTTTATGCTACACACACCCCCCAGATAACCTAAAATCATAGATTAATGATCTTAATGGATGGATTTCCTAAAACCAACTCTTTAACACTGAATCTGCTGAGGTGCTAAAGGTTAGGTAAAGTCTAAAAAGCCCAAAGGTGCCAGTATATAAGCATGCAAAAAATTCTAGTCACAACTCTTTTATTTTATTTTGTTGACTTAGACACTGTAGGTGGAAATCAAAAGTATTTTTGAAAAGAAAATCACACACATACACCCATACAAACACACTCACTATAAAACTGGAAAAGAAAACCAATTTTCACCTCAACATCACACACTAAAAAGAGAAATCCCAAACGACCCAGGAAAGCAATGAAATTCAGTCTAGTAGTGGCTGGCTTTGTCTTCTGCAGTATGTTAGCAAGGAATTCATGTGATTTATAACCCACAATCTTGGAAACTGCAAAGAAAATGTAAGATTTTAATTAGTGGGTTTACGTAAACTTAGATATTTTACTGATTATTTCAAAGAACAAGTATTTGTTTATACAATACAAAATTAAAATTTAATATTATAATAGAATTATACCATACATTTAGAAAGTATTATTATGCTTAGCAAAAGAACCGTATATATCCCAACACTTATAATTGTTTTAAAATATAATTTGGACCAAAAATTAGAGTCAGAAGCCTACGTTTTAGAAAGTCATGCTAAGATAAACTCAGAAATATATTGTTCTACAAATTGCAGTCGGAGATTTAGTTTTCCTACTTGGGCTAGAACTCGTTTTACATTAGTATTAGAGAAATGAATTTAAAACAACAACAAGAAAGGAAAAAAAAAACTTTGAATTATTTTTAGAGACATTTGACTCCATCTATGAAGACATCTCCTTTATTGTGTTTCTCTACACTTATACAGAATTATACCAATCAGAAAATTCCTACTAGATATAGTAATATTAAATTCAAATTTATTTATTCTCTAAATATCTAAAAATACATGTTGCTTACCCCAATTGCTTATAAATGATTAGGTTGGCTGCAACAAGCAAACTTCAGCATTTCCTTTTTTAGAACAAAAAGTTCAATACCTTGGACCACATGCATGCTGTTTATTAGACCACAGATATTTACTAAAAGCCTATTGTTTGCCAAACTGTGTAAGAGTTCTCAACACATGAAGATTACAATGACAATCCACCCTCAAATTATGCAGCTGAGTGGAGATGAAAACCAAAGAAATAGAAATTAAAATGTACTAAAATCCATAATGTAATAGAAGCATTAGAAAAACGATATTGCTAAGTCTGGCAGTTTGCTCCAACAGGAATGCAATTAGCATTTTGGGTGAGATGATTCTTCCTTGCACGCATTCTTTAGGACTTCTTCTTTAAACATTGTACATTGTAGAACTTAGGCTCTCGGTAGCATGCTTCAGTCATTATGACATTCATCTTAATAACTGAAAAAGCCCCCTCCCATACTTCCAAATGCCTCCCAAGAAAATGAGACCACCCTCTTTAAGAACCACTGCTACTAAACTGTATCCACTTAACAGTTTGATGTTGACAAACCTCTCAGTATCAGTTCTATGAAACGAAAGGATCTAGGAATCCACTTAGGTCTATCAAGATTTTCATGCATTCATGTAAGGCTATCCTGCTTATGAGAATCTTACTTAAAAGGCAGAGTATTGTCAAGATGTCTGTAATTCACAGCAAACTATTTCCAACATACATGTTAAGTAATAAATATTTTATAGTTAGAAAAAAAACATGTCTGCAATTCACTTAAAATATTTTATCAGAGGCAGCCATATATATATATATATATATATATATATATATATATATATATATATCTGCTCACTAATAAATATTGTGGCAGAATGTGGGTTAGGTCTTCATGACAACTTGAAAGTAAGGTTGTAGAGAAATATATATATATATATATATATATATATATATATACACACACACATATATATATATCTGCAATTCACTTAAAATATTTTAAGTGAATATATATATATACACATATATATACATATATATATATGATTTACATTTGCATTCTAGTTGCAGTCTTTGCATTAATCAGGAATTGACACAACAAATATTGTCAGCTATCCTCAGCAGAAAGTCTTTGTTATGGAAGTAGCTACAAAAAGAGTTTCAGTTTCTTTTAGCTCCTATCAACACAAGAGGCTTTGCTGAATAATATAGTGGGCTAAAAAGTGGGTTGTCAGTAGTTCAACTAGTGGTGGTCAAACAGTGGATTGGCCGAAATATTTTAGAGACACTTCTCATTCTTGCAAAATAGTGATGATCTCTACAGCAAACTGACCTATGCTAAACAAGTCACACCTCCTGCAGACATTGAAGAACTTTGAAGAGGGCAAAGATTTGACTATTCCATCACAACGATGCTCTAATAAAAGCATGCCTCAAAGCAAATTCTGTCACACATACATTTATCAAACAATCATTCATCAGTCAGAAGGCACAAATAATTTATAGTACTTCCTCTTTCAGGTATATTACTTTCCAATTATCTATCCTTTTTATGTTCTCTGATCAACTCTGCAGAAAACATTCCCTAGAGTCAGATATAACAACATTCCAAGGCAGAATTCTATTATGCTTTATGGGAGGCATCGGGGTCCAGAAATTCTCCTAACCCACTAATGGCAAGTCACATTTAGGAATCAAGCTTCAGATACTAGACTCTACAGGAACCTGGTAATATGAGGTTGGGGAATATCTAACACACACATCTTCAATACCTCTAGTCATCTATTCCAATTTACCATGCTAGTTAACTGTCCGTCATTTAACATGATTATTAACAGGCCCCTATTTCCAACAATGAAAATCAATTTCTGACATTTACTCTTTTAATTAAAAAGTAACAAATGTTGATACAGTTAACAGAGGTTTCTGAAATTCCCTCATATGAAACATACTAGCTGATTACTCATGGAATAAGAAAACTGACTGTATCTAGAGGTGAAATGCAAACTAAATAGTATATACATGCTATCACGCTTGCCTATATTGAAATAGTTTAAAGTGAAATATTGAGATCATAGAAATGCTCTAGAATTAATCCCTAATATTCCTGTACCCAGTCATACAGTTGAACGATTTAGTTGTCTGAGATGAACTTAAAAGAATGCTGATTTTAGAATATTTTATGTATGTCTTCAGTGAACCTTTCATGCAAATTTTAATTTGACACCTTAAACAACAGAAAGCTGAAAATTCACCAGAGTTACTAAATACTTTATATGACTTTTTTGTGTCTGCTCACTAATAAATATTGTGGCAGAATGTGGGTTAGGTCTTGATGACAACTTGAAAGTAAGGTTGTAGAGAAATAGCCTAGAATCACATACTTTAATTATTAGCACCAGCTGTTATCTAACAACAACAAAAACTACATATGTATAATAAATTCTTTTGATATTAATATTCCTGTTCCTTTTTTTAATGTAGATTTCCCCTGATTTCCACATGATTATATTTTTTTCTTTCTGTGTTCTTGGTCTCTACCTCCATACTCCAATACACAGTTATTGTGCCTTTTGGGAGGCAGTATTTCATCATCAGTCCTATGCCTTATACATTTATCAATCCCTCTCTTCTGATTCCTTTTCCTGATCCTATAAACAAGACCTAATAATACTACTGAATAAACACTCCTTAAATACTATCCTTATTTAAAAAGCTGCATTATTTCTTTATTCACCTCTAAACTTTGAAAGAAAAGTCTCCAACAATTGTTCTTCATCCTTTGGCTCCCCTCAACCCTTCCAATGTGTCTCAAATAACAGTGCTATTGAAATTTTAAACTAAGTTCTCCTAATTATGAAATCTGATGACCTCCCTTGTGTCATTGCTCAAAAATTTCTCATTACCTTCTCACATTGTTTACCACCATCTTCTTGAAATGTTCACCTTTTTCTCTCTTTTCTTACACAATCTTTCTAATCGCTTCTTCAATTCCAGCTAGTGTGTTTTCAGTTTTATTCCCTAATTGCTATTCCTTTTCCCATTCTTAAATTTTAGCATTCCCAAGTGATTTTATCTCATCACAATTTTCTACACGTTATCTTATTTTTCTTACCAACAACACATCAATTAACATGGTTTTAAGTATAAACATTATGATGACTTTTAAAGTTATATCTCCTGCTGTAATCACTTTTGAATTCCAGAGTTACATTGCTTCCAAAACCAAGCTTTTAAAACTCAAATAAACCAAACAGAATATAGTATTTCTTAATCATATCTGTTTCAAATGTCAAGCCTGCTCAGCGGTTACCAGGAATCCAATCTCCAATCTATAGGGAAAGTCAAAATACCACTGTAAATACAAATGGACAATGGTGTTTCCAGAACTCTATATGATTGGAAGTAATACTTGCATAAGACATTTGAAGGTTGAGGCAAGACTGATCTTAAATATGCCTTTTCAGTAGTAACCGATATTTGTTTAGTGCCTCCTGATGATGGATCCAGCTAAATACAAAATTCATTTTACTCACCAGGCTGTGCAAGCTCAGGCAGTACCACAACAAATCTTCATTCTGTACCAAGGCAGCACTTGATGTCTTCTCTAATTAAAAGGTGAAAAAAAAATCTATATATTTAAAGAATATCCATTAGAAAGTATACCAAATTACAATTTTCATGATTCTCAAATCTTTCCTTTGTCACAAACCTTCTCATCTTTAATTTTCTTATTTAATGGTATCAACACCCATCAAGTCAACCAATATAGAAAACTCTTTGTCTTCAGCTCTCATTTTCATGATTCCGCATATACTTATTCACAAAGTTTTGTTAATTATACTTTAAAAACAATTCCTCTCCATTTTAATAAATAATTTCTTAATGTAGATACTCATCATTGTAGTAGCTTCATTCATGCATTCTTCTTTCTTCATACCCTCCCCCAGGGCCACTTGTCATATTTTCAAAAATGTCACCTTATTAAAAATAAATATATAAACATTGTAGAACACTTCCACTTAAAATCTGTCAGTGATTAAAAAGAATCTAAAGAATCAAGTTCAGATTTCTCAGTTGTTCTCTGTACCCCTTTGTATGCATCCTGAGGTCATGTCCAAGTTTAAGTACTTACTCCATAGATTCCTATCTTACTCCATTTTAAGAAATAATCTCCCCCTCTTCTAAACTCCTTAGAATTTGTTTTTACTTTACTCATCATGCTTTTTACCTTCAATCTTGTATTATAGCTTTTTGTGTGCCTTTCCTACATACATAAGTCAAAATGGTGAACACTTTCAAGGACTGTGTTTTAATTTTCTTTATGTATGTAATAATTTGCTGAATGAATAAATTAATGTTTAATTCTGAATTTAGGACATATGTATATAGGCTTAGAAACACTACTCTGAGAGCAAAATGATAGATATACATGACAAGTAAAAAAATCATAGATACAGAGACAAGTTGTGGGGCTACTAAAACACTTGTGGCAAAAGGTCATGAATATGTAAAGAAATATGAATCTCATCTCATCATCCATATTTTACTGTTCAGCTGCTTAAGAAGAAATATCCTTATCATAAATTATCTCATAAACTAAAAAACTGATATTATTATGCTTAGAAAGTTGATTCTAATAAATTATGTAAGTCATGGTTGTCAATCAAAGATAGTTTTAAATTCTGAGAAGATACCATATTTTCTGATTTTATATATCTTAGTAACCAAATGAGGACGGCTATGGGAAACATCATCCCTGTATATAAACTCTATAATTCTGTGAAGCCTGGTTCATCTTTTTTTTCACTGGAGAGCAAGTAAGAAAACTGGAAAGCAGGGTTGATGATTGTTATATCACAACCATTAAGAGGAAATAAGGCAAACACTTCACCAAAGGAATGACAACAACAAAAATAAAATGATTGGTTTCAAAATGTTCAAAACTGATAACCCAAGTAGCAGTTATTTTCCAATAGTCTTCTCTTGAAATTACACTTTATAAATAAGTAGAAAGGCTAAGCAGATGGCTACTGGTTAGCAAGAAACCATCTTGTACGTTCCCTGAGTGTAATATTTCCGAGTTGCATATATTATATAGTCACATTTTTCATGTGGACTGTATGTGCATTAAATACTTGTGTTATAATACTGAAGACAGCTCACTCTACTGGACTAAATAGATCGTATTTAAAATGTTATACAAAAGTATAGATGCAAATGAAAGCTGCATGAATTCCCAAATAAAACAGAAACTAGAATCATAAATTTGCATGGAAATATCTCCAACCACACGTAAAATGTATTACTAGTCCAGAGCCAAATTTAAAATTCTTCAAGTATCCATTTTAAAGTTATACTATATTATATAAAAGCTGATTCCATATAATATGTCAGTTAAGTATATCCATTCTATATTTCTACTGATTCACAGGAATCAGGGAAACTGCAGAAGAACTATGACCAGAACAGAGTGAGTTCTCTTGCTTTTCCTATTTTCTTATACAAAAAAAAAAAAAAAAAAAAAAAATCTCAGATCTTCTAGTTTCAAAGATAGTACCAGACTTCCACTAATTGCTAAATTAGTGCTATATCATCATAGATCCTATTTCAGGATCTTTATTTTCCCTTTTTCCATAACATTAATGTTCATTGCCTTAATTTTGTTTCAACCACCTCACCTCACCCCACAAGAGATATTCTGCTCTTTGAATCATTTCCTCAATTTTTCTATCAAAATGTAGTTACTTATATTTTGCTTCCTTACATCTGGCTGGGATTCTCTTTAATAGATGTAGGAGCTGAATAATGGCCTCTCGAAAGAATCAGGTCCTAATCCCTAGGCTGTAAATCTCATTTTATAAAGAAAAGTGCCTTTGCAGATGCGATTCAAGACCTTGACATTGGAAGACAATCCTAGGTTACCTTGAGAGGGCCTTAAAGACCATACAGAGTGTCTTTACAGGAAAAGAAAAAAGAGACTGAACACCACACACATATGGAGGCAGAGTTTAGAATGATTCATTTGCAAACAAAGGAATGCTAGCAGCCACCAGAATCTGGAAGAGGCAAGGTATAGATTCTCTTTAAAGTCCCCAAAGGAAGTGCATCCCTGCTGACATCTTGATTTCAAACTTCTGGCTCCCAGAACTGTGAAAATAAATTTCTGATGTTTTACACAACTAGACTGTGGTCATTTGTTACAGTGGCCACAGGAAACCAATACAATAATATAACGAATAAATCCCTGCTAAAATGCTCATGCCTAATCATGGCTTAATATCTTACCATTGAAATAAATGTATCAAAATGACAGAAACTCCTAGATAAAAATCGTTAACTTATTGGAATAAATTTCATATTGTTGGGAGTTTGGCTATTCTACTCCTTAGTGTGGGAGTACTTCTGAATAGGAAGAACTGTTCAGTTTGAAATAAGCAGATATCACTGAAACTTCTTTACGGAATCGAACATGGAGACATTTTTACTCATGTAATGGCTAACTATGCATCTTAGAAGTATCTCTACCCGTTTCAACAGTTAGGTTTCTTTTATTCCCTGTTATTTTTTTCTAAAAATCAAAACAGCTAGAAAACCAAGTTTAAAAGAGACAATTGGAAATAGATCCTAATGAGTTTAAGGCACTAGATCACCTGCAGCAGCATTTAAATATTCACCCAACAGGTAAATCCTACCATGTTTCCCTGAAAATAAGGCCTAGCTGGACAATCAGCTCTAAAGCATCTTTTAGAGCAAAAATTAATATAAGACCTGGCATTATATTATATTATACTATATTATAGTATATTATATTATTTCATTTTATATTATACCCAGTCTTACATTATAGTAAAATAAGACTGGGTCTTATATTAATTTTTGCTCCAAAACACGCATTAGAGCTGATTGTCCAGCTTGGTCTTATTTTCGGAAAACAGGGTTCTAGGTATTAAAACAAGAGTAGAGGATCCTTTGTCTATCCAAGAAGGGCAATCTATCTTGCAGAATGAAATCAAGTTTATTAGAACTGCCTGGATGTCATAAGATTCAAGGTTCATGTATAAAACATGAGTTCTCAAGAGGAAAAAGTGAAGAGAGAGAAAATATACTTTGAGGGGGCCTCCTTCCAAAACACATGTTTTCTTTGAAGAAAGAGGAAGATACTTTCCATGCGCAGATTTTTAAATAGAGAAACTTCTCTTTAACCCTGCTTCCTCTTCCTATTATTGTTCATTCTTCTAACTATAACTCCTATGTCTTGAATATTTAGCCTTTTTTTCATAATCCCATGGACCTTTGCACTCTCTAGGCAACTTTATTTCTTCTACGTATTTATTCTGAAAAAGACAATAGACCAGACATGCAACACTCATTTTTACAAATTTACTATTACCTGATTAATAATTTAGTAAGGAAAGAAAATTAAGAATGTTACAAATCATAATCTGCGTTGCTATTTTACTAACACTGTTTGAAGTATATTGTTCACTCAGAAAAGTGTACAAAAATAAGAAGACAGCTCAATTTATGACCACAAATCACAGAAACTGGTGTGGCTACCACCTAAGTCAATCAGTGAAATTTTATCAGTGCATCAGAAGCTTTTTTCTGTAACCTCCCCATTACCTTGCTCTGTAAATGTAATCACTCTCCTGACTTCTAACACCATAGCGTATTTTTGTCCATTTTGTACTTTATATAAATGAGTCAGCACAGCATGTACTATTTTATGTCTGGCTCCTTTGGCTCAACTTTATGAGTATGTTGGTTATATGAATTCATACTGTTGTAGCAGATATAGTTTCTTCAACTTTGGTGTTATATAGTATTCCATTGAATGAATTTACCACAATTTACATATCCATTATATTTTTGATGGTGATTTAGGCTGTTTTCTATTTTGTGTTACTATATTTTGTAGTATTAGTCATGAACTTTCTTGTGCATGTGTTTTGGTATACTGCCTGAAATTTTGTTATGTATTACTTTGATAACTTAGTATAGAATTGCTGGGTCATAGGGTATGAATATCAATTTTAGTAGATAATGTGCCACAGGGGCTCTAACAATTTATATTCCCACCAGCAGTGCACGTTTACATTAGGTCAATTTTTCCTTTTTTAAATTTTGTTTATTATAAGTGCTCTTCCCTTATGTTTTTAATTTTCATTTTTTAAAGGAAGTTGAGACATTTCTCATATATTTATCAGCCGTTTGGGTATCTCTGTTATGGTCCTGTTCAAATTGCAAGACAGTAATTACTCTTGGGTAATCTATGTTTTTTTATTGTAGGAATTCTTTACATATTCTTTGTCTAAACTATTTCTTGTTGATATGTATTGCAAACATCCAATCATTGTTTAGCTATTCACTATCTTAATAGTGTCTTTTGATAAACTGAGTTCTAATATTTAATGTGGCACAATTTACCAAGTGATTCCTTTATATTTAATGTTTTTGTGTCATGTTTAAGAAAATTTTGCTTACCCAAAGATCATAGAGACATTCTTATATTTTACAAGTATTTCTAGAAACATTCTAGTTTTTAACCTTTTAGAACTATATAACTGCAATCTGCATGGCATTTATTTGGAGAATGGCATGAGGAAGGCTTTCTGTTGTTGTTGTTGTTGTTGTTGTTGTTGTTGTTGTTGTTGTTGTTATGGGTATCCAATTGTCATAATGCATTTGACTGAGTAGAGTAAGTTTCACCCATTGCCTTGTCAAAAATCAACTGTGAGTTATATTTTGAATTCTTGACTGTGTTCTAGTCTTACATTTACCTATCATGTGTCAATAATACCGTTTCACTATTGCAGCTTTCTAATAAATCATGGTATCTGGTAGCATACATTCACTAATTTCATTTTTCTTCTTAAAGAGTGCTTTTATATTCTTGCTGCTTTAACTTAAGAGTCAGCTTGACAGTATATCCACAGATGCACACTGCTAGGATTTTTATTGAATCGAGTTTAATCTGTAGACCAATTCAAGGAAAACTGACCATGTAAACCATGGATATATCAGATCCTTTCATTTATTGAGATCTTCTGTATAGAGATTTTACACACCTTTCATTAGACATATTTCTATCTACTTTATACCACAAATGTTATTGCCATAGGGATTATATTTTCTCATTTAGAATATGAGAGGGACAAATTTTAAAATTCCGGAAACCAGTATAATGTTTAGCAGCATATTATATAATTAAGGTTGGATTTTGTAATTAATTTTTATCAGACTAACTTCTAGTTTGGTAAAAGTCTATAAAAAATAGGTATTGATTTTATCAAACGCTTTTTCTGCAACCATTGAAATGATTAAACAAATTTTTATTTTCCTGCTAATGTGGTAAAACACATTAATTTTTAAATGTTATATTAACATTGTATTCCTGAGAAAACAGAAATTGGGATATCATAATATCCCTTTCATTAATTATTATTATAAAATATTTTGTTTAGGATTTTCCATTCATGTTTCTTAGTAAAATTGGCTTGTGATTTTTCTGAACTGTAATGTCCTCATCAAAATGGTCTCATAAAATCAGTTAGAGATTTTCCCACATTGTCTATTCTATGGAAGAATTTGTGTAGTATATAATTCATTTCCTTCTTAAATGCTGTGTAGAATATATTTCTGAAGCCATCTTGATCTCAAATTTTTTTCATTGAACATTTTATCCTTTGATATTTGTAGCTGCTCATATTGTTCTTCTCTTCTTGTGTAACTTTTGGTTGTTACATTTTTTTTAATTACTCTGCTTCATCTTAATCTTAAAATTGAACATACATTCCTCAAAATAAGATGAAATTGATACTCCTTTTCTCATCCAACATGTTTTTATAGTTCTGGAAATACATTTTTGTTCATTTTTTATATTTCTGTTAAGTTTGCACTCATGCTTTTATCAATTATTTGGACTTACTATGCTGCTAGCCATGACTCTGTCCATCTGTTCTTCAAAATGATACAACAGTTTTCCTATTTTAAATAAATTATTTTCATTAATCTCTGAGGGCTCATTAAATTACCTTTCAGTAGTTTACTTTTAGAGAAGTATGTGAGCATTCTACTTTCTAATTTCATTTTTTTTCAGATCTAAATTCATCCTTTATTAGCCTTTTCCCCCAATTTCTTACATATATGAGGTGTGACAATTAAGTTTGTGAACTTGTTGCAACGATGTTGCTAACTTTTTTGGTATCAGAGGGATTATTTATTATGAATCTCTACCAACTGGACAATTAACCAAGTTTACTATTTGGAAGTGCTGAAAACGCTGTGTGTAAAAGTTAGACAACCTGAACTTTTTGCCAACAATTCATGGCTCTTGCACCACGGAAATGCACCAGCTCACAGGGCACTGTCTGTGAGGGAGTTTTTAGCCAGTAAACAAATTACTATATTGGAACACTCTCCATAGTAACTTGATCAGGCTCCCAATGACTTCTTTCTTTACTCAAAGATAAAGGAAATATCAAAAAGAAGACATTTTGATGACATTCAGGACATCAAGAATAATACAATGACAGCTGTGATGCCTATTCCAGAAAAAGAATTCCAAAATTATTTTGAAGGGTGAACTAGGTGCTAGCGTCAGTGCATAGTTTCCCAAGGGGAGTACTTCGAAGGTGACCACAGTGATATTCAGCAATGAGGTATGTAGCACTTTTTTCTGGGATGTGTTCACGAACTTAATTGTCATACCTCGCATTCTTCATCCTGACTGGTTTGTACTCACTCAAGACTTGCGAATACAGTAGTACCACAGTTTTCAAATATCTCCATTTACGAACATTTCGGTTTACGAACGCCATAAACCCGGAAGTAAATGCTTCGGTTTTCAAACATGCCTCAGAAGTCGAACATGTCATGTGGCTTTAGCTGAGTGGAAGATTCTGAGGCCTAGCTGTCGGCTGTTTTCGAACATTTCAGAACTCCAACGGTCTTCCGAACGGACTACATTCGAAAACCGAGGTACCACTGTACTTTGTAAAGTTGAACATTCCTGTACTGTATGACCCAACAATTCTACTCCTAGATCACATACCTCCACTCGAAACTCTTTATTTTAACCTCTATACCTAAAGACATACATTAAAATACTCATAGCATCGTTGTTCACAACAGCAACTGGCTATTAATAAGAAAGAAGATAAATAAATTGGGGTATAAGCACAGAATTATTCAGTAGTTTAAGTGAACACACTATAGCCGCATGCAAAAATGTGGATAAATCCTATCAACATAAAATTAAGAGAAATAATAAGAGTCCCAAAAGATTACACAGAGAATAACATTTTCATAAGGTTTTCATAAGTAAAACAACACAATTATCAAGGATACACAAACAAGTGAAAAAACGATATTTAAAAAAAAAAGAAAAGACAAAGAAAGTAAAGAGAAGGATCAACCCAGATTCAGGTTAGTAGATACTTCAGGTGAACAAGGGAGCAGTGTATGATGGGAAAGAACCATACAGAATTATAGAAGTTATTGTCAATGTTCCAGTTTCTGTATTGGGATGGATGTTCACAGGTACTTAATATGCTTTTCAAATAAACACAAATACAAAAACATGTGTGGACCTCAGATGAAAGTGTATTATAAACTAAGAATTATAATTAATCTAATTCTGTTACAAGTCGTTCAAAAAAAAAAAACCAAAACAAAATAATAAAAATACCGAACATTTCAGAACTCGAACAGTCTTCCGGAACAGATTATGTTCGAAAACCGAGGTACCACTGTATTATGAAATCTGTGTTTCACTCTGAGTGATAGGAAATACAGAATTAAAAGAAAACAGAGTAAAACATGCTACCATTTTCTAGTAGTATGACCATGTAATGTTATTTAACTTCTCTAGAAATAAGTTAGTTTTCTCTCCTTATAAACAGTGTGACAAATATTCCCATTTTATTAATTCCTATTATATAGTGAGTAACCAGTAAATGCTCGCCATTCTTTTTATTATTGTTGGTATTCTATTACTGTTGTTATAACTATCATCATCAGCATCCGGAACACTATTTTAAATTTAGGTCTATTGTTGTAGTTAGTGAATGTTAATCAACAGATTAGTCATTAATCCTAGTTTTTGTTATGAATTATTTTGAATGGTTTTCTTTTATTAATTTGGGGGTTATTTTAGCACTTCGGCAAGTCACAGTTTCTTAAAACAGAAACTAGTTAATATACAGTTTTGTTTCTCCAAATTTTGATTACCTTTTAAATCTCACAACCAGTTATTTGGACAAATTTCAGTGTCTTCACCTATGAATATGAAAGTGAGGTTTATTCTCTATCTCTTCCATTTAGATTGTTCAGAAGCTTCATTGTAAGTTCAGGAACTGTCATGTTCTTTCCACAAGCATCCTGCAGTACCATGAAAACATCACTCCTAGACTCACTTGTGTAATTTTGACTGATGAACAGTGGAAAATTGTTCAACTGATGGTTTCAGCTTGAAGTTTTCCCTCTGGTTTACAAAGTGGTCCCCCAACAGCTGCCTTCGTTCACATTACTGCATTCACCTAATTGTTGAACTATTGTTGTAGCATCCTGTCTGGTCTTCCTGCTTCCGATGTCACTTCATGCAACACATGTTTGTATTGCTATCCCTGTACTTTTCTATAACAGTCTAGATCATGGCTCCCTATATTCTTCAGAGCAGACAATACCTATTCCATATAGACAATGTTGTAATTAACTTACACACAGAGTTTCTATGCTTCATGCTATGGAATTATTGCAATTCCATAGGTGAGTTAATGTAGACAAAAATAGCTAGGTAATTCACTTCGATAGTGAACTACAAATCCAAGATGGAATCAAGTTCTAACTTCAAAGGCAGCAATTTTTTCTGTTATCAAGTCATCTCCCATGAAACTGAAAGCTCTACGTGAATTGGCTCCAACTCTTTTTGGCTCCAACTTCTTTTTTCTTTCAATTTTAATTTCATTATTTGACTTCATATTTTTTTATATCGAAGTTGAAATTTATGCTAATCTTTGAGCATGCTTTCTGATTTCTTTCCCCATTATTCTATTATCATTATTTAATTCACCTTTTATTGTCCCTCTTCGTGATCCATAACTTTTGGAATCCTTCACCAAGGGGAATTTCAAATACCAGTTCTTCCATGAACTGACTGCTTTCCTCCTAAGAAGTAATTAGCAATTATAAATTTTTTTGTTCCTAAACATCGTTTTATAGTAACTTGTATTCAATTCATTTATTTACATATTCCACCCCGCCAAAAACAACTCATACGTTCTTCTAGAGATGTAATTTAATTGTATGTGTTGATAATAATCAGAAGCACTTACACAGAATGGGTGAGTTCAACAGGTTAGTTTATTAGAAGTATCCAAAGTAAAACATCACATTACTGTTCACTGGGAGTAGAATTCAGAACTTCCCATGCCAGAGTTCCTCCTTTAAATGTGCTTTGCCTTGAAGAATTATTACTAAATTTTTATTTAGGTTCAATGGGATTAACCTTAAAGATAATTAGAAAAATTGACAAAAGTCATAAAATAAATAACATCCCATAAAATGTATTTTCTAGCTCTATTACTGAACCCAAGTACTATTTTCCCTTCTATCTCTTTTCAGAAGAGAGACAGTGAACCCTTAATTATTCAAGAACTCACTATGTAGTTTGTAAATTATCTAGGCCATTGAGTTGTCCTCCCTTCTGCTGAAAGACTTTTGTCCATTCCTCCCTTCACTAGCACAGTGAAATTCAGAGAAACATGCAATTCAAGCCATTCACTTTTGCTTTTTCGCAGTGGAATAAATAGTAAAGGACAAATTTCAATTATTTGTCAAAATAATGCTGGGAATTTTTATGTTCCATTTCTGTCATTAATACAGTTAACTGACATTTGACTCTACACTTGGTATTAACAAATAAATCAGTATTCTTTATTGCCCCCTACAGCAGGAATATTGTTCATTTTGATGAGTGGCTATTTGCAGGACTAATCAACATGTGTGTGCCAAAAGTCCTGTAAATTACTGTTATGTTCTTAACTAAACAAATTAACATAAATATGAAATCTGTGTCCAACCATAATTTCCCTCCTCAGTTACAGGGTTTTATCTTAACAGCGGAAGAGGCTGTCTCCCCAGGCCCATCTCAGGGTAAAATAAATATTACTTACGGCAACATCTCACTGTGTATGCAAGTTTCATTAACATGTGGTGTCAGTTATACCCTCAATGTCTCAAAGAGTATGCAGTGAGCACTGGTAGAGAATGAGAAAGATGATTGAGGACAATCCAAAGAGCCCCTTAGGTAAGTCTGTTAATATCCAGCCTACAATACTTCCAATAATACCTAAGGTTAATCAACTACTCAACAAAGAAAGAAAAAAATAGGGAAGCCAAAGAATCTGACACCTAGTGTACAAGGAGACAACTTTAAAGGTGCAGTGTCAGTGGCACGAAAGGCAGGTCAGCAATGAAACAGAAAGAACTGAAAGATGGACATTTGTCCCAACTATCTGTAGGATCCTTTTGATTTTAATAAAGTAGCTATCCCACAATATAGTGGCATTTTTAACCAATGTTAATAGCAGACATAGTGATTTTAATGAAATGTATGTGTCTAATCAATATGCAAAGTCCTAAATAAGATGTGGAGAAATGCACCATTTCTCAAAATATAAATACGTAAATATGCAGAAAGGAAGGGCACATGAGCAAATACACTTAAGTATAATTCAAATCTACAAAAATTATGGTATAAGTTGGATAGAGGAGGGAAAAAAACAGATTTAGACAAGAAGTCAATTTGGGGTAAGATTTAGAACATTCATATATTGGAATATGGTAGCCATATTTTTGCCTGAACTTCTGCAAACTCTGTCATGTTACTTGGAACCCACCCCTCTTTCTGGCAGGTTGTAAATTAAGGCTCTTCTTCTTCTGCCAGAAAGGAGTCAATAGACACATTCTAGTAGACAGAGTACTTAATTCATGTGACCTAACAGAACCAATAAAAATTCTCTACCTGGAATTGAAAATGCATGCATTTTTCCCAGGTTTATTGAGATATAATTAACATATAACATGGTATAAATTTAAGGTTTACAATATGTTGATGTGATACACATATATTGCAAAATGATTACCACCTTAGTTTAGCTAATATTTCCCTCATATCACATAATCACCATTACTTTTGTTGTGATGAGAACATTTAAGATTTACTGTCTTAGAAACTTTCAAGTATATAGTATAGTATTATTAACTACAATCATCATGCTACATTATTCATATTATAAGAGGAAGTGTGTACCCTTTGACTAATATTCCCCATTTCCCATACCACCACCCCAATGCCCCAACCCCCAACCCCAGGTAACCACCTTTCTGTGTTTTGGCTTTTTTAGAGTCCACATATAAGTGAGGTCACACATTATTTGTCTTTCTCTCTCTGACTTCATTGAGCATAATGCCTTCAATGTCTATTAATGCTGCAAATGGCAGGATCTGCTTTCTCATGGCTGAATAATATTCCATTATGTATACATACCACATCTTCTTTATCCATTTACCTGTTGACAAACACTTAAATTGTTTCCATATTTTATATCATAGCTATTGTGAATACTGCTTCAATGAACATGGGAGTGCAGCTATTTCTTTGAGATCTTGATTTCATTTCCTATAGATAAATACCCAAAGTGTAATTGCAGGGTCATATGGTATAGCTTTTTTTTTGAGGAAACTTCGTACTGTTTTCCATAGTGGCTGCACCAATTTATAGCACCACCCATAGTGCACAAGGGTTTCCTTTATGCCACATCCTTACCAACATTTAATCATGCTTTTGTTTTGTTTTGTTTTAAACAGCCATCCTAAGAGATGTGAAGTATTGTAGTTTTGATTTCCATTTTCCTGAATTTCCCTGACGATTAATGATGCTGAGCTTCTTTTCATGTGCTAGTTGGCCACCTGCATATCTTTAGAAAAATGTCCATTCAGTTCCTCTGTCCTTTTTAAATTGTATTTTTTGGAGGTTTTTTTTTTCTGTTGAGTTGTACGAGTTCTCTATTTATTTTGGACATTAACTCCTTATCAGATATATGATTGGCAAATATTTTCTCTCATTCCATAGGTTACCTTTTCACTTTGTTAATTGTTTCTTTTGCTGTGCAGAAGCTTGTTTTGTTTACTTCAATAGGAATGGCCAGAGTGGGATGCATTATCTCATTCCCTATCTTACAGGAACAACTTTTAACCTTTCACTATTAAGTATGATGTTAGCTGTGGGTTATCATATTGGCCTTTATTATGTTGATATATGTTCCTTCTATACCCAATTTATTGAGTGTTTTTACCATGAAATAATATTGTACTTCATCAAATGCTTTTTCTGCATCTGTTGAGATTATATGATTTTTATTTTTTATTCTATTAATGTATCATATTTATTTACTTGCATATGTTGAATCATTCTTGCATCCCAGGAACAAATTCTGCTTCATCACAGTGTATGTCCATTGCAAAATACTGTTGAATTTGTCTTGTTAATAGTCTATTGAAAATTTCTGCTTGTCATTTCATCAAGAACATTGGTCTGTAATTTTCTCTTCTGTAATGTCCATAACTGGCTTTGGTATCAGAGTAATTCTGGACTCATAAAATAAGTTTGGAAGTGTTCCCTCAATTAAATTTCTTGGGAACAAGGTGAGAAGGATTGGTATTAATTTAAAGTTCTTGGTAGAATTTGCCAGTGAAATCATCTGGTGGGCTTTTCTTTGTTGGGGGATTTTTTATTACCGATTCAATTTCCTTGTTAAATGGTCTGTTCAGATTTTCTATTTCTTCATGATTCAGCCTTGGTAGGTTGTATGGTTTTAAGAATTTATCTATTTCTTCTAGGTAATCAAATTTGTTGGCATATAATCATTCATAGTAGTTTCTTATGATCCTTTGTATTTCTGTGGTATCAGTTTGTTTTTTTTAAAATTAAAGTTTATTGGAGTGACAATTGTTAGTAAAATTACATAGATTTCAGGTGTACAATTCTGTAATACATCATCTATATATCACATTGTGAGTTCACTACCCAGAGTCAGGATTTTATTTATTTTCTCTCTCTCTCTCTCTCTCTCTCTCTCTCTCTCTCTCTCTCTCTCTCTCTCTCTCTCTCTCTCTCTCTCTCCTTCACTTTCATCTAACTAAATTTTCTGTCAATTTTGTTTATCTCTAAACAAAACCCCTGCTCTTAGTTTCATTGATCTTTCCTATTTTTTCCTTTGGTCCCTATTTCTCTTTTTTCTGAAAATGCACACAATTTTAACAAAATATCTTCCATGGATTTTCAGGCATTAAGGCCTATGGAAGCCTGAACTTACAGTGCTCATCTTTGAAAAGGACATGCCTAGAAATAAGTATGTTTAATTTGCAACAATATGTGTCTTTTGCTAGTTCAAAGGGCATCATGCCCACCCTTAAACTTAGCAAGTTTATGAGCCCATATATTTCCCCATTTATTTACTGCTTTGAGGGGGAGTTCTGCTCTTATGCAACCAAAATACAGTTGTGCACATGCATGCATGAAGAGGAATGGCAAAGATAGCTGGAGTTGGTAGAATTATTTATATACATTAATGGATGAAAAATGCACAAATCATGATCGGAGCATCTAAGCAGAAAACTTCAAGAATCAATAATAGGATTTCAATACAATTATGTAGAAGGTGGTAAATGAGCTGAGTAAAAGTATAATAGACCAACAGTGTTATATGTATTTTCTAAAATATAAACAAATAAAAACACATAATTTTATTACCTAATAAAAGCATTGTTGTCATTCATTAATATGTATATATCCATATATATCCATTCATGTAATTAACTTCATTTCTATTTTGAGATATTTAAACAGCTTTTTTTTTTTCCTATTAAAAGTAGTATTGTACTGAAGGTATTTTATTCCTGTTAACTTACTTGGTTTATTCCTAAAAAGGACATTGTTAAATTAAGTATAAAAATTCTTTCAATGCATGGTATTGGCAGAGAAACACACACATAGACCAATGGAATAGAATTGAGAACTCAGAAATAAGCCCACATAAATATGGACAGACAATTTTTGACAAAGAAGCAAAACACATACAATGGAGAAAAGACAGCCTCTTCAATACATGGTGCTGGCAGAATTGGAAAGTCACATTCACAAGAATGAACCTGGACTGCTATCTGTCACCATGTACCAAAATTAATTCAAAATGGATCAAAGACTTAAGCATAAGACCTGAAACAATAAACTGCATAGAAGAAAACATAGGTACTAAACTTATGGACTTTGGGTTCAAAGAGCATTTTATGAATTTGACTCCAAAGGCAAGGGAAGTAAAAGCTAAAATAAATGAATGGGACTATATCAAACTAAAAAGCTTTTACACAGCAAAAGAAACCATCGACAAAATAAAGAGGCAACCAATTGAATGGGAGAAGATTTTTGGAAACAGTGCCTCAGATAAGGAGCTAATATCCAAAATATACAAGGAACTCATGCAACTCAACAACGAAAAAACAAACAATCCAATTGAAAAATGGGTAGAGGACCTAAAGAGATAATTCTCCAAAGAGGACATACAAATGGCTAATAGACATATGAAAAAATGCTCAACATCACTAATCATCAGACAAATGCAAATAAAAACCACAATGAGATATCACCTCACCCCAGTTAGAATGGCTATCATCAACAATACAAGTAGTCACAAGTGTTGGAGAGGTTGTGGAGAAAAAGGAACCCTCATACACTGTTGGTGGAAATGCAGACTGGTACAACCGTTATGGAAGGCAGTGTGGAGGTTCCTCAAAAAATTACGAATAGAATTACCATATGATCCAGCAATCCCTCTCCTGGGTATCTACACAAAAAAATCTGAAAACATTAATCCATAAAGACATGTGTGCTCCGATGCTCATTGCAGCTTTATTTACAGTGGCCAAGACATGGAAACAACCAAAATATCCTTTGATAGACAAATGGCTAAAGAAGTTGTGGTATATATACACAATGGAATACTATTCGGCGGTAAGGAAAGATGAAATAGGACCTTTTGTGACAATATGGATGGATCTTGAGATTATAATGCTAAGCGAAATAAGTCAGACAGAAAATGTAGAGAACCATATGATTTCACTGATAGGTGGTATATATAAACCAAAAACAACAAAAGAACAACACAAACAACTGAAAGAACAAAAACTCATAGACAATAGTTTAGAGGTTACCAGAGAGTAAGGGGGGAGGGCGGAGCGGGGCTCTAGAAGAGAGTCTAATATCTGGGGATGGAAAGAGAACTGACTCTGGGAGGTGAACACACAATGTGAGATAAAGATGATGTATTACAGAATTGTACACCTGAAATCTATGTAACTTTACTAACAATTGTCACCCCAATAAACTTTAATTTAAAAAAAATTCTCTCAATGGACTGATTGAAAGATGAAAATGATATAGTGTTAAGTTTTGTTGTTCTTTAATTATAAAAGTTAAATATTTTTACATATTTATTGGATAATTATTTCCTTCATTATTAGACCACTGTTTTTCCTTCTAGACTGTTTTGTTTTTTTTCTTTTAAGGTTTCATGATTGATAATAGAGCAATCTCAAGGAGATCCCCAGAGAATCTGTTCTGACGTTAGAAGCAATTCCTTTGTGCAATGGAGGGCCCTGATCTATCACACTCTGGTTTGCTGATCCACATCTGCTGGAAGGTGGGGAGAGAGGCCAGGATGGAGCCTGTCATTCAGACCAAGTACTTATGCTCTGGGGGAGCAATAATCTTGATCTTCATGGTACTGAGGGCCTGGGCTGTGATCTCCTTCTGCATCCCGTTTGCAATGCCAGGGTACATGGTGCTACCCCCAGAGAGGACACTGTTGGTGTATAAGTCCTTGCAGACATCAATGTTTTACTTCATGATGGAACTGTAGGTTGTTCCATGAATTCCAGTGGACTCCATGCCAATGAAGGAAGGCCGGAAGAGGGTCTCGGGGCAGCGGAACAGCTCATTGCCAATAGTGATGACCTGCCCATCTGGCAGCTCATAGCTCTTCTCCAGGAAAGAAGAGGAGGCTGCTGTGGTCACCTCATTCTCAAAATCTAAGGCCATATAGTACAGCTTCTCCTTGATGTCTCTCATGACTTCTTGCTCGGCTGTGGTCACAAAGGAACAGTCTCTCTCCGTGAGGATCTTCATGAGGTAGTCCTTGAGGTTGCAGCCAGCCAGGTCAAGGTGCACACTGGCAGGGGCTGGTGCATAGCCCTCATAGATGGGGACACCGTGGGTGACGGCATCTCCTGAATCCAGGACAATACCTGTTGTGCAGCCAGAAGCACAGAGGGAGAACACAGCTTGAACGGCAATGTACATGGTAGGGACATTGAAAGTTTCAAATGTGATCTGGATTATTTTATCCCTGTTGGCCCTGGGATTTAGGGGAGGGGAGGGCCTCTGTGAGCAGTTTGGGGTGCTCCTCAGATGCTATCACCAGCTCATGGTAGAAGGAGTGGTGCCAGATCTTCTCCATGTCATCCCAGTAGGTGATGATTTGTGTTCAATGGGATATTTGAGAGCCAGGATCCCTCGCTTGCTCAGAGCTTCATCCCCATGTAATTGCTTTCTTTCCCACCCCCACTATTACACCCTGTGGCAAGGGTGGCCCACAAGAAGGGAAAACAGCCCAGGGGTGTCATCTCCTATGAAGCCAGCTTTGCACAGGCCAGAGCCACTGTCATACACAAGCGCCTTGGTCTCTTCTTCCCACATGGTGAGAGTGGCTGAGTGAACTGAGGGCTGGAGCACCGAACGTATAAGAGGTCCCTCTCCCAGTGACCAAAGGCTGGCATGTCTTTGGCTTAAATACCAGAGTAATCTAGATGGTATTTTTTTTTAATTTTGTGAAAAATCTCTTAATATATTAAGGATACTGACTTTTTGGTCTATTATATTATATACATTCCAATGTTTCCTGTCTTTTTATTTATAGTTTTTGTAAAGAAGAATTTTAAATTTTAACTTGTCACCTTAGAGTACATGAGCAAAAATCATGGCTATTAAGATAAAAATGAAAGAACCAACCTGAACAACTGGGGGCGCGGGGGGGGGGGGGGGGGGGAAAGGCAGATCCTGTAGTGTTTAGACAAGACAAAGAGGAAAATACCAAATAACTCAAAGTTAGCTTAGGGCATTGAGTAGTGCCACAGACAGTAGAGAATGATTGAAGAGAAAAACAGATGAGGTAGTAGGTAGTGACTATTATGAAATAAATATGACATTTTTTTTATTAATGTAGAGACATAATAAGAGAATATAATTGAATTACTCTTGCAAAAGGAAAAACTGTCTTTCCTATTCTTTTTCCTTCTCCCCCGCCTCCTTCCTCCTTTTCCTCCTCTTTCTCCTCATTTCCCTCATTCTCTCATCTCTCCCTCCTCCCTCTTCTCCTCTTGCTCCTATTTTTTCTTTCTTTTTTTTTTTTTTTTATTCCTCTCCTTCTTGCCCCTAACGGTCCTTGTATGGTATATTGTGTATTGCTAGAACTCTAAGAATAGATACTGTATGAGTTTACGGACATATTTGCTTTATGGTCTTTCATTGACATATCATAGATCCGAACTCTATCTCTAATTTCTGAAATTCATGAAAGGGAGAATTGAAAAATCCTGAGTTGTCTTATGTAGGTAGATCTAGATAGACCCTTGGCAATTTTACTCTTAATTCATTGATCCTATTAAAGACTTGGCTGTTTTTACACCAATGCTTTCACCTCCAATATATTCCAATACTCATTCTTATTTTCTAATTGTCCCTAATGTAAATTTTGGCACAAACCACTCTAACAGAAACTTTACTATATATGTTAGTTCCTTCTTCTAAAGCCTTTCCTATAAAGAAAAAAGCCAATTAAAGACAATATATCTAATTTGATTCTATCTGACATGATTTTCGATGTTGCTCACAGAAGGTGAAAGCTTTGGTATGGTTCCAAAGTAAATGTGTTAAATCTCTCCTAGAAAATTTACATTCCCCTGCTTTGCACATTTCGATTTATGTCATTTAAAGTTGCTCTATATATTTCATTAGAGATGCTAATTGGTCCCAGCACATTATTTATAGAAAACACCTTTAGCCTACAAAGTTCCATTGTAATTACTTCAGATGTTACTTGCATTGTTCAGAGCACTTTAACTGGTACAAACTAAAATAGAAATCTAATTTACTTTTCCCTAAATCTTTTTTTAGGCTCACTGAATTCTGACTTACTCCAAGAGTACTTTAATCTTCCAGGGCAGAGATAACTTCCTAGATATGATGTATAAGGAGTATTATTTTTCTGTTTTAGTAAATGTTGGATTGATAACATTCCTGTCACTAACATTTTAAAAATTTTGAGAGTCTAATTGATTTTACGGTCAAAAATTTTTTCATGGCTATTGACATAAATATCTCCGGGTCAAAAGAATGTTATACTCTTTCAAAAATCAGAAGGATTTGGTTCTAATAATAAAGGCATTTAGATGTAAGTTGTCTGATTTATTAGAAGGAGCAAGCAGTATTTATTTTAAGAATCCATAGGCAATGAAATTAAGATTACGTACAGCTCTACCACTTAATGGTAGTATGACTTAGACAAATTAATTTCATGAGCTAAACTTAAGTTTCATTTTTTATAAAACAGTAGTAGTATCCTACATCTCTTAATGGGATGTGTTGAATGCTAAAAGAACTCAGCATAATGTCTGGTATATGGTAAATTTACAATATGATATAGCTATCCTTATTGTTTTCATTCTATATCATTTCACCAATAACAGAAATGGAAAAAAAATGCAGCCATATTGACTATGCCTATCTTTAGTCCTTTAAACAGGAATTCATTAATTACTATATAATCCAAGCTACTAATATATCTTCAACATCTGTTTAACATGACTACAAAAGTTATGTAAAACTAGATTATGTTCTAGCATCCCTTTTTTCAAGTTCTGTTTTACCAACATAACACATAATTAGTTTATTTATTTGCATTTAATAGAAAATAAGAACATAAATGTTCTTCTTTATACTCATGTGATTTTATTATCTTGACCTAAGGTAGAGTTGAGCAACAGATAAAACTTGCTGGTTGTAAGAAAAGTTTTGTGATGCTCTTTAACATTTAAAACTAAAAATATCAACTCATATCATACTCATAGAGGTAAATCCACTCAAACGCAGTAGTTGAGAGGACATTTTAAGGTTCTTTCATTTTGGTGGGGACTTTAGTCAGATATTTCTCAGATCTGTATTAAATTTCTCTAAAACCTGGGCTGACTGCCTTTCAATGCTCATCTTTTTAAATAAAATAAGTCTCTTTTGTACTAGACAGTGCAATTTGTTGGGGGGGTCTCAATTTTGTAAGTTCATAAGCTATTATGAAATCATTACCAGAAAAAAAATCATCTAACCTACTTTTTGGTGATCTTAAGGTCATCTCTCTGTCTCTCTGTCTCTTTCTCTCTCAATATATAAACATGTATATATATATATATATACATATATATATATACATATATATATACATACATATATATGTATATATATACACATACATATATATATGTATATATATATACATACATATGGTGACAAAAAATGTGTACACATTTTAAGAAAGGAAAAACTATTACAATTGTAATACTCAATATATACCGATAACAAAAGATGAATACAAGTCATGTTTGACTTCTGCAATTATAAGAGGTGCTCAAAGTGGTTACCATCAGCGTCCAGACACTTCTGATTATGATGAACTTCTGCTTGAGTGTAGATAACATCTCTTAAAATGTGTCTACATTTTTTTGACACCCCCAGTGTGTGTGTGTGTGTGTGTGTGTGTGTGTGTGTGTGTAATTATTTGTCATGGAGGAAAATATAAACAGGATTCATAAACTTGCACAACAAATATCAAGTGGGCCTTTAGTGAATGTGTAACCTATTTAATCAATAATACATTGACCACTATCAACACGTTGGTGCCATTAACTGAGGAAAATCATGAGCTGTCTGCTTCAGACACTTGGCTCAGAGAGATGGCCAGAAACATGAACTAGTCTTCCGTTTTTACTAAGCTCTTTACCTCTGTATCTAAGATCATCCAAATGTACTTGAAAAACGGATAACAATAAAAAGCTTATATTTTATAGAGTGGCATTATTAATAATGAGGCAGAAAAAGGGCACAGAAGTTTTTTGTGTATCCTTATTTGCTGTTTCTCTGTTGGGCACTGCTATAGGCTGAATGTCCATGTGGCCCCAAATTCATATGTTGACCCTAACCCCCAAATGCCACATGATGTTATATGGAAATGGGGTCTTTGGAGGTGATTATGTCATGAGACTGGAGCCTTCAGAAATGGAATTAGCGCTCATGTAAAAGGGACCCTGGAGTTCCCTCTCCCCTTTGGTCATGTGAGGACACAGTGAAAAGACAGCCACCCATGAACAAGGAAGCAGGCCCTCATTAGACAATGAATCTGCTGGCATCCCGATCTGCGGATTCCCAGCTTCAGAACTATGAGAAACAAATTTCTGTCATTCATAAAACACACAGTGTGTGATATTTTGATATAGCAGCCCGAAAGGACTAACACAGGTACCTTTTGCATAATCTCTCCCTTCAACACAACACCCCTGTGCGGTAGGGATCACCATATCCATGTTATCACTAAAATCACCGAGAGAGATTAATAACTAGCTCAAGATGAAGTTCCTAGGAGCTCAGTTCTTTCTTACCCCTGATCTTATGATTTTTATAATCTATAATAATACTTTTAAAACCCTTCATAAAGGTTTTTATGAATGTCAGTGACGTAAACGTAACTATATAATGTAGGAAATTAATTTTTGTTAAAGAGTTTTTACATATCTATATATATGAAATGTTATAATTTTGCATTTCTCATAGATGAGTTCTACATTTTGCATGTATTACACAGGTATTCTTTATAAGGATATTGTATGTGCCTTTAGCATATTTACATATATATGTATGTGAACCTTTCAAACATATTTTGATCTGGGGAAGTATTTCAAATATATATTAGACCTAATGTACTGAATCCAATCCAAGTAACTTAGACCAAACTTACATGGAATTGCTTAGTAACCAACTTCTCTTTTCATTTCTAAGGACCTTCTGTTTCCCGGCACTATTGTTCTCTCTGTTCTCTGTCTTCTCCTGGATTCTTGCCATTCTTAGTGATTTCTCCACAGTTTGCTTAGACTCCATGGAATGAAATATTTATCTTGGCTATTGTTTACTTCCTCTAAGAAGTGGCAATTTATAGACTACAATCCCTAGGCCATTAATCTAACTTGGATTCGATGTAACAGCAGCTGCTGATCAAAGAAATCAACCTGGAATCAAAATGCACTCTCCTGAGTATATTGGGCCTCTTTACATAACATTTTAAAATAATGGAGAAAATCAAAAGGACTTCTTACTTGATCACTATTTCAAAAGCAATTATTTTCCATTTAATCAAATGATTTTGATTAAAACAGCTGAAAACAGCTTGAATTATATGCTTGTCGTGAATCTGAAAATTACTAATTCTCTTCAACCGATTATGTGTAGAAATCTCAAGTCTGTAACTATATACCATCCCACTCTAGTGTATTATCCATATAAAAGACATTTTCAAAAAGTCATTGTCTTTCATTGCTATGAGTCAACAGAAAAGCAAGAGCACTGTGATCACTTCTACAAGGAAAGAGGCTTCTTTCAACATCCAGATACATGTTGGTAATATGTTTATATAGAAACTTTACTTTCCTATTTGTAGCCTTTCCTATTTTAGATACAAAAGACCTTTCTGATTCATACAATAGCCAGTAATAGAACATAGAGAACATGTCCTTTTAATCTATGAAAGAAACTTTTTTTTTCTAAAAATGAACTTGTTACCGTGTTTCCCAGAAAAGAAGACTTAGCTAGACAATCAACTCTAATGCATCTTTCGGAGCAAAAATTAATATAAGACCCTTAAATTATATAAGATCGGGTCGTATATTATAGTAAAATAAGACTGGGTCTTATATTAATTTTTGCTCCAAAAAACATATTAGAGCTGATTGTCCGGCTAGGTCTTCTCTTCGAGGAAACAGGGTAGGAACATTGTGCTATTCAAGGGGTCTTGTAGGTAATCCTAAATTTCACCTTTTTCTTTGGAATTTGTTCTCTCTTATGAAGTCCAGAAATGTGCATGACAATGTATTTTATCATATTGATACCTGAACTGAAAAATTTTATAAAGGTTAAGAAGATGGCGCTGAAAATTTCACACAGCTTTTCATGACAGGATTCAATTATACAATTTGTTATTGGGTATGATGCAGCAGAAAAGTGTTAAAATTAAAAGTACCACCAAGGTGATTGCTGGAGAGATGGGAGAGAATGATTGGTACATCACTTGACTTTCCTGCCTCCTTGCCCCCAACACTTTCATACAGGTCAGGTTAAATCCAATTCTGGTTTCACTAAGAAGGGGTGGGGTGGATAGCTTACAAGAGCTGCATTGTTGAGGTGCTGTCCTTTTCGTTTTGCCTTTATTTTGTGTGACAAATGTAGAGTTAGATGTGTCGTGTTTTATGATCCTTGTTATTGTTAATTATTGTTCCTCCTTTTAATCAACAGATTTGTATTGAGAGATTACTGTGTGAAAACCACTACATTAAGTGCTCTCTATATGATGGTAAATTAAAAATATAGGCCTTGCACACTCAAGGACATTAAATAATACTAGATAAAAAATGGCATTCAGATAATTGCAATACAAAATAAGTATAATGAAGAGAAAAAATAAGGCCAACAATAAAGAATGGGAAAGAGATGTTAGTATCAGCCAGTCTGAGATGGCTTGTTAAGGAGAAGAGAACCTTTCAGCTGTCCTGGTGAATAAAAAGGAATCAGCCTGATCTCTACTGAGACATTTCACTGTGACCTGTTCCTAAGGGCAGTATGAGTAGTGTGAGGCTCCCCAAGCCTGGAGCCCCATTATTTGTTTTGTTTGGAGCAGCCAATCTTAACTACTCAGTTGACTCTCAATTATCTCCATTGTGTTCCTCTCTCTTTGGGATATATTTCGTAACAACTTGTGCCCCAAAAGCCTAACTCCTTTGACTTGGGACTGGGCAAATCTAGTTTCTCAAACAATTAACAGACTTAATAAAGACATTCAATATCCAGGTTTCTGGATTATTGAATGTGCCAGAGAGTCCTTTCCTATGTCTTCCTATCTTTAGCATTTTCAGATTATATTAATCTACCTTGAAAGAATATAGTCTCCTCTACTTTTGCCCTCCTTCTTTCCTTATATTTTACCATATGCATAAAGAAATATAAAGTTGCCTCCATAATCTGTTTTTATTTATCCAGTCTACTTTCTTTCCATGATTTTTCTTAATCATGATGATGGCAGCTCATGTTTATTGAATGCTGATTATGTCCCAGGCAGAGATAATTACTTAATATGTATCATCTCAATTTTTCCTCATATAAAAACCTATGAAGTTGGTCTTATTACACCTATTTAACAGATGAAGAAGCATATGAGCATTTAGCAAAAGTGCCAGGGTTATCAAGCAAATGGACAAGAAATAAGACCTGTCGATCTAATTCCAAAGGCTGCACCCAGGAAAGATAATTATGCCATTTATCCTGGGAGCATTGTCTAGGGCTGATTTTTAGTAGAATTGAGTAAAATTCACATCTTCCCTATGGTCTTTTATATTACACAGGATAATTTGATTGGTATTGGTAATTTAATGACTATATCACAACAAAGCCCTTCTAAGAAGAGAAAAAATGTAAAATACACACACTTAATATTTATTAAGTCTCCTTTTTTTTGTGGTAAGAGCTATTAAGAAAAATACATATGTTTCTATACCATGACCAAAAAAAGAAAAAAAGAAAAAAAGAAAAGAAAGAAAAGAAAAGAAAAGCCTTTTTCATATGAAGGAATAATAATTATAGTTTCTTAAACAATCTGACCAATGGGCCTGCCTTCTTGGAATAAAAAGAGAAGGTCTGAGCTTCTGAGGGAATTGGTAGCAAATAGCTCTGAAACCCCTGCCAAGTCTGACACTAACTTTCACTTTGACAACCATAGAACATAGGAGTTGCAAGTTCTCTCCCACTGCAATGCTTTGCCAATGCCAAAATAGTCCATTATGCAAGCCTGCCAATCTTCCACAAAGCTCTCAATTTAGTTTAAGAGAAGAACATAGATGGCAATCAAATATCTTTGATTCAAACAGCAGCACAGCTGACATATGAAAAGATTCAGAAGAAAGAAAAAAATAAACTGATTTCACAACTCCCATAGAAAGATCCACTTTACCATTGCATGAGAACTTCCTATGGCCTTGATGACCAGACTTTAAAATAATCACTAAACATTTTGTACAGCCTATGAAAATAGAAGTCCTCTTGCAAGGAATTTAAAAACGTTAAAATAACTTCAGTTTTCTAGTACTAATTAATAAACTGGAAAGTATAGCATCATAAAAAGCCTCAGCAGATATGAGAAATCATCCAGAGAAGTTATATAGCATGATGGTTAAGGGTGTGAATTCTGGAGTCAGAAGTGGATTTAAATATCAGCCTAACATGAAACTTTAGCCTAACATGAAAACTTTATCAGTGTACTAAGCTCTTTGCCTTCGTTTCTATATCTCTCTTTCGTATGATTGTTTTGAGAATTAAATATTTACTATGGGTTAAATGTTTGAACAGTACCAGTAATGTGTTAAATATTCAACAGTTATGAACTATTTTTATCTACAACACACATCTTTTTACAGCTGATGAACCCAAGAATCTGACAGAACTTGAAACAGAAGACTGACGTTAGGAAGTCAGTCTAGTACAATGATCTTCAAAGTGTAGTCAAGGCATTAGTGGCTGTCTGTGAAGTACCTGTTACCAGTACAGGACGAAAAAAAGTACATAAATAAAGAATAGCATTTAAAAAAATTTATAGCAAATTTTAAATGTTTGTGAAATCTAATAAGGAATTAGAGATTGAATTCTGCATGTCATTGATCTTTAAATTTATTTTACTATTTCATTTTTATTGTAGTTTATATAATTATACTGGAAATTATAAAAACAAAACAAACAAACAAACAAAAAATCCTTCACCACAGGTCTCTGAGGCATGTATTTTAGTGTATGATTGGACGCATTCTTTTACAGTAATTCCGGTGCAATTATAGGCTACAAGCTGGTCCAATCCTTATTTTTCATACAAATACAAAATTGGAACTTTGAGCCAAGGCTACTATTTTTTTTTTAAATTAAACCTTCCTGTATTTCAAAGTGACTCCTAATATTCTATACATTAAATACTTTTGAATAATCATATCCACCTGACAAAGAATGAACTTCCAAATTAATATATTTAATATTTAATGTATTTAAGGTAGACAAATCATTAGGATGAATATATATAAAATGATCTAATATTTACCTGAAATATATTGTGCTTGATGTTGTTGACTTCAAAACAAATTATACACAACTTCTGCTTTCAAGAAGTGTTACAGTCCCAGTAAAATAGAGGGACTTTTTTGGAACTTAATTCTGGCTTCAAATGAAAATAAATTAAAAGAGTAAATATTATTAATTTCTTGTTAGGAGCAAGACCTGTATAATAAAAAAATATTTCATCAACTTGCTCTTAGTAAGTGTTGTGCTGAGTTATGAAAAAGGACATTATCATCTAGTTAAGACAGCCTCCCTCAAAATAAATAAATAAATAAATAAATAAATAAATAAATAAATAAATAAATGCTGGTTGTGTCTTAATCTCATGGCTATGTTTTTTGTTTGTTTGTTTGTTTTTTATATTACACACTTTTCTCTAATGACACTAGGTTCTTGTCACATAACCAAATTAAAGTGGTTCAATTTTATGATATTTTCCCTACTTTCCCCTATGAACCTCTCAAACTAATTAATAAAATAACAAAATGGGTTTCAACGAAAATGTATAATCGAGATAAATAAAATATGATTCAGAAGATTAGAATTTGGTGACAATGTGGATACATAAAAATAAATACAAGTAGAAGATCCAAGATGGCCAAGTAGATAAACACTGTGCCTGCTTTCTTTAGTGAAGCATATTAAAATTACAATTGAATTATAGAACAATCAACCTGGAGAACCATCTGAAGTGCAGCTGAACAGAAGTCTTATAACTAAGGATATAAAAACAAGATATGTCAAGACTGGTAGGAGGGGAGGAGACATGGAATGGTCAGCCCCAAACCTCCATGTGGCAGTTGAGAATCAGGAGAGATATCTCAGCTGTGGAGATTCCTCCCAGACAAGCATAGGACCCCAACCCCTCACTAGCTCCACATCCCAGAGTACTTGTGCTAGGAAGAGGAGCTCTCACAACATCTGGCTGTGAAAAACAGTGGGGATTCCGACTGTCCAGGTCAGACAGAAAACTGAGGGAAACACAGTTTCCCTCTTAAAAAGCCTGTGCAGAAAATCGCTCTCTCCCAGGCACTCACCCTAGAAAGGTGAATCAAGGGTTGAGGGAGGGTTCAGAGGCATATGGGAGCAGACTGCATTGTGTAGCTTTGGGCAAGGGATGAAGCTGGCCTCCTCCCGTGCAGCCAGCAGACAGGTGCCATCTAACCTGTTGGGTCCTCCCCCAAAGGCCAAGTTTAAATCTGACTGGTCTGGTGAGTTCTGCTGCTCCACCCTGCAGACACAGTGAGACACTGCCCCACCCAACTCCCTAAATGCCAGAGGCATTGTCTCCACTAATGCCAGCCCCACCCACATTGTACACTTTCATGGAAAATTATTGGAGTCCACTGGTCACAGGTGGTTTCGACTGACCTCAGTGTGCTCTGAGACTTTTGCTGAGTAGCTCCAGGCTCAGCACTGGCACCAAACCAGAATCTACATTAACCTGGTAATGACAACTCTTCCAACTCTAATGACTCCCTGAGACCCTGCTTCACCCAACTTGTGTACTGCACAAGGCTTTATCACTGGCTGAACTTTAAGGAAGCTGGCAGCTGGCAGAAGGCTTCAGGATGTCCTGGCTTTCTGTGGAGCTACCCTAGGCCTGTTACTGCTGGCAGATGCCTTCAGTTTGTAGCGTGCCTCTCCCACATGCCTCCAGGTTTAGCACAGGCTGCAAACTACCATGGATCACTTTGTAGCTCCTACCAGGTAGTGCCTAGCAAGCCACAGGCAGTGAGTAACTTGAGCCTGTACCAGAGCCCCTCTCAAGAGGCTCTGAAGCCAACCTCAAGTTGAGGTTGGCTTCAGACCACAGCAGAGCACCGCCCAATTAGCCCCACAAGTAGCACATACAAAGGGCATTTTCAACAGTCAGGACAATCCTACTGGGGCGAATCCCACTCAGTGGGGTAGCCCCCTGCACAGCAGCCCATAAGCTATGGTCATGGACAAACACCACAGTCAATCTGTCTGAGGTCTAATCCCACCCACTGATGTGACAATAGCAATCAAGGCTCAACTATAACAGGAGGGCACACACAGCCCACGGAAAACACACTCCTGGGTCACCCAGAGCAAGTGACCAGTGTCAGGGCCCTTTAGGGCACATACTACACAAAACCACTTGGCCAAGGCAAGGAGACATAGTAGATCTACCTAATACATAAACACAGAGAGGCAGCCAAAATGAAAGAAACAAATACATCCCAAATGAAAGAAGAGAAGTTAACTCCAGAAAACACTAAATGAAATGGAGGCAAGCAACCTAGCAGATACAGAATTCAAAACAATGGCTATAAGGACACTCAAGGAGCTTAGTAATAATTTCAAAAAAGAGATAGCAGGTATAAAAAAAAGAAACATAGAAACCATAAAAAAGAACCAGTCTGAAAAGAAGAAAACAATGACTGAAATGAAGAACGCACTAGAAGGAATCACCAGCAGACTTGATGAAGTGGAGGATCAAATAGCAATTTGGAAGACAAGTTAGCATAAAATACCCAATCGGAACAGGGGAAAAAAAAAGGGAAAGAAAAGAAAAAGAAAAAATCCAAAAAATGAGCATAGTTTAAGAGACCTCAAGCTTAACAACATTTACAGCATAGGGATACCAAAAGGACGAAAGAAAGCAAGGAATTGGGAACATATCTGTAGAAATAATGACTGAAAACTTTCCTAACTTTGCAAAGAAAATAGACATAAAAGTCCAGGAAGCACAGAGAATCCCAAACAAGATGAACCCAAAGAGTCCCACACAAAGACACATCATACTTAAGATGATAAAGGTTAAAGACAGAGAAAGAATCATAAAAGCAGCAAGAGAAAGGCAACTAATAACTTATAAGGCAGCTCCCATAAGACTGTCAGCTGATTCCTAACAGAAACTTTGCAGGACAGAGGGATTGGCATGGAATATTCAACGTGATGAAAAGTAAGGACCTACAACCAAGATTACTCTACCCAACAAAGCTATCATTTAAAATCAAAGGACAGCTAAAGAGCATCCCAGACAAAAAGAAGCTAAAGGAGTTCATCACCACCAAACCAGTATTACAAAGAATGTTAGAGGGACTTCTTTAAGATGGGGGGGAAAAATCAAAATTATGACAAATAAAATGATAATGCCTACATATCTATCAACAATTACTTTAAAAATAAATGAATCAAATGGTCCAATCAAAAGATATAGGAGGATGAATGGATAAGAAGACACTCACTTTAGATTGAAAGACACACAGAGACAGAAAATAAAGAGATGCAAAAAGTTATTTCATGAAAATGGAAACAAACAAACAAACAAACGAAAAGTCTGGGGTAGCAATACTTATACCAGACAAAATAGACTTTAAAACAAATGCAAAAACAAGAGATTAAGAAGGACTCAATAATCCCGCTTCTGGGTATTTACCCAAAAAAACTCAAAATGTTACTCTGAATGGATGTGAGCATCCACATGTTCATTGCAGCATTATTTACAGTGGCCAAGATATAGAGTCAGCCTGAGTGCCTGTCAATGGAAGAATAGGTAAAGAAGAGGTAGTACAGATATACAATGGAATATTGCTCAGCCATGTAAGGGAATGGGTTGTTCCCATCTGAGATGGCATGGATGGACCTGGAGGGTATTGTGCTGAATAGAGTGTCAGACGAAGAAAGACAGATGCAATGTGATTTCACTTATATGTGGAATCTGAAGAACAAAACAAACAAACAAAACAGAAACAAAGACACAGATACAGAAAACATTTTGATAGATGCCAGATAGGAAGGGAGTTGGAGGTGAGTGTGAAAGAGGAAGGTATTAAGAAGTACAAATTGGTTGTTACACAGCAGTCATGGGGATGTAGGGTATAGCATAAGGAATATAGTCAATAATATTTTAATAACTATGCATGGCACTAGATTTGTTGAGGTGATAGATGGCAGGGGTTTGGGGGTCAGGATGAAAAAGGTGAAGTGATTAAGAAGTACAAATTCGTAGTTATAATATAATCATGGGGATGTAAAGCAGTGTAGGGAATATAATCTATGATATGGCAATAACTATGTATAGTGCTAGGTAGGTACTATACTAGTCAGGGGGGTCACTTCTTAAATTATATAAATGTCTAACCATGGAGCTGTACATCTGAAATTAATATAATATTGAATGTCCACTGTAATTGAAAACATTTTAAAAGGGGGAAATGATGAAGGGTAATAAGAGGTCCAAATTTCAAGGTATAAAAGAAATCAGTCATGGGTATGTAATATACAGCATAGGGAATATAGTCAATAGTATTGTGATAGTGTAGTACAGTGTCAGATAGTTGCTGGACTTATCATGGTGATCACTTCTTTAGGTATATAAATGTTGAATAACTATGGTGTACCCCTGAAACTAATATAATATTGTGTGTAGGCTGTATTTTTAAATAAAAATCTTTAAAAATAAATAAATACAAGTTATTTTTAGGATAGATACTGTTCTATCCTTTCCGCATGCCAGTTCCCCAGATGTTTTTCAATATATAGATGAATTTTATGGAAAAGAAAAAGGTGAACTTACTATGCATTAGCCAAACATGTCTCGTCAAAAAAACATGCAACAATTTACTTGCTTATGTGTTATAAAATTACCCTCTTTCTGTACAATAAAGCAGCTGTGCCATAACTTTCATAATTTCCAATATATCTATGATTGAATTATTACTTAAATATTTAATTTTTCTTATGTGAAGTCCTCAACATTGGCTAAGGAAATATATTTTATCTAACATTACTTGAGTAATCCCATTTTAGCTGAACTAATTTAAAATGAGACCTTCATTTATATCAGCAGAGGCAGAATTGTGCCGAGAATCTAATCGTATTGATCTATATTAAAATTACACTGTGAAGCTCTCCTTAATTGTATGCCAAAATCTAGTTGGCTACAGAGAATATTTATTATCAACTTCTACTATGATATCATGTTTTATTGCCAATGTTAAATTCAAGCTAAATACAGAAATATATACCTGTTCTAAAAATGGGCCAATCACATCTAGCATATATTAATTTATATTTAAATGAGTGCAAATGTAAAAATTATTTTGACACATATTAATTTTTAAAACTCTCAGAGACTATTACAATGTGTCACAGTTGTCACAAAATAATGCAGTTTACTATGTTAACTACAATAATATATGAGGACTTAATATACCTTTTACTACAATAAAGGTAAGCTGCATGTTCCTAGGGATTCTGTAGTGCTTCCATAAATAAATCCTAACTCATCCTTAAATTACAAATATATTTTAAATATAAATGTATTTAACATACACATTATAATTTAGATACAGTTTAATATAAAGTTAGAAAGATCTCTATATAAAAGATATTTTTCTCTAATCATTATTACTCTTATTAATTCTTCTGTTATTTATTATTGCCTCCTAGTAGGGCAAGTTTTACATTATTGTGAAAACATATTGAAGTGTTAGTATGACACCACTAAAATATAACATGCGTTATCTCTCTCCATGTGGCACAATAGAAAAGGCATTTTAAGAAATAGGATTCAGATGAAGCTGTATTCCTTAAGCAATGCTTTTTATTAAAAATAATGAATTATTGAATAAAGATTTGAAGAGAAGCATGTACCACTGTGTATGTTTCCAAATGATCTTATTTGGAAAGAGGTGTATGGTTGTATGCATCTCTAAATGGTGGATGGGCAATAAATTGTATTTCTAAAATAGTAAGTCATAAATAATCTCTGTGCTATGGTTTAATTCCTGAGGAATAGATGACTTGAAACTCTAAATACATTGTTGAAGGTTTCTTTATTCTGGCTACCTATTATTTGTTCATTATAGAATTATAAAAATGAGAAAAAAAGGAGAGTCATTATTGCTACAACACTCAGAAATATTTTAATGTGCTAGAGGACATGGCAGCAGTATAATACTAAACAGCTAGATTCAGACAGGTTCCCATTCAGTTACTCCTCAAGCTTATTTATTTTTGTAATTTATCATGCATTGGGTATGATTCATATACATTCTTGAAACTTAAAAAATGTATCTCTGATAGCTACCTTTTATTACAATGAAATATAATTTTACCAATAGTTTTTATTTTATATATAGAACATAAATCCAATTAATGTTGCATAGTCATTCACATTTCAATTGAATGGTCATTACTTATTTGAGTATTGATCACAACATTGTCTCTGGTTTCCTAAAGCACACCGTAATTGACATTTGAACCAAAACCCAACTGAAGACAAAAATTAATTCTAATTGTCGTGGATTGAGTTGAACAGTTTAAACGGGCAAAAGCCTCACTATTATGTGACTTTTGGGATCTTCAATTATTTCTTGGATGACATTTTTCACATTATTAATATATACTTTTTATCAATATAGACTTTTTATTTTAATATTGTAGGATTAGAAGAAGCAAAATATGTTATAATGTTAAATATAATCATATAATGACAAATATGTGAAAGCATGTTAAATAGCTTTCTGGCCAGCAGCATTTGACTATTAGACTCTTCCACTTTCTTACATAATAACCAAGACACAAATAAAGATTAAGAATATCAATAACATGAAATCTAAAAGTGACAGACACACCAAAATCTTGGAGGAGCTGAAAAAATTTAAAGGCTGATGAAGTCTGATTGAAGGAAAAATAAAAATTCTTGCCCCCATGAAAGTATATAAGACTGCATGATTTTCTTTATCGAAGAAAATGTAAATAAATCACGTGTTATTTCCTAGCTAAAGTTCTAAGAATCATAGCATAATTTACCACACCTCTTCCTACTTTTGTGGTGATTATGGAAAACTGTGTAAGGATGAAGCCTCTATTCCGTCTTTCCCTGAAAATAAGACCTAACCGGAAAATAAGCACTAGCATGATTTTTCAGGATGACATCCCCTGAACATGTGTCCTAATGCGTCTTTTGGAGCAAAAGTTAATATAAGACGACGTCTTATTTTCGTGGAAACATGTAGTGACCTGGATCTCTTTGTAAATACCGTGTTTCCCTGAAAATAAGACTGGAGCTTATATTAATTTTTGCTCCAAAAGATGCATTAGGGCTTATGTTCAGGGGATGTCATCCTGAAAAATCATGCTAGTGCTTATTTTCTGGTTAGGTTTTATTTTCAGCGAAACACAGTATAGAAAAAGAAGCTTTCCGGTAATCTGTGTTGAAATATCATGAGTTAGTGGGGCAAGTCAGTAAGATCACTGGAATATTTATTCACACAGTGTAACTTACCCTATCCTGAAACATGCAGACATCTGCTTTCTGGAAAATAATTTGAAGAGTGTGATTCAATTTCTTAGGTGTGACAAAAATGGTTTAAAGGGTTTGGACTTTGTAATTGCACATGTCTGAGCTTTAGTTCTAGCTCAATCATACTGGGTATTATTTTCCAGAAAACTGCTCAAGCTTTCTGAACCCATTTGTTCTTTTACAAAAGTGATGTAACAATACAAACCTTATAAAGTTATCTTAAGGAATACATGAGAGAGCTTTGAAATGGGAGGAACATGAATAATATGTGAACATAGTATGTGCTCCATAACTTTTACTTCCATCTAATTCCTAATGAAGCCTATTATATACTCTAAAAATTAAGATTAAATTGAGTTAAGGGATAAAATGCCATATGTATATAAGATGTTCGAAAGAAAAGTTCTTCAGAATTTAATACACAACTTTAATTTGAATCCTTAAAATAATAAGCTCCAAACATTAACTTGAACCTATAAAAATGTAAGCTATAATTTATTATATTTAATATCTTTGTTGACTATTATCCTACCTATTTTATTGCTATATACATATATAAATAAATATATATATATACACATATATATATTTTTTAATGAGGGTCTAATTTTTTATCACATACAATGACCAAAAAATAAACTGCTGATTTCAAAGTCATTTAACTGTTTGAAAGAAAGAAAGAGAAAAAGAAAGAGAGAGAGAGAGAGAGAGAGAGAGAGAGAGAGAGAGAGAGAGAGAGGTGAGAGAGAGGGAGGGAGAGAGGGAGGGAGGGAGGAAGGAAAGAAGGAAGGAATGAAGGAAGAAAAGTAGATAGATAGAAAACCTAATGATATATACTGTATAAAATATTATGGGAGGTAGTAACCCCAAACTTTACAGTATATCCCTGTCATATAAAAGTTTGTTTTCAAACTTTTTACTTGGCAACCATTCTTTTGGTAATATTGCATAATCCCTTCAAAGTAGCCAATCAAAAGCATTTATTGTTAATGTAGATTCCAACCGATTATGTTGTAGTATAGACAATAAAGTATTTATTTGATTTAATATAAATTCATTTTACAAAAATATCAAAGAATGAAAAAGAATAGCCAAATTAAAATTAATTCTAAAGTTATCCATTCAAAAGGCATTTAGGTATAACTTGTTCCAACATCATTTTAACTACATCCTCTCTTCCGTAGATAATGCAGATCATTCTGAGGACTAAAATAGTACTTAAGTGTTCATTTGATTTGACTAATTTCATCTTGATTATTTCCCAATTTCATATTACTTTCCTCTAAAGCTTTCTTCTAAGATAAGATACTACAAAATGTTTATGAAAAAGAAAAAAAAAAATCACCAGTGGGTCAGCTTCAAATTACACAGTATGTTTCTAGAATAAAAATATTTTTAACTAACTTGGGAAGCAAAAATCTGTATATGCCTACTATGGGAAACGGTTAGGTCTAGCTATATTTGTGTTTTCAAAATCATATTTTGTCAAACTTTTTTGAATTACTCAAAACTTCACACAGATAACTTTCTGCCCTCATATTTAAACCGGTTTACAGAAAGAACGAAAATAGATGTATTATTGATTTGTTATCTCTCAATATACATTTCTAAACAGTTAAATGAGTGTATGAATTGATATTATATAACTCCTTAGTAAAAAGAATGTTTCCTAAGTCTTATTATAAGAGTTTTCATAAACACATTTAAAGATTTCCTCTAGAAATAAAGATGATTCTAAGCACTAATGGAAAAATAAACTAGTGTAATATAAATGTCAAGATGCTGAAAATTTCAATGTGTGTAAACATTTTGTAATTTCATAAAAATTAGGGCTCATGTCTCTACTTATTTCTTAGAAGATATGTTACATATATATGTTGCATAAAATATTTTATATGTGATATATGTCATATATACAATATATATCATATAAAAGATATATATACATATACATATACACATACACCTACATATATTTGTACATGCATACACAGAAAATATCACTGGGTTCAAAATTTATGAAAAATAAACAACACAGAGAATGCTTACTATTATGCTTACTGCTTGTCTATGTTTTCTTCACTGAAGAACAGGAACACTCTTATGAAGTATTTGTGGATCGACAAAGAATCAGGCCTATGAAACAAAGTCCAACCCAAAGAGGCATAAGTGTTTCATAGAAGTCTTTGATAATACTCTATTTAAAAACAACTCTGCTCACATGTTTTATCTTTTTTCTGCATTTATATCAAAATAAGTAATGTGATTTTTTAAGTTCATATATGTGAAGTTTTGGATCAGAGACAGATTTTTATTATACTCACAGCAATATCAACATCTAACTGAATATTTCGGTGTTGGTACCACATTCTCAGCAGCTCTACAGAGTAATGAAATAAGAACTAGATAGAAAAGATGCTCTACATGAATTGCAGGTTCACTTTGTAACCAAAGAATGGATAAACATGGATTTCCTCCATGTATATGGCAAAGAGACAATTTTCTCTGCTCCCTTTCTGAGAGTCTTGGAGATTGGTTGGAAGGACACTTAGTATAGTTGGCCTCTCCAAATATATATACCAAAAAAACGTATACACATTTTAAGAAAGGAAATAATTGTGTCAGTTGTAATACTCAATATATACCGATAACAAAACATGAATATAAGTCACATTTGACTTCAGCAATTACAAGAGGTGCTCAAAGTGGTTACCATCAGCATCCAGACATTTCTGATTACAGCATATTTATGCTTGAGCATAGATAACATCTCTTAAAATGTGTATACATTTTTTTGTCCTCTGTGGGGACAGAGCCCCAAAAAGCAGTTTCCAGGCTCTCGGCCTCACATAGAAAGGTGCTGGCTCAGGTAGTAAATGGCCATCGACTGTGATCAAATGGCCATCAGCTGTGGCTAGTTGGCCGTCAGCTGTAACCAGTGAGCCATTAGCCATGAATATAACTGCCGTGGCTACACTAAAAAGAAAAAGGGGGAGCTAGCAAGAAAATGGTGGCTGAGTCTGCAAGCAGCACAGTGAGGGTTGAGAATTGTGTTGTTCCTGGTTCCTGTGTCTCCAACCCAGCCGCCAGCGAGAGTATAGTGGTGTGACTCCCCTACCTATGGCTCCGTGGGTGTTCCTTTTTGGCCTCACCATGTCCTGCGTTCTTATGTGGGGAGTGGGAGCTGAGACCCCACAGACCCCGCCTGACACCCCGCACGACATCCTCCCCCACTCCCCAGTACGTGCATGACCTGAACCAGGAACCTAGGAATATTAACTCATGGTAAAAAGTGACTTTGCAAATGTGATTAAATTAAGGATATTTAAATGAGGTGAGGGAGCTGGATTATCTGGGTAGGCCCTACATGCAATCACAAGTGTCCTTACAAAAGTAAAGCAGAAGATTTGACACAGAGTCATGTGAAAGAAGCAAAGGCAAGCAGAGTCAGACAGAGATGTTATACCATTAGGTTTGAAGATGGAAGAAGGGACCATGATCCAAGGGAGCTGCTCTAGAACCTGGAAAAGACAAAAGGAACACATTGTCCACTAGAGCCTCCAGAGGAAGAACAGTCCTGAGAAAATCGTGGTTTGGGCCCAGTGAAACTGATTTTGGACTTCTGGCTTCAGGAACTATAAGAGAGTAGTCTGTGTTGCCAGTTGCAACAAGGTATGAGGACGTGAAGCCTCAGGGCACACTCAAGAACACGGGAGCTTGTGGTGAAAGGCAATTTGGAGGAGATTCAATATATAACCTAAATGGTAGGCCAGAGAGCTGGGAGAACTGGGAAATAAATCAGCTACAAGGAATCCTCTTAGGATCAAATAAACACTATTCTTTCAAAGAACCCACAATTTGATTAGAACAGTTTACAGAGCAGTTCATCACCCAGAACACTGCTGAAATCAATCGAGCAACAGGCAGTAATTGCTGACTCTAGCCATATGGGTGTGGTTAGTGAAAAACGAAGCGAGCTCTACCAAAACCACTGAAATTCTAGAATTACTGTGGGCTACCCAAGTCTGAGCCTCCCTGTGGGATGAAATTAGACTTCACTAAAATAATCCAGCCAGTCACTAAAAAATAAAAAAGCAAATAACAATAAAAAGTAGTTTTGTGTTTCAATGGACACCATGAAGAAGCTATAAAAATAACCCAGAGATTGGAAGGATATATTTCCAAATCATGAATCTGATAAAGGGCTTGTATCCAGAAATTATAAAAAGAACTGTTTCAACTCAATAACAAAAGGTCAACAAAAGTTGACCAATTAAAAATGGGCAAAGGAGATCAATGGACATTTCTTCAAAGACATATAAATGGCTAATAAGCACAAGAAAAGATACTCAACATCATTAGCCATCGGGGAAATGCAAATCAAAATCACAATGACACACCACTTCACACCCATTAGGATGGCTAGAATCAAAAAGTCAGAGAATATCAAGTGTTCATGAGGATATAAAGAAATCAGAACCTTCTTATACTACTGTTGGGAAAGTGAAATGGTGCACCCACTTTGGAAAACAGTTTGGCAGTCCCTCAGATGATTAAACATGAAGTTACCATTTGATACAGCAATTCCACTCCTAGATATATACCCAATGAAACTATATGCTCACACAGAAACTTGTACATGAATATTTATAGCAGTATTATTCATTTAGCCAAAAGGTAGAAGTAACTTAAATGTCTATCAGCTGATGAATGGATAACCAAAATGTTATATACTCATATAATGGAATATAATTTGGCCATACAACTGAATGAAGTACTGATACATGTTTCAAAGTGAATAGAATTTGAAAACATTATGCTAAGTGAAAACAGCCAGTCACAAAAGATGACATAGTCTAAGATTCCATTTATTTGAAATATCCAGAAGAGGAAAATCTGTAGAAACCAAAAGCAGATTAGTGGTTATCTAGGGCTGAGGTTGTGGAATGGGGAGTGACTGTTTATTGATATGTAGTTTCTTTTTGGAGTGATGAAAATGTTCTAAATTTGTGGTGATAGTTGAATATATCTGTAAATTTACTAAAAACCATTGACTTGTTGACTTTAAATGGATGGATTGCACATTATGTGAATTACAACTCAATATACTTATTAAAATATTATAAGAAATTCAAGAAACTGTCAGCAGGATAAGGATGAGTGATGAGGAAGACAGGAAACTTTAGTGTAATTGAGAAAGTCATATTTCTAACCTTGATGGTGGGCACATTATTTTTAAAAAATTATTTATTTATACTTTACTTTCATGCTTTACGTATATACATATATTTGTAAGTATCATAGACAGGCAGAAAGATAGATATACAGATAGATAGATATAGTAAACATCAAGTAATGCAAAATTTAAAAAGGAACAAATATTTTGGGTATACTTATTTAATTCCATTCTTACCAATATATCCATCATGGTTTCCCCTGTCCCAGAAACTACTTCTATTTTTGTATCTGCCTGATTTTAGTTTAAAATTGTGGTTGACAATTCACTAATACAAATTTGACATTGCTTCTGATGCAAACAATGTTTCCTCTAACTGATAATGAAACCATTACTGATTTTAAATAAAGTTTAGTTCAGTAGTACATTTGGCATATTATAAATAAGTTCAGCCAAAAAATGTGCCTTAAAGTGGTCCTAATAATAGTTTATATCAACTACGCAACATTCTAAATGCACATGCTTTTTAAAAGCAATTACTTTCCAAGGCTTCTGGTCTCTTCTATAGAACTTGGAATAAAAGTAATATACTAAATCGTGAGTTAAACCTTCCTAGTTATATTTATTGGCTTGATGTATTCTAATATTACTGTGCAATCTATTTAATAATATATTATATACTAGTCTTCATTTTGCCTTAGAAATGGGATAGTTAGATGGAAAAAAATTAATAATGGAAGAAATCAAATCACTGATTCCACTGTGTGAGTCTCTCTGTGTATTCCAACATGGCTAATGATTCACTTTGATGTGAGAGCAGGACACAGGTGCACTTGTACAACTCTTTTAGACCCATCAAGAGCACCTTTCAGCAAGCAAAACATGTGTGTTGTCACTTGGGAAGAGTGAGTAAGTAGATTTGGGAGCTAGCACCCAGGGGTAGTGTAAAGTATCACGGTTCACATTGTCTGAAATTGCTCATGCCCTGGTTCATCCAGCTGGTAATGAAGCAGTCAGCATCCCATCTCTGGAGTGGAATAGGCAATTATTCTAGCTTGAAACTCTGCCCTTGCAAATTGAGTGTGGCAACAATTCACATTGTCTGTCATTATAAAGTCCCTCAAAACAGGGTAGCTATCTGTATCAGCTCAGAAGGAAAAATCAGAGATGCCTACAAAGTTTCACATAACTTCAAATAGATTATCGTACGTTGATGACATGGATATTTAAACTGCTTTCCGGGAGACATATTTGTACAGTTTTATTCATCAATCTTAATCCAAATTTCTCCAAATAAATCTAAAATTCAAGTCACGTAGAATATTTGCCTAGATCCTCATTAACCAACCTCCTATCTAGCAGTACATTTAGAAAACAAAAACATGTATCGTTCTCTTCTAGTTACATGTTGATGCTGTTACAAGCAGTCAAGAAAATACTCCCCTAGGAATTGGACTCTTGGATGTACAGGGAACAACAACTTGCACCTATACCTCCATAACTGACTTACATCTATAACTTCTGGGAGCTTTTAAAACAAAACCTGCACCCTGGCCCCACACCGTACTAATTATATCAGAATATCTGAGGTTGGGATTTATAGATGATTGATTTTAAAAGCACCTCAGATGATTCTCGCATGTTAAAGGTAAGCACTACTAGAAATGTAATATGCATACAAACTACCTAAGGAAGTATTTAAACTGCAAATTCTAATTCATGTGTTCTGCGGCGGGAACTAAAAATCTGGATTTCCATCATGTTTCCAGATAATGTGGATGTAACTGGTTTATGGATTACATTGTTAAGTAGCCAGCATCTACATCAAAACTTCCCTTGCTTAATTTTAGCATTTCCTAGGGGTCTTTTAAAAATGCCTGTGATCATGTCACCCTCCAGGTCACTACATCAAAATCTCAATAGATGCAACTTAGTCATCAGTAGATTTTAAAGTGTCCCAGGTGATTCCACTGGGTAGGAAATGTTGAGAACTCCACTGATCTAGGTGTTCTCATCATCACTATTACCTGACTCTTTGCCCCTGACTTTCCTCCTTGGCTTAATGACATCAAACAACTCTCATTAAATAAGTCTTGAAAACTTTCGTTTCTCCCTCTGCAGCATCCTCATATCAGTTGGCATGTTTTATTCATTCAATAATTGAAATATCTGCTGATACTCATCTTCTTTCCTTCGCAGTAGTCAGTACAATATTTAAAAGCCGTCATTATCCTTTGTCTACAATGGTCTACGCTGGTTTCCAATAATTTCTATCTAACTCAAATTATGTAAAAACCCATTTAATCTATTTTACCCAATGTTGCCAAATTAATCTCTAAATCTTGACTCAAATAGCATCACTCCTTTGTTTAGAATCTTCATGTTACCGTTTTGTCTATAAAATTTAAGCAAAACCCTTTAATATAACATTCAACATTCTTCATAATCAGATCTCTACTTAGTTTTCACTTACATTTTCAGTCAAATCTCTTCTTATTTATAGAGAACTCCTGGGGATCTTAGCTATGTTTTTCTCACCTATAATTTGTTCCTAAAACAAAATTTTTGCTCATAAAACAAATTATTATGTATGACTATCTATGCTGTTTCTTCAACCTTAAATACAACCATATATTTACATATTTAAAATCTCATTCAATCTTAAAGCTACCTTTAAATCTCCTCATAACACATCAAACAAAATAAGAATCCCCATTTCTTATAGAAAAATTATGTTATAATTATACTGAATGTTACATAAATCTCTTTCCCAAATTTCTCTAGACCTTAAAATCCTGAAACACTGAAACAGTGTCTTGATAATCCCCCAGAACCCTTCCCAAAATAAATGAATGTTTACTAAATTGAAATGTATAAATATTTTCTTTTTTGAGTAACTATAATGTACATATTAGGTTAAGACATGATTTCTTCGTAAATTACGGTATACAGAACTAAAATATGTAAAACAAATACCACAAAAAGAAGGATAGTTTATTCACAAAGGAATCAATGAGTTTCATAGTGAGACTGCAAGCACATTTGGTGTACAGTATTTGACACATAGTGGGTTCTCAAAAAACAGATTCTCAAAATTCAAAGAAAGAGATTCTTTTGTTAACATAGGCTTACAAGAGAAATCTTAGAAGATGTAAAACCTGTGAGAAAAAATGAAAAAGGCATGTTAGATGAGAAACAAAGTAAGCATAAAGACTAAGGGGAGAATATGCAAATAGCAGGTTGCATAGAGAATGAAGAACTGCTTTGGCTATGCCAGTGTGTGTGGTGATTACTGGATGTTTTGAGATTGATAATGACTAATAAACAAATATTTAGAAAAATTTTCATTAATTATTCTCACATTGAAGAAGAAGATACCACCAATTAAAAATATTTCAAATACCATCTAACCAGCAGGGAGAACATGGTTGAAAAACAAGTACATTTTTACTGTTTACCTAGAATAACTCAGGACTTGTCTAAAGTAAAACATAATTTGCAGTATTACTGGTTACATGATTTCTTGCATGGCTAATCTAAATTGAAACAATAGAGCAACTTCTCATTTTATAATTAAATAAATATTTAATTATAATAGATTTAGAATTAGTACATATATAATACTGTTATTATTTAAAATCATGAGGATTATATTATAAAAATAATGTATTCCTAGTATTTCAAAACAAATACAGTGCTGGTATATAGATTTCCTAATTGTTACCAAATATATTAGTCCAGGTTTATAGCTATGAAGTTTTATAAAATTTTTCAGTTCTTTGAGACATAATTTGCCATTAGTTTGATATAATTCAATTCCTGTATTCTTATGCTGGAATTTGCAAATGAAGAATTTTTCTAGTGTCTCTCTTACCAAATATTTTTTGAATGTTTGCTATGCATTAAGTTACAAGCGTTCTTAAATTTTTCTCTCTTATGGCATTTCACTTAATCCTGTTATTTTCACATTGTTTCCGTTCTATAGCATCTTACTATGAAGATACCTAGAAGACTCAGATATTGCCCAGAAAAGCTGATAGTAGTTTGAATAGTACTAGAGTTCTCACGCTTTACCTTTAAATTTCATACAAAATTTAACACATATACCACTACATATTGATGTTTAATATAAAATGTAGCTCTGAGTTATTTATCTTTAGGGAAAAAGTACAATTCAATAAAATACTCCATACTTAAACCTGATAAATACCACCATGTAACTGTGTAGGGGAAATTCTTCATCTGACTTTGAAAGAAATATTTTCAATCCCATCACATCTAACTATGCACATGTATTATCCTTTTTTTTTAAATAAGTATGTCATAATTGTCTCTAACAAAGCTTTTACCATTCAATACGTTGCCTTTTGCATGTAAATATATGCATGCAAATATAACATGCAAATATAACAGATATTTCTGCCTTCAAGAAGTTTGAAATTAAAGACAAGCTGTAAAACACAAATAATAGCAAGCAAAATTCCATAAGTAATTTATACAATAAATATTATAGCATGTAAGGTGGGATAAGACCAAACTTTTTAATGAAAATAATCAGGAAGATCTTTACGAAGAGGTAGCTTTTAAAGTGGTCATTACAAATGGATAAGGTTTTGGCAGGTAGTTTGGAAACAGGAGAGTATGGAAAGGAAAAAAAAAAGAGCAAAGGATAAAAATAGAAATGTATAAGGCACTTTCCAGGAATAAAATAATAAATTAATTTTAATTGTCATAGAGAATACAAATAATAGATGGAGCTAAGACTGGAACTATAGACCAGGATCACACTATGGAAATTATGGACTTTAATACTAAGGAAGTTATACATTTCTACACAGTGAGATGTTTTTGAATATTTTTAAATTGGGAGTGATAAGATAAAAAGTATTCTTTAGAAAGTTATTTTGATGTGAAATGTAGGCTGGTAAGAAAGTCAGTAAGGAATTTAATAGCTATATTATTTATTTTATGCTTTTACAAGAAAGTATGACTTCAAGAGGTGCATTTTTTTCTTTTTAATCTCTTTAGGTACCTTTTTAACTATAAAATTGGTTTGATCAACATTTTTTTGGGGAATGTATCACAATAACATAAACTCAAAATTTAAGAAGTATAAAAAAACCACCATTTCTGCTTTGGGTAATGACTAAGTAATTCAGATTAACCTTTCAGCTGAGAACAACTGAAAAAGCTAGAGATATTTCTTTTTTTAATTTTTTTACATATATTGAACAACTAACGAGAATGTGACGTATTACAAAACCCATTTATTGGGCAAGGAAATCCAGTGAAATGAGCTTTCGTACTTAAGGATTTTTTTTTTTATTTCTTTCTTTACTAACAGTGTCTATGGATTCATAATATGGTTGAGATGACTAAGGGGCTTATAAATTGAGCAGAGCTTTCCAAAGACTCACAGGGATGGTAAAAAGATGTTGTTTAAAAGCCAAGGATTGAGACCCTAACAAGCTGCCATGATTTTTACAGGCTTGCATCCTAGGATTAAGGGAAAAGTGAAACTAACCCTTAAAGGGATTGTGGACCAGCTTTGAATCACCTTAGTTCCTGATTGCATAAAGTGACCTGTATACCTGCGTACCCTTGGTTTTATGGGAGAAATGGGTTATCTTTTCAAGGAGAAGATAATATGATCTCATGTCTCAAGTCATATCTATAATTTTTCACACTGTACATTGCAATTCATGAATTCATATTTGTAATTTGATTAAAATAATCAGTTATAACTCAAAACCATGAAAAAGTGATAAAGAGAATATAAACAGCTCTTGGGGCATTTAAATAATAAAAAAATCAGACAGATTTTACTAGTACTATGCCAATAAATTCTATAAAATAAAATGAAAGATTTAAAATTTCAAGAGAACTAGAAATGATAAGAAATAGTCACATGAAGAAATGCTCAACCTCACTAACCATCAGAGAAATGCAAATAAAAACCACAATGAGATACCACCTCACCCCAGTCAGAATGGCTATCATCAATAAATCAACAAACAACAAGTGCTGGCGCGGATGTGGAGAAAAGGGAACGCTTGTGCACTGTTGGTGGGATTGCAGACTGGTGCAGCCGCTATGGAAAACAGTATGGAGGTATCTCAAAATTCTGAAAATGGAACTACCTTATGATCCAGTAATTCCACTCCTAGGTATCTATCCGGAGAAATCCAGAACTTCAATTCAAAAATCTCTATGCACTCCTATGTTTATTGCAGCACTATACACAATAGCTAAGACATGGAAACAACCAAAATGCCCATCGGTAGATGACTGGATTAAGAAACTGTGGTACATTTATACAATGGAGTATTATGCAGCCATAAGGAAGAAAGAAATCTTACCATTTGCAACAACATGGATGGATCTAGAGAACATTATGTTAAGTGAAATAAGTCAGACAGAGAAAGATAAGTTCCATATGATCTCACTTATTTGCGGATTCTAAAGAAAAGAATAAGTGAATGAACTAATCAGAAACTGTTTGGGAGACAATGAGGAAAAACTGAGGGTTGCTAGATGGGCGGGGGGAGTGGGGGGTGGGGGGGAGGGTGAGGGGATTGGAGGGCAGTCGGTGACCACAGGATGGCCACGGGGTTTGAAAATTAATCTGGGGAACGTAATTTGGTGGTTACCAGAGCGTAAGGGGGTTGGGGGGTGGGGGATGAGGGTGAGGGGGATCAAATGTACGGTGATGGAAGGGGAGCTGACTCTGGGTGGTGAACACACAGTGTGATTTATGGATGATGTGATTCAGAATTGCATAACTGAAATCTATGTAATTCTACTAACAATTGTCACCCCAATAAATTAAAAAAATAAAAAATAAAAAAAAAATAATAAAAAAAAAGAAATAGTCACATGGAAATTCTAGGATAAGCAATACAAAAACTAAAACAAATGATTCAATAGATAGTTTTAATAGATTGGATTCATGTCAAGGGAGAATTGATGACTTGGAAAACGGTAAAAAGATCCAGAATGAAAAAAACTGAAAGAAAGAGAATAATGGAAAATTTACAATTAGCTCTATAGCTATAGAGTGCAAATGTCTCATATACATGTAATTTCAGTTTCAGAAATAGAAATTTTAATAATGGAAAATTTAAATATATTTAAAGAGTAAATGTTGTTATTTTCTAAAACTGATGAGAGAGGTCAAGCTGTAGATTCAAAAAGCACAATAAACCAAGCAGAAAATACACCCACACAGGTTTTAATAAAGTCTTAAAAACCAAAGATAAAAATTCTTTAAAGGAAAAGAGAGAGAAAAGGGGTATCATATGACCTACAGCTCAAAATCAGCAATACAAGCCAGAAATCAATTAACTTATATTTCTATAGTGAGGAAAGAATATATCTGCCAACATATAATTCTATGTCTCTGAAAATATTTTTCCAAAAGAAAATTGAATATTTTATTTGTTAAACAAACAACAATATCAAATAAGTAAATGGATGAATGAATAAAAAAGACAATCATAAAAACTTGTAACACTGTCTGGATATTTTATAGTATTAAAAAATTAACATTAATTATCTTAACTATCCAGGAATATTGGTTAATTTTTTTAAAGAATCTTTAAATACACAGAGATACATATTGACTTCTTGCCAATTTCTAAATTGGTTTAATGTACTCCCTTATGTAGTTGATTAATATAGTTTGTTGGATGCAAAATTATTACAAGATCCTTCCCTCTTTCTAAGTGTTTATCTATTTTTATCCACTTACTCAGCAATAAATACTCGTATGCTTGATATTTACGAAGAACTGTGTTAGGAATTAGAGATTAAAAAACAATGAAACAGTTCCTTTCTACCCAGAAATTACATTTTATTTAGGGAGACAGAAAGGTAAGCAAAGCATTATGTAACAATATAAAAAGTATGAAACAAATTGACTAGTTTCTAGTCAATAATTATTGAATAAATAATTATGATAAATTATATATATACATATATATATTATATATATATTTAAATTTATATATAATTAAATACATATAAATTGATATATATAAATTGATATAAAAAAATATATATATATATATACACACAAAATATAATGAGAATAATGCTAAGAATCATTTAATCAGGAAATACTGAAAAGAAAAAACCATAGGCAAACAACCCTGTATCTCTTCATGCTTTCAGAAAACATTTGGATCATATCATAGACATTAGTGCTAGAAAGGACCACAAAAGATCATCCAGACATTTCTATCCCATCTTCCTTTTTGGAATCTAGCCAAACTAGCATGTAAACTGAGGAGATAATTTCACATTCGTTAAAACTAGAAAATAGGGAAAACTGCAAGTCAAAACTATGAACAATAGCTGTTAAATATAATTAGCATTGGGTAAAATGGAACAGAAGATACACAAAGCATTCGCAAATACCATATATTTTGTGATCTGAATACAACCTGACCCTTAAATAACAAGGGTTTTAACTTCAGAGATCCACATAGATGTGGAGTTTTTCCATATGTATTTTCTCTTCGTTATGATTTTCTTAATAACATTTTCTGTAGCTTAATTTACTGTGAGAATACAGTATATAATACATATCATATAGAAAGTATGTGTTAATCAACTGTCTATGTTATCATTAAGTCTTCTGGTCAATAGTAGTTAAGTTTTGAGGTAGTCAAAAGATATATATGGGTTTTATATATAATGAATACAGTTTCAGAGGTCCTAACCAGTGGTCCCATGCTTGGAATAGGACATTCTGGTACCATAAGGATTAGAGGAGCACATGTCAGCCTTGTCACACGACATTGTGGCAAGGTAAGTGGGCTGAGTAAGGAAAGTTGAGGACACTCTGTATGCAGTAAATACTGGTGGGTTAGCACAGAAGTATGGAGGAGAGTTTGCACATGGCAATCAGATTTGCAACTGGTAAAATGACTGTAATAATGAAATATAGTAATCCTAAATATTATATACAAAAAAAAAAAAACAACTGTAAAATACTGAGTTCACTGTGAGTCATAAATAAATCTTATATTTGATTTTCAGTCAAGATGGCAGAGTCGGTAAATGCTGTGCTTACCTACTCTCAGGACCACATCAATTACAACTAAACTACAGAACAACCATCATTGAGAATCACCTGAAGTCTAGCTGAGCCGAAACCCTTCAACTGCGGACATACCTTGAGAATGGTAGGAGGGGCAGAGACATGGAATGGGCTGGTCCATACCCGTGTGTGGCCATTAAAAATCAGAAGGGATATGTCGGCTGCAGATGTTGTCCCCAGGGGAGAGAGGAGGAAGGGGTGCCAGCCCCACACCAGGCTCCCCAGCCCTGAGTTGTAGCGCTGGGGAGAAAAGACCCTATAACTTCTGGCTGTGAAAACCAGTGGCAATTATGGCTGAATGAGCTGGAAAGCAACGGCAGTCCTAGGTGCTCATCTTAAAGGGCCCATGCATGGATTAATTCACTGAAAGACTCACTTGCTCTGAGCTCCTGCTCTGGGGCAGCAGCTTGAAAGGTGCCAGGGACATACAGGGAAGAAGTGAATTATCTAGCTTCAGGGCAAGGGCTGGAGGAACAGCTTTCTCCAGGAGGGATAAGCTGGCAGAAGCCATTGTTTCTTTTTTGAGTGCACCCCCTCCCTTCATGCAGGGGCAGACAGACAGCATATACAAGTCTCCATCAAACTGGCTATCACCTTTTGTCTTCCCCGTCCTAGTGATTCCCTGAGAACCCATGCCACCCAACATTTGGACGCTCCCAAGCTGCTTCTAGTGGCTTTTCAGACTTAACTCATGCTGCAAACATTCATAAAATCTCTCAAAGTTTCACACATCCAAACAAGCAGAATCTGGCTTTGGCATGGGGATATAAAGCATAGAGAATATAGTTAATAATATGGTAATAGCCACTATATATAGTGCTAAGTGGGTACTAGACTAGTCAGGAGGATCACTTCTTAAATTATATAAATGTCTAACTACCAGGCTGTACACCTGAAATTAATATAAAATAATATTAAATTTCAAAATAAAGTGTAAAAAAAAATCAATCAAAAATGTTTTAAAAGACTCCAAAAATAATAATAATAATAATAATTCTTACTCTCAATAAAAGCAGAAAGGAATGCTCTAACTTAGGAATGCTTAATGCTCTAACTGGTGATAAATGTCCAACACAGAAAATACAATAGATTTGGTGAGTAAAAGTTAGTGAGAGTTGGTCCTGCACTAATAGCACTGGAGAGTTCAGGTGGATTAAACCAGAACTGTGTCCTGGGGCTCAAATAAGCACATCAGGATGTTATTTCCCTCTCTATCTACAAACTTTGCCTTTCTCTATCCTATCGTTAGTCTCAGGCAGAATCTTCTTCTTGGTAGCAAAGATAGGTATAGATTTACTACTCAAAATCTCTGCAAAGCATCTTGTTCCCCATGATGTCAGTAATTATTCCAGGACTGAATCTCATTCCATCTTGGTTCGTGTCCCTTAATAAATCAATTATTGTGGCTAACAAGACAGGGTCATCTATTTGATAAAAGTGGGTTATACCTAAAGCATAGTTTAAAGTCAGCCTCACACAAACCATGAGAACTAAGAGTAAGACAGGCTGATTTCCAAAAGGATGAAACCAATGAGCTATTAGCAAATAAAAATGTAAGGTAGACAACACAGGCAAAAAATAACACTGTCCCTTAAGACTCCTTCTTAGAAAAACTTTAGGTGATGAAATCAAGTAAAAGCAGGAAACGAATGAAGAGGCCCTGTTGAATAAACTGGTAATGAGTGTCAAAGATAATGAAAAATAGAAAAAATTATTTAACTATGTTAAGAAATTGTAGGAATTATAATAATTCACAGAACATTTATGTTATAAATCCTGGTGATATAGAAATGAGAGTATAACAAAATTGAAAAATAACAAAAACAGGAGAGGTGTAAGGACTGAATTAGGAGAAAATGAAGAAATACAGACAAACTGATTTAACAATCTTTCACTGTAAGGTGCTGATAGATTGAAAATGGGAAATCAGATTCATTTCAGAATCAAACGTGGCCTTCAGAGATTAATTGAACATTCTTCTGAAAAAGCTAGAAAAATGTAAGGAAAGCAGAGATAATTTAATTTTTTAAAAGACAAATAATAAATTAGAAAAATGAAATAATAATGAATTGGGAAACAAAATAGGAACTTGAAAAAAGAAAAAAACTGGTATATGTATACACCAGTTCCTAAACATGAGAGAATGCTAAGGAAACAAATATGCTAATTTAAAAATGAAAAAAATGGGTACATTAGGAAATAAAAGAATTAAGACAATAAACCTTGGTTGAAAATCTGGATAAAACAGATTTCTTAGGAAAATATAAATTTCTTGAATTGACTCAAAAAACGATTTACAAATATAAAATAAAAAAATAGACTGGTAACCTTTGCAGAGGACAGCAAGGAAATGCTTAACAAAATTTTAATTTCACCTAATCTTACACATACAAATTTGTTTGCATGATTTTATCACAGAAATACACTATTACGGTTTACTCAAAAGATTGACATAAAAGGTTGCAGACTGCAATATTGTATGTAATAGCTAAAAGTCAGAATCAACATAAATATTCATCTGCAGGGAGTAAGTATGTTGAATTATTATATATTCATACAAAAGAATTCTAATCAGTAGTTAACTATATTTACATGTCTTGAGATGAACAAATCTCCTAGTGGTGATGTGGAATACAAAAATTCAAATGAAAAAATATTTTAAGGGAGATAAACATCCCCTTTGTCATATATCATACTTTATACACAGTATAATTTTTACTTTGTAGTCCTACAATAACTACAACCATTTATATATGGAAACGTTCTGAAAACACAAAATGACACACTAGTGGTAAGTAATGGCTATTACCACTTACTCAGTAGAGTGGGACAGGGTGTTTATGAGGTGTAAAATTTCACTTTTCAGTTCATCTCTTTCTATAATATTTTACTGCATGTTATTTGTTTTATTTTCATAATAATAATAAAGAAAAAATAAAAAGTTATATTCTCTGCTTGAACGATCATTTAATATAAGGTAACTGAGAAACAGAAAGAAAATTCCTGAATTTCTTCCTGAAATTCAAGAAAAAATTCATTGTATATTTATATCATATTTTTATTAGATAAAGACCTTCTGGGAAGATAAAAAGAGACAAAATATCGTGAGAATTTCATAATTTTTTAAGATAATATTTTATTAAAAATGTGTCTTATATGTCAATACCATTAATAAGCTTTTTTATCTAGTTCATTATGTATGCTAAGATTTGTGCTAGATATAAAAAGAGAAGGACTTTAAGGTGCTTGTTCTCAGGTCAATTAGAACACAGAGTAATGTTTTTTTAAAAAAAAAAAATTGTACAAGATAAACCGCAAGTACCAAATCAATAGATGAAGACTTACCCTAAATATTGTACCAATTTAATTTAATTTTAAAATCTAACACTTCAGATTCTTCTAATTTCTGCTTCCTGTAGTCACTCACCCACTACAAGTTTTGATGTTATTAATCAGCCTATTTTCATTTTATTAATTGCATTACATATCAATAATTTGCATCAAAATATAAAAAAGCTGTTTTTCCTCAGCCCCAAGAGAAATTACCCATATGTACACACGTAGAATTCTGGAAACAGGAATTGTTTCTTAGAATTTTCACATACATGAAATTATTCACTAAGTGTTTTTGTTACGAAAGTGATGGATTAGTTTAGTCAACTCTGTGAAAATTTAACACAAAGATGAAATGTAAATATTATCAAATAAGCAGTGATCCTGAAATACCCAGAATGAGAACAATTTAAAGTAGGTGGGTACATTTATTTCTACAAAGTACAAAACTACTTCATGCAAATGTTTAACCACAAAACAGAACTAAGGCTAAGTGTTTTGGTTGAAGGTTTTTGTGGGGAAGACAAGAGTTCGTAGCTTTCACCACGTTTGAGAGTGATGTCATAATTGAATTCTGAAACCTGGAGTAAAGTAACAAACACTGCAATACAATGAGCCACATCCTTCATGATTTACAGTTTTCAGAGCTAATTAGAAGCAATATCAAATATACATTTCTTCATCCTTCCATTAAAAATGAGAACAGCGTCAAGTTTTTGAGCTCTAGCCAGATGCTGATTTTATAACCTTGTAGGCTAACTGCTAACAGCTCAGGATCTGAGACTTTCAGAGTTATTTTTAGGACATGTCTGATAATGAGCAGGTACAAACTTAAACGTAAATGAGCAGCAGGGCAGAGGCAGCCAAATGTCAGGGAGAGTCTCAGATGGTAGGACAAACTGTAATTATTCAATCCAGTTATGGACAGTGGTAAATAAAAATGAACCATTGCCAAATGCTATTGAGTTAAAGGTTTAATTTTTTGGGCCTATAAATAGAAAATGCACAGAACATGAACACACAATGCATGTCAAAGTAATTTACTCTTTCTGTCTTTCATGCTAACAGAAAACATAATTTCCTTTCCTTTCTGGACCTTCCCGCATTCTACCGTATTATCTATAATACTTACATTATAGCTCTAATGAATATTACATCTTTGTTTTGTACTAGCTTATTTGTAATGACAAGGTTTTGTGTAATCCTTCAACATGTTGCAGAAGGCTCCAAGAAATCAGTGCGGTCATAATTCACTCCCTCCACCACCATCACACCACCAACCTCGGGGCCAAGCTTCTACCAAGAATTAATAGTCAGTGTCAGGGAAAGGCTCAAATAAATCAGTTCATTTACATTAAGGAAATTATATCAGGTTACCAGCATCTAGAGAATGACGAAATCGGGGCACAGAAAAGACAATTTTGCCAAAGACATGGCATTGTAGTGCTCTGAAACTTTTTGCTGGCACCAGTTTAGTTTTCAATGCAGAGTATAACAAGAAGGGGGCCAAAAATTAAGAGGTTTGGATAAGCTAATTTTATCATTTCTTTCAAGCATGCCTTTTTGTACCTTATTGCTTATAGCTTATTGACCTAGGAAAAGTGATACTGACCCAAAACTTTTTCCCAAAAGAGTTTTCTTAAAAAGTTGTTCTTACTGTAAAAAAGGTTAATTAAAATTACGTTCCTCAAATACTCCATCTTCATATAACAGAAGCAAACTGCTTTTAGTCATTTTAGTTTTGTTTTACTTTTTGGTTATCAAGCAGCCACTCTCCCTGGTCCTAATGCAGCTATATTTTGAGGAGGAGGAATGTTTCTCTCCCATTTCAGAACAATCCGGGTGAATAGTACAATACAATGCTATGCTCTGCCACTAAGAGAAGAAAATAAAACAAAACACGAAAAAAAACCCTGGAAGCTTCTTCCATCAAAATTGGATCATTCTGTTCACTTCTGAGATACAGTAAAGGATGGATAAGTAATCAAACCAAGCTTAGTCAATCAACCCCCTCTCTCAAAATTTGAATCATGGGGGGAATGACAAAGGCAAGAAAAATAATTGGCATTTGTTCATTCATCCTAACAGTGTAGAAGTTGCCTAACAATTAAAGTCCTTGAGACTTTAAAGCTTCCTTTTCCTATTTTGAGCCTAGTTACCCTACCCCTCCCTTAAACCCTCTGAGCTAGCTCATGTCCACTCACTAAATTCATTTTAGTTTATTTAGCCTGAGTCACCTGGTATGCTTGCAGCCAAAGGACCCTAACTGACACAGAGTGTTTGGGAGAGAAATTTTAAAAATGAATTGTTTTTATGGTACTTTCAAAGAGACAGGCAGCAGTTTTACTATACAAAGTCTGATTCTAGAGGACAATTTTCCTTATTTATTGATTATATTTTTCTAGTGTTCTTGAGAAAGAATTGACATAGAATACTGTATAAGTTTAAGGCATACAGTGTGATGGTTTGATTTACATATATTGTGAAATAATTATCACAATAGGTTCACTAACAATCATCATCTCATATAGATAAAATAAAAGGAAAAAAAAACCTTTTTCCTTATGATGAGAATGCTTAGGATTTATTCTCTTTACGACTTTCCTTTATATCATACAGCAGCTATGAATTTGGTTTTTTGTTTGTTTTGTTTTGTTTTTAGATTACACACATAACTGGGATAATATGGTATTTGCCTTTCTCTATCTGACTTACTTCAATTAGTATAATGCTTTCAGGTCCATCCTTGTTATTGCAAATGGTAGGATTTCCTCTGTTTATATAGCTGAATAACGTCCCATTGTGTGTGTATGTGTGTGTATATATCTATCTATCTATCTATCTATCTATATATATATATATGAGGTGCAAAAAAATGTATACAAATGACATGTGTTCATCTTTTGTTCAGTATATATTGAGTATTACAATTTTAATAGTTTTTTTTTTCCTTTCTTAAAATGTGTATATATTTTTGGCACCCTGTGTGTGTGTGTGTGTGTGTGTGTGTGTGTGTATACATGTATACACACACACACACACACACACACATCACAACTTTATCCATTCATTGACTGATAGGCACTTACATTGTTTCCATGTCTTGGATATTATAAACAATGCTGCTATGAACATGAGGTTGCACATATCTTTATAGCTAGTGTTTTCACTTCCTTTACATATATTCCCAGAAGTAGAATTGCTAGATCATATAGTAGTCCTATTTTTAATTTTTGAGGATCCTCCACAGTGTTTTTCATATTGGTTATACTAATTTATAATCCCACCAACAAGGCACAAGGATTCTCTTTTCTTCATATCCACACCAGCATTTGTTATCTCTTGTTTTTTTTTTATGATGGTCATTCCAACAGGTGTGAAGTAATATCTCATTGTGGTTTTAATTTGTATTTCCCTAACGACTAGTGATGTTGACCATCTTTTCATGTAACTCTTGGCCTTTTGTATATTTTCTTTTGAAAATATCTGTTCAGGTCCTTTACCCATTTTTTTTTTTTTTAATTTTGGGGTAATTTGCGTTTTGCTATTGAGTTGTATGAGTTCTTTATATATTTTGGATATTAACTCCTTATCAGACACATGGTTTGTAAATAGTTTTTCCCATTTGTAGGTTGTCTTTTCATTTTGTTGATGGTTTCTTTAGCTGTACAGAAGCTGTTTGGTTACTTTAGTCCCACTAGTTTATTTCTTTATTATGTTGTTGAGCTTTAGGTGTCCTATCCAAAAAGTCATTACAAAGATCCGTGACAAGGAGCTTCATTTCTCTGTTTTCTTCTAGGAGTTTCATGGTTTCAGGTCTTGCATTTAAGTCTCTTATCCATTACAAGTTAATTTTTGTGAGTGGTACAAGACAGGGGTCCAGTTTCATTATTTTACATGTGAATAACCAATTATCCCAGCACCATTTAGTGAGACTATCTTTGCTCCATGGAATATTCTTGATTCCTTTGTCAAAGTTTAGTTGACTATATATGCTTGGGTTTATTTCTGGGCTCTCAGTTCTGTTTCATTGGTCTATATGTTTGTTTTATTGTTGTTTTTGTTTTCTTGTTGTTGTTATTTTTTGCCAGCATCATACTATTTTGATTACTATAGCTTTGTAGCACAGCTTGAAATCAGGAAGTGTGATGCTTCTTGCTTCGCTCTTCTTTCTCAGGATTTCTTTGGCTATTCAGGCCCTTTTGTGGTTCCATATAAATTTAAGGACTTTTTTCTCCTACTTCTGTGAAAAAAAATGCCATTGGAATCTTGATAGGTATTACACTAAATCTATAAATGACTTTTGTTAGTACTGACATTTTAACAATACTAATTCTTCTGATCCATGCACATGGATACTTTTCCATTTATTTGTGTCTTCTTCAATTTCTTTCATCAGTGTCTGTAGTTTTTAGAGTATAGATGTTTCAATTCCTTGGTTAAATTTATTCATAAGTATTTTATTGTCTTTGATGTTATTGTAAAAGGGATCAATTCATTTATTTGCTTTTCAGAAAACTGGTCGTTAGTATATAGAAATGCTACTGATTTTTATATGCTAATTTTGTATCCTGCAACTTTACTGCATTCATTGATTATATCTAATAGTTTTTGGTTGAGTCTCTAGAATTTTCTATATATAAAATCATGTCATCTGCAAATAGTGTCTATGGATTACTGATGGATGACAGGTATAGAAGATTAACCCAATATGCTTATCAATCCAAAGCGTTCATAAACATAATGCAACTGATGAAGACGGCGAGGTGATCTTGGCAATTGCAACTGATGTCAGACAACTCTTGTAATCAAAATGCAAATTTGTTTGTGTCTCCCCTTGTCTCTTTAAAATTTTCCAATAGGGCCATTAAATGAAAATTCTGATTTTCTTCTATTAGATAATAAACAGTCCTATGTGACCTAGAGCCACAAAACAATCACGATTGAGATGTAGGATAACCAATATAATGCAGCAATCAAAACTCTGAGCATGATTTACAGTTAAATTTTCTTCCCTCAACCAGCAAAGGCCAACTCCCGGCAGGCTTGGAAGGTTAGTATCATAATCTCTCTTTTCCCCAAGTCTGCTAGTAATCTTGTCACCTCAGCCATTAGTGCTGTTTTCCAAGATTTCTAGCTTTCCATCTGAACGTGCATAGTATAATTGTACCCCTTGGCCCCTTTGTTACTGAATAGAACTGTATCTATAGTTTTGGCCACTAAACTGCAAGTGGGAAGTGGCATGAGTGATTTACATGACCAAATATTTAATGGTTGATGTAAAGCCCTCCCAAATCTCTCTTTCCTTTGGATACAATGAAGGGCTACATTCAAGACAGTGATTGTCTCTTCTGAGCAGACACTTCTTTGCTTACCATCCTTTCATTCCATTAACTAATAAGAAAAATATAATGGGAGCAAGAGACAAACTATTCTGTTAAACTGAGATTTTGGAGTTAATTATTATACCAGAATAACCTAACCTACTTTGACTGGAAATGGAATGATACAGTAACAAAACACACACATATACAGACATCTAAAATATGTGGCACTGGTTTACAAGGTAGATGGCACTCAATAGCGAGGCTGATATCAGACCCTGGAAAATAGCAATTGAGTTAATGATAACTAGAAATTTGTAACCTGAAGGGAAGAGGTTGAAAACCAGAATATTATCAGTATGTGTTATTTGCTGATGGCTGGGTTTGGTAAGTCACTATAAGGAGATGTTTGTGAGGAAAGTATTAGCTGGTTTTCCAAAAGTACTAAAAAAGAAATTAAGAAAGTCCTGAAATTTGAGAATTTTCAGGGTTGAGAGATACAAGAGCTTTTATCACCTAGCAGTAAAAAATTAAACTAAGAAAGCCTTTGAGTAACAAATGTTGATTTGAAATTAGCTTTGTAGCAAGGATCAAATCAAGAGCATGATCCACATGTGCACTGCTAAAACCTTCAGATAAATTTGATTAGTGTTAGGGCAAATACCCAGTTAAAACTGTGGTGCCCAATTAATTGGATAACATAGCGCAGGGATATAAGAGTCCAAGGATGTGACTTCCCACAGATGTATAAAAAGCTCAAAATACCTGCAATTAATTCTGAAGAAAGAAAGAATCATGGATGGAAGAAAGCAGAGAAATCTTAGCAAATCTAAGAGGTATATCTAGAAGATAATGGAAGACGTGCCTATTGTAACATGGAGACTACTTGAATCAAATAGATTAGATTATCATCACCAAAAGTTTCCTAAGTCATTTAGAAAGTGCTACTGCCAGAAGAACCACTTGCCTGGTGTAAAAGAAACTATGACTGTGCAAAGCTTAAAATGACATTTTTTTCCCTGCCATATATCAGTAAGAAGCATGCTGAGAAACCTGCTTAACCCAAAGAACATATTGTTCAATTCCCATTTCAGATGTTAAAGGTTACTGGGAAAGGAACAGAGAGAGAATCTGGGGGCCACAGACAACAATAAACGTACTTGGTTGGGGTGCAGGAGGACAAAATTAGGACCTAATCCATTCCCCATTCCCAGGACAGGGAGCTTTTAAAATATCTGTTTTAAAATTTGCCATAGACAATACTTCTCCAAAGAGATTGTTTATTAATTGTTTTTCTGCCAGTTTCACTGTTGTATTTTGGCTGTGTGGATAGCAGAAAACTTGTCTTTCTTCATGCATTGGCCTCCAATCAAGAGAAAATGCATCAGACTGAAACAGACACTACTAATCATCCCCCAGAAAACCTAGACTTGGAGTTAAATGTTAATGGTTAAGACTTTGTGGTTGAATCTGTTGAAAAGGAGGCAGTATATTTTGACTGTGAAAGAGAAAGTATACAAATTTTTACTTTTAGCTAGAAGGACAGGTGACAACAGTTGTCAGTAATGTTGATCAAATTTTTCCTCACACTCAATCTTCAATACATGTGATAGCATTGCTCTCCCTGGCATATCGTGATCAGACTGGCCACCCAATCTACTTCTGGACAAGGTGAGAGTGAAAGTGTTGGTATTTAATTGTTGATGTGAGATCCTTCTGAGTCTCTTCTTTCATATAATCTTCAATATTTGTGAAGGTGCAGCTCCATCAATCTGGATCCCTGAATGACTAAAATAAGCAGCGACTTCCTGCCAACTTGCAAAGAGCATGCAACGTATATGAGAAATTAAACCTTTTGTTGTAAGCCCATGAGATGTAGGACTTGTTTGTTATTACAACATACATTTACCTTTTCTGATACACGTGGTTTCTGACTCCTTAGAGGGGGAACAGAGAAAAGGAAGAGGGAAAGAAATATGTAGTTCTTACTCGACTATTATCATATTAGGATTCTACACCCTTTGGGAATAGCTAGTATTTGAGGCTAAATTTTTCTCCTGAAAGCATTTTAGTAGGTACTTAGGAAATTCCTCTGAGGGACTCCTCTTAGCCTAACCTCTTTGCTTTGGGGGCTGCTGTTTCACCCACATCAGCTTCAGGTTTTATCTAGGTCCACCCTTCACAGACACTCTCTTGTGAGGACCCTATACACTCTGGCAGAAGCCATTTTGGGCAGGATCTTTTCTAATGCACACCTACGTTCCTACTGGGTGTTGCACAATTGATCCCTGGAGATGTTGCCCCTTTATGCACCATGAGCAGGTTGGTCACTTGCTTCTTGGAGCAGCAGTAGCGCTCTCTCTCTACAACATGGCTTATCCTCCCATACTTCCTAGGACAAACATCAAGTTTCAGAGTGGCCTTCTTGAAATGAGGGCACAGAGGACTGAACTTAGAAGAGAATACCTCTAACTATTCCTTAGGAGGAGTAAGACTTAAAGCACTTCAGCAACTATAGCTAAAGAAAAATCTCTTTATAAATATCTCTTCCCTTGGCCTTTTTAGATTTTCCTTGTGAATTTTAGAGTTGCTCAAGGAGTAGTCCCTTATATCCTTTAGATATGTTCATTTCAATCTATTATAATTTGACACCTAAGTTGAAACTTAAAACTTAATATGCTATCACATATAATAGCATGTATCATTTATTGATCATTTGGGATGTGCAAATAATTGCACCACTGTAACTTTCCATCTACTTTCTCTTTTAAGCCTCATAGGATCTTTATGAAGATGGCTTATTATTCTAAATTTTAGATGAGAACCCAGAGGCTTGAAGAGGTTTAATATTCAATTGCTGAGTGTTTTGTTTTGCTTTAACCTCTATGCTACATTAACTGCCATTAGTGATATATTAGTTACTGGAAAGAAATATAGGGAAACAATGTGCCTCATTCCTATACAGTTTCCTAAATATTTTGGCACACGTTGTGTATGATTTTGGAAAGAAAAAAAAAATAAGCTTCACTTTAAATTGCCTAAGGTGCTATGTTTAACTTAATTTTAGAAAATTTTAAACATGAATGCTCTATAGGTAGTGATCTATAGTATATTTTATACCTTTTTCTTTCAGTGCTACAAAATGAAAGGTCTGATATATCCATATTGAGAAAGACATGTTTCAATAGTAAATTTGTCATCTCACTCACATTTTTTTCACAATAGATTTTTTAACATATATCAAAGTATTATCTATGCTTTCTCAATGAGAACAGCTTGAAAGTTTCACTTTTCAGAGGGATTTCCCCTCAGTTTTCTCGCTGAAACCACTCACTCTTCCCTTGCCTCTGTTATTCTTTTCAAATTTGTTCTGTTCATTCTCCTGTTACAATCTTTCTTGTTAGTCAAGAGGCTGATTTAGAGCACCTGTCACCACAAATCTTGCTTGAGAGCAACAATATAGGGATTTCACAGGATTAAAAGTCTCTCTTGAATATGTGAATATACATATTTTAGTACTAACTGTTTATTCTGCAGTTAGTATGACTGCAAGTCACCTGGCTTCCTCACTGGGCTTCTTCATCAAGCATATGCCAACTGGCACTAGAAAGTGCTCTGAACTTCATAATGAATGAACTGTTGACTTAAGCTGCCACTTAAGCCCCGCAAGGAGTAGTCAGGCCCATTTCTTCATACACATGACTTCGGCTAAGCTAGGCGGAAGCAGCAAGCACTGCCCTTGAAGTTGAGGGATAACTGGCAAATATGTAGAGTGACAAATATCTTCTGTGATCTTTATTCTTAAAGGCACTTGAAAATGACTTTAGTTGGATCTATTGCCTTCTAAGTAGTGCTCATTTTTGTTTGTTCAGTTTTTTTATTGACTTTAAGTAAATGTTTTAAGAAGTGGAGACTTCTCTGTTCTTTCTTATGTTATACTTATTATCTGCACACCCAGGCAATTCTCTTTAAAAGAACTTTATGTACTGAAAAACTATGCCCGTATTTACACTGGTGCAAGCAATTTTCATTATAAAAAGTTGTTTTCAGTTAAATGACTTTTTTTATTTTTTGAAAGATGCATCTATAAATGGCACAAAAATCAGAAATGACAGTTGCATTTCATTTTTAAATTAGTTGTTTCATTTTTTTGAAGAGACATTCAAGGTCAGAGCCTTAGAAAAGGTTTTCAAAATGTGATTGTGCTTCCATCTGTGCCTTGGAGACCATAGAAAAGAATCTTATCTCAGACTTCAATTTAAATAACATTCTGAGCACCCTCCCTGCTTTCATAAACCAAATACACCTGCCAAAGATGTTGAGGGACAAGTATTTCTCATTTAATCAGAAGTAGATTGCTTTCAAGTTTATAGATGAATTGAGAAAAATTTAATTCCAATTAAAAAAACACAAGGCCAATGTGCAGAGGGCATATGCAAAGCACATACCTGAAATGTATGGTTTTCCAGAAGAAAAGATAGAAAGGAGGTTTTATAGGATGCATAGAGAGAAATAATTCAGAATTGGGGGTTATGGAGAAGGCTAGTGTCAGGGAAAGAAGAGAAACTCAAAAAAATTTTTTTAAGTAAAATTTTTCTTTCATCTTCAGAAAAAGTGCCTTGTATAAAACATTGTTATGAAAACTATTATCAAAGCAGGTTAGTTCTTAAATTAAGATCATGAGCATCCCATGACCTACAAACCTTATTATGTTGTTAAAAAGAACCATCCTTTGTCCCAAAAAATAGCTGATCTTTTTTCCTGTATGATTATTACCTATAAGATTTTCTAGATTTCACTGAAAATTTCCAATCTTTGTAAACTTTAAGCCATCAAATATTTACTTAGAAGTTATAGATTCTGTTTCCTTTGTGTCTTCTAACTAATTCGAATTTTCTTTCTGTAATAAAAAATTCACAGTGTAACCCTTGGAAAGCCCGAATGTCTATACAGACGCACCCTGTGAGATTTATAAGGATCTACAGTGTAGAGGCAGTGACTCTCAAATATGCCAGTGATTTGTATTAGAATAAAAAAGATGAAAAGCCAAAGAAAACACTGGGAAAAAGAAAGAAAGAAATAACAAGGATTATAGCCACAAAATCAGTATAATAATCTAGGGTCCAAAACCCTGGCAAAGAATAGGGGTATTTCAAACCGTCAATTCCTCTAGGCTTTTAGGAATAACAGATTTACTCAGAATCTCTGGTATCAGATCTACAAAGAGAATAGCAATAAAAGTAGCATTATTTTTTCTTTATGGTTATACATGGAGTTGACAGTGCAATTTGGCAGTGCTAGCTATTTACATTTTCTTCTTCCAAAAGAAATGTGCACTGAAAAGCAAAGTTTGTCCCTGACCAAATTTTTCCAAATGGTTTTGAACAAAACAGTAAATACTATCTGCCGTCATCACTCACATTTAAGTAACACAGTTTAGTACACTGAATAAGTGTGGAGTGGAAAGAAAGATAGACCAAAGACCAACGGCTCCAAAACTTAGAAAAATATACAAAATTCCTTTGAAGGTACATTGCTCATTATCAATGAACATTTCAGGCTTATCACAAAGATGCCATATGCAAGATCTGTGCATATATTTGAATTTTAGGGATTCTGTGTTCATTACAGCAAGCCATTAAACATTAGCTGAAACAAAGCCATAAGTCTCATTGACTCTCTTCATACCAGAAAACTTGATTGTAGTAATATCAAACTTAAAAAGAAACATTGCAGTTACTAGAGAAGATTAAGTTCATAAAATAGAAAAATGTAAAGTCATTCATTCATTCAACATATATGCACTAGAGCCTCCTGCCAGGCACTATTTTAGGCACTGGGAGTTCTGCAGTGAACAAAATAGACAAGCATCCCTTCCCTGAAAGTGTTACAGGCTATTGGTTGAGGGAGACTACAGATGGGATTAATAAATACTATATAGAGATTTTTAAATAGCAATAAACACTACGGAGAAGGGAACTAGGAAATATGTTTGAAAAATAAGGGTTTAAAACGTTAGATAGAGTGGTCTGAGGAGACGCTACTGAATAAAGTCCTGAATAAAGGGAGAATGGAAGTTATGCAAATATCTGCAGAGGAGCATGTCAGAGAGTGAAAACAAGAGCAAATGTTAAGGAGGAGGCCAGGTTGGCTAGAACACCATGAGCAAAGGAGAGAGTGCTAAGAGGTGAGGTGAGAGGCAATAGCCAGCCACACACGTTTTACCTTAGAGGTCCCTGTAAGGACTTTTTTCATTAGGTTTGAGGGTTTTAAGCAGAGGAGTGTCCCTCTGGCTGTTGTGTTGAGAGTAGGAAGTGGAAGGAAAAGAAAAGATGTAAGAGAGACAGTTGGTGGGTGTTCCAAACACCTCCCTTTTGTCCTTCCCGATGCACTTTCCACGCACTTCACCCGTTTTCCTACCCTAAGAAGTTGACATGTGTGAGCTACATTAGCAGAGCTCCCAGAAACCTGGGAGGAAATTGGAGGGAGGAAGAAGAATGAGGTCAGATACATCTTTGGCTTCAACTCATGTGTTTGCCTATCGCTGGTTACATTGTTCAATGAAAGCTCATTGATCTTTTCAAATCGGCCAAATTTACTTGACTCTCTAAAATGGTTTCTTCCCATTCTCCTCACTTGTATTAGTTTCCTAGAGTTGCCATAACAAAGTGGCATAAATAACAGAATGTATTGTATCACAGTTCTGAAGCCGCAAGCCTAAAATCAAAGTGTCAGGGTTAGTTCCTTCTGAAGGCTGTGAAGCAAAATCTGTTCCATACTTTTTTCCTCATTTCTGGTACTCTCACGTGTTCCTTGGTTTACAGTTGGTGTTATCCCTGTAGCCTGTCTTTTGTACATGTCAACAATGTGTCCAAATTGTTCTCTTTAGAGGATATCAGTGCTGTTACTGGAGTAGAGCCGACTCTAATGATCTCATCTTAACCTGCTCATCTGCAAAGACCCTAGTTCCAAATAAGGTCACGGTCATAGGCACTGGGAGAAAGGACTTCAATATCTTCTGGGAGGACACAATTCAGTCCGTAACATTATTCTTCCAGACAAGAATGAAAATAACCTAGCTGCCACCAACACTGGCTCTGCTTTTCTTAACACTCATATATTTGTAAGATTTCTTTGTAAATAAATGTCACAATTATCATATCATATTTGAGTACGTCCTCCGTTTACTGTTGGGAGCCTAATTATATAAAAGTCTATACACTAAGAGAAACAATGGTAGCCGGCACAAAAATGCTGGCAAAAACAGTAATGAGATGTGGCCACCAATCTGGATGTAATTTTGAAGATGTGGCAACAAGATTTGTTAAATAATTGAATATGGAATATGACAGAATGAGATGACATGTGACTTGAACAACTGGAAGAATGGTGTTACCATTTACTGAGATGGAAAACGCTGTAAGGAAATCATATCACAACTTCAGTTTTGAATATGTGAAGTTGGAGAGGCTAATAGGATGCTAATAGAGGCTAATAGAGAGCTAATAGGATGTCTTGGATATTTGTGTTTGGAGTTTAGGACGAGGTCTCTCAATGTACATTTGGGAATCATCAGTGTACAGACAGCATTTAAAGTCATCAGGATGATTGAACATCAGAAAAAAATTAAATTTAGATAGAAAAGAGATCCAAAGGTCTAACTTTTGGAACTGTAAAGTTTATAAAGAAATGAGTAGCCACCAATAAAGTTGACTAAGAAGTAGCAGTCAAAAAAGAAGAAGGAGGAGAAGGAGGAGGAGGAAGAAGAGGAGGAGAAGGAGAAGGATGTTTCAGGGCTCAGAAGGAAAGTGGAAAGATTTTTCAGGGAAGAGAGTGTTCAACTATGTCAAATCCTGCTGGTGGGTTTGGTGGGGCAGCAGTAGAGGAGTTATGAGAATCGATCATTTTATTCAATAAAAATTTATGGAAATAAATCAGAGCTAGAGTCAGGTGGCACACCTGCAGTCTTGTGCACAGCTTGATGCCCGAGTCAGACTACTAGACAATTTTAGAACCAACGTGAGATGGATTCAAACAACTGTATCACACGCCATTTACAGGGACATTTGTTTTTGTAGGGTTCATTTTATGCCATTTTAAAACTTAATTATTAACTTGAACATAGCAGTGATTTATCCCAAGAAGTGGAGTTGCTGGAAGAGACTTTAATTTTATTCCTTTACCGAGGTCTATATTGCTGAGATGTTTTTAATAAGGAACATGTATTATTTTTGTAACTAAACATAAAAAGAACACATTCAAAAATGTATGCAGGAATATTCAACTTCTAGTACGACAGTATGAGAAGCTCTGCTGACTCACACGCAGGTGGAAACGGTCAAAATTATTGGAAAAAAAACCACAAAAAACCATAAAGCCTCTGGAATAGTCCTCAGGACAAACAGAAAACGAAGAAACATCTAGTCAAGAAAATCTATGAAAATGTGGTAAGAAAGCGAGAATCTAGCATTTGAACCAAGGCCTCTCCCTCCCTGCACTCTCCCAGTACAGCACAGCAGAGGCTCCACTCCAGATGGCTGGAGCCAAGCACACAAAGCTTCCACTCTCCCAGCTCCCAGCCCGGGGCTCTTCTCAGGGAAGACTTCAACATTTCTCATGGTGCCCCCAGGTGCCTGCTGTTGAAGCTAACTCCGGGGCAAGTGGGTCAGAAATAGAATGTTTAAACACACTTTTCTTATGAAAATCAACAAATTTCACTTTAGGGTTGTAAAAACACATCATTTTTCCCCCTGATAATTTCCCCCAAAAGATAGACTGTTGCATTCTGATAATGAAATTCACAAGTATAAAAGGCTCAGCTAGACCGTTGACTTGAACTGCACAAAAACATGTTCTCATGTATGAATAATTTACAGTTAATGTGATTCAGTAGCATATGCTTTTTATATGAAAATGTTACTATGATTAACCCAGGAATAGTGTAAATGTGTAAATTATTTTAAAAAACACAAAGTCCCATGTCCTCCAGGAAAATCAATCAGTGTAACAACAGATTTAAGGCAAAATTCAAAATACATTTCTGAGCCTTTTTCCCCTGACTCCCAAATATTACCCTGGCTCTCTCTACTATAATCCCTTTATCTGTTCCCAATTACTTTTATCAATGTCACCGTACATTAGAAACAACTTTCTATTCGGGATTCTCTTCTCCTTTCATTCACATTTTTCCCCACTCCCTATTGCTTCTTGCGCACTTATCAACATCACTAAAACACGTTTGCTTTTTATTTTCACGTGATTTTTTTAAACACCTACAATTCATTGTTCAAACTTTCAATTCTTTATAGATACAGTTAAACAATCAGCTCTAATTACCCAGATTTAGGTACACTCCTTAGGCATTTCTATGTGAAATGGAGATAATAATATGTACAGACCACAGGACTTGTATTTAAACATTTCATATTACTTAGAAATATACCACAGCCTAAGAGGTAGATAGAACATACTAATTCCACAAATGGTAATTGAGCGTCTACTGTACTAAGCTCTGAGCATATATATTTCAGTAAGATAGGTATGCTCCCTGTTCTCTTAAAGTTTAGAATATTTATTTTTCCTTTTTTTTAATCACTAACATGTATTGAAATGGGAGGAACAGAAAGGATAAATGCAGGTTTTTGTCAAGGTTACTCTATTACTGATGGTAGAACTTAACACAATTTCACTACCTCAAAAGTTAGTATTCAAATAAGTCTTATGTTACCCTAATTTACAGAATCATCTCTACCTGCTTAGATAGTTAAATGAGAAGAGTTTGAAATTAAGAACTATTATTCTTAGGTATGTTCAAAACAAACAGTTAAGGTTAATTACTAACATGAAGAAAATAAGTGCTTTGGAATAAAAAAAAAAAAAAACCAAAGCAAAAAAACTCTGTAGTTTAAATGTGTGTTCCCACCAACGAGTATTCTGGCACTGAGTTATTTAACAGCTCTCATCTCTGTTTCCTCATCTATATAAAATGGGAGCAGTAATATTCAGTCCAGAGGTTATTATGGGCAACATAATATACAGAAAGAATTTAGCAGAGTAAACGTTGAAGGGATATTAGTAAATCTGTTGTACATTAAAAAATATTTATGGGAGGCTTCACTCATTGTTTATTTCCTCATCTGCTTTAACGGAACTGTGGTAAAGAGAGAAATGAGCCTATAAAAATGTCTACATTGTAGTCCCCTAAATTTGTGAATATGTTACCTTAAATGGCAAAAGGGACTTCTCAGATGTGCTTAATTTAAAGATCTGGAGATGGGGAGATTATCCTGAATTATCCACATGGGCCCAGTGTAATCCCAATGGTCCTGATAAGACAGAGGCAAGGTCAACGTCAGAATGAGGTTACGGGGTGATGAAAGCTGATGCCAGAGTGATGCCATTGTTGGAAGACGGTCATAAGCCAAGGAATGTGGACCCAGTTTTAGACTACTGACCACTAGAATTTTAAGACAATAAATGTGTGTTTTAACCCACAGAATTTGTGATAATTTGTTATAGCAACAATAAAAAAAAACTAATATAGGAACCTACTATTAAGACAAAGCAAACGAAGCTAAGGAGAGCCAAGAAAGCAAAGAGGCTATGAATAGCTTAGAGGAGCTAGTCCCAGGCAAAAAAATAAGTTGAGTTTGTTATCTGTTAATCAAGTTTCTTCTAACCATTCCCTTACTTTCATTCCATTGTACTTGGGTACAATAGGATTTTACAAATTAAAGACTTTTACTTAGAGAAAAAGTTCATATTCATTGATTTTTACTCTAAGCACAGATCCAAGCACAGTGATATAGTATACATTTATTACTCCCAATGAGATAAGGGAGTAATGTTATTGTTTGCTATTTGCAGATGGCAAAATTCAGGCATGGAAAGAAACTGGCCTCACATCACGTGGGTAGTAAGTGACACAGCACAGATTCAAGCTAACAGATAACCAGACTACAGAAGCATCCGTCTCAGATTTACAAACCATTGCAAAACTGGAAATATCAATCATAACTCGCTGACAATTAGTGTGTCCGACTGCTATCTAGATAACAGCTAGTAGAAAGGGATTTTTAGTACAGGAAAAATGAACACATTTGTTGTACAGAGAGTAGGTTAGCTTTAAGTCATTTATAAATTATATGGCTGAGGATAGTGAGTATCTGTGAAAACAGACATTAAGAAGCAGTTAAAAGAGAGAGCTAAAATTAAGGTAGGTATATGTTAAAAGGAAACTTTTGTTTTCTCTTTAAAGTTTCCCAAGATTGGCCAGACACCACAGATAGGACAGGAAATTCCTCCTCTTTTAAATCAAATCTACCTCCTTTCTGGTCTCAAATCCCAAGCTTTTTTCACCACTGCAGTATATTAGTCACACATTTTATCCTTAGAAATGTTGATCTGTTCTAACACCAAACTATCATTTATAACATTATTTTTATGGAGAGTTCCAGATAACCAACTGACAAATGAGTTTTGGATGACATCAAGTTTAGGGGTTTTAGAGATTGCATGTGGGATAATTTGGCAACGGAGCAGAACACAAAGTTATTCAGCTAAAAATAACTCATGACTTGGTGAGTCTTGAGTTATTAAAAAAAAAAAAATTGTCTTCCTTGCCACAATCCTCAGATGAAGCTTAATCACTTTGGCTGTACCTTCATTCTCAAATTTTACCTTACCACTTGAATATACAACTATTGAAATTTAAATATAATATGACTCCTTTCTAGACATTCCACGATGAATCACCTGGTGGAAATTTTTAATTGAACTGTTTAAACTTAAGTTTTCTTTGTATCATAACAAGCATGTCTATTAGATCGGCTACAACAAGCATTTAAATAAAAACTACTTTTTCTTTTGAATTACATCGGCTCTACCTCTAAGTTTTCCAGCCAAGTACTCCAGGTTTTCTTTAAATATCTTTTCTAGACCACTGATTTTTATTTCCTTCCAACTGTCTACTTGAGATAGTAATCTTCCATATTCCAAGTAAGAAATTTTAATTGATAAATATAATCATTTCTATCTCAGAATTCAGTCCATACCTTCACAAGGATGCTTGTACATTTGAACTACTGCCAAGACCACAAAGGTAGCAAAGATATCTGTCACACTTGAAAATAACATGACTAGTGTGTTCTTATCATGTTTCAGAGTATGCACCACAGTGTACAATCTGGTTCTAACAATGTCTTAGAGCCCATGCTTTCCTAATTGATGTTGATTTTCTAGATTATTTGTATATGATATCCAATTATAAGTTATTATGAGACTTCTCTCATGTTTCATAGACATTTAATTTGACTCTTTATCTCATAATGCGGATGGAGCCCTGTTGAAAGAATTGCTAAACCAATTATATTGTCAGGAATGATGATAGCTAACTATAATCTGGGTGCTGTTTTTGCATGGCCTGGACTGCTGTAAAAACTTTTGACTAAAACAGAGTTAAAATCTGTTACTGCATCATAAAGAGAGAAATAGTTGCTTTCCAAGTAAATATATTCTCAAGAGAACCGGATGACATTAGTGCAAACGGCAGAGTAAGAACCTCCAAAAATTCTCTTCTACGTATCAGCAATTTGAAACCTATAAAAAAATATTGTCAGAATCAGTTCATTTTCAGAACTCTGAAAATTAGCCAAAGACTTGCAGCAACTCTAGGACTGTTTGTAAAAAGCTGAATCTCAGTAAAAACAGTGAACTTTGTGGCATTTTAACTTGTCCTAATCACAATCCCAACTCCCCAGTTGAATGGTAGCCTTGAAAACCATCAACCTGCAATCACAGTGAAAACCAGCCATTGGGCAGCCAAGAGGGGAGCAGGCCAGTGTTGGAGCTTTTCCAAAGCTCCATCTCCAAAGAATTGTCAGTATTTGAGCTGTTTGGTGATTCCTAGAAAACCTCACTTACAAAACTGTCTTTATTTTACCTCATTCTGAGCTCACCCAATATGAAAAGCCTTTCCCCTCGGGTATGTGCTGAAAAAATTACAAGTAATCGTTTAACTTTGCAATCCCCTGGTTTAGTAGATGAGAAATGGGGCAAGCAAAAGATTAACCAAAAACCTTAAAAGGAAACCTTTAGATTGAGGTGTCATAGGGTCTTTGAAAAGCTCCAAAATATTCATGGGAATCTAGAAGGTTATGTGCACCCATAGGGTTGTGCACTTGCAAAGAATTCTGCACATGCTTAGGGAAGAACAGAGACGGCCTTAAGGTCTCACATTTGAATGACCTTGAGTCTCTGGTCAAGCAGTAAGTGAAGGCTAAAGTGGACATTCCAACTGTCTTATTGGGTATTGAAGATATGCCTCAATACACTCTCAGAAAAAACAGAGACAATTTCTCGTTTCACGAGTTTAACAAAATCTCTCTCTAAACATCAGCTGACCATTAAGTTAAATGAGCAGAGACTTCAGTAATCACACAGAATGAAGAATTCAGACTTTACAGAATTAGTTCAGTAAAGTCACTAAAAAACAAGCAACAACAATAAACCTTGGCACTAGAACAGGTGGTGGGGGTAAGGGGTTTGGGGGGGTGTGATATGATTTCCAGATTTGGCATATTATATTATTTAAAATGGTCCAGTTTTCAGCCACAAAAAAAGAGAGAGAGAGAGAGAGAGAGAGAGAGAGAGAGAGAGAGAGAGAGAGAGAGAGAGAGAGAGAGTCTTACAAAGAAACAAACAAAAAACAGATAGAACCATTATGCAGGGAGAAAAAAGTAATTAATAGAAATTGTCCCTGAGGAAGCCTAGATACTCACTAGGCAAAGAATTTAAAACAGCTACTTTAAATATGTTCAAAAAGTAAAGGAAGCCATGTCTACAGAAATAAAAGAAAGTATGAAAACAGTGTTTTACCAAATAGAGGTATCAATAAAGAGATACAAACTATAAAAAGGAACCAAATAGAAATTCTGAGGTTTAAATGTAAAAATAACTAAAATGAAATTTTCACTGGGAGGAGGAGGCCAAGAGTGGGGAGAGGAGAATGAAAAAGAAGATTTAAGCAGGTAGAGAATGAACAAACTTGAAGGAACGTCAATTTAGATTATCCAGACAGAGGAAGAGAAAGAAAAAAGAATGAAGAAAACTTAATTGGCTCTCAAAGACTTAGGAGACCCCATCAAGTATGCCAATATGTGCATAATGGGAGCACCAGAGAAAAGGAGAGAGAAAAGGAAAAGAAAGAATATTTGCAAAAATAACCTCCCCAAATTTTCCAAACTTTGATGAAAAATATTAATTTACACTACACCTTTAAGAAACCTAACATATTTCAAGTAGAAAAAAGCTCATGATTAAATTTGATTCAAAGACCATATGACTCAATTAATGAAACGTCCAGAATGGGAAAATCCATAGAGACAGAAAGTAGATTAGTGGTTGCCGGGGTTTGTGGGAAGTTGGGAAAGGGGAGTGACCGATAATGGCTATAAGATTTCTTTTTGTAGTGGAAATTGATCTGGAATAAAATAGTGGTAATGGTGCACAACCCTGTGACTATACTAAAAATTACTTAATTGTACATTTTAAAGGAATAAATTTTATGGTATGTGTATTATATCTCTATAAAAAAGAGAAATTATAAATAAATATTACAATTGATTTAAAATTAAAAAGAGAGAGAACCTGCTGGATTTATATTATAGCAAACAGCATTACTTGGTTTCAGTTAACTCAAGGTCCCTAAAATATCTAAGGATTTTAATGAGAAGAAGAAATGAATGCCATAAGCATGCTGTTTTAATCAATGTAGCAGGCCTCAGTGTCTCACAAAATTTTCCTATGAAAATTGCCGAAAAATTATAGTTCCTGAGAAACCAGACTGAAGAAGAGTAAAGATCATTTTATTAAGTAAGATCACATGTACATAATATGTCCACTAAGTATAAACAAACCAGAGCTCAGAAATGCTGTAACAGTGGTCTTCATCCATATAATACAAATTAGTAGGAAATCATGCAAATTTTTGTCTCTGCTCTTAGGCCAGGAGGCACATGGTTGCTAAGCTGCTAACTTCATACGTATACACAATGAGACTGACAGCATCTAAGCTGATCTAGATGGATCAATTACTACACATTAATGTATACTTTAAAAGGATTTCTTCATCTTTAAACCCAGAGGGGAAAAAAAGCACAGTTAACATAGAGACTTTCATTTCTTCCTGTCCATAGTGATTCGTGGCCTGTCAGTCTTAAGGCATTTTGGAAGAGAAGACTGACATCCTGACAGTCTCCTTATCTCTATTTGAGAAGACAAAACTGGCTAGGGTTTTCTAAACTCATATGTCATTCAGGTTGCAATATTACTGAGAAACAGGTATTGAAAATTGCAAGTAACTATGAACAATATAGAAATAATCCTGTCTGGTCAATTATTGCTTATAAAAAAGGGATTCACCAAAGTGTATCAAATAATTCTAAGACATTTCTGTAGTTGAAACCCAACTAAAATTGATTACTCTTTCCTTGGACTTCTATTACATTTTCCGTGTACCTCTGGAAAATCAAGTTCTCACAAAGCAAACAAAGGGGGCATTTTTGTAGAAGATCTCTTTATAGGTGTTATATTTTATTAAATTTTAATTTCCTTGAGAGTAGTAAGTATTATTTTTAACTTTCCCTGTGCATAGATCTGAAGACAGGTATTCAATAACTATTTGTTAAAAGGTTTATGGAGAGGTAGCAAATGAAAGTCAATTCACTGGTCATGTTGAAAGACAACCTGAGCCCTTGAGGATGCAAAAGGGCCTCCAATTTTTTCTGATTAATATATTTATACTCAGATTTTTTTTTTAAGTTTGTCATGCAGAACTTAATGTGATGGGTGAAAAATCTCATTAAAATATTACATTTTCTGAAATATACAATTTAAGTTTTTTAGATAACTGATTTCTACTGTAGAATTTGATTTTATGTAGATTGCTTGAACTTAAAACCCTCTTCAAAGGTACATGCAATTACCCAGCTGCATACCTCTACTAAGTTAAGGGAATTCATGGAGATATGAGTTTCTGTGCCAAGAGACAGGCAGGTCCTCTCCATTTCTTCCATAGTAATAGAGTTGTAGGGGAGCAAATGGCTGCCCAGCTAGAGATGGAATTTCCCAGCCTCCTCTGAAAACAGGTTGTAAGGATACTGACTTACAACTTTTGACTCATCATCTCCTATATAATAGGGTTGCTTACTTTTACACTAGTGTTCTTTCCTCTTCCTGTGACTCAAAATAATTATGTGCTTGCAATCAAGCTCTGATTATGCAGATGAGAACAACAACCCTGTGGACTGCAAGGGAGAGAGTGGAAAGATCGAGTCTAGAATGAGGATATAGAACACAGCCATCCGACGGCTTAGGACTGTTGGGACTATCATACAAGAAAAAAATGTACTTCTCTTCTCTATAAGCAACTGTACCCTGGGGTATCTTTGCTATAGCAACTTAGCCCTTACAACGCTTAGTACATTTCCAAAATAAAAATGAAAGACCAATTTCTTGGGCTTCCTTAAAGCTAGAGAGTTCAAACCAAGGGCCTACCTCTGCCAGTTAGATACACTAAGCAAGACTCTAGTTATGCTAAGACCAGGCTCTGCATAACACATATCCTGATGACAGTAATGCATATATGCTAAATATTTCATAAACTGATTAAATCTGTGCACAGATAGCTACTTATTAGATTTTGTAATCAAATAAATACCAAAGAAATTAAAGAGTGAAACACAAAGACTCCAGTTCTATTCTGAAAGCTATTAAAGTATAACGTTACAAAGTGAAAATATGCTACCATTACATTCAAATTGCTAGAGCAGATGGCAAGCCATTTTATTTGTTGTATTTTAATCTAAAGTCTTTGTTGACCCATAATAAACCCATTGACAACCAGAGTTACTTTACCCATTCTTCATTTTACCCAAACATAAAAATGAAATATCTTTCATTAATATCTTTACACATAAAGACATTTCAGAATGTAACTGCAAGACACAGCTGTAGCGTTCCCTTCTAAAGAACTAGAGTTCAAGTCTCATCCCTGTGAAAACCTGAGTTCTCTCCATTTGTCTAGATCTGATTTTTCTCATATCTGAGGGGCTAGGGTTGGTCTACACTGAATAGTTCTGTGATTCCAACTACACTTCCATTGATTAATAAATAAAATAGGAGTAAGAAAGACATTTAGTTGACTAAGTAATAAAAGATGATTACTAGTCACAGAGTGAAGGTATTTAAAATACTACCTTATAATTCTTTATGAGTATCAAAGCAGTGCCCTCCACATTTATATATATATATATATATATATATATGTATATATACATATATACAATATATATATATTTACTTTAATGATATTTAGAATGTTGTTAATGAATCAGCCATTTGGCAAACTTCGTGTGAATTTGAGCATTTAGATAACAGGAGTTTTTGTTTAATTTTACTTTCTGGATGGTTTATAATAATTTTATCTATGTTGATAATCAGATAATCATCATAGATTGAGAATGAAACAACATCCTTAAAATGGTGACAGATTGCAGATTTAGTTTAATGGATAATAATTAGATTTTGTTTTATTGGGGCAAGTGGGTGTTTTGTCAAAAAAAAATAACGGTAAGTAAAACAAAACCCAAATTTAGAAAATGTCAAAAGGGACATTTATACGTATGTTTAACTAAATTCATGAAATGCTGAAATATCTGATATTCACAATCTGCCCATTGCCACCAGGAGCCAAGTTACATCCCAGGTTTGAGGGATGGTGCTGAGGGAGATGCCTGGGTTCAGCAATTCCTAATTACAACAGGTTGAACTCCAGGTTTCAACTTTGAAAGCCTGATAAACTGATTACCATGGGAAGACATTTTATGAGAGAATTCTAATAGAACTGATATATTTTAGAAAGCAAGAGAAGTGTTTTGTTTTAACAAGCACTTTTTCTCATGTCAGAGGCAAATGTGCAACTTCCACAGGGAATGCACGCAGTTCCTTCAAATGCAAACTTTGCCACCTGATATTATTTTTCATCTTTATAGTCTAATATTTGAAAGTTGTGTTTCATTTTCAAAATAATAGGGGAAAATCCTAATACTACATCGAGTTTGTTAAAAGTCTCTTATGCTTCTGAGGTGTTTACATAAAATAAATTTATATTTAGAATTTAGAATAGCAGAGGCCAAATTACTGTTGGTTAATTGAACATGCTTGTTATTTGATATATAAAGAAATACGAATGAGCAATATTCAAGAATGTAAAATAAAAGAACCTTAGTATGATGCAACATAATTTGCTATTTTTAATATGTATGATAAATCAATATATGTATACATATACATATATATTGAAATATTTTACAGTCATTGTAAAAATATGGTCTTTAGGTAATTTTCTTTCTTCAAATGTGTCTTAAACAACACTATGACTTCTCCAACGTGCAGCACTGCACTCACATTCTATAGTGGATGTTAATCCTCTTAAAGAGAAGTTTCAGTGACAGGAAAATAATAAAAATTGCTTAATTGTCATGGCAGGTATTATAATTTTCTAACAAAAAATGTAAATTTACTTTTCAAAAAAGCAGTATGCAAATATTTAGTTTTAGTTTTTGTTTTTGTTTTCATTTAATACCAATTGGAGAGAAAGAATACTCACATCTAGACTTGTACTTCTTTTGAGGCTATTTTGTGTCTCTCTCCAGCTACTTCCTACCCTATGATGGACAGGACAAAAATCTAAGTGCTGAATAACCTGGAGGAACACTTCTACATTTATTTTTTGGTGTGTGTCTGTGCATATGTGTAATTTCATTTTTTGCCAAAGTCAAAAAAAAAAAAGAGAGAGAGAGAAGAGTGATATTTTCTAGATCAACAGTCTGTGCAATGCTTTAAGTGCTAAAAGTAACTGTATCACCTAACATTTATATTGAATGCTTACCAAGTGCCAGGATTGTTCTAACTGGTTTACATGTATTACCTCATTTCAACTTTATAATGACCACACCAGTGAAATATGACTGAAATATTATGTTTCCCTCTTTACCTCTGCACACTTCTCTTTGGTGCTATAAAACCAAATGTTCTCTGGTTATTCTAAAGTTTTCTCCCCAATGACCTTATTTTTTTGCATGTGAAGTGTAAAAACTGTGGACTATCCAGGCAGTTGGGTTCTCTGATTCTCTCTCCATCTCTGTTGTTTTCTCCTTTCCTGTGTTTGGTAGAAGAATTAATGCACTGAGAAATGAGTTAACTCTGAGTGTGCCCTAGATTATTGGCTTATTCATGGCAACGAAGCCTCTAAAGACAGATACTAGGATTCTGCTTAATAAAAGAAATAAGAGAGATATGGCTGCATTTATACAAGAAGCTAGAGAAAATATTGTATTGGTCATTATACTTACTTTTAAGTTAAGAGTCAGTCAAATGAGGAGCCAATCCTTCACATGAACAATTAAAGTAGTTAAAACATAGTATGGCCTTAAAGATACCATTGGAGATCTCATTTATAAAGTTAGCTGTGAGTGGAGTACCATGGACTCCAGAAATTCAGCATTCCAGAGTCATTTCTTTAGACTAAGCATGGTGAATTGAGATATAAATAGTGTTTACTGATTGACAATACTAATAATATAGTAATCATTTTGGTACTGTTTTCACTCTAACAGAGCCCTTCAACTCATTTATCCTAAAGTAATAAGTAACATGAAAATTTGCAGGACTATGGAAGAACTAGGAGTTTGGGATAGGGGAAGTGGTGAAGGATGTTCAGCACTCAAAACTCACCCAACATTGAGATGTTTCTATTTCCCTCAGTTACAGGGCAAGCCTAGCTTCCTGAAGGCTTAGACTACAAAATTACAATTCTGTTCAAGTCTTCGCTTGTCAGGTCTCATGGATTCTAACTCAGTCTATAAGTAATAGTCCAACTTTCTGATCTCTCATCAATCTCTGACCTCTTATCTCCATTTTTACTTGTAATTTCCATTGACCTATTCAAGGTCATTCCATGTGTTCTCACATACATATCCTCACCCTCATTTGAAACATTTTCTTTTTTTTTTTTTTCTCATCTACCATTGTGATCTCAGAGAGGCAAATTCCTTCTCCTCTCTAAAACTCACTGCTCTACCAGCTCTTTATTACATTCTCTTCTAATTTTGAGGAGTATTCCTAAATATCTCCTCACTAGCATTTTAAGTGGCAATTCTGTCTCCTTTTCAATTCTTTCTTATGTTCTCCTAATTTAGATAAGGAGCATTTTTAATATTATAAAACACCAGTTCTATCAAAACACACACAAAAACAATTCTCTGCTATCATTACTACCCTGATCTCTATCCTATTATTCATCCCTTCTTTTGCAGTTAATATTCTTACATAATAGTAGTATCTAATTATTGCCCCTGATTTTTCATTTATCTCTTCAAACTTCCATCAACCACTCCACTGAAATTGTTGTAAGGTCTATAAAAATCTTCTTATCACAAAGTTCAGTGATTCCAGTCTTTCTTTTAGCCTCCCAATGGTTATCACTTTCCTTGACCATTACACCATAGTCGTAACTGATATGACTTCTTCCTCATGAATGCTGTCTTCCTCTTTATCTGTAAAAATGTAATGTTCTGTAGTACTCCTTTTCCTCATTCCTCCTAGACTCTCAGTTTCTTTTTACCATATTTTCTTTAGATGTGTTCATCTCCTTTAACTCAGATTAAGAAATTCTAGGTATAGTTGCTTGTATTGACTTTATAGAAATGTCTATTTATTCTAAAGAGGCAGAAAATTAACATATGGCCTCTAACATAAACTCTACCTCTTTATTTCTTTCAGTAATTACTTCTGGAGCACTTGTTTCTTGAAGTCCCTCTGACTTCCTCAGCCTAAAAGGTCCTACTGTAAATTTTTTTGCATCTATAGTCTGTCTTCTGAAGGATAACACCTGACTCAACACAATTCTTTACTCTTGCCTATTTGCTGTCTTGTTGTACCCTTTTGGTTTCACCTTTAAAAACAAAACAAACAAACAAAAAAACAACAATTAATCTATTTAGATATTCTTCATAAATACCAAAGAAAACTTTTGAATTTTATTTCTCTTAAAGCCTCCTCAAAATAATATGGTACTTTTAGCCAGTGGTATGTTGATAATTCATGAAGAACTTATAGTAATCTAACAATTTGATTTGCTTTAGAAATTAACAAAAGCAGAAAAAAATTTAAATTCAAGAAAATAAACAATCAACTTTTTTTTTCCAAGTACAAGTGACACTTTTTTTTTTTTTTTAATTTCAGGATTTCTTATCTCATTTTACCTGGAGAAGAAAAACAAAAACCACTTGATCAAAGCTTAAAATTTCAATCTAAAACAGGAAAGAGAGAAAATAATTTATTTCAATTCTTTGTGTGAAACCAATGTTTTTTGTGTCATGAGAAGGCTGCCATTTTTCCAGTAAGTAAAGATGCCCTGTACTATGAAGGGTTGCCATTTAAAGAACAACCAGGAAGCAATTCAATGAAGAGGAATTGTTAAGGATAGGTTTCTTGCTGCATTCCAATCATGTTCTTTTCAAAACCTGACTTTATGGATTTTAAAGAAATCCCGAGGGGGCACTCTTTTCCTTTTGTCCCACTGAAATGTCATCATTAAACTCCTCTAAAAATGGTTTCTGATATGATTCTGCTTTCCAGCTGAGGCAACATTTTCTATAAGTAATAACAAAACAGCTGAACTGAGTAAAAGCAAACTGGGCAGATAGGATTATCAATCCTGATGGGACCAAAGGGAGCCCTGTGTTAACTTCTGAAGCACCTGAACTTTTCTGAACCGGTTGGTTTTCACTGAAATTGGAAACGCTCTTTTACTTTCAAATCCCTGCCAGAGGGGGTTGCTATGGTAGACTTCTCTAGCTATTTTTCTTCTTTTTCAGAGGAATTCAAGATGGGACATGTCAATGTGTGTGCTTAAGCGTAAAAGTGATCATTCTTTAACCACTGGTGGGAAAGTAGTTTGCCAGTGGGGAGCTAAGTGTTGAAATCTGGCATTAACCCAGCAGAGTTGGACCAATAGATCACAGATAACTATACAGTATATGACGGTGACTTCTCTTGCTTAATATGAAAAGAAAAAAAAATGGAGAGTATTGAGAAGTGAGACATGAGATTTTTCAAAAGGTGCACTACACTACTCTATTGACTTAAGCTAGCCACAAGGAAATTTAAAAACAATTTAGAGAAAAGAGTGCAACTACCTCTATGAAGATCACTCTTCATAACATAGGTGGATGGGGACTATTCCAATATGAAATATTGTCTGGACCGTGTGTTTACCTTAAGGCTTCAGCAGATACTATATCGCATTCTAAAGTTTGGTGAGTTTAAGCTGAACAGACCATTTATGTCACCCAAAAGCAACAACAATAACACCCCTCAAAAGTGGTAGTAGAAGTAAATAGCCAACTGTCTGTCTGTTGAGGGAAAGTTAATAAAAACAGAACTCCAATCCTTCCACCAGGATTATGGGAAGCTGGGTTTCTGTATAAGTGTGGCTAAAAGCTCCAACTGTCATGCTTTTCACATCAGGTCACAAATGCAAGCTGTTTGTTATTTTAAAATGATCATCAAAAAAAAAATAAGACTTGAGGAAATCATTTTTAAATAAGAAATCAGAAAGGGATTCTGAAATTAATTTTACCTCCTTTTTTAAACATAATTGAATTACGAAAATCCTAACCATTTGAATTTATAATAAACTTCCGACAATATATTTAATTAAAGTTAATCTTTAATTAAAATAGGTAAGAAACAAAAAGTAACACCAACACTATTATATATAAAATATGTTTCCCATAGGTGTCTTTAAATCAAAGAAGTCAAAATTATAATTTTTAAAGTCTTATATGAAAGGAACCAAATGTTTTTCCTTCCCATTTTCTTTCGGATGAAGTCAGAGTGTATTTATCTATAAACATCACTTCTCTCAACTTTTTACTATATTTATTGTTTTGAACCATGCTTTTCTTCTCTAGTATCCATTTTTTCACTCAGCATTTGTTTGGTGACCATTATGATATTGAGCTTGGTCTTGAGGTAAAAAGTAATAACTGGATTAGTGGTCATAGTTTGTAGTTTGGTTTTCAGAAATCTTGGCCATGCAGCTACAAGATATAAAGGTATTGTTTATATGAGTTCTAGATGTTTTCTGGTCTTTTGTTAAGATCTTGAGCTGAGAATTCAAAGCCCTGAATTTATAATTTTCTTTCTCCAAATTTTCCAGTGCATTTAAGAACAACCAACAACCTCCATTACTTTCCTTATTTACCCCAACATTTCTTTGGCAGTTACTCTTTGGTTACCTAAAACTCCATCTACAGGCATTTAATTATTATAGGTGACTGCATGTGATAATTTAAATTACTGTTTTGCCACTGCATGCCATGAGCTACCAGAGTCGCCCTGGCTCATGGATGCCGTTAAGTCTAATTAGGTAAGAGAGCTGCTTACAAATACCCATTTTTGAGGCTGTAAATGCAAATATTTCTAGTGCCAATTTCTGTTTTAATTATCTCTACAAAAACTACCGCAAAACATAATAGCTCAAAACACTGTTTGACTATCTCTTAGAGTTCTATGGGGTGACTGGGTTCATCTGAGTAATTGTGCTGATCTCACTTGTGGTTTCAGTCAGATAGCAGCTGAGACTGGAATCAGCTGAGACATGTTCAACTGAAATGCTTAGCACAGCCAGGCCCTCTTCCTGTCCACGCTGTCTCTGAGCTTCCCCCAACTCTATGAGGTCTCTCCAAAAGGGTAGCTAGACTTCTTCTATGTGACTTATAAAAGTGAGTCTTCTAAGAGCAAAGAAATAGATGTTGCCCATCCTCTTAAAGGCATGGCCCAGAGCTGGCAGACCATTATTTCTTCCATACTCTATCAGCTAATGCAAATGATAAGACACCCCAGATTCAGAGAGGGAGGGTATTACAGGAGGACATACTGGGAGATGCAGTTCATAGTTCATTTCATTAGGGGATATTTTTGGAGACTAGGTACCATAGACACTTTGGAATTTCTGTTTGTAGTTGTCTGGTTAAAGAATTATTATTCTTTTGTTCTGTAATACATAAGGCCACCGTTTAATGAGTAGTATTTCAGTTGCCTCTGAATTATAGGCTTATTTACTTTGTCAATCTTGATAATTTTGCCTATTACATATACTTTGTCATTTATTCTGGAAATTGGAATTGGTTGAAAATGACAGGGATAACTGAGTATGGTATTTTTGGTCTGAGCAGGCAAGACATTGAAGCTCAATAGATACTGTTCTTATATTGTGAGAAATAAGACACTTGTTACAAAAAAGATAAAGCTTGTCAATGTGATAAGTTAGCTACCATAAGGTCTAAAATTTATTTTCAATAATGACAGTTAACATAAGTCTTTATATATATAATATCTCCACAATATCAGAACATATGGAAATATGTTTTTCCTTAATAGACTTATCTAGTCCTGCCTAAACTTTAATAGCCAAGAAGATGATAGGAATGTAAAATCATGTATACATTTGTTGTTGTTGTTAGGCTCTTACAAATGTATATTTATACATTTATACATTTATACATTTATACATTTATACAAATGTAAATTTTAAAAAGCTGTGGTTCAATAATATGGGAATGGAAGGCCACAGTAATTCTAAAGATCTCAAATTTTGAGATTCCTGACTAAAGAAATCAAATTGAAATTTTAGAATTACTGTGGCCTTCCATTCCCATATTATTGAACCACAGCTTTTTAAAATTTTTAGTAAATGTATCGAAGTGACATTGGTTAGTAAACTCATATAGGTTTCAAGTGTATATTTCTGTAATACATCATCTGTTAATTGCATTGTGTATTCACCATCCAAAGTCAAGTCTCCTTCCCTCACCATATATTTGAACCCCTTTACCCTTTTCTATTTCCCATAGCTTTTTGACTCACCAGAATTTACTTCCCTGAAATATACAGTATACATATAACTATTTCCAAAATTCTATCCATCCATATTTTCTTCTAAGGTTCCTAGCACATTCATATCATTAGGTAGGACTTTCATAGAGGTCAAAATAAATCCAGATGTTTTCATTAGTTTCTTTCCCCCTTAAAAGGAAAATGTACCAAATCAAGTAGGCAAAAAGTAAAGTTTTATCAAATAAAATGTCTGCTTTTAGCAAAATGGCAGTTCTATCTGGTGTTCAAATTGTTTAATCCATTTATCCATCCACTCCCTCATCAGTCCTTCCTTTTTAACTTCCTTCCTTCCTTCCCTTCACCCTTCCTTTTTTTTTTTTTTTCATTTTCTAGGCTTACTCAGATGTTCTAGTTTCAGTTCTTCAAAGGTGCTTCTTCTGTTACTCCATTCCATCTTGTTTTTTAAATATCCTTAATGTCCAATGTCAATATCTAATATATCAGAAAATTGCAAACACCAAGATTGTATTTGAAGGAAAAATTCAACAGTAGTCAAAAAATGTCAAGGCAGTTAAACAGTTATGTAAACTAACCAAATGGAGACCTTACACGTACACCTGTAAACAGACTAAGTTTTCCCTTAAAACTTTTTTTTTTAACATATGAAAGAGAAACTACCAAGTAAATCCGTTCTAACTCATTCTTATTCTCCTTCAAAATGACCTTTACTTATCTATGTCCCTGTTGCAATTAAGGTATACTAACTATGCTAGGTATCTAAAGTAAATTATTTTCAAATGAACTAAACGGTATGCAGAATTCGATTATTTTATATGCATGAGGCATTGATCCCAGGGTTTATGTACTCATACTGGAGTGCCAGCTGTTTCAATTGTTCTTCTTGTTGGGAAAGAACTTTCTATAATCCTTTTTAGTAGGTTTTATTTACCATCAAATTCTCCAGTATAAAGCTGATTTCCCTTTTACATGTAGATTTTCTTCTACTCTATCTCAGAAAAGTCCATTGCTAAATTCATCTCCTTAATGAATTCTTACTATTTAAGACTATAATAGTACTTTGCTTTGGGTTGAATTTTGGGGGAGGAGGCCAAGTGATACAATGGGAAAAACATTTTTTCCATAAAATAGTAATAACTTTGTTAGAAAAGGAAATAAAGTGGATACTCAAAATGCATAAGATGCACAAAAACCAGGGACTCATTATTCCTGTAGCAAAAAAAAAACAGAGAAAGGATGAGGAAAATAAGTTTAGCAACTTTTTCAAGAGTATAATTTAGAGGCCTGATCATATAAAATAGCTACAGCCATTTTGAAAACATGCAGAGACAAATACCGCAGTCAGGGACTGTAGTTGGGATTGCATTTTCCCAGAAACCACCGGGAGGTAATATAAGGTGATAATACATTCTTTTATTAAAAAAATCTACTCCCTGCTGTTTCTCTACAGGAGAAGGGCAAGAGAAACAAAGGCTGGTTTTAAAAGAACAAAGAAAAAGGGAAATATTTTCAATTCGGTAAAGCAATTGTTTTTTATTTCCTTTCCATAACCAACTGAAAATTATTTTTCAGTTTGCTCACCTAATTTAACATGTGCAAGCATTACTTTTCTTCCCAACATAGAAGAAGAAAATAATTGATTAAGAAATTACAGTTTTTCAAGAGGAAAGAATATTTAAAATGAAAATTTTATTAGCTACAAACAGTTCAACTGTTTGCAGAAGAAAATTACCTGTCTTTTTAGGAGATCCAGAGAAAAAAAAATCAAAAATATTTTATTTTCTTTTATTTAGGACACATTTTATTGATCAGTTAATTTGTTGATTGATTTGTACTAGCTATATGTTTAGCCTAAACTCTTCACCAAATTTGAGCCCTTTCGATTTCCCCTCTGATATCTTCAGGTACTTCAACTTTCACGTCACAACTGTCTTTATGACAATCCCCCTGCACCTATGTATGTTTGCTCTTCCTTCTGTGGAACCATCAAGATTGCAGTAATCCTCTTTACAGATCTGGGGAAGCCTGGTGGGGTCCTGTCTTTAACAGTACCTGCAACTCATCACTGTGTTCCAGCAACTCCTCCCTTAAATATCTCTTAAATCTGCCCATCTTTCTAATCCTTGCACTCCCTCTGTCTCCATACCTTAGACATTATTATAACTTCCATATACTTTAGAAAATTCAAATCACCTTCAATTTCATTACCTATAAACAAGCTCAGTATGCTGTTGTATATTTTAAAATAGCGTGTCCATAGAAAAAAATCTATGATATAGAATAATTCTGGAGGTTTGATTAGATCAGGTTTTGTTTGTTTCCTTCTTTGACAAGAATGCTTTATAGGTGGTACTTTGTATCACCTTGAATTTTGAAAGAATTTGGATAGCAGATACTCCACTGTGCTGCCTGCCCTCCAATCAAATCCCAAGGGGTCCAAGTCCCAATATCTTATATTATCAAACTGAAGAACAAGTCAGTATCTCACTACCAAAAAGACAGATGGCACAATTAGTGTCTTTAATATCAACTGAATACTTGACTGGATTAACGCCCATCTTGCTCCAAATATGTTTATGTGGAAATAAAATGATATGGCTAACACTATATTATGCTCTATTTTCATTATCCATTTTATGGATGAGGAATCTGAGCCCCAGGGATGTTAGATCACGTTCCCAAGATGAAGCAGCTAGTGACATTATAGTTAGAACTTCAAGTTTTGCTTTGCTCTGCAGCCCAAAGCTTTAACGTTGATGGCATTGCATCTTCATCAGTATCTGATTTTCACTTTGTGCTTGTAAAGACTCAGCATTATATTTGGATTTTATAACGTTGGGCCTTTTTATAATATACACTCTTATGACTTGAAAACTGGAAATTACCCTCATGGGGTTAATCAGAAAACAAAATAACACTTAAAGCTCATTGGAAAAAAAAAAAAAACTAAAACAAACTACAAAACAAAAAAACAGTCCAATTAGAACTGTTTTATCTCCAGGATTAATCGTTTCTCTTCTACCATGAGGAATGTATTTCCTCTTTGATGAACTGTTGACAAGCTTGCCACACTGTGGGGAGCACATATGCTATATTGCGATGTTGTAAAATGAAAACGTGAGATAGAATTCTGGTGCCTACAGCTATTACCTTTTTAAACAGCATTAGGAAGTCTCATCAAATTAATTCTCTCTCTCTTTCTCTCTCTCACTATGTGTGTGTGTGTGTGTGTGTGTGTATATATATATATATATACATATATATGTATATATATGTATGTATATATATGTGTGTGTATATATATGTATATATATATGTGTGTGTGTGTGTGTGTGTGTATATATATTAGAATAGATAACAATAAATCATTTCATTTTTTCCATTAAAAAATAAGTGCATAATGAAGGAGAGAATAAGTAGGGCACCAAACAGACATCCTTACAAAGACTCACATTTGACAAAGCACTTCACTTTCAAGTGGCTTTAAGGAATGGAGGGGTAAAAAAAGAGATACAAGATATTTCTCCTACACTCATTCAACATTAAGCAAAATCAGGTAGGTGAAATCAGAAGTGTCTCTAATTTCTTCTGTGAGAACACAGTTGAAAAAATACTCACTGTACAATTTTTGTTTGTCAGACTATGATCCAGAAAATTTAACAAAATTCTGTTGTATTTAATATGTACTGTCCTCAGATGCACATAATATTATTATTCCCATTCTATAGATGAGGAAACTAAAACTCAGACATTATGATCTTCCAAAAATCTAAGGGCTTTTTAGAGCTAGAGCAAAGATTCCAAGTGTGGTTTTATAACTCCAAAATCTGTGTTTTCTACCTCACTGCACTGTGTTACAAGGTATACAAATAATCCAAAAAGGCGGAAAGAAAAAAGAAAACCTAAGAGAAGATATTTGATTATTAGCATTTCTGTTTATTAACATTAATAGCTTAATTTTACAAAATAGAATATAGACAAATAGACCTGGCTAGAAGTTCTAAACATCTGAGAAGAGGAAGCAACATTCGCCATCTGAAATTTTTTCCAGTCAAATGAGTGGCTTTGAACACACAGATGAGTGACATAGTCCCTGACAGTCATCGTGTGGCTTAAAGTTTATATTTGAAAGAGAACATGTGGGATTCCTGTGCAAAGTTAATATTCAGCTACCACCTTTACCACACCCCGCCTGCAGCCTGTAACCAACAGCCTGGGCCAGTTCCTTCATGTCAGCTAATCGCCCTTACTCAGACATTGCAACCTAGAGTGCAAGAACTGTGCTGTCAAACCAGAAATCTTTTGGTTTTGTTTTTAAAATTTTTGTCAGAATTCCTCTCTTCTAATAAAAGCACAATTTCCCAGATCCAAAGCAAATGTGACCTTTTCTGATCTTTTTCTTCGTTGTCTAAAATACAACCATTGACACATCTTGAAAGAAAAGCTCAAGGTAGGAGTTTTCACATGAACTGACTCCTTTGGTATTTTCTAAACACGATTTATAAGTCAAACAGCAGTTGACCCTTTGACCCATATTCTCATAAGTTCTTTGTATCTGTGAAATTTCTTTCACTCACTGATGACAGTTTGCCTTCAGCTGTTTTGCGAAGCCTTTTGGGGGGCACGTGGACAGGCAAATACAGCAATCTCCACTGTTTCATTCAAAACTATCAAAAAATGTCTTGAAGCTGCACCTTAACTTTCAGGATAGGTGGACACTACTCTCTACCTAAAGAGAATGATCACTGTAACTAAATTAATCACATTTGATTGTAAGAACCAACCAAGTGTCTACAGGGTTATTAATTTGAGATAATATAGCAAAATGTATTGGCCCAGGCCTTACAAAGTTTGTTACCTCTAAAACCATAGAATTCAATTTTTAGGAAATGTTATTCTTCCACTGATCTGCCAAGCATCTCCCATTTATATATTTATTACCTTGGTGGTAGAATTATTTTTTCATACAATAGCTTCAGTGACAATTAAATGAAATCCAGTGATTAGAATAGGCTCTCCAGCTTTGAAATCAAATGCTTTGGCTTCCCTTCAATTTCCATGTCCTATGACAACACCACTAAAGCTTTGGCCCTGGAATTCCTCAGAAAGACCATTCCATTTGTAGGCTCTACTTTTATTGCTGGAGCCCGTACTTTACCAACCAGATTGTGCAATGACAAATCAATCATGTTGGCACAAATCTTTACAATATCAACATTTGATATATATATATTTTTAAGTCTTCAAAGTATAAATCAGGATTTTTTGAGGATTGACTAAGATTATAAGCTATAAAAAAAACAGAACACTGGCTTCTGAAAATATGCATAATTTAAAATATCACTTTAACTCACAAAATCTGTTAAAATTAATAACTTTATTTGGTGCCCATTGTTTGACTAGATTTATTTTGGCACTCCTTAATATGAGAATTATTTAGTTTCTGCGGGACATTTAGCATTAACATCCATAGGCACAAAACTGAAAATATCTCACTGTGTTTACTCATTTATCATATGTGATTTCATTTTTTCTTCATTTCAACCTTGTAAGGTATTATAGGCCGTTTTACAGGTGAATTGATTAAGGTGCTACAAATCTAAGTGACTTCTCCAAAGTCATACAGCTCACAGAAATAGGAGTTGTTGGGGCCAGATTTAGGCCCAGTCTTCTAACCTGAATTCCTCCATTCAATAAAATGCCAGAGGCCTGGGTTCCTTCTCCCACACCTATTAAAGGCTTCTGGAAAAGCCAGATGAATTACCTAATTTTCACTGCTTCCCCTTCTTGACTGGAAAATTTTTCAGTAATTTTATTTATGTGGTGAGAAAGGTATAGTGAAGAGAAAATGGGAGGAAGAAAAGGAAATGTTCATGTTGAAACGGCTAATGGTTTTATGGTTGGTGCGACCTTTGAAGGTTTTTTTGTGTTGTTTAGGTTTTTTTTATATTTGTTGTTCTTGTTCTTAGTTGTAAAGTCCATAAGAGTTGAGCATGCAATCTTATCTGTATAAATATGTAAGTTCTTCTTCACTTTAAGTAAGTGTGCGTTAGAAACTGTTTTGTTCATTGTGTACCTCAGGGTCCCGCACAGTAACTGCAACACAGTAAGTGCTCATTAAATGTCTGTTGGACTGAATTTAACATTTTCTTCATCTTCTGAACAAAGATTCAAACTGGTAAAAGTATTCTCAACTGTCTGACTTAGTCCAGCAATTTTGCTATTATGATACAGAGGATAAAGTTTGTGAGGTCAATTTACAAACATAGAACTTTATACAAATTGCACAGAACTTGTATAATTATCGTTTTGCACAGGCACCTCATTAATTTTCTACCTTTTATCATGTAAATTCATGGTATGTGCATAGACAATTAAAATGAATTAATATTTGTTCATTTTTCATAACGGAATTTTATGGCAAAGCCTATTATTTCATTCACTTCTGGCATTTTTCCATTAGCTCTGAGCAATACATAATTTGTCACATTTCAAAGCAGGTCAGCACACATGACAATTGGAGATATCATAATAAATGGTAAACAACTACTCTGAAAGCCACATTTAAAAAATAAAGGTAAATTTGATACTGAACATTTACCTCCAAGCAGTCTACATTCCAACAGGGCTAGTTTCTCATATTTTTAGACCCTAAGGGATTGTCTCGGTTAAGAGTATAAGCTACAGAGCCCATTCTCTGGAGTCAGCAGCACAGAAAAGCACTGCAGTTGATCTATGACACGACTGAAACCCCACTGAAATCTTAATTTTTTTTAGTGTCTTGAGCTTTCAAATTCAGGTTTTTTCTTTTCCTCTCACATTACAATTATTAGTTTTACTAAGGATAATGAAGTCCTCTGAAACTAGGAAATGAAATTTAACTTGGGAGCATTTTCACTTATTACCCATTAAGAATGGTTACATAATTCCTAAAATATGTGGCTTTGCCTGTCAAACATGAAAAATTGAGAATTGTAGTTAATGACATCTGTTTCACAGGTATCATACTCTTACTGGAGACGTAGTTTATGCTTCTGGACATTGTTCTCAGAGTGCCTCTCAATCCTAAATTACAAGCACTATGGACCTTTAGAGGAATAAGAAGGCAATTTATTCTCTTTTACACGCAGCCTAGACTGGTGTTTAAAATCAAGGCTGCCAACATAGCAATTGTGTGGTGTTTCTTTAATGAGGGTGTTGCTGGACCAGAAACACAGCTGAGACATTTAGATTTATTTTATGGCAGTCCTGAGAAACGATCTATTCCTAATCAGAATAATTTGCCCATGAATGGCTTCTGACAGAGCTCCACAAGAAAAGCAAATCTAAAAGTCTTAATCGCTCCAAAGCTATGAATCCCAAGAAGAGACACATGTACCTCTGTGCAATAAATTTGTAAATAGACACAACTGTTAAATAGGTATAAACAGAATACATGACATTAAACCTTCTCCCTAAAATGATAAATAAAACCATAGCTGGCTTTTAATTTTGAACTCGTAGTTTTAGGGATCTTAATAGTAATCAACGTCCAGATGTCCAGAGATAAGCATTATTCAGTCGCTCCAACTAAATTTAAACTATTTTTGCTCAGAGTAGGTTATAAAACTGTCCACTTTCCATCAAGTTTTAAAGTAACAGAAAAGTGAATAAAAATAATTTATCTACTTTGAAAAATTCTGAGAGTCTCTTTCTGCTCTTCAAGTATTCCTTTTATCAAATTAAAATTAAAGTATTAACTTGTGTATCTCAGGAATTCAGTTTCACATGATTTTGCGCGATAGATCAGAAAATCAGAATTGACAGAGAGGTCTTTAGATTCCAAAATATACAAGCAAAAGAAAAAAGAAAATTATTTCCCAGAAGGCATAAATAGGGTCCAAAGTGACAACTGGTGAATTTTATCTGGTAGTTTTTAAAGGTAAATGCTATGATAATAATACTTTACTAGAGATCTCTAATTAACTATAAATTGTTGTGCATGGCAGTCTTATGCCATTTAATAAATTAACAGGGGATATGCCTTTAAAAATTTTTTTTCAGATATTCTACACTTTTTTTTGTTGTTTTGGGGGGTTTTTGGTTTGTTTGTTTTTTTGAATTAGAAAACAAATTGTTAATTTTAAGTGATCTTTCCTCTACCTTTTTTTGATAAGACAGCATTGATCAATAATTTTAGCACATGACTAGACAATGAAATTTTCAACAGACATAATGAGCCATATTTTTTTTTTTTTTTGAAGCAGGAGGTTTTCCAATGCAGCTCTTCACAGTGAACTGACATTTGGCAGTGGAGAACCTTTCTAAAGTTCAGGAACTGCATTAAAAAGAGAATTATAAAGGGCATCATTAAAATTTAGGTAGAAAACTGTTACTGAGCATTTCAATTACAGAGCTACATGACTGGCAGTAAGAAATAATAGGCACAAATTAGTACTATTGACTCTTTCTTAACATCTATTCGGCTGGCCTGAGAAATGACTGGCTTAGATACTGCCTCAGATTCTGTAACATCCCAATGTCTAGTCTGGTTATCACTGCTTTCTTATGGTGACCCTTCTAAAAAACTTTTGTTGGTACAAAAATTACAGACCCAAAACATTCACCTTATTAGCCTGATTGCGGTTCTAGTTAGCACTGTCTACACTTTTCTCTCTGCTGTAGACACGCATTCTTTATACACGGTAGTCAGAGGCCAAGAAAATAAGGAAGAATGCTCATTCCATAAAATGTGATACTCTAATTAGTCTGCTGAGACTTTTGAAATATGCATAAAGCTGTAGATGTGGTATTAAATCACATTTTTATTACCCAGAAATTAATGTTTACCATGTGTATGTAAAGGTGTTAAGGATTTGAAGTGTAAGTTTTAAAGGTACTAATAGTTATGTTTCTACAATATGGCTCACATGTCTATTTTTCCTTTAAAAAAACTTTGGATAAAATATCTTGTTTATCACAATTCTTAATTTAATTTTACTCTTTGCTAGACTGTTCGAAGAAATATGTACTCTGCCGGTATCTGGAATATAGTCTATTTGAGTAAAGTCCTTCTTGTTGCTTCAGATAGTTTAAATGAGCTGGAAAAAAACAAACTCTAAAAAAACAAAGAGGGCATCATTGAGGCCAAAATTGTGTTTAGCTCACTAACAGAGATATAACTTTAAAGATTTAAATAGTATTTGGCCGTCACATTTACTCATAAGAACTGACAGATTTGGAATGGCTGACAGACAGGAATTGATTAGTGAGTTTGTGAAAATGGAAGGAAAGCAATGGAAATGTCCTTATTAAGAATCTGCATTTTTTTTTACTTGAGCCAGGTTGCCATAATAAATGTAAGAATAGGCTTGATTTTATTCAGAATTAATGTAGTTTAAAATTGAAATGAGTCTCAGTTCTCTGCCTCCAGGAGGTCTGCTGACATTTCTAGGGCTGTTTCAGAGACTCCGCATGATAAATAGAATGCATGTGCATATATGTCTACCTATGTATACATTATATCCACCAAAAAAACAATTAATAATAAAGTAATAGTTGGTCAAAGCAAAGAATAATAATTGTGGTGGTAAAACTCGTAAAATTTAGTAAATGTCCATTTGGTAAGCTTCTGAATACATTAAAAATATCAATAGCTATTAGTTCTATTTTAGCTAATGAACTTGGTTACAAATAAATATTTAATCAGCAAATTATCTCAGAGTTCTCACTCTCTCTCTCTGCCTCTCTGTTTCTCTCAACATTGAACTTTTTCCTACATCAAACACTGCCAATACCTCATTCATGTTGCACAGAAAAATCAACTTTATCCCACAACAGGGATCACACAATAAAGTGGAATCAAGTCCAGCATTATCTACAATACTATAGTGAAGTTTAAACAACTTTAACTACAGAGAGAATTCAACCCAAAGGAAGAAGTGAAGCTTAGGTTAAAATGATAACCCTCTTCAGGTTGGCTGCATTTGGAAAATAGATTTTACCTTATAATATTGAGAACCATATCTTTTCATAAGTGAAGTTACCAGACATATATTCTAAGGAGCCTAAATCAATCTGAAATATGGTCCTTAAATAAAGTAGGTGAAACCAGCTATTACATGTAATGTGGCACTTGAAGTTCTTCGCTACTCTCGTTTCCTTCACCAGTAGTGCCCATGAGGCCTTTATAAAGGTCATCGGGTTTGAATTCTGTCAAATTTAAATTGATAGTCCATTATTCTGATGGATCTTTCGGCAGAAAAAAAAAGTAAAAAATCTGGTCACCAATTCATGTGGTGACAGATTTGACGGTTGAATTCACGACAATCAGTTCTTATTCCTTGGCTGGCACTAGGTTTATGTATAAGATGGATACAGACTGTGTCTCCATGGTGCCTAGAAAGGTCACATTTCTATTGATGAGAGACCTTTTATTAGCACTGAGTCCTGAAAATAAAGGGAACTAGGAGTACCTATCAGTTCCAATGACCACCCAAAAATTCTGAGTCACCAAAGAAAACCTAAAATAAAACATCAAAATTCTTTATGTTAATAAATAAAGTATACAATGGAATTGTTTAAGCTAGAATATTAAGATACTTTCACAAACTAAATATTATTAAGTTAAAATAACTCTGGGCTCAAACTGAATTCCCAGGACAATGACATAAAACAAAGAGAAACAGAAAAGAGGGGGGAAAAATAGAAAAAAAGGCATTTGAGATTAATGATGGTGACCGACAAATGAATGGAAGATAAAGCAGATTATTCAGACTAATCAGAATAAAAGAATAATCAGAAGCAATGATTATCTTTTCATGTGACAAATTAAGGGATTCTCTTGAAGTGAGGCAATTTATGTGATAATTTGGGACTACATGAAAGAAAGTAAATAACATATAATTTAGAAGAATAGTGGTCAATTTATATCAATTATTTGGCTTCATTATTCCAAACACTTTTAATGTAACAAATCATTTTTCTTAAAAACAGAAATACCTTTTTATTTTGTTATGTAGTTTTGAAGAAAACTGATTTGGTACCATAATTATTTCTGAAAAACTTCATTCAGAGCAGTTGCTAGACGAGTATTTGACTGAATGACTTATAAAAATGTGTGTACACCAAGGTAAAGAAATCTTTGGGGTCATCTAAAATTCTGCCTAATACAGTCTCTCCTCTAGCCCACAAAAATTCATACCCCTTCCAAATGCAAAATAGTTTTACCCCTTCCTAAGCTTCCCAAGAATCTCATCCAATTCAAGTATAGGCTCATGTCTAAAATTTCACCATTTAAATCTAAATCTCATTATCTACATGGTCTTAATTAGGGCTAATCAGGTTCCTAGTTATAACCCATCCTGGGTTAAAATTACTTTGCATCTGTGGACCTGTAAAACTAAAGACAAGTTACATACCCAAGTTACATGCCCTCACAACCTATAATGATAGAATTAGCATAGAATAAAAATTGTAAACATTCCTTTTCCATAAGGAATAAAATGAAAGGTAGAAAGAAGTCATTGGGCCAAAGACATTTTGAAATCCAGTTAGGTAAAATCCTACAAGAGTTCCTTGATTAGGTTTCAAGACTTGGGAATGATCCTTTATGGGTCTCAGCTCCATTCTCTGAGCTCTTGGTTCCATCTCGAGTCATCCCTCCTTAGTCATTAAGGTAGAAAATGTTGGCAGCTAAGTAGGTTTACCAGACTATTTCCCAACAGTAGAATTTTGGGTGTATGACAGCTTCTTTTCATTTCATTCTCTCTCTTTCTATCTCTCTCTCTCTCTCTTCCCCTCTCCCTCCCTCCCTCCCTCTCTCCCTCCATCCCTCCCTCTCTCTCTTCCTAAATATATTGTTTATAAATATATTGCAGTGATTCTCATACTGGATTATGCATCAGAATCATGTTGAAGGCTTGTTAGAACACAGATTTCTGCGTCCCACTCTCCAGTTTCTCAATCGGTAGGTTTGAGATGCAGCCTGAGAATTTGCATTTCCAACAAGCTCCCAGGTGATGCTGGTACTGCAGAGCCAAGGAATCAGCTCTGAGAACCTCTATATTATATACTTAAAGAATTTGCTCTTTTATTAAATTATTGCCTTATATTGTTTTCCTAGATCACACTGGATTATAAATATCCAGAGGGTAGGATTGACTCATCCCTCCTCTTAAATCTCACTATGTCTAGAAAAGGGCTTTATATATACCTTATATGCACAAATGGTGTTAACCGAAATTAAATGATTATCACCACATTATTTTTAGTGGCTTAATACAAGGGATACGATTCTACTTTGACAAAATTTACATTTTGAAAGGCGCATGTTTTTGCCAACTGATTCATAAAAGTTTTTCTAATTTTATGAACTGGATGACTTTCATAGAATATACTTAGCAAAACAGATTACGTATTTGAAAAATGTCCATAAAAAGTAATTTGTATATTTAAAAATCTCTCATTCAACTTGGTAGAAAATGAGAAATAATGATAAGAGGCAAATAATAAAATAAATTCTATCATGATCATACTGACCAGTAACCAAAGAAAGTCTTATAAGTCCTAGGTATGGCATAAATGCTTTGACATCTGTTATCAAAGGGGAATGGTGCTCTTTTTAAAAAGCATCCCCATAATGATGTCTCATGTGCTGTGCTATGCTCTGCAGACAGCCAAAGGGAAGTTAAAATTTTGACTCACAGGCAGGGCTGATTTATTCCATGTTGATTTTATTGACAGCATGTGCTTGGTTTGTATTTTAGCCTTTGTTTTTTTGTTTTGTTTTTTTCAAAAGAAACTCCTACTTCTGAGAATCTAACCTGAACAAAGCTGGGAAGCCAAAACCTGGGCATAGCGCTGCTAAAGTAATGAAATCAAGAGAATAATGGTCCCAAATTTAGAAAAGCTATAAAAAACAAGGGGAAAATCCATTTATATTAAATCCAAAATAAACACATAAGTATGGTGCCAATTTTTATATATCTAAAAATGAGATATGTAGGATATAGTAAAAGTTAAATTGTAACTAATTAAGGAAAATGCTGTTAATAAACCATATAGAAACTCTCTTCAAATTAGTGAAACCAGAATGAGTTTTTTAGAACCATGAAAACGTTTTAACTCTTCATTCAATTTCTTAAGTATCTTTCATACATTTCTTTTTTTTTAAATACATAGACATAAAAATGTTCTTTTCTGTAAATATTTCACAAACCACATTCTCCTATTTAGAGATTTCAACTCTTACAGGATCATTCAAGAACCATTCAGTTTGTTCCTTTAAAATTAATCCTAAATACTGATTGAATGAGCATTATCTTTTAAGCACACCTGTAGTCAAACTCGTGTTTTCTTTTCTGGTTTGTACAATTTCCTCTTGGAAGCAAGCCTCAGAGGACTTTCTGTAATTTGAAAGACAGCCTCAAGATTCAAATTTAGATTTGTTTTACCCCCATTCTAAATCCCACCCAAGACCATTCTAATGGATCCTGCTGTGATAGGATAGTTTTGATTCTAATCTTAGACAGCTCATGGTCCTGGTCACAGACAACTGAATCTATTTATACTGAACAGGTACCATAGTACTGCTTTTCTTTCTGCTCTTCTGGCTCTATGGAAGCTATCACCCTTCATGGCCCACAGTCCTTTTCTCTATGCATTGGCTAGTCAAGATTTAATGATTTTAAGTGTTTCTTCTCTTTCACCACAGAGGTATTGAAAACAGATGTAATCTCTATTGTTTTAATGATATCTTCCATTCTTTTATATCATTTAGTTTCTAAAACCTGTCAACATCCCATGAGTTAACACTACCTTGCTATTAGCCTTCTGAAAGAAAATCCCGAACTTACTCTATTCCATCCCAAACCTTGATGCTGCATTGATTGGATTTTTTTTTTTTTTTTTACTCTTTATTAAACTGATATGTCGATTCCTGATATTCTCGGAAGTTTAGCTCTAATAGAGGTGTCAAATTCATGTCTCCCTCTGTGAAAGCTTTAAAAAAAAAAACTTGAGAGTTGTAAATTGATTTTGGATAAAGTTCAATCTCCCCAAACTATTTTTTTAACCACGGAAATAGCTAAAGCTTAAACCTAGGATGAGTATGATGGCTTGTGATTTCCTATTATATCATTTCTAGCCACATGATGTATGTTAGGCTTCTTTATCCCATTCTCCCACAGACACACATCCCTGCCACTAAACTTATCTACTTTAGAGTTCATAGGCTATTACCGAATAAATGCTTCCCAGTATATTGATGAGGAATGCTGGGAATCAAAATGAACAAGATTTCCCAAGTTATAAACATCATTTCAACAAATGTCTCTAGGTAAAATTGCCATTTTGCAAAAATATAGATGCTTTTTAGAATCACATCAAACGTAATTCCTATTTCCAATAGGTAAGAAATACTTTTAACAGTCAATCCAAAGTAAACTTAACTCATTTTTCAATTGATTTTTATGTTTTTCTGTGTGATTTTTGCATACTAAAAATTAGTGATTTTTAAAAGCTTTCAATAACTGTGAGGCTCAAAAAAACAAGATGTCAAACTGTATCCAACTTCATTGTATTTATAATCCTTTGCAAACCTTACTTACAACTGCAACGTGTGGATTTGTCTAAGATTTAATTAATCCCTGTTTACACATGTCACATAATTCTATCTCTTTCATCCCAAGGGACAACACAGAGAATTTCTGATGCATGAGTGAGCATGCTAATTTTAGCCAAAAGGAAATATAATGACCTAAGAAATGTTCTGTTATGATAACAGTAAAATAGAGAGAGAGCTGAAGTACTACTCACCAATTACCTCCTGTCTCATTCAGACATGCAAGATTCTCCACTGAGAAACTTGGACAATTTTATGAGGACATTTTAACATCATGAGTTCTCAACTATGTATTAGTGACAAAGAAGGAGTGAAGACCACTGAGACTTCCTAACATCATGGATGGCTTCTGTATGTTTAGCAAATTTGGAACAGAAGATTGCGTATTCATAGGTAAGTCAGGTTAGTTGCCACTTCATTGATTATAGGTACTTTGTAGAGTTCAGAGTAATCTTGTAAACAGTCTGAGGGGAATCAAAATTTTATTAAAATCTCTGCATAGAAGCAAAATTTGGAATTCAGCATAGTAAAACTGTACAACTCTAGCTCAAGTCCCAAGGCTATAACACTTAAAGAAGTAAAATTATTTATTAACTAAGGAAATTTAACATATAATTTGATTAAGTCTTTAAGGCATTCCTATATATACGCGTGTACGTGTACGTGTGTGTGTAAACATTTAAAGCCTCTGCCCTCCTTCAATATCACTGAAGAACTACAGAAAAGATAGTAATCATCATAAATGCTATATGCATGATTACTTTAGACAGACATACAGACAAAATGGTTTATGTGTATAAACCTTTCTACCCTTTACAATTTTATTTTGTCTTCCCTGCACTATACAAATTATTTTCAAAAACATTTTGAGGAAGAAAATTCAATATTTATATTAATAAAATTCTCATTTTAGAAATAAGAAAAATAAAACTCAACATTTAGGTGACTTTCCCAAGTCCTTATGAATATGAAGGGACTAGCTAGGATCTAGGCCCCTGATTTCTGGTGCAATAAACGTTCCACACCATAATACTGCTTTTTAATCCAAGCTCTACTTTGCATTTATGCAAACATGTTACCCAGAATCATATTAGTAATCCAGATTTATCTACACTTCATTCAGTATATCACTACCTATAATGTAGTGTAGCGTCTGTTTTTTTGTTTTTTTTTCTCTTTTTTTTTTGGCCACCTGGTATATCTTCCTCATCCTTCTAGTCCTGATTATAAACTTATTCCTTAGTTCCCAAGTTTCGGGATACAAACATTGACACAGGGTTGATCACCATGAATTAGAACATTTCTCCTGGACATGGGACTGGTATGGAATCAGGGGGTACTAATCAGAGTCCAAGACTGTTCTAAAAAGATTGGGAAAGAGATGATGTCTTTTCTGGAAAAATTCCTAAACTGAGAGTGGCTAATGATGGTCATCTTCCCAACCATATGGAACAAAACTGTCTACGAAATAAGGTTGAAAATAGACAAGAAGAAAGACAAAATGGACAGGGAGTAGAACTTGAGGTTCTAGTTTTACCCTCGAAGCCATTGGTTCCTACTTGGCTTTGCATAGAACTTGAGAGCTTTAATAGTGTTCCTGACTTTCTGCTAAGGCTAATCAAAAATAAAATAACATTATGACAATGTTTTCTGCGTTATTTCCCATATTATTTCTGATGACAGATGGAATAAGAGTATACTAGAATATCTTTAGGAAATAATTTGAAAGAAAAACTCATTTCATTTCATGTCTTATTAGAAAACCAAATCCCCTTTGTAAGGAAAAATAACTGAAATAATTTACATATATTTATTTTTACTAAAATTAATGTAATTTACTGTTCACTTAAACTTGTGACATCTTTATACAAATAATTTCAGTAATTTTCACTTATTTTTATTTTTATCCATTCTTTAAGTTTTTTTTTGCTTATTCCAAACTTAGAGAATTCAACATATAAAGCCTGTTGTAAGAGGCCTTACCTAAATACCGTGTTTCCCCGAAAATAAGACCTAACCGGACAGTCGTCGGCTCTACTGCGTCTTTTGGAGCAAAAATTAATATAAGACCTGGTATTATATTATATTATATTATATTATATTATATTATATTATATTATATTATATCATGTTATATTATATAAGACCCAATGTTATGTAATGTTATGTTATGTTATGCTATGTTATGTTATACCTGATATTATACTATATTATACCTAGTCATATATTATAAGACATAGTCTTTTATATTATGTTATATTATGTTATATTACATTATATTACATTATATTATATTATACCCAGTCTTATAGTAAAATAAGACCGGGTCTTATATTAATTTTTGCTCCAAAAGACACATTAGAGGTGATTGTCTGGCTAGGCCTTATTTTCAGTGAAACATGATATGTATAGATACAAAACCTTGACTCAAAGCACTGATCTAATTCACTTTTGAAATTTGCCTAGAAATATAAATATTTGTATATATAAATATGTATATACTTATATATATACACACACATATACATATACCCATAATGTATATATTTGTATTAGAGTTCCATAGAAAAAGAGAAATTATATAAATATGCACACACACAATAATAATGACTATTACCATATTTAAAATACCCTATATATTTATTAAAAAGAATTGGCTCACACACCTATGGAGGCTGAGAAGTCCCACCATCAGCCATCTGTAAGTTGGAGATTCAGTAAATCAGGTGGTGTTAATTCAACCTGGTAGTATAATTCAGCCTAAGTCCAAAGGCCTGAGAACCAGGAAAGCCAAAGGTGTAAATCTCAACCCAGAGGCAGGAGCAGACCTATATCACAATTCAACCAGTCAGGCAGAAAGGAACAAATACTTCCTTCTTCCACCTTTTATTCTATTCAGGCCTTCAAAGGATTGGATAACCTTCACCCATTGGTGGAAGGCAAACTGCTTCACTGATTCAAATGTTAATCTCATCAGGAAATACCCTCACAGACACCTAGAAATATAATCGTCAAATATCTGGGCACCCCATCATTCAGTCAAGTTGACACATAAAATTAACTACCAAAATATTATTCATTGTAGGGGATATATCTCTATCTATTGGGATATAGAGGATATGTCTATAATTATAGGGGATGGATGGATAGATGATAGATAGATGATAGATAGATAGATAGATAGATAGATAGATAGATAGATAGATAGATAGATAGATAAACAGTGAATAATATAAGGCCAATAAGAATCAATTTAGGTGAGAGTAACGGTCTGTGCTCACATTACAAGATCATTGCAACTAAATTAAGCACAGTTTTGGTTATACCAAAGTAATAATTTATGTGTAAAAAGAATTATGAAGTTCAAAACATACAGAAGTTTGGCAATAAGAAGAAAATTAATTAATTTTAACTTATATTAAAGAACATGAGTAAAATTAGTGGTATTTTATTGTCCACATCTGGCATTCTTCAATTCTGCTTAATCAAGGGATTAGACACTTGAGTGGATATAGACGCTGGACAGTCAAAATTGGGAACAAACATTATGTCAAGTTAAGAACAAGTGTAATTAATTTTTTAATCTTGTAGAAGGTGTATAATTATTTTTTAAATGCAGAGAATATAATGCTCATTGTGGAATATTAAAATTGAATAACTTTGTAGACATGTGAAAGAGCATAATGTTCTTCGCAATTATGTGAAAGAACATATGAACAGTTTATTGCACTATTTCTTTGTGTTAATATTTTCATTAACGTTCTATTTAATACTTATGAAACCTCAATGTCACATCATAACAGATGCAAGAAAAATATATTCTTCTTGCAGTTACTTAAGTATTTTTTTATTCTACTTTCTTGATAGCTAGATAAATATACATTCTAAATGTCTCTCTCCCTACCACATCCCTAATGATAATGCTTCCTAATGATGTGCTTAAAACCTACGAATATTCTTCAGTGAATTTTTCAGATACGATAAAGACAAATTTCTTAACTACTTTGTTGGTTTTAACCTAGTTCTATTAGATTACTCTTTATGGTGCCATTTAAAAACATTTTTTATTAATCAAAATTACATTTTTAAAATGAGTTGAAGATAGTATTACATTTTTTTATGAACTAGTAACATTAACTGAAATATACTTTCCAAAGTTGGGAAATAATATTTAATGATATGCCACTAAAATGATAGCTATTAAATTTGTGTTACATTAAAACGGCATAAAAATATGTTTTCATTGATGTTTAGAAATTGATTCTGCCATGTGTACCTGCATAGTAATTAAAATTGTAAATTACATACGTGCTTTTATTAATGTCCTCTATTTGAAAGTTGCAAGACACAAAGGCAGGCCTATAATAAATGAAAAATGACTAGAAGCAAAATAAAGAGTTACTGTTAAAAAAATTTTGAGTAATTGGATTGTTACAACTATGGACTAGGCTACCCTAAAATATACTGAGCTTTCTATGCCTAAAAGTGCTCTTAGAGTAGATGACCTTTGATTTAGATTATTCCACATGGGACTCATAAATGAGTTAGGAAGATGTAATAAATGAACTTGAATTTCTCTTTTATTGTCTCAGCATTAATATTCTATAACTTTATTAAGCAAAAAATGATTATGGCCTAAGAAAGGAAGAATGCTGAAATATCAATGACTTTGAAAAATAGCAGGGTTTTAAGTAACAGGGACTTCACACCTACATGACAAAAGAAGCAAGGGTCATCAGGACTTTAGTACGACTGTGTTGGGAAGCCCAGGATGCTTAGCCACTCCACTCGTCCTTTCGTGGCACATATCACATTGCTCTGTGTTTAATAACTGTTTATGTATTAGTGTCTCCTACTAGACTGTGAGAGTCTTCAAGTCAGGGTCTATGTTTATCTTATTCACTTCTGCATATCCAATAGTCACCAGTGTTTGAAATATAATGTTTCCAATAATAATTATTTAAAAGGTAAAAGCAGTAGAAAATTTATACCTCACCTAATCTCTTCCATAGTCCTGATGTCCTTAGTCATCAGGAAGTACCCAGACTGTAGGAAATTAATCAATAAGCAAACATAAAAATTGCATGCACCATGCTTGCAAGTAGAATTTTAGGTAACTTGAATAGAATTTTAAAATAGCCAAATTTAGGGAATCTCAAGTTTCCTAGACTTTATTCATTTAAAATTTGCTCTTATCCACTCTTATGTATTATTTGTATTCCTCTCTTATATACTAAGCATATTATTCATGTTTCCTATTTTATTTTTTTATAAACTTATTATTTAGCATGGATTTACTTTTGCAGAAAGTTACAAATATAGTACAGATAGTTCCCATATATCTTACTCCTAGTTTCTTCTACTTTCTGTTATTGTCAATATCTTATATTAGTATGGTACATTTGTCACAATCTGTAAACTATGATATTAAATATTATCAAAGAAAGTCCATGTTTTATTCAGATTCCTTATTTTTTACTTAATATCCTTTTTTTTTAATGCCAGGATCCCATTCAGGAGGCCACATTACATTTAGTCCTCATGTCTCCTTAAGCTCCTCTAGGCTGTGACCCTTAGATTTTCCTTTTGATGTGTCTGTTTTGATGACCTTGACACTTTTGAGGATCACTGGTCAGGGATTTAATAAAATGTCCTTCAATCTGGATTTGTCTGCTGTTTTTTGAGACTGGGGTTGTAGGTTTGGGGAGGATGCACACAGAGGTGCATGCCATTCTTTCACATCATTTCCAGGGCACGTGCTGTCAACAGGACTTACCTCTCTTGACGTTAACCTTGTCACCTCGCTGAGGTAGTGTGTCAGGTTTCTCCACTGTAAAGTCGTCCTTTTCTCCCTTTCCCTACTATCTCTGAAAGGAAATCACCACAGGCAACCCGCACTTAATGAGAGGGGAGTTATGTTCCACCTCTTTGGAAGTAGTGGAAATTTCGAAATCCAACTCTTTCCTCCTATGATTTCAATTAACAGTAGCCTCAGATTAGAAGAGTCTGATAAATGTAGTAGGTCTTTTTGAGTTTACAAAAGGAATTTCTGGGGGGATTACGTATTAAAGGGATTACACACTAAAGAGAAGTGCTATCTTTATAGACTCTTGAATAAAATGAGTAATTACACAGGACTGCTATAGGGTGGAGACTACGACGACTCCTGATAAAAGCTATGAAAGTCAAGAGCTCATAAGAATACTATGGGAGATCCATTTCATGCTTCAAATTCCCTGTTTTTACTGAACTCATACAATAAATAATTCAATAAATAAATCTGTCTCTATTCTGTGAATGTATATCTAATTCTCTGGAATGGGACCCAAACATCAGTATTTTTCTAAAGCTCCCAGGTAATTAGAATTGTTCACAAGATTATGAACCACTACTTTAAATAAATGGCTTTCAAACCCAGCTACATATTGGAATTGCCATAGGGAGGTTTCCAATACATTTGAGCTTCACACAAATTAGTTAAATCATAATCTCTGGGTATAGATCCCAGGCATTGGTATTTTATAAATGTTCCCATAGGATTCTAATGTGAGACAAGGGTTGAAAACCATTCCTCTAGATAGATTATACCCTCAGTCCCTCAACTTATTCCTGGCTTATAGTAACCATAGGATAAACTATTTGTTGAAAAAAATTAATGGATTAATTAATAACTCTATAATTAATTTACTTTGATTACACAATCAATAAACAATCTTTTTTGTAGTCCGCAGTTTTGGAAGAAAGCAATACAACATTCACTTAAATTTCAGAAATCAGGGTAGGATTCATAAACTGGCATGATATACTGAATTTGGATTCATTCTGGACAAAGTCAGAACAAAACTGAACAAGAGAATCTACATGAAACAAACTGAGAGAAGTATATTGCTAGATTTGAATACTGATATATATATTAATAGGTGACATCAGTACAATATAAAACTGTTTTATACAAGTGATCAGCTTTTCCACACATTTCTGTCAAAATGCCCCCAATAAACACACATAAAAATGGCATCCACCATTTATTGACTATCTAGTATTTTATTCTTTGTATCTTCAGAGATACATATATCTAGCGTATAATCAGTACTGGTCATTCGAAGCTTTGAGACATCTTCCTCCAGCAGTGCTGGAAAAACACTGATAACATTTTTGGTATCAAGTGCTTATTTTTCAATATCTCTAAGTAAGCAATAGGATTTTTCTCATCACAATGATTTTTTAACAATTGTCATATTATAATTATTTAGGCAGCAGCTTATATGATATTAGTATAATCACAGTTAAGATTTTGGAAGCAAGAGGCATATACACGAATCCTCTACCAGGATGGAGTATTCCAATCTATCATTCATTCATTCATTCATTCAAGACATATTTTGTAGTGGACATTTGTGATTTCGTCCACAGTATCAATTCCTACTTCCCAGCAGTCCGCAGTTCTCATTCAGGGAGCCTTATGTTCCAGGAAACCTTTCTATAGTGGTGAAGCATGTGAGCTACACTAAGACAACTGGGTATCCTATCCCCTTGGCATATGACCATTTAACCCACGCATCTTCAGATATGGAGTGATACATATGAATAGGAGAGACCTGAAACTCTGGTAGCCATTTAGCTTCCCTCCAGAAAGCTAGTCAGAGGATGGAACCAATACACGAAGGAGGCAAAGTTGAAAAAAAAAAAACTGCAGAAAAGTAGAAAGAGACCCTGATATTACAAACTTCTGGATCAAATAGCATCTAAACCTAAATCACCTCTGTAATTAAGACACCTTTATAAATGTCTAATCTGTACAATCGCACAGAGTCCTGTTCTCAAAAGGGACTGTTACACTTAGTTTAATGCTCTGCTGTTGCCTTCTTGAAATTCTTAATAATTTTGTCTTACGACCTGTGTTTCTAAGTGAAATCCTATGCAACAATGGATTGTGTCAATGAGCAAAACGATACACATGACAGCAAGTAGCACATGCAGGGCAGTCCAGGGACTCCAAGGGAAAAACCGCATCAGGATCTGGGTGCAGATCCACAGAACCACCAGCTGGAGATGCGGTGGCTGCTGCCCAGCAGAGAGGAGGGGATCCATGTGGGGGCAGTGCAGAGGGTCTGGCTTGCCTGTCTGGGCACCCATCCCACTGGCACCTGCACAAATATTAACTGTGAGGGATGTCAGAACTGTTGACAGTAAATTATAAGAAAACAGAAGAATATACTTGGACATTGCCATAAAACATAGTAAAGAATTATTAAAATCCTTTAAAGAGTTTAGAAGCTCTGGTTTTGAAAACTACTACAACCTGCAACACTGCAAAGTATAATAAATATCCACAGGCTTAGAGAAATAGAAATTAAATTTAAAGATAGCCAAGTCACAGTACCTTAAGAGTCAGTAGATAAGCTTCCACACGCTGATTGAGAGACCAAAGCTTTTTCCATCTTGAGTTCCATCATCCCTCGGAGTCCTCTTCTGGATGGGTAGTATCTACAGGAGAGAACAGAGAAGAAAAGAGAACATGGACAATTCTGTAAGAGATTTTAGAGGCCATTTTCTGACAGTGCTTCGCATGATTTCTGCCCAAATTTCGCTAATCAGAACAGAGTCATATGACCCCACCAAAGGCAAGGTTTTGGGAAATGTAAGATGATGATGTTGCAAAAAAGAAAAATGGAATTCAGATATTGGTGAGCACTACCACTTTCAACCCCATGACACTTATGCAAAATTAAGGCCCTCCCCTTTGGGGGAGGGTGTGTATCTTTATCATCCCCACATTCTGATCCGGTGACTATGCTGTGCCATTTCTCATCTTCTTGCATGCTGTGCCATTTCTCATCTTCTTACATAGCCATGCACCTAGTAAAAAAGGAATTTATATTTCCTCTTCCGGTTTCTTTATACCCTATTCATTCCACTGTAATCTGACTTCTGTCTCTACTATTTTAATGAATACATTTTATCAAAGCCACAAATGCCCGTTTTTTGTTTTTGTTTTTTGTTTGTTTGTTTTTTTTAACACATCTCTCTCCTTTCACCTCCCCCAAATCCTCTGGACTCCAGACTCTTCCCAGCCACTGGCCAGCGTCTCTCCAGATGCAAGACACCTCCTCTCATTTCCCTACTCTTGGGGCTTCCCCACCTGTTGCTGGCTAAGATTTCCCCACAGCCCAAGACCACCGCCCTCTAAAGCCCTCCCCAGCCATCTGGATCCACCTGCCCCTGTCCCCTCAACCCCTTCCCTACATTTCCTCACGCCAAGTCTTATGACTCCTTTTTGGCCCCTTAATTTTGTCCCCAAAACCTCTCATGCAAAATGCCCCGAAGCAGGCTTTGCTTGTCTCCCCCAAGCTCCACCAGCGTCCAGCACCCCCTCCTCTCACCTGGAGAAGACTCCGGCAGCTCCCTGTAATTGGGCCTCCAGAAGGAGCAGGCACATTTCAAGACAAGGAATGAGAGCCTCCTGATGGTAGAAGAAGCCGGGGTGGCCAGGTTGTAAGACTCCACCTGCAGGGCAGTGCAGCAGCTGTCACAAATGACCTCTAATTACAGTAGTCAATTCAGAGTTTAACTGAATTAATATTAGGTTGGTGCAAAAGTTATTGCGGTTTTAAAGGTTAAACATCATTGCAAAAACTGCAATGACTTTTGTACCAACCTAATTGTATATTTTGGCTGACTCCTCCAGGAAGATTAAGTTACGCTTTTATTTATAGCACATTTTATCATTTAGTCATGACCATTATGGAACTTAGCACGTTGTATTTTAAATAACTTGGACACACGTCTTTACCGTAGTCCCCTAGAGGTCAGGGTCCATTTCTTTTCAATTATGTGATTTTGATCATTATTGTGTCTGAAACATATCAGTGGCTCAGTAAACAGTGGTTGACAAAGAGGTGAATGATTAGCCACGTTGTCCTTCTAGAGAGGAATGATGACCACCAAGCCCCGCCAGGGTCAATGTACCTGACCCCACCACATGGACACTGTTAACCTGGTTCTGGCTGGTGACAGAGGGCAGTGGCTACTGCGGGGAAGGGGGTGGGAGGCAGAGACTGGAAACCCATCCAGAGAAGGTGGAGGGAGATGTGACTTGTTAGTAAGCAGAGGTTCTAAGTCCCGGGGGTAAGCTAATTTGCAAGGCACATATTCAAAATAGAACTATTAAAACTTTCAAGACAGCAACCCAAGTTGGATTAAACCCCAACTTCCGGGCCTTTGTGTGCACAGAGCTCACTAACACTCTGGTTGCAAGGCCATGAAGCCCCAGTGGTCCAGAGAGCTCAGAGATTGTGAAATCTGTACTCTCAGGCATCTGAAGAGGTGGTTGATTATTCATAATGTGCGTCCATGGAGCATTAGGGGTGCTGGGATGATGATATTTCACTTCAATTTGAAAAATATGTTTTACATTTTTTTGTGTCTATTTATGAATCATAATCAAACAATATCCTCTGAATAAGGATTCCTTGGAGTAGACTGTCTTTGCAGGTGTATGCTGGCCTGACAGTGACCTGACTTGATAGCCAGTGTAACAGACTATTTGGATCCACCCTTAGGCGGATTTGTGTTTGCTACCCAGCTGATTTTCCTGACTGCCATTCCAACTGCCCTCGTTGACTAATGTGACTAAATGCTTTTCCTTCCGTTTCTGTAGACAGCCTATTAGGGTTCTCTGTGTGATTTAATTAAATAAGGTGCTCCCCAGAAATCAGAGACAAAGTCAGAAAATACTTTTTGAAATTGAAACAATTAGGAATACATATAAAATTTATGAAATTAGGTGGAAGGGTCTCAAGGGCACTGTTTCTATTACTTTTCTGCTCATTCTCTCATCCCCCACACACTTCATATTGAAATCTGCTCATTCTCTCATCCCCCACACCCTTCATATTGGGTGTGTGGGATAGGAATGCATCTTCCACTCTTAAACAAAAGACGTTGTCCTTAAATGCTCAGGACATTGTTTTGTCATATCCCACCCACTTTTAGCCAATGCTTTCCATATTTTCTTTTGAGAATTTGGCAGCTTACTTAGGGTTTTCCTCTCTCCTTCAGGTCTCTCAGGTTATACAGGGACCCTCCCCCCACAAAGGGCTGTTTTTATGATGAATCCAGCACCTATAGCCATTTGATTTTCATGGTAAATGCATCATCTCCATTCCATTTCAGCAGCAACCCACACCTAAGGACATAGAGCTTCCTGTTTCTTTGCATTCTTCACCAGCTTGCTCCCACTACATTTGCTCTTCTACAACCATCACAATTCCCAGTAACTTGCCTTTTTTCCCCTGAAGATGTTAAGCCCTACTGTATTTCTTTTCTTTCTTTTTCACCCTCAACTCCTTGAGCTGTCACCTTAATCTTACCTGTTTTCCCTTCCATCACAGACACCTTGCAAAATGTCAACTTTAACTTCATTCACACCATCCTTGTCTATTCCTATGCCTTGTAAGTGGCATAATGAATGTGGGGGGAGGAAATCTAACTATGAACCTTGATACATTTGGCAGGAGATCTGTAAGGATAGCCTTTCATCCACCCTGATCTAGGTAGCTAGGGCCTCCCGGGGCAGAGACCGCAATGTCCATTGGGCTTGTCAGTCCATCTTGGTTGGGGCCTGGCTTGACTTCCCTGCTCTTTAAGAGTTTCAGTGTGTTTGTCTGGTGCCTGGTAGGAGGTGGGGCTGCAGCAGCTGGTGGGCCATGCAAGCACACTCAGTCACCAGACAGGACCCCCGGGGCACCTGTGAATGTCTGCAATGGCCCTCCAGGTACCCCTATGCCTAAAGACCATGCCATTAAATAGTAAACTTAAGATATATGTTAGATTGAGAAAGACTGCAAGAGAAAGGAATTTTACATTTTAGTACCTTGATTAGCATTTGTCTCCTACTATTTGACCAAGACCTACATTTTCATTTTGTATTGGACCCCACGAAGTATGTAGTTGATCATCGTGCTTCCAGCTCTCAACAACAGAGATGATTCAAAGAGGAAAAGCCATTTACATGCAGTTGGCAAATTCTGTAGGAGGTTCTTAAGAACATTCCAGTATTCTTACATAGGCAAACGTCCCCTCCTTTCCCCATGGTCACAGTTCTGTGTCTGTGCCTATCTATGACATTTGAAGTGCTAGAGACTGGAAATTACATAAGGTGCAATACTTATGAACTGAATGACTTCAATACACCAACCTCATAGTTTGCTTTAAAATCTAATAGAATTAGTCCTAGGAAAGATAATTCTAATAGTCACTTAAAATCCCTCTTCCGTTAATCTCAGTTTCCTTCCACCAAGACAGCCCAACAAACACCACTGTAAATGGTGAGTTCGCTACCTCCTTGAAATCTACTACTGATAAACTAATGTTAAATGAATATTTACTTTTTCAGATTCTGTGCTCTAATGTGTGATCTCATTTAATCATAAAAATCTATCTATGTTAGGAATTAATATCATTCCTATTTTATGTCTCAGGAAAGTGCCTGAAAAGGGTTTTATAATTTCACCAGCTATGCCGTGGGTGGAGTTGAGAACTGCATCATAGGGGACATATGGCAACATAACAATACACAGATAGGTAGGTTGCACGTGTCTTACTATACAGAAAATCTTTGATTTGGGAATCATACTGGAATTTTTAAATTTCCATATGAGTGTTAGTTCAGAAATGTGATTTCAAAAATAAAAATCAATTGTTCTTTTAAAATTACACATTAACTGCTTTAAATAAGTAGACTTCTCTCTTCCACCACCAATATTAATGTGTTTTGATATATTGCATAAGGCTTTTACCACCCTTTTTTTTTGTAATTGTCTACTAATTTAGACAGAATTCAGATTGTTGTACAAGCTATACCAGGATATTATGACATAAATTGTGTTATAGAGAGATTTTTGCTTACAATGCACTTGAAGAATTGCATTTTAGACTTTCTTTCCTCTCATACAGTATTCTGTGTTGTCATACATTTTGAGAAAATTTATCAAATGTAAAACATATTTTAAATAATGAATGTCTCTAAAAATATTCCATGTGAAATTCATTTATTAAATTTAATTAAAATAAGAAATCAGATTTTTCAAAATTAAAAATGGTCATTTTATTCACAGATTATCAAAAAATTATATTAAATTTTTTAATACATGAAATTTTATTGTCATTTTAGATATGCAAATTATAGAAAAAACTCTACTGTGTTATCAGTAAGCATGGTGAAACAAAATAAACTCCCATAGATATACCAGGGAAAATAATTCATACATCTTTGAAAGATAATTTCATTTCTAGAATTATACTATTGGTTCAGACTAGAATGTAAGTTCCCATGTCAAGAAATAAGAAAAACTTAAATGGTGATTGCTGAAGCGCAGAGCCCATTTGGAGCAAAAAGATATTGTTTAAAGGACTAAAGATAAAATATGTTTTTATTGCAGCTTTTAGCTTGCTTCAAGATCTATTGCCTTTAAGGTTGAAGAAACACTCCAAAGGGGACAATAATGATTCCAGATACAGACATTATACTCTACTGATGATGTCCTTTCCTCTCCTCCTGTAAGTGGTTTTCTATTACTGATGTATACCAGACCAAATTGTGTACCTTTCTATATGAATAATGAAAGCAAGCATAAGCACAAGAAATATAATGGGGGCTGATGTAAACAAATACATCTGTTTCATTACCACTGTTTTATTAACAAATTACTTCCATTAAAGAGATTATGAGGTTGCAAAAAACAATCCAAAATGAAATAGTCCAGGCCTAACTTTCCTTTTGTAATGAATTGAGGTGATTTGCCTGCAGTTGGCTCAGTTCCTCATTGTTTCTGTGACTGCAGTAGTCTATTTTGTATCTTCAATTGTGCGTGTGCTCTCCCCAGTAGAGCTTTGTGAATCATCTCTTCTAGAGGAAAAAGATGTTTCCAATTAAGTCAAAATATACACCTCTCACCCCCTAATGTGGAGAGTGGTGTGTTTTATATAATACACCTCATGTTGGAACAATGTGCTAAAGAGCCCCATATTTCTTACTGTAGTTATTTTACAATCCAGTAGTTTCTGACCAAACGGGAAGCTGTTTAAGCAGTCATGACTCCAAAAGTTACTATTAGAATCATTTTAATATTAAACCAGTCCTTTACTTCTGAATACTAAAGCGTTTACCCTCTAAATTTCTGGGGAGATCCCCAAAGTGTTCTGTTTTGAGCTTGTTTTAGGTGAAGGGAACCAAATGTAGAAAACAGTTATTGTGTTTCAGAGCTTATAATTATTTAGGGTTATTCAGGTCTGTAGAATCTTTGCTGTTTTCTTTCTTTTTTTTTTTTAAGAGAGTGAAAAGTGATAGTAGTCATATCTTTGTTTCATTTTTCACCTTGATAAAATCAAATGATGGCAATATTCTTCCAGTTCCAAAATTGATTTTGAAATGGTCCTGTTCTATGGAAACCAGCAGTCTGATCATCATAGTTGCTAAAGAAACCTAGTGTTGCAAGATAATTACACCAATATCCTCAAGTACGGAGACTTGGGAAAAAATGAAATTGAAAAGAATTGATTTCTATTATGAGTGCTAGATATATAATCAAACAAATTTTGATTTTATAAAGCTCATTTGAGATTAAACATTCTTCTGTCCTGGAGCATTCCCCATATGTGCATACTATAACATTTAAATTTTTTTATGTGATATATTTAATAGATTTCATAAACAAAGTTTACCCATCAGGCAACATTTTACATGAGAATTTAAAAACATAATTGAATTTTGGAAAATGCAAATAATTATTTTTTAATTTAGTTCTTATATGATTAAGGACTTTCTGTGTATTTCCAAAATAATGTAGTTCTTTGTTTGTTTGTTTGTTTGTTTGTTTGTTTGTTTGTTTGTTTTGGCCAATCAAAATAGCAAATATTCAGAAGAATAAATTTGGAAACCAGAGAAAATTATAAAACAAAGAATAAAATAACCATTAAAGCCCCAACAAAAATTATAAAACAAAGAATAAAATAACCTTTAAAGCCCAGAGAAAATTATAAAACAAAGAATAAAACAACCATTAAAGCCCTAACAAAAGAAATTACTCAGTATTTTATAATTCTTCTCCTAAGCAATTATTTGGTTTAGAAAAAGGGGATTGTACTATTTATAAAGTTGTCCACATTTTTCCTCCAAAAAAATGAATCATTTCAAAAGAAGAATTTTAGGTAGCAAAGCAGGATTACAAAAATCTAGATCTCTCAATATTAGATAAAATGAAGGGAAAAAAAAAAAAGAAGAAAGTTACAACCAAACAGAAATCTCAACAGCCACAAGCAAACTAAAGTAGAAGTAACACTTCATGCCATAATCTTTGAAAAATCTTGAGCAAGGAAAGAGTTATTTTATAACATCTGGAAGTCATTTCACAAAAGAATGTGAGTCAAGAAAATCTCCAAAATTCCCACCAATAACCACCAATTTGAAGATAAATTGATAAACATGGTGAATAGGCAGTCTGGGAAAAGCAGAGGCTCAAGCCCCACAGAATAAAAGCCCCTGGCCGTTTTCAAGTTGATAATGGAGAAAATAAAACGGAATAAGCAGCATTACGAGGAGAGTCACTTAGAATACATTCAGGAGGCCATTGAGGAAGTGGGGCCTATGTGCATCCCGTGCCTGCCTTAGTTCTTGGAGCAACGATTAAGTTGCTAACCTGTTGTTAAACTCAACTCAGGCTGAGTCATAAACATTCTGCAACAACAACTGCTGTCTTGACACCTGCAGACTTGACATCCTCTTTGTATTTTTCACCCCTTATTTACAAACGGTAACTAACCAATCCCTGTTAACCTAGCCAGCGATCCTTCATTTGCATGAAGAAATTACACTTTGCATCTTTTACCTTTCTTCATTCTCTCTGAAGCACAGTTTGGGTTGCTGCTACCTGAATCTGTGTCTCTCAGTTTACAACTCTTGCTTAAATGAATGCTTTTTTGCCCTTTATTGTAGTCTGAACCTCTTATTTGGTTAACAAAGTGCTGCATGATGAACTGGAGGGAAAGATTTGAGGCACCCAAGTATTCCACCAAGGGATCATGACACTCCCTCTAGCTAAGAATAGGGAACTCTAGTTCATACCATTTCACATAAACCAAGAAGTGTAAGAAATGCCCAGGATATTCAACAAAGGCTACATTTAGTTCCAGCAAAGCTTTTCCTTCAAAGTGGACCAAGGAGTCACATCTCAAGTCACAAACTGCAGTTGGATAGTGGAATAAAGCTAGGTTTCAGGTGTAGTAGTCATGGAGTCAAGGAGAACTAATCTACAAGATTCAACAACAAGCAAAGGTTTTCTCAGAGTAAGATAAGTAGAAGATACATGGCAAGTAAGCAAGCATACAGCAGAAATAGATAAAAGAAATGTATATCACATTTGAAAAAAACGTCAAAAAGCCCAATCTCAAAGGAAACCCAATGCAAGAAAAAGGAAATGAAAAAATAATAACAATAAGCAGCAATTCTCTGAGAGTGCCTCACAGTCAAGAAAAAACAGGAATATTACTAAATGGGACCAAAATAAATCTTATAGAAATAAAACTAATTAGGAACATTGTGGAATAGCTAGCCATGACTGAAAATCATAGTATTGACATAAATGAATTTTCTACTGGGAAAGAAGTAGATAATCCAACAAATGAAACAAACACTATAATAAAAGCAGTATATAAAAATATAAAATGGTACACTACATTATTTAATAATGTGGCATAGCATGAGTCATCAAAATATGTGATTATACCATTGAACTTGAAAAATAAAGAATTCTTCAGGATCCTTGCAAAAAAATGTCACCAATGAGAGTTACAGGGCTACCTAATTATACTGGTCACAGATAGTTCCATAACAATTTTAGACACCAGTGAACAAATTATCCATAGATCTGAGGGGAGTATATTGTGATGCAAGTATATCATAAACAGCCATTTCTTTGGTTCGTATACAATGGCGATACAAAGATTCCTGAAAATTAATGAATTCAGAGAATCTGTGTGTATATGATATGTATATAATAAAATATACATGTAAATATATATAATAAACACCCATTTATTATATGAGTATTTAATATGGGGTGGGGGGAGAGAGAAAGAGAAAGAAACCAGGAATGTTATTCACCGAATGTGTTATTACTGGATGGAGATTTATTTTAGTTATTTTGCTTGAGTTTTCTGCTTGCTTCTTAAAATAATGTTTAGGTATTATTTTGTATAAAATAATTAACTGTTTATTCGAAAAAGTTTAAAATAAAATTTTAATGATTGTTTAATATTCATTTTATGTATGTAATGATTTAATTATAATAGTTTACATTTCATTTATTTCTATTTTTTACTACTATAAATCATATTGTGAGGAATATCTTTATATATACATTTTTGTATCACTGATTATTTCTAGGAATTGATTCTAAGAATTACTCCTTCAAAAAATTACATTATTTTAAGGTTTCTTTAGATATTAATACATTGTTTTTCAGGAAGAGTGTCTTCGTTTACACTTCCATTAAAAGTGAAAAGTGTTTATCTAACTACACCCTATGCTCAACTAAGCATTTAAGTTTTTTTATTTTTATTTTCTAGTCATATTTCTCATGTTAATTGTGTTTTTACATTCACTCTTTGTTACTAGCAAGCTTTTTTATATATTAAAGACATAAACTGATATGGCCTTTTTTGAACTTTATATAAAGGTCATCATACTGTATGTGGTCTACCCATTCAATGCTATCATAATAAGATTGCCTGTGGTATTTCACATAGCTATAATTCATCTTTCTTGATGCATAATATTCCATTGCGTGGCTGCAATAAAATTTATTTATCGGATTTATGATGCTTCAGGGTTTTATTCTCTAATACAAAAACACTTTACTAAACCTTAATTGTACACATTTCCTGGTGCACTTTTGAAAGAGTTTCTCTTGGATAAATATTTAGGAGCTGAACTATTGGATCATAAGAGAAGCAAAAGCTCTTTTTTACAAGAAAATGCCAAATTGTTGTCCATATCGATCATCCAATTTTTGTTCCTGCCAGTATAATGGACCCCCGTGATCCAAAACTTTCTGTAAAGCTAAGCATCATCAGATTTACTTTCCACCTATTGAAGGAGTCTAAAATGGTATCTCATAGCTATCTTGATTTGTGTTTTGGTGATTACTAATGAAATTTAGCACAGTACATCTTCTTTAGCCATTTGTATTACTTTTCGTGCAAAATACCTGTTTATGTCTAAATATTTTTGTCAGTGCTGTTTACTTGTTTATTGATTGCTCTGTAAGAGTTCTCATGCAATTGGAAATTAACAATTTGCTTACATATGTTGCATATTCTTTTTTTTTTTTTTTTTTTTTTTTAATTTTCAATTGTCTTTTATTGGCATCTATTTTAAATTCATCTGCTTTTTTTTTTTTTAATTTATTGGGGTGACAATTGTTAGTAGAATTACATAGATTTCAGTTGTGCAATTCTGAATCACATCATCCATAAATCACACTGTGTGTTCACCACCCAGAGCCAGCTCCCCCTCCATCACCGTACACTTGATCCCCCTCACCCTCATCCCCCACCCCCAACCCCCTTACGCTCTGGTAACCACCAAATTACGTTCCCCAGATTAATTTTCAAACCCCGTGGCCATCCTGTGGTCACCGACTGCCCTCCAATCCCCTCACCCTCCCCCCCACCCCCCACTCCCCCCGCCCATCTAGCAACCCTCAGTTTTTCCTCATTGTCTCCCAAACAGTTTCTGATTAGTTCATTCACTTATTCTTTTCTTTAGAATCCGCAAATAAGTGAGATCATATGGAACTTATCTTTCTCTGTCTGACTTATTTCACTTAACATAATGTTCTCTAGATCCATCCATGTTGTTGAGAAACTGTGGTACATTTATACAATGGAGTATTATGCAGCCATAAGGAAGAAAGAAATCTTACCATTTGTTGCATATTCTTATGCCAGTTTATGTTCTGTCTTTTCACTTTCTCTAAAATGCATTTTCATTAGCTGAATTTCTTAATTTTTACATAATCAAATTTGTCAATCTTTTACTTAGGATTATTGCCTTGTTTCTTATTTATGAAATCTACATTTTCCAAGTCCACTTTTATAGTAGTTACTCCTTTGTTCAATAATCTGCTATGCCATGCCTATCATAAATCAAAGTTCCTCATAAGTAGGGGTCTTTATCATAATCCTCTATTTTCTTCCATTGGCAATTATCTATCCCTGAATCACCCACACACACTCTTAATAATTTCATTTTATAAGTTTTTTTTTTATTCTGCTTCCTTTCTTTATTTTCTCTTACTGGGGAAGTTTGCCTAGTCTTGTCTCTTTGTATTTCTATATAAGTTTTAGAAAGAGTTTATTAATTTAAGAATTTGACAACACTGAATCTAGATTTAGGTAGTATTGACACATTTAAAATATAAAGTGCTCATATACATGACCATTATATACATTTTCAATTATATATTTCCATGTAAGAGTTACCCTGTATGATAATTTTTATGAATGTTAAGGGTTATCATTATTTAAAGGTTTTATTAGTTTACAATTATTTTTAATGTGTTTAAAACAAAGAAATACAATATCTGAATTTTGGAATTTATTTACTTTTTTCTCCATGACATTTTTGATGACATGCATTTTTTTCTCTAAAATGTATCTATATCTATGCCAATACTTATAATATACAATATATACTTTGATATAATTTATAATATATAAATATACCAAAATATATTGAAATATATTAAGCATAAGAAAGAGATATCCACAGATAAATGATATATATATATATATATATATATATATATATATATATAACCTATATTATAGTACATATAATATACACATCTCAAGGATATCTATATAGCCCAAAATTTCTTATATAATTATACTGAGGTAGTCAATTTACTTCTTTAATTTTAACTTATTTGATTTTTCAAACATTGATAATGTTGTTAAAAGAATCTGATCAGTATTCTTTGTCTACATTTTGCTGTGTTTATAAGGCCTTCATATGCCATGAAGCTCTCTTGTTTAGATGGAAAATATTATCTTTTAAGCTTTAGCAAAGATCATAGTCATTTTTATTGACATAAAGTAAACTTATTTTTTGTTTAACACTATCTGCCTTAAATCTTCAAGAATATTGCCACTCTGCTTTTTTTTTTTTTTGCTCATGATAACCCTATATGTTTGACTAGCCCTTTATTTTAATTATCTCAGCTATATCTGTGCAAATAGCAAGTAGATTGTTGCTAAAAATATATTTTTAGGTTTATATGTAGATCGTTGTTTTGGGGGGAAGGAAGCCCTGTGCCTTACATGTTTTTATACCTCACGAGCAGTCTTCACACTGTTCTGGGCATGAGAGATGCCCTGTAGTAATGTGATCTATGAATTCTGAAATAACATTATTTATGAATTGCCAATATGAACTGTCGTAGTTTAAAAATCTGGAAACCCTTTGCCTTAGATATTAGTTTTTTACCAAGATGCCATTTAACCTCTCTTAACCACCCTATCTCTAGCTGAAAAAGAAAAATAATTAAGTTTACTCATCAGGGAAACAGAGATGCCCAGAGTAGAAGGCACTAATACAAATACTTAGTAATATTACTATACCTTCCATAAAAATTAGCACAGGTGCTACTGGTTTATAACAAAATAAATTCCCAGATCTTAGACACTACTTATTCACCATGAAGGTCACAGCTTAAACTTCCACTGAGAGGGTATGAAAGCTTTCAATGATAAAAGTCTAGCCAGGAACCAGAGAATTGAACTAATTGGTTAAGTCTGTTCAAGGTGACAAGCTGCAGGCTGGCAGAGAAAACATTTCGAAACCAGGCTGAAAATGCTACATCTAATTTTACTTACGATGTAAGAAGAGATCCAGAAGACTGGTCTGTTTACTGGCAATGAAACATATTCCCACGCTATTCTCAGATCATCTGGGAGGAGGTGTGCTCTTGGATGAAGAAGGCAGCTCATCTCTGTGGGTCTTTACCTAATTATTATAAAAAAATGATTGTGGCATAATATAAAGTTTGACACAGAGAATGGACATAGTTTTGTGACAAATGTAAACACTTATTTAAAAATCTCTCTTTAACCTAATATAAAAAGGAAGTAAACAAATATTTAGTACTCTAAATTATGATACAGTATATATATTTTTTCTAATTCAGTTTCCTAAAAGATAATTCAGAAGGTTCAGAGGTATATTTTTTCAAGGATCTGTGTGCTGTGTGTACTTACATATCTCATTATGTTCCGTGTATGAGGACATGTGTAAGAGGTATGTAACATAAGGATATGTTGCAGACAAAGAAGGAGGTTAAAGTTCGTTGGTGGCTTTACAAGGTCCATCTGAATTGTTTCAGGAAAATCCCTGAATATAAAATCTTGCTAAGCAGACAGTGGCAATCATTGTACCTAACTTTCTATTTTCTTTTATGCTTCGATTAGCAATCCATGTAATCATTCATTCATTTTTGGAATTGTGTGGCCTCCAGTGGTATATGGAAAAAACATACAATAAAAATATTTCAAGACTTAACGTATCTATCTCCTAAGATGAAAAACTCTAAAAGATGCTAAGTATTATTTTAATTTAAAACAATTATATATGCATTACTTACTTAATACAATGTTCTCATTTGACAATTTTAGCTTTTAGTCCCACTCATTCCAAAGCTGCTGCTATTTCTAGATACATATGTGTAGAAAAATTATATGGAAATCGTTATTCTAATTTTTCTTCATGTTATTTCTTACATTTTCTTCAGTGGGCAATATCAGTATATAGACTTTTTATAAGAAGATATTTTTCCCAAATTAATAACAATTTTTCCAGAGTATAATCAAATCTTACAAATTTGATAAGGAATATTATTGGCATATTTCCTTTAACTAAAAATTAATCTTTAATTAATTCATTTAAAATATGTATTTTCTAGATTACATAATTTTTACTCCAAATCCTGCAACATTTACAAATCATAACACTATATCAAGCCTAACTAATAAGACAATACATAGGTATCAAAATGCATATTACTATAAATTGTTCAATATGAAAAAGTGCCATTTGCATCTTGGTCAAGAGTCACTATGTTGAAAAACCTTAAAAGGCAGAGTGTAATTAAGCTTGTGAATTTACTAATGTGTTCTTCCAGAAATATTGGACTAGCTATTTCATATCTTCGAAATGTAATACTATTTCAACTTCATTCTATATTTTAATCAATTGCCTCTCTTCTGTATCCTGATAAAGAAAAAATAGTATTGATTCAAAAGGGAACACCAAGAAATAAGAAAAATGAGCAATATGTACCACTTGCCACAATCAACATTTAAGACATATGATGCTACCTACAGAACAGGGATTACCTCTGCGATTGCCAAAATTTCTTCTGGGATGTTCCTTTTTTTTTTTTTTTTTTTTCTTTTTTTTTTGTTAAACCTTACAGATTTGAAGCCTTAAAAAAAAAAAAACATTGAAAGCAGATGGTCATATGCTCCACAGTTAAAGTATTTTCAAATTTATTACAAAGTTATTTTCCTGCCAGTGGAATTATTCACTAGACTACATATATTAAAGACTTTTCTCAATTCATCATGTTTACTAGCACAATTCCCCTCATATCATAAAAAAGGAGTTTATAACTAGAAATTAGAAGATAAAGACAATGCTGTGTTTAGTTAGAAACATAGAGCGATAAGAAAATACAAACTAGGTGTCTACTTATGCCCTTTACAAGAGATTATTCTGCAGCTTTATCATACTTATACTAGTAGGATAGCTGAAGAAAATGAAGCATAGGAATTTGTGAGCTATGTACTACTGGCAGTTATTGGAAATGGGTTTTTGATTTAGTTGCCAACTGAGAATTCAGAAACAAAATAAACCCTTTCATGGCCATCAAAAAATATGACTTTCTAAATAAGAATAATGAATATTGTCTAGATAAATGATCCCCATGTTAATTCATCCAACATATTTCAAAGCAAGAATGGCACTACTTTAATAGAATTCTGATGGTGAATGTCTAATATTGAAAAGTCACTTGTATACACACATAAAACTGTATTATATAAAACTCTGTGAGAAACATAATTCTCCATGATGAAATTGACAAGGTGAATATGAAACTCTTTGAAAGAGCAAAATTCTTCAGAGTTGCCAATCTCCCTTAATGCTGATATTGCCAAGGTGTTTAAGGTGGGTGAAATTCAGCTCTGGTTGGAGTATGTTTCTGGGTCCAACAGAGTGGTAAGAAAGGTGTTCTTTGGGGAAAGTTTTGCATTTGGGGTACATGTTTGGGGTATGCTTTGAAGTCAACAGAGTCTGATGTCATGTTTGAGTTTCTATTTAATTTTATTCTTCTGTCAATCAATATTTATTGACCACATTTATGTTTTATTTTTTAAATGTTTCAGATATTGGTAAAACATAAATTCCTATAATGAATACCCATATATGCAACATCCATCTTTAACCATGTTAATGTTTTGTATTCTTTATTTATTAGGATCAAGGTGCAAAAGGTTAGGTTTAAATAGAGATAACATGAGACCAGCAGGCATCAGAAATTTCTAAGAGAAAACCTTTTTAGGAGAATTATTAGCAGTCACACTTCTCTTCCCCAGCCAAATAAAATTAGATAAAATACTCAAATATTGGTCACTAGTTTTGTTCATGTGGCTGTGCTAAAACTGAGAAGCAGGTTAGTTATCAATTTGCTAAAAATTAGATACGAGGAATTTTGATGCAGATTTGACTGCTACTGTATAACCTTTTCTTATCCTTCCTTTTTCTAACTTGAAAAATGCTAAAACACAAGTTATGTATTATATATACAGAGGGTAACAAAACAACGTATACACATTTTAAGAAAGGAAAACTGTATTAAAATTGTAATACTCAATATATACCGATAACAAAAGATGAATACAAGTCACCTTTGAGTTCTGCAATTATAAGACGTGCTCAAAGTGGTTACCATCAGCATCCAGACACTTCCGATTACGGTGAACTACTGCTTGAGCAACGTTGACGAAAGTGTCCACTTGTATACATTTTTTTGGTACCCCCAGTATATATACACACAAATACACATGCTTTGATAAGCTGATACACATATATAAATACCAACATATATGTTTATTTACATGAATACAAATAATAGTTTACTATAGTAGTTGGTAACATTTTTGAAAATAAAATCTGACTATTTTCATTTAGGTTTCAAGCACCATAACTCACTTTCCAACTAGCCACTATACTCCTAAGAAGTCCTAAAACTTACAAAACTATTCACAGACCTTTAGAAAATGTGACCTGGAATGCTTATTCAGTTGGAGGTAATGTCTCTGAGAATTTGGAGATATTTTCTCTAAAATATTATTTTATGTGAAATATTTTTCATCAATTCAATACAGGGCATTATAAGTAGACCTAATTTTCCCAAGAAGAGCTCAGGTATCATATGGTTCTTGGAAGAATGTGGAATAATATAAGGAAGAGCAAAAAGGACTAGCTCTTCATCACCAATGGCCAAAACTGTGGCCACTCCAGCGGGAGAAAGCCTAAGAAGAAGCTCAGTGATTTTGATACTATGCCTTGAAGTAAACACTTTTTTCCCTGGACCTTTCTTCTTTGACAAAGTTCAGCTTGACTTTCTAAATAAGATTAATGCTTATGGTCGACACAGATTATTGTGATGTCAGTCAAGGCACTGCTCTTTCCTCGGTGACTAAAATAATATTGGTACTGGCAGGTATGAAACACTCTTTCCAACACGGGCAGACAGTGAGTTCGGTGTGGCATCTGAATCCAAATGAGAGCCTGTATTAATTGCAAATGGTAAAAACCTTTGCTTTCGTTTTCTAATTAAGATTAATGATGCTGGTTTGAAGCGCTGATATCAAGACCCTGGCGTTAGCAGCAATCATTTCTCAACTGTGGCAAACATACTTTTCTTTGGAAGCACTTCCTAGTCCAAAATAAGAATTGGCAAATAGGTGGTGTTGAGAGGGGCAACAGATTCGATAGCAGCATTTCTTAAGACTAAACCACAAATATATGGAACCTACAAAAATCTCAGGAAAAGCAGTTTTTCAGGCAGCACACACCCTGCCAAAACCAGGTCTCCAGAAAATGCGCTCAGCTGTTTGAAAAACAAGGGGCTCCATGTTCTTGAATGAGATTCTATTGAAAGTTATAAATAACTGGTAAAAATAAATGTTTCCAATTAAAGTGCTTCTGGATATCTGTTGATTGTGAGTGAGATGATTTACACAGAGTGCACAGCCGGAGCACAGGCACGTCATCTGGAATTACTAACCGAGAAACCCATAAACTCATCGATGTATTACAAGACTTACTGTCAGGCCTCCATGGAGTAGGTATCATCAGATTCTAAAGCTTCGCATTTAAACCACTTTAGAATTCACTTAAGACAGAACATGTTTCATTCAAAAAAGTCTCTCCCTTTTTGGATTGTGTTATGTATGCTCTGGAAACAAATTCCTCAGAGGGAGATGAAAGAAAATCTGGGGAAACAGCAACCAGTAAGTTTTTTTTTTTTTTTTTCTCCCAGCTGCTTTGTGAGTTTTAGACAGCCACAGAAATTATACCACGGATTTTGTTCCACAATCAGTAATACACGTCATGTCTGAAAACATAGACCTCTTTGGAAGGATGACTGCTTGGTGCCCTTAGGATTTTGAGGTGGGTGTTTAAGTTTTTTTTAGAATTACATGAACACAAGTGAGCTTTTGTATGCCAAGACATACATGTTCTTTAAGCAAACAAAAGTGGAAAATTTTAGCACATTCCATATTAATAGAAACAGAATTGATTTTGCCTGAGTTCTGTTTATGAATGGCATTATTTATACAGCTGTGAATTGTATTGAAACATGACAATGTGGGAAAAAAATCTACATTCATTGAATTATCCAGCTGACTTCTGTTTTTTTAATGCACACTCATCATAAAAGCTAAAGCATCATTTTTTTAAAATACGGAATACTTTTAGAACAAAAGTTTCAAAATTGTTTCTCTTCTGGTATAACTGCTTTAAATTGAGTTACAACATATTGAAATGAACTGTATACATGTATTTATTTATTAACATATTTTATCCTTTCCTTCCTTTAGGTGTAAGGACCTTGTTCTCTAAACCTAAGTGAAGTAAGAAGCCCATCCTCCAACTCCATCGTAGTTTCTACTGAAATTAATTGGTTGTATAGAACCTATGGGGTTTTATCTGAAAATTTTTATCTGTAGCATATCAAGATTCTTCTAGCCACTCTTCTTAAAATGAGCAAAACATGGTGTCAGAACATTTTATTTCTTTTCTAAAGTAGAAGGCAGAGTTAAATTCATGAAAAGTTTTGAGAAATTAATATTAAAATGACTCAATCAAAATCAGTGTAAAATGGTGTGCTCAGAATCAAAATCTCCATAACATTTCCAATGCTGACCTCAGTTTCATTGCTGAGAATGTTATACTAAATGGGCTTGTTCACCCCAGTAATGGCAATTAAGACATTTAAACAGGAATGCAATGCAGCACGTAAGAACACACAGAAGTGAGCAGGAGAGGGGATATTTGGGGTGACTTTAGTAAGCCTTGCCTAGCTATATAACCTGTAAGTTCCTTCTGGTCTCTTTCTCCCTGTTGTCATATCCCACACATGCCAAAAAAGTGGATATCCTTGAGTTTATGAATAATATCAAACTTTCTATACATCATTTACTGACCTTTATATAGTTAGTTAATTGGCAGAACTGGCCATTAACATATTGACTTGCTTTTTCTTTTCTTCTTCTTTTTTTTTTTTAATCAGCTTTGTATCACCTATATAGGGCCTTTCTTGATAGGCATTTCCCTTATCATCTTTATTCTAAGACAGCTCGGCTTTCTGTTGTATTTCTGTTATCTAAAATTCCCAAGTTCCATACTTTGTAAACCCATCTTGATATAAGTTTCTATTGCCATTTGGAAGAAAAAAAAAAAAAAATCCCATGAACTCACTAGTTTAAAACAACACAAACTTATCATCTATGTTTCCGTAAGTCCAACATGGGTCTTCCCAGGCTAAAATCAAGATTTTCACAGGGCTGTATTTTTTCTGTTGGCTCTCAGCAAAGATTCTGTTTCCTTGCCTTTTCCGACTTCTCCATGCTGCTTACAGTCCTTGGCCGATAACCTTCTTTCTTCATATTCAAAGTCAGAAACTTCACATCTCTCTGACCCTTTCTTCCCTTGTTTTATCCCTTTCTCTGACTATAGCCTGGAAAGGTCTGCTTCTCTTAGAGACTCATGGGAATAGATTTAATCCACGAGATAATCCACAATAACCTGGCAATCTCAAGGCCCTAACCTTAAACCACATCCACAAAGTCCCTTTGTCCTGTAAAGTAGTATATTCACAGGTTCTGGGGATTATGATGTGGATGTCTTTGGGGGTTATTATTCTGCCTACCATAGCACCTGAATAATTCTGAATCTCATTTGCTGTGATTCAGCTATCATATCCTCAGATGACTACAAAAGTGGGGATTCAGATTTGGTAGAAGAACTGGAAGATATTTGGGACAGATCTACATATATGCCTCTGAAACTGATTATTTTTAAAGAATAAAATCATTGATTTGCCAGTAAAAGAAAATCGTGGCTGCTGTCTTCAATACCTCCAATATCTTAGTTATATGCTTCCAATCAGCAGTGCAACCAGTTACAAATACACAAGTATTGTCCTTGTCTCTGTAATTCTTCAGTTAAATGGGGAATAAAGTAATTGCCTGGAATATCGAGTTTATCCTTTTCACTGATGTCATTTCTGTTTTACTGCATGTTTTGCCCTCATCTCTTAATTCTTATTTTCTAATTGTTTCCCAGAATTTTAGACCTGCCTATTTTCTTGAATCACTAATTTTTGTTCTCCAAGGGATTGAGCTGAGCATTCTTAACCTTAACATCTGAATATTGCCCTGTAGGCAATATCCGGATGTACCCTCCACTTAATACTGCATATATTGTTACAACATCCAGCTCTATTGTTGTCCCTGAATCAGTGTCTGCAAAAGAAAATAGACGTCATTCTCATTTTAGAAGAATTTGAAAAGAGGTTAACAAGGAGATTATTTAGAAAGTTTCAGAACACCACAAGAGACTGTGGAATAACAGGGCTAGTTAAAAGCTAAATTGTTATCATCCCAAAGGAACAAGAAGAGGAAATGGTTACCGGAATACATAAGTGAAAGTCAGCAGAGAAGGTTGTTGTTGGATGAGCAGTGAACTTCGCTGAGGGATATAGCCAATCCAAGATGATTCTGTGAGCGTCAGAATCAATATCCTTCCCATTGGCTGAACTCTACTGGAAGCCAGAAAGCTCACTGCTATGACCCTCATGGGTGAATCTCCTGGCTTAGAGAGCAGAGTGGGAAAGAATACAGAGTACAGTGGGAAGGACAAATGGAAACAATCTAACAATCCCTACCTCCCCACAGATTCACATTATGGTCCAATCTATACTCACCCTGACCTGAGCTCTCTTTATCCCAATTTCTTGTTCTGAATCCAATTCTAACTCTGTTTCTGGTATCAACTTAGATTATCCAGGTATAATGCAAATAAATTAATTAAAAATCATATTAGAACAAAAATAACTTATGATACCTGTTCAACATAAAACGTAGTGATTGACATACCTTAAATATATAATTCCTTTAATTTGGTCTTCCCATTCCTAATGTAGTAGGCTAAAGGCTGAAGGCATTCCAGCTTATCAATCAAGGGTAATACACTGATGAATTTTTCTTATGTTTATACATAAGAGTTAAAAGCTAATTGTTTATTTACCTAGATAGAATTTAAGTCTCATAAGAACTCTTGTCATAGAATTTTGTATGGAGTTGATTTTGTCGTGTAAAAATGAAAGAAGAGTAAAATAGTAGCGAAAACTAGAAACAGCTGAATATAATAAAAGATACTTTTACCTGGCCATCAGTTTTAAACCACTTAGTTGAAAATAATTAGTTTCTGGAAACATCAAAAGAAGACATTTGTTAATGTGTTCATTGTTTTCATTCACCATAGCAGGAGCTGTTTCATTCATTTTCATACTCCTAAGAGCCAAGCTGAACTATTCCTGGTATGTAGAAAATGTCCTATAAATATGTTTGTTTAGTTACACAACTTTTGTCTTGCTCATGTAACATGTATATATGCAGAAGTTATTTTTTTATATTAGTCATTGATTTCATATGTCTACTAATGCAGATGTGCTTTCACATTTGACCAAACTCATTCATTACAGAGGTATCACAATCTCTGTGATCTAATCCATGAAATATACAGTATTTTTATATTAAGTTAAGGTTCTATGACCGGCTCCTCTAACTGGTCTTACCATTCCCATCTCTTCCCATACCATGCTCGCTTAGGTCATATTTACAGCTCCAAACACGATGCTTCTTTGCTGAAACATAGATTTTTGAGCACTTGGGCACTGTCTCCTGAATTAAGAACAGGCTCCTTCTAGAAATACTCAGAAGCCTCTGCTATGTAGTCTCAACTTACCTTTCCAGATCAATTCCTCAGTACCTTCTTAGACAGAACCCCTAGTCTATAGGGCACATTTGAGCAAATTAGAAAAAGGCATCAACTTTGGGAAGATAAAACACTGAAGGCACAAGTTTAAGCTAGAGTACGTGAATGCTTTTGTGAGAAAAGTCCCTTCCTTTAGATGGACATATCTGCACACCAGGGCACATGGCTTGTCTGGAAAAGCATGGCAAGACATCAGCCTCCCTGTCCCTATGCACTGTATGTTCCTGTTAAATGTATCATCTGTTATTCTCCAGAGTCCCCGCATTATTCCCTACTTTGGTGCCTTGATTCATGTTCTTTCTCTCCATGTATGCATTTGGACCCTTTCTTAAATTTTCCCCAACTTCTACCTCACTCAGTTGGTCACTCAACCTATGTTTTGTGTATGTCTATGTGTCAGTTCCTATGACTGGTATTAGGGGTACACAGAAAATGTAGATTTCTTATTCATGAGATCTCTTTTCATCCCCACAACTCAATATGATTATTCTTTCCCCTAACCTCCTTGCGTATGTCTCCAGCATACATAATACTTTATGTGTACTTCCCATGGAGAATTTGTAGTTGCTGCTGTCTTTAGTAATGTTTTGGTAAACATATATTTTCTTTACTATTAACCGGATGGCATAGACTCACAATTCTTGATATTTAGAACAATGCCGAGTTTTGTAACTTGAGGAAAAGAATTAGACTTAATTGAGTTATTCACTACCTGCTCTGTAACTGGAACCGCCACATTAGGACTGTAACTCAGCACGTATATCAATAAAGCTAGGTGCATTTTCTGTTCCATTGCACCTTGAGTTACTTGCAGATTACACCCTTTTGCTAGAGTTCTCAACCAACATTTAGTGGCATCTTTCAGACATGTGGCACTTGCACAGCAGGAGACAGGATGGTAAAATTATATACGTAGTTCTATTATTTTTTTTTTCCTTTCTCTTTATTTTTGGCAGTTCTTCACCTAATGATGAAGACTATTTTTTATAAACTCTAGCTTTCTTCTTCCACCTAATTCCCCATCAACACCTGATCCAGATAGATATAGCTGTCAACATCTTCACTTTCCTCTTTCTATTTATTTTGACAGATCCCTTGGTGCAGTATTAATTTTATCCACTTTACCGTGGAGGTGATTATTTCAACTCATTTTTATGCTACTTCTGTATATAGATGTGCCATTCAATTCCAGATATGATCGGTATGTGAAAATGGAAGTCATACTGAAAATGAACATAAATTTGGCCTATTTAGTGATACTTATTTACATAAAGTATTTTAAAATGAAATATCTTTTTTATACTCAGAGAAAATATCTAGAAATACCCAGAGAAAAGCATTGGACTTTCTAGTCCAGCTGTAAAATAACTCTACCCTCCATAATTAGGAAAATAAGTAGAGAAAACAGATTGAAATTGTTTGAAGAGAAAATAAGAAATGAAGATGACACAGAGACAATAATTTTATCAGTTTCTTTAATACGCTTTTTGGAGTTAGTGCTAGAGGTGGGTGTGAGCTAAAGAAAGGATATGATGGGAGCCAACAGAGTACACTTAATCTGATGATGTGTATTAATGGAGAACTGATTCTGCAAGAAAGTGAGTTGGGATGAAATTCAAATAACAATTCTTCATCCTGACCTTATCTGACCTATCAGAGGCATTCCGTAAGTTTGACCACTCCTTCATGCCTAAAACACTTTCTTCGTTTGTTATGTCTGATACAACATCTTCCTAGATACTGCCTCTACTTCAATGGTTATACCATTTTAGTCTTCTTTGCTAATTATAATATAATGCTGTATAATAGAACTTCTTATAAACACTCAGATTGTAAATCAGTAAATCTGGCAATTCTGCAATTCTAGGAAGAGTCCAGGTGATGATGATGCTGTAGATCCATGGAACATACTTGGAGTAATAAGGATTTATAGAATCTTTATATGTGAGTGTATTTCAGGGCCTCGGTCTGGCATATTCCTCTCTTTTCACCTTTAAGTATTCTCAGATAGTCCAGTAGCTTTAAATAAGTTATCTCTCTAGTACAGTTATCTACTAGGAAATCCTGATTTGACATTTTAGAGATCCAATTTCAAACTCTTGGTTTTAACCCCCAAATCGCTTCCTTTCAGAGTCTTTTCGCATTTTAGTAGATGATGCTACCACCTTATTTACTGTTTAGGACCAATGTCTATGGTACGTTTCTTACTGTAAACATTTTTCTTGCTTAATGAGCCATTATTACTTCTCCAGTTTTACTAATATTCACTTGCACACATCTCTACCTCTAATGTCACCTTCCTACACCTAGTCACCGCAATGTCACCCACACTTCTTCAAGAACCTCTTATCTCTCCACCTCCCCTATGATTTTTACATATTCCGTTCTTCCCCAAAGAGCCAGAGCTACACTTTATAAAAGTAAATCAGACCATGTAAATTCACTGTTTTACAGCCTTCCATGAAAAGCATTTGAAGTAGCAAGGCCTAAGTAAGGCTCCTGCCGAGGTCTCCAGCCTCTTTTTATAATAAACCACTCTCTACAGCTATATTCACAATGGCATTAACTCTTTCTCTTCCTCAAACTTGCAACGACAGCTCTTTCCCACCTCATGTCCTTTGCATTGGAGATGACAGACATCACCCCACCCTGTACTCTAGGATGTTCTTCCCCCCCAGCTCTTAACATGTCTAATTCTTTCTTTTATCTCTCTAGACTCACATGCAATGTCCTCAGAGAAACTGTCTCAGGTAACTGTATTGAAAAAAGCCACCCACCTCCATCTTTACCTTAGTCACTCCCTAACACAACACTATGTTATTTTCTTTGTAGTGCTTATTACAGTCTAAAATGACCATATTTATAATATTTGTTTAGGTGTGTAAATGTAGCCTCCATGAAGTCCAGCATCTTGACGGCCGGTGAATCCCCATTGCTTATAACAAAGCAATCAAGCAAATATCCGTGATATTTCAGAATAATCAAGAAACTATTTGTAGCATTTTAATAGAACCAAATGTGGTTCATAATTCAGTGCATTTTTATTTTGTGTATGTGTGTACAATAAATATTCCTGTTTAATTCTTCATTGAGTATAAAAACAGGTAACTGAATTCTCCCACTTAATTTATTCTCAGGATGATGATAAACTCCATATTAATTTTAGAGCTTTCTTTCAAATGGTTCTATCAAATTGTTTATACTATTCACTTGAAACCTAGGTTCTCCACAGGTAAAAAAGTTTAAGTCCTTTTACTCTCTTGTTCTAAAGTTACTTTCCATGGGTGTCTTGTATATTCCACTGGCACATTACACTCTATCCCTCTGAGAGACTTAGCAAACTTTTTTTTTTAATATATATTTTTTCATTTTTCACAGTTTTCTCTCTGAACTAGTCATTATTCCAGTCTCAGGGGTTTCACTAGGCTCTGATCAAGCTTGACTCAAATGCAACATTTAATTACTTCCTCTTTTCATTCATCCGATCACTCTCTCACAAAAATTTTATTGGGCACTTACTATATACCAGACCCTGTGGTATGTACCAGAGATAGAAGTAGAGGTGGAAACTTGACAGATGGTTTCTGCTCTCATGGAATCTATTGTGGGAGACATATTAAGGACATAATTATCCAAATAATTATTTAATCACGTGGAATCTGCATGTGGAGTAAACTTTGATTTAATCTGAGTTTCTGAGAAAATCAAAATATTAAGACAGAAATAATGGTATATATAGATATATATAATAAATATGTGTTATACATATTTTTTTCTTCTTTTTTTGGTGGGGAGTGAGAAAGGGACCAGTTATGAACAGATGGGGATAGAGATTAAGGGGGGAAAAGAATGAAAATCAACATTGTAATGCTAAAGATATAATAAATAGGAATTCTCAAACAACTCTTTGCTTAGTCCATCTACAAACTCATTACCAGAGAATATAATCAGACCAACTGAGCAATAATCACTCATTAGGAATCTGTGTGACTTTCTTCCTAGTGTCTGTTCTCATTCTTTTTCCTTGAAGAAATACCTTAGAGGAGAAGAGATATCCTAATCCTCAAATTTCAAATCCTTTTTGGAAGTTAGTAGGATAGAAGCTATAAATAAATCATAGTGACTTAATCCCTTTATTATTTTCCAATCACCTTCATAGCTTAACTACTCCCACTGTGGCCTTTCCTTATTCAATTGGCTAAGTAAGCCCCGCTTCTCCCCACCCATCTCTACTTTCCTATACATCAAGTTTGATCCTGATATTATTTATATGGCTGCATAGTGACTTGGGATTGGAGAAAATTATTTAACATCTGTGCTTCATTTTCTACTTCCCCATCTGTAAAATTTGATGTCATAATATTTATGCAATACTGCACAGAAGTGATATAAGAATTTATTCATGTTTGTAAGAAACATTGAGATGTAGGGCACAGCAGAAGTATAAAATGCTGTTATTATTCTCTGACAGGCTGGTCAAAACTGGTCAAGCTCTATAAATAATATGGTCAGGCCTTAGGAAACATATGGTCTGTAATGACTTGCAGGTGGGCTACAGTCAAGAAACTCGGAGCTCTCATTCTAAAGTGTTGTGTCATTGAGGCTGTGTAAATGTCATCATGCACATTTTGTGGTAGTAGCCTTTCAACTCCATAACTCTGAATTAAGTGGCTTTAGAGGTTACAGTTTAAATGATTTTCCTGTGTGCTATCGTCAGACAAGGAAGAGAGCAACTACATAGGAAGGTAACTTTTTAAAAAGGCAAACTAGGACTGCAACTAGCAAAAATACTGTAGTTACAACATGCAGGTCTGTGGCGAAAAGGAAGAATCAGACTAATGGTCCTAAAACAGTTTAATGTAAAAGAATGATGTCCAATAAATGTGTTGGTCACTAAGGAACCCACTCTTGATCCTCTATCTCTGCATTCCTCTTTATCTTTCTACACATTTATGTGACTAAATACATTAAACTGCTTTTCCTAGCTTCACATTTCTATATATACCTCAAACACCTGTCTAGTCTTATCAAACTAAGAATGGCTGAAGCTGATTGACAACTATAGCGATGCAAATGTTATACAAGCCCTACCCCTTTATAAACATTAGGAATGACTGTGCAAATGTGTAAGTTGTATTAACTACTAAATCTTTATGTTTAATCAACTGCACTTGAGTGGAAGAATACCTAAGTCCTGCAATTTGCAGTGTAGCGACTCTTAAACTACACAATATTCAGTGAATAGTTGAATCTACCCACAAAAATATTTTTTGCCCTCATAAAACTAGACTATGCAGAGAGAATATTGGTTTTTTAGGCAGTAGCAATAATTTTAAATTGAATCCAGAGTACATTGAAACCAATAGGTAAAACTAGAAGTACAAGGAGAAATACTTGTAAAAATGGTTATAGTGATTATTTACATATTTTTACTTTGTCTTAGAAAGAGACTTTGGTTTGAATGTGTCAGCTTATTAAAATGAATTTAAACAAAATGAAAATATTAGAAAAATGAAAGCAAAATATTATAAGTGGCACAGGAAAATGATTTTTTTTCCCACTATGTTGAATGATATAAAAAGTGGAATGGTTAAGGTAGCTACGTTACTGGGATATGGATTATATAGTGGTGGCATCAACGAGGAAAGAAATAGCCTTCCTGAATTCTTCATTAGCTCCCAAGTTTTGATATGCGCAAATGTCTTTTTTTAAGTATGTCAAGATAGAGTTTTATATAAAGAGATAGTGTCAAGAATCCCTCTAATGAAATCTCAGGACTCCTCTAATATAAAAATATGCAGCTTCTGATGTCTATAAAAAGAAAGATTATTTTTAATAAGCACAAAATAATGTAAACACAATTTTTTACAAAATTAATAATCATTATATATTTTGAGGATCACATATACGAAAAATATAGGTAAAAATTACAAAAAATAGTCAAAGAAATCTACACCTAAATGGTAAAGAAAATTACAATATGTTCAATTTTACAGACAAGTAAATAAGAAATACGGATCAAAGAATATCTGTTCACCCCATGGAGTAAAATACTCTAAAGAAATATGAGAGAGTGTAGAAATTAATACCTAGATCTGAATATAATTGCACTGGATCTTAGCCAAGTTGAGATGTTGTTTCACAAACATCTTTTATCATTTCCTCTTTCTACGGAAATAAAATCTAAATACAGTTTAATTTTTTTTTTCTTTTTCTCTTTCCTGTTAAAAAACTCCTCTCCTGATCATTATTTCGTCCTGTTGTTTATCCTTCTTTTCACCTTCATTCCATTACAAGACTCTGAGGAGACTGGCTAAAAATGCAGTGTGTGGGGGTTAGGTAAGCTAATAGGAGTAATTTTTTTTCTGGATAAATCTTAAAGTATAAAGCAAATTAGGTGCAAATCCTAGAATCTCTTCTCTGTAAATCTTTTTTCAGAGATGATTTAAAATGTCTTTACAATGGGAAGAACATCTTCCGAACGTCTCTGTAACAAATTAACACTTTTATCCTCCAAACTTTTTTCATTAATGAAAAAGTGAGCTCCGCGTTCAGGCTCAGTTTTGTACACTGCTACATCCTCACAATTTAAAACAGTGCATTTAAAAAGTACTCAATAAATATTTGTAGAATAAATTAATAACCATTAGGACCATGTTGCTTCATTTGTCAGACCCTATGGGATGCTCATGCTTAAGAGTCCCTGCCCCCTGTCATGCTGATAGTCTCTTTTCCCCACAAACATATGTATACACAGCAGAAAGCAAGAATCAATGTACCAGTATTTCTAATTCCACAGCTTGTTTGCAACCCTCTTTGCTGACATATTGGTGTTACCTCTCTGAATTTGGGCATTGAGTGGTCAAATCCTTCTCTTATAAATTTACCCCCTTAAGTTTATGTTCATATTATAGATATTTTATTCACTCAACAAGCCATTATCGAGTTCTGGTCATGGTCCAGAAATTGTGCTTGTTTTTCCAATAGATGTTCATATATTTGATGTGAGGAGAGACACATAAATAATGTCAATTCAGTGTGCTACAGTCTATAATAAAGGAATGTCAAAATATGTATTTAATGAACATTGATTATTCAAAATGTAGTTTTAATTATGACTCTCAACATTGCTTGCATTTAATAAATATTTATTAAACAAATATTAATAGAACATCTATTTCAAAATTTATGGAATCGTGTATAATAATACAACTGAAACCTCAGAACAAATCATCCACTTCAGAAAATGTTTTCAGGTAGCATTTAATTTATATTCTAAGTAAAAAAAACAAAACAAAAAAACTAACGTTTATAAAATTTGAGCAAAAAATTTCAAATCTGTTATGTTTTTTGAGTTTTTATGTGTACAACATTATTTTTATTTCTAGTCTTTAATTATAGAAAATAAATTTATTTTGCAAACTTTGTTTAGAAAACAAAAATATTAAGTTAGACAAAGTTTACCATTTTACTTAAATTACACAAGTTAATGAATTTATGATGAGATCTGCATTAATTAATTAAAAATTCATTTATTTGAATATTTTTCTAAAATTAAAGAAACAGTGATTGTTGCCACACGTTTAATAGGGAGACAAGAGAGGAAAATGTTTTCCGTTTGACTAAATTAACAATGCAGAGTTACAGAGGGAAAATCATCAAATGTAAATTTATAGAAAATAATGAGGGAGGAAAATTTTGATGACTGATAAGAATACATTTTATTATTTCTTTTTATTTATTATAAAAAAGTCTAACACTGTTAGTCACTGTCTAACTACTAGTCACTGGAAATATTTCTACAAAGTGCTAAATAAAAACTACCATTAAGTCACAGAGAAGGGACAATAAAAAACTGTATTTCAAATGTGTCTGGCACTTTTCAAGGGAATAGGTTACACACCATGCCTTAGGGCTAAATAAACTAAATACCAGAGACCTTCAATATGTTCTCAGATGCTTTGGCATGTGGTTATTACATCATCTGCCTTCAAGGTAGAAGCAGAGATGTTTAGGAGGAGCTTTGAATCATGTAATTATAGGAGTCATGTGTCACTTTGTGGGTCAGCAAAGCAATGTGAGGTGTCTCCGGCTCTCTAGGAGATCAGAGCTCATTTGGTATTTTCATAGTTAGCTAAAAAAAAGTCCTTGCCATCAGAATCAGAGTTTATGCTTTTCGATCCCCCGGCAGACAATGAGCTATAATATGTGAGAACATTTATCAAATTGAGCATGATCCTACCATGACCCCTTTTAAGGAAGCTTTCTTCAAGGCATTTATAACAGAAGTCATTACAAGATTACCTGTGACTCAGGGTATTATATCAATATTGAACTTCTAGAAAATTCTAACAACTTGGGGGCAGGGGTTTTCTTCTCCATGTGCTCATTAAACAAAGCACAGTGACCCCCTCCAAATCCCCTCTCTACTTAGCACACAACTGTGCCATTTCCCCTTGTCTCTCCTTCAGTTAGCTCCAATAAATTCCATAGAGCTGGAGGAACCAGTGAGCCAAACTTGAACCCTCTTACCATGAAAAAATGTAAAAGCAAAAAGGTCCAGTGGCTTCCCTGTATCAAAATATTTTTCTCCAGTGGTTAAACAGTAAATTTACATGGATGTCTGAATCTCACCTGAGGCTTTACCCATAGGGCTGCAAGGTAGGAATCAAATAAAGATAATTTCTTCCCATCAGCTTCTTCTCACTCCCAAACCACACACACACACACACACACACTTAACCCCTTCCCTCCACTCCAATTCTTGAGTGATTTTTCCTTTTCCCCCATTCCAGTTTCATCTCCGTGGTTCTTCCTATTATATATATATATATATATGAATATATATATATTGAATTAACTCAGAATAAGGATATTTTAACATTGCTTAAAGATATTCATATTTGCATTTTAAAAGAGTGTCCAACACTAGTTAAGCATTATTTTTTTCTCAGAGATTAGCAAAAAACATGAATTACTATATCTCAGGCATTGAGAAATTATTTATGTCTTCAAAAAATTTTATTGTGAATGCCCACTCTGTCCAAATACAGAAAGACATTGAGGATACAAAAGTGAACTGAAAGGATATACTTGCTATCCCCATGGTACCTTTAGTCTAAAATAAGATATGGAAATTTATCACAAAACTACCTACTACAAATGAGGCAAGAGCTAAAAAGAGAGTGTTTATGGTGCTATGGAGCTGAATCAGGTAGAATCTAAAATGTAAAAGTGAGATGAAATCTTAAAAAATAATAGGAGATTAAATGGATAAAATGCTTGCAGCTCATGGACTTCACGAAAAGCATTTATGATTTATGATAAAGTACAGGGTAAGGGAGAGCTTTGTACCAGATGAGATCAGATACGTGCTCACACAGGAGCTCCACAGGTAGGGTGACTATGTAGGTTAATTATCCAAACCAAGGCAGTTTTGAAAATGAAATGGGTTCCTACTAATAACAACAGGCATAGTGGAGTTACCAGTTACCAAGCAACTGGAGACCTGTGGTCATCCTATTCATAGGCAATCTTAAATATGGGGCTTTATCCTAAAGGCAATAAAGAGTCCTTAAACATTTTTAGCAGAGAGGAAACAGCTTTGAACTTGCATGATTCTCTGCCTGAACTGTGGAGAATGGATAGGAGAGGGACAATTGTAGTAGACACACAATATATAATGGCAGCTTGGTCTAGAATAGTGGTATTAAAAGTGGAAAGGAATAAAGGCAAGGAAGAAAAAAGTAACCACAATGACTCCTAAGCTCCTGTCTTACAACTGGATAGGTGGTAATAACATTCATTAAAAAGGAGACAGAACAGAAATAGCTTTAGGCTGGGGGTCATGGATGGGAAGAAGAAGCCTAGTTCCACTAATGGTCCTATAAAGTTTAGAATGTGTTTGAGAGAAGAAATCATGTAAAATGAGTTAAAACTAAAAATGTTGCACAGGTGAAAAATCAGAGTTAGAGAGATAAATCTTTGAGCCGTTTGCATAATGGTAATTAAAGCATACACATGGATATTGCCTAGAGAGTTTAAACTGACGAAGATAAGAGAGAAAAGATGAAACCTTAAGGTACTCCAGCTTGCAAATGGATGGTTACAGGAGAATGAAACTGAAAAGGAGGCTGATAAAGAATTGCCTAAGTACTACAGGAAAACTAAGAGAGGATGATGTTACGGAAGCAGAGGGAAGAAAGTAGTTGAGAGAGGAAACTACAGTGATGACAAATGACATAGGTCAAATAAGGCGAGGGCTGAAAAATTAAATGATAATACTTGACTTATCAAAGTGGAGAGTTCGGGCATGGGTTATTACCCCAGTTATAATCCCAACTGCTTCACTGACTACATGGACCTAAAGTAAGCCACATAAACTCGCTTTGCCTCAGTTTCCTCGTTTGTAAAATGGGGATAATAATAACCTTACTCAAAGGCAATTTTTTAAAACTGTTGATCAAAATGTGCTCTTTGGACATGAGGAGCTTCCAGAGACACTTCAGGAGATTTGGGAGATCAAAACTACTTTCATAATAATGTTAAGAACTTTTTTTTGGCTTTTTCAGTTGTGTTGACTTGCACAAATCAAGGTAGTAGCAGTAAAATGTATTTTCATTATATTTTTCTCCAAAATCCACTTGCAGTTTCACAAAAAGCCAATTTCATTTAAGAATACTATTGATGAACTAGTAAAAATATTAATTTTATTCCATTTTGATCTTTCATATTATATAATGAAATGTGTAAACACGGCCAAGACCTGAGATATTTCAGTGAATCAACATTTTTCCAATGACTAATGCACAATGTTGCAAAATTCTACGTGGGTAAATATATCCATTCAAAGTGCAAAATACTCCAGTGGATCCAAATGACTATGAAAAATTTATTGACATGATTTCAGACTCAACATTGAAATAACCTTTAAGTTATTAAAATAGCCCTCCATTTTCCAACTAGATGAGGCTATAATTTTCATATGCTTCATGTAAAACATCATATCACAACAGGTTGAATGCAAAAGAAGACATAAAGTCTAGCAATATTCTATTAAATCGGGCATTAAAAAGATTTGAAAAATATGAAATAATGTTAGCCTTTTTGCTTTATTGTTTTTGTGTTGAAAAGTATTTTTATTTTTTATAACTATATTATTTATGTTAGCTTGCAATGACTTTACCATTGTTTCTAAACGAATGAATAAAATATTTAAATTGTCTCAATTTTATTTTTAAATATGAATAATATAATAGATAAAGCCTACATAAACAACAGCTCTGAGATCTTTAATGAGTTTAAGATTATAAATGGTCTCTGACAAAACAGCTTGAGAATCACAGATTTTCAGAATAAAATAAGATAATTATTATAATACATGAGTTAATTCTTGTAAAGTACTAGAACACTGTCTCAAAATTCTATGTGTTTATAAATAGAAATAGATAAACGGAGAGATAGAAAACGTAGCTGGGGGTAGAGAGAGAGAGAGCAAGATAGGTAGATAGGAAGAAAAATAGATGATAGCTAAATGATAGATAGATAGATAGATAGATAGATAGATAGATAGATAGATAGATAGATAGAAAGAAAGAAAGATAGATAGATAGACAGACGGTAGAGAGATAGATATGCAATCACTGGTTAAACTAACTAATGTGTTTTGGGTTCGTACTGAGGATGGAAACTATATTGAAATATATAGAAGAGTGACAGATATTTTGGAAACACAAATATCACCCATAAGTAATTTCCTGCCTCCTCTAGAGTTTGACCCTGTATGAAAATCCTGATGTGTTACTCCATTTACTATCATGGAAATGTGACCTGATGCCTTTTATAAGAAGAAAGAAGAGAAAGAAAATCAATGAAAGAAAAACCAAAGGCTTGATAGAGCAGTGTGCTAGAGATAGAAACTTCAATGAAAATTTCATACAAGTTAGTGCTACAGAGAAGGAAAAACACCATGAGAAACAGAACATAGACACTTCATTTTAAAATAAAGGCTCCTAATATGATTTTTCTCTGTGAGAGAAATCTGCTTCTTCTCTTTATCCTGACAGTCTTTGAATGTGCCTGCTGCTTATAGTTAAAAAATAGAAAAAAAAGTCACATAGACAAAAAGCCTCTTTTTCATATCTCTGATTTAAAGGTTGATCTAAAAAAGTCTATCAGTAGATCCTAAAGAAATGTGAAAACCTGTGAAAAAAAACATGGCTCATGGTATGTGATAAATGCATTTATGGGCAGTAGGTTATAAATAAATGATCTATTTGGCAGCCTGGAACTTAACACCTCCATGTCTTCAAAGAGTAGGATTGAGAAAAAGGAAAAGGACAGTGATCTTTAATGTTTTGTGGGAAAAGAAGTCATAGTCCTTTGAGAATCTGGTGCAAGGTGTGGACACTCATCCCAGAGAAACATGGATGGATACAAACTTTTAACATACAATTTCAAGAGACTATACTCCCTACCTAAAGACCATCTGTATACCTTCCAAATGGTGATGGATCCCAAATTAAGAAATGCTAAAATCAGGGAAAATAATTTAAGAGCAAAAATAACATTTCCTAGAACCATTCTTCACTAAGTCGCTCTAGATTTTTACACACCATAAGCAATCTTCTGAGTGCCAAGCATATAGATGAGGCTTGATAAAGGAATAAAACTGCAGTAGTGGAAAACAGCATTTGTTTGGACCAGCTTCCTCATTTTACATAAGTGGAACTTAAAAACTAGAGATGTTAAATCTTGCTCAGATTTACAAAAATCAATCAGAGAAGTAGTGAGACCTTCCAACACTCTAATCATTTTTGCCCAACTCTCCTAAACACAAAGTATCACATCTGCTCAATGAGTGTAGAATATTAGTGTCCCACACTGTTGGCTTCCAAATCTGGGAACATATATTATCAAAATTGGAAGACTATATAGTAAGAGAAGGGAGATGTTTTATCTCAGGAGACTGAGAACACAACTGTAGAGTAACAGTTAGTGAGATACAATTAAACAACATCAACTGCATCCACAAGTTGTAGAAAACAACATCTTAGAAATGTACCTCACAGGGGAGGTGGATAATTGGTTAGATCAGTTATTCAGAACTATAACCATTTGATTACAATATTCCCTTGTATTAGCCAAAATCATGGAAGGAAAGAGATATCGTATCAAATGGGGTAATGGGAAGTTTACTTAAGGGACTATTTAGAAATGTGTGAATATTGTTAAGGTAAACTGAGAAGGGGTTGCCACACAGCAGCCTACCTGTCTGTCTCCTCATACCTGCCCTAAAGAAAGGAGAGTCTGTGAGATGGATCCTTTCAGGGACTTTGCTTCACCTTTGTGCTTGCACCTTATGTTTCCCTCTTTGGCTCCGGAAAGATGGCTGGTCAGCCAATGACGAGTAAGATTCCTCATGGGGAGGAAAACTCAAGCCAGGAGCAGTCGAGTGGGGACCAACAGGAGAATCCACGGGGTTCAGAGAGGTGGGCACAGCCCCCCACCTTCCCCCAGCTAAGGAGAGCCTCTGCCTCTGTGGCTGCATTCCTTCCCACAACCTGCAGGGGAAGTGATTCAATGGTGTGCTCTCCATCTATTCATATGCATATAGGTTTTGTCCCTTGGGGAGGTACATACATCCTGAGACTTACAGTTCTGCTGCCTGCAGGCAAGGGTGATTGGCTTGAATCATTTTCCTATTATGATGGGATTCACAGATCTTGAGATTGACAAGCTTTATCTCCTTTACTTCCCCCATCTAACTAATAAAACTTATGAGTAGGCCCCATTCGGGGTCCAGTTCTTGAGGCTGCAGATCCCTTGGACCCACTTCACTCTATTCATGGCTACTGTCTTTTCTTAACCCTGTGCCGCCCTCCTCGCTCCCCACAACACTGCGGGACGCGACAGAAGGGATGGTGCAGAATACCAAGGTTGAAAGGTGAAGAGCCATTGCACCCTTTAGGACAGAAGAAGCAGCCACTCCATTTATTCCTACAGCAGTAGGGTGAGAGCTGTAGGAATAAATGCCCCTGCCTCATTCACCTTGCACTCTCCGATCTCTGGCTAGTGCCTTACCTAGCCAAACCAGAAGCCAGAGGATACGTACACCTATTGATGCAGTTCAAAATGATAACCTCCCAAGATACATAAAAAGGCGGAGAATGAAGGATCCGGAGGGATAAATGGAGGGGGCCTAAAAAATCCCTGGAACACATTGTTGGCTACTCACAAGCTGTAGGAAACTCAGAACAATTCCTTGAGGACCCACCAAGTTCTGTGCACAAGACCACATCTTTCTATATCTTGTATCTCTAAGGGGAATCACTGAACAGAGGGAACAACTCGCACCCATAGTCAATGTGTACTAGCACAGTGTTAGAAATCAACTTCAACTAGGAATGCAGTATCTCATGCTGTGTTTCAGAATCTAGATTTGCCAGGCAATCCTAGAAAATCAAAAAGTGCTTCCTAAGGAGCTGCTGCCTGAAGGATAACGCTCAGCATTGGCAAGAGGCGCTCTAGCAGGTAGAATTGATGAACAAAGTAACTGACTGAGGTGGGAGGGGAAGAGTTTATCACCAAGATATTTGCTTGTTATTTCTCAAATGGGGTTACATGGTTATTGACCAGTAGAGCCTTGGAATAGCTTTCAGCTAAGGATGCTGGAAGTTCAAGAGTAAGAAAGGAAAGCCTTTGGAAGAAGCTGACAGAACTGGAATACTCAGCTTTTGACACTGAGGAAAAAGGTTGTCTAAAAAGTATACAAAAGCCTAAGGTAGCCAACAATATCTTGGAAAAAAGTTGTAATGCATGGAGCCATCTGATTCTGTGCTGGGCTAAAAAATGCCTTAATCCCATCAAGCAATGCGCATATCTCTATCCCTTCTACCCCTTGCTCATTCTTAGAAAACATAATAAATTGGAATAGGAATGTAACCCTTACTGTTAGAATATCTCCAGCAAGAGGACAAAAGCTGTCCAAATGTCTCTTTGGACAAAGAGGAAAAATATTAGCCTGTTAGTGATTTGGAAACCCAAATGGATACTGAAGTCAACCTTCAGACTGCCAGCAGTAAGAGGTGCATGAAAGAGGTTTATACTTCATTTCACTTTGTAGTTCTGACCCTAGTCAAAATAAATTTTGACATTCAACTGAAGCGTAATCCCTCATTGCTGTTCTTACTTTAAACTTGAATAACCTCAGTAAATTGTGCGGACAGGTGCTTAATGAAGCCTATATTTATAAAACAATATTTTTCTTCACGGGACTAATACATCTCTTCTAATTGGAATCAAGTTTCCTGATCGGAGCTCCTCTGGCCTTCTCTAAGCCATATGTTCAGAGTACATGGAATCAATCCACTGTGCCAGCTGTGTTCTCATTATGTAAAATGCACTATAGTTTGGACAGCATGGTCGACACAGATTATTCCAGTTTGGCAGAGGTATGCCAAGAAACGTGTATGTGTAAACATGTGAGGTGAAATTGAAGATTGGGAGAATGAGCCAGTGGGGTGGCGCGGGGACGGGGGTGAAGGCTATTCAAACAGGTGAATTTTCAGAACAAAAACTATTATTTCTCAGTGTAAATATAGTTGCATCCAAAAAGCATAGTAGGAAATGTTTTTTACCTAATTTGACTATCAGTGGAAAACATTGGTAATCTTGGAGATTCATATAAGTGTGTATATACCAGAACACAATCTGCCTAGTTTTGTTTCAGATAAAGCAAAATAACAAGGGAAAAATTGTCACATTACTCTGAGATAGAAACAATTTTAAAAAACAAAACAAACAACAACAACAACAAAAAAACAACCCTGTGTATTAAATCTTAAAAGACACTAGCTATTAGGGAAATGAAAATCTAAACCACAATGAAATCCACCTCATACCAGTTAGAACGGCAATCATCAGCAGACAAATAATAACAAGTGTTGAAGAGGCTGTGGAGAAGAAGGAATTCTCATACACGGATGGTAGGAATGTAAACTGATACAGCCACTATGGAAAACAATAGGGAGGTTCCTCAAAAAGTTAAGAATAGAATTATCATATGACCCAGCAATCTCTCTTGTGGGTATCTTCCCAAAAAATCAGAAAATATTTATCAGCGAAGATATATGTACCCCAATGTTTACTGCATCATTATTCACAGTGGCCAAGAAATGCAAACAACCAAAGTGTCCTTTGATAGATGATTAGATAAAGAAGATGCGGTATATATTCACAATGGAATATTACTCGGCCATAAGAAAAGATGAAATACTGTCATTTGTGACAACATGGATGGATCTTGAGATTATCATGCTAAGCGAAATAAGTCGGACAGAAAAAGTCAAGAGCCATATGACTTCTCTCGTATGTGGGATATAAAACTGAAAGCAACAAATGAAAAAGACAAACAAACAAAGAAACAAAAACTCATAGACACAGACAACAGTTTAGTGGTTACCAGAGGGTAAAGGGGGAGGAGGATGGTAGAAAAGAAAAAAGGGGATCAAATATATGGTGATAGAAGGAAAACTGATTCTGGGTGGTGAGCACCCAATGAAATATACAGATGATGCTGTACTGTAGAATTGTGCACTTGAAACCTATATAATTTTACTCACCAAGGTCACCCCGAAAAATTTAATTTAAAAAATGTAATAAATTAAATTTAAAAAATTTTAGAAACAACTTAAGGAGATCCTGTTAATGTTTAAAATTATGTTCTTCATCTCCCTTCAAAATGATTATTCACCCCTCCTCTTTGCCATCAGGTTGTGTCATGTGACCTGTGGTTCCTTCTTTGCTCTGTTGAATTCAGTCATGGACATGTGATTTGTTTAGGCCAATTAGGTATCACTTCCAATCAAAAATTTTGAGAAACTGGCATGTGAGCCAGTTCTCTCTCTTCTCTCTGAAAAAACCAGTGGTAATGTTCTGGATAGAGGCTGAGGCCTGAAGTAAATATGATGATTGACGCTGAGGCCTGAAGTGAATATGATAGAGCAGAACAGTAGCTGCCCTGTGATGGATGTATAGAGATAAGTTTTATTGTAAACCACTTAGATTTTCAGGTTGTTACCTTAGCATAATCTAACCTATTCTGTCTGATGTAACAATGCATTGAAAAATTCATGTTAAAAAACTCAATTTTTTTTCATCTTTTTGCCCCATTGATGAGATTTTTTAAAATAGCTTGTGTTCTTTATTTTGTTTTCAAACTGGAGAATGAATCCAATCAAAAATCTAAAAGAAATTATACCCTCACTCTAATGACATTTAAAGTAATGGACCCAGTAAAAGTTACATTAAACTGGCTATGGTTTTTGTTTTTTATGCTCCTTATATTTGCAAGCAATTTCTTATGAAGCAGCTAAAAAATGTTTACAAAATAGCTAAGTGTAAGAATAAGATTCCAGTCATCCTTAGCATCACTTAGCAGGAAACGTCTAAGGATTATGTAAAGGTCAAAGTCAAATAAATTCTAAGGAGCCAACAGATTTAAATTCAGCTTTGAAGTTTGGCTGGTGACTAGACTTCATTTTTGAGAATAACTGAGCTATCCAAAGTTGGGGATTATTCCCTTTAGTGTAGATAAACGGAAATATCCACAGCAAATTCAGATAGAAAAAAAGCAAGTTTATAAGCAAGAAGAACTCATTTGGAACTCAAGATTTAACCACACTAATATGATTACATGTATTATTCCAGGTCCTCTCTCAGACATATCAAAGATAAATAAAGAAGCATAGAAAGTATAAAGAATATGTACACTGGAGTCAGTTACAAATGGCCTAAAATTGACTTGACCTCTTACAAACCACATGACTTTAAACAAGTTATTTAATCTCTGTGTTACCTCTTCAATAAGATGGGAATGATAGAAACTCATAGGTTTGGTGTAACTATGAAATCATTTATGAAGTGCAGTTATTAAAAGAAAAAAATACAATATTATATGAGCTCACCTTATATTGATTTATATTTATTTGTGAGTTAAATAAATATTTTTATGAATGATATTTACTTAATAAATACACTTACAGAATATAACATTTACTTGGCACACTCTTTGTACCAGGCTCTGCTTTAGGTATTTGGAATATATAAGTGAACAAAACAGATAAAAAAGCCCCTGCCCATGCAAAGAAGCATGCATTTTAGTGGGGAAAGACAGAACTAATTTGCAAAAGATACAATGTGTTAAGTATTAAGAACTGCCATGAGATAATAAAAAGCAAGTTTGGAAAACAAAAAGTAGCGTGTGGTACATGCTACAAATTTAAATAGTATGGTCATGTAGGCCGCGTTGAGAAGATGACAATACAGTGCATTGGCAACCATTCATAGAAGACTTAACATTTATTCATAGATGCAATGAAGGACATGTATTCCTCTAGCCTCAAAAATTTTCTTTCATAGGGATAAGCTGCAAAAATACTGACCAGCTGTCTATAAACTTACTTATGGTAGCTAGAGAGGGGAAAGATATTCTCAATTAATCTTTAATATGCAGTTTCCTTACTGCAGAAAGCAAGCAGAACATAGTAAACAGTACCAGAGAAGTACACTCTGACTCATAATGCCCTGCTAGGAGGATGCATGGTGTCAGTTGATGTGACATAATATACGAAGAAGAAGCAATTATGCAGTTGTGTAGGGGAGAACCCTACATCTCCACATTATAAATCTAAGAATTCCTAAAACAATGCACACATGAGAGAAAAAGTGAAAATAAACACGGGCTCTGAACTTCATTAGGCAGCTTTCTTTCATCCTTCAGTAGTCACGTTCAACCACAGTGGGTCCCAGAATGAATTTTAAACTTCCTGTGTACCAGGAGCTGATCTAGACCCATGAGGTAAAAAATCACTAAGTGTATCCTAATTCAGGCTCCCAGACCCTCTACAGCCCACCTTAAACCTCACACTTCTCATAGTGCTGAAATAGCCAACACTTTCTTCCACCCACTCCACCACTTGGAAAAACAAAATGGCTGAAGGATTTGGTGACCCCTGGGTGAGGGAAAAATTCACAGGCTGTATATTATATTTGCATTCTTTCATCCTGAATGCAACATACTCACATGGCTCAACATAACCACGGAGAAGTCAGTTAGGGTGGTACTTCAGAGGCCAACAGGAACAGGCAGCGTAACACTCAAAATTGATTTGCCCCCTGGGGATCTAACTCTTCTGCAATGCTCATTAAAACGTAACTTAAATTTTTAAAGGGTTTAGAAAACCCTTTAAAAAACATTTTCCAGTGTGACCTCACTCCAACTGACTGTCCTGCTTGGTTAAACTTACTGTGGAGGGAATGAAATTTTTCTGCTAGGTTGCAAATGATTGTATAGACAAAGGGAATTGTTAAAATGCTTTTACTTGTGATAAAATTGATTGAACAAGCATAGAGGTTCCAAATCTCCCTAATTAAGCTCTGAAATGGCTTCTGCATTCTTTTTTTGAAACCAAGGGGAATTCCCTTGAAATGAACAAATATTTCATATGGTTAAGTATTCATTAAAATGAGCAATAGGGAACAAGCACAGTATCCAATATCAAGAAGAAAACTGTAAAATGGAAAAGGATAGATAAATAAATTAATAATTTAAGATTTTGGCAGCCTGACTAAATCGTCACCTGTTGTTCTTGTTTTTCTAATTATTCTTCCTGTAATTTACTCAGCTGTGCCTATAATTCTCAAGTATGCACCAAGTTAATACAGGAGTTAAAGTTGTTAAGGTCATGCTTACTGTTTATTTTAGTTACAACCATTTAAATAAAAGATAATACACATTTCTTTTTTATAAGAAATTTCAAAGAACAAGAGATTTAGCACCTTCTAAAACCGAAAAAGTAAATATCTATGCAACTGATTTGTACATTATGTAAAGTACCATTTAATATTTTGTTGTCTTCTTTGCCTGATCCAAGTGTTGAATTCAGTGTAGTACTTCGATTCAAATTCTGGTAATTGATTTATTGATATAGATTCATATTCTTAAAAGGATGCTTACAATGAATTAAAACAAAGCTGTGTCTAAAAGAAAGATTTATAGACAATTTGCTCTGAATGGAAATTTACTTGTTATTCTTCACCTAATTTACATTCAAACATAAAATTATTTTACAATGTAAAATGTAGAGGTAAATAGCCTTTAAATACAGGGGAAAAAATTATACACAAAGACATTCCTCATTCCCAACAATCATTTCAATTGAAGTATCCTATAAACAGTATTTCCTCATCAAATATAATACACACACATCACACATACACACTGTATGGATGTAACCATTAAAATAACAAACCTGTGGCACTGTGGTATTACATAAGGAAATCAATTCAGGTTTAACTGCATGTCTGATATAGAATATTTTGATGTGAACAGGATTTGTTTCACACAGGTGTTTAATACTTTGTCTTAACTTTGAGAAGGTATAGTGATGAGGCAAAAAATCATTTATAGTGATGCTCTTTTGATAAGATAGTACCTGGACGGTTTTTCTACTCCTATCATATGCCAAATAAATACTACAGTGGACTAAACCTGATGCTAAAATGGAAAGATGCATTACATTTTGCTCTCTCTCATAAGGAAGTTAAAGACACAAGCTCATGCAAAAGAAAGATCATGTTTAATAAGCACTCTTTACTGTCAGTGAAAGTAGAGACATCCAGTTTATATCTGACCATATTTTCCAGGACCAAAACCACCTAAACTGCAAACTCTTTGGGATCAAAATTTCTTATTTGCTACGCACCATGTTCCTAGCACTTCCTTTGTTATATTTTTTCATAATCTCCTATATTCTATTTCACCAAGTTTGTTCCCAGTAGCCTTGGTAACGCCTGACAGCAGTCATTAACTAAACACCAATAATAAGTGTCAGGAGGCTAAAGACAGCTTTTCTTTTGAGGACACAGTTTCCAACAAGAAGGGCAGACAGAAAGACTGAAATACATTTTCAAAGTTATGTCCCACAAAGAATACACTGGTTTTGGAAGTTTGTGTCTTAACACATATTAGAAGCAAAACTACACCCAGTGCCAGTTCTTTCAAACAAAGTGCACAGAAGATGGCCACTTATGTCAAATAAAGTGTCTGGGTCAGCAGGAAGTGCTTGAACTGTGGCAAAACTGTATTCTTAGTATTTTTCTCTTAGTTGTATATTTTAAGTATCACCTCTAGGAAGAAAAGACCACAGTTTGCTTTTGCATAATATTAAGCCCAAAGACCTTATAAACTGGCTTCAAAAGCATAATTGTTTCTCTAGCTGTTGTCTTTCTAAAGGTACATAGAATAAGGAACAATTTAATTTCAATTTATTTGAACTTATTGACAAATATAGAATATTTGAATGTGAGAAGTATTTGTTTAACCCAAATATACGATACTGAAATGCGTAAATCAGAAGACAAATGAACCTGGTAAGCTGCAATTATCAGGAAAATCATTAGGCATCACTGTAACAATAAAAATATACTTTTAGTGTTGCCTTTTGTCCCAGGAGCTAGGGCACTAATCTTATATGCAGGATATGTGACAGAGACTATTTCTGATGGTGACTAAGGACTACCAATACTTGCTGGGTCAGTGAGGGAAGTGTTAACGTGTAGTGGTGCCACTTCCAGAGAAATTAATGTATGGAAATTAGAGAAGTTGGTCTGTCTGAGTACAGGGTTAGAATGCCAATGAACGGAAAAACAATCACCTTCAAACACAGGAGGAGATGGTTTTAAACAAGGAGAGCGGGACAAAAGGAGCAGGGAAACACTTATTCACAACTATTTGCTGGTAAAAACAAATACTGAAGGGAAATAATGTTTAACTAGAAATAGAAAGAAAGCTTCTATATCCAAGTTTAGCTTTCCATTTATTTCAAGGAAAAACAAATATTGTTTCTCATCATATACTTTGACAAAGCCTACAGACAATTATATCTAAAAAATATTACTAAAATAACTTTAGGCCCCATATTCTATTCTTATTCATATCATTATAGATCTTGGATAGATTTCTAAACTTTTTAAAGTAAGATTAACTATACTCTATTAGTGATTACTCTTTCTTCCTGCTTTTGGAATAACCCACAAGTAAGTTGTAAATATAATTCATAACACAGACATGTTAAAGACACACATGATTATTGTCATGCAATTTATCAGAGAAGTAAATACCACACAAATAATTCACTTTCTGCTATGTTTTGGGTGGTGTTCATCCACAGTTCAGAAAGCATCTGCCTCCACATGCATATAACAAGAGACATGTAAAACAACAAACAGAAGTCCCTACATAAAAGAGTTGAAGTGCATCACGACAAGGTATTGGTTCAAAGGAAGGCCATGAATAATTGGATGCTAATGTGCTTATTAAAGTCAAACGTATGTGTGCAATTCTCTCTCTAGTGTCCTTAGTCAAACTCTAGCATTGATTGTTCCACTATGGAAGGATCTCCTGGTAGTCAAAGAATGGCTTGCCTTAATCTGCATTTCAAGCAAAGTTACAGATAATGACCAGAAAATAATGTTAACAAATTAAAATTGGCTACTGCTAGTTGTATTTTTATTCATTATTTAAGAATAAAGGTATTGTGGGAGGAAAGAATGAAGGGATGGATAGTTAAAATTAGACCCGAAAAAAAAAGAAAACAAGGGCACTCTAGGTTACCATGGTACCCCTAATTCTCAGACTTGAGTTTCTTTATGCTTGGTGAATAAATGTCACATTATTAAATACATGTTCCTCTGGTAACATTTGTGACTATTCTTTCTTTCCAATTCAGAACTATCATTACCAGGCACAATCCCCCATGGATGCCACGGCAGTCTGCTTGGAATTCTTCAATTAAGCATCTTAATTGGACCTACAAGGGCAGTGGAATTTAGAATATGAAAGCAATGAACCATTTGGGAATAAAAAATCTCAAAATAACATTTTACCTAATTATTATCCATATTTCATTCTGAAAGTTACACTTAGGATACTATTGCATCAGTTGCATGGTTTACTGAAACAAACTTTAGTGGTTTCAGTAAAAAGCTCTTTATCCTTTAAAGCAGGGGTGTCCAAACTTTTTTCAACATTTTTTACCAAGGGCCATATGCGGTAAAATATACAAACAGCCGGGCCACTCACTCGAAGTGAAGTACATATTGCCTCACCTGGTTTATTTAAGTAAACTAAATATATTTTTGGAATTTGCTGCGGGCCAATTAACAATGGATTGCTGACCACAGTTGGCCCCCAGGCCGCAGTTTTGACACCGCTGCTTTAAAGTGTCAGTTCAGGATTTTCCATTTCCCTGGAGATAACTGATGCCAATCCGATGTCCTCAAAAAAGTACACAGGAAACAATTCCTTTTTTACATGAGGTCATGGGCGAATCTAAATGTCATAGCTGATTTCCCCATTGATCAATTAAGATGCTATTCTTGACCCATTTTAAATATATATATATGCATAATGTTAACTTTGCAATATAATTTACATAATAAATACCTTGCAATACTTAAAATTCTATCTAGTCTTAATATATTGCATCGATGACACTGCTGAACAGATTGCTTTAGAGCAAATATTTGTTGAAATATTTGTCAAGCTAATGTACTTTCATTTTTGAGAAGTTCCTGTCCATACACACTTATCAAATGTATCATTACCTCAATGTATTTTTACAACTGATTTATGTTAGCTTTTCTCCAAAATGAATAAAATATAATGTTTAATGCAATAATTTCTGATTCACATTTTCTAATCGTATATAAAAATAGTAGCTTATTTGGAGCCCTTTAAATTTTCAGCATTTTTTTTTTTCATTTTATTCTTGACATTCATAGAAATGCACGAAAAAATTAGGAGAGGTAAAAGTTTTCCTCATCCTTCTTAGAGCTCCTGGTTGGGTCTGAAAATTAAACTGACAAGGACAAATTGACAGGAGCAAAGCATACAAATGTATTTAATATACATTTTATATGACATGGGAGCCTTCATAAAGAAACGAAGACTCAAAGAAACAGAGCGTAGTGCATTGATGCTAGGTTTGATAAAGAATGAACAGTCATGGAGACGTGATAGATGAAGAAGTAAGTGATAAGTTTAGTAAACTGGGGGAAACTTAGGTCTTTGTTAGGATTCTTCTCAGCTGCCTTTTGTCTTTGAAGATAAGAATCCTTCATTCCTCCTGTAATAGAAAGAGTATCTCTCACCTGAGGGTATTCGAACTTATTTCACAGGTGAAGGGAAAGAGAAAGGTCAGAGTAACTTCTGTGCTTCTGCTGTTTTCCCAAACACCTTCAGCTTAAAATATTCAATATACTACAGTGCCATATTTTGTGGGAGCACGTCTTGAACCTCATCACAAATAACAACTCAGATTGCAATTGCGTAAGATTCATTTCATACAGGGCAGGATTCTAAAGTCAACTAGAATTTTCAAACACGTACACAGGTGTGGACTAGATTGACCATACAATTTATTTCCTAACCCAAGCTGTTTTAGAGTGACAATGTGTGGTAACAATAGTTACACAGCTAGAGAAGATGTAAACCAGGAAGAAAACATGGTCACTCTGGGATGAACAAATGATCGATTGTGAAGCAAAATATTTGTTTGTTATGTGTAGAAACATTTCAAGTGGAATCAGCTTTTTAAGGAACTTGTGGATTGAGCAAAATTAAAAGGTGACAAATCATTTTTCCAGCTTTTAAGTGTTTATGACAAAAAGACATAAAGTCAGGACATTACGTGTAATGATATAGGCAATGAAACTATCTCTCATCACTAAATCAGTTCATAATACATTCTCATTTTGAAACTATGTTAAGGTAGGAAAGAAATTGTCACCCAATTTTTTTCATCCTTTCATTTTGCAATTTACAGGTAACACTGAGGGATAAATGAAATCATCATAATTATTTTTATTGTATAATGCAACCACTAACTGTTCATTCACAGATACCATGTATAAATAATGAAAGATTATTTTCTTGGGATTCATAATTTTCATAATGTAAATTAAGTAATAATTATTTTTAAATTAAAACCGTCCTCTTCTTGAGAAAAAAGAGTAAGTCACAATTAGTAGAAAAACATCTTTGCATCCAAAGCAAATAACAAAAGTTCATAATAATTTACCTTATGTCTTTAAGGTAAATAGACCACATAAAACAGTGCCCAGAACATTGTAAATAAAATTATTTGCTTTAGAAAGAATACTGAAAAAAAAAAAAAATCCTTTACACATCAAATACAATCAACAAACCCTGAATTTCTTAGAAATTTAGGTATCTTTTGGTAAAAAAAAAAACCTGTTTCTTCTACCTATTCATGAATACCTAAAAAATAAGTGGAATTTTAAATGTTAGGGAAATTAGGAATCTTTAGTATTTTGCTGAAAAAGGATGTCACTAAACTCTTGTCATGTTATCTAAAAAACAAAACAAAACAAAACAAGAAAACAGCATACCATGTGTTAATGTACAAAATCTATTTCAGTAACTGGCATGAATTGACACAGTGGTATAACTTTGCAACTCACCCCACTATTACTGGCAGCAGCAAGGCTGAGCCATCTAATGCAACAGTCACTTTGTCAGGCATAAACTTTAGTCACAATCTGATTCCTCTCCCGTTCAGGCTGTTGAATGAAAATGCAAATTTGTAATCTCTAGTACAGACAACAGGGAGATCAGGGGTTGTACTCCTCTCAAACTGTGCACTCCGTTACAAGTGCTGATAACTTATGGTAGTGAAATGAAACTGAAGTAAAATGAGGTTTTGAAGTACCCTGCTTAACTATAATCAAATACAATGAATGTAATCTTAATCTAGAAGAGAAAGGAATTCTCACAAGCATAACATACTGCAGATGCTACTATAGATACCTCTGGCCCCATAAATTCATAATGATTTCCTCCGGGTTTCTAAAGGGCAAAACATGATTTTTTGACAGATTATATATTTTGGAATACTTACTTTAAATAGTCAATTTTAAGAGCAGTCATAGCTTCCATTTCTAAAAGGGAAAATAAATGTAATAAACACTAGGGCATGGTTTTCCCAAAGCATATACCACGTTTCCCCGAAAATGAGACCTCACCAGACAATCAGCTCTAATGCATCTTTTGGAGCAAAAATTAATATAAGACCCGGTTTTACTTTAATATAAGGCTGGGTAATATAATGTAATATAATATAATATAATATAATATAATATAATATAATATAATATAATATAATACCGGGTCTTACATTAATTTTTGCTCCAAAAGACGCATTCGAGCTGATTGTCCGGTGAGGTCTTATTTTCAGGGAAACATAGTTATGCTAGGTAAGGCAGTCAACAGCCATGCATTACTGACAGAAAGCACTCCCATTGTGGCTGATGCTATCCCCTTTGTGGCATTTTCAAACTTTTATGATTATACCACCTTTTTTCTTTTTTTTTATTAAGTCAGGGATTACCTTTCTGAGAAAGATAATCTTCCAATAGCTATAGAAAAAAAATTCACAGTGAACATAGTACCTTTTCTTGTAACTAAGTCTGATCAATTGTTCTTCAGTAAAACATGGTCTTTCTTTGCAACAAGTTTCATGATCTAAGCACCAACGAAATAAATATGCACTGACAACATGGAGAGTGTATTCCACTATCATGAAAATGTAAGAGTAGCTTATAAAATATAAAGCACAGAGGTAGTGTAATGTTCTATATTTCCTAACTATATTCCGGTTTGTCTACTGAAGTGGGTACTTCAGGGTACATTCTGACTATAATTTAATCACTTTTGGTAAATGAGTATTACTTACAGTAAATCTGATCATACTCTACTCTGAAGGATTTCTACAATCTTTTTATTTGCTGTCAGCTCTTTTTGAAAATAATTTTTCCCACTATAGTCTTACCCTTAAAGTCACAATGATGCTTTGCAGGGTACTTCGTGAAAGGAAACATAAGCTAATTCAAATATGAGAATTGGCAGCACATAACATAAAAACATAAGCACTTGAAACCTTTTGACTCACTTCTATGAAGTAACTAATTTTATACGTTATTATAAATCACATAATTTTTTCAAATGATTGAAGGATTGCCATTAATTATTCTTTTTCTGTTTTTTTTTTCCTTTTAGGTTCTAAAATCTTCAACTCTACAAAGGTAGACCAAAAATAGAATAAACCTGCATATCCCTGTCACATAATGTCAATTATTTTCAATTCATGGCCCATTTTGTCCCATCCACTGTTATTTTAAAGGAAATACTGAGCATCGTACAATTTTATTTTTAAATATTTAATGTATATACGAGTACATGCATATATAATGAGGATTCCTTTTTGAAAACACGGGCACTTTATAATTCTTTTTTAATTTTTACAATGGTTTCTTAATATTAACTCTCTAGTCAATGATCAAATTTCTTATCTCATAAATGTTTTAATTTAAAAATTTGGTTTTCTTATAAGGACCCAAATAAAATCTACACATTGTTAACTCTTTGATATGTGTTTAAGTCTCTCTTTTTTTAAGTATACTAATTGCTACTGGCAGGTTAAATTGACTAAACCTCCTACTTTTTATTTAAACCACTTTTTTGAGATATATGATTGACATACCACAAGCTGTACATATTTACTATATCCAACTTGATGAGTTTAGACACAAGCATACATCTGTGAAACCATTACTACAATCGGTGTCATAAACATATGCATCACTGCCAAAACTTTCCTCCTCCCCAATTTATTTATTTATTTATTTATTTATTTATTTATTTATTTATTTAACATGAACACTTACCATAAGATTTATTCTCTAGCAGATTCTTAAGTATGCAATACAGTACTGTTAACTGTAGGCTCTATGCTATACAGTAGATCTCCAGTATACCTGAAACGTACCCTTTGACTAATACCTTCTGTTTCCCCCTCTTCTTCAGCCCTTGGCAATCCCCAATCTACTCTCTGCTTATATGAGATTGAGATTGGCTACTTCAGATTCCTCACAGTACTAGTATCATGTAGTATTTGCCTTTCTGTGCCTGACTTATTTTACTTAGCGTAATGTTCTCCAGGTTCATCGATGTTGTTGGAAATGGCAAAATTTCCTGCCATCACTTTTAAGGCTGAATAATATTTCATTGAGTATATATATATATATATATATATATATCCACAAAAGTGTATACACATTTTAAGAGATGTTGTCTATGTATTACTTTTCAAAGTTGAATTGAATTACAGTAGCAATGTGTAGTATGCCGTTTACTCAAAATATGGCATTAATCAAATTAATGCTAGTGTCACCATGCGACACACAGGACAGTCAAAGAAAATGGCGGAAGCATGGTTGTTGTTCCAGGGAGCGCAAGACCATTTTGAAGTGGTATTTGAAATTCGAGAACTTTGTGGAAGTACAATGACAATGGAGGCGTGAGTATGCAACAGAACCTCCAACACGCCTAACAAGTGCATGCATTCGTGATAAGTCTGAGACGCAAAGGAAGATATGGGAGGCCTCGTGCAACAAGTCCTGCTTCTTCTGATCTGGTGTTGGAACAGTTTACACACTCGCCACAGAAGTCTACCAAACAATGTTTGCCATAGTCAGAAGTGTCTGGACGCTGATGGTAACCACTTTGAGCATCTCTTGTAATTGCAGAAGTCAAATGTGACTTGTATTCATCTTTCGTTATCGGTGTATATTGAGTATTACAATTTTAATACAGTTTTCCTTTCTTAAAATGTGTACACATTTTTTGGCACCATGTAACATTTTTTTTTTTTTTATCCATTCATCCAGTGATGGATATTTAGGCAGTTTCCTCCTCTTGGCTATTGTGAACAATGCTGCAGTGAACATGGGAGTATAGATTCTTAAGTCTTTTTTAATCTATAGGTTTCTACTCCTCTGACATGCACATACTCTCTCTCGTAATTTATTTGTTAAAGAAACTAGATTTCCTGTACTATCCAGTTTCCCATAGTCTAGATTTTGCTGACAGCATCTCTGTGGTTCCTTAACACTTTCCTCTATACTCTGTTTCCTGTAAATTGGAAATTGGATCTAGAGGCTTAATCAAATTCAGGTTTAATATTTTTGGCTAGAATAGTCCATAAGTGCTGTTGTGAAGTATTTTTTAATAGTAGAAATATTCACATTTTTATCATTATGGAGTTGTGGTTAAAGGCACAGGCTCTAGAGACTGAATATGCAGAAACTAACCCTGGTTTTTGCCTCAGTGTAGTGTCAAAACTTTATGCAAATCAATTAATCAGTATCTCACTTCCTTCACCTGTGAAATGGGGATAATAAACATACCTAACAAATAATATTTCATCAAGAGTAGATAAATTAATTCAGATAAAGCACTTCAAATAATGCTTGATGCATTTAAGTGCTCAATATGTTAGCTATTATTACCAAATAGCTGGAATTAAGTATAAGGAAGAACATGCAGAAAATATTTGCAACAATTTTCATCCATAAATCAACTAAATTGACAATTCTAGAACGGATGGCTTTTCAATTCCTAATATAAAAATTGAAATGTGAGTGGACTAAAAAGTCCAAATATATCAGGGAACTGGTAATGAAAGATGCAGCCTTTTACTGGTAGGTCAATGAATGAACACCCCACAGGTTACTAATGATTAAAAAACCCCTGCTACTCTCCAGCTATGTTAAATGTATTATGCCCTTCCATATATACCATTCTTGACTCAACCTCAGAAAATAACCACAAGCATGATCAATTCACATTTTATTCTTGCTTAAATATACTTTGACAGCATCAACCTAAGCAAAACAATTCTCTTAGCTACGCAGAAGAAATGGGTTCATCTCTTGCTATCCAGAGCAATAGTTTGTGAATAAAAATTTTACTCTTTTAAAAATAGGGCATAAATGTTTCATACATTCAATCAGTAGTTTACAGAATTTCTAAGGGAGCAAAATCACTTAATATGCCTTTTTTTAAATCACAATCTTTAGAATGGCTATTAACTAAGGATTTAGCAAACATTAAATTATAAAATCCATAAGATTGGAAAACAGTGAAGATGTGAAGTCAGTTGAGCAATGGAAAATTTAGGCTGGGTATTTAAGGAAACTGCCTATTAGCAAGAAATATTAGATAATGGAATGGTGCTTTTCTTAAGCTCCATAAATTTCAAAAGTAAATTGAAAAACATATTGGAAGAAAATGTTCCACCCCACCGGGAGAATAAATGAAATGGTCTTTTCATCTCCTGTTTCTATAAGCTAGTCTGCAAATCAGATGTATAAAATCTACCTACCCAAACTATGAACACGATAAGTCCAATATTAGGCTTAGTCCGAGTTTCACTGGGAAAAGTTCCATTTCCAGATCTTCAGCCAAAAGCTGAATAATACCAATACGGAAATTTGGCGCAAAATCAATTGTTAAAGTCAAATTATGAGACTTTAACTGCCATTCTAAAACTACTTATACAGTCTTTCTATGTTATTTCCACTTGCCAGATCAACACCCAAGAGTAATTTTGACATTTAAAAAAAAAGAAAATCCCAATTACACATCCAACTACTGATTTACAAAGCAAAAGGCAACCTGTGATTTTGGCTTTAAAACCCCGTTTGCCTTAGGGATAGATGGATGAAAGAAATTCTAGCCTACTGTTTAAGGGCTAATATTCCTACATTTCCATATCCCATTTAGGGTGGGTAGATTTTAGCACTTCAGTGTAAGCAGTATCATTTTTATAGAAGGTGCTTGAGTGGAGCAGGCAGCAAGTAGGAATGGGATCATAAATGGCAGAGAGGCAAAGAGGCTGCCGGGCAGGTAGCCTTCAATGCCAACTGCCAAAGGAAAATGTCTGTGCAAAGCGAACACATTTTTTTTTTCCATGAGCGAGGGATGAGAATTTAATAGTCAAACAGTAAATTGAGTGTCTGTCCTTTTGCCTCTTACTAGAATTTCTTTGTTGTCCTTTGCATGGGGAAGGTCAACAGCTCGACCTAATTCTTCACTCCAAGGAACTTTACAGGCTGTCATTTGGTTAAGGTCTAATGGGCCTTCCGGGATTTGATAGCTGAATGCCGCGCTCGCTGGAGCAGGCTGCTCCCCAGAGGGCCTGGAAAAGAATGTTTGAGTTGGAGAGAAGGTGCTGCTGCTCCAACTGCTTTTCCACCTGCACAAACAGAACCTTTGGGGACAGTAGCACTGCAGTTAACAGGGATCCCAGGAATGAGAAAGGTGTTAAAGTAGCCAGTTCTTCTGTTTGCCAAGGATTTTCTGGCCTTGATGTTTTTGGCAAAATTTTGAAATATCCCACTTCTCTCACTCTGAGCTTTTTCCCTTCTCATTTCTCAGGACGGTTTTGAGGATTGGGCTGACTAGTCCAAACAGAAAGACAGAATTTTAAGAGGATGTGAGAGTCACACTCCTGGTTCCCCATATGCTTCTATGCAGCACTTGGCTGTTGTAGAGATTTGGGGGTGGGGGGTAGTGAACAGCAATAAAAGGATCAAGTTGCCAACCACCTCCACCTCCATGTTGGAGAAGGGCACTCTTAAAACCTCTTGCTGACTGAATCAGATGGAAAATTTCAAAACCTCACCAATTGAAAATGGCACAGATTTCACTCAGCAGACTCTGAAAGTCAAGTTCTTATTTAACCGTGTTGAATTGGGTAAAAGTTCCTGATGACAGCAACTTACAAACTATTTCTTTTCTAAAATTTCTGATAAAAAACCTGAATCATCTTCACTAGCTTGTTGTGATATAGTGACACATCCTTTTGTTCCAAACTTAAAGTTTCAAAAATGCTACTTTTGATTATAAAATACACATCACTTAATGTTTGCCTTATGTTTCTTTTTAAAATTTGTATTTTAATAAAATATATAGAGTAGAAATATGCCATTTTAACCATTTTAAATGTCCAAATCAGTGGTATTCATCACATTCACAATGTTATGCAAATATCACCACTATTTCCAAAACTTTTCCATTACCCCAAGCAGAAACTCTGTGTAAAAAAAAAAAAAGAAAAGTTTTTAAAGAATGGTTTTTGCTATCATGGCTGCCATAAGTTGTGGTTGATGCAACCTCTAAGTAATCACGATTAGAGGTCATGTGTGTGTTTTCTAAAAGGAAATGAATCAGCTTAAAACAATTATTAGAAAATGGTAAAACCACTGCCAACTGATCACTACACCTCCATGTTCCATACAGTAGTTTGATTAATTTCAGCTAACTGATCAGACATTTTTGTATAATATAAAATTTCAATAATAAGGTAAAATTGGTGACCTCCTTAGTCATACTAACGATTTAAAAAAAAACCTCAAACAATAAAAATAAACAAACAACAAATAAAGTATAATGTGATATCAAAGGCTAAAAATGTAAAACTACAAAGAGAATTCACAAGGCCAGAAAAATATAATCGAGGCATGAAAAAAATCTAGAACTCTAATGTATTATTTCAGAAAAGAAATTCCAAATTAATAATTAAATTTCAAAGAAAATTTAGATGAGCTTTTGAAATTACTTTAGGTAAGGATCCAGAATGTAAGTTTGGGGGTTCATATGTAATGTTATCTCAGCTGCTGATGAAAACTTCCCTGTCTTTCAGAAGGCAAAAGTAAAATATGAAATATAGATTTACCAGTTTTAGGCACAGCTTCTCATTTCAGTCAATTCTTGCTCATTGATTAGTAAATCCAATCAATGGCAATGACAATTTGAGAAGTAAATCTCCCCATCAAATCTTAAATCTTACACATTGTGGCTTTGAAGTTCACCCTTTCCTTTCATCCCCAAGAATTTCAATGCCATGTGAGGTAAGTGCATCATTTATTTTAATCCTGTTGAAATGAACGGATGAACTTAAATAACAATGCAGGCCTTTTCCCACATAGTGCTGTAATTCACTTTGAAGTGATAGCACTTTTAGGATTAAGATGTATACATTTTGGTTCTTTGACTAGTTGTTCTTTCTTTGTGTACTATATTAATAAGAATTTAAAGCAAGACTAAGTCACATCTGTCTTCTAATATAAGTCTTAAGTCTTAAACAAAATTCTACTAGAGCAGTCATCCAAGATGAATAACTATTCTGAAGGGAATAAAACTATCGTTTAGAAACTACAGACTGTGGTTTTCTATTTAATCTCTTGTGTTAGTGTGACTATTGATAAAATCAGTCTTGAAAATATTTTCATTTATTACCACATGGCCAGCATTTAAATGAAAGAAGTTTGAAATACTATTTCAGAAGAAATGATTAACTATTTAATTTTTAATTTAACCTGATGCTTACTGCATCAAGCAATGAATGCATCCAACATTTCAAAAAAATTTTATAAGTGTTCAAAATAGATATTGTCAAAAAGACACACATAAAAGGAAATATGCTAGTTGTTTATTTAGGATATATGGTAGGAACAATGTAATATAGCTTTCTGAAAAGGATATATCATATATCCATTGAATCCATTTTTGAGTGTTTAGTTTTATATTTTTTTCTCCAAACATTTTTTTAACAGTAATAGATTTGCTTTTCCCTAATTTAAAAAAAAAAGTAAATGCTTAATGCAAAAAAAAATTGGCAGAGGAAGAGAAAAAAGGATGTCATAAAACCATCTGTAACCTTAAGCAACAGAAATGTACTGATAATTTTATTCACATATTATCAATATACTTTGAATCCTATACATTTCCATTCCTGTAAACAGCTGCTAACCTTTTTAATATGTTTCAGAATATCTCAAAGCAATATCTAAGGATTCACTTATGGAAGGAAAATCAGAAATATTCTTTGATATTGTCAGGGCAAGTTATGATAAATGGTAACTCTCCTTAGCTATCATGGCCCTCCAACATCCCAGCACCCTTTCTAACAAACCATTTCTTATTCTCCCATCCATTTTCTAACCACCTCTTAGCAAGTCAGATCCCTTATTGTCCTTCATTTCCAATTTGCTGGCTTCACCCATGCTAGTCCCCATGTTGTAACACCACCTTTTTATTGCCATTGGTTTTTTGTTGTTATCGTTTAGCTGTTGGTGTGTGTGTGTGTGTGTGTGTGTGTGTGTGTGTGTGTGTGTGTGTTTATGTGTTTAACCAATCTAATGTCTAGTCTTCCTACAGGCTTGAGTCAAAGCTTTCCCCAAGCAGTGCATCTTTTTCTAAAGCTCAGAGACCATATTCCCTGACATATTTGAGGCAGTGACTCAAACATAGGGAAACAAGAAAGGGACTTAGTTATCAAGCCAGGCTATGACAAGAAACAGGAGCAAGGTACCAAATTCCTTGGACCCCGACTATAAGATCTGAAAAGAAACCATAACATTACTGATCTTTGCATACAGGCTGAGGTACTGCTTTCAAGCTGTGGCTGGGAACAGGACTGATTTCTAACTAGGCCTGATGTTTATCTGAGAGATGGCTAAATATCCCCAGCAATAAGAATGAAATATGCTGGAAGATGAAACCAGTCAAGGCATTACTCTGAATGACTTAAGTCAATGGAATAATGTGACAATTAGGGATAGATCGAGATTTTGTGAGACCTGAGGTTTTTCCTCTCTAAGAAAAGGAATACAAAATTATAAACACAAAATCAGGTATAAAAGTGATCATTGCTTTAGATTGAGAAGAGAAATGCCAGCAAAATACTGAAGACTTGGAGATTTATGTACATTTATATTTTTAGATCTCTTTAGAAAATTGACAAATATGATTGCATAAGCATGCTTCCTGATAGTGACCTGCCTCTGTTCTCCATCTAGAATATTCTACAACTCCCAGCACTCACAGGGGCCTGTTGAAGCAAGGGACACTGAAGCTGAAACTTGGTTAGCTTCATGGCAAACCCGCTTCTGGTTTTAATCGTAAACCTTCAGGCAACAGGAGCCAGATGGTGAGATCACTTTAGCAGGCAAGCAGTCCTTCCTAATTTCCTTTAAAGTGCACCAAACAGAATTCTCACTGAGTGCAATAAAGGCATAAACAAAGTACAATACTATGAAAATATGACAGTTTAGCAGAGAAGGGGGCCTCAATGGAGTCCAAAGGACAGGTGTGAGAGGTGGGAGAGGTTTCCCAAACATGGGCCGAGAAAAGTGAACTTCCAGGAATTCAAATCTGGTCACATCATATTTGCCACAAACTCAGGACAAAGCCTCAGTTTCTTACATGGCCTGGTCTCCGACCACTCATTAGGACACTTAAGTTCGGGAACTCATCCTAGAAAGAGTGCTACATACCTCATTGCTGAATATCACTATTGTCACCCTTGAAGTACTCCCCTTGGGAAGCTATGCACCCACACCAGCACCTAGTCCACCCTTCAAAGCAATTTTGGAAGTCTTTTTCTGGAAAGGCCATCAGAGCTGTCATTGTATTACCCTTGATGTCCTGAATGCCATCAAAATATTTTCCTTTCCATATTTTCTTTATCTTTGGGTAAAGAGAAAAGTCGTAGGGATTCAGATCAGGTGAGTAGGGAGGGTGTTCCAATACAGTTATTTGTTCACTGGCTAAAAACTCCCTCACAGACAGTGCTGTGTGAGCAGGTGTATTGTCGTGATGCAAGAGTCATGAATTGTTGGCGAAAAGTTCAGGTCGTTTTCATCTTTTTCACACAGACTTTTCAGCACCTCCAAATAGTAAACTTGGTTAACTATTCAAGTTGGTACAAATTCATAATAAATAATCCCTCTGATATCAAAAAAAGGTTAGCAACATCATACAACAAGTTCATGAACTTAATTGTCAGACTTCATATCTTGCCTGCTCATTTTCTGTCAATCTCTACATAACATTTTAAGGTCCAATCCCCTTGACTTCCAGGTCATTTGATTTCTGGCCTCTAGGGTTGAGTAGAAGCAGTTCACCTGTAGTTCCTCTACCTGGCTGATTCCTCCCCATCTTTCAGCTCTTGGTTTAGTCATCCCTTTCTCTGGGATGCCTGACCTAATGTTTAAACTGCAGTTAGCTGCCCTTCCCAGGAGCCCCTAGAACACCTTTTTCTTATCTTGATTGTAGCCTTTAGGACATAGTATTGAAATTCCTGCTTATAGGACTCTATTCTCCACAATAAATTCCTTGGAGGCAGGGAGTATGTCGTCCACTTGTAGCAGTCAAAACAGCAGTTAACACAAGAAAGCCTCACTGAGTAAATAATTAAGAGTAAGAGTGGTGGTTGTCTGGGGTGGGGGCGGGGGTGAATACTGACTGGAAAGGGGCAGGAGGAAAGCCTCTGGCATAATAGAAATCTATACCTTGGTCTGAATGATGGCTACACAAGTGTATACATGTATAAACATTTATTGAGCTGAACTCTTATGATTCTTGTACTTTCTTTGCTTCAATGAAAATATTTTAGTCCTCAACTTTTAAAAATGCAAAAAAAGTTCAAAAAAAGGCAAAATTCATCTATGCTATTAGAAGTCAGGATTATGCTATTATGCTAATAGAATAAGTTACTAGTAAGGCCTACTAAGCACTAGTTACTGGGTATTCTTAGTTTGTGAAAACCTCTCGAGCTCTATCTATACGGTTTATGCAATTTATGTACACATATTATATTTGACAAGTCAAAAGAGTGAGAATGAGTGAATAATAATGTATATTCCATGAAACTTCCCTATTTGTGATGCGAACAAGTCAGTTTCTTCAAACTATTCTCCCTAGTCTCACATCAGAATCAACTAAAATAAAATGGCAAAACCCACTTTTCCTCTCTGCTATTTGGCCCGTCTATGTAGATAAATGCTTAATAAAGACATACTTGTATTATGTATACAAGGTACAGTACATGTGTACTTAATATCTTTTTTGCAATGGTGAATTGCAAATCTTCTTTGAAACACAACTCTTTCAGATGTTATTTTTAACCCATGGCTTTTAAGAACAATTAGCTAGAATTAGTTTTTTTATAAAGTGTGTGAGTGTGTGTGTTTTTTTAAAATTATTTTCTTTCACAGATCTTAGAGTCACAAAAATCTTTACACATTCCTCTTGACTCAGATGAACCATTGTTTAAAACAAGACTTAAAAAGAAATGTAATTTAGATGCTTCTACTAAAGATGTTCTTAAAACATTCCTACGGCTTAAAAACAAAAGTAAAAACAGTTTCACAGACTCTCTCCAATTCCCCAGTAGAGCATTTGTGCATGGTTTGGACTCTGTTTGGTATACGTACACTAACAGCAGGAATTCTTAATATAAGTATATATTTAGCTGCCACATTGTGAACAGCATACATAAAGGAAAAAAACATGACCTCAAATCAAAATATCAGCACAACATCCTCAGCACCCATAGGTGAGGAGGGAACCTTCAACCTGATTCCATGAATGGTACACGGCAAGATTGCAGTTAATTAATTTCAGTCAGGTCTGTATTGAAGACCCCATGGGATAAAAAGCTACCAGGCGACAAGGCAGAAGCAAGAAATTGGGACTCAATACACCCTACCCAATTCCACATCATTTCAGCAAACAGCTCAAACTGCACTGCTTTTAAATATAAAATTTATCACAAAACTTTTAATATTATTATAGACTTTAAAGTGCCAAGAATGCATTTTATTTAAATAAACAAACCTTACCATTATATTTTTCTAAATTCCCTTTCCATGTATAATTTATTTTCCAGATACATATTTCAACAACTTGGAAAGTACTGTTTGGAGAGGGATTTAGGGGCAGCTTTCCTCTTTTCCAGAAGGTAAGATCTAGAAATACATCAGTCATTGGTGTCAGTTTGTGACAGTTCAAATCACCAAAGGTATTTGGTAAACTTTAATCACTGTCACAATTGTAAAGGTTACTGAACATCTCCAACACAAATCAATTAGAACAGTTGCACAAATGTGAGAGCGGGTATGTGAGTGAATATGTGTGTGTGCCCTTGACAGTTAAGTCTTCTACTATATCAGCATTAAGTTCAAATACATATAACAATAACAATAGCAATAACAAAACACCACCAACAAAAGATGACAAACAAAATGAACATTTATTTTCATTCAGTAATAGATTTAGGCAGCCCAGGTGTTCTGGAGCCATCCTTAGTGTGCCACCTTATTTCACAAGATGGCGGCCTGTGCTCTAGTCATAATGTCCACATGCAAGGAAAAGGGAAATGGAATAAGAATGGAAACCTCATTGGCTTTGAAGCTATTCCCTAAAAGTTGCACAAAACATTTAGTTCTCATCAGTCAAATTTATTTATTAGGCTACATCCTTGGAAGGGTAAATCTAGTTTTTGAGGTGAGCAACAAGACAGTCTGTTAAATTTGGGGTTTCTATTAATAAGAAGAGGAGGAGAATTGATATTTAGAGTGGACAGAATTTTTTTCTCTCACTTTAAAAACATTAAAACAGATCCCTAGCCTCCTAGGAAAAAAACACCTATTAGATGATTCAATCAAATCATTAAAATGAAAATAATCATACTATTATTTCTCATAATGTAAATAAAGTTAATTAAATTTTAATTTTAACTGGATATTTCATTGATTTTCATAAATATAACTAAAAAAATATTTCTATATATCAAAGAACATCCAAATCTTTAAAAACCTATATAATTATATTGTATTGGTGGGAGACAGGAGAAGAGGGGGACCAATTAATTTCTTTTAAAACAGATAAGTTAACTTAGAAATAATTTCATCCCACTACTAAATCAGAATTAATGCTTTCAGTTGGGAGTTATGCTGGCATATTTGAGAACCACTGATGTGAACATACCGTTTTTGGAAATGATTTCTTTTAGTAATTACTAACGGTTTATGAAAAGATCTGCAATTTTATTTTTCCAAGTGTTCAAGTAACCTTAACTCATCAAAATGCTGAAATCTTTTGTATCAAAGTTGTCTAAGACTTACTCATGTAAATGGCCTGCCTGTTCCCTGACAGCTGGAACCTCTTAGTGTGGATCTGCAGCCTAAGCCCCACCCCCAGCCCTGGGACTCATCTGGCCTCTAAGCAAGAATCCATTGTCCAACTCTCAGCGCCACTCTGACCTAGCAACCAGGTTTTAGTAGCAAAGTCTCTGTCCTTTGCCTGATGCCAGGTTTTTCTCATACGGGGCGCTTGAAGAATCGTTCCACAGCATACCAGACAATTCCCACCAAAACTGTGAATGAACCTTCCATTAATAGGAACCCACTACCTCATCATGTAACCCTTTTTACTGTTTGTTTGAACACCCATTCATGTATTTAGTAAACCAACATTGAAAGTTGACTAGTCAGGCATATTGCCAGGTGCTGGTAATAAAAATATCAAAGGCATAGTCACCTGCCCTCTAGCAGGAGAGATAGCTGTAATTATTAAAATGATATTCCTTGTAAAGAGTTAGATTTGGTCTCCTAGGAATTTTCATCCATTGTTCTTAAGTCTGAATTCTATAGTCACATGGAATAGATTCCATTCAGACTTCCACAAATCCACCCTCCAATCTGGAATATTTCAAATAGGATTATATTCTCTTTAACATCCCCCAACCCTCACTGTACTCCCTATGTCTTACAAATAACCTTCATTTGAAATCATACACACATTCTTTGCTTTTCTTCTCCAAGCTCTTAAAATCCTGTTACTGTAACTCTCTCTTTTGGGATAAGTCCCAATTTGAAAATACCCTCCTTAAAATGCAGCATTGAGAAATGAATAAAGAATGAGAAAATGTGATAGTGTGTCTTACCTCTACTTAACCAAACTTAAGTATTTCATCTTGAGTAACATGTTGTGACTCTTGTCCAAACATAAAAGAAAGAAAAGAGAAAAAAGAAAAGCTGCAAATGAATTTAAGGATCTTTACCAATCACTTTTGAGCTGGTGGTGATTTTAAGTTCTAGAAGTTCTTGTTCTCTTATTCTTGGGGACTTCTTTCTGCTGGTTCCCTCTATGAGGCAGTGTGGTGTAGTGGTTACACAGGTGTCAGAACTGGGTTCTCTTCCCCACTTATTCACTACGTAAACTGGAGAAAATGACTTTAAGATTCTGAACCTCAGTTATTGTAAAATTATGAAAATAAGGGTCCTTATTCCTTAAGCTTTGTGAAGGTGATAACAGCCAATATGAATAAAGCACATAGACTGTTACAGAGTTCAGATGTGATGTATGTTAAAGACCAGAGTTAACAGTTGTTTTTTTAGTTACAAGTAATTATTTCACTCACAGCCTAGGAATCATTCCTCAAAAATGATGTTAAGAAATCTTAAAGTTATCTAATCTAGCCCTGTCGTTCAACTCAAGAGCCCTTCATTAACCACCCAATATGTATTATGTTTTGTGGTAGGTGCAGGTGATGCAAAAATGAATTAAGTTGCCTTAAGGTCAAGAAGCTTAATGTTTAGTGAAAAACTTTACATGTATAGAACAGTTATTCCACAATTGCACAGATAGCACTTGATAGGGAAATACTCCTATTAGCCCACTACATCCCATTCCATTCTAAATATAACTTTCTTCAGTATCAGTGAACATTCCATAAATGTTGTTTGGTGTTTCATACTCAAATATTTCAGGCAAATAGTAATGCTGACTTTGTTCACAATATATTTTGGTTTGGGGCTTTATAAATTAACTTCTTTTTTCTTGGAGTAGATTTCTATACACTGGCATTTCCTACTTCTTGGGATTTAAGGGATGGTGAAAAAGTATGACTACCATCCTGAAAAGAAATCTCTAGAAAAGCTATGGCATGAGGCTAAATATGTATTTATATAATATTGCACAAACTTTTAAAAGCATCTCAGATGGAAAAAGTGGTTTGAAAGATATACATCAAAATATTAAAAAATATATCATTATCTCTAGGTGGTAAAATCATGAGGGATTTTGTTAATATCCTTATACTTTTTAAATGTGTAAACAATTCTCAATGAGTATGCATATTAGATATTTAATGCAAGGAACTCTAATAGGAGAAGGGAAACAGGTGAGTTTTAGGGACCCAGGATTATGGATGATGGGAGATTTAAGAATCAGTACAAGGACCCTAAATGTTTGAGTGTTATAAGCTAAAGAAATAAGATCAACAGTAGAAAGAATTAGAAGAATAATAAAAAATATAGTTTCACTACTATTAGAGTACCAAGTTCTCTTTACATTTTGGGCATTCATATCTCCAATTTTGTTTACTGAGAAGTTCCATTGGCCAATGGAATAATTAAAGCATAAGAATTTTAGCCTATCTGCCCAAGTTTAGGTAAAAATATAGAAATGAATCTTGTCGCAACTTTAAAAAAAAAAAGTGGTCAATTGTCCTTAAACACACTAGTCTTAGTGTCAGTTCATAAGAGAAAAAAAAAAAGTAAATTAATCTATGAACCATACATACACAGCCTTGATTTATTAACAAAGTAATGGATTTTTCTTTTTTAATTCAAGACTTTTATTTTTAAATTTAAGAATCTGGATAAATACTTGTAGACTACTAATAAACCATTTTTTTATTGTTCTTGTTACCTTAAATCCTTTTTTCTGAAGTAATTCAATAGAGAGATAGAGGATAGATTAGATAGATGTTTGGATGGATAGATAGATAGATAGATAGATAGATAGATAGATAGATAGATAGATAGATAGATAGATAGATATTGGCCAACTATGTCATTTTAATTAAAAGTATTCTTTGATTTCTTTTGATAGAAGCAAAATTTCTTCCTTTCAATTCCCAAAATATCAAATCAGTATCTTAATCACATCACATTGCATTGTCTTTTGCGGCATAGATATTTACATAGACATTTTATTATACTTCCCTGACTGCTGGGTCTGCGAGTTCATTATTTGTATCTTACTCATTTTATATCCCTTGAGAGTAGAATTAAATAATTATTAAGTCTGGCATAATAAAAAAATAATAAATAAAAGTGTCCCCCAAATTTCTGAGAATATTTTGCGAACTCAATCAACATTTATTACTTTAATAAAAAATATTTTGCATTTTGTGAAACTAGATTGTGGAAACTGCCCAACAGCATTCCAAAGCTATTTCTCATATAAGTAGTTCTCAATCTTTTATCTGTTCTCAGTCTTTCTTTATGAATAGGATGTTTTCTCCCTGCACAGCTGATTTCTGTCATCATCCCTCTGCACATTCATGATGGGGTGGGGGGAGAAAGGCTTTACGGAGCGAGTCTCCTCTTTCTAAACATTCCCCACACTGATTAAATTCTATAGCAAAACCTCTTCTTAGATATTGTTGAGTTGCATTTTTCTTTTTAACAATGATATAGTCAATCCATAAAATAATGTTACACCAAATCTGATTTCATGTATGTTATTTCTTCCTAAAGTAAAAAACTCTCAAGTTGCTTGGTGAAGTACTAAATGCTTTATATTGACAGACGACCACTGTTCAGCAATCTATACTTGCAGCCTGCCAAAACGAAAGGCATAGCTGGATCTTCTTTGTTGTTCACAGTATTTTAAATTACAAATGATGTTGATTTTAGTCATCTTTGCTCTATTCACTCACAATGCTGGATGTTGCACAAGTCAGCTCTCAGACAAAGTCTAAAATACTTGCATTGGGCTTAGTACTTGCACAGCACTTTACACCTTAAAAATACTTTGTAAACAGTTACTACTAGTCAAGCCTTAGAAAGAAAAAAGAAAAAAATATCTTAACGTACTGAGAGGTATGTGTAAAACAGGTCTTAGGAAACGAGTTTTCCTATAGATTAAATGTGAAGATTATTTAGGTGTTTATTTTCAGCCCGTAGAGTATATTTTTAGGAAGTAATTGTCAGTTCTTCACTTTCCATTGTGACAGAGCACATAATTTCAATTTTAGCAATCATATGAATTAGAGAAGAGTTAGTATTATTAATGACCAATAGATTTATGCCACTCAAGGAACTGTTAACATATTGAATTCTGTTCTGCACACAATACAAAGCAAATGGTTTGTGATAAGTTGATAAGACTCAACGAGTCTCAGAGAACTGACATGTATAAATTATGCTTCTGCTTCCTGTTTTACAAGTAGCAACAAGTTCACTTGGTGTAGATGCACGTAAGACTAACTTGGTCCAATTATAAATGAGTCCCCAAGTTCACATTAAATATATGAAAATATATAGCACAGCAGGAGTCAAGCTAATATATTATTTAAAGAGTGCGCTATAAATTTTGATCCTGGTTTTCTAAGTAAAATATAGCTTCTGCCTTCGTTGGCTGTGTATTTCTTCCATTCTTCTTTTAAGTCTTCCATTTTAACTATGTTTTCAAAGAGAAAAGTTGGTATATTTCGTGTGGAAAATGACACACTTACTGTGACCATAAAGAAAACTTAATGAAGAGCTTATTAATATCATGTTGTATCGAATATTAAGGATTTTTAAATCATGCCGTAATACAAAGGAAAGTATTCATCATTATTGCTTTTTACCAATTTGGAAAATGAAAACAAAAAGAAAAGAGGTATAAGAAGAAGAATCTTCAAGGCCTAGAGCGATAGATAATTTGATATCCTTAAGCTGTGACCATAGCTCAGAAACTCAAAGTTTTACTTGAAATACATGTTAAGGAAAGCCTGAACCATATTTTTAACAATTAAACGATCAAATGAAATATATTATAGTCACAACTAAGAGCTATATGCCTAAAAGTTTAGATTTTAATTAGAAAAGACCGCAGATTTACTAATTTATTGAAAATCATGTTTCTAAATTATTTGAGGGTTCCTTATCAAGGGTGGACAAGTTAGGGACTCTAACTTGAAATAAACCACTGAGTACTTCAATTTAAAAGCTGTGAATAAACTAAAGTTATCTCGTAATCTTCAAGCACTTTCCTTAGATTTATTTCTGATAAAGCGATGGAAATATTATGCACATCCATCAGAGTTTAGTGACATATTTAGGACAATCTTCAAAAATGCAAAGCAAACCTCTTAACCATATGGTAATGCAGCAAAATCTTTACACTGAATTTTATATCTAATTAAAACTTTCAATATTATTAGCAACATCTTAATCTTGCTAAGATATCATTGCAAAAATGTTGATTCAAAGGTGGAGTTTTTGATCAGGCACACATTCAGGGGACTGATGTTCACACTATAAAAAAAGTAGATCTAATAAATTTTAATAATAAAGTTCAAAGAGAACAATATTAGCATTCTGAACACTAATGTGTTTCTATGAATTCATTATGTGATCTCTACACGCAAATATTTTAAAATCCCCTACACAACATTTCAATTCCTAAGTCAGTATTTCAACCTTTCCCTCCAGAAAGTCATCTCTTATCAGATGCCAAACTCTTACCATGTACTCAAGAAAGAGGTTAAGTAGGTCTGGAAATAAATTTGGAAATAAGAAGAAAACAAATGACCAGTTATGATGTGGCTCCTGTAGCCTCAAGAAGGACTGCCTAAAAAAGTAAATATAAGTTTTCTTTCCCTGTTTGCAAGTGCCTGAAAATCTACAATTTCCTATTTCTGGATTGACTATTTGATTAAGTAAATATTCTTCGAAAGAACATTACATTAAGCTGTGAAATTCTTAAGCCAAAAACCACATTATTTACTTGACAACGTCTGCCTAGTGTCAACCTGGTAATTATCTAAACTACAGATAAAAATTGGCCACTAATAAAGGCTGGTTACTCACAGTCTGGCTGTATCTCATATGAGTGGCTATAGTAGTTATGGCACAATTTCTATTTTATAGCTTTCACATATACCTTGATGGGAGATTGGCATTGACATAATGAAATGTGAAACAGCAGGAAAATATTATAAGCCAAAAAGGTAGCCTATTTTAACAACTCACTGTCACGAAAACTGTCCTCATATCAAACCTAAATCTCTCCATCAACAACTAAGTACATTTAAGGCCATTCTCAGTTGTTCTAGGGTTTGGCTGATTTCGTCTTTTCTTTATGGTTAGGAATTTATATTTTCAAAGTGCTTTTTAACCACATTTGCTGGTTTTTCCTCACAAATACGCCTGAAGTTTAATAATTTTTCCACTCTTTTACAGATCCTTATATTGAAGCACAGAGATATTAAGAGGCATGTTCAAGGTTACACAGCAAATTAAAAACCCAGCAGGGGATGGACTACAGAGGACCTGAATTTCCAGATTGCTGCTTAGGCAACTGATCCATGGGGACTCTCATGGCACAATGAATTAAGCAAGAAAAAGAAACAAACTAGAAAATAAAATAATGCAAACAAAATGAAGATTGCAGTTTCTTTCTCCACAGATAGATACAAATACCCCAGGATTAAATGTTTGCCATCGAGATTCTAGGTAGATTTATAGACTGAGTAATCCAGTCCTGTCTGTCTTTATACTTTCTCATCCATCAGAACATAAAACATGAGGAAGTAAGTCCTATGTCTGGCGGCTGAAATGAGCGTGTTCTGTTACCCAATATCTAAAAGCCCTTAATGAGGAGTATTTCAGAGGAATGTCTGAGCTCCCTATTCAACTTCTCTCCTAGTTCTGTCCTTTCAAATTTGCCCTCTTGATGGAGATCAGGGAGGGAAAACATTAAAGACTTAGCATTTGGGTTTTGAAGATTAGAGCAATAAATTTGGAGATCAAGAGTTCTTGAACTTGCTCCTAAACACTCATTTAGAATGGAAGTTTACAGTCATTGGGGTAGGAAATATGAAGAGGTAGTGAAACAGCAAACAGAGACCTCAGTGACTTTCACACATAGATGCATTGATATTTAAGAAATATTATCAGAGAGACTTCAGAAATCCAAAGACCCCTCAGTCAAAAAGCATTCTTGGAATGCCCTTAATGTGTCAAGATATGAGCTAGTTGATAGGGGAAAGCCATGAAAAAGTACTATTCAGGAGCAATAACCTAATTTTGTCTGGAGAGTCAGAAGAGCTTTCACAGAAGAAATATTTCAAGTTGAGGTTTGAAAGATGAGCAAAGAGTTAGCCAGATTGAAGAGATTAGGGAGAAGAGCTTGTAGGCATGGGAGGCGATACATACAAAGACACTAAAGCAGGAAAGGGCATGAGACACTGGAGGAACTGAAAAAAAAAAAAAGGTCATTAACGTTGCAGAAGACAAAGAGACATCAAGTCTGGTTTGAAATGTAGGCAGGGATTGGGTCATGCCAGGCCTTGCAGGTAAAGCTGAGTATTTTCCCCCCACTTTATTCTAACTGTCACAGGAAGCCTTAATATGTTTTAAGAAACCTTAATATGTTTTAAGAGGGAAATAAGATTATTGTATTTGCATTTTTAAAATATCACTCAGGCTTCTCTATATACTTATCTGTTACCCATGTTCTTTCCAGGTCAGCTAGCAGGTATTTTAGCTCTTAGTATACAAATACTCTCTCATGAGGAAGATACAGCTGTTGGGAGAGTCAAGTAATTGAATGATGTCAGTTTCCCTGAGTTTCCGTAAGTTATTGTAAATTTAGCCTCCAACTGAACTAAACCAACTGGTGTGGTCATGAAACTCAAAATCATCAGATAAGCTGAATGAAAAAAAATTAGACATGGAAGTAATAGACAGCCCATTTTAAAATGGTATTTTTTATAGTAAAATCATTATAAGGGACAATTAAGGGAGAGACATTTATGTGAACATGCATTTATAAAACACATTTCAACAAAAACACAATTCCCTATAATAAAGCAAAATTCTAGTAGAAGTACAAAAAATTCTTAAACACTCAAAAGACTATATTCAGAATATGAGATTAAAATCTAATAAACCATGAGATTAACATTCAGAAATATGAAGCATTGTTAGTATTCAATTGATAGTCAAACCCATTAAAGACTAATAAGATACTACCTTAAATAACTTATCATCAAAAATTATACATTATTTTATACATGTCTTCTTAGTTACATCACAGTAATCACATATAAGTGGCTTTAAAAATTTCATTACAAGTAACTGGTAACTGCTTCAGGCTAGTGCATGTGACAAGTTTGTCTTGTTTTGTTTTTAATTTCAATTTCACTTAATTTTTCAACCTTTTAAATTAATACAAAGATGTCAAGCCCTTAATTTCATTTTATGGAGACTGTATTTTAACATTTACCAGGACTAAATAAAATGTCCCAGCCTTGGGTAAGACTTTTATTTTTTAAGCAAAAAATGATGAAATAACAATTCCCTAAAATAAAGCAATCAATGTTTATGACAAGTTTTTTTTTTTCATAGCAATAGGAATCCAAGCAAGATGATAATCTATTTTAAAAAGCCACTTAATGGCAGTATAAGGGTAAGAACTGACTTTTGATGCCTAGCTCCTAAGTTCAAACCAAAAATATCTCATTATTGTACTGATTTCCCAAATGATTCTAATCAGGAATAATCATTAATCAGAAAAATATGAAAAACATTAAGGTCCAGAGAGATTTTCAGACTACTAGACAATTCGAAATTTTTTAAAAAGGAAGAACTCAGATTCTAATTCCAGAGGCATTTAAAATGTTCTAATTTCAACAGATTTCAATTTTAAAGACCCTATTTTAGTAGCATGAGCAACATAAAATGTTTTGTTAGCACCCATTGCTGCTGACATGCATTTGAAGTAGAATATGCTTTGAAAACTATAAAGTGAAATGCAAGCAAACGACATTTCATATCAGATTCCATAAGGTCACTTGACTAAGAAATGATCAAATTTTCCTAGTTATCATTTTCAAAAACGATCTATTATTCTATGGAATAACTCAAGTTTTCTCTTTTGAACCCACACTCCTCCCTGTGGCAGAACTTAATCTTAGGCAATGTACTATTATCTCTCCATTTTCCCATCCACCACTCCTGGTATGTGTGCCTAGATTAGAAAAACTGAGTGCCGGAATGAAGTTGCCTTTTGCCTCGGTCATTAGCTCTCCCCTAAGCATCCACTGAGGTACCTCTATTTACATATGGCCTTCAATTTTAATTCATGGAAGTAACATCAAACCATTCTTCTTTCCAAATCAAGTTAGGTCTAGGCTTTTCTACTATATCAGTATCCTTCTTGAATCCACAGGTCCGTTCTCTCCCTCAGAAAGAATTCCCATTAAAGTCTATGAAGGTAAATATATATCTATTCCCCTGCCACTTACATAGGCATCTTCTGCTGTCCTGCATGAGGCTACGATCCAGAAACTCTGCCAAGTTCTTCTCAGATCTCTCCACCCAGGGCTTTCTTCCTGGTGTCATCCTTACCATTTCCTTCAGCTTCACTATGGAAACGAGAAAAAAACAGATTCTAAACACACTTGTGTACCTATCCTACTGGGGTTCCTGGCACAGTTCCCTCCATCTGGATTTCCCCTCATCACGTTGTTAAGGAATCTGCTTTAGTTCAGGGAAAAGAAGCCTTGTTCATATAACAGTTAAGAACCTTAATCTGCTAAATCTTATCAGAAACAAACACCTCTTATTAATCCCTATTCCAGTCAGTAATAGAAGCATAATTTCTAACCCATTTAGGCCTCTTCCTAACTGTAATCAAGGTTGTATTAGGTTTAAAGGGCTTACATGCTGCCAGGGCTGGAAGAGAACCATCTAAGCACACCTAAACAGTACTTAGCTCCATCTGGTCTACAAACATCATCACCTGAAGACAAAGTTAAACCATCCCTTTTCCCTACTACAGGACCTCTTCAGAAACCCCACTTCACTCATTTACTGATCTAACTTGGCAAGAGGCACAAGAATTCCTTCTGTGATTTGGGAACCTCACTGGAGTTATGAAACTCTTGGCTCCATCTGTTTCTCTCTGACTAGATACACCTCACAGCCACATCTCTGGATCCTGATCTGTCTGAGCTTTGTACAGAAAGGAAAGGGCAGGTCATCTATGCCCGCAAACTACCCTGAAACATCAGTGCTTTTCCCAGGGCCATTCCTGGCAAGCAATTGTTCTGAAGGCCCCTTCTTGAGGGATCGGCCCTATCTAGGTATCTACCTATTCACTTATTCTTTTGTGACATAATTATTGCTCTTGCAATTCTGTTTGTCTTGTAGAAGTGCAAAGAGGAGATATGATTCTTGGCTATTAATTGGAATTGGCAATCTGAATATCAAAACTTCAAGAATTAATATGCTTTGTTTTCTCTGCTTGCTGTGGTCTCATCCCTTTCTACTAAATTCTTAGCTGTCTGAATAAAAGAGCTTCATTAGGAGAAATATATATATATATATATATATATATATATATAAATATATATATAAATTACTCTTCTCTTCATCATTCCACATGGGTTTTATGTCCTCCCATTCAGAAACATAAAATCTATTAATCTATTACCTATTCAAATTGATTAGTCTTTCATTTTCGTTATGGTTTCTAGCTCTGGTGTTTTTCATCGGATCAATAATTTGGTTTACAGAAAACAGTATGAAATAGTTTAAGGAATACTAGCCTAGATTAAACAATGTCTTCCTTTCAGTCGTTAAATATTAAGGAATAAAATGCATGACACAAAATAAAGGCCATACTAAGTGGATGATGAGTGTGAAGGTTTTATAAATTATATAAATACTACATTACAATCTGAGTTCCTATAAGGAAGACACTCTCAGTCATCTTAAAGGCAATATCATTGTCAGCTGAAAAGGAGTAGAAAACATTTACAACTTGGAGAAAATGAAAATATCTATATATATGTATATATAGATATATGTATATATTAAAACCACCTTTTTGCTTCTCGTCAACAATGACTTCAAAAATGTTCAGAATCTCTACCTCTGTGATACAATGTATAAGAAAATGTCCTATTTCTCTCAATATTCAGCATGGAATAAAAGTTACGTGTCATTTTTCTTTAGCTATCATTGCACTCCCACCTTTATCATAAAACATGGGGGTCCAGCTGTTATTGTGTAGTTTTTATACTGACATTGTTATCCTGAGCACCAGTGACATGATGTCATTCCACTTGTACTTTTTTAATATTTGGGAAAGTGCAGGGCAGTGACAGGAGAGCTGGAGCCCAGAACCCTGAGCATGCAGGCGTTCTTAGCTACATCTCCATCCTTGCGTCTAAATCACTTGCTATTTCAGGCTTGAGCCTTTCTTGATTATACCGATAAAGGGTAAAGCACTGAAAGCAGACACAGCAGGCCTTTGATGGCAAGCTTATCTCTGTTAAAAAAAAAAAAAATACAACAGCTTAATAAGTTCAATGTGCACTTAGAATTCCTTGAGTATCATTTATCTACTAGTCAATTGATAATCCTCAATAAATGCAGGGAAATTGAAATGGCCTTAACATGAATTCTCCTCTTTCACAAGACATAGCTAGCAAAACCCATCAGACAACTGCGGTATTTTTAAGTGAAAATAGTCAAATTATATTGTAACAAAAGGAAATGGCATCAGGTTTCTTGATAGGTTATGTATCTTCATTGGATTGATGAAAAAGATTAACATTATTGTGAACTACAAGCTACATAAAAATCTAGTCATATTACCTAAAATTTATTTGAATTTCATATCAACTCTTTTTTTTAACGTAACCGTATTTTTAATAGAAAAAAAAATGAAGACTCAAACTGTCTCCCTTTTTATTTTTTCATTTATAGAATGTAAGACATCAGAACCTTTCTAAAGCTTTCTTTCTTATAGAAGACCAGTCGACCAAGGGATCTGGCCCTCAAAGATTGTGTTAAAGCGTTTGACTGAGTAGACTGTATTTTGCAAATGTTAAAATAAGAGAAGGTTATTTTGAAAGCTTATAAAATATAAATAATTTTTCAGAAACACTAGAATTATGTTGTGATAATGTCTGCCTTTGGAAAATACAATTGTAATAAGCTGCTGTGATACCGCTTAAAACAGTATTTTACATTGTATTTAATATTTAATTTCATTGTTTATCATTATAAATCAATTCTTTCTGGATCAAAATTATCTTTTGACACGCTCCCTTTTATTTCTTCACCTTATGGCGCACACCCACATACGTAGGGTTATTGAAACAAATGTTTACACCAAAAGGTGCAGAGTTAGCTTGTAATGGTTAACACTGAAAATATATTTTCAAGACATTTTAAAATTCCAGGCTGGCCTCTGTATATTCAGTAAAATGTCAGAAACAGAAAACTTTAAATCTTCCAATGCTCATTCTTATTCACACATATAGAAAAAGAAAAAAATGTACTCTAAGCCTAATACATATGCAATATGTTTGTTTCCTGACACTGATGGTCAATCATAACCCCGCACTTGGTTGTGTTACCCAAATGTGTGACGTATCTGGCAATGCTGCTGCGTTGTCAACGAGCTTTGGGCCTAACAGGAATTTTATTTTCAAGTTCAGTCATATGATGCTTTCATATAGGAACAGGTTATATCACAGGAGCAAATTGTTCAAATCTAATTTAACAGACTCAGTAATTCTCCTCAGCTTTATCTTTGGCATTTTGTATTCCTTTCCTTACACCTAGTAGCTATGTAACCATTCAATTACTAGGGTTCTTCATCCAGAAAGAGCAGTTGATTTCCGGTTATTATCATTCTGTTTGATTTCTTTGTTTCTCCTAGTTTAACACACACCAGTTGGTGTTGACTGAGTTAAAAATCTTGAAATAAGCCTGGTACTGTGTCAGTATGTAGGTTAAGAAATGAAAAAAAAAAAAAAAAAGCTTAATAAAATACACACTAGAAATGGAAAATAAGATTAGTAGCGACATTTCTTGTCATGAGAACATTTTTCGTCTACGCACACAAAATAAAACAAGCTCAAGGCAGCTGAAGAAAACAGGAATAAGAGAGATGATATAAGTTGAGAGATGAAAAGGCAGCGGGTGAGTGTAAAGAAGCACATTGAGAACATACAAGAGTCAGCTGGCAAGAAAAAAACAGCTCTAGGAACTTCAGAAAGTAAAACCCCAATTAACAGATCAAGTGGGTAAGAAGCAAGTGTTGAAATAAAAGAGAAACAGCGTAAGCAAGGAAGATCAAAAGAGCAAGGTGATAAAAGTATTCAACAGTCTTCTGAGATTATTAGGAATTTTAGGAAATTACAATAATGAGAAAAGTATAAGGGAAAAAGTCTTTACCCTGTTTCCCCGAAAATAAGACTTAGCTGGACAATCAGCTCTAATGTGTCTTTTGGAGCAAAAATTAATATAAGACCCGGTATTATATTATATTATATTATATTATATTATATTATATTATATTATATTATATTATATTATATTATATTATATTACATTGTATTATATTATACTATACTATACTATATTACATTACATTACATTATATTAAATTATATTATATTATAAAGACCTGGTCTTATATTATAGCAAAATAAGACCGGGTCTTATATTAATTTTTGCTCTAAAAGATACATTAGAGCTGATTGTCTGGCCATGTCTTATTTTCGGGGAAACATGGTACATATTCTTTCATAAAAGAAAATCACTGTGAAAATATGTAGGCATGGATGCTAGAATTACTAGATTCTTGTTCTTTAAGAACAAAGTATGTCTTCTGATCAGATTTGTGTTCATCTTTCCTCCATTTCTCTAAATAATCTCTCTGTGTTTTATAAAATATGCAAATAAACATATATACCTATACTTAAATATAAACAATGGAACTAAAAATTCAAAGAGAGCTGGAGAAAATAAACAATGTATGAACTTTATGAAACTTATTGTTTACCTGAAATAGTCTAGCAATTAAGTTTGAAAGTTAATTCCCATAAATCTAGGTAAATTAGTTATATCTACAAATAATAAATTTGCTGGAGATCAATGAATAAACTATGCAACACAAGAAGAAAATTTCGATGAATCAAATATATACATATTTGGAGAGGAGGCCTGAGCAAATTCCTTTTGTCATTGATTAAATGAACCAGACAATGAGTTTCAACTTAATATCTGACCTCAAAGATTGTCTTTAGGACTCTGCATGTTAGGTTATAGAAATACATATAATTAACATTTTGGAACTTCTCTACCATTTTTTGTGCTCTTGTGCTCCATAAAGAGTTTAAATAGACTTCTTTAGAAAGAGCACTGTAGATTTAGGTATATAGTCATTGAAAGTTAATACAAACAGCTGTCATCAACGATGTAGCCCTTACTCTGAGGAAGGTGCATTTAGTGTCCCCATTTTGCAGATGATAGAACATAAGACTGGAAAGTTACCCCACTCTTCTGTCTTTTTTTATGTTTAGGTTTCAACTAGGTTATATAGAGTACTTCTACATAGCAATTAAAAAAACTTTATATAAAAATGGTCAAAACAAGGATAGGCAATTACTAGGAAAAAAACTAAGTATTTAAAAAGCTGATCAGTATGCTCAGTAATCAAGAAAATTAAAATTAAAATAATAATGTATTAATTAAAATTAATTAATAAATAATTATAATTGATTATATCTGGTTTGGCACTGCTGGAGAAAATGTCCACTTATACAATGTTGACAGCAGAGAGTATTGTGCTAGAATGTATCCAACTCAAAATTGATCATGATGGTGAATCATTAATTCTGTTTCTAGAAACACATCTTTTGGAAATATTCACTTATGTACACAGACATATGAAAAATGTAGTTCACTGAAGTACAATTTGTTAATAGCAAAAATACGGACAAATCGCTCAACAATGAGGGAATTGTTATATTGCTACTATGGAAAACCAAAGCAATTAAAAAGATAAACATACCTAAAGAACTACAAGACACCTTTTAAACAAAAGAAAAGAAATATATACCTATACTTAGATAAGGAAATTGCATTGTTACGTCAGAGGAAGGAAATGGAATATGCTGCTGAGAGCTTAAAAGTAGGCTATTCTGTTTTAATTCTGTATACTTCTGGATTTTGGAATAATTTATAAAGTGTTTCTGTATTACTCATGTAATTAAAAAGCAATACACGTATACAATTCTTCATGGGTCCTATATTTCTCTCAAGGAGTTACAAGACTCAATTATACATCTAAAATTGTCCATTTGAATTTTTATACACTACTATGTATATGTGTTTTAAAATGTCTCAGTGAAATTAAAAGTTCTCAAAAAATATTATAAACCTCACTATATTGGCAAGAACGGTATGTTTAGAATCACAGAACTTTGCACTCACTCTTTATACAAACTTTTGAAATCTGACCTCAGGTTTCCCTATTCAAAACCGTAGCTTTCCTGCTTGACTTTTCATCTCGCTAATCATATCTATGCTAACTCGTTTCCAGAGCTACTGTCAAATCCAAAGGAATTCTTTAAAATTCACTTTACAAACAGCACAGCATTTTATACATTTATAGGTACAGATGTAGATATTTAGTTAAGCTGACTATTGGTGAAAAATATATAACAACCATGTTTTTTATTTTTAATGTAACTTACTATGCAGTTATACTAGAATCCATAAACAAAACTCAAGATTCAGCTACTTATACTTAATCTTTTGCCTCTCATAAATGATATTATTGAAACATTTTTTTTACAAACTTTAAAAAACAGCCATTGGAATTGTTTCAGAAGTCAATGTTGAAGTTTTACTGCATGCCTATAATCAACAAAGGATTTGTAAGACTAAACGAACGTTTAAGTTTTTACTTGCAAAAGATTCAGGGATGGTTAGCAGCTTATTGTAATTATTGTCTGAATGTTCAGAGACAAGGTAATTACAATGAACAGATTATATTTCTGTGTTATTTTTTTTAAAAAGTCTATTAGAATCATTTATAAAACTAAATAAATGTTTTTGACTTAAAATGCTTAGGTTAAAAATCATGTTAATTTAGATAGATGATGGATGGATGGATGATGGATGGATGGATGAATGGCTGGATGGATGGATGGATGGATGGATGGATGGATGGATAGATGATAGATAGATGATAGGTAGATAGATGCATACATGCAATCAAAGGAATATAAAGATGCAAGTTCATAAATTGAATTAAATTCAATAAAAACTAAACCATTTTCATTTCTTTCTCTAATACTTACCCAGAAAATAACCTAACAAGCAACTTCATGCTTGGAAGTTAATGTGTACAAATAGTTTTGATGGTAGAGTATGAAATTTTACTTTGCAAAGCGATGGTTAGCTCACAAGAGAGAAAAAAAGAGAAAGGGAAGACAAAGTAAGAAAATGATTTAGATAGAAGGTTACAGCAGCTGTACAAATAAAGAAAATGTACAATCAACAGTTCACATCCTTCTGATGGATCATTGGAAAAGCTCTATGTAAATAGTTTTGACGTTCAAGCTCCTGTAGAAAATAATACAGTAACAAAAAAAAAGTGCAAGCAAGAAGCTATAAAGTTGACTTACATTCACTTTTCTTTCAGCTGATACAGGCCACTGATCAGCTTATTTATATATTTAAAAAGTAACTCTCAAGATTAATGATTTTTTTTTTTTTTTTTTTTTTTTTTTTTTTTTTTTTTTTTTTTTTTTTTTTTTTAGTGACAAAGAACTCTATAAGCTTTGGTAGAAAACCTAGTAAAGGTTTAAGAGCAATATGTTCTATTGGCTCATGGGTACTACGCAAATGACAACATGATGACCTGGACTTTAGTTTTAATGCTAAATCAAGTCTCTAAAATGGAGAAATTTTTCTCACCTTAAGATTTTTTTTTTAATATAATAAAGTTAACAAAAGTTAATGGCCTGCCAGATGTTCACCACAGGGAGTTTGCTTCACGGAAATTGAAGAAGGAACTTAATTTTGAATTTATGGGAATGTTCTCCCCCGCCCCCCCCCATTTTTTCTTGTTTGTCCCCTGTTGCTTTTCAGCTTTGTTGACCAATGCCAGAAGTACCACTCTGGGACTCTTTCAGTGCTCTATTCACCTCAGTGTTAGATCAAGATGTGTTTAAATTTCCCATTATTTTTATTTATTTATTTATTTTTTATCTCACCAGGGTATAGCTAGAAGTAGCAATACAATTATCCTGAAACTGACAATTGCTCTGACAATTTTTGATCACCTCAACAGAAAATGAATCACTTGAACATATTTTAAAGCATAGTCAGCCACTCAAGCTGTAGCATTCTCTGAAACAGTGCACTTTATTTTTCAGCTTCCATATTTAGGGCATATTGTGTGCGTTGTTCACTTCTTAAGCATTTTTTAAAGTGAAATGAAATTGAAACATTGCACTTGGGTGGTCTCCAAGATTATATAAAGATAGTGGAGGAATCAACTTTTTCAATGTAGCCTTAAGTTAAAGAGTTGTGGACCTACAAGTATATGTGTTTACTTTTGGAGGGGGTGGAAACAAGAAGGAGAAAGGGGAAGAAAAAGAGGGGAGTTGAGAATGAAAGAAGAATGAAAGCAATAAGCTATTCCTCAAATTATAGAACCATATTTATTAATTATATAAGGAAGGTGTGTAACTTTCATCTATATGTTGAAATCTGTACAAACAATAGACTGAGTCCCTACTCTCTTCCTGACTGGCTTCCAATCTTTGAAGTACAAATAGAAATCAACTGAAAATTAAATGGTGGACTCCCAGATTCCACCCCTAGATAAGTTACATTTTGGAGGGTACCTCAGGAGACTTTTCTTCAGTTTGTGCATGACCCACAACTTGCAAAACATTGCTTTAGATTCTTAAGACAAAAAATATATATATATATCTAAGATAATTTTCCCTAACAATTGTGGGTGGGTCTCTTCCTTGATATCAACAAAAATCAAGCTAGAATTTATAAAAATAAATATTGTAATAATTGTTTTATAGTTAACTGAAAGAGAAAATAGAAACCTAGTGAATATATGTTGAACGTACACCTGAAAGAATAAATGTGCAAACATCTTTATCCATCATGTGCTCTCTGCATACTTACATTTTCTAACCTGGAATAAAAACCCTACTTAAAACTAACTTTCTTCACAATGTAAAATTTAAAACCAATTAGTCTAATTCACTCACTTCTTGTTCATTTGAGGTGAAAGCAACAAAACGTTCAATATACATCACTGAAATAATATAATAAAAATCACAAAATTCACCTAATTTTTCCCTTTAAGGACAGTGTTTCTCAAAGTTCAGTCCTTTGTATATCTTCATAATTTTGGCCATATCCTTGTAAAACATATCAATGTATCATGAAAAAGAATGTAGGTATTTGCTATAAACACTACCTGTATTATATCACACTAATTCCAGTTATCTTATGAAGTCTCTGGTTTATTTTGTTAGCTGTATTTCCTATCCCACATTTAAATTTTAAAATATTTTATTATACTTAAAAAGTGTTTGTTCTCCCACCTAAAATTAGCTCATGTTCTAGTGGTTTATTCCCTGTATTTTGAGAAATCATGCAGTGTCCCAATCCAGAAGTACACAGCCATTCAGAAAATCTCTCACTTACTTATGAATGAAGGACTGCTCCAAATCTTTCCATTATAGGAAATTTTTAAAATGTTCAAAATACCTTAACCTCAAAGAGCCAAGCATTCACTCTCTCTTCACAGTGATTTTTGACAAGGAGGATATGGGAGTGGTGACTAAATATCTTTGTTCCCACTCCTTCTGTGCTTCCAAAATTAAGGCTATGTTGAAGGAGAAATCCTCAGAAATCTCTAAGATCACTCTCCAGGTTATATAAGAAAAAAACTTAAATCTATATGGTTTGACTTGTCAAGTTAACTCAGACTAAAATGATGTTGGTATTGAAAAAATGTTCAACCTCACTATCAGGGAAATGCAAATCAAAACCGTAATGAGATACCAGCCTACACCTGTTAGAATGGCTACCATCAACAAGAAAAGTAATAACAAGTGTTGGAGAGGTTGTGGAGAAAAAGGAACCCATATACACTGCCAGTGGGAATGTAAATTGGTATAGCCACTATGGAAAACAGTACAGAGGTTCCTCAAAAAATTAGGAAAAGAATTACCATATGACCCAGCAATCCCTTTCTTGGGTATCTTCCCCAAAAATCTGGAAATATTTGTCAGTAAAGATGTATTTATGCCTATGTTCGTTGTAGCATTATTCATAGTGGCCAAGACATGGAAGCAACCAAAGTGTCCTTCGATAGATGATGGGATAAAGGAGATGTGGTACATATCGACGGTACCAAAACATGTATAAACATGACTTGTATTCGTCTTTTGTTATCAGTATATATTGAGTATTACAATTTTAATAGTTTTTTCCTTTCTTAAAATGTGTGTACATTTTTTTTGGCACCCTCGGTATATACAACTGAATACTACTCAGCCATAAAAAAAGACAAAATATGGCTACCCTCTTTCCCCGAAAATAAGACCTAGCCAGACCATCAGCTGTAATGCATCTTTTGGAGCAAAAATTAATATAATACCTGGTTATGTTATATTATATTTTATTATATTATACCCGGTCTTATATTATAGTAAAATAAGACCAGGTCTTATATTAATTTTTGCTCCAAAAAACGCATTACAGCTGATGGTCAGGCTATGTCTTACTTTCGGGGAAACACAGTGCTTGCAACAACAAGGATGGTCATGAGATTCTTATGCTAAGTGAAATAAGCCAGACAGAAAAAGTCAAGAACCATATGACTTCACTCATATGTGGGATGTAAAACTGAAAGCAACAAAGGAACAAGACAAACAAACAAAAACTCATAGACACAGACAACAGTTTAGTGGTTAGAGGGTAAGGATGGAGAGGGAGGTTGGCAAAAGAGCATAAAGGGAGTGAAATATATCGTGATGGAATGAGCACTGACTCTGGGTGGTGAGCACACATGCAACATACAGAGAGTGCATTATAGAAATGTAGTCTTGAAATCTATATAAACCAGTGTCACCCCAATAAATTTAATTTAAAAAAAATGAAGTGGCTATTATTCCTAAATTACTGACATCTCCATCTCTGTCCATATATTTGCCTAAGGAGAATTGGCCTTAGCCTGATGGGTCACATTTTCCAATTTAGTTAAAAGTCTACCTTGTATGTGGTTTGTTTTATTGTGTTAAGTTTTATCTGTTATTTCTACTTCAAGCCTGATTTGGGAACTTAAAAGAAAACTGATAATTGGCTAAATTGTCATTAAGTATATAAGAAGGCTATGTACATTGCTATTTTATATCACAAAGAAAGTAACTCAGGGGTAAGAAAGAAAGGATTGCCCTCAACATTCAAAACTGTTTCTGAAATTTATCTTTACATTGAAAATAATACTAGTATCTATAGGCATTTGAAGAGCAAGTTTTAATAAGGCAGCATTTTTGTTCCAAATTAATTTGTATCTAATTTAAAAATAATAAATCAGGTCCATAGAGGAACTTGAATAATATTTGGATATTATCAGCACCATAAAATAATATGATAAATTAGAAAATGAATGCTTAATAGGACCATGATCTAATTGATAATTTTCCATTTTTTTACTCACTTAAAATAGGAATTTAATCTTATAAGTGACCCAGCCCTTCCACTTACCTTTCCAGAGCTACCAACTGCTCTGCCCTGTCCACAGTATACCATAAAATGGAGGTATTTGTGTACTTTAGCTGTATATTCTCACTAAAACAACTTTAATATTTAAAAATGAGAAAAACTCAATATAAATAACTTTAGCAAGTTAATAAAATATTTCAATTTTCTACCGAGATGGAAATACACAAATAAAATTTCGGATTAACATTTTAATTTTAGGTTAGCTATGATTTTCCATAAATCTATCACCACTTAGTATATAGTGTGAAATCGATATTTATTCCCAGAACAAGTATTCAGGAAGCCCACGATTTGGAGTAACAAAGGCAACCAAGTTATTAAATCACAATGATAATGTAGAAATATATGTACACAGTAACAAAAGAAAGGGCACAAAGCTGAAGAGAAAAACAACTATTCAACTTCTGAAATGTCCTAGAAAGGTGTTTTAATTCACAACATCAAATAGGTATCTTCTCTTATGACTATATGTAATGCTAATAGCAGCTATAAATTAATACAGGTGAGCCACTAATGATGTACACCTGATAAGGAGTTCATATCCAAAATTCATAAAAAAAAAAAAACATACAACTCAACACCAAAAAAACCAAACAACCCAATTAAAAAATGGATAGAGGACATAAAGACACATTTCTCTACAGAGGACATACAGATGGCCAACAGAAAAAGTTGCTCAACATGAAAAGTTGCCAACATGAAAAGTTGCTCAACATGACTAACCATTAAAGAAATGCAAATAAAAACCACAATGAGATACCACCCCACTCCTGTCAGAATGCATATCATCAGTAAATCAATAAACAACAAGTGTTGGCGAAGATGTGGCGAAAAGGGAACCCTCATGCACTGTTGGTGGGATTGCAGATTGGTGCGGCCACTATGGAAAATATTATGGAGGTTCCTCAAAAAATTAAAAATAGATCTATCTTATGACCCAGTAATACCACTCCTGTGTATTTATCCAAAGAAATCCAAAACACTAACTCAAAAAACTATATACATCCCTATGTTTATTGCAGCGCTATTCACAATAGCCAAGATATGGAAACAACCAAAATACCCATCAGTAGATGATTGGATAAAGAAACTGTGGTACATTTATACAATAGAGTATTACTCGGCTATAAAATAAATGAAATCTTACCATTTGCAACAATATAGATGGACCTAGAGAATATTATACTAAGTGAAATAAGTCAGACTGTGAAAGACAAATACCATATGAACTCACTTACATACGGAATCTAAAGAACACAATAAACGAGCAAACAAGACAGAAATAGACTCAGGGATATAGAGACACTGATCATGTGATAGGCCCTTACTAAGTATTTAACACACAATATCTTACTTCATCTGTGTAACAACCCTGTGAAGTAAATATTGTTATTCCCTATTTTGCAGACAATGAAGCTGAGGTATAGAGAAATTAAGTAAGTTACCAGAGACTCCCAGCTAGCTAATAATAGAATCAGACCTCAAACTATGCTTGTCTGATTCCAACACTGGAAGTCTTGGCCACTAAGCTGCACATCACTTTATGAACAAGTCCTCCAGGAATCCTGGGCAGAGTATAAAGCTGCCTGCTCCAAACCTGACATCCCTTTGAAAGTTTGAGCTTTATCACTTAAATTCCTGTTAATGTTGTCTTTACTCAAAACCAAAACCAGTAAATGTTTACTTTAACGTCAAAGTTTTGGAATCTCTCCAAAAAAATTGGAGTCACATTTTCATACTTTCCATGAGATAGTGACATTTATCCTCTGGCTTTATGTGCCTCTGTGATGCCTCTACAATTTGAGAGTGTCAACTAAAAGATATATGAGATTTACAAAAACACATACTACTAAAGAAAATAAACTTTTAAATAAAGATGAGAAATACAAAACAGGGAAATACAGGTGGAAAATATCTGAAGTCATGAATGAAGTTATTGTAGTATATGGTAATGTCTTATCAACTGTGGCTTTGGCAATCATGTTTCTATTTTTCTATAAAATGTTTGGATATATATATATATGCATAAAATTTTTGAACTGCATGCATATTTCTACATAGAATAATTCCATTTGCCTTAAGCAAAAGAGTCTACTGGAATTACTGCTTTCCTACTTTTCTGCACCACTTGAATGAGTCTAGAGGATATTGTAGGTATAAGGCATGTATTTAAACCCCATGCTCTCAATATGCTGACAGAAGAGTAGATGTACATGTCCTTCAGAATTTGGGTAACATGCCAAGCAGTTATACAAGCATTATCTGAGAGTTACTAAAAATGTAAAGGAGATTGTAAGTGTAAGATACATTAAATTTCAAGTCAGTAAGGGGTCATTTGAAAACTTTAAAGAGAAATGCACACCCTACAACATCTTTACAACATTATTGATTATATTCCCCAAACTGTCTTTCATATCTTCGTGGTAATATTGTGGCTCCCAATTTGTGCTTTCTAATCCCCTCACCCTCTCCCTCATCACCACCCCTTCTTCAACTAGCAACCATCAGTTTTTTCTCTATCAGGGAGACCACTTCATGGACGGTGTAGATGCCTGACCACTGCACTGTACACCTGAAGCTGAAGCTGAATCATATTGAACGTCAACTATAATCATATATCATATATATATATGGTCACAGGATATGGAGTACAGCATAGGGAATAGAGTAAATGGAATTGTAACAGTTATATACGATGTTAGAGGAGTAGTAGATTGGGGGTGGGGGGTTATCACTTTGTGAGGGGTGTAAATGTCTAACTATTACATTATTTTGTAAACCTGAAACTAATAAAAAAAATAAAACTCTTTAGAACAGGATTTTGCTACTCTTTTTAGAATAAAAGTTATCACGTTGGTTGGCAAAAAAAAAAAAGAAATAGAAAGAAAGAAAGAAATGTACAGTGCGTAAAATAAAATGTCTAGAAGAATGTGCCTCAGCAGATTATACCACCTCAACAATACATTACATCACTTCAGCAATAAAAGTGATTCCAGAGAAAAGTTACCTATGTGTGTGGCATAGGAGGAGAGGGTGTTAACTAGTGCTTTGGTTTCAATAGGATGGATAAATTTAAAGTAGTTTTCTAACTCAGATCTAGTTTATTTTGGAAGTGGATTTTTACTAGAATTTTTATTTACCGAGGGTTAATTTTTTGAAATATATTAAATGCAACTATTTTGCATTCTTTTGGTTGAGTCAATTACAGTTTTGCCACATACTATACTTTTCAGTGACATAATATCTATGGTTGGCAATGGATCACTGTGCAAAATAGATGCCAGGCTGACACATTATGCTTAGTAGATGTGGAATACGTATTTGGACCCAAGATTTTTAGAATGCAATCGATTATATGATTCACAGCATCCAGGAGACAATAATAAACCACTGACAGTCAGGACATTCTTTCTCTTCCACACTTGATTTCTCATCCAGTATGGAAGTGTCTGGAGTCATCTCTGACGTCTCCGCACTTCAGGTCCCATATTTAATAATCAAGTCCCGTAGTTCCACTCTCATGGATCTTTCAAATCAGTTTCTTCCTTTCTATTCTCATTGCCACCACCATACTTCAGACTTGCATTACCACAGTCTGTTCTGTCACAATATAGTCTTCACGCTAATCAATCCTGAAAATGCCATCAGGTTAATCTTCATAAAACACAATTCTAGACATGTCACTCACTTGCTCAAAAATTTTCAACAGCTCCTCAATGTCTAGAGAATAAAGTCTATGCTTCTTAGTTTAGAATTAAAAGTGCCCCCTGTGTCATAATTATGGCTAGATGTTTAGTTTCTTCTGAGCTTGTGGGACCACTTTTTTTTCAGGTCTGCATATAAAGTATCTGGCCCAAAAATTTACACATGGAAGCATGTATTTGTTCTTACATATTCTATCATGACATCTACCTTTCTTAATTCCATCTAACATTTAATTATCATAAGATTGTGCTCTCATTTTTATTCCCTATGGACTATAATCTTCATTACTTCAGAAAATTTTCTATCAGAATTTTTTAGAATTAAGTATCAGAGACAGTATTTCAAAAGTAGCCATTACTGTTTATTCTCTATTGTTGCTAAGAGACAACAAAGAAAAGACATTCCGTTACTTCTCTGTGGAGCTCAGAATCCTGAGATCAGAGATTGACCCTCATCTTTAGTCCCCCTCAATCTACCTTTACTCCCTTTTCCAATTTCTCAGTAACCTTGTAGGAGTCGATAAATGGGTTGACTAACTTGTGAGTGAGTCCAACAATTGTGTTCTCTAACTTCTAGCTATGGAGAAATCAGATAAAAGGAAATAGTGTCAAATGATATTTCCAAAGGCCATATTTGTCTGAACTAATTATTTTAACTTGCTGTGAGTTAGATTATACTGTTGCATTAACAGTCCACCTATTCTGGGTTGTTTATCCTTGTTGCCTCTCTGCACAGAACGTGATTACAGGTGAATCTCCGCATGGGTAATTTAGATGGGAGATCACTTATCAGACCACTTGTGTTCACTTCAGAACTAAAAATACTATCGGGGCCCCATCAATGTTAAATAGCACTAAGAATAATAATAACTAATCTCTTCTTAGGACATGTGCTCCTAAGTACACACACTTGAATTTTTTACATTTACAATTCAAGAACATTTCAGTTTGCTTTATTCAGGGCCATTATTCAGGCTCTTCTGCGAATGTTTTATTCAGGTTGCACATCTCTTCCCCACAATCTTTGATTTAGAATTCAGTGTTTTAATAATGAAAGAGAAAAAAACACACAATTTTCATAAATGATGAGTGCTACAGGTACACATTGTCTTAATTTGAATAAATAAATAAGTAAATAAATAAATGAAAGAAACCCTGAGATATTTTCCTAAACTGCTAGAATGCTTGAGCTTTGAAAACAAAGGAAGAAAGGCAAATTACAATACAATGCACTATATTTTTTAAATATGTGTGATCACATCTGTGACAGTATACATAATAACATGAGTAACATCAAAAACTGGGCTGAAAGCATTTTAGCGGTGTTTTCTAGGCAAATGTGTAACCCCAACAAGACATGCACTCTGAGTGTAAGAAACAGAAATACACTTTTTTGTGTGGTGGTGGTTGCTGTTTTTGTTGCTGTTGATAATAAAGAAAAAGGCCTGGTCTGTATAGGACAGCTATGTTCAACCCTTACCTAGGCTGCAGTTTACTCTTCTATTTATACCTGAGGACAGTTGGAGAAACCTTTTAAGCATTGTAATGAGATCTGAGCAAAAAAAGCTTTCAAAATAAATCAGCCCTGTTTATCCCTAGCTCAGGAAGTAGGGGCAACTCATTGTGAGAATTCCCTTTTTTGAACTGTGGAGCAGGCTATTTTGCTTCGACTCCTTTGTAAACCCAAGTCTAACACATATCTCCTTGGCCATTCTTGGAAAAAATAGTTAGAAAGGCAGCCAGTCCTGGACCATGTGAGTTCAGAGTGCTTTGAGGGTCCCCACTGAAGAAATGGGGAACTCAGAGCTGAATGATTGCTAGCACATGGAGGAGTAGAAGGACCCGATGGACACAGAAGCAAGGTCAGGTAAGTGTCTCAGTGGGGAAATCTGCCAACACAGCAATGACCAGCTCAGGAAAGAAGGATGCATTTAGAACCACCGATTTTTAAGTGACTACCATGACAAGAGCTGTTAAGTGTTGAACAGGTGTGTGCTATCCGTGATTGCAGTTGGATCTCTCAACTTAGTGATGTCAGTAGAACTAATGACTGAGACAGATAAAGTGGCATACTTCCTGCATGGATTAAGATTCTGTATGAAAGCCAAAATAAAGGGCTGCACACCTGCCACATTTGAGAAAACAGTCCTAATTCCTAAGATGGTTAGCTAAAGTTTCTGGGCTTAAATTCTCAAATGGATCGACTCGAAAAGATTTCAGATAGCTGTAAAGTAGAGAAAATCACAAAGACTTCTGTGGACATATATCAGTTCCAAATCTCTCACTCAGCCTAGCTTCAAAATTGCATTTGCTCTGACTCCTGCATGTGTGATCTGATAAGATCACTGACATATATTAATTACTGTAAAAGGAAACAAAAAAGTGACCCAGAATAAAACATTGGTAAAAAAAAAAAAATCCTTGTTCCAATGTTCCATACCTGAATCAGTTAAATTTAAAAATATATACATAAACCCTATTTGGCAGTGGAAATAAAACGTTGCAAAATGTTTTGAAATTTCACCTCAGAATTTTAAGCTATTTTATAAACATTACCTTTTCTTCCTTTTTATCTACTATATAAGTAAGAATGTAATTGAGCTTTTCCTGAAAACATCTCAGCATGGCAATTCAAAAAGCTTCGACTGTATTGAAGATGTTTCGCTATGCTTGTAGTGTGTAAAATGATAAGACAGTAGCCCATACTACCAAAAAACTTATTGTGAGTGGAAATTACATATTCATAAAAATACAAATATAACATATAAAGAGTTAAATGCCAGGAGAGAGATACAAAATAATTGGAGAAATTATAATTTTTAATTTAAATTTTATGTTTTCAAAAATTGAAGCCAAGATTGAGACACATCTTGAACAAATGAATGAATTTCAACAGAAATAAAAGAAAAAGCTTTTTCAGAAAAAGAGAATAGTGTAATATTAAAATAGACATAATAAAATGAAGTTATCTTTGTATAAGGTAATGGCTCGTTTGCCTGGAACAAAAGATACATAAAGAGAAAGCAGTTGATTAAAATGCAAAGGAACATGGGAATAAGACCGTAGAAGTCTTTAGCAACATTAATACGTAGGAAATGTGCTCTTGTAAGCTGTGGAGAATTATTAACGTGGATTTTTTTACTAATTCATTTTATTATTTTATTTGACAAGTAGTACATAACAATATAACATTGGAAAATATAATAAATACTACATGCTCTCTCACCATGGTTAATATTTTAGTGTACGTCATTTAAAAAAAAATTTACAAAAAATGAGAGACCATACTGAGCATCATGTTGTCACTTGCTTTTTAAATTATATATGTATTTATAGTTAACATATAATGAAAGTCCTTATATAACACACTTCTTTTTATGTCTTTCTTTTAAAAATAGCTATATAATTTTTATTGAATGTACTCTAATTTATGTAACAATTTTTATATTGTTACAGATTTAGATTGTTTTTATTATTATTACAAATGAGTACAAAACAAACACATATTTAGTAAGTACTTACCATGTGCCAGACACTTTTCTACATACTTTGCATAAAACAGACGAATTACATACTCCCTTGGAACTTAACATTGTGGAGTTACAATAACATATTTGTACATGCATCTTTAGTGTTGATTTACTTGTATCTTTACAATAAATTCTGAGTGCAAAATTTCAATACTAAAAGAATTAAATGTTTTTAAGGGAATCGGTGTATACCCACAAGCTGTGTATGAGAGTGTATTTCTCTCATATCTCTGAAAACATGGAGTATTACAAAATGTGTTGACCTTTGTCAAAAAGGATGTAATTACATATCATTTTTTATAATGTATGTTTTTACTTTGCAAGTGATTTTGAACATTTTCATTTTTGCTGTTCGTGGTTATTATTTTGCATATGTGAAATGCCTTTTTATCCCTTTGACATAAAGATTTTTATTTATATTTCCTATTTATTTGTGATACTTCATTATAAATTAACAAAATTCTCTGCTAGGTATATATTCTCAAACATTTTCTTTAATTTATCAATACGTACTTTTTTTTTCTTCTTGTAAATTCTGCTAGCGAGGTTATGATGATTTGGGCTTTTGATGATGTTTTTAAATGACTTACAAATGTCAATAGTTATACAATATATTTTTCCTCTGGTACTATAAAATGTTTTTTACATTTAAGTTATCAACCAATTTATGCTGTGTGATGTAGGAATCAAATTTGCTTTTCTAAGAGGTGAGCTTCCTATCTCCACACCATTGATTAACTAATCTATCATTTTTCCTCAATGATTTTTCTCAAATAGTAAAGTCTTCTAAATAAACATCTTCTTTCTCTATGACGTAAGGAGCAAAAATTTTAAAAATAGTTCTTTAAAACTATTTTCTCCATTAACTTCTCCAAATTCTTCAGTAATTGCTGTCTAGGATTAAGACAGTAGCTGCTAATTTCTTATTGATGTCAGATAATTCTGAAGTTCCCTCCTATTTCAATACTAAAAGCTCATGATTCAAAAAGCCACTATGTATTTTTTATTTCTAAACATTTTACTTCTGATATCTATAACTTATTAATTTTCTTATATGAACATATTGGCCAGATCTTTTACTAGATTGTCGTGAGAAAAAGACACAGTAGCTGCTTACAGATAAGATTTCTACCAGTATTTTAAATTTCATGCTATCTGAGTAAACCCTGGGACCTAACAAACACTCCCATATTACCATTAAACAGAAATTTTAGCAGGGGTCTAGTACAGCTAAGTCATGTTCTTGAAGACACCATTAATAATAGTGCCCTCAGATCTCAGACTAATGGAAAGTAAAAGAGTTCTCAGGTAAGGAATGATACTATAATATTAAAACCAGGCTGGGAATATGGAGTCACAAGTAATTGGTTAGCCATTTTTTTTCTTTTTTTTTTTTTGTAACAAGAAATGATAAGGTCTTTTTTTTTATGTTCCTCTCTAAGGTTTTGGTGTAAAGATTTTCACATTGTATCAAAACATGTAGTTAATACAGGAAGAACTGAAACTTCTGTGCTTCAATTACTAAATATAGCCCAGAAGCCATATTACAGCAGGGGAACATAAGCACTCACCTGGGGATTTTTCCAACTCAATACACCTCCCAAACATACACACCTCATATAGTAGAGATCTTTCTATGTCTGTGCATTTGCCATTAAAACCACTACAGAGTAAGCCATTGCTTCTCATGGAAGTGAATCAAATTCCTGGGGTGTGTTGAGAATAATTTGTGTATTGACTAAGACAGAGAAACATCTTCACATTAAGATTTTAACATGCAATCATTCAATAAACATTTTTGAGTAACTACTACCTTCTTAATACCAAGCCTCTAGGAATACAGTGTGGAAAATAGACATAACATTAAATAAACCAGCAAGTTCTGCATAAAGAGATGTATGATGGGTATAAAACAGAGCACAATGGGACTATGCAGACAGCAGACTAATCCAGTCTTGGTGAGTCAGGGAGAGATGTCCAGCGGCATTGGTATTTACTATGTTGAAACCTAAAGAACAAAATTAGCTAGAGAGCAGGAGAAGAAAGTCCCTGGCAGATGCAAAGCCTATATTAATGCCCAGAAGCAAGAGAGTGTAGAATTCAAGTGGAATAAAGGGACAGGATATCAAGAGAAGTACAGAGACAAAAGACAAGGATAGAGAAGTAAATAGGGGTCAAATCATGACGTTCCTACTAAGTCATGTAAAGGTGTTTGAATTCTACCAAGAAAGCATGGAAAAACAAATTAACATTTTAAGCATGACAGTGACCTAAGTGTTTCCTTTAGAAAGAAAACCCTAATGATGATGTGCAAGACATATAAGAGGAGGGCAAGCCTAGAGTCATGGAAATAATTCAATATTCCAACTTATTTTGTGTTTACTTCTCAATAGACATTCAAGTAAGTATTAAACAGCCAGAACACTCTGGCTAACCATTGATTGCAATGTTAAAACACCGAGTCTTAATTGTTATACTTAATAATTACACTATTTATAATCTAAGTTGTTTACTATCTGAGGTTGAACATTCAGAGAATTGATCAAATTGGGTAAATCCTCTTTTGGATGGAAGCAATAACCTTCAACGGAATGCTAACTACCTCTGAGAATTATGTTTAACGCAGAATCTCATTGCCATAGGCAGAAGTAATTGATTTTAGGCTGGGCGAACTGGTTCTTAACACATATGCCCATGGGAAGAATGTCATTTTAATAAAACGCTTCTATAGCCACATTCCACTTAAAACAAAAGGTTTTCCCTTTATCTTCATAAGCAAAAACTGAAGGAGCCCTGTTTGCCCTTAATATCATAATAAACAACTGTAAAGTAAGGTAATACTGAGTTGGCAGTCTGCTAAGTATCTTTGCCAATTCAACTACCTATGCTTTTGTTTTTGTTTTTTAAACTATAGCTTTCATAGAAAAATACATCTATGTAGGACAATCTTGAAAACCACTAATCAATGTACCTAAATCTGCTTGTGTTGGTCTTCCGCGGTTCTCTTGATTTCACGATCCATTGTTTGCTCTGCTACCACTATGCCACAACTGAAAAAGGTATTCAAATAATTGGAAAGTGTGAAGGGGAGGTAACAAAATGAATTTCATCTCAGAGATTAAGGCAAAAAATACAAAGTCTTTTGAAAACATGGACTCATTAATTAACCTAAGCAGTCAAATTCTGATGATTCCCAGATTTCCTCCGCTGGAAGATAAGCACTCAGGGTTGCTCAAGACTAGCAACTGAGTTGTGGGGACAAATGTTTACTTATCTATTCATGTTTATATATCATCCTTTAAAATTTGTGATTTTGGTTTGTTTGTCTAACTCACATAATGGATTAATATCGTACAGTACGTTAATGTTTATGAATACATAAATATTCATATATTTGGGCCTAAACTACCTCTATACAATGTTAATATTATACAACTAAATTCACCGCCCATTGTTCTTACTGTATAGTATTTAGCTTACAAAACCCCACGTATAAGCCTACTTTATAGGCATTTTTATAATTAATCATTTAAAAAAATTAGTTGCTTTAAAATTTTCAAGTCATGATTGGTATTATGCTCCTTTAAAAATATTTTAACAAACTTTAATTTCTCTCAAACTGCTGGTGGTAACCTGCTTATTTTACATGGTACACAGAGAAGTAGTTTTATATTGTTTTATTTTTTTTAATTTATTGGATATGTATTCATTCTAATAGCAGTTGAAAAAATAGAGCTGGCACACAAACTCCATGGAATTAGGTCCTGGTCTATAAGGACTTGTCTGCTATCCCAAGGCCAAAGCCATCCTGGACATGGAGTGGCCTGACCTTATGATCTACAAGCCCTGCTTTACCTATTCTCTCCTGGAACACATGGTCCCCTGCAACCATCCTTCAGGCTTCAGCCCCAAGAACCAGTGGGACCCCCCCAGATTAGCCTGCCCATTTTCACCATCCTGAGATGACCTGCCCAGATTCCAACATATATACAGACCTACCAATCCACAAGCAGAAAGAGTCCATGGGAGGTAGCCCTCACAGCAAGCCTTTCATTGAGGACCTCACATGGAGTCATCCAATTCCCTTCAGCCTGGCCTGCTGACCCCAACCTGCCAGCCAAGAGCAAAACCAACTACAGGCCATGTCAGCCATCACCAGCCATTGTGGAGATATAATGGAGGAAGCAGAAAGCATCTCAGAGGGAGGCAGAGGAAGAATAAGAAAAGGAAAATAATGATTGCAGAGAAGAGATGAAGACTTTTAGGGACCGTCAGAGAGAGGAACTCAGTAAGGTGACTTTCAACTTAGGAAAGGTGATCTTGAAAGAAGAGATGGAAAAGTCATTGCCTATCTGGAGGAAAAGCTGCTCCCTGCCTGACCAGACACACTTTCAGGCTTCCTTGCACGCAGGATGTCTAAGTCTTCTCTCCATACCTGTGGCAGAATCACCTTGAGTCAACTACAGTCCACAGACTTCAGCCCACCAGCAGTGAGACTGGAAGCCCAAGTGTACATAGCTATCCCTGTGAAATGCTGGTGGTAACCAATAGGAATGAACCAGGTTGCCTCCAGGTGGGGACCAGATGAGGCTTCAGAGACATATCAGTGGAGGACTTCTCAAGATTATTTTCCATGTCTCCTGAAGAGTTTAGCAAGTTGGCTCAATGGAGGCAAAGCAAACTCAAGAAAAAGATCTCTTCTGATCCCCCCTGCCCTCTCCATGACTGACCCTTCCCCTGCTGTTTCAGGGCACGGGAGCTGGGGTCACTGACATCAAAGCATCCCGTTCCCCTGGTCATCTGGGACTGTTCCTTTCTTGAGGGGTCAGGGAGGTAGGTCATAAGTGGGGTGGGCTCCATTTCCCAGATCAGGGGGGAGCCAAGACATCTGTAGTCCTGTAGTTATGGGACATGGACTTTCTTCCCCATAAGGAGGTGGGCTGCTTCTCTCATTCCTGGTCCTCACCGCAAAGAGCCATCCGAGTCTAGACTCCAGCACACACTCACACACACACACACACACACACACACACACACACACACACACAGCGAGTTAACGTTTGTGCTCTCTCCCAGTCTTCCATGCCCACATGAAAGTCTCCAGAAGAGAGTGAGAAGAAATGAACATAGATAGTACTTACTGGTCAGGCCTGTCAGCTCTCTGGACCAATGGGAGGGTGAGAGTAAGAAGCAGCCAAGCAGGCAGGGAAAACTCTGGGACCCTGTGAGAGCCCAACCATGCCTCCTCTCCTCACGTATGGCAGCCTACCCTGCACCTGAGCCTCATGCTTCTCTGATTGTAGTGGGAGCAGGCTCCAGCTCAGCCTCCAGCAGGGAGGCTGCCCTGCCCTCTAACTCACCTTGTCTTCTACTTGCGACTTCCAAGCTTCAAAGCCTCTTGCTCCAGCCCTGTGGCTTCCTCAGAAACCTTGGTTTAGACTGGAGATGTCATCTGTGTGAAATCCCAACCCACCATCAACCAAGGCAAAATCAGCTAGAATTTTACCTTCTAGCACCAACCCGGGTCCTGGCACAACCCAGGCCTTTAGACTCCCTTGGACAGGATCAAAAGGCAAAGCTACAAGGACATTTCTGAGTATCCTGTCCATATCCATGTATCTCTCACCACATTCTCTAAAGAATGTAACTTATTGAAACATACCCCCTTGCTGCAATCGCTATCCTACTTTACTCATACTCCCAGCTTTTCTTCTCTACAAATACATATGTGTATATAGTATATATATAAGTAAATAATTTACTTTCCTGCCCAGACCCTGGCATCCCTTTCCACCATGTATGTGATAATGATGGGGTGGGGGACTCTGCTTGGAATCAAAGGCTGCATTGATACATATATATGTAATTACCAATATTTAAATAAAATAAGACACAGTGAAAAAAAGTGGATTTGAAGTGCATGCGTGTGTGTGTGTACGTGTGTGTGTGTGTGTGTGTGTATACAGAGAGAGAGACAAGAGAGAGGGAGAGAGGGAGAGAGAATATCCAAGTGCACATGATACTCAGATAAGGCAAAAATTATAAAGGTAGCATTTTTCCTGTCTTCAGACTTGAACTGAAGCATCGCCTCTTCCTGGGTTTTGAGCCCACTGGCTTTCAGACTGGAACCACACCATCAACTGTCCCGGTTTTCCAGCTTGCTAAATCACCCTGCAGATCTTGGGACTTGCCACCCTCCACAATCGTGTGAGCCAATTCCTCAATTCTTTATAATAAATCTGTCTCTCTTTCTATAGATAGATAAGTACATAGATAGATGATAGACAGATAGATAGATAGATAGATGCAGATAGAGACAGATATACATAAACAAAAATGTTAGAAAAAAGTGTTTTATTTTACTGATGCCATTTTACACACACACACACACACACACTCACACACACACACACACGCACACACAGACACACAGTGTTCTGTTTCTCTGTAGCACCCCAAGAAGCACGCTGTTATATAAGAGGACTGAAAACAACATCTCCATCCTAACATGAGGACGAGGAGATCAGCTCCAGCTTCACGTGTTATCCAGTGAGGGAAACAACATAAAAAGAACCATTATTTCCCCATGTGACATGATAATTTTAACACCTACACATTTTTGTATAATGCTAACCTGAAAAAAATATATTATTATTATTATTATTATCATTATCATTGAGGCAGCCAAAACTTGTCAGACTCACTAATAATTATATTTTTAATTTCTTCCTCACCAAATAATTTACTTTCATTTGCTTTTAATTGTGAAAGTGCTCTTTAATAGAAATATAGGGCATAGTGTTAAAGACATAGCACATTTACCACTGTGGAGTAACATAAAATCAATGGCAGCTAGTCACACAGCTTTTTTCAATTTCCATTGCGCATGGTACAGTGGCCCTTGGTGCAGTGGATAATCCAACTGTAAACAGTGACTCACTGTTAACAACTCTAGGAAATAGGATTAGCAATTTCTAATTTCAAAGTAAACCTCCTTCATTTTTGTCCTGCAAATAAAAAGAATGGGTTCAGAGATTTAGCTTTTCAGCTTTTAGAGTTACCCAGAAAGAAAAATATTGGAAACAAATTTTTATTTCACTGATGCCATTAATGGTAACCACTGAGTCTAATATGTTTCTAATAGCTTAACAGTTTGGTACCCTCAAAAATGTGTGTGTGTGTGTGTGTGTGTGTGTGTGTGTGTGTGTGTGTAACTAATAGATTGAAGTTCAGTTAGACAAAACTCAAAATTTGAATTGAAAAAAACTAAATTGAACCTCTGGAAACTCAAAATCTTGGCAGGATCCTCTACTCAATATAATCAAGAGAAATATAAAAAGGGTATGTATAATTAGAACATTTTGTCTCCAAAACAAAATTTTCAGGTGAGATTTTAGGAATCTGGTTTGTCTTGAAACACAGTTAAATTGAGAATCAGTGATCTTAAAATTTTTGTGAATTATTTTTTGTACCATTCTAAAACCTGTTTTCCTCTACCTTATCTGCAAATGCATCAGGTAGACGTTACCTCAATCAAAACCCATATACTGAGTTAGGCTCTTTTCTGCTCTCTATTCCATAGAACAGAGGATGGCGGCTTTTATTCTGCTTTTAGAACACAAAAGTGTCACTGTGTTAATCCATAGAGTCTCTGTCAATAGTTCTCGTGCTTGGCTTTTTTAAAATGCCGATGCTTGAACCCTACACCCAGGGATTTCTGTAAGTGGTCTGGGCCGGAAACTGCTAATTTGTGTTTTGTAAGCTCTCCAGATATTTATAGAATACAGCTAAAGTGGAAAACAGTAGCCTAGATGAATCAAGGAAGGGGTACTCCAAAAGGAAGCCTGAGGCTGAGGTTCTAACTGGGATTTAGAACCAAGATATTTATTGTCCAAGTGTGTAGCAGAAGGCTGTACTGAATCCAAAGGGCAAATACGATCAATCATGAGACAGAATAAAGTTAGTGGACAGGAAAGTCAATATTGTGGATCGGATGAGTTTTGTGGAACAGTTTTTATGACTTGTGATCATTAGCAGAAAGCAGATTCAGGAGAGAACTTGAATGAGCCATTTCAGGCTGAAAAAATCTAAGAATAAATGTCTTCCTAGCTCCTTTTATGGGAAACTTGACTCCCTGTCCAGAAAAAGAAATTATACTATTTTGACATTGCAAGTTACCATTAATCATCAACATTTGACATTGCAAGAACTCATTAATCATCAACAAACTTGCTCACCTCATTGTGACATAGGTACATACTATCCAACATGAGATTAGAGAAGGTTTGTGTCATTTATAAGTTTATGGTAGAGAGCAGTTAAAAATCAGAGCTCTATATCCATGGACTGACCAATCTTATGCACCTTTAAAATCCCACTCACCTTATACATTTATAAAATATTTTTATATTTTATAATCCTTGTTGGACTTTGGAAGCCACTAGAATTAATTTATTCATCAATTGTTTATTCTGTATTAACTATGATCTGGAAGCACTGTGCAAGGTGCTAGGCTCTCAGAAAAAGTACATTTCTTGTCCTCAAAGATCTCATAATCTCACAAACTAAATAGAAATTTATCCAGCAGTCAAAATATACTTATGATACTGTATAATTAGTGAGGCACTGGAAGATAAGAACAAGGTGTACAGAGGTCAGGCATAAAAGAATTCAACATTTGTGGTTGTGAGTAGACCGCTGAGAATATCAAAATGTTTTTGAAAGGAGATTATATTTATAGTAATTCTTGAAGCAAAGTAGAAAGGGGTAAGTCACCATAGTGCAAAGCCACAGAAAACTCAAAACACGGATATTAAGGAATGGTCTGAACAGGAGCTGAATATACGGAATGACACAGGAAAGATAAGATAAATACCTGGTCCTTTTTTAAAAAAATGCCCAAGAGAGTTTAAGTTCTATCTTGAAAGTAATGAAGAACAATTTTAAGATTTAACACAAGCATGTGAACAATCAGACATTTAAGAATTATAAAAAGCTAAATAAGAGACAGAAACATTAGTTATAAGACTAAAATAATACAACTGAAAATTGTGCTAAACAGAACTAAGATAGCTAAGATAAAGTCTGTGAGTATGGATTTAACAGAATTCACTGAAGAAGCATTTAGGAATTGACAGATTTAGTGAACAGTAGGAATGAGGAGGGCTGGAATAATAAACGATAACTCCCTATTTTTGGTTATGAAACCAAGTAAAACTGAAGCGCCATTTACTGAAGAGATAAAATGAATCAATTGATTTAGGATATAGAAATTATGAGTCCAGTCTTGTACAAGTTGAATTTGAGGTGCCACTGGACAGCCAACAGGAGCTATCTTAGAACAGTTGGAGATATGCTATGATGCATGGAAGCAAGTTGTGCTTGAGATATAGATTGCGGCATCAAATTATATTTACTTGTTATAGCTATGGGTCCTCTCAGAATCTTGGTTCCCAGCTTTTCCTTTCTAATATAGAGGCGACCACAGAAGCAGTTGATGGTGACATTGAGCAAGTGACAGAAAATCTGGCAGAATTTATACCTTGTCACTCAACATATTTTCGCGAAGACATTAGGACTTTAAATGAAATCATGGAAAACACAAAAACATAGGGTATGATAAAGCCTATAGGTCAAAAACGGGGGCTATGAAAGAGCTCAGAAGAGTAGGCAGAAAACAAAGAAACCAAGAGAAGAAAGCATTTCAAGGGGAAGAATATTAAACAGTCAACTCGACTATCATATACTACTCGGAAGTTAATTGTAGAAGAACTATAAATTATTCATTCAATTGTGTAGTTAGAAGTTTTGGCAACTTTGGCAAAAGTAGTTCCATGGATTTCCAGGGAACTGGAATTCCACTAAGTACAGTGAGCAACGAATATGTGTAAATGGCATGAGTAAGAGATAAGGGATATTCTTTCAAGAAGCTTGGTTGTTAATGGACAAAATGAAAGGGTGCGATGCCTAAAAGAATATACAACATTGAAATGAGTTCTGGGTTTACTAATTGTTTTAGGTTAGAGAGAGGGAAATTTGTTGAAAAGAATCAGTATAGAAAGTAACGGTGAAGTTGTAAGATTCACCTATGACACTTGATAGACTGAAGTCCCTGAAGAAATGGGGATGATGGGGTCCGTGGCAACTTAGGAAGATTTAAAAAAAAAAAAAAAAAAAAGAATGATTGCTTCCTCTGAAAAGACAGGAAAAAAGGCAAGAGTGGATACAGATACATTGCAGGTGAAAGGTTAAGAAACTAGGATCCTCCTAGTCTAGTCTATTTTCTCTATGAATTCCAAGGTACTGTCATCTTCTGAGAATCAAAGGATAGGAGTAGATTAGGAAATCTGAGAAGAGTTGTGGGAGCTTAGAATAATAACGCATGGAAGAGGGACTGATGAAAAGCTTAAGGGATTTCCAGGAAGATTTAAGTACCCAACTGAATCTAGAAACTATGAATTTTCTCTCTCTCATCCCTCCATAGTTATGTGATTCCCATTACCAGTGCTCAGTTACCTAGATATAGTAAATAGGTAATCTAGGTTGATAATTGGGCCTTAAAGTACAGGTAGAAAGAAAGACATGGAAACAAATCTGTCAAGGTTTTTGGAGAAAGAGGGACTAAAATGAGGTTTCATGGTTTCAGGTTTAAATGCAGAAGAAAATGAATCCAGGATAGAGAAATAGAAAATTAAAGCATCAGGGAACTAAAAGTTATCATGAACTCAATACATGAGTACAGTGAAAGGAGGAGTTGAAAGTTGGAAGATTCAGTTAGTAGACTGTTGCAGTTTACCACTGCATACACAGTGATTATTATATTTTGTACCTTCATCTTCCACTACCATGCCTGACACTCAGTAAGTGTTTGTCAATTTAAACTTGTTCTGAGATAAATAGAAAAAAAAAATATTTTTAATTGAGAGACAAACCATACAGTGGTTTATATTGTAAAATACTTTCTTCATATAGACAGAGCATAAAGGTCTGATAGCTTACAATAATAAACCACTCAAAAGCAATAGTGAGCACTAAGCCTGCAATTTCAAGCTAAAACTCAGAGGATGTGATTCAAATACCATGTTTTGGCCAGTAAAATCTAATTTTAAAACTAGATGAGTCATCCCATCCAAGGGATAGTTTAAGTAAAGATTGTATTGCATGAAGAGATTCCCTATCAAAGACTAAAACTAATACAGGGGAAACATAGCAAATTATACACAATCTTTATCGTTGGCTTTTTTCCACAAAAAAGTAGATTGGTTACCAGAATTTTTGGCTTTACTGAGGAAACTGATCCCAGGGATGCATATGTTGACAATCACTTGTAACAATATCCACTATTCTCAGTTATAAGAAAAAGTCCTTAGAGATCAATAAGCCAAGCACTTCATTATACAGCATAAAGAGCAAGTCCTTGAAAAGGTTAAGTGATGTGTTTCCAAGGTCATATAGAGAGCAAGCAGCTGCACTGTGACCAGGATCAAACTCTTCCACTACAGCGAAAATCACTAGAATGTTAAAGCTCTCTAACTTATTTATGTGTAAGTATGTATACAAGGGAAACTGAGTTAAACGACCATGATTTCAATAAATGCAATTGCTTTCCATCTACCCTTTATGAGAGCACTCTAGGCTACAAATCCCTCTCAAGCATTCTCTTGTTTTGTTGCAAATGAACAATAGAAAGATTCAGATAGGTGATAATACAAACACACACACACACACACACAGAGAGAGAGAGAGAGACAGAGATAGAGAGACAGAGACAGAGAGAGACAAAAACAGAGAAGAGAGACAAAGAGAAGATGAAGATACATGAAAATGTGTAATTCACAAATGAAAGTTTCTCTCCCGGGATAATTACAAACAGGCTATATTCACTTATTTATTTATTTATTTATTTATTTATTTATTTATTTATTTATTTATTTATTTATTGCGTGTAATCCCTAATGTATTTGACTAAAATGGTAATTAGCTATATTATCCATTTTGGTTGAGATATATTACATATCGTGTGCAGTGTAGTTCTGGTCTCAAGAGGGAAATGGATAATCAGGAGAATATTTTTCAATGTCTCCTCTCTGTAAAGATTTACTGAGTTGTCTCTAATGTACACTGACAGCTTCTGCATTAAAATTAGAGGAAAGTAGACATCGATATTGTCAAGCTAAAAAAGACTCTCTTCTTTCAGTTTCATTCAACTAAAATTAATCAGGTCCATATCTTTTAATATTTTATTAGAATTGTTCATTTCTGAAGGTCAAGAGCAAAAGGACTTCCCAAAGTTTAAGAAAGATTAAAAAAAGGTGGCAGCTAATTGATAGTCTCCAGATACCAACAAAAGTCTGAACTAAAAGTTTAAAAGCCTTATTAATTTCTTTGCTAAAGTTGTTGGTATTATGTAACTTAAATTTCATATCCTATATTAGAGTTATTTGTCTGCCAACAACATAAATCCTTTCTAGATAACTTAAAAAGAAATTTATGTGAAGGATATCAGGGTGTTATCAGGTGGATGAAATTTTGTTGAGAATCCGGAAGAAAATCAGAGCAAAAACCCAGACTTGGAACTGCTTTACTGCAAGGGAAAAACAGCTGGAATAAATGAGCTCCAGCTATTTCTTCCATCCTGTTTCATTCCACTTGAGATTTATAATCCTAGCAGAGAGAATATATTTGGCTAAACTTATTTTTCACTTATAGCCATTGATTGTACCTGAGTATTGAGATGAGGGGACCCCTTCAGCTTCAGTAAGTCAAAAAAAGTATAATGTGATTAACTCCACTTTCCAGACTACATATAATGGGAGAGAGGTCACTTTTCAAAAGAAAATTTGATAAGAAATGAAAACTGATGTCAGGTAGTCAAAATGTAAAAACTCTCTGCCTCAAATCAATATTCTTAGTGTTGATTTTGAAGGAAACAAAAAATAATAACTCTAAGTACCACACTTCAATGCAACTATGCCTTTAACATTTAAGAAAATGTATACATTAAAATGTTCCAAAATCTAGACAGCAGAAAGTACACTGGAAATCTGTGGCAAGTACCCTCCTTGAGTGATAGTATTTATGTGTATCTTTTGCTTACCATCCTCAGTCTGAGTGCCGCTGAATGCCCAGCAATTTATCTGTTCCTTCTAGAGCTACAGATCAAGCTTTTCATATATAGGCCTGGTGAGTCACCATAAGTCTAATGTAGTCAGTCAGTCCTGCCCCGAGGAAGAGAAGAGAAATCACCTAAGAAATGACTAAAATACATGCTTCAAAGTGGCATATATGTCCTGGAAATCATTCCTGACTGCATGAACACCTGAGAGAAATGTGCATTTGATAATTCTGATCTGACAACCTAAACATTAAACCCTAATAACATGAAATGTTGCAAAACTTTCATATATTTGCATTCATAAAGCACTGTCTTGAGCAAAAAATAAGCAACTACATGGTTTCAATTTAATGTGATGACTAATAAAATAATGCGTAACACTGAGTAAAACTCTAAATTCCACCTCAGTGGTTGCAACAGCTTTTATAATTCCTGAATTAATGATTATCTTAATACAGATAAAACTTACATAATACAACATTTCCTTTTATATGTTTTATTGTTGTTTGAGAAATACATTTTTAGATTATGTAGTGAAAAATCAATGAACAAGTTTGAATAATTCCAAAAAATTTAAATCATTTTATTCATGAACCAAGATAATATCACAATTCCTAAAGGATATTACATACATTCGTGAGACATATGTCTTTAAAAGGTAATTGTGAAGTATTTTATTTCATACTCTTTATTTCAAGAGATTATCAGTGCTCTCATACTGCCCTGCATACTTAAAATAAAAAACAAGTCAACCAGACCACAGGATTGGATCTGGACAATTTCCAGAATGCTGGAATATCTGATTCCAAAGAATGATATGAAAGCTGATATATTATCTACTTTTGACATTTCCCTTTGGGGCCAGAAAAATAATTGTCGTCTTGAACACTAACTCTTGCCCTTTTTTTGCCAGAGTTGGCAATTTTCAAACATCTAATGGAAAATGTACTGATGTATATTGGGTCTCAAAGACCTTTATTGACAGTCCTTTTCTTCCTTCTCAGTACTATAATAGGTCTTCGTGAAGAGCAAGCAAGTAGCCTAGAATTAAAATGTATCAAATAATCTCCCCCCAAAAAAACAGCAGCAAATTCTCACAAATTGAGATTGCAGTGAAGAAAATAAAGATTATCTTTAAATAAAAATTATCTTTTCATTAAGATGATCTTTAAAAATATTTATTTATATAGACAAAATCAAACGTTTATTTTATTTAGTTAGCAAAACACACACACACACACACACACACACACACACACACACAGAATCAGACTTTTAGAAGTAGAAGGAACAGTACGGAATAACCAGACTGCTGTTTCCTAAATGCAGTGAGATGATTTTAGGTAAGGGAACATTACTTTCTTAACAAGCAATTATAACTAGATCATCAAACTCCTTATTTTCGAGATATTTTCGTTAAGAAGCAACTGAACATTTGATGTGGTTTGGTTTGTTTTTTGTTTTTTTTCTGTTTGTTTTGTTTTTTCAAGAGACTATTTTAGAACATTAACAATGTTTGAATATAGATGAAAGTAGCATATACACTTTACTACTCTTGGACTTTTTCTATGTACTTGAAAACTTTTTAATATGAGTTATTTCATGTCTCTGTGCATTTTGCATACGTTGGCCTTCCTACCTTGTCTACGCATCTAATTCCAATCACCTTTAAGTTCAAATATTACCTCCTCAACCAGGTGACTTGCCCACACAGAACCACTTTCTTATCAGTGATCACACTATATTCCGTTAAGTGATATTTGTTGCATTCTTTTATATACTTTGGTGTCTCTTCCACTTCCAACAGTACCAACTGCAGATGGGCAATAATCACAGGGAGAAAAATTTTAAGGTACTAATATAATTCCCCGTTCAGACTTGGTGAGGAATGAGAATCTCTATTTTTTTTAAAGTTCTCAATTGAGTCCAATGCTCATCTCTAGTTAAGAGTAACTGCATTAAACTGTAATAAACTGTAATTCCTCATATAAATTCTTCCTTATGTACTTCTTTAAATTCTTCGTTATATACTTACAACTTGCTGTTGATTCAAGCAGAGTACACGGTAGGTACAGAGCAATGGTTAGGGAAGCATATAACGTAGTAGAAAATATAATTCAAGGATGAAGATGAAGACAGAAATACATGGAGAAGTACAGATCGATCTGGAAGCGTCAGTCAGGTTCCAATCAACAATCCGTGGAGGCCTGCATAGACCTGATCTTCACATGAGGCCTGGCTGAGGAGACAAGTTGGTGGGAGGATCATCAGTTCTAGCAGCACAAACTGCTTCTTACTTTCTGACATAAATCTATGTTAATACAGAGGAAATACTTCCTGCTGTGGGAATTGGAGCTCCTGGCTGAGTCGTCCCTACAAGAGCAAATGCTCCCAATACTCCAAAGTAACTATAAACTTTTTATTAATAAAGAACTCTGTTGCATTTAAATATTTTCAGGTGGTTGTGGGAATATTTCCATGAGATTTTAAAAATAGACCTAATTTTATTACAGGTTATTTCTTTTTATGGAGTCCCATGTCTCTTTCCTCTGTAAAACCATATAATTCTCTCTTCTTTAAAATACTTTCTTCAAAACGAGCATTCTGATACTATAAAGAAATGCTTTATTCCACATAATTCAGACAAATATATCAGGCACGTGGGAAGCATTTGGTTTACTAAGTAATGAGCCACTATCTGAACTAAAATGTAAGAAAAGCGTCCCTGCATTAAGGGCAGGCCATTCATTATGAATGAAGCGTGAATGAGTGCTCAGCAAAATTGCTTCTTGTGGATGTTTTCCTTCCCTTTCATCTACCATTATCCATTCGTAAATATTTTCCTTCTCTCCTAATATTTCCTTCCTTTTATGGGTTATAAATCGCTAAGTTTCTTCAGGTAATAGAAACTCGAGTGTCCAGAGTCCATTTTAACCTAATACTAATAATATTAACGCAATAGTAAAAAGCACTGCACAAGCATTCTCATTGCAATTATCTCTGGGTCGGTCCCCAACTTCTAAAACAATGTCAGGTAGGTAATAGGCACATGACAAATATTTGTTAAATAAATCAATGAATTAGTGATAGTAGATCAACTCTTCCATAGAGTAGATAGAGTGAGGTCTAGCAAATATGGGTTAGTCTTCCCGCATTATAAAATGCATTAATTTTTTCACTCAAACACCTACTTTAGAGAACCCAGAGTAGCGTATCTTCAAGCTCAAAACATTGCAGTCCACCACAGCAGTAAGACTTGAGACTATCAGCTGACACGCTTCCTGTCCCTCTAAAGCCTGACTTAAAGTGCCCTTGAAAATAACCTAAAGTAGAGTGAAGGAGGATGCAGAGGGATGTGACATTTCTCTTCAGTAAGCTAGCAATGGTAATGGGAGTAAAGAAAATCACAAGACCACCCAGAAATGGAAACAGTACATTTTGGCAAGTACATTGGGCATTATACAAGAAAATGCACCTTCTTCTACTATTGGTATGTTTATAAAATGTGGGATTAAGTATCCTATCATCAAAGACTCAGAAACCTGAAAATATATTTCCCAATTTATTCGTTCGTAACTTAGAAAAAAAAAGAATCGTTTGACAGATCGTGTAGAACCTCTAATCTGATACCTTTATAAAATTTCTTCTGGGTACAAGATAATTATCAAAGAAATATACCTTGACTAAGATGTCATACAGAGGTCCCAATGCCTTTAACACTGCTATTAATAGCTGGGGAAATTCAGAGCCGGTTACTTATTCTCTCTCATTGTTTGTACTCGATGTCAACTTAGTCAGAATGATTTGTTTAAAATATGTAATTCAGTAGGCACCTCAAGAAGTAATGTGGAATGTATAAACCTGGCCTGCCTAATTTCAAGTGAAATACAGGAGAGAAATGCATATTAATGTAAAATGACTATAAATCAAAAGCTATTTCATTTTCTAAGGTAGTGTAAAAGCCAAACCTGTTTGAAACCATAATTCAGCTGTCATAATCTCTTAGATATACCGCTGACCTTCCTTGGAAGTTTCTGTCACATAAAAGTGAATGGATCAGGAGTAGCAACATTAAATCACATGGCATTACTGGTGGCAAAGCAATTCAGCTCACGTGAGCAAGTCCTTAACTACAAGTCACACTTACCTGGATACAGATTCCTTGTGCTATACATGTATCTACATTGACATAAAATACATTCACTATGTAGACTATACAAAGAGATGCATTGTGTATTCCATGCCTGTGCTTACAGATTTTTTTCAATCAATAGTGAACTCAATGCTCCAGTGTTTTCAAGAAACAGCTGAAAGATTTTGTTGTAATTCCTGAAGCCACATTGTCTGGTTAATTTAAGAATGTATATTTTCTCTTGGTATTTTATATTTATTATTAATAAATAGCAGTAGCTAACATGATTGCTTGGCTGCGTTTATCTCCAAAATGAATTATTCTGTGAAAATTGTGATTTTCAATGTTAAGCCCGAGGTAGGAAATAAGCTTGAAATCAAAATCATGTTATTCACTAATCCTAGGGATTGGTGCTAGGGATAAAAACAATTCTTTTTGGAAGGAGGGTTGAAGAACAATCTGCCTTTGAAACTTATGGGAGCTTTTAAACTGTAAGGAACTAGACGATGTTTAGTAGACTCCGTTTGCAATCTGTTTCTGAATTTTCAATGAAGGACTGATGTTGTTTCTATGGGCAATAATTTTTTGATTATTACTTCTCCCAAAGGTATAAGAAAATTAAATTGTTACTTTAAAAGCTTTTTAACTATGTCAGAATTTCTTATGCTTGTGGATGCAGGAAGTAGTAAGGTAGAGATATAAAGATCCATGGTCAGAGCTTCCATCAATGGTCTAGATCTGTCGTACAAATGGATGGATCCATGTTCCACCCAGAGGCTTTCTCTTAATGGATATCTCCTGATCTCTAAATGTTTGGGGAGATAAGGAGAAGCAAACCATTCCTTTTACAGTTGAGAAATAATGATTCCTTAAAGGGCTTACTTTATCTCTCACAAGAGAAAATATTTTAACAATCATTCCTATTATCTAATACAAAGACTAAGAATATGAAGTCCTTGGTTTAACTTAAAACTCTACTGATAATTTTCTGGGTATCTTACCTTGTACTACAATTTTTTTTACTCATAAGACTTCCAAGTTAGGTAATCAAAAGTTAAAAATGAACACCTTGCATAGAGCAAATGCTGTTTCTTTAAAATAAAATAAAAAATCACATATTAAAGCATGATTTCAAATTATTTATGTAATTAATAAATGGATGAACAGTAAGTATTTTAATCCGATTTGTATAGATATGGCTCTGTGATATATGATGACTAGTATTTTTTTTTAAATAATGCATAGTCCCTGACTTCACAAATGTAGCAATTTATATGGCAAAGCCAAGTTTTCAACCATTTCAGCCATGTTTCCAGAGTCATTTATAGACAGACCACAAAAAATTTTACAACAACCTCGTAGCCATTCCTCACACTTGATGAACACAAAAGGCTGGGTCAATTTAAGGCATCTCAGTACAACTTGGCTTAGTTTCTTGAGAAACATACTACTAGACAGATAGTGAGTTACCTTTTTTACGTCACAAACTCTTACATAGAAATAGGATCAATCAACTAAAAGCCATAAGAACAACATTACTCTCATTGCCATATAAAACTTGGAAATATTTTTTCCCATCACTAAAATCAGTCAATACTATACCCCATCTCTTGACACTGTCCTGAGTCTCAGAAGACCCCTGTGCTGCACCTTACTGCCTGGACAAAAATGGCACACTGGTGATTCCGGCCCCACCAGTTCCTCAGCCACATACCTTGTTTCCAGCTGCTTTTAGGAGCATCGCCATTTCTCCCCCATCAGAGGACTCCTCTCACATTTACTCTAAAGAACCACAACAATAAATTAAGCCATCCCCAAAATAACTACTACAGAGAGCTGCCACTAAACTCTACCTTCAGGACTCATTCACAAAATTTGGCACTGTCTTTGACTTTTGAATTCCCTATTATTACAATTGATGGCAAATTATAGGCCACCTCCATCTCAGAACAGGGGGAAAAAGCAAATATCTGTCTGCTATCTTAAATTTTTCTCCTGAGAAAAATCATTTAAGTGCGGGTCATTTGAAAAATGTAAAGGAATAATTAGAAAGAAAGTAAATAGAAGGTATTGGGAAAATACATAGGTAAGTATACTTTTTCCTTTTTTTTTTTCTGAATGAAAAAGTAAAATTTTATTTTATGATATAATAAAAGTGAGTTTCTCTTGGAACATAATTCCCATTTGCAACATTGTTTGTATGGATAATTATTTCAAATAATGTCATTTATAATAAAGTCCATATTTCCAGGAAATATAACCCTTGTATTATTCAAATAAGTGGAGTATTCCCTTCTCACAAACCTAATAATACTACACTAGTGAAATTTTGAAGTATAACTTTTTTCAAGAGCATTTAGGTAAGACTGGAAAGAGTGTAACCTAAGTATCTTTTCTTTCTAGAAACTTAATTATCAATCACCAAATCTTGTAAGTACCTAAAAATCTTAAGCCATGAGATACAGGATGATATGTAAAACATAAAATGAAATATAAGAATTGATACATCTCAATGAAAGGACTACATTTTGGTGAGGAAGAGATTGACCGACCTAAGTGTGGGAAAGCAGATTTAAAAAGTACTACAAGTCTTTCACGGTCTCACTGATAAATAAGGGAAATTTCTATCAAGAACAAAAATTACTGCAAAGAAGAATATCTGATAGGATGAATTACAGGATGAACATTTTATTCACTCCCATTGTTTTGAAAGCTGTCTCTATTTTAAGGCCTTCCCAAAAATTCTATTTCTACATCAGAGATATCATCTGAAGTCCACACTTACATTTCTAACATCTACTGGGCATCCCCAAATGAAATGTCAAAAAGCAACTTCATACTTCACAGGTCCAAATACTGAACATAATTTATTTTATTACTGGCCCATTCTTACTCATTTAGGCAGTCAATCAGACAGTCACTCAATTACTTATCCAATATTTAATCAGTAGCCACTATGTGCTTGGCATTTTTCTAGAAATTGGGGATAAAATGTAGAACAAAACTTTTACAAATGTCTTCCACAAGGAGTTTATATTCTAGTGGGGTTATACAAAAGATAAAATGTAACACATAATAGTAAGTTCTAAAAAATAGAGCCGGCAATGGTGAGGAGTTTTAGGTAAGGGAGCCCCCTCATAGGATTTGATCCTTCTCCTGTGTTCTTTGTCTCAGAGAATGTCACCAACACATACTCAACTGCCAATCCAAAGACAAAGATTGATTTTTGATATTGCAATTGTTTTATATCCATAATAACTCTCCAATTCATTCTATTTCCTTCCCACTGCTATGATATTAGGTCAACCTGACATTATCTCTTGCCAAAATAATTATAACAGACCTCTTAAAGGTTTCCCTACCTCCAGTCTTGCACAGCTCGAATTCATTCTTCATTCTGTAGCCAGAGAGATTTTTACTAAAGCATAATTTTTAGGGCTATTCAGTTTCTCCATGGATAGTATCCAAATGAGCATTTTCCTCTTTCACCCTTTTTCCATCACCATCTCTCTACTTCACATTACAGACTAAAGCTATGTACTGAACTACTGACAATCCCCCGACGCCTTCATACTTTTTTATTGTCTCTACATGTGCTATTTCCTTTCTCTGGAATACTTTCCATTCTCTCCCTTCCTCTCTCTCTCTCAACCTCTTTTATTTTCAACTGGATAGAGTCTACTAATTTTTCAGTTCAGACATCATTTTTGCAGGAAGTTATTCCTGAGATACCCTGGAATTTATTCTTAGGGCTTTTCATAACCCACTATGCATATGCCTGTTAGAAACCTTAAAGCATTATATTGAAAACCCAATCACTTATGTGGAAAATAACACTTTATGGCATTAACTTGTATTTTCTTCTTTCTCTCGCTCTTTTATTCAAATAGGTAGTTGGTACTGTAAAAGTTGCTTCAGGAAGAGATGTATCAGAGTACAAATAAGAACTTGTACTGGATTCTCCTGGTTCCAAAGGATGGACTGGATTTTTAGGTGTAGGCAAAATAACTAGGTATACAAGAGGTAGGAAAATGGATTTCCCTGCTATTAGAAAGAAACTCTTTTGTCCTGGGGGCCAAGAAGGCATTGAGAATAGAGATCGGTGGATTGAAGGACACAGGGAAATTGGGCTTGGCTTCCTTAATAGAGTCCAGGGACGAAAATGACAGTGTGGTACAGCTCTGCAGATGGATCCATAGGCAGTTTTTAAAGATACCCTCACTTTAAGAGTAACATGTGAGAAGTAGAATGCCACTGGACCCGAAGCAGGCATGTGGAGCAAGGTGGTGGGTGACTCAGAGATATTCTGGAACACTGGGGGACTGAGGTCTTCATGCCTTGGCCGTGCATGAAAGTCCATATTTGGGGACAAATCCAAGGTGGAGAGATCCTCAAAGGGACCAAGGGAAAGTGTAGAAGACATGCCTGACTTCATACTCAGTATCTATCCACTCTCCCACCTTATTAACTAGAACCAATCTCCTTCAAGGTATCAATGTAACTAACCGAAAAAAAACCTCTGATTCCCAGCCTTCCTCATAGCTAAGAGTGGTCAATAAGATGTATTAACTAAGTCCTTGGAAGGACTTCCTAGAAAACTCTTGAAAATATGCCAACTCAGCTGGCATGCCGATTTTGCCCTTTGCCTTTCCTCAATTTCATGCCTGTAAGTTAATTGGTGACATTGAAGACTGTCTTTGTCACTGTATTATCCCCCCAAAAGAGCATACTGCAGAGTGATCATTTAATAACTATAATTCAATGAGTTACATGGATAGAACTTTGTTTTCCATAAAGGTAAATGACAATCACTTTTGTGCTGAGTTTCCCAAAGCACCTAAAAAAAAAAAAAAAAAGACCTGCATCTAGGTCACATGTTCCTTAAGAGTAAGGAACGACATATTATCCATAGTATGTGCATTTTAACAGAGCCTGGTGTAATTTTTTATAATTATCTTTAGAGCACCAAAATATAATAAATGACAATCATGTAAAACTACTCTGACTCACCTTTTATTCTACCAGTATGAGATCTTTCACTTAGCTCTCAGTGTAATAATCCACTAAAATTGTCTGCCCCTGCTGGTCTTTCCTATGAAAAATAATATACAAGCCAGGATAGGCTAGTTTATGCATGAGTAATAAACAGCCTTCAAATCTCAGGGATTTACTACTAATGATATTTTTTTCTGGCTCATGCTGACTCTACTGCCAGTCCAGGTGGTTCTCCAGAACAGCTCTCTTCCCAGGATTGGCTCAGTATATCAGGCTGCTTTAATCTTTGGCATCTTTATGTCAACACGTGCCTCCATGGTCACAACGGCAGGAAAAGAGTGTTCTTAAAAATCTCATATCTGCCAACAAATGTTCTGACAGACAGAGACACGTGTCACTGCTACCCACAATGCACTGCTAGAACTGGTTACATAGGTCTGCTCAATTGTCAGGATGTGAGGAAGTATACTCACTCCTCCCACACTTCCAAAAGGAGAAGAGAAATGGACGTGGTGAATATTTACAGTCTCTACAACACATAGGCAATTTTTAGATGAAACATTCTCATAACCTTAAAGACAGAAGTTCTTCGGTTTTTGTTTTTTTGTTTGTTTGTTTGTTTCAGAATCTCTCTCTTAAAAGTTATTGAGGGCCCTAAGAGCTTTTGTTTATGTTAATTTTATCTATCAACACTTATCATATTTGAAATTAAATCTGAGGGATTTTTCAAAATATTTGTTAATTCAATTTGAAAGAACCGTAATAAATCCATCATACGTTAACATGAATAATACAGTCTTTTAGGGAAAAGAAATCACTATATTTCTAAATGAAACAAAAAATAATACAGAGGAGTGGCATTGTTTTAAATTTTTGGAAATCTCTTTAGTATCTTTATTAAGTAGAAGAGAGCTACATTCACATATCTACTGCTGCAATCAATCTGTTGTGAAATCACACTTTATGTAGCCTCTGGGAAAATTTTATTGTGTACCCCTGAGAGAATAAAAGTGGGAAAGGCAAATAGCATCTTAGTATTATTATGAAAATACTTTTGACCTCACAGAACCCCTGAAAGGGTCTGTGAGAATAGCTTTATGACTCTTTAAGAAACACTGTCTTAAGATGGCTAATGTAATTGCTCGATGGTACTGGGAAGCATACAAAGGTAAAATGCCTGCTAACTATATGTCTTCTGGTTGTCTTTGTTTTTGCTCTGAAAACTTTGATTAGGTCAATTTGTTGTACTTTTATTGAAATGCATTCAGTGCCTCAATCAAGGGATAAGCTTGCCTGCTGGTTTTTCCAGAAACAGTTGGTGAAGAATGTCTCCATTATTGTAAATAATAGTATTGTTTTCTCCTTCTGGTGTGCCCTTTCAACTTTCTCAGTGAATCCATCTGTCATTTCTGATCAGGAGCTGAATAGGCACATTTGCTTTTACGTCCTCTTAAATCCACTTTCTCTATCCATCCAGATGCTAAATCTCACGGTATGGGGTCATTATCCTTAGCACATTCTTTCTTCCTACCTGTGTGTTTTATCTACCTTTTTTTTGGATAGCCCTTTGGTTTAAATCCTTTTATCAGTAAGGCTCATGGATTCTCTAAAATAACATGAAGATAGTCCTTACCATTTTCTTTCTAATCAGAATACTCAAATCAACAAACACCTACTATTTGCAAAACACTCCTAGTATATACAAAAGATTCTGCATTTATTTAAAAAAATACGGTTGCAACTACGGCCTCAGTAGTGATTTATAAGTTATCAAAACAAACAAACAAAAAAAGGTTTAGGAGTAGAAAATAAGATATAGGAAGTCAGAAGACAAACCTGTAAGTGTTTTGAGTCCCTTCTCTTCTTTTGAACCTCAGTTTCCCAATCTGTAAAACAGGACTGACTCACAGAGAGGTCCTGGAGATGGTGTTCCACCACAAAGAGTGAGTGAGACTCAGAGGCTGGAGGTGCAGGGCTGCCCCCTTCCACACTCTCTTCATTTAGTTGTCTTCAGACGCTTCGCCCTGCCCTGGATGTCCAGACCTTCTTAGCTTTACATCTGTCATCTTTGGGGCCAGCACGTCCATGTTAGGCATGATATGGGCCAGTAGCTCATGTCAGGCCTGTGCTGTGGGAGTTATACTTGGTGTGAAGCTCGTGCTGTCCTTGAAGCGACCGAAACTATAGGTGAGATGCCACCATGGGAACACCACACCTTCCGGGAAGCCCTCCACTGGTCTGCAATGAAGGGCCTCAACATTCAGCAACTTCCCCTCCCACAGAGGTTCTTCCTCTCTAGAGATCTGAATGCAAATCCCCACTCTGCCACTCCTTGCTGTGTGGCCTTGTGCAAGTTCTGTAACTCTCTGAGCCAGAGAATAATGACATAATACTCAGCACACAGTAAGCATTCAATACATGTTAGCTTATTATTACTATTATTACTGTTTTTATATTTACATTTGTTAAGTGTGTGACCTTCATCAAATAACTGCTCTAAGACCCATTTTCCTCCTCTATAAAATTGAGATAATTTCATCTATTGCCCCAGTAAGGATGTAAGAAGTAAATAGCACGGTACTGGGCACACAATAAGCATCACAGAAACTTTGGCTCATTTTTTTTTCCATCCTTACTTATTAGCCATGTGAGTTTTGCATATTAGTTTACTTCTCTGAGCCTCAGTTTCCTCATCTGCAAAATGAGGGCCAATAGCATCCACCTCCTAGAAATGTGAGTATTCCATGATACTGTGTTTGGCACATAGTAAATAATAAGTTAGCTTATTTTTGTTCCTGTTGTTGTTATTAGCCCTCTTTACCAGCTGTATGACCTTGAACAAGTACCTTAGCCTCTTTGAGCTTCAGCTTCCTCGTGGGGAAAGATGAGAAAAATCAACCCCTCTGCAATTTGCTGTGAAGATGAAATGGCAACATCAGTGTTCTCTTCTTATCAGCTCTGTTTCCTGACTCTGCAATGGCAGGCAAGCCCTTTCCCCTCTCTGCACCTCAGTTTCTTCACCTCTCCCATGAATCTCGCGTTCTTTGCCTTAGGTGAGGCTGAAAGATAAAAAGGAAAGCAGGAAACACTCTCATCCTGGTCCCTGACTGGCAGCCCGGTCGGTAGTCCTGCAGCATCTGCCCAGACTACTAGGTGTGAGGGAGGTGGTGCAGTTACAGTTACTCTGTAACTGACAGAGATGCAGTGCATGGCCAGGCCCAGGGAGCAACCCTCACACGAACGTTGTCTAAAAGACCTTGGGAAGGAAATATATAACTCAGACTACTTCTAAAATCCCTTTCTTTAGATTTCATTCTCCTCAACCAAAAGGAGAATATTTCACCTTTCACTTGCATTGACCTCTGCCATTCTATGATACAAGTCAGGGTCTGATTAACCCATCTACGTATTAGCAAAATCTCTTGACATAGGTTCCTTTTTCACCATCTTTACACATGCACTGTGGAAACTCTACACATGTTAGTGATTCTTTCATTGTTAAACATTATCTGAAATTCAGAACAAACTCTAGACCAATTTCATAACATGGCTCCCTGAAAGAAAGCAAAATAACCAGGGCATTCCACAAGATAGCTAATCACTTTGACTCCTTATAAATGGTAGAAGTAAAATGAACAGTTGAATTGATAGTACAATATGTAAAACATATTAATAACCACGTTAAAAATGGTTGAAACGTGAGAACCTGAAGTTCTTTCATTGCTATACCTGAATACCTGGGCTTATTGATAGATTGTTGCATATGATAAATTTTGAAATGCGTGTGTTGATTGAGTCTCTCCTCTCAAATTTTAGTTTTCAACCAAACTACTGAAGCATTTAAAAATGCAGTTGAAGAGGAGGAAAAAATTTGGCAATGGAAACCTTAAAATGTAAGATTCGGCACACATGCCTAGGTTCTCTGCCAAAGTCAAAAAGGACCTCTTTAGCATTATAGGTAAGGAAAGCAAACATGAAAGAAACTAATGTAGTCATTCAGTGGATGACATCCTTGAAACAGGAAGACCCAACGTTGACTCCCGTTCTGTCATTTTCAGAGGTGTCATCCTAGGCAAGTTATTCCACCTTGCTGTTCATCAGCATCCTCATCTGTATGGAGTCCCCTCATTTGTCTGATTGAAAGCACTGGGTTCAGTGCTTGTACCGGGCATACTTTAGGAATTCAAAGTATTGGTTGGCAACATTTTCCTCTGGACTAAATTATAAGGTTAATATGGATTTGAGGTCTAAATTATATGAAAAGGCAATTTAAAAGTAACCAAACTTTCTAGAATATTCGTTTTCATGTGATAAACTACAAGTACTATATAGAAAGCTAGATCATTCAAATAAGGAGAAATCTAAGCAAGAATCAAAGCTCTGACTTATACCTTGGTGATTAAACTGGTTTCATGTAAAGAAAGGGGATCTTGAAACATTCTTTTACTAAAGTATTAACCACAAGATTTAGAAACATAACTTTTTAAAGAATAAAGCTAATTCAAACTAAATACAATTTTAACCAGCTTTACAAATTAAGTTTTTGAGAAAAAAAAAATCACAACTAAACATCTTCACTATTAATATCAATACTAATAATAATAGTTTTGCCTATAATGTCATTTACTATAGCCTCAACAAAACGGTACTGCTTTACAGTCTTGACTTCATGTTGGAGAAGCAAAGTGGACCACCAATAATAATACAAGACTGGAAGAAAGGACTAGGCATGAAGATGACACTGTTGTACCTTTGAGTCCTTTTGAAAGGTAAAACGAGTAAGGACTGACAGCTTTCATCTAAATGACTGAAAATTATTTTGGAGGAATTGAAGAAAAAATTATGACTATTTACAACTTACTAAAATGGCTCATGTGAGTAGCAGGTAATTATGTGCAATGCAGGCATGACCAGAAGCAATATCTTCAAGTGGATTCTCAAAATGCTCGAGGTGTATCTTTACATTGGAAACAATATCATATTGGAGTGTAAAATAAATCCAAAGGAGTGAACTTATTAAGTAGTTCAAGAAACAAATCTAACCTTTCAAATCTGTGAAAACTTGGACAAGTTTGTACATGAAGAACAATAGAAAGTTTTCATACGAAAAAATAAAATAGATCTAAATATTACCCCATACATAATTAACTCTACCTAATAAAATGCAAGAATCAATAAGTCTTATTTTACCACATCCCAAAAACAATTACAATAAAATCCTTGTAGTGATAATTTCCCTGAGTAAATATTTCTCTAATCACAACGTTAACATATCTCTAAGTCTACATTTACAGATATAGAAATTATTCTAGTAATATCTCTATCCGGCAATATTTATATGCTGTTTTCAAGCTGTCACATACTTGTCTCTAAACACTTCTATATTCACATTTATGGGAGTAAAAATTATTTTAATATCTGTGTCTGGTAAATATCCCTATGTCATTCTCCATTCTTAAATTTATCTTAAATGAGACAATGTCCCAGAAAGCTTTTCTGAACTCATTATATTTTGTCGGTGAAGGTGGCCCCTCCCTGAAAGAAGCAATTTGAAGAGTGGTAACAATGTGTGACTATGCTTGTTGTTTGACTTAAATCAAATCATTTCTGACACAGTTTAAATCCTTAGGAATCTATCTATGGCCAATTCAAACAAATAAACACTCGAATAAGGAAAGTAGTATGAAGTCCTGCTGTCATACATTTCACTTAATAGTTGCTTTCCTGATGTATACGAGAGGAGTGTTTGAAAGGACAGCATGTATTTTCCTGTGATGTCAAAATGTCAATTCAAAATCCATCTGTTTTAGCAGACAAATAATACTTTGCCATAAATGTGAGCTAACAGCCAGTATTCTACCTGGCACCCAGAGGATATTGAGAAAATCCTCTATTGTCCTAGCAAAATATTAGTTATTATTTATAAGGCCTTATGGAAAAAAATAGTTGTCTGACATTCATATAGTTTTCTTAGAAGAAATATTCCCTTTCATCAACAGTGTTTAAAACATACCTAGGCAGCCAGAGCTATTGTTATTTACCTTGATGTTGAATTATTTTTCTAAATCTTGTCATTTTACAGAAGAGATGCTAAATATTGATAAGGTTTGGTTGGTTCCACAGCTTCCACATCAAGAAGCATAGAAAAAACCAGGAATAAAATAAAACATTTTCTCCCACTGTGCTGTAAATACACTTCATTCAAACCTGGTGTGAATGCCCCTCAAATCTACAGCTCATAGATTTTTAAGACTGAAAGTATATCAAAGCTAAGATTGCTAAATTAGTACCAATTTGATGCAATTTAAAATTGTGTAATCTCGTATCAGAGAAAACAAGCTGAAACTCTTTTATTTATCTAGTGATATTCATAGCTGTCTCATTGGTCTTTATTGCTTCAGTATTACTGTAGCTATAGCAAACATCTTTCCAAGATGTCATGTGGTTTTTCTGGCTAACATTTGGAAAAAACACCCAAGGAGGCCAATTGTTGGTCTTATGGGCATTCATCTTTCAAAACAAAAAAAAGAAGAACCAAAAAACCAAACAAACTAAACAAACAAACAAACAAAAACCCTACAGATTTTAATGAGCTAGCCAGAGAACAATTTGCTTTTAATAAATAACAAAATGTGATTTCTAGCCATAGCATTTTATCTGACATGTTATAAAAGTATGACCAATGTTTCTTTTAAGAGCAGGTTTTACAAACAAACATAAATATAACATATACCAAAAAAGGCTGGGACAGTAGGAAATGGGGTAATGATTTCTTAAACTAGATAATATTCTTGAATTTATTTTGCGTATCTTATGATGATTACAGAAAATGTTTTCTCCCATCCTCTCCCCAAGGTATAATAAAACACCTTTTGATTATAGCCAAGCCTCTGGAAAGCTTAGTCTCCTCAGATCCTACATCTTCCTGTAATAAATGAGAGTTTCGGATCATACCATTCATTCATTCACTTGCTCACTCCCCAAGTGTTAGTAAGTACCACATGTCAGTCCTGTGCTATGCTGGGGCTACATCAGCGAATGCAGACAGGCAAGGTCTCTGCACTACTGAAGCCTACAGCCTTGAGGGAAGACTGGCATTATCCACAACAACAAAATTTTTTTTCCATTGTGATAAGTACAGTACTGCAAAGAAGCACTGCAGGGTGATACGCAAGCATTTAACAAGAAATTTGACCTACAGTCAGAGAGGAGAGTTTTCCAAGCAGAGAGAATAATATCTGAAAAGGCCCTGAGGTGGTAAAGTGCAGGTTAAGTTAGAGAAACCAAAAAGAATGTGTGGTTGGAACAAAGACAGCCACAGGGCAAACAGCAAGATGTAGCTGCAGAACAGTCAAGAAGCCAATTCAGTGGGTCTCAGGCCACATGGAGGACTCCGGGCTTGATTCTGAGAACAAGGAGATGTGTTCAAAGATTGTAAGAAGGGGGATGGCATGGCTTAATTACCCCTGAAGTTAATTCCTATGCTAAAATTCTATAGTAATGTATTTTTCTCTACTATTTAAAATTGAAGTTGGGAATGTAAAGTACAATATAAGGAATATTGTCAAAAAATATTGTAATAACTATGTATGGTGCCAGGTAGGTTCTAGACATAGGTACCCAGGGGTTCACTTTGTAAGTTGCATAAATGTCTAACCACTATGCTGTACACCTGAAACTAATATAATATCGAATGTCAATTGTAATTGGAAAACAAAATTTAACTTTAAAATAAAATAAAACTGAAGTAAGCAGGGCTGGCATTGTTATATCTTACTGTAGAGATTATGATTTGACATAGGCACAGAACTCAAGTTGATAAATTGTAAATTCATTATTACATTGTTAAACTTAATTTAGTTCATTAGTCTCCATTTCTCAATGCTCAATAATGAGAGGATAAGTCAGTCTTTGCAATTCAAGTTAAGCACAGTCACTTCTACTTTACACCTTGATCTGTTGAATACAACTCAGTCATTCTTTACGATTCTTCCACCACTTCCATCACCATTTGACTTTCCTTTCCTTTCTTACTGTAGATAACCTATGTTCTCCAAGGTTTTATGTATTGTCGGGCTTCTGGCCCACGACTCTTTATTCTCCACATTGTATGTAACTCATCTCAGCTAATCTTTTATAACATGCTGATATATTCTGCTGATGGCCTGGATCCTACCCTTACCCAGTCCAAGATGTATCTATTCCTCATCTTAACTGTTCCTTTCTTATAAGTTCTCCTTCCCCATCTTAACAGAACAAGACTGAGATAATCCAATATTACAAGGAATGTTAGAGGGACTTCAAGACACACACAAAAAAGTCAAAAATATGAATAATAAAATGGTAGTAATTACATATCTATCAACAATTACTTTAAATGTAAATGGATTAAACATTCCAATCAATAGATAAGGTGGCTGAATGGATAAGGAAACAGAATCCTTACATATGTTGCCTGTAGGAGACTCACTTCAGATCAAAAGACACATATAGACCGAATGTAAAGGGATGAGACAAAGATATTTCATGAAAATGGAAATGGAAAAAAGAAGCTATGGCAGCAATACTCATAACAGACACAACAGACTTTAAAACAAAGGCTATAACAAGTGACAAAGAAGGACCCGGTGATCCCACTTCTGGGTAATTATCTGAAGAAACCCAAATGCTACTTTGAGGGGTCATGTGCATCCATATGTTCATTGAAGCATTGTTTACAATGGCCATGATGTGGAGGCAGCCTGGGTGTCCAGCCATAGATGAATGTCTAAAGAGGAGGTGCTACATACCATGTTTCCTGCAAAGTAAGACCTAGCTTGACCATCAACTCTAATGCATCTTTTGGAGCAAAAATTAATAAAAGACCAGGTCTTAATATAATATACTATAATATAATAAGTACTGGGTCTTATGTAATATAAAACTGGGTTTTATATAATATAATATAATATAATATAATATAATATAATATAATATAATATAATATAATATAATACTGGGTCTTACATAATATAAGACCCAGTCTTATGTGACAGGGTCTTATATAATATAATACAATACAATACAATATAATATAATATAATACCAGGTCTTATATAATATAATATAATGTAATGTAATATAATATAATACAATACAATACCAGGTCTTATATTAATTTTTGCTCCAAAAGACGCATTAGAGCTGATGGTCCGGCTAGGTCTTATTTTCGGGGAAACACAGTAAATATAATGGAATATTGCTCAGCCATGGAAGGGAATGGGTTCTCACCATCTGTGCAGCATGGCTGGACCTGGAGGGTATCGTGCTGAGTAAAGTACGTCAGAAAGACAGATGCAATGTGTGAAAGATAGATGCAATGTGATTTTGCTTACATGTGGAATCTAAAGAACAGAATAAACAAACAAAACAAAAACAAACTCATAGATACAGAGAACATTTTGATGGTTGCCAGACAGGAGGGGGTTTGGGAATGGGTGAAAAAGGGGAAGGGATCAAGAAGTACAAAATGGTTTTTACTAAAGCAGTCATGGGAATATAGAGTATAGCATCAGTAATATAGTCGATAATATTGTAATAACTATGATGTCTGATGGATACTAGATTTATTGGGGTGATAGATGGGAGGGGTTTGGGAGACAGGATGAAAAAGGTGAAGGCATTAAAAAGTACAAGTTGCTAGTTACAAAATATTCACAAAGATGTAAAGTAAAGTCAATGATATAGTAACGATGGATAGCGTCAGGTGGATACTAGACTAGTCAGGGAGATCACTTCTTAAATTACATAAATGTCTAACTATTATGCTGTACACCTGATATTACTATAAAATAATATTAAATGTGAACTGTAATTGAAAATTTAAAAAGGGGTAAAAGAGGTGAAGGGAAATAAGAGGTCCCAATTTCCAGGTATGAAACAAGTAAGTCATGGGGATGAAATGTACAGCATAGGGAATATAGTCAATAATATTGTGATAACATGGTAACGGTGTCAGATAGTTGTGGGACTTATGGTGATCCCTTCTTTAGACATATAAATTTTGAATAACTGTTGTTTCCACGTGAAACTAATATAACATTAATGTTAGGTATATTTTAATAGAAATCTTTAAGAAAAAAATCTTACTGTGATCATGTCTCATCATGAACACTCCCTTATGCACCAATGCATGACCATATCTGCAGAACCAAAGTGAAAATTGGAACTAAGAAATCATTACATAATTTCTAGTTCCAGGTATGGTCTTGGTCCTAACAGATGCTTATAATTGTTTATCGATGATGATATCCTATAAAGCTGCCACTATTTGCTACAAATTACCCAGATTGCCTTTTGGAATTGTGAATGTCCTCCAAACTGCGGACTTCATTTTGATTCGTTAACCCTGGCATGTATGTCGATTGAATAAGTTCTTCCAAACTGCCCTGGAATATCAAACTTTGAGGCCTTAACATAGCATTCCTCTTTCAGCCTTCTAATTCCATTAAAATGATAGAATATTGATGAATTGTAAAGACTGAACCAAACTTCATTCTAAATTATTTCTCAGGCAGACTGAATGGCTTATTCCATGCCATCTGTAATCTATTTTCTCTTGCGGACCATGGCACATAATGGTGAGGCAGCTGGTGAAGTTAGAAATATACATAGTAGAAGGTAATTCTCCCACCATCACCACCCCTTCCATGATGTTTACTGACCTAGAATTTCAATAATATCTGCTGGCTATTCATGGTTTAGTGTGTTTCAAATAGCGTGCTAGGTGCTTTTCATTTGTTATCTCATTTACTCTTAAAAAAGCATCCCATGAGATAGGTGCTATTATCATCATCAATCACATTTTACAGATGAAGAAACTAGGCACTAGCACCAAATAGCTGGTAAATATGGTAACTAGAATTCAAAGCCAAACTGTTCTGCTCCAAAGCCTTCCTCTCCTCTGTCATTTATTACCACGACATTTGCCTAATATAGTACCCTCACCTAAGTTATTCCATCCGAACTTAAATAACAGAGTTCAGGTGAGCATAATTAACCTTAATATTCTTAAAATAGAAACCTATAAACATATATATCCTCACAAATACAGGTTTAAAATGGAGCCTTTCCTGAGTCATAAGGACCACACATGAATTGACACACACAAAAGTATAAAATGTAAATAAGAAGTACTATGCCATTCCTATTGGATAATATCTAATCTCACAGACATCAATGCAAGTAGACAAATGTACATAAAAGTGAGAATTTATATTGTCTAAATAGGGCATACATGCACATTCCAATTTGCCCCTGTACATATTTACCTCCACTGTCAAAAAACATACAGACAGGACTATTTTTACTTTAAAAAAAAAACCCTTGGGACCCACTGAATTCAGAAGTCCACTTCAGGAGTTCGTTCATTCCATGTGCATGGGCATCATTACAGTCTGAAAAACTTATTAACTATATAATCAAAAAGGTCCTCTTGGAATTTTCTTTCTTAGCCTACTTCCAAGGGAAATTGTTTGCAGGTTTCTTCAGGGCAATGGTTATCCACCAAGTGCTCAGGCTGGTCTTCAAATGCTCCAGACCAAATTTACTGTAATAACGATAACGACTCTGTCTCCTGATCTTTTTAACCACTGTACATCTTTTCATCTATTTCCATTTCCCTTAGGTAGAGTGCAGACTAAAAAAATCATCAGGCCCATTTTTCAGACCTATATATCCTCAGAAACAATTTTGATAATCATATTATTAGTGTGCATAACCCCATCCATTAGAACTCTGCTAGGACTCACCTAAATGTCCGACTCTTGTTCATGTGCTCTATGTATAGCTACAAATGTCAAAAATTCTAAATAAAGTGTGTGAATCTTGATTGATAAAAAGAGATGGCTCTTTTCTGTAGCAAGTAAAAAAAACAGTTAAAATTTTAGCACCTGCTTAAAATTGATCTTTAAGATTCTTTAAAATTGTTCTTTAGTTAATGCAGATGACGCACATTTATATCCCAGTTCAGGAATAGTTTTTTAATGCATGATTATTCGGGAGAGAATATTAGATTTATTACCTTTGCTAATGAACACTTAGATAAAAATGGTATTCTCAAGATAAGTATTCTCATGAGGTGAACTCTGATTACCATATATTAATTTTCATTTCAGTTCATAATTATATAAAGAGTGAACCTGGTGGCTTTTCCATATCGAAAATGGGACCTCTCCAAAGTACACTCTGCCATAATTCTCAAGTGTCCCCTGTCACTTTCGTAATGTCACATATCAGTGGAACTAGAATTCATCATCATGGAAGCAATTCCAGAGGTTTAAAGAAGCAGTGGATAAACTGGAAAGACGTAGGATGTAACCTCAGACCTTTAAAATAAATGTGTTAGCCCTGTTTCAGTGGGATCGGGGGGACTGACTATAAGAATAGTCAGTGAATTGGCTGAGATGCCCCTTTCCATATATTCTACACCCAAGACAGTTTCTTACTTATCTGCTTCTTTTTTCATAGCAGCATTTACCAGAGTCAAATGCAAGAGAGAATGCAATTCTTTAGTAACTCCAAGATGCAGCTGCATCTCCAAAATTTGAGACAATGCTGCAACTTCTCAATAGCAAACAGTGTCTCTAGGGCTACAGAACTCACTTTTGCTACAGAATATCTCCTGGTGCTGAGGAAGCTTGGGCAGATGGATACATCAGGAGTCCAATATAAGAAGAATTTTAAGAAAAAAAAAAATTATTTGATCATCTAACTAACTGGATTTGGGTAGGGAAAACAACATTAAGTGCCTTGATGAAATATAAGTACTAGAGGTCCATGCCCATTGTGTGTGATAATTTAAGCCTGGTTATTTTGTGTTCTGGTGGACCTAAGAAATATCAACTTATTGTACAACATTTGCTACAAAAAAAGAAATGGAACATCTACACGATTAATTAGCCTGTTTATACTTAATATTTTTATCCCATGTATCATTTTCAAGTATCTCTTAAAGTGGCTAATTATTTTGGTAGAAGATGATCAAAATTAGCATTAAACATGTTAACTCTTCTTGTGATATAGCATACATACAGAAAATTTCACAAAAGTGTAGAGCACAGGGAAGTATCACAAGGGAATCATACCAATGAAAACAACACTCAGTAAAGCAATAGAGTGTCTTACAAGTCCCTCACTCCATGTTCCCTCCCAATAACTACCTCCTCCCTTCTCTTCAACGATATCACAGTTTTAAAATGTGTCTATGAGTTGCTTGATCATCCTGCTTTCAACAGGTAGAGCCTGAATCCCCCTTCCCCGAGTGTGCACTGAACTTAATGATTTGCTTCTAACACATGGAATATGGCATGTGTGACTTTGAAAACTAGATTACAGAAGGTATTAGGATTCCTCCTTACATGAATTCTTGGACCAGTCACTCCGGAGGAGGCCAACAGCTTTATGGAGGAACCCATATGGAGAAGAATTAAGGCCTGATGGCAAAGCCAATGGGGAACTAATGTCTCTTAACAAATCCATGAGAGTGAGCCATTGTGAAGCGTATACACCAGCCCCAGCCCCAGATGACTGAAGCGCTGGGGTTTAGACTGAAACTTCACGACAGACCCTGAGCCAGAACCACCCAAATAAGGTGTTCCAGAAATCTTGACTCACAGACATTGTGAGATAATAAATATTTATTATTGTTTTAAGGCACTAAGTTTTTAAGTAATTTGTTTTGCAGCATTATAATTAATACAAAAGATAACCACTTTTCTAACTGCTAACACCATAGTTTAGTGTAACATGTTTTTAAATATTCTATTAATAGAATCATTATTTATTCCTGTATTTAATTTATGTAATGCAATATTTTGCTTGTTAGATTTATCCATATTATTATATGTATTGGTGGTTCATTTATTTTCGTTGTTGTATAATAGTCCAATGCATGAATACGCCACAAATTATTTATCCTTTCTGCTGATAACATTTAGTTTGTTTGTAGTTTTTACTATTAGAAATAATATTTCTATAAATATCCTTGTACATGTCTTTGTGCATATGCGAGCATATTTTTATTGAATATATATACCTAAGACTAGAATGCTAGGGCATGTGGTTTGCAAATAGGCAAATTTAGTCCCTAAGAACAAATATATTTCGAAAGAGTTTCGGAAAATTTACATTTCCATTAGCAGTGTGTGACAATTCTACTGGTGCATGTACTTGACAGCAATTTGTATCCTGAAAGATAAACATTTCATCACTTTTTCCAACTTAAAATTGGTCCCATAAAGGTATATGGAAACTATAAGAAGATAAATTCAATTTTATATCTGACAAAGGAATTGCATCATGAGCATATAAAATAAACTCCTATAAATCAATGTAGGAATGTAACGAGAACAAATCAAATTTTTTAAATGGGCAAAGGACTTGAAAAGGCATTTTAAAAAGAATATCAAATGGCCAAAGAGAATATGAAAAGATGCTCAACATCAATAGGAGGAGGCAAATATACCTACCAATAGGAGGCAAGTACAAATTAAAATTATAAAGATATACCTACTACTACACACCTACCAGACACGCTAAAATTCAAAAGACTGATAAGACCAAATTTTAATATAATGTGGAACAATGGAATTCTTTCACATTGACAGTGAGTGTAATGTGGTATAACTTTGTAAAAGTGTTTATCAACGTATTTGAAAGTTAAACACATACTTACCTTAGGTATTCTACTCCTAGATATTTACAGTATAGAAATAAAAGCACATGTCCACAAGAATATATACATATATACATATATACATACGCATATATATGTGTGTGTATATATGTGTATATATATATATATACACACACATATATATGTGTAATTGTTCATTGCAGATTTATTTATAATTGTTCAAAACTAGAAAAAATAATTCCAAATATCTAACCCAAGAAAATAAATAAATTTTGGTTTATTCATGCAGTGGAATATTGCACAATTTTTAAAATGGCCATTTGACTAATATGCACAACATAGATGACTATCAACACATTATGTTGAGTGAAAGAAACCAGACACAAAATGAGTATGATTTCATTTATGTGATACTCAAAAACAGGCAAAATGCATCAATAGTAATTGCATTAGTTTGCTAGGGCTGCAAAATATCACATACCTAGTGGATTAAATAAAAGTTTATTTTCTCACAATTGTGGAGGCTAGAATCCAAGATCAATATGTTTGCAGGTTTGGTTTCTACTGAGGCCTCTCTCACTGGTTTGCAGATACCACCCTTTCACTGTGTCATCAAATGGTGGTCCCTCTCTCTGTGTTTTCTGTGTCCTAATGTCCTCTTTTTATAAGTATACTAGTTATGTTGAACTAAGTAAGGCCCACCCATATGACTTCAGTTTACCTTTATTATCTCTTTAAAGACCCTCTGTCCAAATACAGTCACATTGTGAAAAACTGTATGTTAGGTGCTCAACATATGAACTTGAGGGCAAGACAATTTGGTCCATAACAGTAATATAGTAATAGAAGTCAGAATAGCAGTTTTTGCATTTTGAGGGGGTGGAGAAAGGCATGAAGCAACCTTCCATGGGGCTGGAAGTGTATCGCTTTCTGGGTGGTAGTCATATAACTGTATACATCATACAAAAATTAAACGAGGTGTACACTTTAGGCTTCCACTCTTTAAACGCTTTACATAACGCAAGTGGTATTCAGCAATAATAACAGAAAACTAAAGGTATTTTCAGTAACATGATAAATAATATTACTAAGAATATAGTTATAGTGCTTTGAAAGTCCAGGTTCAATGAACAACCCATCCCTTTTCATTAATTTTCACACTAGCAGATATTATTCATACAACAAATACTAAGAATATACTGTGTGCTCTACGTATTGGAATATAAACATAAAAGCCAGTTTCAACAAGTCTTGCATATTTTAATTTGAAGGATTTAGAAGACCTTCAGACTATATTTCCATTTCTTCATCTAAATCTACACTATTCTAACCTCTTGAAAGAGGAAAAAAGTAAAAATTCATCAAAAAGAAAACACTAGTTTATTTCTTTTAATAAATTTGTAATCATTCCAAAAGATTAAGTTTTACCAAAGGAAGAAGAAAGGGAAATGTGACATAAAACAGTTTTCCTAAATCATATATTTATTTGCTTACATAATAAGATAATTTAATATCACCAGGCTTAAAAGAAATAATGTCATGTTTCAATCATGTTTTGGAATCTATATAATTAATGGTGTCCATGCAAGTTCTGATTGTCATGGTAGATGAAAGGATCCCCAAATCTGGAATTTGCTTGCAGTTAATTATCTTTAATCAAGTTTCAAGAGATGGGGCTCAATAAGGTACTGGTAAATTATAATATAATAAATAAATAACATATAATAAGGTCTTCTTAAAAAGCTTTCCCATGCATGTATTCATGTTTCAAAGGCATATGACAAGTCCCACAGACTCTCAGTCATGTTTAACATCATAGCAAATAGGAAAGGCAAAATAGCTGAAATACAAAACGCATTAGCCACTTCTTATTTAAAAACATAGATATTCAGAAAAAATAAGGTATTAACACGACTGTAAACTCTAGGATTTCAAGACCCACTACTTAGGCAGATTCTGTTTCTGTCCAGTAAATATTACCTCACCATAAAAAGAAAAAGGATTCATCTTTAACAGAACAACTAATAACTAATATATCATTACAAATAATCTCCCAAATACATAATTTCATATTTTCTTCTACTCATTGGTGTTCCTATGCACCCAATAAAACAAAACAGCTAAAGGTAAACCCTTCACATACAGGAAAGGGAAGGGAAGGAAAGAAACGGGGAGGGGAGGGGAGGGGAGCAAAAGGGAGGGGAGAGGAGGGTAGAGGAAATAAATAGCAGCACCCAAAATGGATTACAATACTTTTAGTTAAAATACTCATGTCAGAAAAATAAATGCGAGAAAATAATTTTCAGGCACTGCTGCTTCAAATTTCAGTCCATCTTGGAATTTAGCTAAAAGCTACCATTACAGACTTCCCATCCAGCATATATTTATTGAGCACTCATTATGTTCCAACCAGTGTTCTAGGTCCTGTGGATACAGAAGTGAATAAAACAATGTCCCCATACTCATGGAGTTTGCATACCAGTGTGATCAATGATACGATATGAGATCCAGGATATAGGATATATATGCATACACATACAGTATTAAATAGCACTTTGAAGAAAAGTTAAACATTTATTTTAAAAAATAAAGCAGAGTGGGATGTATACACAATGGAATACTATTCTGCCATAAGAAAAGATGAAATAGTACCATTTGCGACAACATGGATGGATCTTGAGATTATAATGCTAAGCAAGATAAATCAGACAGAAAAAGTCGAGAACCACAAGATTTCACTGATATGTGGTATATAAAACTGAAAATAACAAAAGAACAAGACAAACAAATGAAGAAACAAAAACTCGTAGTCATAAACAATAGTTTAGCGGTTACCAGAAGGTAACGGGGCGGAGGGGCTCTAAAAAAGGGTAAAGGGGGTCAAATATATTGGTAATGGAAGGAGAACTGACTCTGGATGGTAAACACACAATGTGAGATATGGATGATGTATTACAGAATTGTACACCCTAAACCTCTGTAACTTTACTAACAGCTGTCACATAAACTTTAATTTAAAAAAATAAATAAAGCAGAGTAAGGTGATAGAGAAAAATGAAGGGAAAGGAGGCAATTTTAGGTAGCAGTGGTGAGGAAAAAGCTTTCTTTGAGAAGGTAAAATCTGACTTGAGACATGGAAAAAAATGAGGAATGAAGCTGAACTATGACAAGACCTCAAGGAAGAGCATTTCAGGCAGAGGGAAGAACAAGTGAAGAGACTTAGAACAGTAAATGTGCTTATTACTTTTGAGGAACTGGCAGAAAGGCATATGACTGGAGCAGAGATTGTAAGTGGGAAACAGTGAAGGCAGTGAGATATTCAAGGTCCAGATTATGAAGGACTTTTTATTTCAATTAAGGACTTTGGAATTTATTCTCATTGTGATGGGAGGCCACTGGTGTTGCTGCAAAATCTGACTGATGTTTTTAAAACATCACTGTGTTTATAGTGAGTAGACTAAAACAAGGGAGAGCTTGAATCCCCAAGAAGAGTCAGGAGGTTATTATGGAAATGAGGTGCTGGTAGCTTTATGAGAGCAGTAGTGGTGGTGGAGGGAGAGGAAGACAGGATACGTAATGAATATGGAGTCAAACAGATTTGCAGTGTGATGAAAAGAATACTCAAGGACGACTCAAAAATTTTGTCCTGTGCAACTGGTGAATTTTTACTGTTAAAAAGAGTAGAAGAGAAAAACATGTGGGCAGGCATAGAAATCAGGAGTTTGATTTGAGACATGCTAAGTCATAAGGGCCTATTAGACATCAAAGTAGGGGTGTTGAGTAGGAAACTGGATACTAAAAAAAAGGCACTAAGAGGAGTGTCCCAATATTGGTCTAATTGACTGGTTATTACATATTTCATACTGTAATATATTGTACAATATTATATATGTACATATAGATATATCTAGATAGATGATAGATAGATAGATAGATAGATAGATAGATAGATAGATAGATAGATAGATAGATAGATAGATGATAGATAGATAGATAGATAGATACTGGTGTTTGATTAAATTTAAAATCCCAGAATGGGGTGAAATCACCTAGAGACTGAATAAAGCATATGGATTATTTTTAGTAAATCACATATCCTCCATTTTAGGCCATGCAGTTGGGGTGGTACTAAACCCAACATGAAATTCCTTGGCTTAAGCAAATCAGGAATTCCATCTGCTTGGATAAACAACTTCAGGTTTGGGTCAGGTCCAATTTTGGCTTTGAGAAAAGATGAGCTTCACGGGAAAAGTTTTTCCCAATTTCCTGTGAAAGCTATCAGAAAAGAGGTACTCTTTAGAGGAAAGCCTGAATTAAGATGAAGTTGACCCTGCAAACAACGTAAAGTACAGAAATGGAAAGAATAGCTACTCAGGATAGTCTTTAATCAACTGTCAGATGAAGCCAGTATATCTCAAAACTTTTAATTTCAGAAAACCAATAAGCATCTTAACTCTAGCAGATGTTTTGGTGGTTTTAATTGATGTTGATAAGCATCTGAGTGCAAAAACAGAAAGAAAAAGGTAAAAAGAAACAAAGGGAGAGAGGGAGCAAAGAGAAAGGAAGGAGAGAATTAAAGAAGGACTTAAAGAAAGGATTAGAGGGAAGGAGGGAGGGAGGGAAGGAGGGAGGGAGGGAAACAGGGAGGGAGGGAGGAGAAAATTCTTCAGTCTGGGTAGTACAAAAGAAAAATGAACCAGAGAAATGCATTCTTTCACTCCCTGAAGGAGATAGTCCAGCCATTTCGTACAAAATCTACAAATATCACCTGATTTAGAGTAGGAGTGAACCTTCAGAAATTTGGTTCTCTCAGGTGGTTAAGACACCTGCCAGAAAGGACCTTCCTCTTCTCCATTTTATAAATGGAAATTGATGTCAGTGAGAGTTGGTTGCTTGATCGATGCTACATTATCTTACTCCAATCAGGTACCACACTGTTCCTGAAATTTGCTTCCTCAAGGCACTCTGAATGAGTGATCAAGGAGTCCTAGTGCTCTGAAAACCCTTAGCCCACGTGAGGGAGATGTGTCATCACTGTGTTCTGAAATCTCAGTGAATAAGACCAGATTTTGTTGTGTTTTCTATAAAAAGGGCAGTGTAGTCAGCTTTTATCAAGAGATCAATAACAAAACTATTTAAAACTTTTTTTTTTCTGATCCATTTGCAACTAAAACATAACAAGGGGCATTTCCTAATTCCTGAACGGTCAAGAAATATTCTGCACAAAATGAAGCCATTTCCGTTAACATGGCATTAATTCAGTTTTGAAGGAATGGGGAAGGGACTGCAGGGTACCTCTCCCCTCAACTCTGTGCTGTTCACCTGGACTTGGCCTGAGTGCTGGCAGATGCAGGGAGAATAATTGAGGATTATATTTATCCTTTCTGTTGACATCCGGAAAAAAAAAAAAAAACCCAGGCAAAAGTCAGCAGCCGTTAATTCAAATAAGTACAGTTCTTTTGACAATGCATTTGAACATCTTTCTTTTTTAAAGATGTAAAGTCTCTTTCTAATCCATCATGTTTTTACCAAATCTAAGCTTTGCCACATAACTTACATGTTGGGAACTTGTTCAAATAACATCGTTAAGTACTTTCTGCTTTTCTGATAAAGATGTATATAAAAGAATATTTTCAACAGCCAAATTTTGGGTAGCTTCACACATACCAGAAACACCTGCCAGCTGTCTCTACAGCTACCTTGCTTCCTAATATTGTATATTTTAAATAGTCATATGTATAATTCATTAAGTGTTTCTAATTGATATTTGTTATTCAGATGAACTGCAAGGCTCCGATCTTCCAATCTTTAAAACACATATAATCTGGTTGATACAAGATGAGAATCAAATTCAAATATTTAATTTATTTTTCTGTTGTTTATTTATTTGTTTGTTTGTTTTTGTTACTTAGTTTGTTAGTTTGGGCAAGCAACGTTCATTTGTATTTGTGACTGGCAACGTATAACTTCTGTCTCCTAAAACACAGGAAAGTTTTTGGCCACCAAGGCTGTCAGAATCAAATTCGAAAGTGCTTTGTACTTAGTTCTTGTGTGTCAGCTGCCCGCTGTGTGAAAAAGTAGAGTACTCAAAGCATAGAGAGAGAATAAAATAGAGATGAAATAATTGCCCCAGCAGCCACTTAATTGCATTTGTGTACTTACATTTTGCTAGAACTATTCAAAACACTATTTCAAGTCATAATTCCTTTGTCTTAAAACCTTATGTTCCAGTCATTTTTAATACAAATATGTTTTTTATCTTCTACTTTTGGGGGGGGGGTCAGGAGGGTCATGTGCACACAGTTTTCCATGGCATGGAAATGGCTCAGAAACTCAATCGTCTGCCTTCGTTGTAATGTTTTTAATGTTCAGCAAAGGGCTGCAGTCTCTCAGCACACTAGTGACATCTCTGATGGCATAATTCAACACACTTTGAGTGCGATTCCTTGAGAAACCCCAGACTGGTAAACCCAGTACCAAAGAAGAATGTTTCCTCCAGCAGCAACACTAAACCGCAGATTACAGCTGAGAAAACTGTCCACAGCTCTCTAGGAGGGCTTCATGCACTGCTCTAATATAAACACTCACTCATAATATATTTCATATTTATATTACATATATTAATATGCATACTTGTTATTTTTATATATTTATAGAGAGATTTATTCCCAATTACTGAATTTTAAAAAGTCATCTTGAAATGTCCCTAAATAGATGTACAGTCCAGTGACTAAGCCAACCTAATTTCTCATTTTTTCTTCACTGTTGTTTTGTCATAGTAGCTGGGTGTCTTTCTGTTATAAAGGAGATTTTTTTTTTTAAAGGTGTCAATGCTCAATAGTCTATCACATCAAATCACAACAGAGAGGAAAATGCCTTGGAGGTAAAAAACAGCTTCGTTTTACAATTATGGTTTCACACGGATTCTGTTGAATCTATACACTTGCCGAATCTTATTATGAGGAATCCTCTGTTACCTGAAGGGATCCTCATTAACCTGAGCGATGGGACAGATAAACACAGTAGTGGACAACATAATTTTGCCCTTTGCCACGTTCTTCTCGTCATTGCTGAAGGCACTGCATCCCAACACAGAATAAAAGAGACAAAATAGAATCTGAATTTCAAGTGGAGAAAAATAATAAAACATTGTGACAATAAGGATTCATTTATGAAGTTTACATGAACAAAACTAAATGCCCTGCATTAATTTAAAAGGAAATTCATATTAGGAAAGGTGGTATTTAATTTTCGGCTATGCATTGAAGTGATGAAAGACATTTTCTTCAGAGGGAGTTGTTATGAGAAAAAGACATACTTCAAAGCTATTGGCACTGAAGCACTATGGAGAATCCAGCAAATTGGCTTGACTTATTTTTGTCTGTTCCTTCAAAAAGGTTGTCATTCTATTTTGTGCTGTATTTAAAATATCATAATACCTATTTTTAAAACAAAATGATACATCTTTGTTCTTTATATTCCATGAAGGTTATTATTTTTTAGAGGATGTGTGGACAATATAGCCATAGATTTAGAGTTAGATTTGACAGATTTAGAGGCATCGGAAGAACAGGACTGGAAACTTTAAATCTGTTTCCAGATCCAACTTTGGTGCTGGAAATGCTTGAATTGAATAATATATTTTCCTTTAGAAGTTTCCCCTATCTCAGGTAAAATCAGAATAATTATCCAGTTTACAGGTGACTTTAATGCTTTGTTATCTTTTTAATGAGGAAATGCTCTTAAGGAAATTTGTATCTCTCTCACACATACACACAAATACGGCAAACAAGCAAATCTATATTTAGGGTTACTTTCTACACTAGCCACCTTTAGACAAAAAAAGAGAGAGAGAGAGAGAGAGAGAGAGAGAGAGAGAGAGAGAGAGAGAGAGAGAGAGAGAGACTGCTTATTATATTAACATAAACAAAAGCTGATGTAGCATTTTTAAAAATTCACCTCTGAAATCAGATGGCTTAAGTTCAAATCCCATCTCTTTGTTACTATATGGTGATCTTGGGAATATTACTTAAATTTTCTGCACCTTCATTTAAATATATATACATATATATATGTATATATATATATATGTATATATAAATCTATCTCTGTCAAAACTTTGATGATGAGAATTGTTATGATATATGTGAAAGAACTTAGAACGGTTTCCATTTTGTAGTAAATACTACATAGAAATGTTAGCTGTGGTTATCGTTGTACTAATTCATATGAAACCAGTTACTTATGCCACTAGAATATAAACTTTAGTCATCAGGCAATCCGAATAAAAAAATTAAAATTAAAAAAATAAGAGTTTATGCTTGTTTTTACTCAATAAAAAGAAAACAGTATGCAAACTTCTATTTATTATTTTTGTTATATTTACATTTACTACAAATGTTCTACAAATCTATCAGATTGCATCACTTCATGCACTCCTTACTGTTTTGCTTAAAACAAGCTCCCTAGCCATCACCCCGAAAAATGAAAGAAAACAAATTGCTAGAAGCTTAATCATTATTATCTAAATAGTTTCTATGTCTGAGAAGGGTTGACAGGGGAAGAACAATGACAATTAAACAATCTCATGCCAGTACTACAGACCTAGAGTAAATTCACCTGCTTTATTTTTGAAAAAAATGTTTTTTAAATGCTGTACAGGACTTGTACAAAAGATGTCTTGTTGGGAGTACAAAACGAAGCTATACTATTTGGAAGATAAATGTAAATATAAAGTCTGATATTCAGATAGGAATATGGGTATCAAAATGTGACGTACCCTGAGATAATGTGTTTTTATTCTTTTTTTAATTAAATTTATTGGGGTGACAATGGTTAGTAAAATTACTTGGGTTTCAAGTGTATGAGATAATGTGTCTTTAAACAAGTATAAATTTTTAAAGTTTAAAACCTAATCCCAGAAAAGCACATTTAGACATTTCAAAACTTGCGTCAACAGAGTGCATTTCAGTGTTTAGCCTTATATTCTAATCATAGTGCTACACATGTGGTTCCTGGGCAGTTCCTCTCTGTACGCTTATGAATTTTGTGTGATTGTTATTATTTGGGGCTAGATCCTAGATCTGCAAGAGGCATGAAAACATAAGACCAATATTTTTTTTTCCTACACAAGGTTAAAAAAAAAACATTTTATTTCAAAGATTTTTCAAGCATTTTAGCATTCAGCTTTAAATTCAAATTCGATTTTTACATTAACAAAGCATTGGAATTAGAATGTTCAGTTGTTTGGTTGGTTGACTTTAAAAGTAAAAAAAATAATCCTTAACCCATTTATTATGTATTGCCTCAGTTATATAAATCATGTCTTTTTCTCTTTTTCTAACAAATATTTGCCACATCTAAATAGAAGATATCTGTTTACCATTCTCAAATATTTTTACTTATATTCATCATTACCATGTATATTTTCACTAATTACTCAGTACCAAGAAAATATATACCCACACTCTCCCTTTCCCAGTTAATTTGCTCCAAAGGGTTGAAAATCCACCTGGTGTTATGTAGACCAAATTTTCTTAAGAGATACGATACCAGATTTACAACAATAGAACCTCTACAGTATAAATTATCAAGTGATGCCAAACTCACGTACTCTGGAAACAGAAGCAGAAACTTAACTTTATTGGCAAAACGCTTTTTAATGATGCTAGCTATCTCCCCTTTATGACAGAATTGTTTCCATATCATCTTTCACTCCAGAGTCACAATAATAAATACCAAAAAACTTGGAATTATATTCTGCCTTTCACTTTCTGTAGCTCAAAAACTTTTACATTTTTAACTATCTCATATCTTTATAAGTTTTATTCTGGAAAAACTATTTTCCTCAAGAACAATGTGGTAAACAAGATAGTCTTAACAAATTTAAATGTATATTGTTTATATCCTTTATTGTCTTGTGTCATACTTTTTAATCTGTCAGTTCACCCTAAGCTGGTCAGATATAAAAAGAATCTGATACTAAAAAGTAATTACAGAAATGAAAGTATATATTCACACAAAAAGTTGGACCGAGGTGTTCATATCATAATTACTCATAATAGCCAAAAATGAATTGATAAACAAAATGTGGCATATTCACACAATAAGGAATAAAGTACTGATATATGAGATCTGATAATTAAGTGTACGAACTTGTTGCAACAATGTTGCTCACATTTTTTGATATCAGAGGGATTATTCATTATGAATTTTGCCAACTGGACAGACAGTTAACCGACCTGAACTTTTCACTGACAATTCATGGCTCTTGCATCACGAGAATACACGGCAGTATCTGTGAGCGAGTTTTTAGCCAGTAAAAAAATAACTGTTGGAACACCTTCCCTAATCATCTGATCTGGTCCCCAATGATTTCTTTCTTTATTAAAAGATAAAGGAAATATTGAAAGGAAGATGATGACATTCACAGTATCAAGGGTGTTTTGATGACATTCGCGGCATCAAGGGTGATACGATGACAGCTCTGATGGCCATTCCAGAAAAAGAGTTCCAAATTGCTTTGAAGGGTGGACTAGGTGCTGGCGTCGGTACATAGTTTCCCAAGGGGAGTACTTCAAAGGTGACAGTAGTGACAGCAATGAGGTATGCAGCACTTTTTCTAGGATTAGTTCGTAAACTTAATTGTCCGACCTTGTATGCTACAACATGAACAAACATTGAAAACATTATGCTGGGTGAAAGAAGCCAATCACAAAAGACCATATATTGTATGAGTCCATTTATATAAAATATCCCAAATAAGCAAATCTATAGAAAAAGATAATAGTGGTTGCTTAGAGAAGGCATTCAGGGGAAAGATTGCGGGAATATGGGGAGTGACGGTTAAGAGGTATAGGGTTCCTTTTCGGAAAATGTTCTAAAATTGATTGTGAAGATTGTTTCATAAGTTGGTGAATATGTTAAAAAAATATTAAATTGGTGAACTGTATGATATATGGATTATATCTCAATAAAGTTGTTTTTAAAAATTAATAGCAAAGTTCAGCAGGACTTCTGCTATATTTTCAGCTTGTCTTCCCTCAACTTGGAGGACATTTTTCAGTATGAAGCTTCCTAACCAAATATTTGCAGTTAATGATCCTCTTGTGCCTCTTCCTTTCGAGGGAGACTCAAAGTGATGAAGGCACTTCATGATTACACAGCTAGGTGGCAATGACTAGAACGCCAAAATTCCCTCCCCACATCAGGTTTTTTCCAATACCAAGAATGCTTCTTGCTTGTTTTTTAGGAAGTGGATTTGCACCTGCTGTAAGTATTCTCTGATAATCCTTTTGTTATGTTGTAATCAACTTCTTTCTAAAATGTTTTACTTATTTTTGAAATATTTTGTCTCAACAGTATCTTCTTCCTTGGCCTTTGTCTTTTAAAATGGAATAGTCTCACTGTATATGTGGTAGTTAGGTCTTGCACATTCAAAATCCAACTATTTTTAAAATTTAAGTAAATTTTTAATATCTTTATAACACTGAAGGTTGCCTAGAAATTGTTTAATTTATGAAAATATATAATAGCTTTTCTTTCTTCACTTGCTTAGGAGTATACTTCAGCTATTTGATGCTTTTTTTTTTTCCAGGTATCAACTTGAAAATAATCATGTCATTTTGACTAAAGCTATGGTGTCTCATATGTGGAATTTAAGTCACTGAAAACAACTCCTTCAAGGCCATCCTCTTGACTTTGTAACCAAGGTTCCAAAACACAATACTTATATAGGAATTTTCAGATCTCTCATTGGTCACACCGTGGTGCATTGTGTATTGAAAGATGGCATCCATTCTCCACCCCTGAGAAACTATAAGTTTTCACTTCCTCTTTAATTCTTCCAGGAACCGCTTTTATTATATTCTGCCCTTTCTGTCTATTCCATCCCTTTGCTTTAATCACTTTACTTCTCTTAGTTATCTCTCACCCATTTCCTGAAAAAATCTCCTTTGGTAGAATTTCTTCCCATGTGAACAATTCATCTTAGCACTTACTTAGAAAGCCTCACAACTTTCTGAGAAACTGAGTAATAATGGTATTCTGCCTTTAGAAATAAAATAACTGAGACACAAAATCATTAATAAAGTTATCATGATTAGATAATGTTAAGTCTAAGCAAAGAACATAATTCTTACTTGAGATCTACTGTGGACCTTCACATTAATTGATTAATACACACTTAAGAAATCAGGCTCAGACTTCACCAAATCAGACAGAAACACTGAAAAGCAATTCAAAAGACCACCATAGGCTTTAAAATCTATTCTAATACTGCATGCTAAGTACAGTATGTTTTCTCTGTGAGACCTCTTTGTAATTAGGGTACATACATTTTAATTTATTATAGGCTAGTTCATTAATCCTGGGATATTTTGCAAAATTATATCAGGTAGAAGATGTATCTTCGTCGTTTGAACAACCATAGTATCTTAACTATAATGTCACCTAGCATTTTTCTGCATCATAATCTATATATGTTTTGTCTCTTTCACTAAAAATAAATTCTTGTGGGTAGAATCCATACCTGAGTCTTCTTTCTCCAATCAATGATACTAGGTAATTTATTTTTACCCAATAAAGCTTATATTTATTGCAGGAGGGTATATTCTTTTCCTCTTCATAGCCCACAGAGTTGTTACAGGGCTTTGAAGTAGGTTTCAAAGTTGTCACTGTATTTTGAGCTTTGAGTACCTGAATTATTGTCCCTCAACTAAACTAGATAAGAATACTTGTTATATTACTACATCCAATCATTTTTTTCAATGTTTTCCGTATCAAACTTGTCCTTGAGAGACCACACTGAACAAAATGGATGCATGCATTTCTTCTGAATGACAGATAGCCAACATTGCAAGTTAAAGGAGGACAATCGGTTTGATAGGAGTTCTGTCAGTCATTTAAACAAAATCCAGATCCCTGAAGAATTCCAAAATCCATGAGAAAAAAATAACTTTGCAAATATAATACTAACCTTTCCTTAAAGACAGATTTTTGTTTTAGGAACTCCATAGAAAGTTCCAAGTGGTTCCATAGAAAACGTGTGACATGAGGGTATGTAAGAGCCTGACTCCCAGCATGGAAGGACAAATATTTATCTCAAGCAAATATTTCAACAAAGTTCATTTTTCATAATTTATATTTTTTTTCATAGAAATAAATTTAAAAGAAAGATTACTATCCGTTCTAATTCTTCCAAACAAATTGTAGTAGATAAAAGTGGAGTAAGGGATACATATTACATTAACATACTGAACTCTGATATCAAACCTACATTTGAATTCACGCCCCACGACTTATCAACTACAAGACATTTTCCAAGTTCAGCAACCTATCTCTGCTATAGTTTTCTCTATAGAGTGAATAATTGTACCTACCCAAAATAGTTATGCGGCTTAAAAGCGATACTGCTTATAAAACATTATAGTAAAGTATATGAGTATATAGTTAAAAGTACTAGATATTTTTATAACAGAAATATACAATAGCATGGATAATTGAAGTTTTCTTTATTTCAATTTTCTTTTAAAGTTTCAAAAATATAAATATATTATTTATTAAAGTAATCTCAAATGTTACTATTTTAGAAAATATCTCATTACAAGCAACACATTAAAGTTTTCATTTTTAACAGTCATGGGGATGTAAAGTACAGCATACAGAATATAGTCAGTAATATTGTAATAACTATGCATGGTGTCAGTTGGGTACTAGACTCATCAGAATAATCACTTCATAAGTTATATAAAATCTAATAATTGAGTTGTACACCCGAAACTAATATTTTTGTTAGCTTCAATTGAAAAATAAATAATTATTTTTAAAAAATTTTAATTTTTAGGCAATATGACTAATTCAAATAAGAACCAAAGTTGTAATATTATCTTAATGAAGAGGGCTATTTCTATAACCTTGGGTAAGGAACAGCCCCTATATTGAAGATCATTATCCTAATCTATTTTATTCTGTTAATTACGCAGCAGAGGGAGATGGGAGTTACAAAAAAGAAAGGGACACTCTCCCAGCTAGCCAGATTAGCAAATGTAACCCTTGGATTCATTTGGTCACCAAAGTGAAGTCATATTGTCCTTCCATTTGAATTAACCTTGAATATATGCATAGAACATGTATTTTACCTACCAGAAGATACAGATGGCTATTGGCAATTGAAAGGCTGGGTAATTTCTCAGGCAGTAGCTTAAATTGTTTAAATTGAGACTTAAAACTGCAGTCTTTTGGAGGTGAAGGTAAAAGGCAGAGGGGAGACTGTCAAGAATCTCACCCTTCAGGGGCACTGCATGAGGTCCAAGACAGAAATGCAGGCATAGAGGAAAATGCAGAACTTGGGTAAGAACTGGGTTTGGGATAATACCCTGCAAGGCCATTTGATGGTAAGTCTCAAACATTGGATCTCCTTGAATTCCTCCTGTCCAAAGCAAGGACGAGTTTGTGGGTAACAACCAAGCTTCTCCTAGAGGTGGAAACCACATGGCTCCAATTTAAGAAGTCAGACTTCAATGTCTGATGACTCATCCTGGAAGGGAAAGCCATCTTTGCAGAATACCAAGCAATGGAAAGAATACTAGCAGCATCTAGTGGTTCACCTATGTAAGTGCTCCAGACCTTGGTCCTAAGGCAGAAAAAGTGAGATCCTAAACATGGTATTGTATTGATAGACTTTAATGGATTTCTCATTTGGGGGAGAATAACAGTGGACATAAGGACAGTTGTCTAGACTACTATAATCAAAGCATCATGGGGAACCTAAAGAAGCATAAGATTTCCAAACAGTTTAGTAGAACTGTATTCCTCCTGCACACTTTACCCAGTTAGACGAAAATTAGTAAAGCATGGCTGGCATATGGATCTTTTTATATTTTCGATCAATCAATATAGAGAGCATTGAAATAATGAAGAATTAATTTGAAGAGAGCAACATGATATATTCCCTGTGCTGCAAGTAGATGTGGTTACAGAGTCTGCCTAGATTCTACTTCTGTATCCATAACTGGCATTTTTCACCACCTCCTTCAGGAGCAGTTCTGTGTTGTAACAATAAATGTAATGAGAATTTTTCACTGTTTGCTATTTACTCACCTGTCTAAATCATTTATCCTTATGTCTATGGTGATCAAAACATAGTTTATTCAAAATATTTCTGTAAAGCTGTCGAAATAAATCATTTGGAAAAATTGTTCTTTTGAGGAGACAACTCTACTGATAATTTTGCAAAATATCTGTGCATAACAGAACATCAGTGTATATTTTTCAAAGGAATACACATTTAACAAAATTATCAAAATAATCTTAATGGGATGAAAGCAACTTCTAAAAAGAGAAGTGTCTGTAAACTGAAAAAAAATCAATTAATTAAGCTCTACTTTAAAGCTAGAAAAGAAATGGACATTATCTGAATTCTCATTCACTTGGCTGCTTTTAAAATATTAAGGATTTAGTTAAATCTCGCCTATAACTGCTATATTAGAACTTAGCTTTGATAACTAAGATTCATTCCTTTTCTGAATGCAGCATAGTACAGTTTCTCTTTAAAGGCTTTTAGAAGGCAGTTCTTTTTATGCACAGCTCACTTCTCTACTTTTCCTAATTAGTAGCTTGAATGTGATTTTCCTTTTTATAAACTGAGCAGGCTGTGTAGCTAAATGGTGTTTTTGACATTCCTGCACTGGGGACAGATTCAAAAGGAAGGCAGAAGACAATAGAGATTGACTACATACTTCATGGATCCAAATGGAGGGAAATGTTGGTAATTACTGGAATTCGGCAACACTTTGTCTCTTGGCATCTGTACTTGGAAAAACAATGAAATAATCATGGACAAATATGATGTGAAATGTGTTTATGGAGCGGCATGTTTTATTAACACTGAGCACTGCAGAGAGATAAGCACCACTTGCTAATTTTAAAATTTCTACGAACTGCGGCAATTAAGCCTAATAATTATTTAAAGACTATAATAAAGATAAGTCCATTTTGTACTGCATTTTAGAGGAAACCATAAGGAGGTTGCTAAAGTTCAGTTTGGATGGTGTACCACCTGTGGAATTTTGTACTTGTCCTACCTGGTATGATTTGATACTGGAAACATCTCCTAACACCATGTTTCCCCAAAAATAATGTAAGACCCGGTCTTATTTTACTACAACATAAGACTGGATCTATAATATAATATAATATAACATAACATAACATAACATAACATAACATAACATAACATAACATAACATAACATAATATAATATAATATACTAGGTCTTATATAAGACCCGTTCTTATATTTTTGCTCCAAAGAACGCATTAGAACTGATTGTCCGGTTAGGTCTTATTTTCGGGGAAACAGGGCATGAGTCACAAATTTAAGGATTTCCTCAGTTCACGTTTTGCTCCTTTGCTAATTTTTTCTTGTTTTTGTTGTTGTGAAAACTACTTGTTGGGGGTCTTTTGTGCCTTAGATGTTAATTTTAGAGTGTTGCTGAACCCCATGGGTGTCCATCAGGAAACAGTAGGTCTAATTGAATAAAGCACCGAATATATTAACTGTTTCTTCCAGAAGAGTCATTTTTGCCATAACAATTTCTTCTCAGTAGCTACAAAAAAGCGGCAGATTGTTTTTAGTCCTTTGATGGAAAATTAGGAAAGGAGGCTTGTTAGAGACCTGAGCAGAGCACAATAATGTCTTCCTCAACGAATTCAGACTGGATGTCAAACCACCAGAACTCATATTGAGTGTTAAAAGCATGAACAGACAAGACATTGAATTATTGATCATCAATAAAGGTGTATGTTAAGGAAAAATATAAAGTATTTTAGCTTCATTTCCTATGGGGGAGACAAGACTGTTCTAGTAATTAATATATTCTCCATTTTCTCTTGTGCTACTTTTTGCAATTCATTGTCATATCCTGAGTCATTTTCAAAGATAAACTTGCATATTTTCATTTATAGCATGAGAATAAAACACAATGAATAGCTATTTTCTGAGCCTAAACCAGGAAATGGCAAGCTTCATTCAGCTCTGTTCTTTCCTGACAGAACAAGTTTATTATAGCATTTACACTGAAAAAAATAAACAAATATATATATATATATATATATATATATATATATATATATATATATTCATTGCATTTGGTGTAGAAAAGGGATGTTGCTGATAATTATTTCTGAGGCAGAATTTTGTCAGTAGGAATGGAGTATGATTGCCTCCCCTGCCCATAACAGACCACTCTGATGAGTTGATTTGCAACACTCTGTCTATTTCTTGTATTCTTCTTGCATTCTCAGCAAGATTATTCCAAAACATTGGTACATATTCCATACTGCAAGAGGCAAGTTTTCATTAGACCTATAACTTGACAGAGAACCCCATTAAAAGGAATATGGAAAAGTAAATTGTGCCAGTAGCGTATTTTCAATGTCTCTCTTTTTATTTGCACCCCACATAGTTGAAGAGGAACAGACCTGGCCTTGGCCAAAAATATAAAGTAAGAAATCTAAGTCCAGCTTCTTTCTATGGTCTCTAATCCTCCTGAGTCGTGAATTCTCCCCAGCCTCCGAGACCTCACCCTACATACCTCAAACTCTCTCTTCTTTGTTTCAGGTCAAAGGCTTAACAGCAATTTTTGACTGCTAGCACAAATGATTCTAACTCAAAAAACTGACTTTCCCAGAAATATTTGCAGTTTAATCTAAATTTCAGTGTTTGGGATATAAAAACCATACCCAGTTAGAGAGGGGGAGAGAAAAAGGTATTGTTCAAGGCCAAAATGTAAAGCTGAGAGTAGGAACAAAATCGACTTTTGGAAGACGGTTAGGCAGGTCTTTTGTTTTGCCAAAGAAAAACTGTACTAGTCATCTCAGAATCGGTTCTGAAAGCAAGCTCGATTCAGTTGTATCAGAGGAATGGAAGGAGAATGTGCATAGAAGTAATCAACATGGGAAAGGCTCACACACTTAATGTTTCCATAAACCTGATGCAGCTGCTCCCATTAAAAAGAAAGGAAAAGGAAGGGAGGAATTCAGGGAGACAGGGAAGAAAGGGGAGAAAGCATTTCCCACTAGGAACTATGGGCTTACAAGAGCGGCATGCAAGCATCATCTGTTTCTTCCAAGCCTCTTGGACACTAAACCTCACATTTTACTCAGAACTTGTGTTCTGCAGTCTGTTTATATGGTGAAAATTATGTAGAATCAACTATCAACAAGTTTTCACAGTGATATCATTTCGGTAAGTTCTACACTGACCCAGGGTTGGTTTTTTTCCCTCCAGTCTTGGAGACAGATTACTGTCTTAGTTGAGTACTCAATGAAGTGTGGAAGTGATGCTGTATAAAAACTATTTGCTTAGATTCTTCTCATCATTGTGATATGCCCACACTGTGAGAGGCACACAGCAACTGAGTCTGAGAGAAAGCAGAATCTCATCTTGGATTGCGCTGTGGCAACATTACTAGGTGGAGTAACTGACACAACTGTTCACATATATAGCCATGGAATCTGGAAGCTGCCCTGCTAAGAACTGGTCTGTCCGTGCCCAATCTAGTGTGAGGATTTAACTGTTACCCCACCAGGCGCACCCCTAGGTCACCAACCCAAAGACTCTGCTTCTTAAGTTAGTTCTAAACCTCAGTCCTCGAAGGCTGGCACTTCAGAGCAAGAAGCCACTGGTTGGGCTCTTTAAAGAATCTCTGCGATAAAAAGCAGCATGGTGGGGAATACATAAGACAGGCAGGAAGAAAAAGGCATGAAGAAATCTCTGGCTCTAGGTTTTAGCTAAAACACTGAAGATAAACGGTATCTGGGGTATGGTGACAGTCAAATGTAGGACTTTCCTCTTTTAAAATGTATTCACATCTCTGTGTCTGAACATATGATGATTCAGTAGTGAGTGGTATTAGGTGGAACTGTGAACATTAAGATAGTTTTGAGACACTAGTGAATTAATAAACATAGAAAAGGAGAAACTACAAATTTTATTTTACTAAAAAAAAAGAAATCCTAGCTATAGAGATTCACATACTTCATAGCATGGATGGCTTTTACTGTGTAGAATAAAAAGTATTATTTTTATTAAAAAGTATATTACTATTGCTTGGTTTGACTTCCATGCATTCTTCTGTATGCTCTGCTCACTAGTGTTTTTAGTCCAAATAATCTGGCATGCAATTTGTTTCGTTTGCCACTACAAAACATTATTTGGGAAGAATGTAAATTTATATATCAGCATTACTGAGAGGATTAATATGAATGCCTTATCAAAAAACTACAAGAAGCCTCTTCAAAATAAACAATATTTATGCCAAACCAAATTTTCGTTTTATAGGAAAATATAACACCTACACACATATGTAATATGGTTTAGTGATTGTTTGTCGCATTTATTGTGAAAAACATAGTTCAAGTATTATTTGGAGTAGCACTAGCATGCCCCTCAAATACCATTAGTTTATGATGATGAAAGTTTCTCCTTCACTTTATAGTTCAACTCACATATTCCTGTCTAGAAAGCCACTTTCTTCCATGTAGTGAATCAGGGACCCAGGATCTCTCTTGTATGTCTTCTATCACCTAGGGCTTTGTAGTCCTCCGCACCCAGGTGGTGCAAAATGCCCTTTCCATAAGACTATGGAAAGGTCATTTCTATTTGCTTTAAGCTTGCCTTTGAAGGGACACGCATTTCTTTCTCCACTATTCCATTGCCTTCTGCTCGATTGCTCCACCTAAGAATTTGCTGCTATCATCATTTCTCCCAGGTCTCTTAGTTCATAAAAATTATTTTTTTGTCCCACTTCCAATCAGGAAATTAAGAACACAGGCAATTAGGACCGAGCAGAATAGTGAAGAAAAGGTAAATGGAGCTCACTTATTGATTCTAGGAATTAAATCATTGGTGATCTAACATCAGTATCATTGTCGGAAAAAGAGTTAAGAGTCACTAGTCTGACGTTTTTATTCCATGGACACCTCTGCCCTTGAACTTGGGTGAACTTGAGGAACTAGTTGTACTCTTTGGGCCTGCTTTAGTTGTTGTAAAATTAGGGAAATTCACTAAGGACAACCTTATAAAATCATCATTTGAGATTAAATTGCTACATAAGCCTGCATTAATTAATAACCTATATGCTCTTGCCACAGGTAAATGTAAGGTTTCTTTTATTCTTGAATTACTTAAACTAACTCAAAGACTTTATTATAAGTAGCAGTACTATCACTACAACTATTATTACTATAATTTTATTTAAACGGACCTTTTACTAAGTGCTTACTATATGCCATACATTCTGCTAGGTGAAATATGTTTATATATCAAGCTTAAATAGCCAGAAGTAGCACAACTGAGACACAAACCCCAAGCCCCAAATCATAACTACTCAAGGCTATGTTACACCAGATTCACAGACCACTGTAAGGAACCACTGATAAGATGAATTATCACTAGTTGATTCTATCGTATCTATATATCTGTGAACTCAGACCAAAGGGTGAAAAATCAGTATGGCCCATGATTTCACTAAGTGCCATTTTTCAGTTTGAACACTCTATATCTCAGTTTCCTTATTTAAAAACTGAAGTTTATATAGCTTACCGATATCTCCCTCAAATACCTTAAGTACCAATTAAGCCACTGCTCCAAAGTAATAAAAAAAACCAACTTCTGAGAATTAACTATATGAACCTAAGGTAATGAAGCCAACTCAATTATCCATGGTAAGAGATGACAAGGAAAAGTAAGACTAAATTAAATGTACACGTGTCCCCAAACCACATTTTTTTTCTTTGCCATTCACCTAAGTTTTTAACTAGCGCTAATAAGCTGCAAAATAGATTTGAATTTTATCACTTTTCCTCTCCACCCTGTACTCTTGTCTGGTTTAAGTGCTAATGGGCAGTCAACCACCCTTTAAAAGGCAGGAAAAACAGAGGCTGGACTGTGCAATCAATAGACTGGATAATTAGCCCCTGAGTAATTGAGAGTTAACTGTCTTATATTAACTTCACCCCATTACTCCCAGAATATGAACAAGCCAGAGCAAGTTTGACACGAATATGAGAAAGCAGAAGGGAAAAAAAAAAGGGTGTTAAAGGAACACATTACTTTACCTTGGGGTTATCATATGATGTGAACCCTAATGACACAAAAAACAGATGACAACAGCAGCTAGCAGGGCAATTCCAAACATGACACCATGTCCACAAGAGCTGTAAAAGAGATGTTTCCCCTCAGCGCCAAATTATTTTTCTCTTCTTCCTACAACAAAAGACTCTAGGCTTTGGCTGTGTTCCCAAAAGATTGGGTAATTAAGCAGGTAAGATTTCCAAGGAGAAATAAATATTTTTCAGTTACTAGACACTGTCATTGGGCTTTGATTCAAATGTGCATAATTTTCTAATAGGAAACATAATGAAAGGAATGTTTCACAAATTAATATAAAGCCCGAAGGCACACCTGGAACTCTCTTACATGAAATCATTGTCTTTCATAAACCAGGAATGTGGACTGAGTACCCATCTTGGAAAATGCTTTTTTCCTTGTAGTATTAGCACTGGTTTTATGGAAGGAAAACTCAACTTGAAGAAAAATGCTTATAAAATACAACCTGAGCCTATTTTTTCTAGGTTTGAATGCATTTTAAAATATAATGATACTGGTTTTAGCATAACCAGTGAAAATAGTACCTCTTCTTCAGAGGCTGAGAAGCTAAAGAGAAGGGTTAAATAACATGCAGATTCACAGAGTGACTAATTCAAATTAGAGGTTTGAATGTAAAGTGCTGGGCTCTAGGCCCAGAACCTGAAACTGCTATTCTCTAAAAATAATGTGAAACTCTGAAAGGTAAAATGGCTTAAGAAGCTGAAGAAAGTCCCCCAAAATATAATTTTAACTATGCAAGTGAGAATGAATCAAGCACAGATTGCACAACAATTTTATGGTGTTGGAAAAATGGGAAGACTGAAAACAAGACGTTTCCTCATAGTGCTGATCATTCTACACCCTCTTGTCAGTTATCCCAATAGCAAAAAAAAGATAAAGGTTTAACCATGCAATGGGGGACACACTTAGGTCAAAATTCATATGAACTGGACTTAGGAAATTTTTAAAAATGTGATAAAATATATTTATGAATATCATTTTATGCAAAATATAAAATAACATGAATATTACACAATTAAACACATCAAGAATTGCTCAATTTCTAAGATGATGGTAAGCCAACTAAATTATAAATTCACTTGAATTGGTAAGTACTCCTATTACCTGAGCCACACATTTTGATTTGCTTAAACATGTTTGTAAGTGATTTCGGGTGCATGTTATGTCATTATTTCAATGTTCACCATCAGTATAATTTACAATCTTTCATAGTATTTATTTTTCTAGTGATTAATGGTGCTGAGTGGTAGAAGGATAATCTGCAAATCAATAATTGGGTAGTAAAATTTAGAGGCAATAAAATATTAAGATAAAGTCTGGGCCTGTTATCAAGTCATTGCCTGCTAGCTCCAAATGCATCCTTCATTGCCTGCTCAACAAAAAAAGAGAAGGACCCTTGAAGTACTTCTTTCCTTTGCTTGCTAGCATGATGTTCAGCATTGTCAAGTGGGGCCTGGAAGGACACTGCAGGAGAAAGGGCTTTCCTTTGTTTTGCTCTTCTCCTGTGCAGGCTCCCGAAGCACGGGAGGCTTTCCTAGGCCCATGCATCTGAACCTGCAGCACAGCAGCTTCCTCAGAAGTGATAGAGGACAGATTTAGCAAGTTCTACCAGAGCAGCCACACAATGATTTCTCGACCACCATTCAGTGAACCACAGCTATGCCCTCTCCATCTAGGTCTGCATCTCAGCCTTGGAGAGGCAACTCTTCCCGTTGCTCTATCTCATCCCTAGAAATAAGGACTGCTCTTTTTATCTACTAATACTCTATTCTTTTGTGTTTTCTTATTTCTGTCAATCTCCAGTAGCTATAATCCCATTATAGTTAACGATTCTTTATTATAAATTTACTTGCTCAAATCACTCTGTGGATTCTGTCTTCTGAATAGACTCTGATACAAATTCTGACGGAGCCACTGTGATTCTCTATAATGTTGATATTAGAGAGATCACTGCGAATATTTTAGAGAAAATGCTGAAAAAACAAAAAAAATATAATACACTAGAAACTTGAATATTTATGCATTTGAAGGAGATATCCACCCTTTATATTTATTCCTACAAGAAGATTTTCTTGAATTATGATAATTTTGAATTGTGTTACATCTTTAGGAACTCATCCCTTATCTGTGCAAGCTGCTTAAAATGCTGTTGATGTTTTAATGCCAGCCAAAATCTCACTAAGTGTTGAGTCTGCAATTTATGTGCAAATATAACACTTTGCAACTGCATATACAAAACCACACACTGACCAAAATTACAGAATGTTTAAAAATATTTTGAAATTGAAATGAGGTATAACTTTGTTCTCAAAGCAACATTCTTTTATGCATCCCCTACCAGTACTTGCATCATGCTGATCCTATCTGCTCTGTCAAGTGTCTTTTTCTTTGCACTGAATAGGAGTCACAGGGGGAATAAACTACTAGGCAGAATGAATCAGCATCCAGCCTGCAGACCACTGTGAATATTTATAGAGCATTTGAGTTTTATTAGCCAAGTCTTTTCTCAGAGTGCTGCTTTGTTCAATATGTGACCAGCATAATATTGAAAAAAGAAAACTCTGTGTGCATGTGGCGGGTAGTACATATATATGTAAGCACGCATGCTCACATTTGTGCAACTTGCCCACTGACACTGTTCCTAGGTGTTTTCATTCTCCTTCTCAGGCCCTGTTCTGTCTTTCATCTTTCATTTTAGGTATCTAGCAAAGTCTAGGACTAGACCCTTTTCCTCTTGAAGCATGAAAAAAGGAAGCAGGGTTCACTTTAGAAAAGCAATTCAGGCTCATTCAAGAGAAATCAAGAAACACAAATAAGCAAAAATCTATAACTAATACCCATAATTCCTCTAACTTATCCAGAGTTGATTTCTGTTACTAGCTTGTATACACATACATATGTATGCACATTCACATACGCTAGTCACATTCTTCAAGATATTTTATAAATATGCAACACATTTATTTATTCTGTTGTAATAGATTTTTCCAACTAGTCCATTTATATTGTATGCTACATTTCAGTACTACAACATTTCAGTATTGAAAAGAGTACATGGTAAAATTAAATGACTAACAGAGGAATATGAAAGACAAAAGAATTTTTAAAAGTCTAAAAAAACCCTGGAACTAGGAATATTCATTTTCTAACAAAGCATTGTATTCACCAAACAAATTGCTTTTGGCTAAGTCCCCTTTAATTGGAGGAAAACAGGATTGTTTGTAATTATTAGAATTATTGAAATGCAACCAAGAATGTATGAAGATGTCCAGATATATCAGAAATAGTGGTCAGGTCAAAAGTTTAAGGTTCAAAAGACTGAGATTTAGAGTAGGAAACGTCAAAGCTGATCAGGCCAGTTGGCTCTCACTCAATTTTATATCTTATTTCAATGCCAAAAAAGAAAGAGTTGATTTAGCTGTCTCAAAGGCACTTATGAAAAACTACTTTCCCTCTTCACACAGATTTGTCATAATGAACTTCACAAAGTAATTTAGTGAATTAAAAGTTTGCCATAGGATTAATATGTACTTTCTAAGGCTGTATGTGTGTGTGTGCATGTGTGTGTGTGTGTGTGTGCGTGTGTGTAACTTGTAGGAAAAAGGCACTGTGAAATATCATAAATAAAGGTTATTCTTTGTTACACAATCTTATCTCAGAAAAGTGACTTCACTAATGTGTCAATACCAGAATAGACTTTTTGCTTCTGACAAAAAAACTAAGAGGATCAGATTTGTGTCACCATTATCTAATAATAAGATGACATTCTACATTATTTCAGCTGTAGAGGATAAAGAATTTCCTAGTATGCAATGATTTATTTTTGATGTTTAACAAGTCACTTGTGGAAATATGTAACCAAATTTAATAAATGTTTTCAAAACATTATATTGCTATCAGTAAGTAGAATCCTCTATCAAATTTAAATTATGAGCTTCACAGCAGTAAATAAATGTACTTTGTTAAAATTTGAGCCAGAAAGAGAAAACACAACAATTTTTATAATTTCCACTCACAAGAAACTTCCTATATGATTCCTAAAGTATTTTAACATAAAATAATTTTCATTCTATCTTTTAGTAGTAATGTACCGCTACCAGTCTTATTTCCAATGTGAGAAAATAACCTAAGGATCACATACTGGGAAGTTTAATTATTTAAAGATCAATCTGGAAAACTTCCTGGATGATATATTCTCATAATAAATTGTATATAACTCAGAGGCTTAGACTGATCAAAGAGGCAAGTAAGAATCGGTGACTACACTTAGTGTCCATCGGTAGACTGTTCACTTAGGGAACTCTCTATGTAGGGTTAACATGGCCTGGCGTGCCTATTGCCTGGTTGCTTTAGGGGGCATGAGGTCATTATAATTCTTCTTAAAATATCCTAACATCTACACTCAGCAAATCCAAATACCCTACCAAAACACCCAAAACATGGTTTAGCAAATCTTCAGAGTCATTAGAAAAGTGCAGTTTTACTTTGGCAGTTGAATGCCTACGACCTATAAAACCCTGTGTTAAGAGGTATTTAAATACACACAAAATAAGATCTCCACCCTCTAAGAATTAAAATGTAATTAGAAAGAGAAGACATAAATATGAAAATTACAAATAGAAGTTTGTTTTAAGAGATACCGTTCAAACAGTAAACCTCTACCTATGTATATTAAGTAAACTATGGTTTCAAACCTAGCCATAAATGTATTCTTGAATTGCTATACCCCAAATTCTCCATATTTATTCAACATTATCAAAATCCAACTAAAATATTTTGCTGATTTAAGTATAAAAATGTTGTCAGTAATTTCAGATCGCTTTCCTCTTTTAACACAAAATGTTGACTGTGAGAAAACCAAAACCTGAGAGATAATATCTCCTCAATCTACAGTATAAACTATTGTTGGGATAAAGTATTAAATAAGACGAATAATACAGATCATCAGACATTTAACTGTGAATAACTGAAATCTTGAATCCTGTGAACAAATGTAGAAATGTGGAAAATGTGGTTAAATCTCTGATGTATAAACTCAAGAGGACAGCCTCAGTAAGTAATTACAGAGTTGTGGGGACAAAGCCCCAGAGAGCAGTTTCCAGGCTCTCGGCCTCACGTGGAGGGGTGCTGGCTCGGGTAGTAGATGGCCCGCAGCTGTGGCTAGTTGGCCGTCAGCTGTAGCCAGTTAGCCAATTGGCCACTGGTATAACTGCCATGGCTGCGCTGGGGAGGGGAGTCAGTCGGTTGGCAGCAAAGCGGACAGCAGGTCGCATGTCGTGTGAATCCAGCCTCCAGTGAGACTATAGTGGTGTGACTCCCCTACCTATGGCTCCGTGGGTGTTCCTTTTTGGCCTCACCACATCCTGCGTTCTTGTGTGGGGAGTGGGACCAGAGACCCCGCAGGCCGCCCCGCACGACAAGAGTATATTCAGAATTACGAAATACACACAGAATAAAAGACAAATATTCCACAGACCTTTTTGGATGGTGGGGAGGTAGATAACCTCATTTTTACATTCCACAAAAAGCACACACACAAAAATAACCCTAAGAGTCACAATGATCTCAAAGGCCCATTGATCGTAAAATATATATATATATATAAAATAAAACATATATATATAGCTCATTTAGGTTAAATATTGGTAGATAGACCTCTATTTCTCTAATTGGCAGTAACAATCTTTTTTCAAATTAGACAATAGTTGAGGAAAAGAAGTTACCCAACAATGGTGGCTCTAAAAGGTAGAGTTTGAAATACCTTCAAAACTCCGTCTATAATTAGGAAAAGTTGAATTCCAAACTTTTCTGATTTGGGGAAAGTTGCTACTTGATTCTTAAGTTTCCTGTGTGTCTACCTTCACTACCTCTCAAAGAAAAGTACAGACTTTTCCCACTTCAGAGGTCTGAATTCCCCATGATACATTTTGAATTGAACAATGGTTGACAGTTTTATTACAAATATGTTGCACTTGTAATTGTTACACCAAAGAAAGTGATTGAAAAAATTTGCAAAGTTATAAAATTGGACTTTAGTTCTGTGGAGAAGGAAGAAATAAATGTTAGCTTTAAAAATAATAGCCTCGGAGATGTATGTATCAAAGACAAAAAGATTCAAATTTGATTTATTATTCACTTTGAGTATAGCACTTTCTGATCTGGGGGAAAAAAACTGTCTGAAATTATTCCACTTTACATAAGTGGTGACAAATCACTACCTACAGATTTATTTCTAAAAGCCTCACTGTCCATGGCATAAAATTGCTTGAAAGGGTTCCGTGTGTTGCTATTTTAACATCTCCCACCACACTGTACAAATGCCAGTCTGACCACTCTGCCTTGAGGGCTTTCACAAAGCAGCTTTCTTTAAAGGTTACAGGTGATGTTATGTCTTCTAAGAATGTCAGCCCTCTTGACAGTTCTCCATGATGTCAACATGGTTGATACTAAAATTTAGGTAAACGAATTAAATTCGAGAGGGGATTCTACTCATGAGTTATTTTTAGGTTTGCTGATTGTTTTATATATTGGTTTTATTTTTAACAAAAGCCGTCCTGCACCAGTGGCATGGCTTTTAGCTTTAATGCCTTTATTTTCACTTTTCACCAGTGAAAATGACACCGTTTGGCCCTTAAAACCTAGAAGGAAGATGTTTTGTTTAGAAACAGTTCTCAGTCCCACCTGGGAAATGGAGACTTTGTCAAACTCTTTGTTAGAAATCCTCATTTACAAAAGAGCAAACTGTAAAATATCTATGATAAGTCACTTGTGGCTGAAAGGGATTTGATTTTTGTGACACTGAAAAAATTATTATTTTGTCATTTTAATTTTAAAAAGCTGAAAAATATTAGCTTTCGCACATTCTTACACACTCAAAATTAATTCACACAAGAAAAATAAGTGTGACCAGCCTTTAGAATATAAGATGAACAAATTACTATGCCGTTTTGAATTAATAAGTTGTACAGAAATTCAGTTTGCAATACAACAGAATTCTAATGCATATATGCAACATCGTATATTATCCTGCTGTTTGGAAAGGTTTACTTCCAATACCTGAGTAACAGCCCACAGACTAAGCCAATCAATGTTCTAAATTGCATTAAATATGCATTAATATGTTCTCCCTTCTGACCACCTTAATTTGGAGATCACTCAATTACAAATTAGACATTTTTTTCTCTGTTAAAAGAAACGAACTGAACTTTTACTGCCTTGTATATTTTTTAGTAAGAATTGGGATGACAGCTTGGTAATGTTCTTGACAATAACTTAATGCCAACCAAAAATATACTTTAAAAACTGAAAACGTATTCCACAAAGATGCAGAGAAAATATATAATGTAAAATTGACAATGTTGCTAAAAATACATACCTAAGCATAAGTTGCATTAACGTTACAAAAAAAAAAAAAAATCCGATGATCCTATGCCAGTGTTTTCCCTGGGGAAAACCTCAGGCAAAGTAATAATATACCAAGGTTTGGCAGATTCATAGGACCACAACTGAAATAAAAGCATCACTGAAGCTTATTATACCATCACATGAACTATATGTCCAATTACCCAGCTGGTTCATAGAAATCAGGAAATAAAGTCTGATTGCTCCCGCTCAACACTACAGTAGGTATTCACTTCACTGCCCATCCAAATTCTGGGCTTACCACTCTCCCTCACGCTGGAGAATTCTTAAAGCTTTTTTGAAACATTCCAAGTATGGCCACCTGAGAACTATGAAGTCATTTATCTCTGCTATTGGGCAAAGTTTAAGAACCCGCATGGGTTTTTTACATAATAGCCTATGTTAGTATAGGACTCTAGTCAGACCACATCCCCAATAACTATGACTTTCTGTCCTTAGATTTGTGCAGACAGATCTGCTAACCTCCCTCAGATGTGAGGTGTGATAACTGCACACTGCCGTCTCACATGCTACCATCAACTTTACCGTCGCTATATAATGTACTGTGAATTGCACAGTTCTAATTGGGAATTTGTTTTATCTTCAACTCCTGAGTACCAGAATTGCATCTTAGTTTATTTGGCACTCATCCTTATCGCAGGTGGATAGTCATCTAGTTGGCAGCTGTACAGTGACTTTTTTGCACCCTCAGATCCCCACCTCTGGCTCTCTGTGACCAAGCTCCAAATCAAGTTGCTAGTTTTACTGGTTCAGCAAACTTACAACAGCTTCAATAACAGTTCATGAATTTAGGTGTTTAAATTTTAATGTTAAGTGTAGCATATACCCCTGTTGCAAGTATATGCCATCCCAACACACCCTACATATTGGGGGGAAAAAAAAAGGATGACAAAGGAGGGAAGGAAAAAGATAAAGAGGAAGGTCAAAAGGGAGGAAAGAAGCAGGGAGGAAGGAAGGGGAAGGAAGGACAGGAGGGAAGGAAGGAGGGAGGAAAGTGAAGGAAATGTTCTGCCTTTAACTAGCTGGTTGATTATGGTGAAAAATATTAACCTTTCTGGGTGTCAATTTTTTTCAGTTGTAAAATATAAATCACTGTCTCGTACAATTTTATTTTTGCAAATATACCTTTAATTAACTCTAAAGTCAAAGTCCTATATATTAAACAAAGTCGCTGCTGTTCAGACCTTGCTTTCTGGCCCCCTCAGAACATAATATGATAATCTCTGGAATAAGAAAATAACAACTACATTTAATGAGCTTACCACCTGTCAGGCATGCTGCTATGCTTGTCACACACACACTATCCATTTAGTAGCAAAACAGGTTATTAGTTGGACAGGAACCAGTATGGAGTTTTGGTTTAGTGCCAACGATGCAGAGTCAGTCTGCTGGAATTGGAATGTCAAGGCTAACACTTGTTTAACTCTATCATTTTTAAAGTTACTGAATTTGTGCCTCAGTTTCCTCATCTGTAAAATAGAAGTAATATTTTCCTAGGAGCTTGGTAGTGTGGGGTTTAAAAAAGATAAAGTACCCAAGCATCTAATAAGACCTCAGTGCACATCAACCATCTTATTAACTCCAGTTTACAGATAAGGAAAGTGGGGCTCAGAGAATATAAGTAACAATCCAAGGTCATAGCTAATAATCAACCCTGTTTTCAGTCCCTAAACTTGGCTCCTATCTATTACACCAGGCAGGATTTCTTAGATCCTCGCCTGGATAATGTCCATGATTCTGTGACATATTCAACAAAGTCCAGTCATCACACTGTTCTTATCTTTTCCATCGGTTTATATTTCTGACAAACTGATCCTTAATTACCTTAAAATACAAAATCTAGCTACTTAGGTAACACTATTAGGATTTTTTTTCAATTATTGTTATGAACATATGAAAATAGAAGCATTCTGCTCTCCCTCTCCCGCGCTCCCTCCCTTCTTTCTTCAAAAAAATAAAATAGAAGCTCTTAAAAAGTGAGATTATACTACCTCCTGGTTCTGCAACTTGTTTGTTTTATGTCTTGGGCACCTCTTCATGCCAGAATTTACAGAACTACTTTTTCTTTTTTAACATATAGTGTAACAGGCTTTTTGCCTCCCATTAAAGACAACTCAGTTTCTGTCTGTGCTACACTACAGATGGCTTCTCTCCTTCCCTACTATGAAAAGAAATAAACATCTATCAAATAGTTTCTGAATTAAACTCAGTGCCCTGGAAGCTATATGGACAGAGGGAGGGGGACTATTTTTCACGGACAGCTCAAGGCTTGGTGAAATCCAATGTGTCACTTTATATAATGTGAAGTACCATAAAGGCCTTTGACCTCGAAGACTTGCCTTGAATGATTTGCATATCCTTGTCTGTACTTTGCATCTATGATTAGACTACAGGCCACCATGACAAGCCTGTAACTCCCAGAAGTATTCTTTCTTTATTTTGGGACATTTAAACATTTCTTGTCTCCTAAGAATACTTTGTTAACAGTAAAACCCATTTGTAACAAGCATCTATAAACATCCTGGTTTTAAAAATCAGGAAGCAAAAAATTATTGCCCAAACTCTGAGATCAATGACATTGTAGAACTACTTTTTCTTTTTTTAACAGGTTCATAGTATTACATCATATGATACCCATAATCACTTTCAAGGATTCTTAGTCATTAGATATTTTTCCAGATTTTGGGGTGTTTTTTGTTTTTGTTTTGTTTGTTACTAAAATCATACTGAAATAAATATTTATTTACAAAAATCTTTGTACACCGTATTTATAGGAATTTCTAACACTGAAAAATTGATGTCATTATGTCAAGTTGTGTGCTTTTTATATTATACTAGATACTGCCAAATTGCCCTTCAAAAATTTATACCAATTCACATGATCACCAACAGTGCATGGTAGTTTCTATTTCCCCTCTCTCTCTTGACATTTTTAAAAATACTTTAAGCAGAGTTTAAGAAAAGAAAATCCATACCGTATCTGCAAGTACATTATGCTGGTTGGTTTCTTGTTTATTTGTACCCTACTATATTTTTAAAAAGATCTGAGGTAGCTTATAACATTAACATATATGTAAATGGGACTGTTAAATTTAAAATGTAAATATCAATCCATACCAATAAAAAGAAGAGCAAATATATCAAAAATTTGGAAAGATTTATTCCTGAATGTCTGGCACTATTCTAGGCAACTGAGATATGGTCGATCGTTAGATAGACAAGTCATTGGTCTCCTATAGCTTATATTTTAGTAGAATAAATACAAATAAATAAGCTAAAATATAAATAAATATGATTTCACCTAGAGAGAAAGACTATCAAAAAAATAAAGCAGGGTAGGGTAGGTTTGCTTTAAAGTAGATCAGTCTTAAATCGAGAGGTTATACGACTACACTTCTAAACAAAAGAATGATTCAAGTGCAAGCAATCAGTAGGTTTTTAATTACTAATTGAAAGAGGGGAAAACTCTGTTCCATGTCCATAGAGAGACGAGCTGCTGGCTGGATCAAAGTCATGGTAAGAAGGGAAAATGGGCAGAGAGACATAGGTGGCTTACGGAAAATCATTACACTTAAAAAAAAAAAAAAAAGGTTCTCATTTCTAAATGATGTGTTTGTCTTGTCATTTTCCACAATTGATAGGACTCACTGATTCCTAATCACCAACCATACGCGGGGGGGAGACAGAGGAAATTAAAGCTCGTATCCAATGAAGGTTATTAGAAAGCCAAAAGAGTAGAAAACAACCAGGTAGACTTAACTTCCATAACTGTTTAATACAAAGAATTCCCCTATCTTTCAAAGAAACTGTTTTCAGCCTTCTCGGCAGAACTCCAAGTTTTCATTCCAAAGTAAAGATATGAAAGTGAAGAATGATTTCCTGAGAGTCAGTGATGAGGTGAGACAACCAGGGTATTTATGAGTCTCTTACACTGTCATGCTTGAAACTGCAGAATGTTAAGCAGACTACTGATTCAGTAGAGAAATACTTCCAGTCATCTCAAGTTTGTTTACAACAACAAAGGAGAGACACAGCTCCTAGATCAGCATGTCATAAAATGGAGACAGCTTACTGCCAAGGGCAAATTCAGAATTCTGAATGAAGAAAAGATACTGTGCGCACAGAGCACTCAGACATAGAAATCCAAGTGAGATGATAAGGGTGTCAAAATTATAACTGCCATATGTCGTACAAGAGAATTCATTAAAAGAAACTTTATTCTACTATTGTAATTAGAAATTAATGGAAAAATTTCAGCAAAACCTTTAGAGTGAAAGCACAGCCCAGGGGGATCCACCTGAAATGATTTGCCAAATTAATGATTAATTATCAAAGGATCTATACAAGCAACAACAGAGAAGATTTTTTAATTATGTATGTACAACTCTATGGTGATAAATTTGAAAGAATCAATGAGATTCAGAAAATATAGTTACAAAATCTAGTTCATATAGAAGTAGAAAACATGAAGAAACCAAAACCATAGAAAATTACAAAATGTCTAAGAGAAAAGTTTTACAAGCAACTTCTTTCACGTTATTAAAGAACAAATCACTGGTATATACACCATTAAAGAATAAGGAAGAGTGACTTTGGATGGACGCATCTTAAGAGAGTGTATTGATGGTCTGCTATAATAACTCCTCATAAGAATCAATGTCCTAATCCAAATCCATCTGTGAAGGAACACCTTTTCCTAGGACTTTGTTAGTAGCAATACGGCCTTTTTTCTGGTTCTTTCTCAATTCCTTTCTAATAAGAATGAACACTAACCAAAGAGGTGGTGGGAAGAAAAGGGTTTGATGTTCTTAACCTTTAGAGTCTCTGGTCTTGCTCTTTGATGTTCCAAAATGTACACCAACAGTATCAAGTCCCTGATTCTAACTTTCAAGAGACTTTTCACCGAAATGTTACCCATGGGAGAAATTGGGGAAATAACTTTCTAAAGCAATTAGTTTGGTACAACTCAAAAAACAAAGGAACAACAGGAAAGAGATGATGCAAACGTCTGGCTTTTCAAAACTATCTGCCTTGAGAAAGCATGGTCAGATGTCTAGTAGAGAATGGCACAAGTAGAATTTTCAAAATGTCCCGCGGCTCTATATTCACTTACAGTTCTGTTATACTATTAAGCTTCAGTTGGATTAATATTACACATTTGACACACAAAAATAACCTTAGAGGAAACTCACTTATGAATACAGATATGAATATTTCTAAATAAGATATAAGCGAATTGAATTCAAGAGTGCGTGACCGAGTTGGTTTTAAATCAGGACTACAAATCATAGGAAATCTCTTTAACAACAACATGTTGAAATAAGAGAACACTTCTGATAATCTCAACAGACTCTGAAAAGATGTGATAATATTCAATACTTATTCCTCATATGTATTTTAAGAAATGAATAATTAGTCATTATGCATCTTAAAATAAGACCAATGTTATTTTGGTGATGAAATTCTAAAAGTTTCAGGACTGAGACTAGCATACTGCAGTTCCCAATATTATTGGATATTTTCCTAAAGGTTCTAACAAATACAGAAATATGAAATAGGAAGAAAAATATAGCAGGAAACAATATTCTCACTTGCATAATCCCACATTTAGAAAACCCTAAAGAATCTTCTATAAAATTTTATAGTTAATAATGGAATTAAGTAGTGTAGCCTCTTATAAGAAAAAAATAATTAAAAAATAATAATTTAAATTAGCTACTATGAACTAAAAATTCAATTCATATAGCAAGCAAAATCTAGGTAGGAATATCATGAAAAACATAAAATATTAAGGTTTGAATATTAAGGTAATATTAAGGTAAATCATGAACCATTCCATTTTTATAAACTAGAAAATTAATTTATGTAAAAAGTGCAGATTCTTTCAAACTAATATATTGTAGAATTAATGTCACTGCCTACAAAATTCACATGGACTATTTTTAAAGTTAGCAGAGTTATTCTCAACTTTATATACAGGAAATAACATGTATAACAAACAGCCAATATATTTTAGACAAAGAAAAACAATGGAGGAAAATTTGTTGTGCTAAATATTAAAGTGAATTACAAATCTACAATAACGAGATAGTGTGATATAGGCAAGAAAATGTATAGACATAACAAAAACCACAAAGGTAACTCTAAAACAGACTTGGTATACAAAAGATTTTAATGTGTGATATAAAGAACTATAGACACCAATAACAAAGGGGTAAATTATTCAATAGGAAGTATGAAAAATTACTAAAAAAATCAGATTTATACTTTATAGCATACTTCAATACAAATCTCACATGAATTCAAGTTAAAGAAAGAAAATATATCAGAAAAATAAAGACATTGTTGACATAAAAAAATATCCAAACCTGTAGAAAAATCTTTATAATGGAGTTTATTTGAGCCAAACTGATGACATATGCTGGGGAGCAAGATCGCAAATGCTCCAGAGCATAACAGTTTGGCAGCTTCTTACATGAACTCAAAATTAAGCAGGGGGTGTAAGGCAGATTGGAGAAAATAAGGCGGGAATTGGATTAGAGGATAGTTAACAAGATTACTATAGGTTCTCTTGAGGTTTAATACCCCTCGAGGGATATTACTTCTGGTATTTCAGAGGTATGTTAACGGAGATGCCCAAGAACACTGGACACAGCTGGCTTAAAACCTTTCACTGAAGAAAGTATATGCCTGGGGCACGACTACCCACCGTGACCTGCCCAGTTAGGAATTTATGATGAGATCACCCTGTGAGGTTACTTTCTATAGAAACCCTTTTTCATCCAAATCTTAAAAAGGTTGTAAGGGAAGACAATTTTTCCTTTTACTCTTCTAGGTTCTTTGGCTGACGTAATAATCAAATTAACATAAAACAGATTAACAGGAGAAAAACAAATTTAATTATATATATGGGGGGGGTGATCATAAGACTATGCGACCCAAGAACAAGTTAGGCATCACAGGCTTATATGCCATTACGTGCTAAGGACTGGGATAGGTGCCTGAAGCTTCAAATGGGAGGAGGGTAATTCACAGCATGATAAGAAGAGCAAATACTTCTTAATTAAATGTTTATCAGGCCACACAGAAAGGTCATGCGGATAAAAAGTTATCTCCGGTAATAGTTGTCTTTCTGGGCCAGGCACCCTATATAAATTCTTTTAGGTTTTATTAAGGGAGAGGTAAAGGTTTTCTTGAGTCTGTTGTATTTTGATTGCCTTCAGCTCCGTCTACTCCACCTACAAAGTTAACACTTTTTGGGGAGGCTCGTTCTGAACCCCTTCGATATGGTAACCAAAAATCAATAAACATTCTCTTAAATATATGTGTGTAGATGTGTATGTATGTGAACGTGTGCATTTTAGTTGTGCACGAGGCAGGGCATGTGAAATAATTCACTTTGGGATAATGTGTGCCACAACCATAGGCAACTTTAAATGACTATGGTTAAATGAAATTTCAAAAGTTCCGTCCAGGTCTGATCTAAAGGGCTTACTGATCCAGGCCCTTTGAGAGGTAAAACTTTTCAAAAATACAAAGTAGGAAATTGTGATCACTAAGCTGGAGTTACCACTGTGATGTTCCCTGTGCATGGCTGAGTCAGAGACCTACAAAAAAGAACACAGGTAGCTGGGAGCCTCTGAAGCTCCAGCGCTCTGCTTCCTCAAGGCTGCAATCCCGTGAGCTATTCTTGCAATATCCTTTGATGTAAAATAGTGAAAACATTGGATTATCCTAACAATACCATTTTAAAAGGAAGAATTTGTGGGATTGTTTTTTTCTGCTGTGACCCAGAAAGACCCACCTATCGACGGGCAAGCAAATTGAGAATGTGACGAGACCACTGGCGATTGCTCAGTTACAATGAAGGACCTGGAGCCACCATGTTCCACAGCAGAGGTAAATCACTGTCCCTGTTTCCATAAAGCTGGGGGGTGGGGAAGGGATCTGTTAGGGAAGAGGGCTGGAGATGGCAAAAATTCTAGAGCTGTCCGGCAGAAGGTAGGCATGAGTGACAGGAGAGGTGGACCATAATGTAACTGGCACTTTGCACTGCCCAGGTCCACACCCCAGGGAGCACCCAGGTCCAACTCCCAGAGACTAATTTTCTGGTTAGAACATCCTGAACAGACAGAAGTAAAATCCATCTAGAATTATCTGGTTTTTGATGCCTGCTCAGAATGTTAAAGCTTACCCTTGGTTTAACCTTAGCACCATTATAATAAGTTACATTAAATTAGCACTGCAGTTTTATCACCCCCATTGTTTTTTCTGTGTGCATTATGGGCAAAGACATGGGCAGAAAGGAATGTGTTATACAACCTACACATGTCAATCAAACGACCGAAGTCTGTACATCACCTGCAGGGCTGGCCCAGAGCCAATGATATGAAACTCAAACTCCAAACCTTCAGGGCCATTGTCTCTCTTGACTTGGCCCATTCTTTCCTTAGAACTATTCTAATAAACTTTCCTTCCTCTATACCTTCCCTTTTGCTGATCTGTCATTCTTTCCTGTGTGGGCAAAAGGACCAACCCATTACTCCGGTAACAGAGCTAATTCACTACCCCAGCATTCCTGGGTTGTTTTTTCACAAATGAACAGGATGAGAATTCTTTCTGTCACTAATTACTGATAAGCACCCATAAAGGACATAATTGCCTATAAATGCTACTTTGCAAAATAGATGCTCTGATCAAAGATCGGACCCACATTAACTCAGTTGATTTACACATGTGTTCTCTTCTAGTGCTGTGAGCAATGTAATGTCTGAGACACTGCCCCTGGAAGTTTTTCAGTTTAACCTCACTCCGTTACCATCACTGCTTTGGGTTATTTATTCAAATGCACTTTGCATTTAGGCCACCATGCTCCCAGTCACCTGGTCCCCACTCACCCACAATATGTGGGCTTCATTATTCCAACAATTATGTCCTGGACTTTTAATAGTCATGACAAGCAAAGTGAGAACTGAGTATTGCTTTCTGTCTGCCCTTGGGATGTGACCCCAGAATGCTCCTCTACATTGCTGGGAGGCAACCAAGCAGCTTGAACTGATTTTTCAAATCATCCCTTTGCCCCTTGTGGTCTATTTCGATTCTATCAGCTTATGCCGAAGACGTAGGATACATGCCCTTGAGTGAATACCCAATGCCAATTTGAGTCTATTTTCTTTCCCTGTTTTAGCCAAGCATGACTCCTGCCTCTAAACTCATCCTCTTTCCTTCTGCCACCACAGCTGGTTGCTGTCCTAGAGTTTTATCTCCCCACAAACTAAAGTACAGGATTGATTTCTGCACTAGGAAGAAAGAATTTAATGGGTGAGTAACAGTCACTTTTGTTCCCTAGCATTCAGAGAATTTACAAGCTATCTCAGTATTTCAAAAGATAGGGCCTTCAGGCAAAAGTAGGATTTGAATCTGAGCATCAGCCATCCATCTACCCTAAGCACTCAAAGCCCATTGAAGTTCAGTTGCTACTTAGAAAGACTTAATAGACACCAGGGGACCCTACCTAACACATTCTCTCTCACACACACATAAGCAGTCTGTCAACTTTCTAAAGAACAAAGACCCAATAGAACAGCTCTCTATTTTCCTTTCAAGCTCTGTTCCTGCTCACTTAATTTGTGTTTATTACAAATTAAATTATTTAAGCCATTTTCCCCACTAAAATGACAACTAAACTAATGTTATATAAAACAATATCTGTTGGTATTTTTCAGAAATCGAAGAATTTAATTACATGTCAATACTTTTAAACCGATAACTGTATTGTGGCTTATTGTGTCTTAAGATTCAAGTAGTAAGCCCAGCCTCTACACTAAGATGAACAGAGGGTGCCCAAAGGACTTGCCTTTCTGCATGAAGACCCACAAATTGTGACCAGGTCATTCCATAAGTCTGCCACAGCCACAGGGCCACTTCAGTTCTGTGCTAGGTAACCAACCTATAAGCTGCCCAGCATACTGCTATTGAACAGAGCCAGCTGTGAATACTAATGTATGGAAATAAACACAATGGCATAGAACATGGATCTACTGAATGAAGTAATAGAAGGTCAGATTTTGCTCATGGGGTAGAGGAAGGAGAAAAACCCACAGTGAAAATCTAATAGGAGAGAAGGTGAGTAGTCTGACTGAGATGGATTGAATGGAAACCTGAGAACCCACGAGTGGTAATCAGGAAGGAATTCGTGTCTTTAGAAACCTATAGTTCTTTTTGCTAGCCCTCACTTGTACCCTCACTCCATCCATAAACAACTTACAAATAATACCAAATTGCAAGTTTGTTATAAAGAATTATCCAGAGATGGAATTTTTCCCCCATAATGACTGCCTTCTAGGTCCTTGGCTGAGACAGATTAGCTGGAGAAAAACAAACAGAAGATTAATAACCTGTATATTTGCTATATACATGGGAGAGACCCAGGAAAACCCAGAGTAACTCCTTAAAACGGCCCAAGCCACCACCTTAAATATAATACCTTCTCCAGCTAAAGACAAAAGATATGGGGGGGGGGACAATTCGGGGGAGTTACCTGACAAAATAGTGAACAAGTGTATGGTTGTTGTGCAGACTTAAGTCCTTGTCTTTCCCATTGATAAGAGTCTTTAGAAATTTAGTGCCATCCTACTCTTCCTGGTACAGAGTGGGAGACAGCCTTACAAATGGAGAGTTCCTTTATAAATGTAAACATTTCTTATGAAAAGGTAACTTCTACTAGTTTTCAGAGCTTTTCCTATGTCTGCTATTTCTTAAAAATAACCAGACTAAAATAATTCTTATTCCAAAAAGGCATATTTTGGGGTGATATATTCTGCTCCCCTTCATCTAGTTTTCACATAAACATATATGGCGGCATTTCTGGTTCATATTAGATAATCAATATATTGTTGGTATTATTACTGACTATAGAAAATTACTAAGCCACCTAAAGTTCATAATAAATAACTAAGGGTTTGGTATAGCTCAGGGTTCAGGAAAACATTTCAAAAAATTCAGAAAAAAGATGAATATGTTTTCATGGCCATAGATTCTGAAACACAATCAACATTAAGAGAAATAGAAGACTGCAAAAAAATTAAATCCTAACTCTATAATCTTGACACAGTTTGGTCCATATGCCCATGCTATTTCCTTTGGCTGAAATTTCCTCTTACACATGTTCCAATTATATGCTTTAATAAATCAGACAGGAATTGCTTTCCATATGCCTAATCTAATGTTTGCTCTTGCCTCACATGTGGCCATATTTTCCTTTATTCATGATTGCATTGTCCTATGTTTTTTTTTTCTTTTTATTTCTAGAAACACCGGTGATTAGCTAAATCATTGGAGAAAGCACAGAATGCTGACAACTCACATTGCACCCTGCCCCTGCCAGACACCTTATTTATAGGTGTCACAGGGCTACAAAGAGATGGGTGAGGTTAAGAAGACTGTATCATAAATGACCTCGTTTGAGTTTCTCCATTCCAACTAATGCTAACACTAAGACCTGCAATTCATGAAGCTACATCATCAATACTCTCATTTGCATGAGGACAAAGACCAAAATATCCATTACTGAGAGAGGAAGTTCATTTCCATTTTGCACTTTAGTTCTCTTAATCTATATAAAAAAATAAATATATAAAGAATTATGTAGGTATGTACTCTGCTTTTTTGAATAGCACCTTTTGTATGAATTATCTCAGTGCAAAAATATAACAAATTAAATCTAAATGCATAAAAACAACTATCGTGTGTAATAAAATAGCACTTAAAATATAGAGGTAAGCTGTCAACCTATCAGTAAAATCTATTTTTATAAAAAAGTGGTCTATCATTTTACCCTAACAGTTTAAATCATGACATATTTTAGAAGCCTTGTTAGGCAGAAGGCAGGCATGAGTGACAGGAGGAGTGGACCATAATGTAACTAACACTTTGCACTGCCCAGGTCCACTCCCCAGGGACCACCCAGGTCCAACCCCCAGAGACTAATTTTGTGGTTAGAACATCCTGAAAAGAGGGAAGTAAAATCCATCTAGAATTATCTGTTTTTTGATGCCTGCTCAGAAAGTTAAAGCATACCCTTAGTTTAACCTTTGCCTCATTATAATATAGTTACAAAAAATTAGCATTGCAGTTTTAACACCCCCATTGGTTTTTTTTTGGTGTGCATTATGGAGAAGGGCATGCACAGAAAGAATGGGTTATACAACCTACACACGTCAATCAAATGACCCAAGTCTGTACATCACACACAGGGCTGGCCCAGAGCCAATGATGTAAATCTCAAACCCAAAACCTTTCAGGACCATTGTCTCTCTTGACTTGGCCCATTCTTTTCTTAGAATGTATCCTAATAAACTTTCCTTCCTCTATACCTTCCTGTTTGCTGATCTGCAATTCTTTACTGCTTGGGCAAAAGGACTGAGGCTTTACTCCAGTAACAGCATGACTATTTTAGAAGCAAGTTGCACACCAAAGGACATATATTCTCTGTCTTCAGTTCTGTAATGTATAAATTTAGAGTGGGTTAACAGAAATATACCAACTGATTGCAATATTCATAATGATGCAAAATAATCATTTTCTAAAATGAGGGCACTTATGGAAATACTGATTTTATTCTTTCTTAAAATGAATGCGTGTATGTGTGTGTGTGTTTAAGGAGTATTACTGTGAAAAAGAAAATGAATGTAAAAAGTTGAATAAAGCACAACAATAATAAGCAAGTGTTAAGGCTTGTAGAATAGATTCATATTTGGAAAGAGAAAAAGGTAAGGAGAAAAGGCTCTGTTCTCCTTAGAAAATCATTGACCCCCTTACCCTCCCCACTCCTATGCTCTGATTAGCTCAATAGCAGTCTTTATCTCTTCCAAAGGCTTCAACCTTGAAAAAGCACTCATCTCTATGCAAAGCAATTAGAAAAAGAATGTGCCCTGCACAAAGTAGGTTCTCAATAATGATGCTTTGGTCATCCGGAACAGCATGGAAAGGAAGCAGGCATTAATGAGTCAGGTCTGCTGGAAGTAGCACATAATTTAGAAATAAAAGGCTTTGCTAGAAAGGGCATAATTTCATCTCTGAAGGTCACAGAGTCCTTCACATTCACTTCATTTCTGGATTATTACATGCTGAAATTAGAATAGTCCTCCTAAACTTGGTTAGCATCTGCTGAACCAGGTCAGCAAAAAGAAATCAACTTTAACATGATTTGAAAGTCTAATTGTTTCAATATAGTCATTACTTCTGGGAAAATTATTGCAGGAGCATATACTTGTTTAAAAATGTCCATTTAATTTTGTTTTTTGCTCTCAAGCATATGAGCAATTCTGGGGCAACTCACCAAGAAAAACTATGAAATTCCAAATTCCTCCAAAAACACAATAATAAAGCTAGAATAGAAGCATCTGAAATAGACTTAGACTCCTAAACCAAAGCTTAATACTGTAATTTATTTAAATTGCATAATCCTAAACCATAGTTTATGTTGAAATTTCAAGACAAACACTGAAATGTTTTCCAAAAATGGTCCCACATTCTGGTCCCACATGCTCTTCCAGGTCCTTGCTACTCTCCTACCAGGAGGCGGGGTCTATTTCTCCTCCCGGTGAAACCAGTAGGACTCTGATTACCCTGACAAGCAGAACACCAGAAGAGAAGCTGTGTGGTTTCTGACATTAAACAATTCAGCTTTTGCTTGCTTTCTCTCTCTTTCTCTGAGCATGAGTCTTGGGAGCCTTCTGCCAATTTGTAAGAAGTCCAGCTACCCTGAAGCCACCAACCTGGCAAGACCACATAGAGACTACAGAGACAGAGAGAGATGCCCAGAGAAATCTTCAAATAATTCCCGCCTCCGGCCTTTAATTCACAGTGAGCTAGTCAATGGTGTGTGAAAATGAAGGTGAAGGAACAAGTCAGGGAGGTTCTGAATTAATCCCACTGAAAGATGATGAGAGTGCGGACAAAATAAGACATGTCTTATTGATACAGGAAGCACAACCATCCAGGTGGAAGATGTTTAGTCACATTTCTCACTGAAACGACAGAAATTGTAAAACCTTTAAATTTTGTTCCATATGTATTGCCCTCAGTTAATCATCCTATAATTTTCCAGTTTATAAAAGGAAAATTTATGGCCCTCGTAGTAACTAAATTACCAGTATAGAAAATCAAATGGAAAATATATGCATCCCTTTGAAACTAACATAAAATCTTAACATTTTCATATTTTATGAAGTTTATTTTAACATTGGATAATGAAAATGTCAGACTCTAACACTTATAGTGAAATAACATCAAAGCCCAGTATTATAAAGAGTTTTAAAATATTCTAAATATTCTAACAAAAGAGTAAAATTCTCCTTTGCATTCACCTCAAACTTCATAAAGAAAATGAGTATCAAATAAAAGGATTAAATGCTTCTTTTTTTTTTCTTTCTTTTAAATCTTCAAACAATTCATAAAAGTTCCATCAACAATTTGGACTTGTATATACAGATCTAATTAAAAAGCCTAGACGTGCATGCTAAGGTAAGCCTCAAGCATTTGAAATTGCTAACAATCAATAAGAAATTAAAGTGGTAAACTGTAGTTGGTCTTAAAGATCTTTGCAAATTCACAAAATGCTTCTAAATCATGCAGTTTGTCCCCAAGGCTCCAAGGAAACAAGATCGCTTAGTCATATTTCTGTTTCCCCATTAGTGATAATGGTAATTATTCTCCCTTCCTCCCTAGTATCTTGTCCTACGCATTATTACAAAGGGGGAAAACAATCATTTATAAACACGAAATCACATCAAAAAGAAACAGGGCCAAATGGCTATACCTTAACACCAAGGACCCCCAGAGTAAACGGCCAGGATTTCCACACAAAGACTCGTGGGCAAAGCTTCAAGAGCTATTTGAACAGAAAATGAACTAAAACAATTAAAATGCTGATGCATTTTAACTGACATAGAATCGGCCTTCTCTCCTTATGCACCCTGCCAAAGCTACCCTCACAAGCAAATGTCAGGAGGCACATTTCCTAGTGAATTCGACAAACAAACAGGAACAGCGGCATGGGCCTGACACACTGGAGTTTCTGAGAGCATTTACCAAGCAGACAACCTAGAAGACAGATTTGTTACATACAGACAGACAGTACCCACCGAGATGCTCATGAGAAGATACTCTATCAAAGTCCAGGGAGAAAGGGGAAAGAATGTTTACTCCCAGAGATAAATGTGTTCACACCAGCACTCATGTGAGTTTCATCCTGTGACACTCAGAGCCCTCCACGCATTCATCTTCAATCCTCCCCAGATGCAACTTTATAAGTAGGAAATACCTAACACTGGATATGAGTGGGCCCTTCTGCTTGTAACGAGACCACCAACTGTACTGAAGGAAGTGCTGCAAATAATGAGGGAGAGAAGTGCCATCAGCTTTTCTTTCCATATTGTTATTAGTATCACAGTCACTTCATCACTCAGATATTATTTAAAAAAAAGAAGGAAAAAAAAAAAAACCTCATTGAACATTGCTGAAAATACTCTTCTGCCTACAAAAAGTATGCTGATTGGAACTCAATTGGCTTAATGTTTTTAGTGTTTTGATCTGAAGGGTCTTTATTCATCTCAGTATTTTCCATTAGTAAAGATAGTCTTGCAAGATCTCTGTTCATCAATTAATTTGCTTGACTTGAAAGTCACTAAATCTCTGTGCAAAGTTATTCTATTTTCAAGATGTTAAAAGGATTATAAAATCTATAATGCAAACTCCTGAAAAAAATTTAAGCACCTTCATTTATAAGACTGTGGGTCATATACATTTTGTTTAATCTTTTTAATTCTCATTAACTTTCAATACATCCATCACATTCTTTCCCAAGCACATATCAAATATTGACCTAAGCTCCATGTGCTCAGAGTTGAGAAAGAATTGCAGCTTTCTTCCTGAATCTCCTGTGCCAGATGTTAGTTATTTTCATTTATACTTGACCTTGATATACTGTCTTAACACACTAATAATAAACATGATCTCTTCTAAAAGGTATAAATCTGCAGGTCAAATCCCAACAACTGACTAGCAGGGCATAAAGGTGCCTGCTAAAAAAATACCCATAATGATAGCAGCAGTGATAAGGAGCTGCAGTAAGTATATTAAAATGAAATGTCCACTGGTAGTGTTTGTATCATGAAGCTCTCCCATGTTGGCAGGACACAGATACCTGTCAATGTCAATAGTGTATCACATCTCCTGTTTTGTTCACTGGTGTGTTTCCATATAACAGTGTATGACATAGCTTCAGCTCCAACTCTTCCCTTTTCCTCTCTCCCCTCACCTGTTTTCACAGGTAGAGGGATGATGGTAGCTGGACTCAGGAGCAGGTCCTGCATATGAATATCAAACATTAGGGAGAAGAAATCCCTAATGTTTGATATCGGTAAGTCAGGTATGTCTGTCCTGCATTAGACACTCTAGTGGATTCCCATAGTTGGGGCTCCTTCTAATGGCTCAAAGCCCCGAGTAGTCTAACTCTCATGGCCCTCTTTGGCCTCAGCTTTGTCTATGTTCCTACCTTCTCATGATGCTCCAGCCACATCAGCCTTCCTCCTGCACCTCCAGCAGCAAGCAACGGTCATGCGTTAAGAACACAGACTGCCTGCGTAGAAGTTGCCGCCCCGGCTCTGCCACTTCCCAGCTAAGTGTTTCACTGATTATTTCTCTCCCCCTAGGCCTGTATAATATCTGTCTCCTCAATTAAGAACATTACTATGCTTGCTCTCAACACAAGTATCCACTCCCCAGATCAACTATCCTTAAACATCTCATCAAAAAAAAAATCAAACACCACCTACCCTGAGAGGTTCCACTTTATCTCAATGCCCTTCTTGCTCCCTGTCATTATCTCCTCATATTTCTTTCCTTTCATTCTGTCTTTTCTCATTAGGATGCAAGGTCCATGAGGGTAGAGATGTGGCTTCCTTTCGAATCCCTAGCTCTTGACACAGAATGTGAACACATATTGGGGATTTGTCTAAACATGTGTTTAATCAATTAGTTAATGGGATCAGGAGATCTGGATTCCAATCTCATTATTTGCAAAGTCGCTTAATTTCTTGAAGTTTCAATTACCTCATTTATAATTGAAGACAATTATACCCTCTCTACCTCTGCCTCAGTGTGAAATGCAAATTAGATAATCTACATGAAAGTGTTATAGAAACTGCAAGTATTACCCAAATATTAGTTGTTATTTTAAAGAAACACGCTAACACAGTAGAATAAGTACAAACTAAGAGTCAAAAATCTAGAGGCAACTTCTTTCAAGTCCTTATCATGAGACTCTGGGTAAACGTGTACTTCCCTGAGCATATAATTCTTCATTGTAAAATGGTGGTGACACCATTTTATAAGGATTACCTAACTAAACTAGACAATTGTAAAAATCATGTGTGATATGGACAAAAGGTTACTTATAAAATAGTGGAATCAAACCAAAACAGCCTTAATGTTTCCCTCAGCTTGACTATACCTTAGACAGGGTCTTCCTAGCTATATGCCTCAATCTCCCTTTTCTTAGAGCATTTTCTTTAGAAAACTTGCAATCGTAAGTTCCTTAACTGCCCTTTTGTGATATAAATCTTTCATTAGTTTCTTGCAGGCCAAAAATGTTTTCCTGTAGGACCTGGGAATCTACATCCCTCTGAGATGTAATCATCAAGAAAGTCAGTACCCCTACCTCTGAATCTTTGTGGGAAGGTAGGAGTCTAACTTTGATTAAAAACAAACAAACAAACAAAAGAAAAAACCTAGAAACCCAAGTGGCCTAATCACATTGACCAATGTCTTTCCGCACTTTTCCACTAATTCACCCCATACTTAAAAACTCTTCCATCTTTTGTTTCAGCAGAATTGATGTCAATCTCTTCCCTATTAAAATAGCTTTGAATAAAGTCTTACTTGCCAATTTAATTTATCTGGCAAATTATAGGAGTGAAAACAATGACATCTTCGGTTTGGCGTGAGCTCATCACAAACTCTACCAAGATAATCTGGATCAGACTAACCCCCAATTATCTCTCTCTCACTTTCATATCCTCATCTGTTTTTAAAGAACTATTTTGGGGAGCAGCTTTAGGTTCACAGCAAAATGGAAAGGAAGGTATAGAGATTTCACATATAGCTCCTACTCCCCAACACATGCATACCCTCCTCTATTATCAACATCCCTGACCAGAGAGGTACATTATTAAAATTTATGAACCTACACTGACACATCATAATCATCTAAAGTCCATAGTTTACCTTAGGATTCATTCTTGGTGCACATTTTATAGGTTTAGACAAAAGTATAATGACATGTATCCCTCATTATAACATCATACAGAGTAGTTTTCACTGCTCTAAAAAGTCTCCGTGCTCTGGCTACTCATCCCTCCAAACCCTGGTAACCTAGGTTTTACTGTTTCCATCATTTTACTTTTCCCAGAATATCATATATTTGGAGTCATACAGTATGTAGCCTTTTCAGATTGGCTTCTTTCACTTATTAATATTCATTTAAGATTCCTCTATGTCTTTTCAGGGCTTCATAGCTAACTTCATTTTAGTACTGAATAATTTTTCATTGTCAGGATTGACCACAGTTTATTTACCCATTCACCTACTAAAGGACTCATGGTTGCTTTCATGTTTTGGACATTATGAATAAAGCTGCTATAAATATCCATGTGCAGGTTTTTGTGCAGACAAAACGGAATTTTTAACTCCTTTGGGGAAATATCAAGGAGTGCAACTGCTGGAATACATGGATGTGTTTGATTAGTTTAGTAAAAATCTGTCTCCCAAAGTATCTGCACCATTTTGCATTTCTATCAGCAATGAGTAAGATTTCCTGTAGCTCCACATCCTTGCCAGCATTTGGTGTTGTCAGTGTTCCAAATTTTGAGCATCCTAATAGGTGTGTAGTGGTATCCTATTATTGTTTTAATTTGCAGTTTTCTAATGGCATATGATGTGAAGCCTTTTTTTCACATGCTTGTTTGCCATCTCTCTTCTTCTTTATCTTCTCGTATCTTTTCTGTGTCAAGCACATCTCTGAAAGACCATCATCTTCAGCTTCCTCCCTATAATTGATGTTCACCTGTAAATAATCTGTTGACAGTAATTGCTTGCTAATCTTATTGTACAATCTTTACAACACTTGGCATTGTTATCATTCAACATATGTTACTTCACAGACTGAGTCTCTGCTTCTGTAAAATGAGTAGGTTGGATCAGACAATCCCTTTCTAGGCCTGTTATTTGCTAAATCTAAAATGTCTTTCAGAGGCTTTCTTTATATCATGGTACTGTATCTATGATCTCTTTGGATGTTTAAGGGAAGATGACAGGGATGATAAGCCCTCTACCCAAATTATGCAATGTAACTGTTCCAAATAATTTTTAAAAGTTTGAAATCTAGACTTTTTTTTTTTTTTAAATCATTTTCCTCCCCTCATTACTACTGTACTGATACCATATTTACCAGCAATTTCCTTAAACCTCCCTGGGATAAATTCAGCTCTGAATGACACATGGCGAAACCAAGTTTAGATACTTGATGTCAAAATTATACCAACATTTATTTAGCAGGAAATTGCAATACTGCTTTAAATTCCCAAAGATTATTTTAGTTTTCTTGCTCTTTTTAGAAGTTTTCAGTCCTATGAAAATATTGCATTTTTGAGAAAATCTGTCCTGGGTACATTTATATTTACTGATCTCATACCTTTGCCTGTGGCTCTCCCCAATTCTTGAACTTCTGTGCCCAGAGTATGCCTAAGTTTAGAACCATTAAAGCATTTGCTTTTAGTAGATACGTTTGTAATTTCCACACAAAGAGATACCCATGAAAATAAAACCAAAGGTGAGTATAAGTGTACATCAGATTTATATCTGAGTCGGTGACTGATTTTAATTTGCTCAACTTGCTTATTTCTTTATTACCCTCCTGTAGGTGAGTCACTGCTAAATGTCATGGCTGCTTTATGTCGAAACAAAGTGAAAATCTTATACTATTAATCCATGGACATAATTCAAATTTAGTAAGAATTTGCTTGAGAACCTATGATAAAGACTCTCTGCTTTTTAAAAAACCAATCAGTGCAGATGGAATAAAATAAATGCCCTCCATGTTTCATTTTGTTTTCCATTTTGCTATCATTTGATAGTGATTTTCTTGCTGATTCAACAAACAGGGAACAGATGAGTATAGCAGGAAGCTATTTTTTAGAAATAAAAAATATAGTTTAAGTTCTCTGCAAACCAATGTAATATAAGAATCCTAAACAAACAAACTGCAAAGAGTCCCAAAAGAAGCAAATGCTTGATAGAGAAATGTAGTATAAAATAACATTAAAACAGTCAAAATGATTCTTAACTCTCTTTTATTCTGAATAATCCTAAGTGATCTTTTAGATTACTAGGATATTTTTCCAATACCTCTTAATAATTACCTCCATTTATTTATTAAGAGTCAGAAAAGAGGGGAAAAAATCTAGCATTTATCGAACACATATATTGTCTCATTTATCACACATAACAGCCATTCAAGGGAAAGTTGTTATTTCCATTTTATAGATAAGAAAATTGAGATTTGGAGTGCCTACGTAGAACTTATCCAGAAACATTAGAGCCAGATTTGAACTTAGTTCTGTTTAAATCAAAACACATACGTTTTTCTTTATACTACACTGCCTCTGGCATTAAAAGAATATTCTACTATCAGGAGAACACAAGCAATGTTAAAAAGAGAACAGCCAATCTTGGTGATACATGAGTTCTGTCCTTCAATCCCTGTAAAATGGGAGGACTGAAGTGAAGCATAGGTTTGATTTAGAGCCTTTGCGATAGTGTTTCATTAGACAGAGGCCCTGCAAAGCAGTATGGTACAAGGGTTCTAAGAAAAAGGATGTGAGGACTTGATAATGGAAGTAATTTTGCTCTAAAACATCTCGCAATAGATTAAAGAGAGTAGCGAGAAATCAAACATCTCATGTAAACATAATGGGCAGCACATTTTCCTGGCAGAGATTTTTCTTAGGGGTTTGCAAGGATATATTATACCTAGAATTCAAGGCCAGAGATAACTCTTCAATTACAGATGCCATACAAATTTGTTTCTAGCCACATTTATGAAATGCAATTACCTCTTTCCCCAGATCCCTGGAAAAGAGACCTGCTACGTTACCTGGTTGTTTTCCCTAAAGCAATGTTCTAAATTTATTCCTCCGTAGGTAAATAACCTTAAACAAAAAACGCCCAATGCTGCCTGCAATTAATGAAAATTGGATTAGACACTGTTACCTTAGCACTCACCATGTATTTCCAGACTCATTGCTTAAAACTCTTGTTACATGGACTCTAAGCCAGCAAATGGAAGTCAACAGCCATCCCTTAAAACCAACCCATCCTTGAATTTATTCATGCTGTTCTCCCCTCCTGAAATGTTCATTCCCCACTTTAACACTACCACCAGTACTACCTAAGGAATCCCTAGATTATCTTTCATTATTTGCAAGTAGCAGAAAATCCACCTGTGAGTTAAACAATAAAAGCTTAAATATTCCAAAATTATAAATGCAAAGGAATTCAGTTAATTTTCTGTCATAACAGTTTTTAAGGAACGAATGTTTGCCTTCTTTTTTTTTTTACATGATACCTTTACTGTTTTTTCTCTTTTTTTTTTATTTATTGAGGTGACAATTGTTAGTAAAATTACATAGATTTCAGGTGTACAATTCTGTATTACATCATCCATAAATCCCATTGTGTGTTCACCACCCAGAGTCAGTTCTCCTTCCATCACCGTATATTTGATCCCCGTTCCCCTCATCTGCCACCCCCGGCCCCCTTACCCTCCGGTAACCACTAAACTATTGTCTGTGTCTATGAGTTTTTGTTTCTCATTTATCTGTCTTGTTCTTTTGTTGTTTTTGGTTTATATACCACATATCAGTGAAATCATATGGTTCTCTGCTTTTTCTGTCTGACTTATTTCACTTAGCATCATACTCTCAAGATCCATCCATGTTGTCACAAATGTTCCTATATCATCTTTTCTTATTGCCGAATAGTACTCCATTGTGTATATATACCACAACTTCTTTATCCATTCATCTATTGAAGGACATTTTGGTTGTTTCCATGTCTTGGCCACCGTAAACAAAGCTGCAATGAACATTGGAGCACACGTGTCTTTATATATAAATGTTTTCAGATTTTTTGGGTAGATTCCTAGGAGGGGGATTGCCGGGTCATGTGGTAATTCTATTCATAATTTTTTGAGGAACCTACACACTGCCTTCTATAGGGGCTGCACCAGTCTGCATTCCCACCAGCAGTGTATGAGGGTTCCTTTTTCTCCACAGCCTCTCCAACACTTGTTACTATTTGTCTTGTTGATGATAGCCATTCTGACTGGGGTGAGGTGATATCTCATTCTGGTTTTCATTTGCACTTCTCTGATGATTAGTGATGTTGAGCATTTTTTCATATGTCTGTTTGGCATTTGTATGTCCACTTTGGAGAAATGTCTCTTCAGGTCATCGGCCCATTTTTCAATTGGGTTGTTGGTTTTTTTGTTGTTGAGTTTCATGAGTTCCTTGTATATTTTGGACATTAGCCCCTTATCGGAGGCACTGTTTGCAAAAATCTTCTCCTATTCAGTTAGTTGCCTATTTATTCTGTCGAGGTTTCTTTTGATGTGCAGAAGCTTTTAAGTTTCATACAGTTCCATTCATTTATTTTAACTTTTACTTCCCTTGTCTTTGGAATCAAATTCATAAAATGCTCTTTGAACCCAAGGTCCACAAGTTTAGTACCTATGTTTTCTTCTACGCAATTTATTGTGCCAGGTCTTATGCTTAAGTCTTTGATCCATTTTGAATTAATTTTGGTACAAGGTGACAGATAGCAGTCCAGTTTCATTCTTTTGCACGTGGCTATCCAATTCCCCCAGCACCATTTATTGAAGAGGCTGTCTTTTCTCCATTGTATGTTTTTTGCTTCTTTGTCAAAAATTATCTGTCCATATTTATGTGGTTTTATTTCTGGGTTCTCAATTCTATTCCATTGGTCTATGTGTCTGTTTTTCTGCCAATACCATGCTGTTTTGATTATTGTAGCCCTGTAGTACAAGCTAAAGTCAGGGAGTATGATACCTCCAGTGTTGTTCTTTTTTCTTAAGATTGCTTTGGTTATTCGGGGTCTTTTGTGGTTCCAAACAAATCTGATGATTTTTTGTTCTGTTTCTTTAAAAAATGCCATTGGGATTTTGATGGGGATTGCATTAAATCTGTATAATGCTTTGGGTAATATGGCTATTTTAACTATGTTGATTCTTCCAATCCATGAGCATGGAATGTCTTTCCATTTCTTTGTGTCTTCTTCAATTTCTTTTAAAAACGTCTTATTGTTTTCAGCATATAGGTCTTTCACATCCTTGGTTAAGTTTATTATTCGGTATTTTATTCTTTTTGCTGCAATTGCAAAAGGAATTGTTTTTGTACTTTTTTTTTCTGAGATTTCATTGTTAGTATATAGGAATGCAATGAACTTTTGTACGTTGATTTTGTAGCCAGCAACTTTACTGTATTCGTTGATTGTTTCTAATAGCTTTTTGGTGGAGTCTTTAGGGTTTTCTATATATAGCATCATGTCATCAGCAAAGAGTAACAATTTAACTTCTTCATTCCCAATTTGGATGCCTTTTATTTCTTTCTCTTGCCTGATTGCTCTGGCGAGAACTTCCAACACTATGTTGAAAAGCAGAGGTGATAGGGGACAGCCCTGTCGTGTTCCTGAACGTAGAGCAAAGGGCTTCAGTTTTGCACCCTTAATTATGAGATTAACTGAGGGTTTGTCATATATGGCCTTTATTATGTTAAGGTATTTTCCTTCTATACCTATTTTATTAAGTATTTTAATCATAAATGGATGTTGTATCTTGTCAAATGCTTTTTCTGCATCAATTGATATAATCATATGATTTTTGTCCTTCATTTTGTTTATGTGATGTATCACATTGATGGATTTGCGGATGTTGATCCATCCTTGTGCCCCGGGGATGAACCCCACTTGGTCGTGATGAATAATCTTTTTAATGCATTGTTGCATTCGATTTGTTAGAATTTTGTTTAGGATTTTTGCATCAGTATTCATCAGAGATATTGGTCTGTAGTTTTCTTTTTTTGTGTTGTCCTTACTAGGATTTGGTATCTTTGATTTTAGACAGCTTCAACACAATGTGGCTTGGAGAAGGCCTGTTGGGGTTGAGGTAGTTATATGTTCTATCTGCTTCTTGGATTTGAGGATCCAGTTCTTTCCACAAGTTTGGGAAGTTCTCATTGACTATTTCTTTGAATATACTCCCTGTTCCCTTCTCTCTTTCTTCTCCTTCTGGTATGCCCATTATTCTTATATTGCTCTTTCTGATGGAGTCAGAAAGTTCTTGTAGAGTTCTTTCATTTCTTTTAAGTCTCAAGTCTCCTTCTTCTTCCATCCATGTCATTTCCAGGTTTCTATCTTCGATGTCACTGATTCTTTCCTCCATCTGGTCAACTCCACTTCCTAAAATGGCTGTTTCATTCTTAATTTCTTCTATTGAGTTCTTAATCTCCAGAAATTCTATTTGGTTCTTTTATAAAATTTCAATCTCTTTGGTAAAATGCTCATATTGTTCTTTGATTTCATTTCTGAGTTCATTAAACGACCTTTCTGTATTTTCTTGCATCTCATTGAGTTTTTCAGAACTGCAATCTTGAATTCTCTGTCATTTAAGTCACATATTTCCATATCTTTAACTTTATTTTCTGGAGACTTTTCACTTTCTTTCTAAGCTGTCTTGTTGCCTTTGTTATTCATGGCAATTAATGATATATTATTTCTCTTCCTAGACATCTACAGGAGTGGGTTCTGCAACAGGTTGATAGGAAGAGGTCTTTCTTTTGTTTTCCAATATGTGTTGGTAGAATGTTTCATTTTCTCTCCTACTGCAGCCCTTTTTTCTCTCTCACACTGTAGTGTTATGCTTTCTCTGCAATATTCCAGCTTCTCATAAAATGGGGGGATTCCCTGGAAGGTGGGCTTCTCCTCCGTTAACAGTTCACCTGGGTCATAGGACTCTGCATCCGGGATGCAGAGAGCTTTTGAAGTTCCAAAGATCTTCCTGCACCAGATTCAGAGGCCGTGTGTTTCAGCAGTTTTGTTTATTCCTGCAGCGATCCGCCCAGATAGGTGGGGACAGGGGCAGGGTGAGTTGTGAGAGGTGGTCCAGAGCAATGGTGGCGACCACCACCACAGCCAGTCTTGCTTCCATAGTTCCCTCCCCTTTGCCAGAACTAGTTGTGCTGTGAATCTGTGTCTGCGGACCACAGTTCTCAGAACTGCAAATATTCTGTTCTTTTGATCTGGCACTGCTACTGTTCCGCTTCTAGTACTGGGCAGGTGGGGGCGGGATGAGCTCTGGAAAGGGGCGGCTAGTCTCCGTGCCTAAGGCTTCCATTCTCTGCGGCAGTGAGGGCTTAAACCACCATTTTTAGCCTTCTTCCCTCAGTCTTCGCTCCGAGGTCCCTGCCGTGAGCGTTTGATTCAGCCGTGTTATATGCTGTCCCCTCAGTCCTGTGGGCCATAAATGGAGCCTTAGCAGTCCGAGTTCTTCCCTCTCCTGTAGCTGCAGTAGTTCCAAGATGCAGTGAGTTCGGAGCACTGAGCTAGGTCTGCGTCCTGCACCTGCGCGGCTCCATCTCCGTACTTCTCCCTTCCCTCCTCCCCCACTCATGGGATTCGCCCACCTTTAGGTGAATTCAGTAGTGGGCCTCTTCGTCTTGCCTGTCTGCTCTGCAGGGAGTCCTTTGTGGAGTTATAGTTGTTCGATTAGTTGTAAATCCCAGGGAAGATTTACAGAGGCTCACCTCACGCCGCCATTTTGATGATGTCTCAAATGTTTGCCTTCTTTCAGTTGTATCATAAGCAATCTGTTGGGATTCATTACATAGCATAACGTCAAGACCACAGCTGCTGGAATTACACCACTTGAGTTTAAAATCTATTTCTGCTTTGTGACCTTCAGAAGGTGCATGAGTTCTCTGAGCTTCAGTTTTCTCATCGATAACATACAAATAAAACACAGTATCTAATGACATAGTATTTAATGACATAATAAATGTAAAGTGAGGATTTAAAATTCTCATATGAAAAATCATCATAATCTTAAAATAGTATCTGGCACGTAGCATTATATAAATATTTTCTATTATTTTTCTGCTCATGGGGTAATGTACTTTCTCTTTCTCTCTCTCTCTCTCTCTCTCTCTCTCTCTCTCTCTCTCTCTCTCTCTGATAATCAGGGAGGAAAAGTCTCCTAGATGTAGCTATGAATAGCCACCAGTTATAGCTCATTGGTTAGAATTGTATCATATTCTATGCAGAATTGTCTATGCTGAGTTGCAAGGAAAGTTGAGAAAGTGAGTTTCTGGTGTGTTATGGGAGTCAGGGTTCTACCAGCAAGGAAGTGGAGAAGGGTCAAAGTGACTGTTGCATATTCAACCAAAGGTGGTTGCCAAAATCTTACTCTTTTTAGCCATCAAAAACTATTAGTTCTCCAAGGGTCCCTCTCAAACAATCCCTCTTCCATAAGGCCCTTCGTGACTTCCACACCAGGAACCATTTTTTTTTTTCTTTTTTGTAAATACTCGAAAGGGTTGTGGAGAGTGTCAAAATCAATCTTGTATTATAGTTTCAAAATGTTTAAGACCAGATTTAAGGCTGAGTGAAGCTGTAAACATAACCTAGTCCAATCCATCTTGTGATGATCAAATTACTTGTAGCACATATAAATCAATAAAATAACCAAAAATTGTTACTGTTTGAGTGTTTTTCCTGTGTCCTGTGTGAAAATAGGTGATCTACCTAAGTATTTTATTTGCTCCATACAACAATTCTACAACATAGGAGTTGCAATTAGACATATTTTAGAACATATTCCCAGCAAACCTTTTTTCCCTCAACCCTTTAAAACATATAGTTATTTCATTATTCAATTTAATTCTCACAATAAAAATAAATCTAGAAGAACACACATATAATTTAAAATGCTTAATATGGAGAAAACCCTAAGAGTGAGCAGAAACTTTAATAATTCTCCACCTAACTACTCATTTTTCACTGGAATTTGATAGCCATTAAAAAAAAAAAAATGTGGTGCCTCAAACTGTTGCTGAACTTGGCCTGTAGTGGGTCCCCTCCCATAAGGCCCAAGAGCTGGCAGTCCCAGTGGCTAGCTTAAGGCTGGGCGGGAGCATCACCTGGCTGCCTCCAAGGACAAACACTCAAAGTGCAGGCTGGGCAGGCACTAGAGCCCCACTAAAGCGAACCCTGCTCTGTATGCTCAGCCACTGCACAACAGCTCCTCCACTGTAGTCACAGCTAGTCCTCACAACCAATCAACCTGTGGGTCATTCCCTCCCACTGACATGCAAAGAGCAATCAGGTCTCAACTACAACAGGAGAGCACACACAACCCACACAAGGGATATACCTGGAGCACCCTGCTGTGGTGACCAGGGAGACTGCACTATTGGGTCCCACAGGACACTTACTACATAAGGCCACTCTATTAAGACTGGGAGGCATAGCAGCCCTTCATAGAAACAAACACAGGGAAGTGCCAAAATGGGGAGACAAAGAAACATTTTCCAAATAAAAGAACAGAATAACGCTCCAGCAAAAGAACTAAACAAAAGGGAGACAAGCAATCTACCAGATGCAGAATTCCAAATGCTGGGTATAATGATGCTCAGTGATCACAGGGAGAACTTCAACAAAGAGACAGGAAACATAAAAATGGAGATAGCAAACATAAAAAATAACTAGTCAGAAATAAAGATTACAACAACTGAAATAAAGAATACATTACAGGGAATCAACAGTAGATTAGATGAAGCAGAGGAAGGAATTCAGCCATTTTGAAGATAAGGTAGCAGAAAAAACACAATCCAACAGCAAAAAGGAAAAAAAAGATTCCGCCCCCCCCCAAAAAAAAATGAGGAGAGTTTAAAGCATCTCTGGGACAATATCAAGCTTACCAACATTCACAAAATAGGAGTACCAAAAGGAGAAGAGAGAGAGCAAGGAATTAAAAACCTATTTGAAGAGAACTTCCCTAACCTGGCAAAGGAAATAGATATACAAGCCCAGGGAGCACAGAGAATCCCAAAGCAGATGAACCCAAAGAGGCACACACCAAGACACATCATAATTAAAATGCCAAAGGTTAAAGACAAAGAGGGAATCTTAAAAGCAGCAAGAGGAAAGCAGTTAGTTATCTACAAGGAAGCTCCCATAAGACTATCAGGTGATTTGTCAACAGAAACTTTGCAGGCCAGAAGGAATTGCCAGGGAATATTCGAAGTGATGAAAAAGAAAGATCTACTACCAATACTACTCTACCCAACAAAGCTATCATTTAGAACAGAAGGGCAGATAAAGAGCTTCCCAGACAAGAAAAAGCTAAAAGTGTTCATCACTGCCAAACCACTATTTCAAGGAATGTTAGAAGAGTAGAGGGATCTCTTAAATAAATAAATAAATAAATAAATAAATAAATAAATAAATAAAATGGCAATAACTACAAATCTATCAACAATTACTTTCAATACAAGTGGATTAAATGCCCCAATCAAAAGACAGGGTGGCTGAACAGATAAGGAAACAAGACTCTTACATATGCTGCCTACAAGAGACTCACTTTAGATCAAAAGACACATACAGACTGAACGTAAAGGGATGAGACAAAGATATTTCATGAAAATGGGAATGAAAAAAAAAGCTATTTTAGCAATACTTATACTAGACAGAACAGACTTTAAAACAAAGGCTGTAACAAGTGACAAAGAAGGACACAGTAATCCCACTTCTGGGTAATTATCCAAAGAAATCCAAAATACTATTTTGCGGTGATGCGTGCATCTATATATTCATTATAGCACTATTTACACTGGCCAAAATGTGGAGGCAGTCTGGGTGTCGGTCAATAGGAGAATGGATAAATAGGACGTGGTACATATATATAATGGAATATTGCTAGAACATGGAAGGGAATGGGTTCTTGCCATCTGTGGTGGTATGGATGGAGCTAGAAGGTATTGTGCTGAGTTAAGTACTATGTTTCCCTGAAAATAAGATCTAGCCAGACAATCAGCTCTAATGCGGCCTTTGGAGTAAAAATTAATATAAGACCCAGCCTTATTTTACTATCAGACCAGATCTTATATAATATGATATGATATATGATATGATATGATAACCCTATATTTTACTATAATATAAGACTGGGTCTTCTAATATAATATAGTATAATATAATACCAGGTCTTATATTAATTTTTGCTCCAAAAGACGCATTAGAGCTGATTATCTGGCTAGGTCTTATTTTCGAGAAAACACTAGGTATGTCAGACAGCAAAAGACATATACAATGTGATTTTGCTCATATGTGGAATCTAAAGAATGAAATAAACAAATAAAAGAGAAACAAAATCATAGATACAGAGAACATTCTGATGGTTCCCAGGTGGGAGGGGCGGTTGGGAATGGGTGAAAAAAGGGAAGAGATTAAAAAGTACAAATTTGTTGTTACAAAGTAGTCAGGGAATATAGAGTATAGCATAAGGAATACAGTCAATAATATTGTAATAACTATTTATGGTGTCCGATGGGTACCAGATTTATTGGGATGATAGATGGAAGAGGGTTGGGGGACAGTGTGAAAAAGGTGAAGGCATTAAGAAGTACAAATTGCTAATTACAAAATAGTCACAGGGATGTAAAGTAAAGCATAGGGAATATAGTCAATAATATGGTAATAACTATGTATAGTGCCAGGTGGGTACCAGACTCATTAGGGGGATCATTTCTTCAATTATATAAATGTCTA